>NC_140999.1:9708297-10908297 GCF_052327205.1 Somniosus microcephalus
CTCTCTCTCCCCCCCCCGTCCAATCCCTCTCTTCCGTCCCTCCCTCTCTCTTCCCCCCCCCCGTCCTCCCCTCTCTCTTCCCCCCCCCGTCCCTCCCTCTCTCTTCCCCCCCCGTCCCTCCTCTCTCTTCCCCCCCCCGTCCTCCTCTCTCTTCCCCCCCCCGTCCCTCCCTCTCTCTTTCCCCCCCCCGTCCCTCCCTCTCTTCCCCCCCCCCGTCCTCCCTCTCTCTTCCCCCCCCGTCCCGCCCTCTCTTTCCCCCCCCCGTCCTCCCTCACTCTTCTCTCCCCCCCGTCCCTCCTCTCTCTTCCCCCCCCCGTACCTCCCTCTCTCTTCCCCCCCGTCCCTCCCTCTCTTCCCCGTCCCTCCCTCTCTCTTCCCCCCGTCCCTCCCTCCTCTTCCCCCCCGTCCCTCCCTCTCTCTTCCCCCCCCCCCGTCCCTCCCTCTCTCTTCCCCCCCCGTCCCTCCCTCTCTCTTCCCCCCCCGTCCTCCCCTCTCTCTTCCCCCCCGTCCTCCCTCTCTCTTCCCCCCCCCGTCCCTCCTCTCTCTTCCCCCCCCCGTCCCTCCCTCTCTCTTCCCCCGTCCCTCCCTCCTCTTCCCCCCCGCTCTCCTCTTCCCCCCCCCGTCCCTCCCTCTCTCTTCCCCCCCCCCGTCCCTCCCTCTCTCTTTCCCCCCCCAGTCCCTCCCTCTCTCTTCCCCCCCGTCCCTCCCTCTCTTCCGTCCTCCCCTCTCTTCCCGTCCCCTCCTCTCTCTTCCCGTCCCTCCCTCTCCCCCCCCGTCCCTCCCCTCTCTCTTCCCCCCCCCCGTCCCTCCCTCTCTCTTCCCCCCCCCGTCCCTCCTCTCTCTTCCCCCCCCGTCCCTCCCTCTCTCTTCCCTCCCGTCCCTCCCTCTTTCCCCCCCCGTCCCTCCTCTCTCTTTCCCCCCCCGTCCCTCCCTCTCTTCCCCCCCCCCGTCCTCCCTCTCTCTTCCCCCCCGTCCCTCCTCTCTCCCCCGTCCCTCCCTCTCTCTTCCCCCCCCGTCCCTCCCTCTCTCTTCCCCCCCCCGTCCCTCCCTCTTTCCCCCCCCGTCCCTCCCTCTCTCTTCCCCCCCCCGTCCTCCCTCTCTCCCCCCCGTCCCTCCCTCTCTCTTCCCCCCCCCGTCCCTCCTCTCTCTTCCCCCCCCCGTCCCTCCCTCTCCTCTTCCCCCCGTCTCCTCTCTTCCCGTCCCTCCTCTCTCTTCGTCCCCTCCCTCTCTCTCCCGTCCCTCCTCTCTTCCCCCCCCCGTCCCTCCTCTCCTCTCTCCCGTCCCTCCCTCCTCTTCCCCCTCTCCCTCCCTCCTCTTCCCCGTCCCTCCTCCCTCTTCCCCCCCGTCCCTCCCTCCCTCTCCCCCCCCGTCCTCTTCTCCCCCCGTCCCTCTTCCCCCCGTCCCTCTCCCGTCCTCCTCTCCCCCCCGTCCCTCCCTCCCTCTCTCCCCCGTCCTCCCTCCCTCTCTCCCCCCGTCCTCTCCCTCTTCCCCCCGTCCCTCCCTCTCTCCCCCCGTCCCTCCCTCCCTCTCTCTCCCCTCGTCCTCCTCCCTCTCCCCCCCGTCCCTCCCTCCCTCTTCCCCCCGTCCCTCCCTCCTCTCTTCTCGTCCCTCCCTCTCTCTCTCTCCCCCGTCCCTCCCTCTCTTCCTCTCTCCCCGTCCCTCCTCCTCTCTCTCCCCCGTCCCTCCTCCTCTCTCCCGTCCTCCCTCCCTCTCTCTCCTCTCTCCCTCTCGTCCTTCCCTCCCCTCCCGTCCCTTCCTCCCCCATCCCTCCTCTGTCTGTCTCTGTCCCTCTCTCTCTCTGTCCTCTCCCCCTCCTCTCTCTCTGTCCCTCTCTCCCGTCCCTCCCCTCCCCTCCTCTCTGTCCTCTCTCCCGTCCCTCCCCCTCTCTCTCCGTCCCCCCTCCCTCTCTGTCCCTCTCTCCGTCCCCTCCCTCTTCTCTGTCCTCTCTCTCTCTGTCCCTCTCCCTCCTCTCTCTGTCCCTCTTCCCCGTCCTCTCTCTCTGTCCCTCCCCTCTCTCTCGTCCCTCTCTCCCCGTCCTCCCCCTCTCTCTCCCCGTCCCCCTCCTCTCCTCTGTCCCTCTCTCCCCGTCCCTCCCCTCTCTCTCCCCGTCCCTCCCCCTCTCTCTCCCCGTCCCTCTCCCCTCTCTCCCGTCCTCCCCTCTCTCTCCCGTCCCTCCCCCTCTCTCTCCCCGTCCCTCCCCTCTCTCTCCCCGTCCCTCCCCTCTCTCTCCCCGTCCCTCTCCCTCTCTCTCCCCGTCCCTCTCCCTCTCTCTCCCCGTCCCTCTCCCTCTCTCTCTGTCCTCTCTCCCGTCCCTCCCCTCTCTGTCTCTGTCCCTCTCTCTCTCTGTCCCTCTCCCCTCCCTCTCTCTCTGTCCCTCTCTCCCCGTCCCTCCCCCTCTCTCTCTGTCCCTCTCTCCCCGTCCTCCCCTCTCTCTCCCGTCCCCCTCCCCCTCTCTGCCGTCCCTCCCCCTCTCTCTCCCCGTCCCTCCCCCTCTCTCTCCCCGTCCCTCCCCCTCTCTCTCCCCGTCCCTCCCCCTCTCTCTCCCCGTCCCTCTCCCTCTCTCTCCCCGTCCCTCTCCCTCTCTCTCCCCGTCCCTCTCCCTCTCTCTCTGTCCCTCTCTCCCCGTCCCTCCCCCTCTCTCTCCCCGTCCCTCCCTCTGTCCCTCTCTCTCTGTCCCGCCCTCTCTCTCTCCCTCCCCCCCTCTGTCCCCCTCTCTCTCCCCCCCCATCCCTCTCCGTCCCCCTCTGTCCCTCTCCCCCCCCCCTCTCCCCCCCTCTCTCCCTTTGTCCAATTCAAATTGCTTTATTGGCATGACAACATACATCTTATGTTGCCAAAGCACAGAAAAACATGTATGATTGAACACATAAACGCAGATCTAGACATACATTGTATAGGCAAGTATACCCATGTATACATAAATATATACACACCTAGAATATACATATAATAATCTTTTCTTAGATTTAATGGTCACTGGTTGTCCCTCTGCTTATGGCAGGCTGTAACATAGTTTGCCGCTATCTTTTACCATGGTCAGGTAATCAGCCGTGGTGTATTGTCTGTTTAGGGCCAGATAGCAATCGAGTTTGTTTTGGGTTTTTGTCGTTTCTGTCCAGTAGGTCAAATATTTTTCTTTTTGTTAACTAATGATTGTGTTGGGTCGAATTTTCTGTGATAGGGTGTCACTGTCCTGGGGCTGATTATTATTATTAGTGTTAGTAGTTATTTCAGAGTCCCAGTTCACTGAGTCTCTGTCCCCTTCTCTCTCTCTCTCTCTCTCTCTCTCTCCTCTGTCCCTCTGTCCTCTCCTCCGTCCGTCCCTCTCTCCTGTCCCCCTCCCTCTCTCTCCCCCAGTCCCGGGGCCTTGTCCAATCTCCTGGAGCCGCTCTGTTGATTTTCAGACATAGTAGGAGACACCGACCGGCCGCTAAAGACCCCATCTCCCATTCTGTCTCCGGGGCCGCCTCACCTTGACCCTCTGCGCCTCGTTGATGCACTGCTGGAAGCTGCCGATGTAGAAGCTGTTCCTGACGTCGAACAGCCGCTCGCCGTCCGCCTGCAGCGCCGCCATCTTAGCCCGGCCCGGCCTCCCAGCGCGCAGGCGCAGTACACGTGGCGCCGGGCACCGGCTGCACTGCGCATGCCCGGAGAGGCTGGGCGGATCCTGCACACAGGACCTGATAGGATTTTTTTTAATGCATTTTATATAGAGTCTGTTTTGATAAGGAGCATGCAAGGACTTGACCTTATATAACTTTACTCTTGCATACTGGCGTACCGTGGCTGCAGTGTGTACCATCTACAAGATGCACTGCAGCAACTCAATTCAATTCGCTTTATTGGCATGACAAGATACATCTTATGTTGCCAAAGCATCGAAAAACATTCATGGTTGTACACAAAAATACAGATCTATCCAAGGCTTCTTCGGCAGCACCTCCCAAACCCACGACCTCTTCCACCTAGAAGGACAAGTGCAGCAGGCGCAGGGGAACACCACCACCTCCAAGTTCCCCTCCAAGTCACACACCATCCTGACTTAAAAGTATATCGCCAATCCTTCATCGTCGCTGTGTCAAAATCCTGGAACTCCCAACCTAGCAGCACTTCACCACACGGACTGCATCGGTTCAAGAAGGCGGCTCACCACCACCTTCTCAAGGGCAACTTGGGATGGGCAATAAATGCCGGCCTTGCCAGCGACGCCCACATCCCATAAACAAATTTTTAAAATACCTGCATTTAGGGGAAGCCAGATAAGCACGAGGGAGAATTTTTTTTTATTCGTTTGGGGGATGTGGGCACCGCCAGCATTTATTGCCCGTTCCGAATTGCCCTTAAGAAGGTGGTGGTGAGTCGCCTTCTTGAACTGCAGAGGGCAGTTAAGAGCCAACCATATTGCGGTGGGTCGGGAATCACATTCCTCTGTCGTCGAATTACAGTACGCAGACGACGCTTGCGTCTGCGCTCACTCGGAGGTTGAACTCCAAACCATCGTCAACACCTTCACCGATGCGTACGAGAGCATAGGCCTTACACTAAACATCCGTAAGACAAAGGTCCTCTACCATCCTGCCCCGCCACACAGTACTGCCCCCCGATTATCAAAATCCACAACAAGGCCTTGAACAGGTGGAGGTTGAGTGAGAATGAAGGAGTGAGTGTAGAAATTGCATAGCATAGATACTTAGAAGGAGACAAAAATGGAGTGAGGTTGCAAGACCAAGGGCCCTCCCTGTGTGTTGTCAGTTGTGTTCAAAGCATCAGAGTGATAGGGATTGTGAGGGCTGCATGGTGGAATAGTTATGTGATTGTGAGCATAGAGAGAGATGGAATGGGTAAGGGTGCATGGATGTGAGTGTCAAGTGGGATGTGGAGGAAGAGATTGCTAAAGCTGAGTGCTGGTGAGGAAAGGCAATGGGGATCAGATTGAGGGTGATGGGAACTTCATACTCACTTTTCCAGTGCGCTAAAGGTCATGAAATCTCTTCCTGCACTGCATCCAGGTGCGCCGTGTGACCCCCAAGGAGTTGACCTCCCCAGCCACCTGTATCCACACAGCCTTGGTCTGACTGGGAGGCCTCTTCCTCCCTGATGAAGGGAACAGGACCTCCCTGTGGGCCCTAGCCCCATCCACCAATGCCTGTAGTGCTGCCTTGTCAAACTTAGGAGCTGCTCTTGGCCTCCCTCTGGCCATTGTTCCTGCAGGTTCCTGTGCCATCAAATGGAGAAAGCTTGGAAGCCTGCAGAAGAAGCAAGGCTTGCTGTGGACCTTAAATGCTGCAGCAAAGATGACGTCATCGGAGGGGACTATCAGTCATGAAAAACCCATTTGCAAAGGCTTCCCACACGTTGGAAATCAATTGGCCAATTGAGTTAAAATTGCATCAATCTCCCATTTAGATTCGTGTGGGAAACATGAAATTTGGGGAACACGACAATAGCCCGCACCTGAGTTAAAATCGAGGCCTATAGGTCCCGCATTGGACTCATCAGTCACCTGAGAACTCATTTTTAATGTGGAAGCAAGTCATCCTCGGTTCCGAGGGACTGCCTAAGAAGAGGGATAGGCCAGACCGGGTAAAGACGGCAGATTTCCTTCCCTCAAGGACATTAGTGAACCAGTTGGGTTTTTACAACAATCTGGTAGTTTCATTAGTGATAGTAGCTTTTTATTCCAGATTTATTTAATTAACTGAATTTAAAATTCCCCAGCTGCCAGGGTGGGATTTGAACTCACGTCTCTGCATCACTAGTCCAAGCCTCTGGATTACTGGTCCAGTAACATAACCGCCATGGTACCATACCCTTCAGGAACATAAGAATATGTACAATCATCCCTTTTGTCACTTAATCTCTCCTGCCTTCCACCCTATCACAGACCTTCCCTTTGGTTCTTTCCTCCCCTCCCCAATTTCCAAGCCCCTGTACTTGCTTAAAATCTGGAACTTTTTCCAGTACTGACGAAAGGTCTGACTGAAACGTTAACTCTGTTTCTCTCTCCACAGATGCTGTCTAACCTGCTGAGTATTTCCAGCATTTTCTGTTTTTATTTCAGATTTCCAGCATCCGCAGTATTTTGCTTTTGTATCCTGTGCAGCATAAACACTGGTATAGACCTATGTCCCTCTGCTCCTTTACTCGATTTAAAACCTTACCATTAAAGCTGTATTTTCTTTTGCTATTCTTCCTTTCAGAGTGTATTACTTAATGTCAGCCTTGGCTCAGTGGTAGCACTCTTGCCTCTGATTCAGAAGGTTCATGGATGTTTGCTCCACTCCAGACTCTTGAGCACATAATGTAGATTGAACCTTCAATACAATACTGTTGGAAATGCCATCTGCTGCATGAGATGATAAACGAAAGCCCTGGCTGCCCTTTCAGGTTGATGTAAAAAGTCCCATGGTACTGTGCGGAAATTGGCTACCATGTTTTTTTTTATTCGTTCATGGGATGTGGGCGTCACTGGCAAGGCCAGCATTTATTGCCCATCCCTAATTGCCCTTCAGATGGTGGTAGTGAGCCGCCTTCTTGAACCGCTGCAGTCCGTGTGGTGAAGGTACTCCCACAGTGCTGTTAGGGAGGGAGTTCCAGGATTGTGACCCAGCGACGATGAAGGATCGGCCGATATACTTCCAAGTCAGGATGGTGTGTGACTTGGAGGGGAACTTGGAGGTGGTGGTGTTCCCATGCGCCTGCTGCCCTTGTCCTTCTAGGTGGAAGAGGTCGCGGGTTTGGGAGGTGCTGCCAAAGAAGCCTTGGCGAGCTGTTGCAGTGCATCTTGTAGATGGTACACACTGCAGCCACGGTGCGCTGGTGGTGGAGGGAATGAATGTTTAAGGTGGTGGATGGGGTGCCAATCAAGTGGGCTGCTTTGTCCTGGATGGTGTCGAGCTTCTTGAGTGTTGTTGGAGCTGCACTCATCCAGGCAAGTGGAGAGTATTCTATCACACTCCTTACTTGTGCCTTGTAGATGGTGGAAAGGCTTTGGGGAGTCAGGAGGTGAGACACTCGCCGCAGAATACCTAGCCTCTGACCTGCTCCAACAATGACTACACTTCAAAAAGTATTTCCTTGACTGTAAAGCACTTTGGGACGTCCTGAGGTCATAAAAGATGCTATATAAATAAAAGTTCTTTCTTGATTGAGGGATACATATTGCTAGGACACCAGGAGAACTCGCTTGCTTTTCTTCGAATAGTGCCATTCACGTCTACCACGCTTTAAAATCTCATCCAAAAGACGGCACCTCCAACACTGCAGCACTTCATTAGTACTGCACTGAAGTGTCAGCCCAGATTATGTGCACACGTCCTGGATTGAATCCATGACCCTTTGACTCAAAGGTGAGCGCCACCAATTTATTTCATGCTGACACTGGAAACTAATGCAATCTTCCACCTTGGTGACTCATTGACACTTTCAAAAAGACCACAAAAAAATAGTGCAAAGTTTGTATCATGGCTGCTTTAATCTCAATACCTTTGTGGGCCGTTAGGTGACTTCTAAAGGTAGTTTCAGCGGGACTCTGACGGAGCGCTGTAATCTGAGAAAGATGAATGGTCTCCATTTCAAAAGGTACTTGTTTCAATTTGAAAGACGAGAAAGTTTTCCTGAGGCAATTTCTGTGACAGAACAAAGTACGGCCGAGTATAGTCATGCTGTTATGTAAGAATAGCCTGAGCTTTGCGAAGGGGAAAAAATGGAGACCCGAATCTAGATAGTAGTCTTGCTTTTCTATGATTCAGTGCATTTGCAATATGCTTGGCGCAGCTGCTAGCACACTTGCCTCCGAGTCAGACGGCTGTAGGTTTAAGCCACACAAAAGGACTTGATCCCATAATCTTGATCAATGCTCCAGGGGAATGCTGCATTGTCAGGGATGCTGTCCTTTGGATGAAATGTAAAACTCAGGTGGACTAATGATTCATGGACGTTAAAGATTGCAAGGCAGCATTTGAAGATCATAACCTCAGCCCCTATCATATTTTTAATCCACACTTTTGGTTTGTGCCTTTCCCTTTTTTTTCTTCTCTCCCACATGGCAGCTGTCTTTCACTCTGCCAGCGCATTTCACACCTCATCTAGAGCCATCCTTTGTCTCTTTACTTGTCCTATTACCATCTCGTCTCTTGCCTTGAATATTTCTTAATGTCTCCTCACCCCTCCCAGACCTTCCCTTTGTTCTTTCATCCCCTCCCCCATTTCCCAGCCCCCTAACTTGCTTCTTAATCCGTTTCATTTCCTGCCTTTTTTCTCAGTTCTGATGAAGGGTTTCGATCTGAACCGTTGACTCTGTTTCCCTCTCCACGGATGTTGCCTGGCCTGCTGAGTTGTTCCAGTGTTTTCTGTTGTTATTTCGGATTTCCAGCATCCGCAGTATTTTGCTATCGCCTTTGAAGGTGAGCTGTTCTGCTAAACACTCCTCCCTCAACCAAGTGTGAAAATTGTGTTTTTAACCTGGAAATTATGTGCATATCACAATCTATCATGCCCTTCAATAACATAGATGTATTTTAAAATTAAACTTGTCTATAAAAAATTCTAGGCTGACACTCCAGTGCAGTACTGAGGGAGTGCTGCACTGTCGAGGTGCTGTCTTTCGGATGAGACATTAAACCAAGGCCCTGTCTGCTCTCTCTCAGGTGAACGTTAAAGATCCCATGGCACTATTTCGAAGAAGAGCAGGGGAGTTCTCCCCGGTGTCCTGGGGCCAATATTTATACGTTAATCAACATCACTAAAACGACAGATTATCTGGTCATTATCTCATTGCTGTTTGTGGGAGCTTGCTGTGCGCAAATTGGCTGCCACGTTTCCTGCATTGCAACAAGTGGCTACACTTTAAAAGGTACTTCATTGGCTGTAAAGCACTTTGGGACATCATGAGGTCATGAAAGGCGCTATATAAATGCAAGTCTTTCTTTTCTCGGGGATAGGCGTAGATCAGCTTCCAGGCGTGATTTGGGTTCTTTCCCTCTTGCAAATTCCTTTCCTCTCCTAAAGGTGCTGACTCTTGCTGGGGTAAGGTACCATATGTAACAATACCTCACACCCAAGTGGCCAATCTTCATTGTTCAGATAATGAGTGTTAAGCCATTCAACCACAGAGATCATCACATCCACGCACCCACCCAAAGAACATGTACATTTTCCAACACTACAGCGAGCAGGAGTGAGGATCCTGGCTGATTCTCCCAGAATAGCACCCCAAACCTCTCCCGCAGCTAAATTAGCACCCTGCAGCTAACTCAATACAGACCAGGAATTAAACTTGGCACCTTGTCGTCTGTGTGGTTTAATACTGTACTAGGCCACTAGGGGGGGAAGCTAGATATACAGCATACAATGCAGTAAATCCCATCCCTACTTTCCTTTCTGGCTCCCGGTTAAGCAGCGCCTTCATTTCAAAATTCACATCCTTGTTTTCAAATCCATCCATGGCCTCGCCCCTCCCTATCTCTGTAATCTCCTTCAGCCCCACAACCAACACCCCCCCAGAGATATCTGCGCTCCTCTAAATCTGCCCTCTTGAGCATCCCTGATTATAATCGCTCAACCTTTGGTGGCCGTGCCTTCTGTTGCCTGGGCCCTAAGCTCTGGAATTCCCTTCCTAAACCTCTCCGCCTCTCTACCTCTCCTTCCTCCTTTAAGACGCTCCTTAAAACCTACATCTTTGACCAAGATTTTGGTTACCTGCCTTAATTTATCCTTAAATGGCTCGGTGTCAAATTTTTTGTCTTATAATACTCCTGTGCAGCGCCTTGGGATGTTTTACTACATTAAAGGCGCTATATAAATACAAGTTGTTGTTGTTGCAGTACGAGTATGCTTTCCTTCTTTAGTCCGAATCCCATGTGTCCGCCTTGTTCCCATTTCCTTTTATTCACCCTTTCCTTCAACCACCTATCTAACCTCTGGTCTCTGCTTCATTCTGCTAATGCATTCCACAACCTCACAGCCCTCTGCGTAAATAGCTTCCCGCTGCTCTCCTGTGGAGACAGGAATGGTGGTTGCCTAGGATACTAGGAGAACTCGCTGCTTTTGAATAGCACTATAGGATCTTTTAAATCCATCGAAGTGCTGGTAGAGGCAGACAGGGCATTGGTTTAATGGCCCATCCGATGAACAGCACCTCCGCTGATGCAGCGCTCCCCTCAGTCCTGCACTGAAATACCAGCCTAAAGTGCGCGCTCGAGTTCTGGAGTGGGATTTGAACCTTCTGACTTGGGAGGCAAGAGTGCTACTAACTGAGCTGCCACTTAGTGAGTTAGGTGTAAAGATGTGGCTGGTGTCACTAACAGAGGTCATCGTTAAGCCTGTTCTAGAGGTTCTGACTCTCTACATAATGCACTAAGGTACATTTGGAAGGGGGCGGGGGTCAGAGCGGCTCAATTCTGCCCTCAGACACGCAGTTTCACAAACCTGGATTGGGGGGTACTGGGATAAACCAAAGTTACCCTAAGAATTGGTTTCACACCAGAACTGACAATCTGGCAGTGGGATCCCTGTAGTACTTACTCCAGCCTCCATGTTTTAACACAGTGGATACAGACATAGTGGGCACAAAAAGGAATGTACGTATGAAGCTTCTGTACTGACAGCGGACAGTGTAAGAACATAATAAATAGGAGCAGGAGGAGGCCATACGGCCCCTCGAGCCTGCTCCACCATTCAATAAGACCATGGCTGATCTTCGATCTGAACTCCACTTTCCCGCCCGATCTCCATATCCCTTGATTCCCCTCGAGTCCAAAAATCTATCGACTTCTGTTTTGAATATACTCAACGACTGAGCACCCACAGTCCTCTGGGGTAGAGAATGCCAAAGATTCACAACCCTCTGAGTGAAGAAATTTCTCCTAAGAACATAAGAAATAGGAGCAGGAGTGGGCCATTTGGCCCTTCGAGCCTGCTCCGCCATTCAATGAGATCATGGCTGATCTTCTGCCTCAACTCCATTCACCGGCCCTATCGCCATATCCCTTGATGTCTTTACTAGTCAGGAATCTATCGACTTCTGTTTTGAATATATCCAATGACTGAGCCTCCACAGCCCTCTGGGGTAGAGAATTCCAAAGATTCACCACCCTCTGTGTGAAGAAATTTCTTCTCATCTCAGTCCTGAATGGCCAACCCCTTATCCTGAGGCTGTGGCCCCTGGTTTTAGACTCCCCAGCCAGGGGAAACATTCTCCCAGCATCCACCCTATCAAGCCCTGTAATAATTTTGTATGCTTCAATAAGATCCCCTCTCATTCTTCTGAATTCAAGAGAATACAGGCCTAGTTTATTCAATCTCTTCTCATACGACAGTCCCGCTATCCCAGGAATCAATCTCGTTAACCTTTGTTGCACTCCCTCTATGGCAAGTATATCCTTCCTTAGGTAAGGAGACCAAAATTGTACACAGTACTCCAGGTGTGGTCTCACCAAGGCCCTATATAATTGGAGTAAGACTTCTTTACTCCTGTACTCAAATCCTCTTGTAACGAAGGCCAGCATACCACTTGCCTTCCTCCTCTCATTCCTAAGTGGTCGACCCCTTATCCTAGACTCTCCAGTCAGGTGAAACAGCCTCTCAGCATCTACACTGTCAAGTCTTTTTATACATTTCAATGAGATCACCTCTCATTCTTCTAAACTCCAGGGAGTATAGGCCCATTCTACTGAATCTCACCTCATACCAGGAAGCAATCTAGTGAACCTTAATTGCACCCCACCCCACATCCAAAGGCAAGTATATCCTTCCTTTGGTAAGGAGACCAAAACTGTACACTGTACTCCAGGTGTGGTCTGACCAAAGCCCTATATAATTTCAGCAAGACTTCCTTACCCCCTGCAGAAACTCCACTAACCTCCTCCCTCAACCAATACCATCTGGTCATTCATCTCACCGCTGTGTGTCAAGCACTACTGGTACAGAACGGCTGCCACGTTTGCCTACGTAAGTCATCTCACTTCAATAGTGTTTCATTTTTTTTGAACAGCTTTGTATGGTTTGACGACACTACCTGAATGCGAGTATCATTTATTACTAATCACATCTTCATACGTTGAGATCAGATTGAAGCACCACTTCTCGGTACAAGAAACTGAATGGATCGTAGGTGATACAACTTGATTCTAGCTGAATACTAATGACCATCAAATAGTACTCGAGGCTTACTAGCAGGATGGACGACCTTTGAAAATCTAATGCGGTTCACATGAATTGTCCTTTTAGTTTTTCCAAATAACTTGCAGGTTCCCAAGTCTGAAAACACTTAGCTTCTCTTCCTCTGCACCCCTCCAACAACCCTCAAAAGATAAAATCTAAATTTGAAGATTGGTGAACATTAAAAAAAGAGTGGAATTAGAAATGTTAAGCCTATTTAATATTAGTGGGAGTAATGGAACAAAGTGGTGTTGATCATGACCGTGATAAGAGGTTATCCAGACCCAAGTCCTGTTGATTCTCAAGGGGCTTTAACATTGCACTACAGGCTTCAGAGAACAGTGCTCAACTTGCTGTAATCTGCTGCTTACGTTTTCTTCCAGTCGCACCTCCTTCAGCACCGAGCAGAAGTGGTACTAGTGAATTCTGCCAAAGCTTGTGCCACCCATGAAGTGGGTCTCTGCTTCCAACAGGACTAGATAAGTTGGCCTGGATATATTTCTAACCGCACTGGACAGTGAGAGAACTGTATACAGTATGTTTGTTAACGCCTATGGTTTTAAACATTAAACAACCTTTACGCCCACTGAAGGGGCCTTAATTGGTCACAATACTTCATGTTCAAATGTAACTTGACATCATTACCATTATTGCGTCTTGAAACAATAAAAGATGTCAGGGGAGGGGTTAAAATAATTTGGTTTGACACATTAAGGGAGCATTGAGATCCCATCCAGCAAGCACATAAAGCTTTGGAACCAGACCATCAGATTTCTGTAAAATCACAGCACTGGTTGTGCTGTCCATATGTTATTTATCCAGCAGGGTATGGGATGAATCACTGTTCAATCCTTTGGCTTGTAAAATTATTTTAGATTAACACCATGTGTTTTTTTTAAAAAAGTGTACAACTTTTTAAAACTTACTTCACAACCAACTCCAGTCCTGTCTTCATTTAACACAGGCGTACTCCCATCAGGGGTCACTGGCTAGCAATCAGGAGTGTGAACCCTGGCTGATTTTGCCTTGCAATCCCTAACCCATGGTTTGGAGGCCAACGGCAGCTCCCTTACTGCTACTTTAGCTGAGATTGGCTAACTTGGTACAGACTCGGGTTCCAAATGTACACTTTCCTGGTCTGTGTGGTTCAGCTACTTACTGAATAAATTGACTAAGCCACCAGGGAGGCTATTTAAAATGTACTCATTGGCTTTGGTGCAACTCAGTGGTCGCACTCTCACCTTGGATTCAGAAGGTTGTGGGTTCAAGTCCCACTCCAGAGACTTGAGCATATAATCCAGGCAGACACTCCAGTGCAGTCTTTCGGGTGAGACGTTAAACCGAGGTCCTATCTGCCCTCTCGGGTGGATGTAAAAGATCTCATGGCACTAATCAAACAAGAACAGGAGCGTTTTCCCCGGTGTCCTGGGGCCAGTATTTATCCCTGAACCAACACCTAAAACAGATTATCTGGTCATTATCTCATGGCTGTTTGTGGGACCTTGCTGTGCGCAATATGGCTGCCGTGCATCCCTACATTAAAAGCATGACTACACTTCAAAAGTACTTCATTGGATGTAAAGCGCATTGGGCTGTCCCGTGATCATGAAAGGCGTTATATAAATGCAAGTTCTTTATGATCTATTACTCAGGTGTTGTTCATACCACTCATATTTTGTTGAGGTAGAGTATGAAACGCACTGTGCTATTATGAAGTCGTGATATTATAAAATATCATGTTTATTAAACAATCAGGTGAAAGCTGTATGATCTGTAAATTGATATTTTTTAAACTTTGGACCGTTTTGTTTAAGCTGTATCCTTACACCTTCTACTGCGAGTATCTGGAGACATGCGTGACATGTTGTTCAAGCATAGGAGGCTGAACTAGCAACACAGCTCACGTATTAATGTTTCCTCTGAACAAAAGTATACTAAAGCTGGCGTAATTTGCTGAAATGTGCTTCATTGAAACAGTAATAACCAAGGCAACCCATAGATTTCCTCTTCTGAGTTTGGTTGAAATTATTAACGTCATTGCTGATTCATAGTAAGCCCACACAACAATTTCAAAAAGATTAAGGCACTGACTCGTGCAGGGATATGGTTCCACAGCCTCCCTCGTCCAAGTTGCCATGCTTCATATCAGAGCCTAAATTACTATTTAAAAAAAATAAAAATGTTGGCATCACGGCGGAACTCAATTCTGTCTCACATGGTGCACACACTTTCCACTAGGGGTCACCAGATACCGTTCAGGAGCGGGGACCCCGATTGATTTTTTCTATTCCTAGCTCTAGGCTATGGACACCAACCGTCATACCCCTACTACTGCCCCTGCACAGAGCATGGACCGAACTCCATGGGGCTCAGTGCCACACCACGCGGTGCTTTTATCTACAAGGGGAGAATCTCATCTTTGGAGTTTTCACTCTAACAATTGCTGTAGATCCGTGAAACAATTAATGTTTGCTAATTTGACAAAGTGAGTTACACACGGATAGATAAGGTGTGGAGATGCCGGAGTTGGACTGGGGTGGACAAATGTAAGAAGTCACACAACACCAGGTTATAGTCCAACAGCTTTATTTGAAATCACAAGCTTTCGGAGCGCTGCTCCTTCATCAGGTGAAGTGGAGAAATGCATAAAGACACAGCTTATATAGTCAGAGAATCATGTCAGATGTTTACAGGTAATGTTTCCAACTGTTTCACACCTTTGATTGCTGTGATTATCTCTCTGCCGAGGTGTGATAAATGGCAGTTGGAAACATTACCTGTAAACATCTGACATGATTCTCTGACTATATAAGCTGTGTCTTTATGCATTTCTCCACTTCACCTGATGAAGGAGCAGCGCTCCGAAAGCTTGTGATTTCAAATAAAGCTGTTGGACTATAACCTGGTGTTGTGTGACTTCTTACGGCTAGATAAGACCACCTCTAAAATAGACAGACAGGACTGCTACTAAAATGGATGGATAGGACTGTCCCTACAGTTCCCGTTCATGCCTGGAAGGGCCACAAAAAGCATCTGGAGAAACTTTAAAATCTCATTTAATCACAATCTCTGTACAAGAATTTTGCTGCAATAGTTTGGCAGCATATTAAAAATAAAAGTAAACTTTTAAAAAACTGGATTAGTAAATAGCATTTGGTAGTGTATGATGGAGGAAGCGTATGCTATTTAATAACTCTGAGGGCAGTAGCATTGCTCCATCAACAAGATTACAAATTTTGTATTTATTCCAAAAATATTACACATTCAGAAATCTCCGATAGCTCTGTACATTTCTACAAGTGCACTTTAAAATATTCATCATTAGAATTTTTTTTAGGTTTTTTTTTGCATTAGTTTGGTACTGAAGTAGTTTTAAAAGGCAGCCACTACCTTTGCAGACTAACAAAAATCAAATGATTTTTTAAAAACTTATTTTTATACAGAAGCTGGTTGCACATTGAAAACACACCAATCTGAACATTGTTGTTAACATTTTGATGAAAGCATTTACAAAACAGAGTGAACATCTTTTAAGAGATATCAATACAAAAAGGTTTCTCATGGAAAGCCGGAGTTGACAATAGTCAAGAAAATGCAACAAAGACCAAGAGGCCAATGCTCTAGAGCGGGTTTCCTTTGTGGTAGACTTGTGCCCACAATCAACAGATCCTTTTTTGTATACCAATTTCTTTCCTGGTACCACAAGTCTGACTTCTGCAACTTCTCTTCCCGTCCAATTTTCCCTCCCTCCCCCCCCCCCCCCCCCAAACTTCTGAACACACAGACTCCTTGCTGAGGTGCAATCACCCCCACTCAGGTACTTCAGCAAAGTAGCCATTTCTCTGGCTCTTTTTGACCACGGGAGACATAATAGTCAAAACTCAACCTTGTCCTCATCGATCGCCCACCAGCAGGGAGGCATTAATTAGAGATCAGGAACGGGAGCGAATGTGGAACTCGCTCCCACAGAGAGTGGTTGTAGCGAATAGTATAGATGCATTTAAGGGGAGGCTGGATAAGCATGAGGGAGAAGGGAATAGAGGGTTATGCTGATAGGGTTAGATGAGGAAAGACAGGAGGAGGCTCGAGTGGAGCATAAACGCCGGCATGGACTGGTTGGGCCAAATGACCTGTTTTGGTGCTGTATATCCTATGTAGGATCCCCGACTCATTTTTCTCCGAGTCCAATTGTAGCACTGGCTGGGATTATCTAACTGGGAACTGAACCTGGGATCTTCTGGTGCCTGCAAGGCAGTGCATTTGCCATTAAGCCAAAGGAAGAGCTTCTGCTCTATTGAGTGGATATAAATGGTCCTATCGATGCCCCTTAACATGGTGGCTCTCTGCAGTAAATCGATAATGCAAAATATCACTTAACACAATCCGAACTGAAAAGATGCATTCAAGATGTCTCCCAAATTTTATTAGTCTAAAGTGAGATATTTACACGGGGCTAAATTTTCACAGGCTTGAGCACGGAGAGAAATTTAGGTGTTTTTAATTTTTGTGCCAAGCACATGTATGCAGTTAGGATTACAGGCATGACAACAAGTGTGTGTGGGTTTCAGCTTTGCAATAGATGGACAGATGCAAAAATCTACAACAATAAAGCCCCACCCAAAAATAACTTAATTTGTGGGTATTCTCTCCCCGTGTAGTTGGCACATTGCACGGCTAATTTTCTGGTATTCTCCCACTTGTTTGACAGACCATGCTAACTCAGTCCTGCCTGCAGCACCACCGGATTGAGTCAGTTCTGTGCAGTAATTGCCACAATGACCACCCATTTGTAATATTCCTTATTATAAAAGGGATGCACGTGCCCCGCAACCTAGGAGCATTCTATTACTTCTCACTTACCAAAGCAGAAAAGATGTGAAGGGAACAGTCAGCAAAGGGAAACATTCAGGCAGGGTGCAGTGTTATTCACTAACTTAGTGTTGAGGCCCCAAATCCAACCTCAAAAGCCACTCACGATGATGCTTCAGCATGGCTGATGGAACGCTCCTCTGTGGCTACAGCTAATACTATTAGTGCGGAGCTCCTGATTTTAATTATGCCACTGTGGCCAGTGACAGACACTTCCTCACAGGAAAGAGAAAGGAAAACACCCCGTGGAATCAGTTGGCTCGACTATGATCATTCCCTTCCACCTGCACATTGGATGCTGGGGCTGCCTCCGAATCCACTTCCTTTATCTTCTTATTGCCGAGCAAGAAAATAAAAAAGAACAGCACTGAATCCCAGCTCTGTCAACATTCCATGACCCAGAAAGCCATAAAATCGACCGAGTAGGAAACATGGAGCAGCAAGTTTACCAAAAGTAACATTGGGGGGGGGGCGGGGTGTCACTTGTAGCTCCACAGGCGTATTAATAGTAACAATACATTTGTGAGCACACAATCCAGATTGCGGATTTATCCAAGACAACCATATTGTCTCAGAGATCTACGGGGGGTCATAAATTTTCAATAGGAAATGTCATTTTCACCCTTTAAAAAAATCTAAGAGGAGGTAATGTCAAGTATTGTCCTCTGGTGGTTTTACAGGATACATAGATAAAGGTGTGCTGGGAAGAGAGTTCTTACAAAGATGTATGTACAACATGCAAGCATATAAAACAACCAGAACACACAAAAAAATTCCAAGTATAAAAATATAAATTTGTCTGTACAATAAGGAATTTGTATGTCGAGCAGTCAGGTGGAAGTTAGCAGATAGAAACAATGCTACAACCCTCAGCCGAAACGCGCACAATGAATGTGAACTTAGTAACACTCAACCAGTCCTCCTTTGGGGAAAAGACAAATTAAAAATGCATTAAAAAAAAAAAATTCAAATATATTTTCAAGACAGTTTTGCAGGACTCCAACAACAACTTGCAGTTACGTAGTAAAACGGCTCATGGTGCTTCATGGAGCGTTATCAAACAAAATTTGACCACCGTGCCACACAAGGAGATATTAGGACAGGTGAGAGGCAGGTTTTAAGGAGGAGAGTGAGAGAGTCAGAGAGGTTTAGGATGGGAATTCCAGAGCTTAGGGCCTAGGCAGCTGAAGGCACGGCAGACAACGGTGGAGCGATGAAAATCGGGGAAGTGCAAGAGGCCAGAGTTGGAGGAGTGCAAAGATCTCAGAGGGTTGTAGAGCTGGAGGAGGTTACAGAGATAGGGAGGGGCGAGGCCATGGCGGGATTAAAAACAAGGATGAGAATTTAAAAATCAAGGCATTGCAGGACCAGGAGCCAATGTAGGTCAGCAAGCACAGAGGTGATGGGTGAGCGGGACTTCTTGCAAGAAAGGAAATGGGCACCACTGAAGGATCTGTCTCACCTGCTATATTAATGGAATGTTTAAGATTTAGAATAGTTGGAAGATTTAAAACAAGTTTTCTTTGAGGTTTACCAAGATTGAAAAAGCTGCTCAGCTCAGGTGCAAGGCATGCTCTTGGCTTTGTATTTTACCACCCATGAAGCTTTTTAATCACACTATCAACATTTTCCTGCTCTTCATTTCCTCACACCCCCGCCACCCCAATCAACTTTATCCCTCCCCAGAGGGTACTGACTCACGGTGGATTACTGTTCCACAACAGCGTTCCAGTACCTCATCCGAGTGGCCATTCTTCCTGTATGAGCCTAGGCAGCGAGTGAGAGCAGGCTAATCGATTGTGTTGGGGCAAGACCAGGACATCGCTTTCCAGCACAGGTCACTGCATGGCAATCAGGAATGGGAACCCTGGCTGCTTGTATCATCCCT
The DNA here is from genome assembly GCF_052327205.1 of Somniosus microcephalus. Taxonomy (NCBI): domain Eukaryota; kingdom Metazoa; phylum Chordata; class Chondrichthyes; order Squaliformes; family Somniosidae; genus Somniosus; species Somniosus microcephalus. The sequence goes on from NC_140999.1 coordinate 9,727,214, forward strand.
GTGTAGCCCAGAAACTCGGAAGGATAAGGGAACTCAGTCAACGCTTATTACACATTCTGACGGTTGGACATTTTTAACCCCACGACGATCAGGCTTGACCACCTCAGATCTAAGTGGTGAATTTTTATACTTTGTCTTCAGCCTTAAAAAAGGTGAGTGATATCATCAGACCAGGTTAAACCTCAAAAAGGACAACCAGCCAATCAGCTACCTGACATGGAGCAGCAGCGACAAACTGCCCAATTAAACTTCTCAGATCTTTTTTCTTTAATAACTTTAAACAAAAAAGGGAAACTTTTAAAACTAAATTATTCCTGGTGTCCACAAAACACATCAGGCCCACCGGTCCAAGTGGGGAAAGGTTTGGAAGTTGCTCATCTAAGTATTTCACACCATTCCCTTTTCCACCAAACAGGATTATCGCTTTTGCAGACTGCATGCCTGCACTACTTGGTAGCTGATGTTTGATCATGCCTACATTACTGCAGTTTAATGAAAATAATCCACAAGGGGTCTGTAAAAACAGGATACACTGAGTGTTATTATTCAAATGAAAGTCTTGTCTGTAATTTCAATACTGTTAAGCCCCGGCCTGAGGAGAGGCTGTAAACAGCACTGATTAGTAGGATCAGAGTTAGGGAGAATTATAGGGAGTTCTATGTTTATACATAAACCGGCAAAGCAGAGTGGATAGAGTAAATTATGTTAAACTGAGTGATGTATTCAGAGGCAGGGTGTTTTTCTTGCTGCCTATTTTCTACCCTCATCTCCTGATGGTGCTGACTCACTCTGGGGTAAACTCACTTTCCCGTATCATGCCTGACTAACTATTCTTTATGCATGAGCATAAACAAGAGTACAGTATACTATTCACCATGGGAGAAATCCCTACCAAGCCTGATCCTCTCCTTACCCGATACCACAGGTGTACTTCCCAACAGGAATTCCTGAAAAGCAATCAGGAGCAGGAACCGTGGCTCATTTTCCGTCCCTCTCCAGCCCCGAGGAAACGTGGCTGCCTTAGCTGGCGCCAGGTAACTCCGCAAAGAACCTCGGACATTCTACCCTGTATAACTCAAGTTGAATGCTACCTAACTGAGTTATCGTGGACGCCCATGGGAATTTTGGAGCTTCCTCTTGGCTCTCCAGTAGCTTTGCTGATGGACAGTGGAGTCTGCAGCACTATGATGATTGGTTCAATACCAGGGGACACTTGTTAAAAATACAAAAGTTAGGAGCAATAAAAAGGCAGAACAATATCATCTAAAGTATAAGAGTTTTGAAACAGTTTAGCAGGGAAGACTATTGAAGTGGGTGGCATAAATGTGTTCAAGAGACAATTAGAAGTCAGAAAGGATTGAGGGATGCGTTGATAAGGCAGGTATATAGGGGGGAAAATTCGGTTGCTTTGCGCCTCCCGTTAGTGCCCTAGCGCTAACGGGGCGCAAAGCAACTAGCGCCCTGGCGCGGCGCCGCCAACGCCTCCTGCGAAATTCAGCGTGGTGCTGTGCCGCCGGCGATGTCGTCATCGCCGTGCACAGCGCCCTGCTCGTGATCTTCGGGAGCGCCCCCTGACTTACTGCCGGACACTATGTCCGACGGGGTCAAGGGGGCCTACCTGCGGCCGGGGAGGCGCTATTTAAAGGCGAGGTGCGGGGCGGCCATTTTTGTTGCTGGCCGCCTGCCAGCACCTGCCTCCGCTCCCATTCCCGGCCTCCTTACCCACCCCTCCCACGGAGTGCCGGCTGCGCTCCATGAGCCCAGCACTTCTTGAGTGCCGGGCTCTTTTGCCGGCATTCCCGATCCCCGGGGGCCCAGCTGGGCCACGCTGCGCAAGGGCCCTTCCCTTTAAGAAGGGGAGGAAGGCCTGCAAAAGCGTGCACGACATGCCGCAGTGCCGCGATATTCCCTCGCTTCCCTCTTGGGGCGCTATCACTCAATTTCCGTCGCGGGGGCGCTAATATTTCCAGGGCGCTAAAAGTAGCGCCCGGTAAAGTTAGTGGGGGCGCTACTCAATTTTCAGCCCATAGGGTTGATCCAATAGGCTTGTTGGACTTAATGATTTTCTCCTGTTCCTAATAATTCTTATGTTCTTCATTAAAATGGTTTTCGCAAACGGCAACTGTAAAAGCAAAAAGCTAGTCAAATGTGCGGTCACTGTGGATTTGATAATATGGATGGCAGACGTCAGTAACACAGGTATTCTGGTACTACATGGAAGGACAGAAAAGAAAGAAAAACAGAGCAAGATTGAATCACAGCAGCATAAGTATCATGTGGGTCCTTGCAGAGAACACACACGAGGGGGAATTCAGTGATCACATGCTCCTGGGGGACAGTTACAGTCAGAGAATGTGGGTCAGAGAATTTGGGCTACAGCGTTGTACCCTTATCGCCAACCCACACCGCATTCAAGTACGGTTTCCTTGCTGGGCCACTGAGTTAACCTTATAGTACCTTTCCAATACAAACCCTTAGTACTTTTAAGTTATAGAGGTTTTTTTTAAATATAAAAAGGGATAAAAGGAACGTCACCTCTTTTCCTGGGGAGAAATATACATAAAAGTATATTACCCCACCCTTTTATAGGACTTCTGATGGTCTATGGCCGATTACTGAATGCATATTGTTTATGGTTTATTCTCCCACATTAATATTAGTCCAGATAAAGCAGACCTTTTCATAAGAATGTGTGTGTGGTTGCCAAGGGCAATGTAAAGGGTGGGAAAGATCTCACTGCACTACCCGATTACTCACACACAGTATTCACACCGTGAGGATTTCCCCAAGCATCAATGTCTTTTCCTTAGGCTTATTATGCTTTTGATTCAGTCTGATCAGAATCAATATATTCTAATTCGTCAAGGACAAACAATGGCCTAGCACAGCTGGAGTTAGCATTCTCTAGTGGAATGGAATTATTGTTGCTGTTCTTCTCAAGTGAACTTGCATTGGTGATGCTCGTAAGCGGGAGGTCGACATTGCTCAGCGCGCCCTGTAATGGAGGGCCCGTAGGCAGTGGCGTTTTCTCCTCCAGCTGCTGCACCGAGTTGTTCAGAAGGGAAGTCTGTGTTCTTCTTGTGTTTCCACTTCTAGACGGACGCAATGGCATTGGCACGTGTCCTTTATAAACGTTCCATGATAGGAGAAGTATGAACATCATAACAAAGAGTACCAGGAAACCCTTTAATGTAAATTCAGTCTGAAGGTAACTCTGTGCCATTGGCAAGTTACTAATGCGAACAGTATTGCCTGGTGAGGTTGGCATGATGGAAATTCCAGATTTAGCAACAGGAATTGCCTTAGTTGGAATTGGGTGTTGATCTGTACCAGACAACTGGAGGAGATAACTTGCTGTGACTTGTGCAAATGGTTTCCCAGCCACTGTTTCAACAGACTGGCAGTCATACTGTCCTTCGTCTGCTATAGAAACATTAAATATTAATAGTCCATCACTGAAGTAGAGGTATTTTGAATCTGCTGCTGGAATCGCTGTTCTGTTGAGTAACCATTGCATGTGAGCCAAGTTAGATGTAGAATAGCAATTCAACACAATGCTGTTTCCAGGAATAATCATTCGGATTTCTGCTTTATAGTTTTCTGAACAAAAAAGAGTGTGTGTGTTAATATTAGATATAGTATAAGAACAGTATTACTGAGAAATACATAGAAATTTAAAAAATACTGTACAATTCAATAGGCATTTGTCCAATTTGCATTTTTTATGGGCAATCCTCGACAGCGAGCGTCGTCAGGCTGTTTTACCGTGGAGCGTAGCAGAGTCAGGCCTGGTCATCACGGGTGCATTTACCAGCAAGGGGGGCCACTGGTTAAGAGTCAGTAGCAGGAACCCGATCTGATTCTATCCTTCCTTAGCCCAAGGACCATTAACAGTGCCTCAACTTCTTGCTGGGTTTTAACCCTTTTAATATCATAAAAGTTGGTAATCCTGTTCCAACAGCTCAACGCACTCAAGACAGCCCACAGATTGAACAATCTAACTTGCTATTCTCTTGCAGCAACACACATCAGTCACTAAAACAGCTGGAGAAGTGGTACAGGTAAATGGTACTGTACTTCAGCGAGCATCATTAGCTCATTAAGAACAGTCCAAGCACATCACTCACTTGTCCGATGACTGCCTGCAGGCTTATTGGTGAATTCATCTGCACAGTTAGTGGTTAAATTACATAACATAAATGACATTATTTTAGAATCGTTCATATTCCCCGTAACTCTTTTTGTTAGTTATTCCCCAACAATTCATTTACTTCCCCTTGCTTAATGCACCATTTGCTGAAAAAAAAAGTGTGTGTGTGTACAGGTAAATTCATTTCAGGCCTTTGCAACTCTTAAAAGGAATGGTGGAAAAGTAGTGCAGGCTGACTTGCCCTCTTACTTCCCCTCAATTCTACTCAGTTTCATTATGCAGTCGCCTTGCACTACAGAGAGTGTGCTTCAACAAACGGGTTTCTAGTAAGGGTGGGGTGTGTTGTACGACGTCCCAGCGTTATGGAATGAATGAGGGATGTGCCGTGGTCCCGATTACCTAGGACCACCGATGAAGGTAAAGTCTGAAAGGCTCTGACCCCGGCCTGCAGAGCCTCACTTAACAGGAGTGCAGATCAATCAGAGGGCAGCACGCTCAATTCGGGGGACACCCGATTTCCGTTGAGCAAGGCTGGAGCATTACAAAATTTACCCTTGACTTTAATGCATCCATTACCATCTTTTATTCTGTAGGATGTTATGTTCACCAAAAGTGTGACTTTGTGAAATGAGCATTATTAAATATGCACAGCTCTAATATATATTATATATATATATATAAAAAGTTTGAATATTTGAGGAAAAAATTCTGGGAGAGGGAACAGGAGGGGAGAGAAAAGAGAACAAGCCAGCATTGACTAGGAAACGTACTGTGGCTGGGGCATTCCGAAGGGTCTCCGTTCTCTATATTCTGAATTAAGTTCCTAAGGAAAGTAAAAATAAACATTAAAATGGGGAACAGTGCAACAAAAATACAGTGCCAATAAATAAATGATCTAAATAAACGAATCAAAACTGTGCAGCTTTGCTGTCCCGGCCTCATTAGTAAACAGCTATTCGCTTCCAAATGATGACAAAGTAATTTAAACATCTGCCTCAAAGATATTCATATTGTTGCATGGTTTACTTACAGTACTTTGGTATTTTTTGAAATGTCAACACACTGGCTTGTGGTTTTGTCCCACGCACAGTAAGGGTCTCTTGCCCGCACACAGTCCCAGCAGTTACTATACTGAGTGCAAACAGCGACAGGCACTTGTACCACCTGCGACGGGGATCCAACATACAACTGGCCCTAGGAGACAAACAGCAGTTCTGAAGTTGATACGTTATTTAACGAAATCCACGTTCAAAGCAAAACATTTCACCAAAGAAAAATACATTTGACTTCAGACTTGTTTTACCCTCTTTGGAGAAAGCTGTAGGTTTTGCACTGGTTCTGCAGAAAGGAACATCTGCACCTCCTCAATAATAAACATCTCTCTTTCCAAGCTGAGGGCTTTGTGCAGGTATCCACTATCTGAAAAAGAGCATATGACTAACTTTGACGGGCAGGTTTCGAATAAGAGGCTGCAAGATATAGTCTACAGATTATGAATGTTCATGCTATTTTCCAGAAACTATGCTAATTCACTCCACTGACACAAATAAAATCTCAGAAATTGTTTAAAACTCAAATGAGGAGGATTCAGAGTGGTGTCGTTGGTTAGGAAACTGCTCTTTCACTTCTTGGATGTGGTCCAACTGATGGGGTGAAAGTTTCTTTTCTCTCCTGGCTACAAGGATCCTACATGAAATGAGGTTGGATATTAAACCCAGTTCCTTTTAGGCACAGCCCCACAGCGGAAAACTTGGCCCTAATGCTAATTTCTCCGCCACCAACACCTCCCCGCCATCCCATCCCTCACCCAATTTTCTCTCCCTTCTCCTGAAAGCAGCAACTAAAGATGTTCAAGTACTAAAAGCCCTCCAGTAACTTGCTATTTGCAGTTCTACCCGTGTGAACCTGGCCAGTGACAAAGAGAGCACATCATAGCCAAGCTAGTTCTCAACCATTGATTCTCCGGAGAAGCACAGACCTGGGGGGTGGGGGTGAGGGGGAGGTGATTTGATCAAGGTATACAAGATGAAGTGTTTAGATTATCTTTGTGTGGACAAACTGTTTCAACGTAATAGGTTAGGGAGGACTAGGGGTCACAATCTCAAATTGTGTAGAGAGAGAGCTATGCTAGACGTCAGGAGGTGGTTCTTTTCTCGGAGAATAGTGGACTTGTGGAACAGGCTACCAGCTCGTGTGGTGAATGTTGATTTTGAAATCATTCAAGCGAGAGCTAGACCTGTTTCTGGCTGGGGCAGAGATCACCTTGTACAGGAGGTAGGTACCGTATAACATTAATCAGGGCCAGAGTTCTCTCCTGGACTAGCTTGGTTTGCCTAAGGGTATTGATCGCGTAAGGGGGTTGGTTGGAGAGAAATTTTCCAGATTTTTTTTCCCACCTAATTGGCCTGGATTTTTATGTCTTTTCGCCTCTCCTAGGAGATTACATGGTTTCCGGGTAGGATGGGGAGTGTTTGTATTGTGATGCACAAGACATCACAATTTTATGGGACAGGCTGGATGGGCCAGTCATTTTTTGTATGTTTGTATTCACTTTCCAATAGGGGTCCACTTGATAAGTATTAGCAGCAGAGATCCTAGCCTATTCACCCCCCCTCCCCCCAGCCCAGGGGACACAACAGGCCTGCTGTAACACTCCACTGATGAATCATATATTGCTGAAGCTCTTTTTCAAGCGCAAACTAAAATGGCATGAAAAATGAATACGAGTCCACAACACAAAATTAGCAAATACTACCCCAGCATTAGTGATGTCAGTAAGATGGCAAGGACATTTAGTATGGTTCACACTGGTTCAGAGGGATTTGAAGGAAGGGTACACCACTTGGACAGTGTAGAGTGAGCTTTAATCTGCATCTAACCCATTCTATGCCCGACTTGGGTGTGCTTAATGCTTAAAATAGGTGCCAAAAATGGGGAAATATTTAATTCTCTAGCATTTATGTCTCTCATCTTGATGGACATAAATATAGCCAGCCTTGATTTACTCAGTTGAATCACTGCCTTGGAGTTCAGTGTTAGCCATTCATTACTATAGATGTTGTATTAGGCAGGTGTGTGTCTTAAGTATTTTGCATATTTTCTTAGTAATCTAGTTTCACATCTTTTGTAAATCACTTTCTCAGAAGCCAAGTGGTCTATGGTGTGGTGGCCTTTTCTAGTGACCCGATCATGCGATACCCCTAGAACTAATATGTAGTGTAAATGTAACGCTGTGTAAAGCAGAGATTATTGACACTACAGTACTTGCATAGAAAATATTTACCCGTTCCTAGAAAAATGACATCATATTCTTTCTGATTGGCAGCAGTAACTCTGTCGATAGCGATCTGGGTATACTTTGTTCCCTGTTTTATTAACTTTGGTCGGTTGTTGATGGAAGTTACTATATCATCCATCAAAGGGTGATCCTTCACAAACTGGAGTGTTCTGTCTGGCAGATCTAGAGAAGTCTTGAAGCCGCTTCTACGGATATTACTGTTGATGCACTATGGGAAAAGAGAGAAAGAAAATTGTATGTGTTAACTGGGCCTTCAAATGTTACGAACTCTGAATTTCCTGAAGATAATATTTATGAACATTATTCATTAAAAATGAGGTACATGCGCTATGGTCAGATACATTCCTTTTTTCTTTCCTCCACAGTTTTCTTGCCTCCTCTCCCAAAGGTGCTGACTCAAGCCAGAGGATAGTTTCACAGGTGCCAGCAGAGCTCTGGTGCTTCACGCAAGAGCCTAGACAGTGAATGTTGGCGGGCTATTTGACTGTGGAACCATCACAGCTGAGCACAAACCCTGTCCTTGCCCAAGAGTCACAGACTGGCATGCTAGGAGTTACTGGATAGTGTTCAGGAGTGGAAAGCCTGGATGATTTCCCCCCTCCGTTATCATGGGGGCACTTGAGGCCAAATGGAATGCCCCTTTTCTCACCTGGTGATCAAACCTGGAACTTTTCTGGTCTGTATGGTGTGGCACATTTAATGCTTAGGGAAACTGCTTTGCTGGAATTCTTAATAAATTAGAATTCTTTGGGAAGTCTGCTAAAATGATCACTGTTCAAAATGCATTTGTGAAATTATTACATTTTCTGGGCCTAAATGTTTTACGAAGTTCAGATTTTATATCATAAATTGCCAATACACAGCTGGGAAATCTCCTGGGTAGGCAGCGCAGTTCATTGAAACCTCTTGTCGTGGTATGGGATGCAAGACAAGCTACTGTTTCAGAACATTAGAGGACTTCATCGTCGCTGGGTCAAAATCCTGCAACTCCCTCCCTAACGGCACTGTGGGAGCACCTTCACCACACGGACTGCAGCGGTTTTAGGGGGCGGCTCACCACCACCTTCTGAAGGGCAATTATAACAACAAACTCTACACTTCCAAAAATAAAACAGTTTCCCTGATCTGTGCGGAGGTAGCTGATTTCAGCTGAATTAAAGGTAGGGGTGCTAAAATAAGCCATTGTGTTAGGGAGGGGTATAAAACCACCAGAACTGCAGTTCTTGATAGCTATTCAGTGACTCCTGCTAGAATACGCGTGCGTGAGAATCGCAGTTGAAGACAAAACTTGGATTGGCCTCCATGCTGCCAGTTAAGCGAAGTACTGGGGGGAGGGGTGGGGAGGTGGTTTCCATCACTTGTGCAATTGCGCCCCAGCATGGATCAGTACCTTTGAGAGAAGGGGGAAACTTAAGAGGGGGAAAAAAAACCACATCATAAAGAGTCATGAAGGATAACTCAATGCCAGAGTTAATTTTGTCATCTGAACTGCCTTGCAGTGAACTCAAAACCATTACTGATAGAATGTAAAAAGTCCAGGGTAGTGTGGAAAGCACAGAAAAATACCGCAGCTCTAGGTTGTTGTGAAGATTTATATCTTTTTAAGGTAAGTTTGAATACTTACAGCTCCTGGGCGAGGGATAGGGACTGTTCCACTGTACATCACCCACTTGATGCGAGATTGTTCGACTGTCACAGATGATTTGTATTTCCCTTCATTGAACACTTCCTGAATTTTTGCCATACTGAAGGCACAAACTGCAGAAATGTCCTGTTTTCCCCTAAGCAAATAAGAGTGTTACATTACTGCTTTATTACAGGACAATACTGATGAACACACAACTTTTCCCCTCTATTATCACCTTGATCCCTTTCCCTGTTATTGCACAATTGCTGATAAATGGTATTAAATTTTAAAACACCTGTCTTTGCTTCCACCATTAACACAGATTCCTGTAAATGTGTAATTCTGAACTTTATAAATTAAAATGAGATAAAGATACAAAACTGATTATTTTGCTCCACCTAAGTCACACATTTGCTCAAACAAGAGCATGGACAAGTGTCCAAACACAACAGCACTGCCATTTGCTAACTGTTCACCAGGAGGGGTGACCTGGTTTGACTCAACCTCTGACTTTTCTTCCCATCCTTGCTGTGGGTTAATGCCTCACTTCCATTCCATCCTCTTCTCAAAGCCCAGCAGAGGCCAGGAATGAATCTGTGGGGAACCCCAGAGCAAAACTGATGCCCGCCGCCCCCCCCGACCCCAGACCCCCCCCCGCAACATAGCCACCACCATAGTTTCCACTCCAATTTTCTTTACGGTTCTCCTAAAGGTGCTGACACTTGCTGGGGTAAGGAACACAGAGACCACCATTGTAGTACCTTACCATACTGGCATAGCCGCCACGTACAAGTATGGCAAGGCCATCACAGCCGAGTCTGATTGGGTCCTCGCGGAAATAGATGGTGAAGGGGTCAACAGCGTGTGCACATTATGCATTAATGAAGTAAAGATATCGCTGCTGTAAAAAAAGGGGGTAGGAGCAATGTTTCCGTTTAGCTGCGCAGCCACGCGATTGCGCAGCTGTCTGAAGCTCCCATGCAGGCTGCTTTCTTCATGGAAAAAACGCGCATGCAAGGAAGTTTGAATGGGCCACGCAGCCAAAAAAAAAATTAGAAGCAACATTGGGTAGGAAACAAGAGGAAAAATAACCAAAAAGCAAAATACTGCTAATGCTGGAAATCTGAAAAAAAAACACAGAAAATGTTGGACTCTGAATCCCTGCTTAGTGCTGATTTAGCTGCTCTCATCCAGAGTGACAATAGGGATGTTACAATTGTACTCAAAACTCCTGGGCTATGGAGAAAGAAAATAAAAAGAACCATCAGCGGGGGATTCCATTTTGAAAAAGTACGTGTGTGGACGTCAGGTGAAGACAGGATCGGATTTGATTGTGATGCTCCCCATAGTCAAAATGCCTGCCAACATTCATTGTTTAGTTCATGTATGAGGAACAGACACTTGAAGTACTGGAGGGCAACTGGCACTCGTGGAACCATAACCCACAGTACTCGTATATTACCTTTAGGAGAGAAGTAAACACTTTCTTTGCTATGAATGTCTTTTCACCGCGTTAACAAATCCAACAGTGACATACCCGAGAGACCGAGTAACTCCTCTTTTAGAGCATGCCAAGGGGACCAGCAGATTTCATCATTGTAGTGTATGTGCCTTTAAGGGGAGAACTACTTTTTACAGCTCCTGTATACTGTAGTACCGGCAGTGACCACGCCTGTATATAACCCAGAGTAGGGATCTGTACTTTTTAGTTTTAGAGCAACCCTCATCCAGTAAACACCTGTTGATTGTTCCTCTGCAGTCTCTGTCGATTATTTGAAGGACACACTACCTAAAGATTCACGGATTCAACAATATTCAATGCTTGATCTGTACTGAATTAATTAACCTTAGTCAGGGCAGCATGTGGGGTGCTAAAATTTGGATTACTGTCCCTGGGGTAGAGAGGGCGGGAATAAAGGGAGAAGACAAAATTATCCAGCATTCCTGATACTGATCAGTATTCAGTGACTCCTGGTGGAAAAGGCACGTGAGAACTGGACTGGGCTTGGTTGTGATGCCCTTTGTAGTTGAATAGCCTGTTGACACTGAATATTTTAAGCTCACAACACAAACAATGGTCATTTGGGCAAGGTACCAAGAGCTGCAAGGAATCACACCCTAGTAGGACTGAGCTTGTTCAGTTTTTTTTTAAATGGAGAGAAACTATTAAATGTTGGTGTTCAGAGAGATTTAGGCGTGCTCGTACAGGAAACACAGAAAGTTAGCATGCAGGTACAGCAAGCAATTAGGAAGGCAAATGGCATGTTGACCTTTATTGCAAGGGGGTTAGAGTACAAGCGTAAGGAAGTCTTACTACAATTGTACAGGGCTTTGACGAGACCAGGCCTGCAGTACTGCGCACAGTTTTGGTCTCCTTATCGGAGGAAGGACATACTTGCCTTAGAGGCGGTGCAACGAAGGTTCACTGGATTTATTCCTGAGATGAAAGGGTTGTCCTATGAAGAGAGATTGAGCCTATACTCTCTGGAGTTTAGAAGAATGAGAGGTGATTTCATTGAAACCAATAAGATTCTTAGGGGGATTGACAGGGTAGATGCTGAGAGGTTGTTTCCCCACTGGCTGGAGAGTCTAGAACTAGGGGGCATAGTCTCAGGATAAGGGGTCAGCCATTTAAGACTGAGGTGAGGAGGAATTTTTTTACTCAGAGGGTGGTGAATCTTTGGAATTCTCTACCCCAGAGAGCTATGGATGCTCAGTCATTGAGTATATTCAGCAACGACTTTTATTTATATAGCGCCTTTAATGTAGTAAAACGTCTCGAGGCGCTTCACAGGAATATAATAAGGCAAAAAAATTTGACATCGAGCCACATAAGAAGAAATTAGGGCAGGTGACCAAAAGCTTGGTCAAAGAGGTAGGTTTTAAGGAGTGTCTTAAAAGAGGAGAGAGAGGCGGAGAGGTTTAGGCAGGGAATTCCAGAGCTTAGGGCCCAGGCAACAGAAGGCACAGCCACCAATAGTTGAGCGATTATAATCAGTATGCTCAAGAGGGCAGAATTAGAGGAGCGCAGATATCTCGGGGGGGGGGGGGGGGGGGTTGTGGGGCTGAAGGAGATTACAGAGATAGGGAGGGGCGAGGCCATGGAGGGATTTGAAAACAAGGATGAGAATTTTGAAATCAAGGCATTGCTTAACTGGGAGTCAATGTAGGTTAGTGAGCACAGGGGGTGATGGGTGAACGGGACTTGGTGCGAGTTAGGACACAGGCAGACGAGTTTTGGATGACCTCAAGTTTACGTAGGGTGGAATGCGGGAGGCCGGCCAGGAGTGCGTTGGAATAGTCAAGTCTAGAGGTAACAAAGGCATGGATGAGGGGTTCAGCAGCGGATGAGCTGAGGCAAGGGTGAACTAGATTTCTGGACACTAGGGGAATCAAGAGATATGGGGATAGGGCGGGGAAGGAGTTGAGGTCAAAGATCAGCCATGATCTTACTGAATGGCGGAGCAGGCTCGAGGGGCCGTATGGCCTACGCCTGCTCCTAATTCTTATGTTCTTATAAACAGCTGTTGAGGAAACAGAACCACTGGGGAGATGATGTATTAAAACTTCAATTACGGAACCAGAATTTCACAAACTTGGGCAACATCATTTGTTTGGTTTGCAAATGTGTACTTCTGTTTATTCTTACCACTGCGGAGTAAAAACTGCATAGAAAATATTGTCCCTCCAGTTTGATGCCCTCAGTACAAAGACATCTTGAATGATGTTAAATGGAAAATGTAACTCAGGAGCAGAGCACATCAGGCTGGCTTTCAGGAAGGTGGTCCACTTCCTCTGGAGAGTCCGCTGGCCACCCAGATCTCCCTGAAATCCAAAAGAATAGACAAGCATCAACAGGAACCCGTTTTAAGGTGTCCTTCATCAGTGGTAATAAATCACCCAGATGTCCAACTACAAGACCTCTGTCAATGGTACTGCCCAGGGTGCTTGGTGGAGTGACTCACTGTTAGGAGCGGGAGGGGACAAGGCAATGGAGAACAAAAAGCCTAGCGAATGGGAGGGAGAGATCGGGGCTTGGTGGGGGGACGGCGATTACGGCAGCGAGGAGAGGCCGCGATGGGCAGAGGGGAGGCCGAAGGCTTCCTCGAAGGACCGGGGGAAGCACTCCTGGCTCCTCTCGGCTCACAAGGCGTGCTCTAAAAAGCATTAGTCTGCTGGAGCCATCATTTCACTGCAAGTAGTCCTGAGCCCTGGGTTTCCCAGCTGCACTGTGGGAGCCGGATTTAAATAGGATAATGACATGAATGCCACGCAACCCGCCAGCGTAAAAATGTTGGCAGGTACATATGCGACAGATTGGGGATGTGTTCCCCAATTTTTAATTTTTAACTCCCGCCGCATGCCCCCCCCCCACCCCTCCAGCCCGTCGTTTGCCGGGGGGGGGGGGGGGTGTAATACTGAGGTCAGAATTTCCCTGTTCCTGTTTTTAAAACAATGAGAAGAGCTCCGTGTTTGGCTCAGTGAGTAAAGATAGCATCCAGTGTGGGACTTGGTGATATGCAGGCTGAATCTGATGATGACTGACCCTGGTGTGCATTTTCAGCACTTTTTTGTTTTTGTAAAAGTAGTAAATTCAGGCATACATTCATAATCTGGTTTAATGTAACTACGCAATTAACTTGAAAACAGTGTGCCGTGGCCAACAGTAACTACTGGGTGGTTGGAACAGTTAATTTTTTTTTGGAACATATTCAATCACTTCAGTCCCTTTTGGTTGGGTGGACAAGTGAATGTGCTACTTCATGACTTTGACTTCTAGTATTACTTAATCACTGGCAACAGAAGGTAGTCTTCCCAAGAGACAAGACCTACTACATCCACTATTTCCTCCCCGCCCTCCCAGTGAGCCTATCACAAGATTACTGCACTGTCAGTAAATGTAATAAGAGTATTGAGCGGATTTAAGACAACCATGAAGTTTAATCGCTCGACCAGAGTGTTATGTAACAAATAAGGTGTTTTGTGTTTTTTTTTTAAAGTGACTGTTGTATAATTAGTGGGAGGGATATTAATGCCAGGGAATGGAGCACTCAGCATTAACTCTCAGCTCAGGTACAACAAGATTAGATGCAGAATAAAGCTTTCTTTACTTGAACCCAAAAAATTGCCCCAGCCCTAAATACAAAGGAGCAAAATCTGGGGGTCCCACGCAGGCCGCTCACCGGCTTTTCAATGGACCTAACTGCGCATGCGTGATAAATTGGATGGGCCGCGCAACCAGTTAAAGGGCCCGCACACCAACAAAAAAAAATTACAGGGAACATTGCAGAGGAGTGCCCTCGCCCCTTTCCTCACATTTTTGGCCTCTCTTACTGAGATTGGTGGCAATAATGTTCAGTTAGGGGCAGTTTGGATGCTGTGGGTACATACTTGGATCAAAAAACTGCCCCAACTCATTTCATTTAGGATATTTACAACTGACCGGGGACACTTTTATGCTGTCAGTCTGGGCTGGATTTGAACCCAGCGCCCAGAGGTGAAAGGCCAGTGTGGAGCTTGCTGCAGCACTCGGCCACGTTACTTCAGCCCTCACGTTATTACTCACCACAAAACTGAAACACTGCAGAATTTTGCCATATTGCCCAGTGTCAACACCTACCTTACATACTCGAGCAATTCTCGACACCACCAGTTTATTGTAGAATTCAAATTCAACGGCTGTTTCACTGAAGAAAAGGTAGATCTTATCATCATCCCCATCATCACTCTCTTGCACCACATCCAAATGAACAAAGTTAGGCTCTGTTTTTAAAAAAAAAGTAGTTATCGGGCAGCAGTGATCAATAGAGAAAAATCGTCAGCACATAGGAAATCTGCCATCTGCATATTAAGCTGATATTGTGTAGACAATGATACAAAGCTGCAAGGGAAACGGGTTTTCTGAAACAAAAATTCTTCAAAGTGTCGGGTCAAAGCTTTACAAACGACGTCTTGTGACACTAATGTTATACAGCTTGGGCGAATATCAGCCTATGTACATAAAGGTAACAGTTTCTTCGTATAGTTTCTGATTCAATCCAAATTACATATTTTATTCATAAAATTCACATTAACTATTGGTATAAATGTAATTTGGGCCTTAGAGGAGATTTCCGAAAGTTACGAACAATCAGCTAGTGTAACGAGAGGTAGATTTGATTTCCCCACTCTGTCGAGTTTCCAGTCTCAGTAAATCACCATGGGTTAAATACCAAATGGAGGCAGGGCACCTACCCACAGGAAAGGAAAACAGACGGTTAGCACAGTCATCATTGGCTCACTCTCATGTATCAGCTAATGGACAATTCAGAGCAGTTTGGGAGACTGCAAGTTGCTCCCCAAATCACCTTAGCTGCAGTTGCTGCATGAGCCAGGGAACTGATAAAAATTGAATCTTGACTACTCGAGCAACAAGGTACTTAATTCAAATCCAGCCTAGACTGATGGGGTAAAAGTGTTTGCTATCTGTCAGCCGAAAATGTCCAACGTGAAACAAGTTTGGGCAGTCTCAAAGTATGGACCCACAGTCAGTGCCCGCTGGAAGGAGCACTTCGAAGATCTCCTTAACCGAGACTCTGTCTTCGATGCGAGTGTCCTCAACTCCATCCCGCAGCATGCTACCCGCCACCATCTCAGCACAACCCCAGCCCGGCATGAGGTTGAAAAGGCCATCTGACAACTGAAAAACAACAAGGCCTCAGGAGCAGATGGAATCCTTGCCGAGACAATAAAGCATGGCGGAGAAGCACTACTGGCGCGAATTCATCAACTCATTTCTTGTATCTGGATGGAGGAGAGCATGCCAGGGGATCTCAGAGATGCCGTAATTGTGACCATCTTCAAGAAAGGTGCCAAGTCCGATTGCGGTAATTACAGAGGAGTTTCCCTGCTGTCTGCCACAGGGAAAGTCATCGCAAGAATCCTCCTCAATCGCCTTCTCCCAGTGGCCGAAGAGCTCTTCCCAGAGTCGCAATGCAGATTCCGCCCACTAAGGGGGACAATGGACATGATCTTCACCGCACATCAATTACAAGAGAAATGCAGGGAACAGCACCAACCGCTATACATGGCCTTCTTTGATCTCACAAAGGCCTTCGACACTGTCAACCGTGAGGGATTATGGAGTGTCCTCCTCAAATCCGGCTGCCCTCAAAAGTTTGTCACCATCCTCCGCCTGCTTCACGACGACATGTAAGCCGTGATCCTGACCAACGGTTCCACCACAGACCCAATTCATGTATGGACCGGGGTCAAACAAGGCTGTGTCATCACACCAACGCTCTTCTCGATCTTCCTTGCTGCAATGTTCCATCTTACCCTCAGTAAGCTCCCTGCTGGAGTGGAGCTAATTTACAGAACAAACAGGAAACTGTTCAACCTACATCGCCTCCAGTCCAGATCCAAGGTCGTTCCATCCTCCGTCGTCGAATTACAATATGCAGACGACGCTTGCGTCTACGCTCACTCGGAGGTCGAACTCCAAACCATCATCAACACCTTCACCGATGCGTATGAGAGCATGGGCCTTACACTAAACATCCGTAAGACAAAGGTCCTCTACCAATCTGCCCCCGCCACACAGTACTGCCCCCCCATTATCAAAATCCACGACAAGGCCTTGGACAACGTGGATCACTTTCTATACCTCGGGAGCCTACTGTCAACAAGGGCAGACATCGATGACGAAGTCCAACACCACCTTCAGTGTGCCAGTGCAGCCTTTGGTCGCCTGAGGAAGAAAGTGTTTGAAGACCAGGACCTCAGACACGGCACTAAGCTCATGGTCTACAGAGCAGCAGTGATACCCGCCCTGCTGTATGCTTCAGAGACATGGACCATGTACAGCAGACACCTCAAAGCACTGGAGAGGCACCACCAACGCTGCCTCCGCAAGATCCTGCAAATCCATTGGCAGGATAGGCGCACCAATGTCAGTGTTCTCGCTCAGGCCAACATCCCCAGCATCGAAGCTTTGACCACGCTCGATCAGCTCCGATGGACGGGTCACATCGTCCGCATGCCCGATACAAGACTCCCAAAACAAGCGCTCTACTCGGAGCTCCGACACGGCAAGAGAGCCCCAGGTGGGCAGAGGAAACGCTTCAAGGACACCATCAAAGCCTCCTTGAAAAAGTGCAACATCCCCTCCGATACCTGGGAATCCCTGGCCCAAGACCGCACAAAGTGGAGAAGCATCCGGGAAGGCGCCAAACACCTCAAGTCTCTTCGCCGGGAGCAAGCGGAAGCCAAGCGCAAGTCAACCCAAGCACCCCACCCACCCCTTCAACCACCGTCTGCCCCACCTGTGACAGAGACTGTAGGTCCCGCATTGGACTCATCAGTCACCTGAGAACTCATTTTTAATGTGGAAGCAAGTCGTCCTCAGTTCCGAGGGACTGCTTAAGAGAGATGGACCCACAGCACTAAACCGCTCCTAATTCAACACTATTGTGACTATTCTCATTAAGAGGGGCTATTATGTGGGAAAAGGAAGGGGCGTACCCCTCTGTATTTGGGGCTATTGGGGCAATAGAGATAGCCTTGTTCTGCATCTAATCGTGCTGTACCTGGGCTAATAGCCGAGTCTTCTTTCCTTAGCATTAATATCTCTCACCTTGACGTTGGAGAAATTTCACCCCCCCGCCCCCCCATCTATTGTATGTTTCAGCTTTTTGAGTCAGAGCATCCAGGTAGTCTGCTCAAAGCATAAGATGTAGCTAAATTGTCTGAGATTTAAGAATTGCTTTAGGCTTCCTTAAAATGTTGGTATTCAAAAACACTTTATTTATTCTGTTTAATACAACATACTCCATGAAACTAATTGAGGGAAATAAAGTACATGCAGGTAACTCTTCAGAAATCAGTGTGTTACTCATGAAATGCAGATAATTAGAAAAGTCTGTTGTCAATTACTTTTTTTTAAACTCAAATTATTGATTGGCTTTGGTCAGAGAAAAAAGTACACTCCTCCATCCCCATCATGTACAATTTGAGATGAGTACATGTACATGATCTGCAGCAATGCCTATCCTGTTCAAAATTTGTATTTCTTTTGCAGAGTAAATGAAACATCATTCCATTATTTTGTTTTTACTGAGAAACTGAGGTCATAGTGCAGGGCACCCCAAGATTGAACAGAGTAGGAAGGAAGATGAGGTAAGCTTGGCTGTTCACCTTTAGATTATCAGAAAGGGTAGGATTTAGGGGACTCCATGGCATTCAGGTTCTGGCAAAGAGGTGTTTATAACCATGAAGGATTTAGATAGAGTGAATAAAGAGGAACCTTTTCCAGTGGCTGAAGGGTCAATAACCAGAGGGAACACATTGAAGGTGATTGGCAAAAGAACCAGAGGAGACATGAGGAAAATCCTTTTTACGTAACGAGTGTTTAGGATTTGGAATGCACTGCATGATAGGGCGGTGGATACAGATTCACTGGTAGCCTTCAAAAAGGAAATTTGATAAATACTTGAAGGAGAAAAAAATTGCAGGGATATGGGGGAAGAGCAGGGGAGTGGGACTAACTGCATTGCTCTTTGAAAGAACTGACACACTCGATGGGCCGAATGGTCTCCTTCTGTGCTGTACTATTCTATAGCGCAATTAATAGCCAAGAATTTTTAAACCAGTGCTTAATTCACAAAAGCACCAAACAGAAATGGATAGGTTTTGTTTCATCACATGTTTTAAGTGGTGTAACTGACTGGAGAAGACTCTGTCGCAGTATTTACCCTGCAAAAAAACCGAGCAGTGAATAAAATTCTCCAGGAATTTACGTTACACTCCCTTGCTGCAATATTGGAGTTCACACAATACACTAAACCATCTGCAGATTCCCCCCACCCCACCCGCGCCCCCCAAATGGTAAAAAGAACCCACTGGGGACTTTTAGCATCACACACAAGATGTGCTCACCATTTAGCCAGGAAGTCTTGTACTCGGTCCTCAGGTTGTTTTTCAGGCTACGCAGTAGAATGGGCTCAGAGCCAAGAAAGTTATTTGCCGTTGCAGAGTAAAATTCTCCATCTAAAATACATGAAATTAATGTAATCAAAAAGATGTTTACATTTCATTCACTTCCTGATCAAAGGCTTAGAAACTACAGCTACCACACCTTGTACTGTCAATTGGCCTCAAGTGAAGGTTACCATCAAATGAATAGAAAATGGTTTAGATTTCCAATTTCTATCTACCCTATTGTAGTCTGTTCTGTTAATTGAATATGTGTGTCTCAATTACATACTTTATCCAGCTTACAATCTAAATTATACACACAGTGCCGACTGTGCAAAAAACGTCACAATTTTTCTTGTTCTCTTCTTTCTCCCCATCTCTCTTGATGCCAGTGACTCATGTTGAAATATGTGTCAGGCACGGCTCAGTGGGTAGCACTCTCACCTCTGAATCAGGTTGTGGGTTCAAGTCCCACTCCAGAGACGACAACATTTAGGCTGACACTCCCAGTGCAGTACTGAGGGAGCGCTGCACTGTCAGAGGTGCCATCTTTCGGATGAGACGTTAAACCGAGGCCACGTCTGCTCTCTCAGGTTGACGTAAAAGATCCCATGGCATTATTTTGAACAGCAGCAGGGGAGTTTCCCCCGGTGTCCTGACCAATGTTTATCCTTCAACCAACATCACGAAAAAAGATGATCTGGTCATTACCTATTTGTGGGTCCTGGCTGCCGTGTTTCCTACATTACAACAGTGTTTCACTTCAAAAGCTGTATTCATTGGCTGTAAATTGCTTTGGGGTGTCTGGAGATCGTGATAGGCGCTATAGAAATGCAAGTTCTTTCTTTCTTCTTTATGATTCCATGGGCACTGGCACAACCTCTGGTACCTTATCCAAATGGCTATTTTGTGTATGAACCTGGACTGTGAAAATTGGTGCGATTTGACAATGGGGGTCATCACAATGGAGCCCAATCCGGTCTTTACCCAAAGTTAATACATACGCACTTTCCAAAAGAGGTCTTAAGATTACTGATCAGGAGTGGGACCGCCCCCACCGTCCCCCGTCCAAGCTGAAAGATATTGGGGCCAAGAGCAGAGCCCAGCACTTTTGTTTGTTTGATGCAACACCACACCGGGCGGTACTCTCCCACTCATCTGCTCTTTTTTCTTCCCCCCCACTTTTGGACTTGATGTTAAAAAAAAAACCACAAAATATTGGAAACACTAGATGATCAGGCAGCATCTATGGAGCAAGTTGATATTTCAATTGCTGCCCGACTTGCAAAGTGTTTCCACCATTTTATATTTTTGTTTCAGATTTCCCGAATCTGCAGTTTCTTTGGGGGGAAAATAATGTTCTCTTTTGGAGTCCAAATTCCAGCATACGGATGGAGTCTTTGTACTTTATTAAACGATGTTTCTGTTGGTAGATTTAACCTTTTGGTAGGTTGCGGCTTCGATCCCCATTCCAGGACTGAGTACATAATCTAGACTGACATTTGAGTACAGTACTGAGGAAGTGTTGCATTGTCAGAGGCGCTGTCTTTTGATTGCGGTGTTAAACCTGTCTGCCAGTTCAGGTGGATGTAAAAAATCCCATGGCACTATTCGAAGAGCAAGGAGTGTTCTCAGTGTCTTGGCCAACATTCTTCCTTCGATTACCACCAAAAAATATAGATTAACAGGCCATTTATCTCAACTGTTGTCTGTGGCATCTTACTGTGTGTTTGCCTACACAATAGTAATTACACTACAAATAGTAATTCATCGAACTTGAAGTGCTTGGAGCCTAACAAGGCACGATTATAGATGCACGTTCTTTCTTTTATCAGGTTTGTTTCTTGCAATGCAACAGCTACAAATTAGCAAAAATATTCTGTTGAAGAATGTTCAAGAAGTGCATTACATACCGACCAGAACAGAAGCGTATCTCTGAGTCGGGTCAAATGGACACCTTCCTTTAGCCTCTTCAGGACTTTTCTCTAGCTGGATTTTGCCATTGTTAATGACCTGTCAAACAACAGATGCCCACGGTAATGCTTTCTTGTATATATATCCTAAATTCAACTGAGGTAACTTGATGACAATGGCCGTAACTTTAAGTTTTTGACCCCGCCCGGAGCGGGGAGGAGCCGGTAGAGTGCAGTTTTAACTCCACAGCCTGCGGTTTCCCTTTTGGAAGTCAGCCCGATTGACAGGCTGGCTTCCAGTCGGGCGGGGAACGCTGGACAAATGGCCGCAACCACAGGCAGGTGTGAGCCCTGGGGTGGGGTGGGGGATGTCCGATCGGAAGCACTCATGCTCCTCCCGGTCCACAAGGATTGCTTCCTGAGGCTGTCCTCGCCTCGTTGCAGCTGCTGGGAATCCCAAGGCCCGATATCCCTGGCTGGCCACAGTTAAACCGGCACAGCAGGTTAAATCAGAGGCTTCCATCTTCATCATTATAATATTTCAACTGCCAACCCCATCTCCTGGGAGCGGGATGGTTGCCCGTCCCTCTATTAAACCCGGAAGTGGGCGGGTTGGTATTCACATTGTTAATACATTAACCGGACCCCAACCCTCCTGTTTTTCAGGGTTAAAATTCCCCCCAATGTGCCAATAGTTCTTTTTAAACTTGTAGTTTGAATAACTGAATAAGACAGCCCAGTAGTTCAGCAAGTTCATCTACAGTAATAGCAATGCAGGTTCTCACCTTGAAAGCTCTCTACTCCCAGACAAGCAATACATGTAATTTATTATGTAATTATGGAACCACAGAAATAATATTAATTTTTGCTGTTTTGTCAGAAAATTATCTCTTCTCCACTCCCCCTCCCACACCCAACACCCCAAAACAAAAGGATAGAAATATAGACAGTCAAGGTGCACAGTGGATTAGCACACTGTCCCAACTGCTCTGTGACCTGGGTTTGACACAGCTCAGACAGTTGGCCTCAGTATATCTTGGTTATGGAAAGGGTGGGGGCGGAAAGAAAGAATCAGCCAGACCTCCTGACATAAGAAAACTACTAGGCACTTGGTCTAAGCATTAAACAAAGCTTTAATCAACTGTTTTACAACATGGAGGTCTAGTTGTGTCCTTCATTAGTTCCTGTTAAGAATGTCCTGCACAAGCTGGGCCCGTGCCCGAGTATTTATACTCTCCCTGGACAGCGCCACCCGCAGGCCGCTCAGTATTATTTCATAAGTCTTTCTTTCATGAATGACTGATTCATGTCACCTCCCAGTCCAGGTCACGATTTTGTGACCCCTATTGGAAAATGCACACGTGAACCTTGGGTGAGGACTGTGATGCTATTCACAGTAGAATAGCCCTCGGACGTGGTATTTCACCCATAGTCAATGGGTGTAAAATCTTGTCCACTGTCTTGGCTTACAAGCGAGAATGGCCACCTGGACGAGGTAACCGAGGACCACCATTACCCACGGACTGTACGTCTGCAGCAGTCCGTGCCTTCAGGACAGATGTGGAGAAAATTAAGGCGGGGTGGGGAAAGAGAAGGGTGCAAAAGAAAATCAGAAACAAAAAAGTACAACAAAAAACAGAAAAAGTTTTACATTAAAAAAAACTCACAATCGCAGGAACAAAACTTGTACATGGAATCTTAAAAGAAGAAAATTAAGCCTTATTGGCCTTTTGAACATCCCCGATTTTCATCACTCCACCATCGGCGGCCGTGCCTTCAGCTGCCTAGGTCCTAAACTCTGGAATTCCCTCCCTAAACCTCTCCGCTTCTCTCTCCTCCTTTAAGACGCTCCTTAAAACCTACCTCTTCGACCAAGCTTTTGGTCATCTGCCCGAACATCTCCTTATATGGCTCGGTGTCAAATTTTGTTCTTTTGATAACACTCCTGTGAAGCGCTTTGGGACGTTTTATTAGGTTAAAGGCGCTATACAAATATAAATTGTTGTTGTTAATTAGAATGTTAAGTTGCCACAAATAATACCTCACCCTGATGTAATGTGGTGCAGCAGTCCCCAGGGATTGGAATCAGGAAATTCTAGGTCAGATACTGAAGCCATTCACTGACCATGTTCCTGCACCTTACTTCAGCAATGGCTACCTCAGCAGTCTCATTCAGTACTGTGTAATAACAATGTGTAATGGAGGATATACATTCCAAATTTCAAAATCAACACTGTGGTGTACACAGTGCACACATACACATGCACGTAACCACAGGTTTTAATAAGGTTGGATGGATTCTGCATGTGGAGTCTGTCCCGGGGATTACTGTACAAAGGTAATTTATTTCTCAGTACTTAAGCTTATTGTTGACAAAACAAAATGAAACTAGCATGCCGTAATTTAATTTCTAGAGCAAACATAACATGTACCAAGCTGCATATAATATCTCATGTCAGTGCACTTTTCTCGTACAGTAGAACTATATTGGTTAATGGTAAAATCTGCACAAAACACCTCACTATCAGCTTTTTTACATAAATTACAATCTCAATTCCTTGTTGAGATTGGCTTACAATCACATCATGTGGTATGAAATGAATACCCAAGACGCTAAACAAAGCTTACACTTGAATAGACCTCAACTCCCAGTCTCATTTCATTTGCGTAATTCTAAACTTGAGTACCGATTTATCATCGGATGTATGATACGGATCTCTGCAACTGTACTCACCATGTAATCACATGTCGGCTGAAATGCATTTGTTCCACAAATATACATTCTGGTTTCAGTTAACCAGTGGAGAATGCGTATGTAGTTGCGGCAATCTGTCTGTAATGCAAAAATTAACTATAGATAAAACGTTGAAGGCAGTGGATTTACTTTACCAACTTATGCAGATCATTTTGCACACTATTTTCTACCTTCATACCACACAGTGGCTGTCTCAGAAGGCAGAAAGATGGAATGCACTTTCGCTGCCACTCTTGGACTTCAAGTGGGTTGACTCATGTACTGATTTCTATCCCCCCAACACTTCACCTTTTGCTCAGAGCTGCACCACCATGCAAAGATACAAGAGATAGGGGGTGAAATTGGGTATAGCCCTGCTTGGGGCGCTAGAATTGGCGGTGCGCAAATTCTATCGCCAGGTGCAACTTATCGCCACCTCGAGCGATATTGGGTTGCATCGCCCCTAAAGGTGATTACGGCGTAAAATCAGGCGCTGCACAGGACTCCTAAGGCGCTAACCTGGCGGCGCTACTCAATATCTGGGCAGCCGGGCACAGCGCAGGTGCTGTCAATAATCGATGACCACGAGACATGCTGGCGCCGGCCAGCTCTTAAAGGGGCGGGTCATTTAGGATCAGCAGCCACACTCATCGCCCTGTAGGCCTCAAAATCAGCGCTGTGCATTCTGTGGCGTTACAAACTTTGACCAGATGGAGAGGGTGAGGCAGAGAGCGGAGCGCTTTACCGATGGGGCATTGGATGCTTTGGTTGGCGCAGTGGAGCGCCGGCGAGCAGTGCTGTACCCCGACAATGGCAGGAGGCCTCATCAGAACGAGTACCGCAGAGCTTGGAGGGAAGTTTCGCAAATAGTCAAATCCAGCAGCGTGGCGCCCAGGACTCCTGTGCAATGCAGGAAGAAGTTCAACAATCTCACTCGGGTCGTTAGGGTGAGTGGCTTTTTGGCAATCTTCTTTATCCCTCCATCTGCACCTGACTTTATGGCCAGAGGGTGCGCGATGCCCCAATGGCCATCTGTCAGCCAGCACCCATGGCCCTTTCTGGGAACGCACATTCAACTCGGCACGCACATTCAACTCAGGGCATACTGTAAGGGCTGTTCCACCATGGGGGGCATGAGATGACAACTCAGGGCATACTGTAAGGGCTGTTCCACCATGGGGGGCATGAGATGACAACTCAGGGCATACTGTAAGGGCTGTTCCACCATGGGGGGCATGAGATGACAACTCAGGGCATACTGTAAGGGCTGTTCCACCATGGGGGGGGCATGAGATGACAACTCAGGGCAGCATGTTTCATCACTTCCCGTCCTTTCTCCTGCAGGCCAAGCTGGCCAGGAACCGGAGGGAACAGATTCGTACCGGAGGAGGCTCTCCTCAGCTGCAGACACTGACGGACCTGGAGGAGAGAGTCCACCAGATTGCTGGAGGCCGGATGAGTGGTCCTGTCACCACTGGAGCTGCCGACCCCATTGTGCACAGCGATGGTAAGGTCATCACCTTTTTGAACTGTCTCCTTCCACTTGTTCCCCCCACCAGCATGCTTTTCCACTCTGGACCCATGTCAGAGCATTGCAGCACTCTTGCATCCCTTGCTGCCACCCTGTCCTTTCGCTAAAGCCACTCTTCAACTTCCCTGCTTTCAGATGCTGCATCACCAGCTCGGGAGCCGGGCCATCAAGCTGCCAGGGACACTGACTCCGGAGGCGACGAGCAGGAGGAAGCCGGACCATCCGTACCACCCTCAGGCGAGCCAGCCCATCTGCAGACTGGGGATAGTGCTTCCCTGGAGGGAAGCGGGGGGGATGGCTCTGAGGAGGAACCAGTTGCAGGAACCAGTGGGCTCCAGCAACGCAAGGGGGGGTAGGGAAGCTCGGGAGCTGTCTCCCCGGAGGGCGAGTCAGGCCACGATGACTGCTGCACAGAGCGCAGAAGAGGTGCGTTCCCTCGCAGAAATGAGCGCCCAGGCTCGGCTCAGGCACACTGAGTTGATGGCTGCAGTGGCAAGGATGCCTGAATCCATCGAGACACTGGCAAGGAGTGTGCAAGACTTCGGGGCAGCACAGCCGAGGAGTGCCCAGGGCTTCGGGGCAGCACAGGAAAGGAGTGCCCAGGGCTTCGGGGCAGCACAGGAAAGGAGTGCCCAGGGCTTCAGTACATCACTGGAAAGGACTGTTCAGGGCTTTGGTACATCACTGGAAAGGACTGTCCAGGGCTTGACCGAAGCACTGGAAAAGACTGTCCAGGGCTTCACCGAAGCACTGGCACCTGCCACGCAAGTGCTGAGTGTTGCCACGCAGTCACTCGCTGGCCTCATGCTGAGGCAGATTGAGGCCATGCAAGCTCTGACTGCTGCCACCCTCGACGGATCAGGCAGGATTACCCGGGGCCCTTGCAGCATCACAGCAGGCCAGCAATCTGTGGACCAGCCGATTGGTTCGCATGCTCCGGTGCTGGCCCGTCAGAGTGCGAATGTGTCGGCCGACCACGGAGCAGGTGTCCGCTCTCAGGATGTCAGCATTCCTGATGCCACCGCTGGCACGTCTCCACTGCAGCTGCCATCACCTGCAGGACAGACTGCTTCCACCCATGCCCAGTTGGAGCAGTCAGCATCCGGGCCCTCCAAGCCCAGAGTCTGTCCAGGCCGTCCCTCAGGGCATCTGCGCTTTCGGACAGTCAGCAGGCGTCCCCCAGCCTTCATGCAGCCACTGGGGTCCCATTACGGAGGAGCTGCAGGGAGGGAAGGGGCCGTTTTCGCAAGAGAAGTAGATCACCATCAAAGGGGAAAGAGTAGAAGGTGCTGCTGAGACGTCTTATTTCTAGAAATCAAGGCCGTGGATGCTGGTCTGAATGTTAATAATGTTTTGGATAGTCTCCCGGGTGTGCGAGTCACTTATGTGTTAGTTTGTTAGTTAAGCTTTCTGGTGCCATTGCTTTGTCATGTTGGAAGGAAGCACAGTTTTCAAAATAAACTTATTTTATTGACATTGGCCATGTCTGCTATTTACATTCATACTGGCCTTCATAGGCTTTGGGTTATCCGAATGGTTCCATTCCTGGTCTTCGATTGGCACCAAGCATTCCGTGAGAGGGGCCTAGAACCGACTCCTTATCAGCCTCTGACGGATGGCCCTTCCAGTTTCTGGGACCCTCCCGTCTTGGTCCTCCTCCTCCTCCTCCTGCTCCTCCTCTGCTAGTCCTTCAATGTCTGCTGGCATTGGCTGGGTGCGCAGGGTGGCGAGGTTATGGAGCATGCAGCAGACAACGACGAAGTGGGAGACTCGCTCTGGTGAGTACTGCAAGGCGCCTCCCGAATGGTCCAAACAGTGGAACCGCTGGTTCAGCACGCCGATTGTGTGCTCCACAATGTTCCTCGTCGCCTGATGGCTGACGTTGTAGTGCTCTTCTGCAGGGGTGCTGGGCGAACGGAGCGGGGTCATCAGCCATGGGCACAGAGGATAGCCCTTGTCACCGAGAAGCCAGCCTTCTGGGTGAGCCGGGGCCTCGAAAAGGTCTGCTACTGAAGTCTGGCGCAGGATGAATGCGTCGTGGCTGCTGCCTGGGAACTGAGCATTGACTGCGAGGATCAGCTGCTGGTGGTCACAGACCAGCTGCACATTCAAGGAGTGGAACCCCTTGCGGTTGCGGAAGTCCTCAGGGTTCAAAACAGGCACCCGCAAAGCCACGTGCGTGCAGTCAATGGCGCCCTGCACCATGGGGAAGTCCGCTATTGCCGCGAAGCCCTCTGCGCATTCCCGCTGCTTCTCCGGTGTTGCAGTGAAGGAGATGTACTGCCGCCACCTTTTAAACAGGGCATCTGTTACTTGCTGGATGCAGCTATGCACCACAAACTGGGAGATGTTGGCAATGTCCCCAGTTGCTGCCTGAAAGGAGCCAGTCGCATAGAAATTCAGTGCTACTGTAATCTTGACAGCCAGCGACAGAGAGGTCCTGCACCTTATCTGCGGCTGAAGATCTGCCTGAAGCAGGTGGCACAGCTCAGTCACCACCTCCTTTCTGAATCGCAGCCTCCTAAGACACTGCTCCTCCGACATGTTGAGGTAAGAGAACTGCTGCCTGAATACCCTGGCAGCGTAAGGTCTGGTGTGGCGACGTCTGTTGGCCCTCCTCCGTCTGGCCATTCCTGGCCCTCTCTCCCTCCGTCTCTGTGCCCTTTCCAGATGGTCGAGCAGCAGGACGTTCCCCTCCAAAGCAGCCCCCATAATAATAGATAACAAGAAATTATACAGGGTGTAAACGCTCACCAGCAGCAGGGTGATGGTCTGAAGGCTGAAGGTCCTCTGGCAGTGCTGGGTCACTAGTGATGTGGCTCTCAGAGTGCAACACTGCAACTCTGTGAAAATCTCAAAGAAGTTGTGCTCCCAAAATGGCTGCCGCTTTTATACCAGTGCAGTCCCCTTTAAAGAGCACCCCCCTAAGCCCGAGAGCGGCTGGGGAACGTTCCAGTAAGCTGTCCTTATTAGCGCCAGGCGGAACGAAGGGGTGCACCACTGAATTTCCGGTCCGGGGTGCCAAAAAGGCATTGCACACTGAAATGACGTCATGATCTGCCTGCGCCTGCAAGCGGGCGCTAAGACCCACTCAATATGGCAGGAGGCGCTGGGTTCACTGCGCCCGGCCAAAAATTGGCGAACGCCCCACTTCTCGGCCTTTTTAGGCGCTAATCGCTGGCGCTACCAACCGAATTTCTCCCCCATATAGTTTAAAAGTTATATAGAATTTTGTTGACCAAATATAGGGCAAGGCCCACTGTGGCACATAAGCATTGCTCCTGCACCATTTATTTTCCCCACAATTGACAAGACACAGATCAGTCATGATTTAATTGAATGGCGGAACAGGCTTGAGGGGCTGAATGGCCTACTCCTGCTCCTATGATCTGATTTGTATTGTACCAGAAAGCAGAGAGGCATGAAAAATACCATACTGAGGGGCAAATAGCTCTCATCATGGCTGCTCAACAGGAAACTGTTAGATAATGCAGAAGTTCTTCTCAGTGAGAGGGCAATGGAAAGGTATTAAAAGCACCTGCATATAGCTTTGATCCATGGAGCCATTCAATCTGAGTCAGGGAAGTGCTGGGGATGTTACACCAAGGGCCTTGGTGAGACCACACCTTGAGTATTGTGTGCAGTTTTGGTCGCCTTATCTGAGGAAGGATGTTCTTGCCATGGAGGGAGTGCAGCGAAGATTCACCAGGCTGATACCTGGGATGGCAGGAATGACGTATGAGGAGAGATTGGGACGATTGGGTTTGTACTCGCTGGAGTTTAGAAGAATGAGAGGGGATCTTATTGAAACTTATAAAATTCTAACAGGACTGGACAGACTAGATGCAGGAAGGATGTTCCCGATGGCGGGGGAGTCCAGAACCAGGGGTCACAGTCTAAGGATAAGGGGTAAGCCATTTAGGACAGAAATGAGGAGGAATTTCTTCACCCAGAGAGTGGTGAACCTGTGGAATTCTCTACCACAGAAGGCAGTAGAGGCCAATTCATTAAATATATTCAAGAAGGAGTTGGATATATTTCTTAAGGCTAAAGGGATCAAGGGATATGGGGAGAAAGCAGGGACAGGGTACTGAATTTGGATGATCAGCCATGATCGCATTGAATGGCGGAGCAGGCTCGAGGGGCCGAATGGCCTACTCCTGCTCCTATCTTCTATGTTTCTATGTTTTTTTACACTTGCAATATACTTTTGGAGAAGTAGCAGCACACTCGGGCGAACCTGGAATCACTCCAGAATGCCTGTACTTGCTGGTTCTTTACTCATCAGTGCTGGGTTTTATTATTGCACCATTGTTATCATTGGCTACAAGGCTACAGTTCATTGCTGCCTGCATTGGGTATTAAATAATTGTGAAACATACCTCTCTCGACTTTCCTTTGTACATACATTCATTCTGCTTCTGTTCAGGAACGGCCCACATCTCCTGGAAAAATGAGGGAGATTTGTAAATGTGCAATTCTAGAGATGACCATACAGTCAGTCATTACTCGGGACAAGCTTGAAAGGTTTCAAACAGAATTCGAAAAGCAAAATACTGCTGGAAATCTGAAAACAAAAAAAGAGAAAGCTGGATATACTCAGCAGGTCAGGCAGCGTCTGTGGAAAAACAGGAGTCAGTCGATGTTTCAGGCGCTTATGACCCATCCTCAGGACTAGGAGATACTACAGATGAACAGAATTTAAAAAGGAACACAAGGGAAAGGGGAAAGGAAAATGAAAAAAGACACACTGACAGGAAAAGAAGAATGACCTGTGACGAGAACAGGAGACAATTAAATGCAGATGTAATATTAGCAGGAGACAAAAGAAGGCATAGATGAATCAAAGAAATGAAAGACATATACGAACAAGACACAGCGTGACTAGCTAAAGGGGGATAGGTAGAATGGGAAGCAGGAAAAACCAGCAAGACGGAGGCTGCAGTGGCCCGGGAGCCTGGCAACAAGGGTGCAGACTACCCCACCAATCAGAACACTATTGGTGGGGTTGTCTGCACCCTTGGTATTGACCTGCTTTTACACCAGCCTCCCAAGCCACTGCAGCCTCCGCATTTCTTTTCCTGTGTGTGCGCTGTGTTTTTTCCCCTTTCCCTTGTTGTCTTCCTTTTTAAAATGTTGATCATCTGTAATATCTCCCAGTCCCGAGGAAGGGTCATAAGGCCTGAAACGTTGACTGACTCCCGTTTTGCCACAGATGCTGCCTGACCTGTAGCCTTTGCAGCCTTTACTGGTTTGAAACATAATTCGTTGGTCGCTCCAGTCCATATCGTTTCTTCGGAGTCACGCCTACATTTTATGACACAATACCAAGTGATCAGCACAAACAGCAAGTGCTAATTACCACTTTCCTGGTACGTCGAATAGGTTGGCAAAATATGAACCCACCTGCAGTTTTCACTATGGTTAGCCATGGTTAAAAGCATACCCAATTCTCGCACAGAATTCCAGAATACCAAACTACTTCCCAGTCATAGAATCATAGAAAATGACAGAACAGAAGGGGGGTCAGTCGGCCCATTGAGCCCGTGCTGGCTCTTTGAAAGAGCAGTCGTGTCTAGTCCCACCCCCTCCCCCCCCGCTTTTTGTCCGTAACCCTGCAAGTTCCTCATCCTCAAGTACCTCTCCAAATCCCTTTTTAAATTGTTTATTTATGCAATCAGCTTCCAGCACCTTTTCAGGTAGAGCGTTCCAGAACCTGACAACTCTCCAGAGTCATTCGAGTTGGGAAAATTCCAGATCCAAACACACTGCTGAATATGAAGTTCTGATAATTGCATAAACTGTTCGCCCAATTAAATTGCTGAGCATTGAAAAAAAAAACGGGGGTAAAAAGGAATATTTCAATACAACATCCAGCAACAACCTAATCTTTGCGCATCTGCATCATTGGTATAGCTCCGTTCGCGAATTTAAAAAACATAGCTAACAAGGGGTCGAGTTTCCTCTCCTTTACGCCAATAATATCAGCGCAATCCGGGCGGAATCGGCCGAACCAGAGTAAGAGATCGGGGAATTTAAAACGCAAGTGAGTTACACCCAAAAACACTTGTGCTCGAGTTTCCGTGAACTTTTACACTGGGTCAAGATTCAATTTGCCCGGATCAGGCCCCGCCCACAGGTAGAAATTGCGAGATTCCGTCGATGGCGCTGGTTCGGGAAGGCTCTTCAAATTGCGCTCATTCTCTTGGGCGCACAGGCACCAGTCGGCACGTTTTCAAAGTTTTTTCATTTCAAAAACTAATTAATTTACTAAGAAACAGACCAGTGTACACCAATGAAACTAGTGAATGGTTCAGTATAGATTTTTTTTTTTAAGTCATTTTCAGTGATTTTGAATCAGGTTCCTCACAGGTGGAGGACTGGACACTCTTATTAAAAATGCTAACATTTTGTGATAAACCCATTTTCAGTTGTATTAATAAAACTACATCAGGTTACCAGTCTTAAATACATCAAGGAATTCTTTTTAAAGAAGAAAAAAACCCAATTACGTTCTATTACACTGCTCGATTGAGGCGGTTCATGGAAGATGAATTTTAGTGGAAACGGGGACTGTAATCTAGCCAGCGCAATTCTGAGCACATTCTGGGCCCAACTTCCCGATTCAGAGTCATAGAGTCATAGAGTTTTACAGCACAGAAAGAGGCCCTTCGGCCCATCATGTCTGCGCCGACCATCAATCCCTGTCCAGTCTAATCCCATTTTCCAGCATTTGGTCCATAGCCTTGTATGCAATGGCATTTCAAGTGCTCATCCAAATGCTTCTTGAATGTTGTGAGGGTTCCTGCCTCTACCGGCCTTTCAGGCAGAGAGTTCCAGATTCCAACCACCCTCTGGGTGAAAAAGTTCCTCCTCAAATCCCCTCTAAATCTCCTGCCCCTTACCTTGAATCTATGCCCCCTTGTTATTGACCCCCCTACTAAGGGGAAAAAGTTCCTCTTTATCTACCCTATCTATGCCCCTCATCATTTTGTACACCTCAATCAGGTCCCCCCTCAGCCTTCTTTGCTCCAATGAAAACAACCCCAGCCTGTTTAGTCTTTCTTCATAGCTGAGGCGCTCCATCCCAGGTAACATCCTGGTGAATCTTCTCTGCACCCTCTCCAAAGCAATCACATCCTTCCTATAGTGAGGCGACCAGAACTGCACACAGTACTCCAGCTGTGGCCTCACCAGCGTTTTGTACAGCTCCATCATAACCTCCCTGCTCTTATATTCTATGCCTCGGCTAATGAAGGCAAGTATCCCATATGCCTTTTTAACCACCTTATCTACCTGTTCCGCTGCCTTCAGGGATCTATGTACATGCACACCAAGGTCCCTCTGACCCTCTGTACTTCCTAGGGTCCTACCACTCATTGTGTACTCCCTTGCCTTATTTGTCCGTCCAAAATGCATCAGCTCGCACTTTTCAGGGTTAAATTCCATTTGCCACTTTTCCGCCCATCTGACCAACTCGTTTATATCTTCCTGTAGCCTGAGGCTTTCCTCCTCACAATTTACCACCCCACCAATTTTCGTGTCATCTGCGAACTTACTGATCACACCTTTTACATTCTCATCCAAATCATTTATGTAGATCACAAACAGCAAGGGACCCAGCACCGATCCCTGAGGTACCCCACTAGACACAGGCTTCCAGTCACAAAAGCAACCTTCGACCATCACCCTCTGCCTCCTGCCACTCAGCCAGTTTAGGATCCAACGCGCCAAGGCACCCTGGATCCCATGGGCTCTTACCTTCTTGACCAGTCTCCTATGCGGGACTTTGTCAAAAGCTTTACTGAAGTCCATGTAAACCACATCCACAGCATTTCCCTCATCCACACACCCAGTCACCCCCTCGAAAAATTCAATCAGATTTGTCAGACATGATTTACCCTTGACAAAGCCATGCTGACTATCCCCGATTAATCCTTGCCTCTCCAAGTGGAGACTAATTTTGTCCCTCAGAATTTTTTCCAATAATTTCCCTACCACAGATGTTAGGCTCACTGGCCTGTAATTCCCTGGTTTATCCCTGCTACCCTTCTTGAATAATGGTACTACGTTAGCTGTTCTCCAGTCCTCTGGTACATCCCCTGTGGCCAGAGAGGTTCTGAAAATGTGTGTCAGAGCCCCTGCAATCTCCTCCCTTGCCTCACACAACAGCCTGGGATACATCTCGTCCGGGCCTGGGGATTTATCCACTTTTTGGCCTGCTAAAACCGCTAGTACCTCCTCCCTCTCGATGCTAATATGTTCAAGTATGTCACAGTCCCCTTGCCCGATTTCTATGTCTACATCGTCTTTCTCCATAGTGAACACAGATGCAAAAAATTCATTTAAAACCCCGCCTACATCATCTGGCTCTACACACAGATTGCCACTTTGGTCCCTAATGGGCCCTACCCTTTCCCTGGTTATCCTCTTGCCCTTAATATACTTATAAAACATCTTAGGATTTTCCTTTATTTTGCTCGCCAGTGTTATTTCATGGCCCCTCCTCGCCCTCCTAATTTCTTTTTTAAGTATGCCCCTGCACTTTTTATACTCCTCTAGGGCTTCCTCCGTCTTTAGTCTTTTGTAACTGCCAAAAGCCCCCCTTTTTTTCCTAATGCATTTTTGTATATCCCTTGTCATCCAAGGTTCCCTTTGCTTGTTGGTCCCACCCTTGACCTTTACAGGAACATGTTGGCGTTGTACTCTCTCTATTTCCCTTCTGAAAGCCTCCCACTGCTTTGATGTGGATTTTCCTATAAGTAGCTGCTCCCAGTCCACTTTGGCCAGATCCTGCCTTATCATATTAAAATCGGCCATCCCCCAATTTAGAACCCTTATTTCCGGGCCGTCATTGTCTTTTTCCATGACCACCTTAAATCCCACCGAATTATGGTCACTGTCGCCAAAATGCTCTCCTACTGACACTTCCACCACTTGCCCGGCTACATTCTCTAGAATTAGGTCCAGTACCGCCCCCTCTCTTGTAGGACTTTCTACATGTTGGCTCAAAAAGCTCTCCTGGATGCACTTTAAGAATTCTGCACCCTCTAAGCCTTTCACACTCTGACTATCCCAATTAATATTGGGGAAGTTGAAATCCCCCACTATTATTACCCTATTATTTTCGCACTTCTCTGAGATTTGCCTACATATCTGTTCCTCTATCTCCCCCTGACTGTTTGGGGGCCTATAGTACACACCCAGCAAGGTGCTTGCCCCCTTTTTGTTTTTAAGTTCTACCCATATGGCCTCACTAGAGGAACCCGCTAATATATCATCCCTCCTTACAGCAGTAATCGACTCCTTAATTAATATTGCAACACCCCCTCCCCTTTTACACCCCCCTCTGTCTCTCCTGAAGATTCTATACCCCGGAATATTGAGCTGCCAGTCCTGACCCTCCCTCAACCATGTCTCCGTAATAGCAACAATATCGTACTCCCATGTGTTCAACAACAACTTCATCCACCTTATTTGCAAGACTCCTTGCATTAAAATAAATGCCTTCCAGCCTTGCCATATTCCCTTTTGCCCTCACATATTTTCTCTGCCTTCCCAGCTGACTTGTTTTTTCCTCTGTATTTGGCTGTAAATCACCCCCTACTATAGCTCCACTCTGTATCCCATCCCCCTGCCAAGTTAGTTTAAACCCCCCCCAGCAGTGCTAGCCAACCTACCCGCAAGGATATAGGTCCCCCTCTGGTTCAGGTGTAGACCGTCCGACTTGTACAAGTCCCACCTTTCCCAGAAGCAGGCCCAGTGATCCAGGAAACTAAAGCCCTCCCCCCTGCACCATCCCTTTAGCCACGCATTCATCCGTTCTATCTTCCTATTCCTATACTCACTAGCACGTGGCACCGGGAGTAATCCAGAGATTACAACCTTTGAGGTCCTGCTCTTTAATCTTCCACCTAGCTCCCTAAATTCTTGCTGCAGGACCTCATCCCTCTTTTTACCTATGTCGTTGGTACCAATGTGGACCACGACCTCTGCCTGTTCACCCTCCCCCTCCAGAATGCCCTGCAGCCGCTCAGTGACATCCTTGACCCTGGCACCAGGGAGGCAACAAACCATCCTGGATTCACGTCTACGGCCACAGAAACGCCTATCTGTTCCCCTTACTATAGAATCCCCTACCACTATTGCTCTCCCACTCTTTTTCCTCCCTTCCTGGGCAGCAGGAGCACCCCCAGTGCCAGGAAGTTGGCTGCTGCTGCCTTCCCCTGGTGAGTCATCCCCCTCAACAGTATCCAAATCGGTATACCTGTTTGAGAGGGGAATGGTCACAGGGGTCTCCTGCACTACCTGCCTGCTTCTATTGCTCCGCCTGGTGGTCACCCATTTCCTTTCTTCCTGTGCAACCCTTCCCTGCGGTGTGACCAACTCACTAAACGTGCTATCCACGACCCTCTCAGCATCGTGAATGCTCAACAACCCATCCACCCGCAGCTCCAGCGCCTCAATGCGGTCTGCTAGTAGCTGCAGATGGATGCATTTCCTGCACACGTGGTCATCAGGGGCAGGGTCCCTGAATTCCCACATAGAGCAAGAGGAGCACATCACGGGGCTGGGCTCTCCTGGCATGACTTACCCTTTAATTAATTTAAATTAAATTCACTATCACCAATTAAAGATATCTCTAAGGCGCTTGTATAGTCTACCTACAGTCCCTGCTACACCAGAAAAGACCCTAGTCACTATAAACTACAGAGTTAAAGTTTAAAAAAGAGAAATACTCACCAACCAATCAATCACTTACCTGCTCCCTGGTGACGTCACACACTGATTACTTTTTACCTCTCTCCCCGCTGCTGAGTTGGTGTGCCTCGCTGGTCGCCGGTTTTTATACTGGGCTCCTCACCTCCCAGGCTCCGTGCTCCGACTGCTCTCGGGCCTCGCTGGTCGCCGGTTTTTATACCGGGCTCCCAGGCTCCGTGCTCCGATTGCACCCAAAGTGGAAACTCTACCCCCTAACCTTTTGATTTTTGAGTAAGACAACTGATGTAATAAAACTCACTACACACTTGGTTTGAGTATAAAGCAAGGCTTTAATCAACTTATTGCAGAACATGGCGGTCTAGTTGTATCCACTAGCTCCTTGTCTTTACAAAATGTCCCTGGCAAGCTGGGGCCCACACCCGAGTATTTATACGCCTTGGACGGCGCCACCAGCTGGCCGTCTAGTGTTATTTCATAGGTAGTTTCTTGATGATGAGATTTATGACAACTACCATAATTTTTGTATTTCCAAGGCCAGGTTGTATAAAGACAACATTCTGGCAGTTAGCCATGGCTCCCAGCACACTCTGTTTCCCACCCCCCACCCTTTATTGCGCAGCACTTTAAT
Organism: Somniosus microcephalus; assembly: GCF_052327205.1. Lineage (NCBI taxonomy): Eukaryota > Metazoa > Chordata > Chondrichthyes > Squaliformes > Somniosidae > Somniosus > Somniosus microcephalus. The sequence goes on from NC_140999.1 coordinate 9,763,771, forward strand.
TGGGAGAACAGTTTATGCTTGAATCAGAACATTGTATCAAACATTGTGCCTGGATCAGGACTCCTATGCAGTCGGGAGTGAATGGGAAATGGCTTGGTATTCTGAAAGTCTATGCGCATGCCATTGCTTGCACTGCATTTTTATTAAGTGGCCTCTGCTAGATTTGTTATATTCAGTGCTGAACTGATGGTTAAATGAACTGTACTACAAAGATTTACAAGTTGTCTACCTGGTTGGTAGAGCCACTTTTACACTATTGTAGTACCACTGATTCCCGAAACAGAAGTCTCGCAACAGTCGGTGACATTGGAGAATATAAAATTACAGTACCGGCTTCTGTTCAGTTGCCTGCAGCAGAGACTCACTTTTTCTCCTTGGAAATATGTTGAGCTGGTCGATTGGAGACTTTGGGGGGGGGGGGGGGGCGGGGGGAAATTGGGATGGGGGCGCTACCTTCGCCGGGCGCTAATTTTAACGCCCTGAAAAAATGAGCTTCACCGCAGCCGATTTTCCCAGGTAGCGCCCCGAGAGGGAGGAGGGGCGCTACTGGAAGCACCCCGCATCCCTGTTGGGGTGCTGCGAGCCAATATCACAGCGCTATGCGCCGCAGCGCCATATACTGCAGCACATCGCGCTGCGGTACTGCAGGCCTTCCTCTCCTTAAAGGGGAGGGGCCTGGCGCAGCGCATCCTGGCGCCCAGCTGGGCCACCAGGGATCGGGAGTGCCGGCAAACGAACCCGGCACTCACGGAGAGCAACCGGCACCCTGCGGGGCTTCACAGGGGCCAGGGGCAGCAACAAAAATGGCCACCCGCCACCTCCCCTTTAACTAACGCCGCCCCGGCCGCAGGTAGGCCCTGACCCCGGCAGACATAGTATCCGGCATAAGTCGGGGGGGCGCCACCCAATATTACAGCCGGGGCGCTGTGCACAGCGATGACATCATCACCGGCGGCGCAAACAGTTAGCGCTGCCGCTAACTGTTGTGTATTTTGAATGTTGTATTTGAATTGTCCCACATAGCTTACTGTAGTTGTGATGTGCAATGCACTATGGGAAAGAGTGCAGGAAGTTGAGAAGATTTTGGAAAGTGATGGCTGTGAACTGAACTCGGTCTCCTGCGTACTCTTTTAATTGTTATACAAGCAAGATTATTAAACTTTTGCGATTTAACAAAAGTGGCGACGAGGACGTCTGAACTTACGTGGCTCTGCTGTGCGGAAGATAGTCGGGTTTTACGTGTTTAAAACTGTTATTTTTGCCGTGGACAGTTAATTAAAGTGAGGCTGGCTCGAGGATAAAGGAGCTTGAAATGGCGGGAAGACGAGACGGTGTATAAGGTACTAACGACTTGAGGAAGGGGAGGAAAAGCAGTGAGTAAATCGGGAAGGACATTTATTCAACTGTGAAACGATCTGTGAATTGAAGCACTAAAATACTGATCGTGATTTTAGTTGAGTTCAACATTGGAAGGATCCTTAGTGAATGATAATTAGGAGCCTGAGAGAAGGAAAATGGCTGGAATTATCGGTAACATTGGACCGTTTGATGAGAATGTCGAACAATGGAGCTCATACACAGAACGATTTGAATACTTCACACAAGCAAATGACATTGGAGGGAACAAAGTAGTACCTACACTGTTAAGTGTGATGGGACCAGAGACTTTCAATCTTTTGCGTACTTTAGTGCATCCAGATAAACCAGGGACTAAACAATATAGCGAAATTGTGGAGATACTAAAAGGGCATTTTTCACCCAAACCCCTAGTCATAGCTGAGGGGTTTAGGTTCCACAGGCGTAACCAGGAAGAAGGAGAAACAGTGACCATGTTTGTAGCTGCACTAAAAAGACTATCAGAGCATTGTGAGTTTAATGACGTGCTAAATGATACTATAAGAGACAGGCTAGTGTGTGGTATGAGAACTGAAGCCGTACAGAAGAGGCTATTAATGGAGAGTAATCTGACACTACAAAAGGCCAAAATCAGTATTTCCATGGAATTGGCAGCTAAGGAAGCTCAACAATTGTGTGCAACAGAAAAAGTGCACAAAGTAAGAACAGAGAGCCAAGGGCCATGCTTCCGTTGTGGCAAAACGGGGCATCTTGCGTCTGCATGCTGGTGTGTGGACATGGATTGCCACAGCTGTGGTAAAAAGGGACATATTCAGCGCGCATGCAGAAATAAAAAGGACACAGAGAAAACGTCAAAGACGGAAGGAAGAAAAAAAACATTCAGACAAAAGACAAAGAAGCATGTCCGCTCTGTAGAACAGGACAAAACAGAGGCAAGTGACACTTCAGAGGAGGAACTATTACTGAACGTGCTGACTGTAGCTGGGGATTCGCATGGCTACTGGGTCTCACCCTTGCTAGAGGGGCAGCCTGTGCGAATGCAGATCGATACCAGGGCAGCAGTATCTCTTATGTCAGAGACAGTCTACAAAAAGACATTAAAGCACCTTCCACTTCCGCCAGCTAACATAGCGTTGAAGACATATACCGGTGAAAGAGTAACCGTGAGAGGCATCACCGAGGTCACAGTTCAGTTGAACGGACAAACTAGGAAGTTACCACTCTACGTAGTTAAAAGGAGACTACCCCTCCCTGCTGGGGCGTTCGTGGATGGAGAGAATAAAATTAGACTGGTTATCAGTCTACATGATATCACACAATGATCCAGGCTTACCCGCCATCTTAAAGAAACATGCAGAAGTCTTTAATGGAGAACTGGGTAGCATGAAAGATATTACTGTGAAGCTTCGTATTAAGCAGGATAGCAAACCCAAGTTCATGAAGGCACGACCCGTACCTTATGCCATCAGACCAAAAGTCGAGGCTGACTTAGAAGCCCTAGTTGAAAGCGGAGTACTAGAACCAGTCAGCGTGAGTGAATGGGCAACGCCCATTGTACCAGTGCTCAAGAAAGGGGGTGGAGTTAGGATATATGGAGATTTTAAAGTAACTGTTAACCCTGTATTGTCAGTGGAGCAATATCCACTTCCCCATATTGATGATTTGTTTGCGGGACTTGCTGGGGGCCAGAAGTTTAGCACAATCGACCTCTGTCAAGCCTACCTGCAAATGCATGTGGATGAACAGTCACGAGAAATGCTGACTATTGTGACGCACAAAGACCTATTTAGGTATTGTCGACTTCCTTTCGGAATTACATCAGCTCCAGCGCTTTTCCAACGTGCTATGGACCAGATCCTTAGTGGATTACCTGGAGTCCAGTGCTACTTAGATGATATCTTAGCTACTGGGTGTGATGACCAAGACCATCTGCGTAACTTGGACGCAACGCTACAGAGACTGAGGCATTACGGACTCAGAGTTCGCAGGGATAAATGCGATTTTTTTCAGGCATCAGTTGAGTACCTCGGTCATGTGATTGATGCCACAAGGCACCGTCCAAGACCAAAGCAATCGTGGATGCCCCAGCACCTGAAAATATCAGCCAGCTGCGTTCTTTTCTAGGGTTACTGAACTACTACGGATGGTTCATACCGAACCTAGCCTCGATGCTGAGGCCGCTGCATTGGTTGCTATGTAAAGACAAGAAGTGGGAATGGACTAACAAGTGCCAGGAGGCGTTCATGACAGCAAAGGACATGCTCCTGAAGTCAGAGGCTTTGATGCATTTTAACCCTTTATTACCAATACAGTTAGCTTGCGATGCATCGTCATATGGTGTGGGAGCGGTCGTTTCTCATATCATGCCAAACGGAGAAGAGAAGCTGATAGCATTCGCATCTAGGACTTTGAACAGAGCTGAAACTAACTACGCCCAAATAGAACGAGAAGCACCGAGCATCGTTTTTGGCGTTCGCAAGTTTCACCAATATTTGTACGGGAGACAGTTCACCCTACTAACAGATCACCGCCCTCTCACGACCATCTTCGGGCCACATACAGGGATTCCGTCACTTGCTGCGAGCAGAATGCAAAGGTGGGCGCTGCTGTTGTCCGCACACACATTTGACATTAGATATCGTAAGTCTGACCTGCACGACAACGCCGACGGTCTTTCCAGGTTGCCGCTGCCTGTCACCAAGCCCATGACGCGTAGCATGGACATCTGCTATTTTAGGCAGGTGGAGAACGCACCTGTTACTTCGACACAGGGCCGACGAAACACCAGAAATGACCCAGTGTTGTCTGCAGTGCTGGACATTATCGTCAGGGGCAAGCTTGACAGCGACGACCCAAACCTGAAACCATATCTCTTAAGGAGAAACGAACTGTCGGTGCAGTCTGGATGTTTGCTGTGGGGGAGGAGAGTGGTTATTCCACCATCGCTACGGAAACCAGTGTTACAGCAACTACACTCCGGACACTGCGGAATGGTTCGTATGAAAGAAATAGTGAGGAGCTACTTCTGGTGGCCGGGTATGGATGGACAGATTGAGGACAAAGCTAAAACCTGTTCCTCATGTCAGAGAGTTCGCAATGTGCCACAGCTTGCACCTCTTCACCCCTGGAACTTTCCGGAGGAAGCATGGCACCGCATTCATGTAGACTTTGCAGGTCCATTCGAGGAGAGAATGTTCCTGGTGGCTGTTGACGTGCACAGTAAGTGGCTAGAGGTTGTTATAATGAGGCCCACCACCGCTGAGAAGACCATCGAGAAGTTAGGTGAGGTGTTCAGCCGATTTGGATCTCCGATGCAACTTGTCTCAGACAACGGTCCACAGTGGGTGTCACAAGAAATGGCTACATTCCTGCAGGTGAATGGCGTACAACATATCCGGGCTGCACCATACCACCCTGCGACCAATGGTCTAGCTGAGAGGTTTGTTCAGACCATGAAACACTCTCTAAAGGCATCGCAAGGCCAGGGAACGCTTCATCAGCGTCTGAATAGTTTCCTGTTGAGTTACAGGAACACACCACATGCGACCACAAAAGCATCACCTGCCATTCTACTGCTCAAAAGAGAGCTACGAAACAACTTTGACCTGCTGAAACCGCCATAGGTGAAAGACGTGGTAGAGTATCAGCAGGACAAGCAGATCAAGCAACGTGAACAATGCTCCAAAGACTGAACTCTGTCTCCTGTGTACTCTTTTAATTGTTATACAAGCAAGGTTATTAAACTCTTGCGATTTAACACTAACCTCCCGCTGAATTTCGCGGGAGGCGTTAGCGGCGTCGCGTCCAAGCGCTAGTTGATTTGCGTCCTGTTAGCGCAAATCAACCGAATTTAGCCCCCTTGGACTTTCAAAAAAGACTCGGCATAATATATAGAACGTTTTAATTTTTTTTAATGGGCTTAAAGTAGAGCACAGGCACAGGACAGAATATAAAAGGCAAGGAAATCACACATAGAAGTAAGTTTGATATCACTTCCAAAACCCAGGACAAATGTAAAAGTACTGAGAAACTAGATCCCAGCATAAAACTACTTGGCTAACTGCCTGGGCTGCATGACAGCACAGTACATTGCATGGGCAAGTGAACATGCTTCCGCTGCAGTTTCCAGCATCAGACACATCACTATTGGGAAGCACACAGCAGAGGGGCCAAGCACTTCCTCGCAGAGGAAGGAGCTCAGAGAAAAAAAAATCAAGACATTATTGGTCTGTTTTGCCACACTTCCAAGTAGATGGTTCAGAACAGCACTGGGGGAGGCCTGGAAGCAATTTTCCCACCCACCCACTCAGCAAGAGTTGGCCTGTGAGTCACAGAAGAAAATAAGATTAAAAAGGATTTAAACTCTCATCAGCTTTTAACTGTAGAACCATGAAACTGCAGACTCTTCAATTAAATACAAAGTGCTGGATTAACTCCGTCTCATTTATATCCAAACTACTACTAGGAAGAAAATGCCATTGGATTTTGTTTAGTCTGGTGGGAAAACTGCATAAAAAGCAGTTAACATTTACATCAACAATCTTAAAATATCCTAATTCAATGTCAAGGTTTTAGTCAAACTTGCAGTAGCAAAGGAGAACTAAAATTGTTCAATTTTTCAGTTACTTTTTTTTTTGATAATTGCAATAAAAACTCAGAATCGATACAGAGAAGTGAAGGCTTGTGGAGTTAAACCGATCCTCTCCACTTCATCAGGAGACTGCTTAGACTCGTCAACTTAATTACATGAAAGTTTCAGCATAAACTGAAGGCCTACTTCCACCTCCGTAACATCGCCAGACTCCGCCCCTGCCTCAGCCCATCTGCTGCTGAAACCCTCATCCATGCTTTGGTTACCTCCAGACTTGACTATTCCAACACTCGCCTGGCCGGCCTCCCATCTACCACCCTCCGTAACCATTAGCTCATCCAAAACTCTACTGCCCATATCCCAACTCGCACCAAGTCCCACTCACCCATCAATTCAATTCAATTCAAATCACTTTATTGGCATGACAAGGTACATCTTATGTTGCCAAAGCATCGAAAAACATTCATGGTTGAACGCAAAAATACAGATCTATCCATACAGTGTATAAACAGATATATCCCTGAGTGTATAAATATACATTCATATAATTTGTATATACTCTTTTCTTATATTTAGTGGTTGTCCCTCTGTTTATGGCAAGCTGTAACATAGTGTGCCGCTAATGTTACACAATTTCTCTCTTCCCCTAGTAGGTATGGGAGTTTTTGGTCGTCATTCAAATTTCTGAATTCCGGGCATATTTTTGTGAATTTTGGGTAGAAATTCTCCCTTATGTCCTGATATTTTCTACAAGCTGTGAGGAAGTGCATCTCTGTCTCCACCACTCCCTGACTGCAGTGAGAGCATATCCTGTCCTCTCTTGGTAGCCGGGTCTGCCTGTGTCTACCTTTTTCGATCGCCAGGCTATGTTCACTAAGTCTATGCTATGTTCACTAAGTTCGCTGACCTACATTGGCTCCTGATCTGGCAGCACTTTGATTTTTAAAATTCTCAGCCTTGTTTTTAATCCCACCATGGCCTCGGCCCTCCCCATTTCTGTAACCTCCTCCAGCCCTACAACCCTCTTAGATCTCTGCGCTCCTCCACTTCTGGCTCTTGACCATCCCTGATTTCCTTCGCTCCACCATTGGCGGCCGTGCCTTCAGCTGCCTAGTTCCTGTCTAAACCTCTCCGCCTCTCTCTTCCTTTGAGTCACTCCATAAAACCTACCTTGCTGATCAAGGTTTTGGTCACCTGTCCTAATATCTCTGCGGTTCGGTGTCAAATTTTGTCTGAAAATGCTCCCGTGAAGCGTCTCAGGACGTTATACTACGATAAAGACACTATATAAATGCAAGTTGTTGTTAAGATCAGCAACCTTGCATCACAGCATGCACTATCGAGTCAGATTCTTTAAAATACTGGCGGTAGTAAATGGAAAATGCAAGGGTGGCTATTGTTTCTAGCCTGAATGGCTCAACCACCCACTTACAATTTTCTGAGACATCAGTGATTTCCATTTGTGTACTAATTGCATTGTGGCCATTTTAACAGTGGATAACATGCATGGCAATTATATTCATTGGCGGGGTGGTGGGGGGGGAACGCAATATGGGCCCTGCTTCCCCAGAAAACTTGGATTTTTCACAATTTAGTCAACTGCAGCCGGTACCTCTTGTATAGGCAGGAGGTTCATTCCGCAAATCTACCCGAACCCGGCAAACAGGCAGTGGCACCCATCAGGCTGGTATAGCGAGTGAGGTCGGTTAGGGAGAGATCAGAGAGTCGGTGCATTTTCCTGCCATTTTGGAGTTAGACACATATACACCAAATAAATTTTTTATGCTGTGTTTACTTCATGATGTACAGAAACACACTAGACAATTCGTACACAAAATGGGCTCCTTGATGGCTGACCAAGTTTCTCCAGTGATTAGCTGAGCTGTATAGATCGGAAGGGCCAACCAACCCAACAGCCCAAGGACAACCCTAGAAGTCCTTGCTAGCTACCACCAGTAACCAGAAGTCACCAATTCACAAGTAACAGGCAGCTGCAAGAAGCCAGCCATTCAGCCTGCAGCCACCAGCAGCAGAAGCAAGGGGCAGGGGCTGTGGTTTCTGCAAGTTATGGGAGAAAATCCAGTGGGATCGTGTGGAAAGTCTTAGCCAACAGGAGAGCTGGTAGGAACAGGAGAGACAGCGGCAGAATCAGGAGCAGGTACTCTACCTTAAGATTCTTCTGCTGCCTTTCCTGCTAGCTCTCCCGCTGTTGATTCTGCTGCTTCTGCAGCACTGGGGAAATTCTGTCAGATAGGTGATTGAGGCAAGCATATGGTCACAGCAGGCAAAACGTGAACATACAATTGCCTCCGAAAATGTGTAGTGGGTAAATGCTGTCTACTTTTGACTATACTCTTGAAGGTTGGTTAAGCAAGTCTTTGTTTGCATAGATTGAAAAAGAAAGGCAGCAGTGCAGCATAGCAACCTGGACCTTCTCATGCAGTCGTTATGCTGGAGCTACTTCTGAAAAGCGGCTCTGATCATTCAAAGTTTCTTCTTCCTTCTCTTAAAAGGTGTTCTCTTTATAGTGTGGCGCGCCTTCAAAAACAGGAGAGTGAACAAGATAAGCCGCACGAACGAACCCCACCCACTCCTTTTACAAGTATGTTTTTTATAGGATTTACCTGCATCACAATTTCTCATAATAGGAGTACACAACTGTCCTTCAAAGGGATAATTGTACTCTTACCAATAGTGTTCCTTTCTAAAATGACTCTCTCAGTATCCATTCCCCCCCCCCGCCCAAGTCTGTTGTCTTGTTTACATATTGCTCACTCTCCGTTCCTGCATTTTCTCCGCTTGCCCTTCAAGTCTCTGCTCTGTCCTAACATACACTCGTTTCTGTTTACTGAAGCAACATGGTTTTCATGGAAGTATTTGTTGTTGTTAGCAAATAACCCAAGTATTGAAACACAGCATATCATGGTGACAAAATAACTCGAGTCCCTTCTCCGTCCCCAAATAGCACTTTTACGCAGCTAGGGCCCCTTTTAAAGAGCCTCACTCTTTGTGCAAATGAAACCTGAAAGAAACAACCTGTTCCCGGCTAGATAAATCCTGGGCCGTGACACAGAATTACAGTCAACAGCAACTCCCTGGCCTCGGTTAAAGAAACTCTGCCAAAAGTCAAAAAGAGTTTCCAAAACAAAGACATCAACAGAACAGCAACTTCCTGCCCGCTATAGGAAAGACTCATCCTAGCCAGCTGCACAAATGTAGCGTGGCAGTCCCATGGTACATTGTCTCTGTAACAGACTTTTGTAGTAGGAGTTTGAGAAATCTATTTTTATTCAATTAATCGCAACTGTAAATTAGAATGCTTCATTAATATTTAATCTCACACAATGGTTACATTTAACAAAGACAGAAGTTTAAAATGCTGCTGATAATTGTTGCCCCCACACCCTGTTACAACACCTTTCACCACTGCACAAACAAAGCATAAACAAAACCAGTTTGAAGTGTCAGTGTCCAAGGTCAATTATCCTGTCGGCAACAGACAGCCTTATGCGAGCATGGTAGTAAAAGGTTTCTAGCCAGACGTTTCTCGTAACAAAACACATTGTTGTTATGTTCTAGCACCTCACTTTGACCCATCATTTCTTTCATCACATCACCTGTTCGACTCTACTCGTCGAGAAGATTGAACGTCAGCAGCACAGCTAAGTTGGTGAAGAGCATTAAAACTTTTGGTAGAAAGTAAACTTGGCTTCACAGGAAAACAAACGCTAACTACTCTTAATTCAAATTATATATGAGAATTTCAATTTTTTTTTAAGCACTAAACTATTTTGCTATGTTATTTATCTTGCTTAAATCAAATCATAGGATTTTTTCTAAATGTAGTGAAAAAATGACTGAATTATCAGTAGTAGTTCTTCTATATGGAAAAGACAAACTATTCCTTTAGCAAGTTTCCCCCTTTCCTTCTTTATCTACCACATTTTACCCCTTCCTCTCTCAAACTAGTTGACTCGTTGCATGGGTATGGTTGCAAAGGCACTAGTTACAGGCACTCTGATACATTCCACCAAGTGACCATGCTTTATGTGTGACCCCAGATAGTGAGTGCCAATTGGCTTTTCGTCTGTTAGGAGAGAGGAAAATTACAGCCAAGCCCAGTTCCGTACACACCTAGCACCCACACACATGCTTTCCAGCAAGTGGCTCTAGATAATCATCAGGAACGGGACCCCAGCCAAATTTTTGTTGCTGAACTTTGGAGCACTGAGGTGGATTGTAACTCCCTTATTGCTACCCTGCTGAGATTGGCCAACTTGCTCCTGGGTCACTTTTCAGTGACCCCTGCTGGAAGTGTGCCTGTGTGGATGTTAAGCGAGGAGGGAAAAGAAAGCATGCTGAATTGTGATCTCCATCACAGTCAAATAGCCTACCAACATTCACTGTTAATGTTCGCACATGAAGACTGGCCACTGAGGAGAAACACCAGGGGTGGACAGTACCTGTGGAACCATGAAGACTGGCCACTGAGGAGAAACACCAGGGGTGGACAGTACCTGTGGAACCATGAAGACTGGCCACTGAGGAGAAACACCAGGGGCGGACAGTACCTGTGGAACCATGAAGACTGGCCACTGAGGAGAAACGCCAGGGGCGGACAGTACCTGTGGAACCATGAAGACTGGCCACTGAGGAGAAACACCAGGGGCGGACAGTACCTGTGGAACCATGAAGACTGGCCACTGAGGAGAAACACCAGGGGTGGACAGTACCTGTGGAACCATGAAGACTGGCCACTGAGGAGAAACACCAGGGGTGGACAGTACCTGTGGAACCATGAAGAGTGGCCACGGAGGAGAAACACCAGGGGTGGACAGTACCTGTGGAACCATGAAGACTGGCCACTGAGGAGAAACACCAGGGGTGGACAGTACCTGTGGAACCATGAAGACTGGCCACTGAGGAGAAACACCAGGGGTGGACAGTACCTGTGGAACCATGAAGACTGGCCACTGAGGAGAAACACCAGGGGTGGACAGTACCTGTGGAACCATGAAGAGTGGCCACGGAGGAGAAACACCAGGGGTGGACAGTACCTGTAGAACCATGACGACTGGCCACTGAGGAGAAACACCAGGGGTGGACAGTACCTGTGGAACCATGAAGACTGGCCACTGAGGAGAAACACCAGGGGTGGACAGTACCTGTGGAACCATGACGACTGGCCACTGAGGAGAAACACCAGGGGTGGACAGTACCTGTGGAACCATACGCCAACAAGTTGGAGGGGAGAAAAGTAGGGACCAAAAAAAAAGCAGAGGCACTCAAAACAAAAGGAAATCTGATTACATATCTACTGGAAACTGGAATGAGACCCAACTCATTTCACTTAGGACTCTACCTTTAGCAAACAAGTATCAATTTCCCTTCATCATTCAGAACTGAATAAAGCTGCCAGAGGTGAAGGGACAGTATTTGAATATGTTGTGCCATCTCATCAAATAGGTTTTTAAGCATCTGTGGGCTAGCAGGGTACAAAAACCCACGAGGGATCCCGCTCTTGATCACTAATGCACGACTCCGTACTGAAAAGTGCATGTGGATGGACAGTGTGTGTATAGAGTATGACTGGGATCAGCTGTGATACCCTTGCCCCCATAGTTGAACAGACTGCCAAAAATCATTGCCCGAGCTCATACCCAAAGAATGGGCACTTGGGCGAGACAGCATAAGATTATACCCAGCATGAGTTAGCATCCTCAGGAGAGAAGCTAATAAAAGTGAAGGGGGAAAAATATACATTTTGAAATTAAACACGATAAATGGGACACTTATTCAAAATGTTTCGAGTCCAGATTTTAAATGGGGAAAGTTTAATGAAACATCATCCCAGTTCTGATGAAAGTTCACCGACCTGAAACATTAAGTTTCTCGCTCCACATATGCTGTCTGGCCTGCTGAGTATTTCCAGCATTTTCTGAATTGTTGCTCAGGTTTGCTCCCCTTTAACCCGGTCTACTTCTTTAGGTCTCCCTGTGCCATTGTTCCTCACTGAGATCAATGCGAATGCTGCTTGTAAGAACTTTGTGAGGAACTCTCTCTATTGCTAATTTGCTACAACTGAGCCATACAGCCCAGATGATCCAAATTCTAGACCCCAGTTTTGCCAGTACATCCTGGGTGTACACTGTCCCTGCAGCGTTACCAGTTTGGTATTCACGTCAATGAGCATGACCCATAAAATAAAAAAGGAGATTTCTCTCAATATGCTTACTTGTGAAATAATGTCTGAAACATTGTCAATGTTGAGTGCAAAGATGGCATCTCTAGCTCCTACAAACAACAGGTTATGTTCCTCACTGAGCAGCAACGTTGAATAATTGGAGATTCCTTGTTCAGCGAATGTCTTCAAGTTTGCATCTATAAAAGTAATAAGATAAGGCTGTCAAAAATATTAAACAGTAAGATTTAAGGAAGGCTTTATCTCCCAACTGTCAATATGTTAACAACAACTTATCACAGAATCACAGAAACCCCACAGTGCAGATAGAGGCCATTTCGGCCCATCGAGCCTGCACCGACACATATCCCACCCGATTCCCGTAACCCCTACACCAACACATATCCCACCCTATCCCCGTAACCCCACGTATTTAATCCCCCTAACACTAAGGGTCAATTTATCATAGCCAATCAACCTAAACCCGCACATCTTTGGACTGTGGGAGGAAACCGGAGCACCCGGAGGAAACCCACGCAAACACGGGGAGAATGTGCAAACTCCACACAGACAGTCACCCGAGGCCGGATTTGAACCCGGGTCCCTGGCGCTGTGAGGCAACAGTGCTAACCACTATGCCACCGTGCTGCCCTTATATTTATATACAGGTTATTAATCCCTTATCCGAAACCCTTGGGGCCAGATGTGTTTCGGAATTCGGGATTTTTCAGATTTCAGAACGGTAGGGGTATCTGCAGCTCTTTTTGACATTTTCACAGTGAAATTAAACTCAAAAATCACAAAATAACAAAAAATATCCGAGAGCAGCAGACGCACGTGTGACTGGTAGCAGCGCTGAGACACAACTGACGCTTCACACCTGCATGGGTCAAGCATCGGCCGCGTCGGGTCATGTTTGGCGCCACTCGGGTCATGTCGTGCACACGAGTGACGCTCCACGAAAAAACTTTCGGTTTTCAGAGCTTTTCGAATTTCGGAATTGCGGATAAGGGATTGTGGACCTGTAGTACCTTTAACGTAGTAAAACATCCCAAGGCGCTGCACAGGAGTATTTTAAGACAAAAAATTTGACACCGATCCACATAAGGATAAATTAGGGCAGGTGACCAAAAGCTTGGTCAAAGAGGTAGGTTTTAAGGAGCGTCTTAAAAGGGGGCAGACAGGTTTAGTCAGGGAATTCCAGAGCTTAGGGCCTAGGCAACAGAAGGCACGGCCGCCAATGGTTGAGCGATTATAATCAGGGAATCTCAAGAGGGCAGAATTAAATGAGCATAGATGTCTCGGGGGGGGTTGTGGGGCTGAAGGAGATTACAGAGTTAAGAGATACATTGCACATTAGAATTAGATTTGTGCCAATAATTATACAGTTGCCTACAGTATGAAGTCACCATTAATAATCAAGATTATTTGAAAGTGCAGAAAATTACATTGACATGGAGAACAGATACAGAACCTTGAATATCCATCCTGTCATTATCCGACAATTTTTGAGAGTCAGAAGACAGTTGGAGTTGGGCTTAGTTTTGCATTCATGAAATGTTAGAATTGTGGCCATTTTATAAAGTAATGTGCTTCTTCTCAAAAATCTGCTACTGACTCAGTGAGGGAAGACTCTTAGCTATTAGTTCCTGATGACCAATGTCCCACTCCTCAGAAACCTCTGAAGCATCTTGAGTCAGCAGAATCGGATTTGCCTTCCTCAGATTACATCTGGTCAGGGAGAATTTTGTTAAATTGCAGGAATGTATAATTAGAAGGCTCAAGCTTCTATACATCATTTTTGCAAAAAAAGTTACTGTATAAGCGGAAAATAATTCAGTGAACCTCCAGTGTGCGATTGTGTCTCACGCTGCTATAGCAAAGCTATAGTGAATCTTGGAGTGGCACACACATAATTCAGTGATGGATTCAGATATTCAACTTTTCTATCTTCATGGAATTGAATAGCTACAGCAAAACCAAGTCTTCCAAGGATTGAAAAGTTTGTTGGCATTCAATGAAGAAGAATGGCTGCTTGAGCAAGATATTGGAGGACTATTGGCTGTAATTCTAGCATAAATCAGTGCCTTTAAGAGAGAAAATTTGTGGAAGAGAAAATGGCTTTTAACAGAGCACGGAATTAGATTTTGGTTTCATAATGCACTGGTTATGGTTCTGGTCTAGCAACCCAGAGTTCAAATCCCACCATGGCAAATTGTTAAATTGAATTCAATAAATCTAGCACCAGAAAGAAAATGACTATGAAAGCTGCCAGATTGTCGCAAAAACCCAATTGGTCCTTCAGGAAAGAGAACCTTCCACCCCTACCCCATTCGCCCTGCAAGCAATTCCAGTTCCACACTACGTTGCTGACTCTCAATGGCCTCTGAAGTGCCCAGTAAGCCATTTGTTTCAAGGGGAAAGCCCACCACTGCCTTATCAGGACAACTAGAGATTGGCAGTAATTGCAGTCTTGGTTGCATCATCCAGATCGCAAGAACAAATGAAAAACAAAATAGTGGAAACAGAACAGCTCAGATTATTACAAGGTACCATTGGTCTATTTTGGGGGGAAAGAGGGAAAGAGAGAAAGGGGAAACCTGGAAGTAACTGCGACTTGATTTTCCACAAAAGTACAATTTGTAATAAAAGCACCCAGCTTCTTACCTTCATAATTCACAGTTTTTCTCGGTGTACAATCCAGTGCAGAGGCTTGTGAATGCAGTAGAAATCTGATCAGCAGATTATAAAATAGGAACACAGCAGCTTTCAACAAGCACATTTTCAATGTCTGTGTTTGGATGTTTAAAGCTTTGGAGTGGTGTCACTGATAAACATATTTAAGAACCTCTTCAATAAGCCACTTTGCTGAAGGGAGTGTTGTTTCGCAGGACCAGGGTCCACGACCGTCAGCAACATGGTGCCAAAAGTGAAATGTCATCTCAGGTAAAGACACTTGTTGTAAAGTATAAGCTCAAGCGAGAGACAATCTCCTAGGTTGTATCCTTCAACCACGGGTTGACAGAGTCCTCCATGAAGTATTAACCTGAAATGGAAGTTGCAGTTCAGTATCTTTGCCCAACTTGCCATTCCTCAGTGTAACGACTTTCGCCCCAAAAAGTAAACCTTGTACACATCCCAGCCTTATAGCAGCCTTCACTGTAAATTTTATAATGGATATTACTGCTTTGACAAACCCAAAGTAGTCACTTTAAACACTTTCATATTCTATCCTTATTTGTATGCAGAGAAATCCAAAACGATTGAAAACATTGCCGAGCCTCTCTAGTTCTGCCTGTCAAACAAACAGAGCAAAGACGAGCTGCCGTCGTCTCCACTGAGAATTAGTCCCACTTTGTTGCTGCACTGGCATTTCAAGCTGCCAAAATAATCATGTTAATTTCCTATGACATGCAGCAAAAGGTCTGCATTCGCTGTTTAGAAACACCCAGAGCAGAACAGACACTGAACAGATCCCTCCACTCATCCCATATATAGGTTCTTAGCAAAACAGGTATGGTTTTGCTTCTGGTGTGTAGATATAACTTCTTTCTAAAGACTGAAATTTCAAAACATTTGCTTTTATTTACAGAGAAATATTCCAACTAAAAGATAATCTGAAAGTACCCTTCCTGATTTTTGTTCCTGGCTATTTATGGACTATAAGCCTTGGACACTTTGGAAGTATAATGCAAACATGGGATCTAATATGTAAAGAGAGAAAGATGATCTATTACAAGGTCCTTCCTTATGCATTCTTCTTCTTCGACAGTCCCTCGGAACCGAGGATGACTTGCTTCCACATTAAAAATGAGTTCTCAGGTGACTGATGAGCCCAATGTGGGACCTACAATCTGTCACAGGTGGGGCAGACGGTGGTTGAAGGGGCGGGTGGGTGGGGTACTTGGGTTGACGTGCGCTCTTTCTGCTGTTTGCGCTTGCTCCCAAAGAGACTTGAGGTGTTCGACGCCTTCCCGGATGCTTCTCCTCCACTTTGAGCGGTCTTGGGCCAGCGATTCTCAGGTGTCGGAGGGGATGTTGCACTTTTTCAAGGAGGCTTTGAGGGTGTCCTTGAAGCGTTTCCTCTGCCCAGCTGGGGCTCTCCTGCCATGTCGGAGCTCCGAGTAGAGCGCTTGTTTTGGGAGTCTCGTATCGGGTATGCGGACGATGTGGCCCGTCCATCGGAGCTGATCGAGCGTGGTCAAAGCTTCGATGCTGGGGATGTTGGCCTGAGCGAGAACACTGACGTTGGTGCACCTATCCTGCCAATTGATTGGCAGGATCTTGTGGAGGCAGCGTTGGTGGTACCTCTCCAGTGCTTTGAGGTGCCTGCTGTACATGGTCCATGTCTCTGAAGCATACAGGAGGGCGGGTATCACTGCTGCTCTGTAGACCATGAGCTTGGTGCCGGGTTTGAGATCCTGGTCTTCAAACACACTCTTCCTCAGGCGAACGAAGGCTGCACTGGCACACTGAAGGCAGTGTTGGACTCCATCATCGACGTCTGCCCTTGTTGACAGTAGGTTCCCAAGGTATGGAGTGGTCCACGTTGTACAAGGCACATTAGTGTGCATGCATCAACACATTTTTAGATGAACTACATTGACGTTCAACCTAGCCTTTACTAAGGTTTTAATACTGTGAATCAACTCCTCTAATTCCTGCCACATGGCTAGTGGCTTGTAGCTTGACAGCCCACATGTAACTTTAGAGTCTTCTCCATCCCCTTCCCAAATACTTACACTGCATCACAGAATTAGAACACTAGGGGATTGTGGGAAAGAGAAGGAAAAAATGTGAATATTTCACTACTACCAAAGCTCCCTGCTTGAAGGGTCTGATCACCATTGGGGGGGGGGGGGGGGGGCAGAAGACGGTGAAATGTTCCCGTCAATAACTTGTCCCAAGAAAAAGTTAGTGTGTACAAAATGGGATATCCTATTTTGTACTGACTTAAAAATACATTCTGACAGAAGGAATTTCATCCCACCTCCTCCTCCCAATGTTAGGGTGCTCTCAGACATCATGGGTCTCAGAAGTATTGAACAGGCTATTTCCCTTGCAGGACACAAGCTAATTTTCAAAATTTGTAGCAGCCATTGCAACTGGCCAAATGTCACCAAGTGTCATTGCACATTACTCCACTTACAAACATGGAGCGCTTTGTCAAGACCCTTTCGTGTCTTGGTCTGTTTTTGTTGGGACTTTCGAGTACAATTTCAAAATTTACGGACGACATCAAATTGCAAGGTGTAGTTAATACAAAGTAAGAATGGGCGGGGGAGTGGGACTAGCTGAAGTGCTCTTGCAAGGAGCCGGCACAGGCTCGATGGGCCGAATGGCCTCCTTCTGTGCTGTAACCATTCTATGATTCAATGATTTTATAATGCGACAAAATGTAAGACGACATTAATAAACGTGCAGAATGGGCGTGTAATTGGCAAATGGATTTCAATATAGATAAGTGTGAGGTGTTGCACTTTGGTAGGAAGAATAAGGAGGCCACATACTGCTTGGAAAATAAGAGTCTGAATGGGGTAGAGGAGCAAAGGGATCTAGGATAGGGTGACCATATTTTCTAAACCGAATCCGGGGACATAAAGGGTGGGAGCACAGCAAAGTAGCCAGGATGGAAAATGTAGGTGCGCAGCGCAGCGAGGCAATTTTTTTTAGCAGCTGCTCAGGTACATTACAAATGCAAAACAAATATCCATGTAATTACCGGGGATGTGACAGCACACTACTGAAGTGCATTCAGACACCGTTTATAAATAATACAAACACACTGTTCAGGAACGTCAGTTTTTCATACCCATTGTCTATACAGCCTATTCTGAAAATCTCTTTCTTCACATCACTGCCCATGTCATTTATTTTTCACAGATTTATTAATGATTGTTGTATTATTTCCATGTTTCAAGAAAACCGGCATGACGACTTTGTTGTTTCTGCTAGTGGAACACACGTAGAGGTTAACCTGCATCAACCATCACGCAGTCAACGATAATGTGGATATGTGGAACAGGTGCTCTGCTGTACGATAGTTCCAGGATATGAAAGACTACACAGGAGTGTCACGGACGGTTTACCCATGTTCCTATCTTTAGTTTGCATACTGATGATCACAAGGTACAACCATGCAGCATCCAGCATTAGTTCCAAGCTTTCTGTACACTGACTGACACCCAGCTCTACCTCTCCACCGCCTCTCTCAACACTTCCAGTCTTTTTGTTGTCAGATTGCTTGTCTGACATCCAATCCTGGATGACCCAAAAATTCCTCCAATTAAACATTGGGAACACTCAAGACATTGTTTTCAGCCCCACCACAAACTCCGTTCCTTGGCCAAGGATTCCTTCTCTGTTCCCTGGCCACTATCTCCGGTTGAACCAAATGGTTCGCCACTGCAGCAACTGAGCTTCTGATTCCATAATACTCTGCATCACAAAGACCACTCACTTCCACCTCCGTAACATTGCCCATCTCGGCTCCTGCTTCAGCCCACCTTCCCTCCTATAGCCGAGGTTTTTTTTTTTTAAAAAAGCTTTCAGAATTTTCTCCAGTGTATGTATTATGGAAATTCCAATGTTCTCGCCAACAACATGTGGAAGGAGCTCACAGACTTATTTGTCACGAAGATGAAGACCATCTGTTCATCTGCCACATCCTGCAATCCCCTTGTCCACCAAGCCAAACCTCTCCCAAGGCTCCCCTGTGCCCTAGCCCTGAACCCATGCCTTTCTCTAGTTTCTCCCTTACCTCCTGCTCTATGTGAATGAGACACACTTACTGGCTCGTTTGACCCCATTCCCACTAAACTATTTGCCACTAACGTACCACTAGTGTTTATTTCAGTATCACTGCACACAAGCTAAAAACAAAGACGAAGGGGCCTAAAAAGTGAATCTGTGGGCGGTAAAGATTGATTAGATAAAACTACGTATGTTAGAAATTTTAAACAAAAACAAATGGCTCAATCAGCATCCATGAAATTAGTTCCATTTTTTGGGACCAGAGTTCTGTAGAACTGGGGATTGCATAAAGCACCTCAATTAGTAAAAACACAACATATCCCAGTACTTAAGATAATGGTTACATAACTTACTTTCTTAAATTTGGCACGCTTTCTTTGCTCCATTATTACTCTGCTCTTGCACAAATACACCACCCACTCGCCCTCTGTTTTCACTGAATAATTTTGCCTCTGCCCGCACATTATTTGTCTAACTAATTTATGACTTCGATGCAGCTCAATTTCCCCCTGCTCTGATTGGTCAGTTCCGCCATCAATCATTAGTCACCCCGGTTTGACGACATGGTGGGCAGCACCACCAGCACGTGACGACCAAGGTTTTTGACTGTAAACATCAGCCGCATCTGCAATAACGAATTATAATCACCGAACATTTTATTCGGGGACAGGTTTCCTGAACTGGGTACTCTTCCGGGGACATTGTTTGCTCGGGGACACAGTACCTAATCCGGGGACTGTCTCCGGAAAACGGGGGTGTATGGTCACCCTAATCTAGGGGTACAAATACACAAATCACTAAAAAAGTAGCGATGCAGGTAAATAAGGTAAAAAAGCAACCCAAACAGGTTAATTTCTAGAGGGATAGAATTGAAAAGTAGAGAAGTTATGTTAAACTTGTAGCAAACCTTGGTTAGACCACACTTGGTCTCCATATTGAAAGGATATTGAGGCATTGGCGAAGGTGCAAAAAAGATTCACAAGAATGATACCAGAATTGAAATGATGTGCTCATCAGGAAAGGCTGAACAGGCTGGGGTTCTTTTACATAGAAGACTAGCTGGAGTGCCCGGCGGTGCCGAGGGTTTTTTGAAGGCATTTGTTGTTGGAAGAGAGAGAGACTGGGGGGAGAGAGAGAGACTGGGGGGAGAGAGAGAGACTGGGGGGAGAGAGAGAGACTGGGGGGGGGGAGAGAGAGAGAGACTGGGGGGGGAGAGAGAGAGGACTGGGGGGGGAGAGAGAGAGAGACTGGGGGGGGAGAGAGAGAGAGAGAGACTGGGGGGGGAGAGAGAGAGACTGGGGGGGGAGAGAGAGAGAGAGACACTCTGGGGGGGGGAGAGAGAGAGAGAGAGAGAGACTGGGGGGAAGAGAGAGAGAGACTGGGGGGGGGAGAGAGAGAGAGAGAGAGACTGGGGGGGGGAGAGAGAGAGAGAGAGAGACTGGGGGGGGGAGAGAGAGAGAGAGAGACTCTGGGGGGGGGGGAGAGAGAGAGAGAGAGAGAGAGACTGGGGGGGAAGAGAGAGAGAGAGAGAGAGAGAGAGACTGGGGGGAGAAGAGAGAGAAAGACTGCTGGATTTAGTTCAGGATTAGCCTGGAGAGGGGGGGAAGGAGCGCATCAGGCCCGGCCCGATGGACCCCTGCGAAGGAAGAAGGCGAGCTCTCCCTCCCTCTCCCACCCCCTCACTCTTTCCCTCCCTCACCCTCTCTCTCCCTCCCCCTCCCTGCTCTCTCTCCCTGCCCCTCCCCCTCCCTCCCTCGTCTCCCTCTCCTCTCCCTGCCTCCCTCCCTCCCTGTCTCTCTCCCTCCCCCTGTCTCTCCCTGCTTTCCTCTCTGTCCCTCCCTCCCCTCTTCCCTCCCTAGCGCCTGTGGCCCGGACACTGAGCCGAGCCCGGGCCGAGGGGGGGAAAGGCCGAGTCCCTGGCCCGCGGGTGCAAACGGAGCCGAGCCCCGGGACCGGGCCGAGGGGGGGAAAGCCCGAGTCCCCGGCCGCAAACGGAGCCGAGCCCCGGGACCGGGCCGAGGGGGGGAAAGCCAGAGTCCCCGGCCGCAAACGGAGCCGAGGACCGGGCCGAGTGACCCCAACTCACCTCCCACTAGGCTCCGTCCCGCCCTCCAGCCTTTACCAAGATGGCGGCGATGGCTACGCTCGGCTCTGTTCCACCCCACCAGCCTTTACCAAGATGGCGGCGATCGCGGGCCGCTGGTTTGGAATCGGGCCCAGCGGGGCGGGCGGTGCCTAGCTCGGGCGTGGCTGGCGAGGAGAGGCCGAGGCTTCGAGGCCCGAGGCCTGCAGGCAGCTCATCCACCGCTGAGGGGGGGAAAGCCAGAGTCCCCTTTGCAAATGGATTTTTTTCTTTTAAAACCAACTTTTTTTTTGCTGGAAATCTATATTTAATGTGTCAATACTAATGAATCAACAATTTCCTCACCTCCATTACCATTTTTTGAGCTTGAGGCCCGACAGGTGTTTAATGGCCGCCACTCACCTCAGCTCAGCTCCCGCTCAGCAGTTTGAACGATTAGGCCCCACCCACAAACGCCATGAAACGCCCCCCAATTGGTCAACCATCACGTCACTCAACGCTAATGAGCGGTAGGATTGGTCAACGTTCACGTCACTCAACGCTAATGAGCGGTAGGATTGGTCAACCGCTAATGAGCGGATTTTGTCCTTTTTTTGAACGTTTTTTGTATAGTGTCCAAACAATTTTTGTCTGACCAAAAAGTAAATACGCCTATTAGACTCCCCTAATAAGCTTTCTTTTGATATAACATGTGTGTAGGTACGCTCTATAACTTTTGAGTGTATAGCGGACAGACAAACAGACAAACCAACTCTTTTATTACATGGAAGATAGGAGCAAGAGTAGGCCATTCAGCCCCTCAAGCCTGCTCCGCCATTCAATGAGATCATAGCTGATCATCCAAATTCAGTACCCTGTCATAGAAACATAGAAGATAAGGAAAGAGAAGGCGGAGGGCTAACCTGATAGAGGTCTTTAAAGATAATGAAAGGGTTTGATGTTTCCACTTGTGGGGAGTCCAAAACTGGAGGTCATAAAGATAAGAATGTCACTAATAAATCCAATAGGGAATTCAGGAGAAACTTCTTTACCTAAAGAGTGGCGCGAATGTGGAATGCGCTACCACAAGGAGTAGTTGAGGCAAATAGCACAGATGCATTTAAAGGGAAGCTTGATAAACACGAGGGAGAATGCATGCAGGGCGGAACTAGGCCAATATCCATTAATAATCACTATCCAAAAAAGAGCCACCAAATTTTGGAATCACCTACAAATGAGCAACCCCCAATGCTATCACTACGACGCCCTGAAATGCCAAGAGCTGACCATAAAGAAGAATACCCTCAGTCAACTAGTCCTGGGACTCAGTGAAGTAACTACTAACAATACTAACAATAACCAGCCCCAGGACAGTGACAGGGTAACACAAAGAATTCGACCCAACACAATCGTCGCTAAGCAAAAGGAAAAATATCTGACATATTGGGCAGAAACAACAAAAACCCAAAGCAAACTCAATTGCTACTTGGCCCTAAACAGACAATACAACATAGCTGATTACCTGACCATGGTAAAGGATAACAAACTGAGAAGAACCTTGACAAGGTACAGACTTAGCGAACATAGCCTAGCGATCGAAAAAGGCAGACCAGGCTGCCAAGAGAAGACAGGATATGCTCTCACTGCAGTCAGGGAGTAGTGGAGACAGAGATGCACTTCCTCACAGCCTGTGGAAAATATCAGGGCATCAGGGAGAATTTCTACCAAAAATTCTCACAAATATGCCCTGAATTCAGAAATCTGAATGACAACCAAAAACTCCCATTCCTACTGGGGGAGGAGAGAAGCTGTGTAACACTGGCGGCACACTATGTTACAGCTTGCCATGAACAGAGGGACAACCAGTAAACTAAGAAAAGAGTATATATAAACAATGCGAATGTATATTTATACACTCAGGGATATACCTGTTTATACACTATGAATAGAACTGCATTTATGTGTTCAACCATAAATGTATTTTGATGCTTTGGCAACATAAGATGTACCTTATCATGCCAATAAAGTGATTTGAATTTGAATTTGAGAAAGGATATGCTGATAGGGTTAGATGAAGAGAGGTGGGAGGAGGCTCGTGAGGAGCATAAACGTCTGCATAGACCAGTTGGTATGAATGGCCTCTTTCTGTGCTGCAGACTCGATGTAAGAGAATGAAAGTGAAAAACGAGACAGACTCTCAATCCTGAAAAGGTGTAGTTGTATGTGTTAGTAGTGTTAACAGTCTTTTCATTGTCATTTCCTGGAATTACAATGGCCTAGTCTAATTAACACCTCCTGCACAACAGCTATTAGGCAATAGCTAAATTTTTGTGGTGTTGTTCTGACCTACGTTAATAGTTTTTCTGGTACCTGAAATTTTCCCTCAGATACGTTCAAAGCTGAATGCTGTAATATTCCGCATTTACTTTACTAACATTATACAGATTGATGGGGAGGCCAACTCTGGAGTATGACATGCAGGTTTGTTCACCCTATCTCAAAAAAGAATATAGATGCAAAAGGAAAAAAAAGTGACAAGAATAATCCCAGACCTCCAGGGACTAAATTATGAAGAAAGACTTGAGGGACTAAAATTACTTTGCTGAAGAAATTACTGGAGAGAGATAATACAGGTCATTAAGATAATGAAAGGTATAGGTGAGGTTGAAGCAAACAAGCTATTTATCATGCTCAAGATTGATGTCTTCCTGTCCTATGTTTCTTGTACAAGGTTAGAGTTACAAAAAAAAAACTTCACAGCTACCCTCACAGGATAGTGGATGTGGAACTGAATCCCAGAGAAGGTCGTTGATTTGAGATTTAAAAAAAAGAGATGGGTCGCTATTTGTTAAGAAACTGGGTTAGAGAGATATTTAATAACATGGTTTGGTTTTTTTTTCCATGGGAAGGCAGGGCAATGAAATTAATGTTCTCTGGAGTTGCGGGAGAAAGTCCATGATACAATAATCATACATAGATCCTGGATAGAGTAGCACTGATGGGCCCAATGACTTTTCCCATTCTGGATTTCCTTATGTTGTCATGAATTTGGATGCGCTTCCTAAATAACTTATTTGGACAAAATCAGAAGGAAAAAAGCCCGTCAGTTCTGTTTAATGGCTGAGCTATAAAGGTCAGGTCTATGTACTTATTTTCAAAATCTGTCAGTCCGAACCACAGGCTGTGGACATGACTAGAATCATATGGTTGACAACAACTCTGCAAGTGAAACAAATGTCACAGGTTTCATGCTGTTGAAGTGAAAGAATGGGACACATATTTTTCCTTCCTTCTTTCAATGCAAAACAATCTTCAGCTATTCAAGCATTGGATTACTGTAATTATACATTATAGTACAATGGCAGAGGAGCAGAAAACCGTGCAAGTTATTAACCAAATGCAAAGCAGTTTGTTCACACTATTATTCTGACCATCTAACATGCAAGCTAATCGAAAAAAATGATAGCAAACCTGTGTGCTACCCATCAGTACACAACGACAGTTCTGAGAAACTTCACCATAAGTGTAAAATTTTGGCAAGGTTATTCACATTCACAGTGACAACCAAACATTCAGTGATGTTGGTTGACATACTGCCAGGTTTCCAGTGGATTCATGGAACGTGGTTATCAAAACCATAAGAATATAAGAAGTAGGAGCAGGAGTAGGCCATACGGCCCCTCGGGCCTGCTCCGCCATTCAATAGGATCATGGCTGATCCGAACCTAGACTCACGTCCACTTCCCTGCCCGCTCCCCGTAACCCCTAATTCCCTTATCAGCTAGGAAACTGTCTATCTCTGTTTTAAATTTATTTAGTGTCGCAGCTTCCACAGCTCTCTGAGGTAGCAGTTCCATAGATTTACTACCCTCCGAGTGAAGAAGTTTCTCCTCATCTCAGTTTTGAAACGGCAGCCCCTTATTCTAAGATTATGCCCCCTAGTTCTAGTCTCACCCATCAGTGGAAACATCCTCCCCGTATCCACCCGATCAAGCCCCCTCACAATCTTATATGTTTCGATAAGATCGCCTCTCATTCTTCTGAATTCCAATGAGTAAAGGCCCAACCTACTCAACCTTTCCGCATACGTCAACCCCCTCATCTCCGGAATCAACCGAGTGAACCTTCTCTGAACTGATCTCGAGAGCAAGTATATCTTTTCTTAAATATGGAAACCAAAACTGTACGCAATATTCCAGGTGTGGCCTCACCAGTACCCTGTATAACTGAAGACTTCCCTGCTTTTATACTCCATCCCCCTTGCAATAAAAGCCAAGATTCCATTGGCCTTCCTGATCACCTGCTGTACCTGCATACTAACCTTCTGTGTTTCATGCACCAGGACCCCCAGATCCCTTTGTACTGTAGCACTTTGCAGTTTCTCTCCATTTAGATAATAACTTGCTCTTTGATTTTTTCTGCCAAAGTGCATAACCTCACACTTTCCAACATTATATTCCATCTGCCAAATTTCTGCCCACTCACTTAGCCTGTCTATGTCCTTTTGCAGGTTTTTTATGTCCTCCTCACTCACTACTTTCCCTCCCATCTTTGTATCGTCGGCAAAATTGGATATGTTGCACTTGGTCCCCTCCTCCAAATCGTTAATATAGATTGTAAAGAGTTGGGGTCCCAGCAATGACCCCTGCGGAACACCACTAGTTACTTATTGCCAACCCGAGAATGAACCATTTATCCCCACGCTCTGTTTTCTGTTAGATAGCCAATCTTCCACCTATGCCAGTATATTACCCCCAATCCCGTGATTTTTTCATCTTGTGCAGTAATCTTGTGTGTGGCAGCAGGAGAACACAACTCTCTCGGTGGCTTAGTGGACGAGGTGCTGATGTCGACTGGAAGTATATTCGAAGAGGAATGGATGCTTTCAAGTGGGAGGGGGGGGGAAATTAGAGCTAACGGAAAAAACAAAAATGAAACAATGCAGTAACATTTTTGCTGCCAGGCTCCAGATAAAGGTTATGGCACAGTAAATCCATGAGAAATGGTTAATGAAAAATATCACTGAACGATATATCAAACCCTCAAAGTTTCGACCCCTGGGGAATGGCTAGGTTCATTTTTTTTTTAAAGCAGTGTTTAATCAACTTGTCACTGAACTAGGAGCTTGCTACAGTCCTCTGGAACAATGTTTGGATTGTGTTCTCCAGAAATAGCAGACATTGCTGCAACAAAAGGCTATAAACACCAACGTACTCTTATATAAGGTGCGCAGCACAGAAACAGGCCTTCTTGGTCTTCAGTTTCTTAATTGAGCAGTTTGGCTTCTGTATGTGAAAAGCTGTGGCAGGTCACTGAAGGGAATGTCAACATGGTATTATGTGACCAAGATTTGTAACTTTGATTATAAAAATGTATCCAAGTAATGGGATAATCATAATTAAATATATCAAAATAATCAGGCAGTCTTTAAATGGCAGCACTAGAATATTTTACTTTTTAGCATAGGGTTTTTAATTTTTAAAAATCACCAGTCATCCCACCCCATCCCCTTGCGCCCTTCCCGCCCCCAATGGGTGAATTGGTAAATGCTCTGTGTGGTGTTGTACTGAGCCCGAGAGTGGAAAGTTTAACCAGTGACTTGGGCCGAGTTCACTGATCTCAGCCAGAATGGCAGTAGAGATGCTACAACTTGACACAACATCTTACAAAGTACAACACGGAAATATGCAATTCAGCCCAGTCTGTGTTAGCGTTTTCTTCCACACGAGCAATAGCCCTAATCCCATGTGCCTACCCGGTTCCCATATCCCTTTATCCTGCTTTCCTTCAACCACCTATCCAACCTATTCTTAAATGTTGACATGATCTCTGCTTCAATCACCAAATCTGGTAGTGCATTCCATCATTTCACAACACTCTGTCTAAAAAAAAAAAAATGCATCTCCTGCTCTTCATCTTAAATCTCTTACACTTAATCTTCTATGTCCCCATGTTCTAGAGCCTTCAACCACCGGAAACTGTCTGTTTCTATCTACTCTGTCCTATCACTTCATAATTTTAAACACCTCTATCAAAGCACCCTGTAATTTCTTCTGTTCCAATGGTAACAGCCCCAATTTTGCAAGTCTTCGTATCCTCATACCAGGCAGCATCCTAGTGAATGTGTCCTGTATCCCATCGATTGCCTGAACATCCTTCCCACGGTGTGGACTCCAAAACTGTACAGTAATGCAACTGTGGTCTTACGAAGGTTTTATATCGATTCACGGTTACATCTTGACTTTTAAATTCTGGATCTCTTGGCATAAAACCACATATTCCATTAGCTTTTTTAAAAATTGCCTAATATACTTGAGGTGATGCTTTTAAATATCTTGAGGTTGAAACCCCAAATCCCTATGTTCTCCAACATCACTGAGCCTCCTCCCAAAGTAAAAAATCCAACTTAAAAAATCAAAAGTGAACCACCTTACATTTACGGACTAACAACAGAAAACGCTAGAAACACTCAGCAGGCCAGGCAGCATCCATGGAGAGAGAAACAAAGTTAACGTTTCAGGTCTGGGACCCTTCATCAGAACTGGAAAAAGCTGGAGATGTAACAGGACATTGGATTTCATCCGCTATTCGTTATACATTCCACTATTTTATCAACATTGTAGCCTTCTATGGTCCTCGGAATTGTTTACAATGCTTCCTTTGTAACACTGCCCACTGTTGCGCCGACCTCAGCCCCTCTGCTGCTGAAATCTTTATCTGTGGCTGTGTCCCCTCTAGAATCGACTACTTCAATGCTCCCCTTGTTGGACTTCCATCCACCACCTTCCAAAATCTCCAACTTGACCAAATCTCAGCCGCCTGTATCCTGCTCCACAGCAAGTCCCACTTGCCCATCACCCCTCGTCGTTGCTGACCTACAAGGGCTGCCTATCCCCCAACACATCAAGTTTCATCTACAAATCCATCCACAGCCTTGCCCAATCTTACTTCTGCAACCTGGAGTCTATATTCCCCCCCACACCCCCATTATGCTCAGTTTCCCCTCTCCCTTTATCTCACCAGTGGTGCAGTAGTGCCTTCAGCCGCCTCAGCCACTCTCTCTGGGATTCCCTCCCTAAACCCTTTGCCTCTCCACCTCTCTAAACCTCCTCAAAACCCATCATTTCAACCAAGCCTTCAACCGCCCCTCCTCCATTTCCTTACTTACCTATATTTGCAAAGTGCTTTGGGACTTGTTAAATGCAACTGCTGGGTTATATTTCTGGTCAACCCAAATGTATCTTTTGACCTGTATTGATTTTGAGCCACATGTACCCAGCATCATCTTTATGTATTTAATACTTTAGGTGAACTACCTAAAGAACGTAATAAAGTCCCAGAGAAAATCACAGCAAGCTAGTTCAAACAGGCCCAAGTGGTAACCAAGCACATGTATGTGGGCAGGGTCTCTGGTCTTGAGGATTGCAAGGTTGGAAGTTGAAACTGTCCTGAAAACAGTGTTCATCTAGTTTTATCTATGGGGGGGGGGGGGGGGAAGGGAGGGAAGAGGAGAGAAAGAGATAACTACAAATCTTAAGAATATTTAACGAGTTAAGATTAATTCATATGTTTTTACACTTTTCTGCTCATCACAACAGCCAACTATCCACTGCACAAAATGCTTGGAGGCATTTCATGTGATAAGGCGCTATGTAAAAAAACACATTTAGACCTTTACTTAGTGCATTTTTCCCTTTTATCTCCTTCTTCACACTGGGGTACAAATCGACAGAGCACCAGCAGACTGCCTGTATCTTGTCCAAGTGACCATTCTTTGTTGATGAACCTGGAGACGAGTGCTGTCAGGCCATTTGATCATGGGGCAATGTAGCTGCCTCCAAGTCCAATCCTGTCCTCATCCAAGACAATGCCAAAGCACTTTACCAGCAATGGATCGCTTTTGAAGTGCAATCACTATTATACAGGCAAACATGGCAGACAATTCTTGCACACAGCAAGATCCCACGAACAGCAAATGAGTGAATGGCCAGATAGTCTGTTTTGGTGGTGTTGCTTTAGGGAGGAGTGTTGGCCAGGGCACATTTGAATGGATGGTTTACGTCCAGCTGAGCAGGCAGACCAAGGCCCTTGGTTTAATGTCACCTAGATTATGTGTAAAGTGCATAGTGTACGTGAACCCCTAGCCCTCTGACTCAGAGAGGAGGGTTACCAAACGAGCCAAACTCGCACCTGGTGCCGTTGTTGATTTGATTGAAGCAGTACAAGGTAACTACTGGCTGATAAGCCAAGGCCTATTCAGATTTGAAGGCTTTCTCCTTTCTTTCTTTCTTGCTCGTGCTGTAAATAAATATACTGCTGCTACAGGTCTGCAGCCTGTAATTTTATCTCAAGTCTTAGTCTTTTAAACTTGGTTCATAAAATAGATGTCTGCCAAGCTCTTACAGTATTCTTCAAAACATTTATCGTTCAGAATAGTGCATCAAATTAAGTAAGCGGGATTTCTGAAATGGGAAAAGTTAGAGCCTTTTTGGAATAGAAGTTAAATTCAACTTGCAGGCTGTGAAAAAGTTCTTGATGGAGGATAAATAGAGTAGTGCAGTCAGGGTGATTAATCTTATAATGATACACCATGAAAAACAGGCTTTTGTGTCACCAGACTTAGAAAAGGCAAAAAGGTGCCTCTGAATCAGTTATTAGGATCAGGTGAAATGTCCCAGCTTGTCACACAGTTTGATTCACAAGCAATAAACTGACCAAATGGTACCCAGACTGGTTCTGCAACATCTCAACTTACTAAAAACATTGAGAAATTTATGAAGTTGGAAACTTGGCATCTGCAATGGCTAATGCTTTAAGATCTCTGGCTTGCTCAGTCTTGTACAATAATTTGGAGCTGTAAATCAGAGTTTATTAGCATTTTCAACTGGCAGGGTGTTTAGACCAAAGCCAGAAATTACAATGTTTGACAAATACGTGTACGAGGGTAGGGGTAAAAAGTACACTTCTGTTAGTCAGAACCACTGATAAATTAGTTTGGATAAAGAGTCAAAAGAATAAAACAGAGGGTGCCACAAAATATTTCCCAATCTGCAGAAATGTACTAACAATAACTCGGGAAGGTACCTACACCACCAGAAAAGGAAGGCAAGGGTGACAACTGGGAGAAGGAGAAAAATAATAGAATTGGTACTGCACCAGTCCATGGATTAAAATAGCATTTGATTCCATACTATACTGCACTTTATTGGCCAACTTCCTTAAGAAAGACTTGCATTTATATAGCGCCTTTCACAACCACCGAACATCCCAAAGTGCTTTACAGCCAATGAAGTACTATCTGAAGTGTAGTCACTGTTGTAATGTAGGAAATGCGGCAGATAATTTGCGTACAGCAGGCACCCACCCACAAACAGCAATGTGATAATGACCAGATAATTTGTTTTAGTGATATCGGCCCAGGACACCGGGGAGAACTCCCCTGCTGTTCTTTGAAACAGTACCATGGGCTCTGTTACATCCATGAGGGGGCAGACGGGGCCTCGGTCGAACGTCTCATCCGAAAGACGGCACCTCCGACAGTGCAGCACTCCCTCAGTACTGCACTGGGAGTGTCAGCCTAGATTTTTGTGCTCTAGTCTCTGGAGTGCGACTTGAACCCACAACCTTCTGACTCAGAGGCGCGAGTGCTGCCCACTGAGCCACAGCTAACATTCAAAATTCCACACCAAAGTACCATATTTTTTTTAATTATGTGCCTATCAACATGAGGTCAGTGATAAGGAAATTATCACTCCAACCATCATGAAGCACTCCTAGATCTAGTCTGGAGGTAACAAAGACATGCTTGAGGGTTTCAGCAGCGGAGTGCCTGAAGCAAGAGTGGCGACAGGCAATGTTGCAGAGGTGAAAGTAAGCGGTCTTGGTGATGGAGAGAATATGGGTTTAAAGCTCAGCTCAGGGTGCAGCAAGTGTGGTTTAACCCTGAGAATGTGGCTGGGGAAGGAGATGGAGTCAGTGGCAAAAGATCAGAATTTGCAATGTTTCCAAAGATGGACCTCATTCACCCAGAAAATAAAAATATAGACAGTCCTCTCATCGAAGCAGAATATATTTCTTAATTGATTTCCGGGCATTTGCTTTCACTACACTACCAGGAAGTCTGTTCTACTGTTAGTCACCTTGTGTGTGATGAATTTCCAGAGATCAGACCTAAATTAATCTTTCGCTATCTTGAACTCGTAGCCCCTTGTTCTACTATCACAGCTAATTTGTAGTATTCAGATTTACTTTTCCTGTGCTATTTACTATCATACGTATAAAAGGTTTCCTCTTTAGTTGCCTCATTTCAACGTCGAAAAACCCAAGTTTTGGCAATCGTTCCTCATAACTTTGATGCTAAGGATCAGTCTCTGCATTGCCTCCACGGCTTGTAAACATCTCTCTGCAGCTCTCCGACATTTGCTGCAGTATTGAGTTGGATGTTTCCCTCTCCTACGTTTCCACCAGGTACTTCATATTACTGTTACCTCAACTCACACTTGCACCCTCAGCTGTTATTTAGAGCTCCAAAGAGGAGATATGTAAATGAAGATTTAAATTAAAAGAGAAATTGTTGTAGGGTAAAGACAAACAATTTGAAAGTGTCAGTGCTTTACTTTAGAGTTACCGTCTTCTTTAACTGCACAGAATCAGTGCATAGCCCTTTTTTCAAATCTGTTACAACCTTGCATCCAACACTACCGTATTTGGTTAATATTAAATATGTGAATCATAACAAGGAATAATGATTAAGATGGTTAGCTAGTAAAAATGTTGCACTGCTACAGTGGGAATGCTCTTCTAAGCTTGGGGTTATATCACATTGCTGGAGCAGAGTGAAAGGAGCTTTATTCTGTACCTAATCTGACCAAGGGGAGTTTGAAGTTTTTTTTAATTTTTTTTATTCGTTTATGGGATCTGGGCGTCGTTGGCAAGGCCAGCATTTATTGCCCATCCCTAGTTGCCCTTGAGAAGGTGGTGGTGAGCCGCCTTTTTCAACCGCTGCAGTCCGTGTGGTGATGGTACTCCCACAGTGCTGTTAGGGAGTTCCAGGATTTTGACCCAGTGACGATGAAGTCCTCTTCTAAGTCAGGATGGTGTGTGACTTGGAGGGGAACTTGGAGGTGGTGGCGCTCCCATATGCCTGCTGCCCTTGTCCTTCCCATACGCCTGCTGCCTTTGTCCTTCTAGGTGGAAGAGGTCGCGGGTTTGGGAGGTGCTGCCGAAGAAGCCTTGGTAAGTTGCTGCAGTGCATCTTGTAGATGGCACACACTGCAGCCACGGTACTCCGGTGGTGGAGGGAGTGAATGTTTAAGGTGGTGGATGGGGTGCCAATCAAACGGGCTGCTTTGTCCTGGATGGTATCGAGCTTCTTGAGTGTTGTTGGAGCTGCACTCATCCAGGCAAGTGGAGCGTATTCCATCACACTCCTTACTTGTGCCTTGTAGATGATGGAAAGGCTTTGGGGAGTCAGGAGGTGAGACACTCGCCGCAGAATACCCAGCCTCTGACCTGCTCTTGTTGCCACAGTATTTATGTGGCTGGTCCAGTTAGGTTTCTGGTTAATGGTAAGCCCCAGGATGTTGATAGTGGGGGATTCGGCGATGGTAATGCCGTTGAATGTCAAGGGGAGGTGGTTAGACTCTCGCTTGTTGGAGATAGTCATTGCCTGGCACTTCTGTGGCGCGAATGTTACCTGCCACTTATCAGCCCAAGCCTAAACGTCGTCCAAGTCTTGTTGCATGCGGGCATGGACTGCTTCATTGTCTGAGGAGTTGCGAATGGCGCTTAACACTGTGCAGCGCCACTGTGAAGTGTCCAAAATCAAAAGTTGTTTTTATTCTCCCAGCGTGATACCCCAAAGTGAAACAAACAAACGTACACACAAACAAAATTTCAAGACAAAAATAGCATCAGTGCTGCTAGTATATGTACACTTTATGTAAAGGGTGTGGTTAAAGTTGGCTGGGAACAGCGATTACAAGTGGATAACTACATTTGTTCAGTTCTGGAGTATTTCTACAGTGTGCACAGATAGGGTGAAAGTCCAGAGATCCAACCTAATCAGTAAAATCAGTGCAACAATTAGAATTTGCTCCTTCAGGGAGATTCTACTTTACTAGGTCTGCCAAATTGAAGTGTTCCTGTGGTAAGGACTATTGAAACCACAACTCAGTTCCTCCACTTGTGCATTTACCCACAGAATCATCTGGTGTGGTGCTGAGGCTTGCAGAACAGGGAGGCCCCAGGTTCAATCTCCAGTCAGTGCCAACGTAGCTGATCTTTGCTAGGGAAGAAATAGGAACAAGAGGGGAAGGGGGGATAATCATCAAGAAATACTACTCCAGATTGCGACCTAGAGCCCCCTACTGCAAAATGCACTACTGCACCTTGGCCAAGAACAGAATTGCGCTTTGCCCAAATAACTTCTGCAATCCAACAGCCTGCTGACACTCACAGTTCATCTCAGAGAAAGAGGAGCACTTGGGCGAGGTACTGAGGGGTTGGTAGCGGTGTCTGTAGAACTGTTCCCCAGTAGTCAGCACCTTCAGGAGTGGAAAATGGAAAAAGAAATACTCCTCAGTAAACTCAAATTACAGGCCTCATTCACTACTGTCAAATTACTTCTATTGTAGTGCTCAACTACTGTCCAGCTATTACCAGCTGGTTCAGCACAGACTCACAGCGGAGCTTGGGACTTTCCAGCCTGTACAAATTAATTCCAAAGAGTCAGAGTTATACAGCACAGAAAGAGGCCCTTCGGCCCATCATGTCTGCACCGGCCATCAAGCCCTGTCTATTCTAATCCCATTTTCCAGCACTTGGTCCGTAGCCTTGTATGTTATGGCATTTCAAGTGCTCATCTAAATGCTGCTTGAATGTTGTGAGGGTTCCTGCCTCTACCACCCTTTCAGGCAGTGAGTTCCAGATTCCAACCACCCTCTGGGTGAAAAAGTTTTTCCTCAAATCCCCTCTAAACCTCCCACCCCTTACCATGAAACTATGCCCCCTGGTTATTGACCCCGCTACTAAGGGGGAAAGTTTCTTTCTATCTACCCTAATCTATGCCCCTCATAATTTTGTACACCTCAATCAGGTCCCCCCTCAGCCTTCGCTGCTCTAAGGAAAACAACCCCAGCCTGTCCAGTCTCTCTTCATAGCTGAAGCGCTCCAGCCCAGGTAACATCCTGGTGAATCTCCTCTGCACCCTCTCCAATGCAATCGCATCCTTCCTATAGTGTGGCAACCAGAACTGCACACAGTATTCCAGCTGTGGTCTAACTAGCGTTTTGTACAGCTCCATCATAACCTTCCTACTTTTATACTCTATACCTCGGCTAATGAAGGCAAGTATCCCATATGCCTTCTTAACCACCTTATCTACCTGTCCTGCTGCCTTCGGGTATCTATGTACATGCACACCAAGGTCCCTCTGATCCTCTGTCCTTCTTAGGGTCCGACCACTCATTGTGTATTCCCTTGCCTTGTTTGTCCTCCCAAAATGCATCACCTCACACTTTTCAGGGTTAAATTCCATTTGCCACTGTTCTGTCTATCTGACCAACCCGTCTATATCGTCCTGTAGCCTGAGGCTTCCCTCCGCACTATTTACCACTCCACCAATTTTTGTGTCATCTGCGAACTTACTGATCATACCTCCTACATTCATATCTAAATCATTAATGTATACTACAAACAGCAAGGTACCCAGCACCGATCCCTGCGGTACACCACTGGACACAGGCTTCCAGTCATAAAAACAACCTTCGACCATCACCCTCTGCCTCCTGCCACTAAGCCAATTTTGGATCCAATGTGTCAAATTGCCCTGGATCCCATGGGCTCTTACCTTCTTGACCAGTCTCCCATGCAGGACTTTGTCAAAAGCCTTACTGAAGTCCATGTAGACTACATTAACTGCACTACCCTCATCCACACACCTAGTCACCCCCTCGAAAAATTCAATCAAATTGGTTAGACATGATCTCCCCCTGACAAAGCCATGCTGACTATCCTTGATTAACCCTTGCCTCTCCAAGTGGAGACTAATTCTGTCCCTCAGAATTTTTTCCAACAATTTCCCTACCACTGATGTTAGGCTCACTGGCCTGTAAATCCCTGGTTTATCCCTACTACCCTTCTTGAATAATGGTACTACGTTAGCTGTCCTCCAGTCCTCGGACAGCTCCCCTGTGGCCAGAGAGGTTCTGAAAATTTGTGTCAGAGCCCCTGCAATCTCCTCCCTTGCCTCACACAGCAGCCTGGGATACTTCTCATCTGGGCCTGGGGATTTATCCACTTTTAAGCCCACTAAAACCACTAGTACCTCCTCCCTCTCAATGCTAATTTGTTCAAGTATATCACAATCCCCCTGCCTGATTTCTATGCCTACATCGTCCTTCTCCATAGTGAACACAGATGCAAAATATTCATTTAAAACCTCACCCACATCTTCCGGCTCTACACACAGATTGCTACTTTGGTCCCGAATGGGCCCTACTCTTTCCCTGGTTATCCTCTTGCCCTTAATATACTTATAAAACACCTTGGGATTTTCCTTTATTTTGTCCGCCAGCGTTTTTTCATGCCCCCTCTTCACTTTCCTAATTTATTTATTTATTTATTTTTTAAAAAAGTACCCCCCTGCACTTTCTATACTCCTCTTGGGCTTCCGCTGTTTTTAGTCCTTTGTATCTGCCAAAAGCCTCCCTTTTTTTCCCTAATCCATTCTTGTATATCCCTTGACATCCAGGGTTCCCTGGACTTGTTGGTCCCACCCTTGACCTTTACAGGAACATGTTGGCGCTGTACTCTATTTCCTTCCACTGTTCTGATGTGGATTTTCCTACAAGTAGCTGATCCCAGTCCACTTTGTCCAGATCCTGCCTTATCATATTAAAATCGGCCTTCCCCCAATTTAGAACTTTTATTTCCGGTCCATCTTTGTCCTTTTCCATGACTACCTTAAATCTCACCGAATTATGGTCACAGTCACCAAAATGCTGTCCTGCTGACACTTCTACCACTTGTCCGGCTACATTCCCTAGAATTAGGTCCAGTACCGTCCCCTCTCTTGTAGGACTTTCTACATGCTGGCTCAAAAAGCTCTCCTGGATGCACTTTAAGAATTCCGCACCCGCTAAGCCTTTCATACTCTGACTATCCCAGTTAATATTGGGGAAGTTGAAATCCCCATCTATGATTACCCTATTTTTTCTACACCTCTGAGATTTGCCTACATATCTGTTCTTCTATCGCCCCCTGACTGTTTGGGGGCCTATAGTACACTCCCAGCAAAGTGCTTGCCCCCTTTTTGTTTTTAAGTTCTACCCATATGGCCTCACTAGAGGAAGCTGCTAAGATATCATCCCTCCTTACCCCAGTAATTGACTCCTTGATTAATACTGCGACACCCTCTCTTCTTTTACACCCCCCTCTGTCTCGCCTGAAGATTCTATATCCCGGAATATTGAGCTGCCAGTCCTGCCCCTCCCTCAACCATGTCTCTGATAGCAACAATATCATACTCCCATGTGATCATCAACACCTTCAATTCATCTGCCTTACTCGTAAGACTCCTTGCATTAAAATAAATGCCATCCAGCCTTGACATACTCCCTTGTGCCGTTACATATTTGCTCTGCCTTCCAGACTGACTTGGTTTTTCCCTCTATATTTGGCTGTGCATCACCCCCTACGGATAGCTCCACTCCGTATCCCACCCCCCTGCCAAGTTAGTTTAACCCCCCCCGCAACAGCACTAGCAAACCTCCCCGCAAGGATGTTGGTCTCGTTCCGGTTCAGGTGCAACCTGTCTGACTTGTACAGGTCCCACCTTCCCCAGAAACAGACCCAGTGATCCAGGAAACTAAAGCCCTCCCTCCTGCACCAACTCTTTAGCCACCCATTCATCTGCTCTATCCTCCTATTCCTATACTCACTAGCACGAGGCACCAGGAGTAATCCAGAGATTACAACCTTTGAGGTCCTGCTTTTTAATCTGCTACCTAGCTCCCTAAATTCTTGTTGCAGGACCTCATCCCTCGCTCTACCTATGTCGTTGGTACCAATGTGAACCACGACCTCTGACTGTTCGCCCTCCCTCTTCAGAATGCCCTGCAGCCGTTCACTGCCTTTACCCATTAGGGTCATCAGGTGAGCCAATATTATCAAATTACAAACCAAATATACAGTCTGCTAGTAAATGTGCATCAGAATTAATAACCAAAATAGTCATCTGAACTTTGAATCATTGGCATTTATATAAACTCTAGACGATCTCATCGATCTCCTACATTACTACACTGCAGAATTACTTTATTGGGTGTAAAGTGCTTTGGGACATCCTGAGGTTATGAAAGGTGCTATATAAATGCGAGTTCTTCCTGTGGCGATACACATGGGGAGTCAAGGCTAAGTGTAGCCCTCAGATGAAAGGGCATGGGAATAACTAGATCAGGGCATGCAGACACAATACAGGACTCATTTTAAAGCCATATAACCTGTCCTTATTTTTATATTTACATCATCAATTCCCATGTTCACATTTATAATGGTAACTGCCTGGGTAAACTTCTCAAATTGTAATTGCATCCTCTCACCAGTGGTAGCAGTGCAGCACATTCATTGGCAAAAGGGTATAATTACAGCATGACACACACATGTGGGCAGTTTTCATTATTAACATGGAGATGGAATTTCTAATGGGGAAAGTTAACAGCAACTGTGTGCAGATACAATTTTTTTTTAAATATCAGATATATAAATGTGCAGGAAACTCTAGTGCACTTTACCAAGCACGAGCTTACGGTTCAGAGCAATTTGCACAGTGCATTACACCAATTTCTGTAAAAAATTGCCAGAACATTATGAACATCAATATCCCAATTAGATCACTATTCTACTTTTCATAAAAAGTGTTTGGATCATCTGTTTTCATCCACTTTGCCGACTCAAGCATTTCAATATTCTATTTTCGAACCCAAATCAATCATAATTACTGCCATTTTATCAGGAGTGAAGACAGTTTAAAACTGTACTTCTAGTAAAGCTGGTAAAACATCAAGATAATCTGTGTATTCAGATCACTGCACTCTCCTCACACAAAGTTTAGAGATTCCACACACCAAGAACATAGCCAAAGGAAGAGCCAGTGTAAATATAATACACAAACAACAAATACAATTTTAAACCATAGAAAATAGTGTGTTTTGGTAACCTATGGGCTGCTTGTATCCATTCACAAGGATCACTGTGAAGGTGGTTGTGGTGATTGAAGGTCAATCATCACAGCCCCAGGACATCGCTGCAGGAGTTCCTCAGGGCAGTGTCCTAGGCCCAACCATCTTCAGCTACTTCATCAATGACCTTCCCTCCAATATAAAGGTCAGAAATGGGGATGTTCGCTGATGACTGCACAGTGTTCAGTGCCATTCACAACTCCTCAGATAATGAAGCAGTCCATGCCCGTATGCAACAAGACCTGAACAACGTTCAGGCTTGGGCTGATAAGTGGCAGGTAACATTCACGCCACAGAAGTGCCAGGCAATGACTATCTGCAACAAGCGAAAGTCTAACCACCTCCCCTTGACATTCAACGGCATTACCACTGCCGAATCCCCCACCATCAATATCCTGGGGGGTCACCATTTCTGACCTTATGTTGAAGGGAAGGTCATTGATGAAGCAACTGAAGATGGTTGGGCCTAGGACACTGCCATGAGGAACTCCTGCAGCGATGTCCTGGGGCTCTGATGATTGACCTTCAACCACCACAACCATCTTCCTTTGTGCTAGGTATGACTCCAGCCAGTGGAGCATTTTCCCCCCAGATTCTCATTGACTTCAGTTTTACTAGGGCTCCTTGATGCCACACTCAGTCAAATGCTGCCTTGACGTCAAGGGCAGTCACTCTTGCCTCACCTCTGGAATTCAGCTCCTTTGTCCATGTTTGGACCAAGGCTGTAATGAGGTCTGGAGCCGAGTGGTCTTGGCGGAACCCAAACTGGGCATCAGTGAACAGGTTATTGGTGAGTAAGTGCCACTTGATAGCACTGTCGATGACACCTTCCATCACTTTGCTGATGATTGAGAGTAGACTGATGTGGCGGTAATTGGTCGGGTTGGATTTGTCCTGAGTTTTGTGGACAGGACATACCTGGGCAGTTTTCCACATTGTCGGATAGATGCCAGTGTTGTAGCTGTACTGGAACAGCTTGGCTAGAGGCACGGCTAGTTCTGGAGCACAAGTCTTCAACACAATAGCCAGGATGTTGTCGGGGCCCATAGCCTTTGCTGTAGCCAGTGCGCTCAGCAGTTTCTTGATATCACGTGGAGTGAATCGAATTGGCTGAAGACTGGCTTCTGTGATGGTGGGGACCTCAGGAGTAGGCGGATATGGATCATCCGCTCGGCACTTCTGGATGAAGATGGTTACAAACGCTTCAGCCTTGTAGATGGTGGGGAGTCAGGAGCTATCTTCTAAATCTTCTCTTGAACCATACAAAGACACAATACTGCATGGGGGGTGGATTTGGAGTATATGATTATATCCCACTAGTTAGAAATTTGTTCAAGATGGTGAGCAGAGCACAGCAGATCTGCAGGCAAGTCCGCCAACAATACAATATCTAGAAAAAGCACCATAATTCTTTCAGAAATGGTCAAAACCAACACTCTTGACTCGAAATAACAACAGAAAATGCTGGGAAAACTCAGCAGGCCAGGCAACATCCGTGGAGAGAAATTAGAGTTGACGTTTTGGGTCGAAACCCTTTTTCAAAACTGGAAAGAAAAGAAAATAGATCGAAGGCATGGCTGCGATAGAACAAAAGAAGTAAAAGAGACATTAAGAGGTATTCAAAACCAGACGAGACTCTTGACTCAATCCCTTACGATGCCATCCATGACATCGTTGACCAAGACAGTGATTGCAATCAATGACAGTGGATTACCTCGTCTGTACCTATTCTTCTCGACGGAGGAGTAATGAGTCTCCTATCTAATCTGATATGGATCTTGGACCAGGTAACAACTTTGGAGGTTCAGGCTCCAGCAACCCAGTTGAGGAGCCAAGTAATTAGTACAGAATACATTCACATACAAGACTGTGAAGACCACCGTACAATTCTAATAAAGTGTGCCAAGGTAAACTTAATGACTATGTTCAACAGCATTGTATGTCATTGGTTGCTAGTTTCTTTTTCCCCTCTAGCTGTGGGCAGGTTAAGCCATTTAGACCAGAAAGTTGAAGGGTTTGATCCCAGTCTGTGCCGAGTTATAGGAACTCAGTTGGGGCACTATAATCAGTTTCAGAGACCCAGGAGGAAAAGAAAAAATAATTCAGCCAAGCTTCCACAGTTGAATAACTTGCCAACACTTGCTGTCAAGACTGACTCATGAAGAATGGCCACGTGGACCTGTGGAATCATGTTAATCACTGAGTGCAGTGACTGTTGTGATGTGGTAAACACAGCAGCCATCAGTCTCTAGATGAGCTCAAGTCTTGGTGTGGGACTCAAACCCATAACCTTCTGACCCAGAGGTAAAAGTGCTACAAGTGAGCCAAGCTGGCATTATTACTGATAATACTACTTATCAGCAATGAGAGTAGTAGGACTAGATGGACTCACTGCTCCTTTCTCTCCAAGGCCTGGACTGAAATCCAGCCCTGATAAAAGGATGGTTCCGGATTAAATTAACGTGGCCAAGCGCAATCCAGTTCTCACTGGACAGGGTTCCACAGCACAAATCATTTGCTTAATTTGGCCCACGGAGACTTACTGAAAGGCCACGAAAAAGACTGGGAATGATTGGTCTAGGTGCGTAAACCTCACACTGGCGCAATAGAGGGTTTTCTTCTCAGACTGGGAAGTTTGTTAGGGTACATCCGTGGGGCACAATAAGCTTTTCTCTGCCTCTGGCCTATGATGCATCTGACCAGAGAGTTTATTAATTTAGACAAATTTGTCAGAAGTTTCCCACTGTCCATTACCTTGAACACAAAATTAAAATGTAAACTAATTATTTTTGAATGCTTAAAACTATTGATTTTTTAAAAATATATAAATGGTAAATCCCTCCATGATCCACTCTCCTTCTGGCATGCAAAATTTGATCTTAAACTACACTTCTATAGCTGTCCTCAGGTACAGAAAGGTGCCGCGGAGGCCTTTTCTGGGCAAAGGGAAGATAAACAGACACCAGCAAAGTTATGGAGTGGGGCCAATGACACAGTTGTAAAGAAGGCCTTTTTAGGAGGCTTTTGAAAACAGGGAAAAGGTTCTAGGAGGTCATGGAAAAGTCTTTAAACATTTTGTGAAAAGTAGAATTTGTCTTGTGAATAGAAGAGGAGGAGGATCTTTTTCTTGCTATGTATGTTTGAAAGAGCAACCATCAATGGTGGAGCGGAGGACGTGGGGGAGGGGTAAACCAGTCTCATAGAAGTGAATGACATGTGCAGACACAAATAGCTGGAGAAGATCACGGAGGTAGGGTGAGGCCATGGAGGGGTTTGAAAGCAAGAGGTTTTTAAAATCAATTCACTGGAAGCCACTTGACTTGGCAAAACTAGAGATACTAGGGATACGAGACATTGTGCAAGTCTTGCATTCTGAATTGGTTTGCAATTTTCCTAGAGAGAGTGAGTGTTGGCAGGTTCCTGGAGCATGGAGGATATCACAGCCAGGTCCAATCCATTCCTGGCCCAACAGCCATTCACTTGCACTTTCCAGCAATAATCAATGGATAGTGACCAGAAATGGGAATCCTGTTCGTTTTCCCTTCCCAAGCCCAGGGGCAGAGGCCAATTGTGCACTTCTACTGTCACCCCAACTACTTTTAGCACAATGTTATAATCTAGCATATTTTGAATACTTTTCTGGCATATTGTGACGCATCATTATAAACAAGATACATTCATTTCTTAGCCTGCAGGCAGTTAATATGCATTACAAAACATTCAATTCAAAATGTAAAAACAGACATTGCTAACGTTAACTTCCTGAAATCTGAATAATTTCCTGATGTAGTTATTTTTGCCTTGCACTTGTTTAATTTGTGACCTTCCTTGTCTATACGCCTCAGTAATAGTGAGCAGCACATCAGGCAAACTCCAAGTTGTTTCGGATTTCCAGCATCTGCAGTATTTTGCTATTTAACATAGTTAAGCTTTGATCTTACTGCAGTCACCTTCACTGAATTACCCTATAAAATTCAGGACTATTAAAAAAACAGGACTATTAAAAAAACAGGACTATTAGTCCATCCTTCAGGTGAGATATTCATTTC
Organism: Somniosus microcephalus; assembly: GCF_052327205.1. NCBI lineage: Eukaryota > Metazoa > Chordata > Chondrichthyes > Squaliformes > Somniosidae > Somniosus > Somniosus microcephalus. The sequence goes on from NC_140999.1 coordinate 9,806,003, forward strand.
ATACCTCGCCTGGTTGCTTGTTAAAATTCCCATAGCATGACCCAAAGAAGAACAGGGAGTTCTCCCAGTGTACTGGACATATTGTTCCTTAACCAACACCACCAGCTTTTTGTAGAAACCTGTAACTGCTCATGTAATTAATTCTACGTAAAGCGCTTTGGGGTGTTTGTAAGATGTGATAAGACATTATATAAATGAAAGCTTCTTCTTTCTTCTAATTGGCTTGCTCTCTGAAAGAGCCAGCACAGACTCAATGGGCCAAATGGCCTCCTTCTGTGCTGTATTATTCTATGATTCATGGGAGAAGGGAAGGAACGAGGCCAGCAAGGCCCCATGTAATCGTTTTCATTTGTGGTTTATTTTTATCTTTAGAGCACCTGTATCCCCTGGGACAGATAGTGTTCTAGGAAACAATTGCCTGTGTCCCAATTAAAATCTGCCTGCCCTGGGTGCGACCGAAATGATATCAGATTCAGAGAAGTGCAGAATAGTTTTGCAACTCCGGCTGAAACGTTGCCTTATCAGTTAACAGATTAATCTTTACAGTTTTTCTGCTTACACTCTGTACTGTGCAATTGTTATATTCACACTCCTACCCATTTCCAAACTTCAATTCGAAACAAAATTTAATTTACAGATTTATTTTTAAAAAGTGTAAATGACAGGGAAAAAGTTGCAACAAACATCCTGAAACATTCTGGACATTTAAGGGCACCACTAGTTTTGTAATGTGCAGCAGTCAAAATGCTTGCAACTTGCTGCTGTTTCCACAGAGCAAGAACTGTGGTATCCAAGTAGGATTATGTACTGATTTTTTAAATAAAGCAATGCAAGAGTATATCACAAAGAAGTATTAAATGAAAGGGGAAGCACTAAGTTCTCTCCTTACACACAAACGCCAAACAGCAAGAGATCTCAGGCACCTAAACAAAACGCTAAATATTCTGTTGCTGTATGGGGGACGGGGGTAACTCCTGGTTATTGCAGTTCCCATGTCTGATTTCTATCTAGCATCACCTGCTGACAGATGAAAATATATGGATATTATCTGGAGGACAAGAATTTTCTGGGATACTCTCACTGTCAAATGGTCTGCCGACTAATTAAGAGGAGAGATCGAGTAGAATGGGCCTATACTCTCTGGAGTTTAGAAGAATGAGAGGTGATCTCATTGAAACCAATAAGATTCTTAGGGGGATCGACAGGGTAGATGCTGAGAGGTTGTTTCCCCTGGCTGGAGAGTCTAGAACTAGGGAGCATAGTCTAAGGATAAGGGGTCGGCCTTTTAAGACTGAGATGAGGAGGAATTTCTTCACTCAGAGGATTGTGAATCTTTGGAATTCTCTGCCCCAGAGGGCTGTGAATGCTGAGTCTTTGAGTAGATTCAAGGCTGAGATAGATAGATTTTGGGACTCTAGGAGAATCAAGGGATAGAGAGATCAGGCAGGAAAGTGGAGTTGAGGTCAAAGATCAGCCATGATCTTATTGAATGGCAGAGCAGGCTCGAGGGGCCGTATGGCCTCCTCCTGCTCCTAATTCTTATGTTCTTATGCAAGAGTGGCCATTTGGGCAAGGCATGAACAGTAGCTGTAAAGTTGTATCCCGCCAGTTGTCAGCACTCAAGATGGGGAGAAAGTTGGGGGAGGCGGTGAAGATTGACCAGTTGACCGTTCTCATGTGAACCTGGACTGCAGAGGAAATCACAGCCAAGTGCAATCCTGTCCTCACCCAACATCCACATCTGTACTTTTCAGGCGGAATCAATGTACAGTATAACCTCTACCCGAGGCACTGAAGCCAATTGTGGCACCCCAAATGCTGCCCATTTGGGAACTGGCCTATAAGGTTTACTCCAATAGCAGACACTGCCTTTATCACCAATCCATTGAGGAACCCTTATTCCAAACACGTTTTTTTTTTAAAAACACACCAGGCAGTGTGGGAATGTTAAGCTTCACCAATTGCTAGGTGATTAAATGAACCACCAGGTACAGTACAGAGCTACAGACTGGAAAGGTTCCAGACTAAGTCTCAGATCTATGCTGATTTCACCTGACAGTGTAAGGGTGCTAGAAAACAGACTGCATCCTTGTCCTGGCAAGGAGGAGGAAGGGAAGGAGGATGGGAAGAAAATCAATCCTTGCTGGAAAGGTGCATGTACAGGGGCGTCAGCTTAGGACAGTATCAAGCTCAGCTATGATGCCCCCGTGGTGAAATAGCCTGCCATTCACACACATGAAGAATGTCATGGATGAAATACTATACGGAGTGCTATCAGCACCTATTGGGATGCATTCACAGCACTAACTCATGCACTTTACTCCAACCCACAGGAAGATTCTTATTGCAGGATTGTTATAAATCGCTTTCAACAATCTATTGTCTATGGCTACAGTATCTGCTGTGGTTCAGTGGGTAACACTCTCGCCTCGGAGTCAGGAGGTTATGGGTTCAAGCCCCACTCCAGAGACTTGAGCACATAATCTAGGCTGACACTCCAGTACAGTACTGAGGGAGCGCTGCACTGTTGGAGGTACCGTCTTTCGGATGAGACGGTAAACCGAGGCCCCCATCTGCCCTCTCAGGTGGATGTAAAAGATCCCATGGCGCTATTTTGAAGAAGACCAGGGGAGTTCTCCCGGGTGTCCTGGCCAATATTTATCCCTCAACCAACATCACTAAAACAGATTATCTGGTCATTATCACATTGCTGTTTGTGGGAGCTTGCTGTTTCCAAGTTGGCTGCCTTGTTGCCTACATTATAACAGTGACCGCAATTTAAAAAAAAAGTTAAATGGCTGTAAAGTGCTTTGGGACGTCTTAAGGTCGTGAAAGGCGCTATATAAATGCTAGTCTTTTTTCTTTCTACTTATGTGGAAATTTTTGCATTACAGTCTTCAGATTATATATATATTCAATATATAACTGCAAATATATAACTTCAGTAAATATATATATTACACAGTCTTCTCTATACATTTGGCATAGTTACTGATACAACACCCCTTTACAAAATAGTCAAAACAAGCAACCCACATCAGGACATAATTAAATATCCAGTAAATCCTGGTCATAATAGATTTCTGACTATTACAGATGAAGCATCACTATCTCCTCCACAACCCACCATTGGAGGTCACGATACCAGTGCACGCCCCACTGCCAAATCACCAGACACTTCAACACCCTCCTGCTCATTCACCAACCTTACCAGACGCATGGAGCACCAACCAACCCCAATCCCACTTGCATGCGGGCTAAAGCAGGTCCAAAACCAATTATCAATGCCTACTCTACACTCACCATGAACCTCTGGGCAGACCGCATGCTCAAAGGCACCATCAGCCCTTGGACACACAGGTTACCTGGTGCACCTCACCCGCCCCCCCAATGTCCAGCTGGGCACAGAGTTTAGAAGAATGAGAGGGGATCTCATTGAAACATAAAATTCTAACAGGACTAGACAGACTTGATGCAGGAAGGATGTTCCCGATGGCGGGGGAGTCCAGAACCAGGGGTCACAGTCTAAAGATAAGGGTTCACCTGACGAAGGAGCAGCACTCCGAAAGCTTGTGACTTCAAATAAAGCTGTTGGACTATAACCTGGTGTTGTGTGACTTCTTACATTTGTCCACCCCAGTCCAACTCCGGCATCTCCACACTAAAGATAAGGGGTAAGCCATTTAGGACAAAGATGAGGAGGAATTTCTTCACCCAAAGAGTGGTGAACCTGTGGAATTCTCTACCACAGAAGGCAGTTGAGGCCAATTCATTAAATATATTCAAGAAGGAGTTAGATGTATTTCTTAAGGCTAAAGGGATCAAGGGATATGGGGAGAAGGCAGGGACAGGGTACTGAATTTGGATGATCAGCCATGATCTCATTAAATGGCAGAGCAGGCGCGAGGGTCCGAATGGCCTGCTCCTGGCTCCTATCTTCTGTGTTTCTATGTTGTACTTGGTCAACCCTACTCAAATACAACAGCCTGATCCACCGCCAACACCAACGAAACAGAAGGACCAGCTAGCAGGAAAGAGACCAACTTCTTCTACCTCATGTTACAGATCCCCCTCCCCATCAGCCTTTCGCCCCTCAGAAAAAGGCAGCAGTTGCTGACAGACACCCCCCCCCGTTTGAGGGTTACTCACTCAACCGGTTGATAGAGCGGGGTCGATATCGTCGAATGAAAAAAAACACCGGGCACCAACACCCCTCCCCACCCGGTCCCCGGGAGTGGACTCGAGCCCGGCCGCCCCTCCCCCAATGGAACCCCCAAAGCGGACGGCAGCAACCGCCGGGTTCCCGCGCGCGGGGGCGGCACCAGCCCAACGGCCGGAGGCAGCGAGGCTCCACCGTGCGCCCCGGCCCCGACCCTCAACACCCCCTCATCCCGACCCTCAACACCTCAACCCCCCCTCGACACCGACCCTCAACCCCCCCCCTCGACACCGACCCTCAACCCCCCCCCTCGACACCGACCCTCAACCCCCCCCTCACCCCCCCCTCGACACCGACCCTCAACCCCGACACCGACCCTCAACCCCCCTCACCCCCCGACACCGACCCTCAACCCTCCTCACCCCCCCCGACACCGACCCTCACCCCCCCCGACACCGACCCTCACCCCCCGACACCAACCCTCAACCCCCCTCACCCACCACCGTGCGCCCCGACACCAACCCTCAACCCCCCTCACCCACCACCGTGCGCCCCGACACCAACCCTCAACCCCCCTCACCCACCACCGTGCGCCCCGACACCAACCCTCAACCCCCCTCACCCACCACCGTGCGCCCCGACACCAACCCTCAGCACCCCCTCTCCCCGACACCGACCCTCAACACCCCCTCTCCCCGACACCGACTCTCAACACCCCCTCTCCCCGACACCGACTCTCAACACCTCCTCTCCCCGACACCGACCCTCAACACCCCCTCTCCCCGACACCGACTCTCAACACCCCCTCTCCCCGACACCGATTCTCAACACCCCCTCTCCCCGACACCGACTCTCAACACCCCCTCTCCCCGACACCGATTCTCAACACCCCCTCTCCGACACCGACCCTCGACACCCCCTCTCCTCTCCGACACCGACCCTCGACACCCCCTCTCCTCTCCGACACCCCCTCTCCTCTCCGACACTGACCCTCACCCCCTCTCCTCCCCGACACACACACAACCAGCTTCAACATCACAGTCACCATTCTCATTTAACCAAATCTACACTGTAGAACTTAAACTGATCCAAAAAAAAGTCTGCCATCCACCTCACCTGAGACAGGTAAATAAATCATTAACTTACTCAACAAGAAAAACGTTTACTTAAAACTCTTGCGATTGTTATCTTGATTTCCCCCTCATCCCCATTCCCCATTTAGATTATGAACTAAACCTTAATTCGGCGTGTTAAACTTACGTGAGTTTACGAGTCAGTTGTGCTTACCAAGACCAATCCTTCGTAACTAACTTAGAAGCAAGAGTAAAATCCAATTCTAATTTCCCACAATTCAAACTCTTGAAAGCGCCTGGTGGCAATCGCAATGGACTTCATACGCCATCAACTGGAGAGACTGAAAGCTACCCTTTAAAGCAGAAGGACAAGATCAACATAAATGGCTTGCAAATATTTTTAAAAAAAACAAATGTCAAATAAATTTGAGCAAAATACTGCAGATGCTGGAAATCTGAAGCAAAAACAGAATGCTGAACACACTCAGCAGGTCAGGCAGCATCTGTGGAGGGAAGACAGGTTGAGATTTCAAGGTTGGATTCTCTGTCAAAACTGGAAGATATTACCAATGAACAGCATTTCAAAAGGAACAGAACAAAGGGAAGAGGGAGGGAAAACACACACACACACACAAAGAGCTGAATCACCAAATGATAGGAAGAATGAAATAGAATAAAGAATCAAATTGCATTTATGTAGAATCTTTCACAACATTCAGACATTCCACTTTTCAGCCAATGAAGCACTTTTGTAGTCACTGTTGTAATGCAGCAGCCAATTTGCACAGAGCAAGCTCCCACAAACAACAATGAGATAATGACCAGATCATCCCGAACGATCAGTCCTCAGCAAAGGCCTGAGCTTCGTCCCCTTATGTCCCCATCTCAATGAATTTCGAGCTCGGCACGACACTGAGCTCTTTTTCCGTCGCCTTCATCTCCGTGCCCACTTCTCTGGCCAGGAGTCTTCCCCCCCACACAGCTGACCCTATCTCCCGTTTTCAGAATTCTCATTCTACCTGGACACCTCCCTCTGGCCTCTTAACCTCTCTAGATCTTTTTATTGCAAACTGCCAGCGTGACATCGGCCATCTCAATTTCTTTGCACCCCTCACCCACTCCAACCTACCTCCCTCTGAACTTGCAGCAATCCATTCTCTCAGAATCAACCCCAACATTGTCATTAAACCTGCTGACCAGGGTGGTGCTGTTGTTGTTTGGCGAACCGACCTCTACCTAGTGGAGGCTGAACATCAACTCTCCGATACCTCCTCCTACCTCTCCCTGGACCATGACCCCACTACTGAACATCAAGCCACCACTTCCAAGACTCTCACTGACCTCATCTCCTCTGGAGATCTTCCCTCCACGGCCGCCAACCTCATAGTTCCCCAACCCTGCACAGCCCGCTTCTACCTTCTTCCCAAGATCCACTAACAGGACTGCCCTGGTAGACCCATCGTTTCAGCCTGTTCTTGCCCCACGGAACTTATCTCTTCCTATCTCAACTCTAATTTTTCTCCCCTTGTCCAGTCTCTTCCCACCTACATCCACGACTCTTCCGACGCCCTCCGCCACTTCAACAGTTTCCTGGCCCCAACCATCTCCTTTTCACTATGGACGTCCAATCCCGCTACAACTCCATCCCCCACCAGGCCTGAGGGCGCTCCACTTCTTCCTTGATTAGAGGCCCAACCAGTTCCCATCCACCACCACCCTCCTTCGCCTGGCTGAACGTGTTCTCACATTGAACAACTTCTCCTTTGACTCGACTCACTTCCTCCAAATTAAAGGTGTTGCTATGGGAAGCCGCATGGACCCTAGCTATGCCTGCCTTTTCGTGGGATATGTGGAACATTCTTTGTTCCAGTCCTACTCAGGTCACCTCCCTCACCTTTCCGGTACATTGATGACTGTATCGGTGCCGTTTCCTGCTCTCGCCCTGAACTAGAAAATTTAATTCACTTTGCTTCCAATTTCCACCCTTCCCTCACCTTCACATGGTCCATCTCCGACTCTTCCCTTCCCTTCCTTAACTTCTCTGTCTCCATCTCCGGGGATAGGCTATTGACAAACATTCACTATAAGCCCACTGACTCCCACAGCTACCTGGACTACATTTCCCCCCACCCCGCTTCCTGTAAGGACTCTATTCCATTCTCCCAGTTTCTCCGTCTCCGCCACATCTGCTCTGACGATGCCACCTTCCATACCAGTGCTTCCAACATGTCTTCCTTTTTCCTCAACCGAGGATTCTCCTCTACTGTGGTTGACATGGCCCTTGACCGTGTTCGTTCTATTTCCTGCACTTCTGCTCTCACCCATTCCCCTCCCTCCCGGAACCACGATAGGGTTCCCCTTGTCCTCATCTTTCACCCCACCAGCCTCCACATTCAACGGATCATCCTCCGCCATTTCCGCCACCTCCAGCGTGATCCCACCACCAAACACATCTTCCCCTCACCTCCCCTTTCAGCATTCTGAAGGGACCGCTCCCTCCGCAACCCCCTGGTCCACTCCTCTATCACCCCCAACACCCCTTCCCCTTCCCCTTTGCCCGGCACCTTCACGTGCAAGCGCAGGAGATGCAACACATGCCCTTTTACCTCCTCCCTTCCCACTGTTCAGGGCCCCAAACACTCCTTCCAGGTGAAACAGCGATTTACTTGTACTTCATTTGATGTCTCTCTTCAGCAGCACCGACTCACTTTATTTCAGTGCTGTCCTGGTCCTCAGTTCCATTTCAAGTGTCAGCCTTGGCTCAGTGGTTGCAGTCTTGCCTCTGAGTCAGAAGGTTGTGGGTTCAGGTCCCACTCCAGTGACTTGAGTACATAATCTTGGCTGACACTGCAGTACAGTATTAAGGGCATCCTCAACCAATACTAAAAAACAGATACAAAAGCAAAATACTGCGGATGCTGGAAATCTGAAATAAAAACAGAAAATGCTGGAAATACTCAGCAGGTCAGGCAGCATCTGTGGAGAGAGAAACAGGGTTAACGTTTCAGGTCGATGAAAGGTAGAGTATTATTTAAATGGTGATAGATTAGGAAATGTTGATGTACAAAGGGACCTGGGTGTCCTTGAACACCAGTCACTGAAAGCAAACATGCAGGTGCAGCAAGCAGTTAGGAAGGCAAATAAGTTGGCCTTCATTGCAAGAGGATTTGAGTACAGGAGCAAGGGTGTCTTATTACAGTTATACAGGGCCTTGGTGAGACCACACCTGGAGTACAGTACTGTGTGCAGTTTTGGTCTCCTTACCTAAGAAAGGATATACTTGCCATAGAAGGAGTGCAGCGAAGGTTCACCAGACTGATTCCTGGGATGGCAGGACTGTCGTATGAGGAGAGATTGGGTCAACTAGGCCTGTATTCACTAGAGTTTAGAAGAATGAGAGGGGATTTCATTGAAATGTATAAAATACTGACAGGGCTAGACAGACTGGATGCAGGGAGGATGTTTCCCCTGGCTGGGGGGTCTAGAACGAGGGGTCACAGTCTCAGGATACGGGGTAGGACATTTAGGACTGAGATGAGGAGAAATTTCTTCACTCAGAGGGTGGTGAACCTGTGGAATTTTCTACCACAGAAGGCTGAATATATTTAAGAAGGAGATAGATAGATTTCTAGACGCAAAAGGCGTCAAGGGGTATGGGAAGAGAGCGGGAATATGGTATTGAGATAGAGGATCAGCCATGATCATGTTGAATGGCGGAGCAGGCTCGAAGGGCCGAATGGCTGACTCCTGCTCCTATTTTTCTATGTTTTCTATGATTGGCGGACAGGACTGCAGGATGGTACTCCCGGTACAATAGCTGCAGGACAAGTAGTATTGTAAAGGAAAAAGGAACTTAAGTACAAGGAAGCATGGTTTGCAGCAGTGGCAGATTTAGACATCTCTTGCAAGCACACAAGTCCTGGACACTATTTTCCGACATGTTGGCATCTGTTATAATTCTGCCTTTCAAGCCAGAAATGGTTTGTCCTGAAAAAGTTACATATATTGTAAATATGAAAATAAAGTAGTCGTACAGACTTCAATGGAATTCTACAGGGTTCTTTCTGTTTCTTACAGTGGAAATGTAACTTCAAGTACATCATTCCCCATTTTGTTTCCAAACTTGGCAATGATACAAGTGCAGAGACAGGAATGCTTTAAAAAGGTCATTAAGACATTCACATCCTTTTTATTTTTAAAAAAAATCTGCAAGAATAAAGCCATATAAAAGAGCAGAGTTTGAGAAAGATCCAACATTTCTTTCAGGAAAATGAAAAAAAATTTAAAGCCATATTTCAGCAGTTTATTTTTATTTTTTACAAATAGCCTGTTTGGGGATGAAAAACGAAATAAATGCACCTGAAACTCTCAACTTTCTGAAACCTTCGGCTCATTTAAAAATTTTCCCCCTCAAAGTTAAAAGTTGTACACAAACCAGTAATGACGGGAAATTAAACAACAACAAATGGAAGCAGATCCTCAGAACCAACACCTGCAGCAGAGTGCCAGCTCAATATAACATACCAAGTTAACCGCAGCCCACAGATGCCACACAGATCCCATCACTCCCTGTGGGAGACAACCGCTGGAGGGACTGTGCCAGAAAGCCACATTACTGTACTACATTCATTCTGGTTGTGCCTCCTTGCATTCAACTATTCTCGGAAGCACTTAGAGAAGCAGACAGAGAGCATGACATGCTTCATATTCTCTGCAGAACCCCGGCTTATGTTTACTGGATGCCGAGCCTCTCCGTCATTGTAAAACCTAGCGCAACTGCTAGTGCCAGCTGCAAGATGATATATTCTCCCACTGTGGCAAATCTCAACTCTTCCCACAACAACCTTGGGTGAAACAGCTGTGGGGCATATATCAATTAGAGTGGGTAATGTATGGACGCTGCCTGGAATTCCAGAGGTACCAGACAGTCTGAAGCCCTTTCCTGGCAGCCCAAATGACTCAGGCACCCTACCATATACACCCAGACCACTTACCAAGGCCAGAATGGGACCACAGACTAATGACCCGCGCCCATAAGAATTAGGAGCAGGAGTAGACCATTTGGCCCTGCAAGCCTGCTCCACCATTCAATAAGACCATGGCTGATCTTCGACCTCAACTCCACTTTCCCGCCCGATCCCCATATCCCTTGATTCCCCATCAGTCCAAAAATCTATCTATCTCAGCCTTGAATATACGCAATGACTCAGCATTTTTATTTATTCGTTCACGGGATGTGGGCATCGCTGGCAAGGCCAGCATTTATTGCCCATCCCTAGTTGCCCTTGAGAAGGTGGTGGTGAGCCAACTTATACAACTGCGTGTCTTGCTAGGCCATTTCAGAGGGCAGTTAAGAGTCAACCACATTGCTGTGGGTCTGGAGTCACATATAGGCCAGACCGGGTAAGGACAGCAGATTTCCTTCCCTAAAGGACATTAGTGAACCAGATGGGTTTTTACAACATGGTCACCATTACTGATACTAGCATTTTATTCCAGATTTAAAATTTTTTTAATTAACTGAATTTAAATTCCCCAGCTGCCGTGGTGGGATTTAAACTCATGTCTAACCAGATCATTAGTCCAGACCTCTAGCTTAACTAGTCCAGTAACATAACCACTATGCTACCATACCCATCCACAGCCCATTGGGGTAGAGAATTCCAGAGATTCACAGAGATACACCCAGTGCTCCATAACTCTACACTGTAAGTAAGCAGGCACCTCAAGGTCGCTCTGATGGAGCAAAACCCCAAGATTTGTCAAATGATCCCTATCCTCAGTGTGCACAACCCTAAGTTTGCTAGTATACTCTCTTGCATGTACAGTGTGACAAAATTGTAAAGTCTATACAGACTTTATGTATGTATTCATCTTTCTTAAAGGAAAACAAAGATATACTGATCGATAGTGTAAAATGTAGATGATTGGGACGTATACAGGTTTGATCCCCAGTCTGTGCTGAACTAGTAGAACTAGGGCGGCACGGTGGCATAGTGGTTAGCACTGTTGCCTCACAGCGCCAGGGACCTGGGTTCAAATCCGGCCTCAGGTGACTGTCTGTGTGGAGTTTGCACATTCTCCCCATGTTTGCGTGGGTTTCCTCCGGGTGCTCCGGTTTCCTCCCACAGTCCAAAGATGTGCGGGTTAGGTTGATTGGCCATGATAAAAATTGGCCCTTAGTGTTAGGGGGGATTAAATACACGGGGTTATGGGGATAGGGCTTGGGTGGGATGGCTGTCGGTGTAGGGACCGGGTGCTAGGGTTTGGATGATCAGCCATGATCTCGTTGAATGGCGGAGCAGGCTCGAATGGCCTACTCCTGCTCCTATCTTCTATGTTTCTATCTCAGTGGGGCAATACTAAGCATACTACATTGGCAGTGAAAACCAGATGGATAGCCTTGAATTTAGCCATGTACCTCTAGTATCAGATTTTCATCTTTGGCAACAAAGAAGTTGATGAGCTCCTCATATTTAGTATCAAGGTTTTTGACAAAGGATCCACATTGGAAACGTCAATTCCTTTCCACAAATGCTGACATGCTGAGTGTTTCAAGCATTATCTGTCTTTTTTGTTTCAGATTTTCAGTATCAGTAGCTTTTTTCTTCAGATTTACTTATTTTGTACATCTAGGTGTCTGACATGGTTACCAGTACTCACTGCTTTCCCAGCCAAGATCCACCCTATCCATTAGGACATTGGCTTTCAGGGGGTAGTTAGACCCAAGTGTGACGAATTCTAGCATCCAGTAATAGGTTTACTCCTCCAGGTTGCATTAGTGAGCCAGACTAGTTGACTAACAGAACCCTGAAGTACTGTTGACCTGCTGGGTCAAGTATCGGATTATCAAGTCTTCCACATAGACTTAGTTCCAAACTTCCATTATCAGATGTGTCATCTTGAAGTCATCTGGAGCCCAAAGATCAGATCCCCAAGGAGGACCATCACTAGTTGGCAAGTTTAATATCAGAGGTGAGGATGGAGGGGTTGGTTGCAGGATATTGAAGAATTTGGTTGGTGATGGAAAAGAGGAGTTTGGGGTTTTCTTAGATCCCCAAAATGATCCTGGGATAATAGCAGAATTTGGCCGCAGAGAGCGATTGGCAATATTGGCGTTATTGAGATAAGTAGCGAGCCTAGTCTTAAGCAATGTGTGCTTTAGCCTACAGGCCTAGGAACTGACTCTGTGAAAGTGACTATTGACATGAAAGAACTGTGGAGGTTGAGGAGTTTCCAAGATCTGGTGGGAACAAGGGCAACTATTGAGTAAATCAACAGAGGCAGATCGATGTCAGGGAAAGTGTCAAATCAGGAGAGGGATTTGGGAGTTAGAGAAAATGTTAGTGAGGGAGATAGGTGATAACTTTTTTTCAGGGGTGAAAAGAAAGGATAGTGTTGAAGTGATAAGAAACAGCCTAGTCTGTGCTCAGCACCTCCTCTCACTGGCAAGCCTGTGATCAAGAACTCACCATTTTTTTTATTTGCTTATGGGATCTGGGCATCGCTGGCAAGGCCAGCATTTGTTGCCCTTGAGAAGGTGGTGGTGAGCCGCCTTCTTGAACCACTGCAGTCCGTGTGGTGAAGGTGCTCCCACAGTGCTGTTAGGTAGGGAGTTCCAGGATTTTGATCCAGCGACGATGAAGGATCAGCGGTATACTTCTAAGTCAGGATGGTTTGTGTGACTTGGAGGGAAACTTGGAGGTGGTGGTGTTCCCGTGCGCCTGCTGCCCTTGTCCTTCTAGGTGGAAGAGGTCGCGGGTTTGGGAGGTGCTGCTGAAGAAGTCTTGGCGAGTTGCTGCAGTGCATCTTGTAGGTGGTACACACTGCAGCCACGGTGCACCGGTGGTGGAGGGAGTGAATGTTTAAGGTGGTGGATGGGGTGCCAATCAAACAGGCTGCTTTGTCCTGGATGGTGTCGAGCTTCTTGAGTGTTGTTGCAGCTGCACTCATCCAGGCAAGTGGAGAGTATTCCATCACACTCCTTACTTGTGCCATTGGGAAATGGAAGCACAAACAACAGCAACTTGTATTTATATAGCATCTTTAATGCTGTAAAATGTCCCAAGGCACTTCACAAGAGCGTTATTGAACAAAATTTGACACCGAGCCACGTAAGGCGATATTAGAACAGGTAACCAAAATATTGGTCAAACAGGTAGATTTTAAGGAGCATCTTAAAGGAGGAGAAAGCGGGAGAGAGGCAGAAAGGTTTAGGGTGGGAATTCCAGAGCTTAGGGCCGAGGCACCTGAAGGCACCACTGCCAATGGCAGAGCGATAAAAATCAGGGCTGCACAAGAGGCCAGAATTGAAGGAGCGCAGAGATCTTGGAGGGTTGCAAGACTGGAGGAGGTTACAGAGATAGGAAGCGGTGAGGCCATGGAGGGATTTGTAAACAAGGATGAGAATTTTAAAATCGAGGCATTGCCGGACCGGGAGCCAATGTGGGTCAGGAGTAATGGGTGAACGGGACTAGGTCAAGTTAGGACATGGACGATGAGCTCAAGTTTATGGAGGGTGCAAGGAGGGAGGCTGGCCTGAAGAGCATTGGAATAGTCAAGTCTAGAGTTAACAGAAGCACAGATATGGGTTTCAGCAACAGATGAGCTGAGGCAGGAATGGAGACGGCGATGTTACTGAGGGCCTATCACTATGGGACACAGCTCATTGGTGCTTTCAGGGCCCTGTGTCCTCACAGTTGCTGCGTTGGGTCCGAACACGTAGCCTAAAATAGCTGGGTTACCATAGTGATGATGTATCTATGAAGCAGTAGTAGAAGCTCTTTTAATCTGAACAATGACAAACATTAAGAATACGCAAAAGAAAGAAACCATGAATAGATTAACGTTAAGCTTTTGATTTACAAAGTGACAAAATTACAAAGGGATTCTGTAGCAATAATAGAAATTTTTGCCTTGTAGGTTTCTATATACAGGGTACATTTTACAATTTAGCACTCCTGATCCTTAATAATAATAGATATAAAACAGAGTGGGCTCCAAATCGCATGTGCTGTACCCGAATTTCCGATATGTTCTATTGCATGAAACTTTGCAACTGGAATACTAGAACATATAATAATCCCCATATATTTTTTAATGAAAAGCTATGGTAAGTCAGATTAAAATGGATATTGCTGCTACCCTGATATTAAAATGGGAGCCCAAAGACAGCCTGTCTACAGGAATACAGGAAGATTCTTTTGAGCGAGAATTATTCAAGATACGGGCTCTCATTGTTCCAGGACATAGCTGTTGTTGTTGTTTCGTATGACGGGAAAAGCTTATAATGGGATGTCTACTTCGGCTATCCATTCGATGGCCTCCTGAGCTGAGAAATGAGGTGCCTCCCGCAACAGATCTCAGTGGGCAGGTTGATGCGATGTGTTCCATGGTCTGGGACTTATGGCCACAGTTGCCCTTGGGGTCATCCCCTCATCTTCCAATTGTGGAGCAGGCGGCCGCACCGTCCATACCCTGTGCGGATTGGGTTGAGCACTGTCCACTCGAGGGAGGTCGAAGCCGGGGACCTCTGCTGTTGGGTCAGTGATGAGGTGCTGGTTCTTTACGTCGCATGCGTCCCCCGATCCTGTCCATCTGCGACAGTGAGTCGATGATACCAGCTGCATGAATATTGGTTGCTGTTTCCCATAATGGCTGGCGCGAGTTTAAGCGCTTTCGTGGTGGGTGACATGAATCAGTCATTCATGAAAGAAAGACTTATGAAATAATACTGAGTGGCCTGCGGGTGGCGCTGTCCAGGGAGAGTATAAATACTCAGGCACAGGCCCAGCTTGCGCAGGACATTCTTAACAGGAACTAGTGAAGGACACAACTAGACCTCCATGTTGTAAAACAGTTGATTAAAGCTTTGTTTAGCGCTTAGACCAAGTGCCTAGTAGATTTCTCACGTCTGGGTTTTTCAAGTCTTCGTGAATTGGAAGGTTGATGTTGCTCCTGATTTTTTTCCTCTCACGGAGCACGCTGGTGACGCGGCGAATGGCAGGCGGGGCAGTGTGGGAACAGCACCGGGAGCCACTCAGTTGGAGTGGACTTGAGAGTCCCTGACACCGCCCTCATGGTGGCGTTTAGGTACACGCCCACCATCTTTGTGTGGCGGCTGCAGGACCGTGAGGCAGAGCAGTATTCTGCAGCAGAGTAGACCAGGGCCACTGTTTGGGTGCGAAGTGTTCTGGCTGTGATTGGGAACAGCAACAGCATGCAAAATGAGGGTTCCAAGTTATCAGCGCACGATCAATCAATCTGATAACTGTAAAGGTTAAATCACCTGTTGTCTCAGCAGATGCTGACTGACTTGCTGAGTGTTTCCAGAGCCAGGTTAAGAATTCTTGGGATCCTGGGCAGCAAGAACATTCGCCATCCACCCCTCCCACCCCCCGCGCAACCCCCTCCCAAGATGCATTAAAACAGAAACAGGTTTTCCCGGGGGCCCCATAGACCTGTGCGTTAATCCGCCCCGAGTGTTTCCAGCATTTATGGATTGTTTTTGCAGATTTCCAACATCTGATAATGCTGCTGCATTGTACCTAAGCACTGTATATCTTTCAAAATGTCTATTTTAGCAGTTAGAGACATATTAAGAGAGTCTGCATTTTTGCCAAGTGCCAAAACAGCATAGTTACTTTGATATTCAATTTAATGACGTACGATTAACAATCCTAACTTCAAAGGGAAAATGCCCTTACAGCAAGACTGAATCTAATTGATTTCTCAGCCTGTCAGAGGAAGTAGTCTATAATGAAAGCTGGTGTTAGGCATACTCATGAGGAAAGAAATCAAAGAACAACAGGGTATTGTTTAAGTAAAATGTATTTGACTGTTTGGCAGGGTAGATACTGAGAGGTTGTTTTCCCCGGCTGGAGAGTCTAGAACTAGGGGGCATAGTCTCAGGATAAGGGGTCGGCCATTTAGGACTGAGATGAGGAGGAATTTCTTCACTCAGAGGCTGGTGAATCTTTGGAATTCTCTACCGCAGAGGGGCTGTGAATGCTCAGTTGTTGAGTATATTCAAGGCTGAGATCGATAGATTTTTGGACTCAAGGGGAATCAAGGGATATGGAGATCGGGCGGGAAGGTGGCGTTGAGGTCGAAGATCAGCCATGATCTTATTGAATGGCGGAGCAGGCTCGAGGGGCCGTGTGGCCTCCTCCTGCTCCTAATTCTTATGTTTCTGTCACCAAACTGCAGAAGACATTTTTTAACCTGAGCAATGGAAACAGCTAAAGGCTATTTAAGAGAACTTTTCTGTGTTGTAGTACATTGCAATATTTTCTTGTGCTTATAGTTTTCCCTACTTACTAAACTTCTGTATAGTTGGTTCTACCATTCTCTTAGTTGGCTGGGGAGAGGGGAGAAGAAAACGTTGCAGTTGAAAGAAAGACTTGCATTTCTATAGCGCCTTTATAAATGCGACCTCAGGACGTCCCAAAGCGCTTTACAGCCAATGAAGTACTTTTTGAAGTCTAGTCACTGTTGTAATGTAAGAAATGCGGCAGCCAATTTGTGCACAGCAAGCTCCCACATGCATTCCCGATTACAAGGGGAGCAGTTCCTTCACATAACCTGATGCAATCACTGAAAGGGTAACTGATCAGACGCTTGCCAGCATTGTCGCTGTGTCATTACCCTTTGAAAATAAAAACTATTAATTTAACGTTGATATTGGCAGTCCACTCTCTTTTGAACTAATCGAATCTCATGGCTGACTCCCTGATCAGGCAGTAAGCCCATGATTTTTTGACGAGTGATTCCTGTGCGAGAGCGCTCAATCGGACAACCAGCCTTCTCATTCCGACTCAAAAACCAAAATGGTATTAAAAAGCCTGAACCGTAACAGATACTAATCTTTGCGAGGCAGTTAGATGAAGACTACCATAAGATTAAAGAGTATATGTCCCTTAGACCTCCTTTTCTCAAGACATTTAATCATGCTCAGGTACGGTTCCATAGGCAGCCCTTTGGCACCTTGCCAAAGTGCCCTTTATATTCTTTTAACAAACAAATATTCCACAGAACTCAGTGTTTGGAACAGGTGCAGAGCAGTGGTGGGGGGGGGGGGGGGGGGCGGTGGTTGTTGGAGGTGCAATAGGGTTGATTTATAGGGACAGGAGGATGAATATTATTCCAGTATTTTGCTTTTTTAAAATTCATTCATGGGATGTGGGCGTTGCTGCCAAGGCCGGCATTTATTGCTCATCCCTCATTGCCCGCGAGAAGGTGGTGGTGAGCCGCCTTCTTGAAGCGCTGCAGTCCGTGTGGTGAAGGTGCTCCCCCAGTGCTGTTAGGGAGGGAGTTCCAGGATTTTGGCCCAGCGATGATGAAGGAACGGCCGATATATTTCCAAGTCAGGATGGTGTGTGACTTGGAGGGGAACTTGGAGGTGGTGGTGTTCCCATGCGCCTGCTGCCCTTGTCCTTCTAGGTGGTAGAGGTCGCAGATTTGGGAGGTGCTTGATGGCCTATACTGACTTCTAAAAATCCGATGACGTGTTGGAAAAGATTCACAGACAGAAAGTTGTGAAGGAGTTCCCTGATATCCTTGTATGTAAAACACTGCCACTTGCTGAGGTGGTGCGAAGCTGTACTGATCAGAAGGTCCCAGGTTCAGATCCTTGTCTGTGCTGAGATAACATGTGGCTTCAGTGTCACCTGGGCCTGAGGTGTCCAAACATCTGTCTTCGTAGGCCACCCAGAAGCATGTCATAGAGCTTAAGGGGCCATATATAAAGTTTAAATCCAAATTCAGGAGGCGCTGAAATTCCTGATATGCCCTCCTAGCCTGCACCAGGAGTGCTGAAGCAGGAAATCGCAGCCCCCTCTGTCTCGCCTTACCAATGAGGAATGGCTACTTTAATAGGACTTTTAGCACCATCGGAATCATACCCCAGCGAAGGTTGGGGGGAGGGTTGGGTGCTAGGGTTGTATTCCCTGGAATTTAGAAGGTTAAGGGGTGCTTTGATCAAAGTTTTCAAGCTATTAAGGGGAACAGATAGGGTAGATAGAGAGAAACTATTTCTGCTGGTTGGGAGTCTAGGACAAGGGGGCATAGTCTAAAAGTTAGAGCCAAACCTTTCAGGAGTGGAATTTGGAAACACTTCTACACACAAAGGGTGGTAAAAATTTGGAACTCTCTTCCGCAAATGGCAATTGATGCTGGATCAATTGTTAATTTTAAATCTGAGATTGATCGAATTTTGTTAACCAAAGGTATTAAGGGATATGAGCCAAAGGTGGGTGCATGGAGTTAAGTCGCAGATCAGCCATGATCTCATTGAATGGCGGAACAGACTCGAGGGGCTAAATGGCCTCCTTCTGTTCCTATGTTCCCTCGGAGAAATGGAAGAAAAAACAATTCACCAACAGGAAGCTGTGAAAGACATTCAGCATTCGAAGAGTTAAGCCAGACCTGCTGTGGTGATGACAAGGTGATGCTGCACTCCAAGGCAATAACAACCTTCCGATTGTTCAGCAATATTGACAAAATCAGCAGGATGCAGAGCAGAAGCCACTTAAAATATTTGTGTTGTATTTAGATTCTGGGTAATAGATTGCATGTCAGGCCATGTGAGTGGAGCAGTGTTTTTTTTTTGTACATCTTTTTACTGAGAGAACAATGCAGTTTGTTACAATGCAGGTCGGGGCTGCAGCTCCATGTGGTTCTCCTGTGTGGTGTTCACTAACAACCTATCTGTGTTTAAAGCAAACCTGTTAAATGTAATGGTGCTTGCTACAGCCAGCGTTCGCACTCTCATCCTCTCCAAGCACCACAGGTGCAAACCACCGCCGTACTTAGCAGTCTAGACTGGGGCGATAGTCACCTGGTTTTGAATCAGAAAATCTGGTTTCAAGGGAACCGGGCCATCCAATAATTTTGATAACGCAAAGCCGGATGGAAAATGCACACTCACATTGGTTTCCCATTGGTGCGAAAGGAATTGACGTAAGAAAACTACTAGGCACTTGGTCTAAGCATTAAACAAAGCTTTAATCAACTGTTTTACAACATGGAGGTCTAGTTGTGTCCTTCACTAGTTCCTGTTAAGAATGTCCTGCGCATGCTGGGCCCATGCCCGAGTATTTATACTCTCCCTGGACAGCGCCACCCATAGGCCACTCAGTATTATTTCATAAGTCTTTCTTTCATGAATGACTGATTCATGTCAGGAATCTCTTTTGCTTCCGTGTGTGCACGGGGAGGGTCTGTTTCATGTGGGCTCATGTGCTTCACCTGCCCAAATGGACCTGTTCCACGCATTTTAGGAATACAAGGAAGAGGAATCATGGAAATTACAACACAGAGGCCATTGGATAGCTGTGCCAGTGCTAGCTCTTCAAATAGAGACGTCCACCAGGGTTTTCTGCCTCTGCGCTGGTGATTTCAAACCGCCCCCCACCACCCTACTAAAGTGAATGGGCAGAAAATTGCAGGTTGGCAAGCGGAAAAGCCTGGTTTTGTACTCTAAGGAAGAGTGAGTAGGGCTCCTAAATGGAAAATCCCGGTTATCTACTCTAAAGAAGGGAGCGTAGGATGGTGCGTTAGCAGAAAGAAGAGAAATTCAGAGAGGCGTTGTGTACCAATAAAATAGAGATGGTAATGAAAGGGTTGCAGTGTTTGCTGTACCGCTGCTCCCATATAAAGAAAGTTGAAAAGTTTCAGTCTGAAAAACCTCTTGCCTATTAAAATCCATGCAGAGGTCCCCGATGGCCCAGTGGCTAAAGGCACCAACCAACTGGCCAATTACTAATTCATGCAGACCAGAAACTGCTAGGTTCGATTCCTCATCAAATAGCTGAGCTATTTGCTCTTAGCCAGCTTGTGTCGGAGCGCTACAACTGACCTTTGCACTCCTAGACTAGGAAATGGTTAAAAAAAAACAAGCAGGTTCACTGCTCACTATCCAGTGGCCACCAGTGGAAAAGTGCATGTGTGCACATCACGTGTGAACAGGCTCGGGCCTGCCTGCGACATGCTCTGCAAGAGGATACCCTACCGACACCCAGGCCCCAATTTTAATAGGGATGAGGGGGTGCAGATAGGATGCATGGGAGGCCCAAAGCGGACAGTGCACCCAGCAGCTATGAAGGAACATAAGAAATAAGAGCAGGAGTAGGCCATACGGCCCCTCGAGCCTGCTCCGCCATTCATTAAGATCATGGCTGATCTTTGATCTCAATTCCACTTTCCCGCCCGATTTCCATATCCCTCGATTTTCCTAGCGTCCAAAAATCTATCGATCTCAGCCTTGAATATACTCAACAAGGAAGCAAGGCTGATTTTAACAGGGTCACATTTAAATAATTGCGATCTGTGTCCCACTCGAATCCAGCTTTTATCCTGCACCAGACTGGTGTCCCAGACCTCTATCAACCTTGTGGATGGTTCCTCGGGGATAAGGGTTATCCACTCTGCACCTGGCTGATGACACTGCTCCGTAACCCCAACACCCCTGTTGAGCTCCAATACAATGAGAGCCATAGCGCCACCAGGAACCTCATTGAGCAGACGACTGGCGTCTTGAAACAACGGTTCCGTTGTCTTCACCACTCTGGAGGAATAATACAGTACTCTCTCGAGCGAGACTCGCTTTTCATTGTTGTGTGCCGCATGCTTCACAACCTTGCCATTGAGGACCCAGCCATTGCCACCAGGGATTGATGCACCACCTCAGGAGGAGGAAGAGGGAGAGGAGGAGGAGGTGGAGGCGGAGGAGGAGGAGGGTGAAGAGGAGGATCAGCAGCACCAACGTGGGAGGGAGGCGCACAATGTTGCCTCTGCAAGGGCTGTCCATGAACGCCTGATAAGACACCGCTTCTAACCAATGACAGAGAAGATGGCTTTTGGGATGAAGAAGCACATAATCGCAAGCATCCCGCAACCCCTATTGCCGGGCAAAGCTCCAATGAGTCAAATCAACAAAGTTGTAAAGTTACAATAAAAATGTTTATTTATATTACAAACTGTGTCTTATTTATTCAGGATAAACAATTAGAAACAAACCCAACGATGCATAAACTAACAAAACGTGTTCTTACAACATCAAGATAAGCATCAAAAGAGTAAACAAATATATGAAGATGTACGTCAAACTTTCCCACAAACATTCCACCCATTTATTAATTTTTACTTTTCGGCCTTCGAGGGTGATCTCCATCCCTCTTTGCACTTCCCCCCCTTCCCACCCTACTGCTCCTCCGTAATGTGGTCCCAGTGGCTGCAGCAAGGCTGGCGGGAGGCTGCTGAATGCTGGATCCAGAGACTGCAGATGGCCTTGAAGGACGCCCTCGACTAGCTCTGGGCCTGGAGGGACCGGCTGCAGACTGCACCGACTCTGCATGGGTGGCAGCAGTCTAGGCTGGTTGTGTTGCAGGCTGTGCCAAGTGCAATGGGGAAGTGGCAGTGGTGGAAGCAGGAATGCTGCCATCCTAAGAGAGGACAGCACCTTCCTGCTCGACCGACACACTGCCACTCCCACGGGGCAGTACCTCAGCATCCGGAGCAATCTGCTCGAGCACAGACTGCTGGCCTGCTGCGGTACCGTGAGATCCCCGGTGGACTGTGGGCGACCCAGCGAGGATGGCAGCAGTCAGCGCTTGCGTGACGTCAATCTGAGACTGCATGAGAGCAGTCTGAGACTGGATGGCACCAGCCAATGACTCGATTGCAGCACTTTGCGACGGCCTGTGCTGCAATAGATCCTGCCACCTCACCCATTACACGCGGCATGGGCTCTGGATCCCCACGGTCTCCCTGCAATTCAATCATCCCCTGCAATGAGGCGAGGATGGGTTCCAGGGTTTGCGCACAGATGACAGCTGTGCTAGCAGCGGACTCCTCCATGCTCCTCGCCAGTGCATCCATGCTGCCGGGTACCCTTGCCATTGCACCCATGAGCTCAGTGTGCATGCTCAGAGCCTGAGTATTCACGGCCGCTATATCGAGGTCCTCGTCCGAGTCCTGTGCGGCAGAACTCGTGCGTGTACTCACCCTCCGGGGAGATGGCCCCCGAGCTTCCCTACCCCCATGGCATTGCTGCAGCCAGCTGGGTCCAGGAGCTTCACCCACATCAGATCCTAACCCCCTGCTCCCCTCCAGGGAACGCGTGGCCCCAGTGTCGGAAGTGTCACCCTTGGGAGGCACAGGCAGTGAGGCTCCGGTTTCCTCTTCCTCCTCCTCTGGCGCATCACTGCCACTGGTGTGAGGGCAGGGGGGACAGGAAGGGAGCAAGGACTGGAGACAGTTAGTTAGATTGAAAGTGTAAAAGGCTGGTGTTGTGAGGGGGAAGTGGTATGAGAGAGAGAAAGCTGATGAACATATCGTTGCTGTCCCCAAGGGTTCGACCTCTCCACCGGCCACGGCGCCTACGACCTGGCTCGCAATGAGTCTGTGGACTCTCTCCTCCAATTCAGTGAGGGGGTGTAGCTCCACCTGTCCTCCTCCTGTCCGCTGGGTCTCTCTTCGGTTATGTGAAAGCTTGGCCTGCAAGAAAAAGGACAGCGTGTGAGTGAGTGTGCAGCCGTGTGTTTGGCAGATGTGCCTACCATAGTTGAATAGCCGTGAATGTCTGCAAGGTGTGGGATGTGCATGTGAGTTTTATGAAGTGGCCATCGTTGTTGGATGAGTGTTGAGCATTTGGATATTTACACCGTCTGTGCACAAAGTGAGGTTGAGATGGTGGGTTGTAGAGGTATTGAAAAGCAGGTACTCACCCTGACCACCCGAGTGAGGTCGTTGAACTTTTTACGACACTGTGTATGTGTCCTCGGCACCAGGCCCCGCGATATCACATGCTGTGCCACCTCCCTCCAGACTCTTGTAAACTCGCGGGGCAGTAGCCTCCTGCCAGTCTCTGGGAAGAGCACTGCTTGTCGCCGTTCAACTGCGCCAACCAGAGCCACCAATGCCTGGTCGCTAAAGCGCCGAGCTCTCTCCCTGGGCCTCTGAGTATCCATCACTAGCTTAAGCTGAGTAGGTGTTTGCAAGCCGAGATTCAAGGCTGCAGTGAGCAGGGTGTGGCTGGGCAGCAAGATGGCCCCTCCCCTTTAAGAACTGGACAGCGCCAGTCTGTCTAAGTTCCATGGTAACGGACATCGCCTGAGCTACGGTAGCGTTCTGAGGTAGCGCCTCGCTCCCCGACGTTAGCGCCTCAAGAGAGGTGTGTAGCACTTGATTTAGCGCTCAAATCACCTCCGGGGTGATGGTGACGAATTTTGCAGTCGGCAGCGATAATTAGCGGCGGGCGCTAAACTTTGCGCCCGGCCGATATTAATGCCCTGAAATGGGCGAGGCCCAATTCCTCCCCGATATTTCTTATTCTTTGGTGGAGCAGGAAGTAATCCTCGGGCCTCTCTTGCCTCAGCTCTCCCTCTCCCTCCCCACACCGACATCCGTTTGGGAACTTACTTTACGTCGGGGCCCATTCCATGAGGTCCCCGGATGCGGCTGACTCCCGGCCACAATTCCCGCTCCCGCCCACCGGCCTTGACATCAATCCTGCAAAACACAAATCTGCAAAAAAAAGATTTACAAAAAATGATGCATTTCAGGGGAAGCTAAGGAAGTACAGAAGGGAGAAAGGAATAGAAGGGAATGTTGGTAGGGTGAGATGAAGTAAGGTGGGAGGAGGCTCGTGTGGAGCACAAAGTTGGGCCGAATGGCTTCTTTCTTTGCTACAAAATTCTATGGAATGTAATTCCACATAGAAGAAGACTTCCATTTATATAGCGCCTTTCATGACCACCAGACGTCTCAAAGCACTTTACAGCCAATGAAGTACTTTTTGAAGTGTAGTCAGTGTTGTAATGTGGGAAACGCGGCAGCCAGTTTGCGCACAGCAAGCTCCCACAACCAGCAATGTGATAATGACCAGATAATCTGTTTTAGTGATGTTGATTGAGTGATAAATATTGGACAGGACACCGGGGATAACTCCCCTGCTCTTCTTCGAAATAGTGCCATGGGATCGCTTGCGTCCACCTGAGAGAGCAGACAGGGCCTCGGTTTAAAGTCTCATTAGAAAGACAGCACCTCCGACAGTGCAGCATTCCCTCAGTACTGCGCTGGAGTGTCAGCCTAACTTTATGTGCTCATGTCCCTGGAGTGGGACTTGAACCCACAACTTTCATGACTGAGAGGCAAGGGTGCTACCCACTGAGCCACCGCTGACACTGTAGCATTCCCACTAGGCGAGGGAGGGTTAAAATCAACACCTCGCTGTTTGGGCTCACATTTGAAGAAGGTAGTAGAGGTCTTGTGGTCACAGTGGAACTGTACCCCAGGACGAGTTATCAAAGGGAATAGCAGAAAAATGTGACGTAAACATATCTGGATGACCATTTCAGTGTAGAAGTGTGAGGATTCGATCAGGTGCTACAATTAATTTGTAAGCAGATGAGCCTGGTATGAAAACACCCCCCCCCCTCAGTGCCACTACAGGCCTGTCAGTGTGAGCCAGCACGTGGGGCACAACTCAGTCATGCTCTGGTGGCCCATGTGATCTCTTTCTGCTCAACATCAGAGCAGCAGCAGAGTGCGAAGAGCCTGCGAATGAAGAAAAACAAATCAGCCTCCTGTAAATCACTCATGCACTGTTTTAGCCACATGCCAGAGAAGAGAATTAACTTTACTGAGAAGGTTAGTGAAGAGTAATCCTATCTTAAAGGGAAACTGTCCTCAGCTGAATCAACACCAACAACTCGCATTAATACAGCACCTTCAATGTAGTAAAACGTCCCAAGGCGCTTCACAGCAGCGTGGTTAGACTAAATTTTTCACCGAGCCACACAAGGAGGTATTGGGACAGGTGACAGAGGCAGGTTTTAAGGAGTGCCTTAAAGGAGGAGAGGTGGAGAGGCGGAGAGGTTTAGGGAGGGAATTTATCACAATGCTTAGTTGCGTTAATGCTTGTTTCTCCTTTTTTATATAGTGTAGGTAGTAAAGTAAATATTTGTCTTGCATTCCCCTAATAGCTCAGAGGCTAACTGCACTTTTTGGTGCTGTGCTGACCTGGTAAGGGTCGTACCTTTCCCCTCTGAAAATAAAGAAACGAGCGGGGGCTCGGCAGTGACCTGATCCAGGATTGCAGAGCCTGCTGATACTACCTAGTCTCGCATATGAAAAATGAGCAGAGGGCGAGATACTGGAGGGAAGTTGGGGGCCAGTGGAACCCTAACTCAGTCAGTGCCATCAGGAGAGATGGGGAACCAATTGGAGTGGGATTACTATCTACAAAGAAAACTATAGCTTCCAAACAGCTTATACTTCAAACACAGCAGCACTCTTCCAGCATCTGGTTCCAACCTGATTTTTATCGTTTACTGTACAGAATAAAAGCGTTTTTCACTTGCCTGACAGCCCTGGTTAGTTGCTTTGAATGCAAGAACCTAAGTAATCAAGAATGCAGAAGAGGAAGAACTTGTATTTATATAGTGCCTTTCACAACCTCAGTACGTCCCAATTCACTTTACAGCCAATGAAGTGTAATCGCTGTTGCAATGTAGGAAACGCGGCATCCAATTTGCGCACAGCAAGCCCCTGCATACAGCAATGTGATAATGACCAGATAATTTTTTTTAAGGTGTTAGTTGAGGGATAAACGTCGGTCCCAGGACACGAGGGAGGACTTCCCTGCTCTTCTGTGAAATAGAGCTAAGGGCTCTTTTACGTCCACCTGAGAGAGCAGTTTAACGTCTCATCCAAAAGACGGCACCTCCGACAGTTCTGCACCTCCCTCAGTACTTCACCAGGGAAAGGGTCTACACCTGAAATGTTATCTTGACTGTTCTCTCCACAGTTGCTGGCTGATCTGCTGACGTTGTCAGCATTCTCCACTTTTGTTTGAGGAAAAAAAAGCCAATTTGCCCATCAAAGTTTATCCCTTTATACCCTCACTCTCTCATCAAAACAAATCCCTCTAATAGCCCAACCCACCCATCAAAACAGATCCCCATAGTACTCCAACATTTCCAATGAACCTTATCGCTCCAGCACCCTAACTCTCCCATCAAAACTCATTCCTCTGGTAACCCAAAATTCCTATGGAAGCTTATCCCTCCGGTATCCCAGTACTTCCACAGCACCGCAGCACGGTGGCATAGTGGTTAGCCCTGTTGCCTCACAGCGCCAGGGACCCGGGTTCGAATCCGGCCTCGGGCGACTGTCTGTGTGGAGTTTGCACATTCTCCCCGTGTTTGCGTGGGTTTTCTCCGGGTGCTCCGGTTTCCTCCCACAGTCCAAAGATGTGCGGGTTAGGTTGATTGGCTATGATAAATTGACCCTTAGTGTTAGGGGGATTAAATACGTGGGGTTACGGGGATAGGGTGGGATATGTGTTGGTGTAGGGGTTACGGGGATTGGGTGGGACATGTGTCGGTGCAGGCTCGATGGGCTGAAATGGCCTCTATCTGCACTGTGGGGTTTCTGTGATTTCTGTGAACATCTAAAGATTTGGATAAATGTTTAGACTCTATCTGCAATGGACAATTAAATCTGTGATTGTGCGCACCACAAAACCTTGTAGAAACTTAGCTCATAGTTACTGCTAAAATGTTAAGTGACACACTCACCAGATGATTCTGCTGAAAGTATATTACTCAATATTCCAGTCTGACATGCCCTACAGTGGGTGCTTAAAGCTCTATGGTTTTGGGGGTTTCATTAGAAACAGGATTTTTTGGGAGTGATTACGTAGCGAGAGAATTTTCCAGGCAGCAACAATTATCCTCTGCTCTGTTGAAAGAAATGGGAAAAAAAGTAAATTTAAAAGGCACGATGGTTACGAGTGATCTGACAAAAATGTAATGTTTCTGTGGACGGGTTAATCCTTCTTGCTCCATTAATGCAAAATAAGCCCACTTTGAAACATCACTTTACAGGTGAAGATGAAATGATTGCGTTTCTCTTCTTCCCTCCATTTTTCTTTCTTCTCTTGACAGCGTTGACTCTGGCTGGGTATGGTTCCCCGGGCACCAGCCACACACCCACCCATCCTTTACCCAAGTGTCTATTCTTCATGGAGAGTGTCACAGCTGAACCCAATCCCATTCTCACTGGCGAGTGATCAGGAATGGGAACCCGAACTGATTTTCTCCATCCTTACTCTAGGGAGATAGAAGCCAGCTAACTGGGATCCAGGGGGGTGGGGGTGGGGGGGGTCTCTTAGCTACATGGACAGGTTGGAGAAACTGGATTTGTTTTCATCAGAGCAAAGGGGGTTGAGGGGTGATTTGATCGAGGTGTACAAGATTATGACGGGTTTGGATAGGCTAGACGGGGAAGGGCTGTTCTCACGAGTTGATGGTACAAGGATTAGGGGACACAGATTTAAGGTTTTGGGCAGGAGATACAGGGGTGATGTGAGGAAAAACTTTTTTATGCAGCGAGTGGTGAGGACCTGGAACTTGCTACTGACGGAAGTGGTGGAAGCGGAGACACTCAATGTTTTCAAGGGGAGACTGGATAGGCACTTGGGGGAAATAAACTTGCAGGGCTACGGGGATAGAGCGGGGGAATGGGACTGACTGGATTGCTCCACAGAGAGCCGGCACGGACTCGATGGGCTGAATGGCCTCCTTCTGTGCCGTTATGACTCTATGGTTCTATGACTATAACTCTGCACAGACCAGCGACTAAACCTAGGATCTTGCCGGTCTAAATAAGAACATAAGAACATAAAAATTAGGAGCAGGAGTCGGCCATATGGCCCCTTGAACCTGCTCCGCCATTCAATGAGATCATGGCTGATCTTCTACCTCAACTCCACTTTCCCACCTGATCCCCGTATCCCTTGATTCCCTTATGGCTCAATTCTAGTGCATTTACCAACCATAGGTGAGCTTTAACATTTTTTTTTCTACAATAGCAAATTGGGACGTACTTTTGGCTGAAATCAGAAAGGTTGTACTGCTCCTGTATATGATATGATGATCAGACGCAAGCTGAAGCATAGTGTGCAGATATTAAGTTCTTGAGAGTACCGAGGGATGAACGGAAGTTAGTTTCAGGTATGAGGAACTTCACATGCTGAAAAAAAGTGAAGGAATTTGAGTCTTTTATTTAGAAAGGAGGTGTGAAGCTGACCCAATTGAATGTGAAGGGGATTGACAAAGTTAATCCAGGCAGGGTGTTCACTGTGGTTCAAATAGCAGAGGACACAAGTTAAAAAATTAGAACGATAGCAAAATACTGCGGATGCTGGAAATCCGAAATTACATAATGTCTCTCAATGTCTCTTAATCTCTCCTGCTTTCTATCCTATCACTGACCAGCAGCGCCTATATTTCCTAAGGAGGCTGAAGGGATGTAACCTGTCACCCCTGATCCTCTCTAACTTTTACCACTGCACTATAGAGAGCATCCTGACAAACTGTATCACAGTATGGTATGGCAGCTGTAGCTACTATGACCGGAAAGCCCTGCAGCGGGTAGTCAAAACTGCCCAACGCATTACCGGCACCCGGCTACCGACCATAGAGCAGATATACCAGAAACGCTGTCTACGGAGGTCATGGTCCATCATCAAAGACCCTACCCACCCCAGCCACAGTCTGTTCGCCCTCCTGCCATCTGGGAGACGCTACAGATGCATTCGCACCCGTACGACCAGATTTAGGAACAGCTTCTTTCCCAGGGCTGTCATCCTACTGAACTCCACAAATAAACTCTAAAGCCTGCACATCTGCCAATGCACTTTATTATGGTTATATTTATGTTAATACACTACAAGCCAAATGTATGTTGAATGTTTAAATGTCTTAATCCAAATGTACACTCTCGGGAGCCGCAAGCCTACATTTCGTTGTACTGCACTTGTGCACTAACAATGACAATAAAAGTTGATTTGATTTTGATTTGATTTGATTTGATTCCTTTTGTTCTTTCATCCCCTCCCCCTTTTCCCAGCCCCTAAACCTGCTTTCCATTTCCTGCTTGTTTCCAGTTCTGACGAAAGGTCATCGACCTGAAACGTTAACTCTGTTTCTCTCTCCACAGATGCTTCCCTGGCCTGCTGAGTGTTTCCAGCGTTTTCTGTTATTATTTTATTTAAAAAATTAGAACATTGGAAGTAACAAAATAAGTCAGGCAGAACCTTTTCACCCAAGTGGTTGTTGTTTTCGTGCCTTCACATGGTGTGAAGTAGTGGGTGGATTCACAGGCTGATTAACAGTCTGACAGTCTGCGACTCGTACACTCCTTCATGGCCATGACCATCTTTATACCAGCCGATAGGGGGGGGTCAGTCCAATATGGCAAGGGTTTTTTTTTTAATGGGCTCCCACAACCCATACGATTGAGGTGGTGGGAGGGGCACAAATATCCCCGCCGGACATCGACCCAGAACTCAGAGCTAGCAATCTGGTCTCTGTGATTGCTGGAAAAACTCAGCAGGCCAGGCAACATCCGCGGAGAGAGAAATAGAGTCAACGTTTCAGGTCGAAACCCTTCGTCAGGACTGATGAACAAGGTTGAAGAGCCAAACGGAGATCCCGTCGAAGAGAAGAGCAGAACTTCTTCAAGGTGGGCATTCCTAGAAGAGGTGTGGCAGTGAACCAAACGCTAATACGATAGCAAAATACTGCGGATGCTGGAAATCCGAAATAACAACAGAAAATGCTCATTTTCTGTTGTTATTTCGGATTTCCAGCATCCGCAGTATTTTGCTATCGTCTCTGCGATTGTCTGGAGTGGGGTTCAAATCCGGCGCCTTCTCACTCAAGGATGGAAATGCTCCCACTAAGCCAAAGACTCACTCCACTCATATGGTAATAGTTGTCGGTTAAGCACCCAGGCAAGGACACTGAAGTAGATATTATTAATGGCCTTAAGAGCCAATTAGGTGTCGTTTTGAAGGGAAAAGATTGAGGGATACATGAGAAGGTGGGTGAGTGGGGGCTCGATTATCGAAAGAGGCGGCTTTTTGGGACCTAATGGGCTTTTCCCGTTCACAAACGTTCTTGTGATTCTGCTGAAATCTTTTCTCCTTTAACAAAACAAGGTTACAGGGTGATAACATTCCGAGTAAGTGCAAATCCAATAAAGTGATAATACAGAGGCAGTATGCCAGAGAATATCCTTCAACTCTAAGGATTCAGCTACATTCGTATCTCTCAAACCCCCTGAGCCTTGAGAATTTTTACATTATTGTAGGGACAGAACTGCAGTCACAACGCCATGCCGGGCTGTGTGTGTGGCTGACCTGGACTCGTCATATTGTTAGTTCTAGTCACAGAGACACAAGGGAGACATTCAAGCCCTGGAGGCAATGCAGAGACAAATTACGAGGCTAATTCCTAGCATCAGAGGGCTGAGGTATGAGGGAAGACCGGAAGAACTTGAGCTATTGAGGTGTCAGCTGTGGCTCAGTGGTAACACTCTGAGTCATGAAGGTTGTGGGTTCAAGTCCCACTCCAGAGACATGAGCGCAAAAAAACTAGGCCGACACTCCAGTGCGGTACTGAGGGAGCGCTGCACTATCGGAGGTGCCGTCTTTTGGATGAGACGTTAAACCAAGTCCCCGTCTGCCCTCTCAGGTGGATGTAAAAGATTCCACGGCATTAGTTTGAAGAAGAGCTGGGGAATTATCCTCAGTATCCTGGCCAATATTTATCCCTCAACTAACATCATTAAAAAAAAACAGTTGATTTGACCATTATCGCAATACTGTTTGTGGGACCTTGCTGTGTGCAAATTGACTGCAGCATTTCCTACATTTCACATTTCCTAGTGACTACATTTCAAAAGTTCTTTATTGGCTGTAAGGCACTTTGAAACTTCCTGAGGTCATGAAAGGCACTGTATAAATGCATATCTTTATTTTATTCAATCTTGAAAGAAGGGTACTGAGAGAAGATCTTATACAGTACGTACAATAGCAAACAGTATAGAAAAGGTAAATCCGTAACGCTTTTTGGAATTTAGCTGTGACAGTAAGACAAACGGCACAGGTTCAACCTGATAAGGGGCAAATTTAGGACTGATATCAGGAAGTCCTTCTACACACAAAGATTGATTAACACGTGGCATGGGCTTTCAGATAGGACAGTGGAAGCCAACATCTTTTAAGAAGTAGCTGGATGTTGTAATAGAAGACTGTGGATTCTTTCTGGATGGGTGAGCTTTGATAAATTGAGCCATTCTGGCCAAGAAGACCTTAGTTCAATGTTCAGTCCTTAGTGTGTGCTGAGTTACTTGATCTCAGCACCAGCGTTGGTAAGGATACTATAATTGGTCTCAGTGCCTCGAGGTTAGGGAAAGGAAAATCAGTCAGGGTTCCTGGTCACTATACAGTAACCTCTGCATCGAAGCTCTGACCACGCTCAATCAGCTCCGATGGACGGGTCACATCGTCCGCATGCCTGATACGAGACTCCCAAAACAAGCGCTCTACTCGGAGCTCCGGCACGGCAAGAGAGCCCCAGGTGGGCAGAGGAAACGCTTCAAGGACACCCTCAAAGCCTCCTTGAAAAAGTGTAACATCCCCATCGACACCTGGGAATCCCTGGCCCAAGACCGTACAAAGTGGAGGAGAAGCATCCAGGAAGGCGCCGAACACCTCGAGTCTCTTCGCCGGGAGCAAGCGGAAGCCAAGCGCAGGCAGCGCAAGGAGCGTACGTCAACCCAAGCACCCCACCCACCCGCCCCTTCAACCACCGTCTGCCCCACCTGTGACAGAGACTGTAGGTCCCGCATTGGACTCATCAGTCACCTGCGAACTCATTTTTTAATGTGGAAGCAAGTCATCCTCGGTTCCGAGGGACTGCCTAAGAAGAAGGAGGACAGTAACCCTGGTGCAAAGCGCGTGTGAGAGGACATGATCAGGGTCATCTGTGATGGCTTCCCATGATCGAATAGATTGGGAGAAGGGAAAGTGCAACGAGACCTGGGTGTCCTTGTGCACCAGTCGCTGAAGGTAAGCATGCAGGTGCAGCAGGCGGTTAAGAAGGCAAATGGTATGTTGGCCTTCATAGCGAGAGGATTCAAGTACAGGAACAAGGATGTCTTGCTGCAGTTGTACAGGGCCTTGGTGAGACTACATCTTGAGTATTGTGTGCAGTTTTGGTCACCTTATCTGAGGAAGGATGTTCTTGCCATGGAAGGAGTTCAGCGAAGATTCACCAGACTGATACCTGGGATGGCAGGAATGACGTATGAGGAGAGATTGGGTCGATTGGGCTTATACTCGCTGGAGTTTAGAAGAATGAGAGGGGATCTCATTGAAACTTATAAAATTCTAACAGGACTGGACAGACTAGATGCAGGAAGGATGTTCCCGATGGCGGGGGAGTCCAGAACCAGGGGTCACAGTCTAAGGATAAAGGGTAAGCCATTTAGGACAGAGATGAGGAGGAATTTCTTCACCCAGAGAGTGGTGAACCTGTGGAATTCTCTACCACAGAAGGCAGTTGAGGCCAATTCATTAAATATATTCAAGAAGGAGTTGGATATATTTCTTAAGGCTAAAGGGATCAAGGGATATGGGGAGAAAGCAGGGACAGGGTACTGAGTTCGGATGATCAGCCATGATCTCATTGAATGGCGGAGCAGGCTCGAGGGGCCGAATGGCCGACTCCTGCTCCTATCTTCTATGTTTCTATGAATAGCCTGCAGATGTACAGTCCAGAATGGCACATAAAGAATGGGCATTTGGGTGAGGTAGTGGAGTGCCAAAGTTGCCCTTGGAACTAGTGCCTTCAAAAGAGGTGAAAATGGGGGGGGGGGGGTTGGGTGGGGGGGGGGAGGGGAATCTTCAGGGAAGCCAAAGTGGGCTGATCCAATAACTTTGTTGCACCCTTCACAGTTATGTGACTGAGAATTGTATGATAAACAATTGCACCTTTTTCTTCTTCCCACCACCTCCCCCCCCCACCAGCCAACTAAGAGGATGGTAGAACCTTGCACCTGCGGGGCACTCCCTCCAACAGGTCACCCACGAGGAATGGAACAGAAGCAACAGTAATTGCTGCTCCTAGCCGTTCTTCATGGGTGTTGACTTCCAGAGTTCTAGTGCGAATGCACAAAACAGGAAACATTTATTTATTTTTTGCAGCTGATTGCCCGAGGTGTGATAAGGATCACACGTACGTGCTCCAGGTGCCCGTCATTAGTCAAGGAGTAATTAATTAACCCCAGGAAGGTGGCTAGAACATATACTCGCGTTCTGCTAGGTAACGGGGAAGGCTCAGGCATTGGTAATTGAACTGAAAACATTTCAAAGGAAAACCGGTTTAATCTGATTTGCAACATAAATCTGATGATAACAACAGAAGATGCTGGAAAAACTCAGCAGGCCAGGCAACGTCTGTGGAGAGAGAAATAGAGTCAACGTTTCAGGTCAAAACCCTTCATCAGAACTGAGAAAAAAAGGCAGGAAATGAAACAGATTAAAAGGCAGTTTGGGGGCTGGGAAATGGGGGAGGGAATGAAAGAAGAGACATTAAGAGATATTCAAGGTGAGACGAGATGGTAATAGGATAGGTAAAGAAACAGACAATGGCTCTGGATGAAGTGTGAAATGCACTGGCAGAGTGAGAGACAGCTGCCATGTGGGAGAGAGAAAAAAAGGGAAAGGCACAAACCAAAAGTGTGGATAAAAAATATATAAAAATATAATAGGGGCCGAGGTTATGATCTGAAATTGTTGAACTCGATATTGAGTCCGGAAGGCTGTAAAGTGCCTAATCGGAAGATGAGGTGTTGTTCCTCGAGTTTACGTTGAGCTTCCGTGGAACAATGGAAGAGGCCGCGGACAGTGAGGTCCGAGTGGGAATGGGGCGGTGAATTAAAATGACAGGCGACCGGAAGCTCGGGGTCACCCTTACGGACTGAACGGAGGTGTTTCGCAAAGGGGTCACCCAATCTGCGTTTGGTCTCCTCAATGCAGAGGAGACCACATCGTGAGCAGCGAATACAGTATACTAGATTGCAAGAAGTACAAGTAAATCGCTGTTTCACCTGGAAAGGGGTGTTTGGGGCCCTGGACAGTGGGAAGGGGGGAGGTATATGGGCAGGTGTTGCATCTCCTGCGCTTGCACGGGAAGGTGCCGGGCAAAGGGGAAGGGGTGCTGGGGTGATAGAGTGGACTAGGGTATCTCGGAGGGAACAGTCCCTACGGAGTGCTGAAAGGAGAGGGGAGGGGAAGATGCGTTTGGTGGTGGGATCACGTTGGAGGTGGCGGAAATGGCGGAGGATGATCCGTTGAATGTGGAGGCTGGTGGGGTGAAAGGTGAGGACAAGGAGAACCCTATCGTGGTTCCGGGAGGGAGGGGCAGGGGTGAGGGCAGAAGTGCAGGATATAGAACGGACCCGGTCGAGGGCCGTGTCAACCACGGTAGAGGGGAATCCTCAGTTGAGGAAAAAGGAAGACATGTTGGAAGCACTGGTGTGGAAGGTGGCATCATCGGAGCAGATACGGCAGAGACGGTGGAACTGGGAGAATGGAATAGAGTCCTTACAGGAGGCGGGGTGGGAGGAAGTGTAGTCCAGGTAGCTGTGGGAGTCAGTGGGCTTGTAGTGAATGTTGGTCAATAACCTATCCCCAGAGATGGAGACGGAGAAGTCGAGGAAGGGAAGGGAAGAGTCGGAGATGGACCATATGAAGGTGAGGGAAGGGTGGAAATTGGAGGCAAATTGAATGAAATTGTCTAGTTCAGGGCGAGAGCAGGAAACGGCACCGATACAGTCATCAATGTACCGGAAAAAGAGGTGATGCCTGCAATTGCAGGTGCACAAACAACTGCACGATCCCGGTCAATGCAAAGCCTCTATCAACTCGATAGATCAAATACTAGGATGCATCTCAAGGGCTATCTCTTTTAGTGATGTTGGTTGAGGGATAAATATTGGCCCCGGGACACAGGGGAGAACGCCCCTGCGCTTCATCGCAGAGTGGTCGTGGGATGTTTTACATTCATGATCACATTGCTGTTTGTGGGATCTTGCTGTGTGCAAACTGGCTGCCGCGTTTCCAACATTACAACAGTGACTACACTTCAAAAAACAAGCTACTGTAATATATAGAGCACCAGTGAGGTTCCATTGCGTGTGGTTTGGGCATCATGCCTTGTAAGAGGACACTGATGTATTGAAGGAGCTTCAGTGGCCAATAGTCTCCATTTCAGCACTGCCCCCCCAAGGAAGTCATGGGGACATACTGACATACCCGAGGCTGTTGTTGACAAAGGAAAGGTGATTGAGATGGGGGGACATGATCCAGGTGACATAAGAAAACTACTAGGCACTTGGTCTAAGCGTTAAACAAAGCTTTAATCAACTGTTATACAACATGGAGGTCTAGTTGTGTTATTCACTAGTTCCTGTTAAGAATGTCCTGCGCAAGCTGGGCCCCTGCCCGAGTATTTATACTCTCCCTGGACAGCGCCACCCGCAGGCC
This sequence comes from Somniosus microcephalus, assembly GCF_052327205.1. Classification (NCBI taxonomy): domain Eukaryota; kingdom Metazoa; phylum Chordata; class Chondrichthyes; order Squaliformes; family Somniosidae; genus Somniosus; species Somniosus microcephalus. Next base: position 9,841,638 of record NC_140999.1, read on the forward strand.
ACCCAGTATTATTTCATAAGTCTTTCTTTCTTGAATGACTGATTCATGTCACCAGGTTTATAAAACTCTGAGAGGGAATGGCAACGATACAGATTCAAACAGGTTATTGAATTTAGACTACGAGCAAGAGACTAGGTGTGTAAAAGAAATCTCACTCCAAACTTGAGATTAGAAGGAATTTTTTTTCTCTGTAGATTCTGGCAACAGGTGTTAGATTCTTAGCAAAGAGTCGGCACACACATGATGAGCCAAGTGGCCTCCTTTAACGCTGTCAATTTCTATGGTTTCCCAGATAAAGCAGGTCCCGATCAGCCATGATCTAATCGAATGGCAGAGCAGGCTCGAGGGGCTGAATGGCCTCCTCCTGCTCCTAATGTTCCTATGCTGTGCTGGTTAACACCTTTACAAGCTTTGATCCCTGGACTGTGCCAGGTTGGGCAATTCTCAGCCGGTGCAGAACCGCTACAATTTGTCACATTGTGGCTGGGTTGGGGAGAGGAAAGATCAGCCAGGGTTCCTGCTCCTGACAGCTCTCCAATAACTTATGTTAGAAAGCGTATGTGTGCGGAGTTTGTGCGGGGACAGGATCGAGCTTGGCAGTGATGCCCCCTTGTGGTCAAATATCCTGCCAGTGCTCACATGATAAGTGGACAAGTGGGTGGGGTATTAGAGGGCGATCAGTGCCTGTATCCCACCAATAGTTAATGCCTTCAGGAGAGATGGGGAGAATATTCAACAACAACAACAACTTGTATTTATATAGCACATTTAACGTAGTAAAACGTCCCAAGGCACTTCACAGGACTATTATAAGACAAAAACAATTGACACCGAGCCACATAAGGAGAAATTAGGGCAGGTGACCAAAAGCTTGGTCAAAGAGGTAGATTTTAAAGAGTGTCTTAAAGGAGGAAAGAGAGGTAGAGAGGTGGAGAGGTTTAGGCAGGGAATTCCAGAGCTTAGGGCCCAGGCAACAGAAGGCACAGCCGCCAAAGGTGGAGCGATTATAATCAGGGATGCTCAAGAGGGCAGAATTGGAGGAGCGCAGATATCTTGGGGGGTTGTGGGGCTGAAGGAGATTACAGAGATAGGGAGGAGCGAGGCCGTGGAGAGAGATTTGAAAACAAGGATGAGAATTTTGAAATTGAGGGATGGAGTCGGTGGCTAGGGAATGGAGGTTATGGCGGGGACCGAAAACAATGGCTTCGGTCTTCCCAATATTCCCCAAAACAGGAAAATAATTGTTAGAAAGAAAAGAAAGATTTTGCATTTGTATAGCAGCTTTCACAACGATTTTCCGCAAGACATTTTCCTCACTTGTAAAAAAAATAGATTTCCAGAATGGAAATATGTAAATTACAATCCAGGAATTGGTGATTCAATGCATGTTATCTTCTCCCTCATTCTACAACCAGGAAAACAGAAGCCTAGAATCTCCTAGCAACAGCTAATCGAACACTGATAATCTGTATCCTGGAGACAAGGTCTTATCAAAATTCTTCAATCTTTTTCCAAGTAATTTCTCTTCAGCAGCATGCACAACTCATAACAATATGTTTACATTCAGAAAGCAAACTTACTTTTTCATTCAGGCGAAAGTTGCTTCCCCGTTTTATGCAAAGCAACAGAACGTCAACACAGAGAAAAAAAGAAAGATTTGCATTTCAATAGCGCCTTTCACGACCTCAGGATGTCCCAAAGCACTTGAGAGCCAATGGAATACTTTTTGATGTGTAGTCACTGTTGTAATGTAGGAAACGCAGCAGCCAATTTGCACACAGCAAGCTCCCACAAACAGCAATGCGAGAAATGACCAGATTAATCTGTTTTTGTGATGTTGATTGAGTGCCCCAGGACACCGGGGAGAAATAGTGTGTGGGATCTTTCACATGCACCTGAGAGGGCAGATTGGGACCTCGGTTTAACGTCTCAACTGAAAGACGGCACCTCCGATAGTGCAGCATTCCCTCAGTATTGCACTGGAGTTCCAGCCTAGATTTTTGTGCTCGAGTCTCTGGAGTGGGACTTGAACCCACAACCTTCTGACTCAGAGTGCTATCCACTGAGCCACGGCTGACACTTAGCTGTGTTTGGGCAGTTCTCAGTCCATTGCCTACTGGACAAAGGCTCACAGCACCAAACTGCCCCTAATCGGTACTAAATTATCAATCGCACTCAGGGTGGCCGCACAACAGCTGGTGTGGGAAGTGGAAAATCAGGACTGGAATCAGATATCTGTAGAGTCATTACAGCACCCGATGCGGAGGGGAGCGGGCAGATCGGAGGACCTCCTTGTTGGACTGCTCCTGGGCCTGGCCAAGGTGGCCATCAACAGTTCCAGGCAGGGGGGCGGTCGAGGGGGTCGTTCGGCCCGACTGCCTGCCTCTCCTCTGCGGTTGTGTTTGCGCCCAGGTGTCGCTGGAGGTGGAGCACGCGGTGTCCGCCGGTAGGCTAGAGGCCTTCCGTGACCAGTGGGCACCGGAGGGACTGGGGTGCTTTCATCAGCCCCGGAGACAAAATTCTGATTTGATTTGTTAAGTTTCATTTAAATTTGTTCAATTCGCGGTTTATTGGTTGTGCCCCTTTAAAAGGGGGTGACGTAATAAAACTCACTACGCACTTGGTTTGAGTGTAAAGCAAGGCTTTAATCAACTTGTTTCAGAACATGGAGGTCTAGTTGTAGTTCACTAGCTCCTTGTCTTACAAAATGTCCCTGCCAAGCTGGGCCCACGCCCGAGTATTTATACTCCTTGGATGGCGCCACCAGCTGGCCGTCCAGCGTTATTTCATGAGTAGTTTCAAGATGATGATGAGATTTATAACATTACTTTTTTTATTGGTGATGGCACCGCCATCAATAACTGAAATCAACATATAAAAGGTGTAGAGTCTTTACCACATCAGGTGATGCACTTACCTAGGAAAAGCTCAAAGGTTAATATTTCACTCTCAACTGTGAGGAGAACAAGATGCTGTCAATCAATGCTCGATCAAAGGAAACTGTTTCCTCTCAAGGGCTTCTAACAAATTCTTTCTCAAAATTGAGATAATCCGATATCAGCATCCTACATCCACCAAGTCAATAAAACCCTCCAAACATTCCAACATGTTTAGTAGGCCCAGCTAAAGATGGCTCCCTTTAGTTACACTTCATCTCACTGGATAGCCCCGCATTTGACAACAGATTCTGCCATACTCTCTCTCATGAAATAAGGACTCTTGTTTACTCCTCTCTCACTCTCTCCGTTCTGTCTCTTTTTCTCCACGTGCTGAGATGACGGCACCTCCCAACAACAAGTTATTTCTTCAGTTTGCATCCCCGATTTTAATCGCTCCAACGCTGGCGGCCGCGCCTTCAGCTGCCGAGGCCCTTAGCTCTGGAATTCCCTCCCTAAACCTCGCCGCCTCGCTCTTTCCTCCTTTAAGACGCCCCTTAAAACCGACCTCTTTGACCAAGCTTTTGGTCACCTGTCCTAATTTCTCTTTATGTGGCTCAGTGTCAAATTTTTTGTCTTATAATACTCCTGTGGTGCCGAGCACCTCGAGTCTCTTCGCCAGGAACAAGCGGAAGCCAAGCGCAGGCAGCGCAAGCAGCGCACGTCAACCCAAGCACCCCACCCACCCGCCCCTTCAACCACCGTCTGCCCCACCTGTGACAGAGACTGTAGGTCCTGCATTGGACTCATCAGTCACCTGAGAACTCATTTTTAATGTGGAAGCAAGTCATCCTCAGTTCCGAGGGGACTGCCTAAGAAGAAGAAGCGCCTTAGGTAGTTTTACTACGTTAAAGGCGCTATATAAGTACACGTTGTTGTTGTTGTTGTCCACCTGAGAAGGCAGACGGATCCTCAGTTTAACGTCTGACCCGAAAGACGGATATAGAGTTCAATAATAAAGCAAGTGGTGCACTTATCATCTGAGCTACTTGAGCAGAGCAGGTCTTGGCTGCCTTCAAAGAAAATGAATTGCTATCAGAAGTCTCAAAAATTTAGCTTCCGCGAATTAAAAGCTCCATATTAGTAATTTTACTGCCAACAGCAATTAAAGCGGATCGCTCCATTAAATATAATCATTTAAAAAAACAAATATTGGCGGTGCTCAAACTAGCAACGCCCCTCAAATAATTTTAATGCACCACCCTCCCCCAAAATAACTTAATGTTAGGGAGTAGCAAATCGTGTGGTGCCTGTCTTGAGTTGTCCTTTAGTTTAACGCCAGATGGAACCAGTGAGCTAATAACAGAAGGCGCAGCGGCCGGCACAGCCGCCAGGCGGAGCTGTTCGATTAGTTTTAAGGGTTTCTCGTTGTAAATGCAATGTATTTATTTCTGAATTTGTTTACAAGTTGCGTTCGTTTTTTAACGGCTTTCAGGGTAGTGGGGGGGGGGAATCAGCTGATCAACGTGCATTCTGTTTGGAATTCAAACCATTTCTCAGAGGTTTGATCTTTCAGTTCACAAAGCAAGCGATCGAGTGTGTTTAAGCTGAATAAGCTGCCTGTCAGCACACCTGATCGATTTGCAGAATCGTTGCAGTCACAAATACAACGAAGATATTTAGGACATTTTATTATTTTCCTGCAGGAACATGGGGGGAGGGCAGTCTGCCCTTCATAACATAATGACGTCAAAGGATAAACAATCAGGCGCAGTGCAAAACATCAGAAAAACATTAATGTCAGAATTAAAAAAGTGCATCTACTTTGCAAAACATGTCTGCGAGCTTTTATGCAAAAACGTCTTGCAATTATCCCAATGATGTTCTTTCTATCTGCTTACTTACAGAAAGCACATTTAGCTGCTCCGGCTTGCATACGATTTGTTTTTGACTCGGCTAGCAGGCGGAGTTTTCCGCCGATTTGGAAAACTCGTTACGCACAGTAAATACTCCCCATCGGAAACTAGAGAGACAGCTTCTCTTTCCTTATGATCTCGCACGCAGTGTACTATTCAGAAGTCAAAGTACATTCAGTTATGTTTTGTACTTCAGAACAGCAACTGATTGTGTGTGTGTTTGATTTTCTGGTGCATTCCGCTCCAACGAGGACAGTTTTAATATTTAGTTTCACCTACAATCCGCACTCGAAACTTCCAACGGTGTCTGTGCTGCCAAACATGACTTCAGCTTTCATCACCTCGATCAATAAGTGCAACCAAACTTACATCTTGCAAAATGTTGAAAATATATAAAGCGGATTAATCCCTAACTTTCCCAGCAATTCATTTGGAACAATTTATGGCAAACTCTACAAGCATCCCCTCAATTATAATTGTCCAGACAATTTGTTTGTGGACCCAATGTTAAAATGCAACAAAAAAATGCTTTGAAATGGAAAATAAATAAGGCTTTTAATATATAACATCTGGTGTTGGGGAATTGCAAGAACACTCCTCGTCATCTAACCTCACGTTGCATTATGCGGTTTTATGTTTTCTTGTAAAAAGGAATCGGGATTCATTTCATTCCCATGCAGACAAGACTTGCTGCTTGATAATCCCTGTAAGCACGCGAAACTGAGTCACCGAGATAGAGAGAGAAAAACACCACGGGGTGGGTGGAGAGAAACAAGGAAATTCCCAGAACTTTTTTTTCAAAGAAAAACGCGACATCTGGGTTACCCCCACGTGGGGGGGGGGGTGGGAGGAGGGAGTATGTAGAATATTAATTACCGGTCGGTGCAGCCAATAGCAGGAGCGGCGTGTCGCTGAGTCGGTGGGCGGAGCGGAAGGTTTATAAAGCCACCGGCGGCCGCGCTAGAGCTGCAGAAAGAACAAGAGCTGGATTTGTATCAACTCGATCGGCAGGCATTGCTACAGTATCACTTCAATTCTTGCACACCCTGCGAGCTGAACTCTCTTACCTCGGATCTAATCGCTGCAACATGACTCTGGAAGATATCACTGGAACTGACAACACCAGCAAAAAGTAAGCAAGCACCCAGATGATGATTATTTTTTTATTGTTTTAAAAAATGCACATTTGTTTTGCTTTTATTTAAGTGGCAAGGACCACGCGTAGATGATATGTGCTTGTTAATTTGCAGCTTTTTGAAGAGGAATCGTTTTATTAAATATATTTCTCCTATTTTTTTTCTGTTCAGAATGCAGACTATTGACCAAGCTTTGGAAGACTTGATAGTGGCAGCCCAGCGCCAGGGCTGTTTAACCGTCGGTGTTTACGAGTCCGCCAAGCTGATGAATGTGTAAGTATTCCGCTCCTGAATTTTTAACCTGCAGCTACAACCGGGTGCATGCAAAAAAAAAAATTATAATTTTTTTTTTTTAATGCAGCTTTATTTTATTGCATTTTAATAGCAAGTGTTTTCAAAAAATATATATTTTTTTTTTTACCTGATCTAGTGATTCTAATCGTCTCTTGTCTTCTTGTCCCGTGCAGTGACCCAGACAGTGTCGTTCTGTGTCTCCTGGCGGCCGATGAGGAGGACGAGGGCGACATCGCCCTGCAGATTCACTTCACCCTGATCCAGGCTTTTTGCTGTGACAACGACATCAACATTGTGCGGCTGCGGGGAGTCAAGCGGCTGGAGGAGCTGTTGGAGACTGGGGACGAGAGCGCCGAACCCCGGGACATGCACTGCATGCTTGTCACGGTAAGAATCTTTCCAAGCACCGGAAATCTTCCGTGCAGACGCACATTTTAAATATCTTCCCTATTTATAAATATTGCCACCTAATATTAAAGCGTGCAAGTTTTGTAAAATATGCAGCAACCAAAAGAAACTAGCTCCTTTTTTTAACCTCCCAATTATGCAATGCTATTTATTTGACCGTGGCATTTGTAGAGTTAAACTGTTGCAATGACCGTAAAGCCGAGCGTTGCGTGAGGAGGCTGCAACTGACTGGAACTGACGCGCTGGTGGTGCTGACGCGATTCTCAAACTCTTTTTTTTTTCAATTTCTATTTCCAGAACTCTCACACCGACGTTTGGAAATGCGAGGCGCTGGAGGAAGTCGGAAGCTACTGCGAGGAAAGCAGAAGCAACAACCAGTGGGTTCCTATCGTTTCCCTGCAAGAACGCTGAAAGAGAAACTGATGGCAGGGGAAAAAAAAGCAAGCTTGAAGGAGAAAAAAAAAAGCGTCTTTAATTCAACGACAGAAAATGTATGCCGGTTTTATATTTAAAAAATAGAAGCTGCGGATGGATGAGGAGGAAAAAAAATCTTGTTTGCAAAGGCACTATTTTGATAAAAAGAAATCGGCATACCAGGAGGAGGCTTGGCTGGTTTTGAAGCGGCAAGTGGATTGCAACCGCTCCCGGGACCGAGATGGGAGTCAGGAGGAGCTGGAGATGGGAAAACAGATTTGGAATTGGAACAGAGGTTTCGAAGCAGGACATTACATATATATATATTTTTTAAAAAGGACTGGACTGAAATGCAGAGAGGAGGAAAGGATGTTTGATCTGAGAATGCAAGAGGACTCTCTCTCTCTCTCACACACACACACACACACTGATCGATGGGAGTTGTACATCCGGGAGTGGAGGAAAACCACTGTTCACCGTGCGAGGCTGCACCAGAAAGATTTGGGGAGCTGTTTTTTTTAAATTTCTAAACGGGAATCATCCCTAACAACGAGTTACTGTTTTTCGTTTCGAGGCGAGTTGCAGCAGCTGTCGAGAAGTGAACTGTTGCATTTAACGTCAGTACTGGGAACTTCTACAAAGAATCCAAGTTGTGTAAAGGGCGTTGTGCAATTTAATCTTCAACTCTGTTATTAAATGTCATGAGTTTTTTAAAATCTGTTGTTATTTATAACGCTGAGTGATCTTCGTTTGTCTTTTCCAAGATATATATGTAATAAAATAAACTTGTGTTTCTATTGCAAATTACATTTACAATAAATATTTTAAGACTTAAGTACATGCTGGTCTGACTTGTGTTATCTGAACATCCACTGCTTTGGGGAGTGGGGTGAAATACTTCAATGACCTTTTTCGATGGAGGAGGTTGACACCTGTTGCATTCTGCCAGCAAGCAACACATTGAAAAGGCAAATCAACACGTTAGCAATGCACCTGTCTGGTTCGGCACTCGACTGTCTCCTTTTTAAAATTCAATTTTTATTTCACTTGCTGATCTCCATGTGCAGAAGTGGGTTTTCATGGAATTTTGATTAGCAACAGACAGCAGAGTACAGGTAAGACACAACCACCTTTGGCAAAAGTGGGCAGCTACAGTTGTGCACTGCTTGCCATTTAACATGGCAGGAGAATGACTAAATCAAGAATTTAACTTTACAGAAACCTGCCTTACTGCAAGGTGACTTGGTGTTCTAGTTCTGTACACCTTTTCAATTCGCTTCAGCTCCCTTACAAGACTGATTAGAGTTACTGGCTTCATAGCTATCCTGTGATGAGTCTTGTGACTTAAAGGAAGTGGAACAGCTCACTCATCCTGGCATCATAGGATGTTTGTGTGACCATGGCTTTCACTTGGGTACAATTTGAATTGACATTTTTTTTAAATTAAGGCTAAACAGGTTGTCCTCCTTGGAGCAGAGAAGTCTAAAGAAGAGATTTGATGGAAGTATTTAAAACCAGGAAAGGTTTAGATAGAGTAAATAAAGAGAAGCTGTTTCCAATGGCTGAGGGGTTGCTTACCCAGAAGGCACAGATTTAAGGTGATTGGCAAAAGAACCAGAGGCGACAGGAAGAAAAACTTTTTTACACGAGTGGTTAGGCTCGAATGCGCTGCCTGATAGGGCGGTGGATACAGATTCAATAGTAGCCTTCAAAAGGGAATTGGATAAATACTTGGAAGAAAAAATTGCAGGGGTATGGGGAAAGAGCGAGAGAGTGGGACTAACTGGATTGCTCTTCGAAGGAGCCGGCGCAGACTCGATGGGCCGAATGGTCTTCTGTGCTGTACTATTCTATGAACTATAAGGCTTCAATGATTTTACCAATCTTTGCTGGTACAATCCACTGTTGATGTGAAGCTAAAACTGCTATGTGTCGACACACTTGTAAGTTGGGTGTGAAGTTGCTGAACTGGTGATGGTGTTATGGGGAATCTTAAGTTGGCGCAATGCCAGCTCAAGGCTATTGCTTTGGCTCCACAGCAAGTAATTGCAACAGATGAAAAAGTAGAGTCACTTTTAAAATGTAACTTTGTCAGCAGATAGTCACATTAATTGTTACCTGAAATTGAAACTTAACCATCATATGGCTTGTGCCGCTCTCTCTTCCTGACCAGAGCAAGGCAGTGCCAGCGACAGATGCTGGCTCTGCTGCCTCTGTATCGCTGTAAGTAGGTTTCAGTCTCAAACTAGGTACCTGTGGTATAACTGCGCCCTTAAGACTGTTCTACAACACTGTAATCTTGTTAAATTATCAAAGGAGTCAATCCTTTGAGCCTATATAGTGGGATCAAAAGGCAGTTTTTGTGGCATTTGGCTTGCGCCCAATTCTCTTGGCCCAGACAAAATAGCATATTGGGACTGGGACTCCTGCAAGCCTTAGACTTCGCTTTTTTAGGCTGCTAGTCCCAGTTGGGAGGGCCAATGGGAAAATGTTTTCCAAACCTGTGACCTTGGTCCTCAGGGCGAGTGAAGCCTCTGGTCTCAGCTGCCACCCAAGGTACAGAGTTCACTTTCTTTATCGTACACCATTGGCACTGGGGATAGCACCCATCTGCTACTAGCAGCAAACTACCAGCGTAAAATTGCTTCAGGATTGCAAAGTCTACAGCCAGTTGAATTGGTCATTGACCCGTAAGCCATTTAAGTGCACTTGATTCTTTTGGGTGGGGGGAAGGAGAGGAAGTTCCCCGATAAACTTCGCAAATCATTTTTGGAGATGCATCATAAGAAATAGGAGCAGGAGTAGGCCATTTGGCCCCTCAAGCCTGTTCCGCCATTCACTAAGATCATGGCTGATCTTCTGCCTCAACTCCACCTTCCTGCACTATCCCCATATCCCTTGATTGCCTTAGTATCCAAAATTCTATCGATCTCTGTCCTGAATATACTCAACGACTGAGCCGCCACAGCCCTCTGGGGGAGAGAATGCCAAAGATTCACCACCCTCTGAGTGAAGAAATTTCTCCTCATCTCAGTCCTAAATGGCCGATCCCTTATGCTGAGACTGTGACCCCTGGTTCTAGACTCCTCAGCCAGGGAAAACAACCTCTCAGCATCTACCCTGTCAATGCCCTTTAAGAATTTTATACCTTTCAATGAGATCACCTCCCATTCTTCTAAACTCTAGGGAATATGGGCCTAGTCTACTCAATCTCTCCTCATAGAACAATCCCCTAGTCCCAGGAATCAGTCTGGTGAACCTTTGCTGCACTCTCTATATCCTTCCTGAGGTAAGGAGACCGGAACGGTACACAGTACTCCAGGTGTAGTCTCACCAAGGCCCTATATAATTACAGTAAGACTTAGTTACTCACATACTCCAAATCCTTTGTAATAAAAGCTAACAAACAAAGGATTTGTGGAGACTTACTTAAAATCCATACTAGATTTTATTTGCATCTTGAGCTGGTGCAGATACCGATACTTCCAAGTCCCACAGTGAGATCTCTGCCGCAAAGCTAAGAGTTCCTCTCAAACATCCACATACTAACCCTTGATGGCAGAGTCTTAATCATTTCGTCAAATGGCTTGGCACAATTAACTTTCAGAGTGCGTTTTTTTTTTAATGTATTCATTCACGGGATGTGGGTGTCGCTGGCAAGGCCGGCATTTATTGCCCATCCCTAATTGCCCCTTGAGAAGGTGGTGGTGAGCCACCTTCTTGAACCGCTGCAGTCCCGTGTGGTGAAGGTGCTCCCACAGTGCTGTTAGGGAGGGAGTTCCAGGATTTTGACCCAGCGACGATGAAAGAATGGCCGATATATTTCCAAGTCAGGATGATGTGTGACTTGAACGGGTACTTGGAGGTGGTGGTGTTCCCCATGCACCTGCTGCCCTTGTCCTTCTAGGTGGAAGAGGTCGCAGGTTTGGAAGGTGCTGCCGAAGTTCCTGTTGTGTGCAGACAATCCAGGGTGCAAATGCAGACCTGAATCCAAATTCCAGCTTGCAGTATTTTGTTTTTTCTTCCCTCCTCTCGTGCCTACAGCCCTCTGTAACATCACCCAAATAAAGAAATAACTTGCATTTCTTGTAGCGCCTTTCACAACCTCAGGACGTCCCAAAACGCTTTCTAGACAATTACAGTACTATTTTGAAGTGTAGTCCTTTGTAATGTAGGAAATGCAGCAGTCAATTTGCGCACAGCAAGCTCCCACAAAGAGCAATTAGATAATGAACAGATAATCTGTTTTATTGAGGTTGGTTGAGGGATAAATATTGGCCAGGAAACTGGGGAGAACTCCCCCTGCTCTTCTTCAAATTGTGGGATCTTTTACATCCACCCGAGAGCTGGTTTAATGTCTCATCTGAAAGACCGCACCTCCGACAGTGCACTGCACTGAAGTGTCAGCCTAGACTTTGTGCTCAAGTCTCTAGAGTGGGACTTGAACCCACAACCATGACTCAGAGGACAGGTAACTGGAATTAGAGTAATGACTTCAACACTTGGCCGTTCTTCGTGTGCCAGCGGGGCTGTCTAACCATGGAAGCAGTGTGTAACAGCCATATGGATCAAGAAGGCTTCACATTCAATCCTGGCCTACCATTCTGCTGCTGGCCTACAGAAACCAGATTTAACAACTTAAATTCCCGGAGCCACATCACAGATGCTCCCGCTCACAGAACCTGACTTAAAAGAGAGACCAGTATAAAAGTCTCTTATGTTTGAAGCAGGAATTCTATGCAATGGAAGTGGTTTCCCAATTGGAATTCTGTGCTTGGACTGCATTTTGTGAAACTGATTGTAGTTAGGATTTATTTAACAGTGTTATTTCACTGACACTGATCACTGTGTCTACGACTGAGAGACAGCTCATCAGAGAAATGGCAGGATTACAGCTCGTTAGATGCTTGTCTGACTAGGTCAGTTTATTACCTCATTATTCACTAACTACCACAGTCTAGCCAGCCTATGTGTACACTTAAAAGGTCCACCCCCATCTGATAAGCTATCTCACATATATCTTGTTAGGCAGGTCGACAAAAAAGTGAGGAGAGAGGACATGATCTTGTCTGGTGCACAACAATAGGTACAAAGGGCAGGCGAAAAGGAATTATTTTTTCATGCAAAGGGTTATTACGTTATGGAATGGTTTACCACATTTATAAGGGAATGAAACACTTGAAGAAGAAAGATATTGAAGAGTAAAGAGTAAGAACCGGTGAATTACAAAGAAAGACTTGCATTTCTAAAGTGCCTTTCACAACCACCAGACGTCTCAAAGTGCTTTACAACCAATGAAGTACTTTTTGAAGTGGAGTTACTGTTGTAATGTGGGAAACACAGCAGCCAATTTGCGCACAGCAAGCTCCCACAAACAGTAATGACCAAATAATCTGTTTTTGTTATGTTGGTTGAGGGGTAAATATTGGCCCCAGGACACCGGGGAGAACTCCCCTGCTCTTCTTCGAAATAGTGCCATGGGATCTTTTACATCCACCTGAGAGAGCAGATGGGGGGGTCTTGGTTTAACGTCTCATCCAAAAGACGGCACCTCTGACAGTGCAGCACTCCCTCAGCACTGCACTGGAGTGTCAGCCAACCCTAGCTTTATGTGCTCAAGGCCCATGGAGTGGGACTTAAACCTGCAACCTTCTGACTCCGAGGCGAGTGTGCTACCCACTGAGCCACAGCTGACACTGGAGTAATGACTTCAACATTGAGCAAGTCCCAGCACAGCCACGACAGGTTGAATGGCCTCCTCCCGTGTTGGAACTTCTATGGTGATCGAGCTGAAAACATAAGCCCTGCTGACGGCTGAATTGTGGTGTGGTACTGACCCATACAGACCAGAAGTTACCAGCTTCAATTGCCAACCCCAGCCGGGGCTGTAGTTGGGGTCCTACCATTGGGTTCTGCACTCCTGGGCTAGAGAGAGGAAGAAATTAACCAAGGTTCATATTCCTGTTGGCTGCCCAGTGTCCCCTGCTGAACCGCATGCATGTCTGGACGTCATGTGAAGGGAGGATCGGGAGCGGCTGTGAGGAAGAAAGACTTGCATTTATATAGCTCCTTTCACGACCTCAGGACGTCCCAAAGCGTTTTCATACAATAGAATCATAGAATGGTTACAGCCCGGATGAAGGCCATTCGGCCCGTCGAGCCCGTGCCGACTCTCAGCTAGTCTCACTCCCCACGCCCTTTCCCCGTAGCCCTGCAAATTTTTTTCCCTCAAATACTTATCCAACTCCCTTTTGAAAGCCACGATTGAGTCCGCCTCCACCACCCTTTCAGGCAGTGCATTCCAGATCTTAACCACTCGCTGCGTAAAAATGTTTTTTTTTAACGTCGCCTTTGTTTCTTTTGCGAATCACCTTAAATCTGTGTCCTCTGGTTCTCGATCCTCCTGCCAATGGGAACAGTTTCTCTCTCTCTCTGTCCAGACCCCTCATGATTTTGAACACCTCTATCAAATCCCCTCTCAATCAGCTCTGCTCCAAGGAGAACAACCCCAGCTTCTTCAGTCTATTAACGTAACTGAAGTCCCTCATGCCTGGAATCATTCTCGTAAATCTTTTCTGCACCCTCTCTAAGGCCTTCACATCCTTCCTAAAGTACGGTGCCCAGAATTGGACACAATACTCCAGTTGGGGCCGAACCAGTGTTTTATACAGGTTCATCATAATTTCCACACTTTTGTACTCTATGGGCTGGATTTTCATTGGGCCGTGGAGGCGGGATTGGAGGCATGTGGGGGATTAAAATCCCAAAATCAGGGGTCCCAACCCCATCCCGCACCCAAACCCACCTCCATGCCAGTTTCAAAGGAAGCGGGTACCTGCCCCGCACTGGGACCCGTCTACCCGAGGCGGGAAGGGATTAGTGCCAATTAACTGCCTGTTAACAGGTAGTTAACAGGCAGTTTTTAGCCTAATCCTTATTTTTAAGGTTGAAGTGTGGGATTCCCATGGCTCCAAACCACGCCAAGTTAGAGGAGGCGGGCCGTCGGGTTGAAGGACTTGGAGGGGTCGAGATGTCGGTGTTCAGGTGAGTGATGGGTGCATGAATGCAAAGGTAAGTGTGTTTGGTGTGTCTAAAGTGATTAAAGAAGTTTAAATGACCTTTTCTTACCTTTTCAGCCTTCCTTCCTTTAGGTCCCGGGAGTCCCTCATCTCACCGGCACAGAAAGCAGAATGGCCGCGAACTGTCAAAAGTGACAGCCTTCAGCTTTCTGTGCAGGAGAGATTTCTAACTGAGCCTGTGGAGAAGGACTCAGGTTAGAAGTCAGACTGTCAGTGTTTGACAGCCTCAAGCAGCTTTCAAACACTGATATTTCATCTGTCAAAGTCTCTTGACAGATGAAATTTCAGTCTGTGATGTCACCTGTTGCCGGGTGGCCCTTAATTGGCCTGCTGAACCCGCTGGGCGGGCTCAATGAGGTCAATCAAGTTAAAATCGTGTGGATTGGCCGCATCTCGATGGAGGCGGGACTACAACCCCGAAAGTTGTAGTTCCGCCTCCAACCCGACTCCTGAATGAAAATCCTGCCCTATACCTCTATTTATGAAGCCCAGGATCCCGTAAGCCTTTTTAACTGCTTTCTCAACCTGCCCTGCCACTTTCAACGATTTGTGCACACATACCCCCAGGCCTCTCTGTTCATGCACCCGCTTTAGGATTGTACCATTTAGTTTATATGCCCTCTCCCCATTCTTTCTACCAAAATGTATCACTTCACACTTTTCTGCGTTAAATTTTATCTGCTTCATCGCTTTACAGCCAATGAAGTACTGATTGAAGTGTAGTCACTGTTGTAATGTAGGAAACGCGACAGCCAATTTGCGCTCAGCAAGCTCCCACAAACAGCAATGTGATAACGAGCAGATCATCTGTTTTAATGATGTTGATTGAGGGATAAATATCGGCCCCAGGACACCCAGGAGAACTCTTCTTCGAAATAGTGCCGTGGGATCTTTTATGTCCATGCCCTTCACAGTTGAATGGCCTGCCAAACTCACTGTCTCGGCTCACACATGTAGCAAGTTTAAGCTGTTGCTCAGCAACGTTCTCCCTAAGGTGCGTGGCTACGCAGCAATCGGGCGCTCCCGCGCAGGCCGCTAACCAGCTGTGCAGCAAATTTAAAGGGACCGCGCACAGAAGAAAAATGAGAGGGAACACTGGTGTCAGGAACTAGAGGGCGGTGCCTATTAATCTGGCCGTACCCCATCATGTGTCGCGACTTCAGGGGGTGAGAGGAGAAAAATTGGGGGAAAAAAAGCTTTGAAACTGAACCTAAACAATTCCCTCGCGAGCACCGCCAATCCTCCAAGTGCCTCGTAGTAATAGTAAGAGATGACCTTCTACTTTCACACACAAAATAAATTGTAAAAATGGGATCTTTAAAAGGGTAATGAGTCATATATCAGGAGGCTGTCTGAGAAATGTGGGCGTTTCAGTAATTCTACAGAAAATATTAACTGAAGTGAAAGTTGAAACCTGCTCAAATGATACGCACCTTGGTGCTTATTCTTATCTGGGTATGCCTGACCTTTAAAGAAGGCATTTTCGTAGAAAGCAACTATTGATACAACTTAGCACGGCGGAGAAGGGCAATTAGAGATTGCTGCAAGAATCTGAGATATACTGGAATGACCATCAGTCCCAGCTGTTGCATTTATTGGTTTTATATATAAATCACGCAGCAGAAGTGCGGTACTCTATCTCTCAGATTACAAAGCACTTGCACTATGGAACTCCAATTATTTCGTGCCCTACCCATTTAAATCAGGGCTCCCAGCTCTATAGCAAGTATCAGATAGAACTGCATGCAAAGGCGAGACAGCCAATTTATTTTTCCCTTTTTTTTGCCAGTTTTCTGTCCTCCCTTCCCCATCCTGTGGGTGTTGACTCCTTTCCACATACTCCAGTGTCTCACCAAGTGGTCACGTGTGACCCTGGATGGCGAATGTTGGTGGGCTATTCGACTGCAGCGACATCATCAGCGAGCTTGATCCAGTCCTTACCTGACGTTCCTCCGGCAGGAATGCTGCTGAACAGCGATTAGGAGTGGGAACTCTGGCCGATTTCCTTACCCCCCTCTCCCCCGCCCCCCTCCCCCCCCCACACACACACAATTTTGGGGCGCTGAGGCACAATTGTCGTGCCCCTAACACCAACCCTCTGAGACTAACTAACTCAATGCAGATTGAGAATCAAATCTGGAACCGTCTTGGTTTGTATCCACTGGCTAAACTTGCTGAGTCATCAGGGGGAGCCCCCCCCGACCCCCCGTCAGAAATACTTCTGAAAAAAAACCTATATTATCATGGAAGCCCACGCTACACCTCCGCCTTCTAAATAAAACATTTCTTTGGTTGTACTTCATATTTGCATTTATTTCAGTGCCAAATATAAACGTTTTTATTAATCTGCAAGGTATTGCAAGTGGGTACAGGGGGTTGATTCTGAAAAATCTACATGTAAAGAGTTTTGAAAGCAGCTGGGTCTGTTTTAGGAACTTTGTCAAAGTAACTTTCTCTTTCTTTAGTTTGTGCCAGAATTTTCAGAAATGTGACTGACTCCAGGAGAAAACATAACTAGAACAGTATGTGAGACAAATTTCACAGAAGCAGACACAAAGAGAAAGAACCTGGCTCTATGTGCATTCACTGATGCTCTAGGGAACTCTCTGTAGAGCAGTGTTAGGCTGCCCAACCCAACCCTATTGCTGGCATGCAGCAGTTTCATTTCCCCCCACCCCTCCTTCAATGTGTCAGTGTGTCCCTCCAATCTTCTCTCCCTTTACCCCCAAGGTTATTTAGTGTCAGTCGTGGCTCAGTGGGTAGCACTCTCACCTCTGAGTCAGGAGGTTGTGGGTTCAGGGTCCCACTCCAGAGACTCGAGCGTAAAAATCTAGGCTGACACTCCCAGTGCAGTGCTGAGGGAGTGCCACACTGTTGGAGGTGCAGTCTTTCAGATGAGATGTTAAACCGAGACCCCGCCTGTTCTCTTCAGGTGCACATAAAAGATCCCACGGCCCTATTTCGAAGAAGAGCAGGGGAGTTATCCCTGGTGTCCTGGCTGATATTTATCCCCCAATCAATCAACATCACAAAAACAGATTACCTGATCGTTATCTCATTGCTGTTTGTGGGAGCTTGCTGTGCGCAAATTGGCTGCTGTGTTTCCTACATTGCAACAGTGACTACACTTCAAAATAGTACTTCATTGGCTGTAAAGCGCTTTGGGACATCCGGTGGTTGTGGAAGGTGCTATAGAAATGCAAGTCTTTTTTACTCTACGGGTCCACTCGCACACGCTTATTTTGCAGGAGCCATCAGTACATTGCCGATTCTGAAACTGAGGGAAACAGGCCGCTTAAAAAAACGTGCGCATGGGTGACTGTGACTGTGTATAACAACGTCCCTGTGTATTGGTCGTGGGCCACTCACTGACGCTCAGGGATGTCATGACACACAAGTGTGTGCTTGTGCACAAACACACACACACACACGTACTTGTGCACACACACACACACACGTACTTGTGCACACACACACACACACTGACATGAATCAGTCATTCATGAAAGAAAGACTTATGAAATAACACTGAGCGGCCTATGGGTGGCGCTGTCCAGGGAGAGTATAAATACTCGGGCACGTGCCCAGCTTGCGCAGGACATTCTTAACAGGAACTAGTGAAGGACAACTAGACCTCCATGTTGTAAAACAGTTGATTAAAGCTTTGTTTAACGCTTAGACCAAGTGCCTAGTAGTTTTCTTACGTCACACACGTACTTGTGCACACACACACACACACACACGTACTTGTGCACACACACACACACACGTACTTGTGCACACACACACACACATGTACTTGTGACACACACCTCTCTGAGTTAGGCTGTTTTAGAGTCGTCATTACACCAATACAAGTAAGCTCTGCAGAGGGGCTGATTTTATTCAGAGGATAATCTCCCTGTGTTAGATTTAGGGTTAGGTTTACAATTAGGGTTGGATACAGGTTGAGGTTTACAGTTTAGGTAAGTTACAGGTTTAGGATCACGATGAAGGTTAAAGCTAGGATTAGATTTATGATTAGGATCAGATTTAAAATCAGATTTAATAGTTAGAGTTACAGTTGTGGTTAGAAACAAAAATGCTTAAACCAATACAGTGGCAGATCTAATATTGACTTGTAGCTGATTTGATGAATTACCAAGGCAGGGAAAAGTGATTGACAGCAAGTTTAGACAATTATAGAATAGGAAATGTACAACCGACTCAACAAGTCACCGTACAACAATCTTTTTAAAATTCGTTCCTGTGGGCGTCGCTGGCAAGGCCGGCATTTATTGCCCATCCCTAATTGCCCTTGAGAAGGTGGTGGTGAGTGGCCTTGAACCGCTGCAGTCCCGTGTGGTGAAGGCGCTCCCACAGCACTGTTAGGGAGGGAGTTCCAGGATTTTGACTCAGCGACGATGAAGGATCGGCGATATATTTCTAAGTCAGGACGATGTGTGACTTGGATGGGAGCTTGGAGGTGGTGGTGTTTCCACGCGCCTGCTGCCCTTGTCCTTCTAGATGGAAGAGGTCGCGGGTTTGGGAGGTGCTGCCGAAGAAGCCTTGGCGAGTTGCTGCAGTGCCTCTTGTAGATGGTACACAATGCAGCCACGGTGCGCCGGTGGTGGAGGGAGTGAATGTTTAAGGTGGTGGATGGGGTGCCAATCTAACCATATTGGGTTTTTTTGTTCAAAGTTCAAATCATAGGCTTTAGTGTTAGAGGAACTATAGAGTGAGTTTATTTGAGGCAATAAAATATTGAAGCAGAGAGTTTATTCTGAAGGGGGAAATTCCATGTAATGGGTGCGATTATGTTGCGCGGCACAGATACACACACCCAACACAATGCAGAGCTGTGCTCATACACTCAGCTCACACCTTTCCGATGTGAAGAAAGTCGCACAGTAAAGGACATTTTGACAGACTCGGGAACAGCGCCTGGAAACACTGGAAATGTGAGTTGCTAATTTTACATGTGTTTTAAATTATATGGAGTGCGCTTTTACGTGTAAGTGTGGTTACAACTGCTTACAAATACATAAGTTGGGCAGTAACTGAGGATTTCATAGAATCTTACAGGACAGAAGGAGGCCAGTCAGCCCATCGTGGCTGAGCCAGCTCTTTGAAAGGGTTGTCCAATTAGCCCCACTCTTTCCCCACAGTCTTGCTATCAAGAGCTGAAAAATCTCGGTTGGAGCCTTGGCCTCCCTAAAATCCCAAGGTTCCTCTGGGCTCTAAAGTAAAACACTGGCCATTCATTCAGAGAGGCTATTGGCTCTAGGATGCTGCTATGAGAATCTGAGTCTGAATCTCTCTTCAATTCAGCGAGCCTTTTCCTGGTGCTTGGTTAAAAAATGGCAAACTTGCATTTTTATAGCACCTTTCATGACCTCAGGACATCTCAAAGAGCTTCACAGCCAATGAAGTACATTTTGAAGCGTAGTCACTGTTGTAATGTAGAAAACACAGCAGCCAATTTGTGCACAGCAAGCTCCCACAAACAGCAATGAGATAACCAACCAGATAATCTGTTGGTCGAGAGATAAATATTGCCCAGGAGATCAGGAGAACTCCCACGTTCCTCTTCAAATAGTGCCACAGGATCTTTTATAGCCTCGGTTCAATATTTCATCCAAAAGATGGCATCTCTGACAGTGCTGCACTCCCTCAGTCCTGCACTGAAGGGTCAGCTTAGATTACGGGCTGGATTTTCATTGAGGAGTCGGGTAGGAGGCGGGACTACAACTTTTGGGGTTGTAGTCCCGCCTCCATCAAGTTCTCGCCAATCCACGCGATTTAGACTTGATTGACCTTGTTGAGCCCGCCCAGTGGGCTCAGCAGACCAATTAAGGGCCACCCGGCAACAGGTGATGTCACAGATTGACATTTCATCTGTCAAGACCTTTTGACAGATGAAATATCAGCGTTTGACAGCTCTTTGAAGCTGTCAAACACTGACAATCTGTACTCCAGGTTAATTCCTTCCTCTCAGGATGAATTAGAGATCTCCCCGGAACAGAAAGCAGAGGCTGCAACTTTTGACAGCTCGCAGCCATTCTGCTTTCTGTGCCGGTGAGATGAGGGACTCCCGAGACCTGAAGGAAGGAAGGCTGTAAAGGTAAGTAAAGGTTAGTAAAACTTCTTTAAACACTTTACACACACCAAACACACTTACCTTTGCACTCATGCACCCATCACTCACCTGAACACCGGACATCTCGACCCCTCCAAGCCCTTCATCCCGACGGCCCGCCTCGCTAACTTGGCGTGGTTTGGAGCCGTCGGGAATCCCACATTTCACCAATGAAAATAGGGATTAGGCTAAAAACTGCCTGTTTACTACCTGTTAACAGGCAGTTAATTGGCACTAATCCCCTTCCCGCCTCGGGGGGGCGGGTCCCAGTGCGGGGCAGGTACCCACCTCCTTTGAAACTGGTATGGAGGCGGGTTGGGGGGGGATGGGGGCGGATTTCGGGATTTTAAACCCCCACACGCCTCCAATCCCGACTCCACGGCCCAATGAAAATCCAGCCCTATGTGCGCAAGTCTCTGGAGTGAACGTTCTCATTCGAGGCAAGAATGGCACCAACTGAGCCAAGCACCAGAAGCAAGGATAGAAAAGGAATCCTCCTTCCTGGTGAAACAGCGATTTACTTGTACTTCTTGCAATCTAGTATACTGCATTCGCTGCTCACGATGCGGTCTCCTCTACATTGGGGAGACCAAACGCAGATTGGGTGACTGCTTTGCGGAACACCTCCGTTCAGTCCGCAAGGGTGACCCCGAGCTTCCGGTCGCCTGTCACTTTAATTCTCCGCTCCACTCCCACTCGGACCTCACCGTCCGCGGCCTCCTACACTGTTCTATTGAAGCTCAACAGAAGCTCGAGGAACAGCACCTCATCTTTCGATTGGGCACTTTACAGCCTTCTGGACTCAACACTGTTCAACAATTTCAGATCATAACCTCGGCTCCCAATCTCTCGGACAGCAGGTGCTGGTAATGGTTTTGCTGTTGCCATTTACACCTCCTCTAGACCCATCTTGTGTTTCTTAGCTTGTCCCATTACCTCCCCCTTTTGCCTCGCACCATCATCCCTTTTGTTATTTCATCTCTCCTGCCTTCCACCCTATCACAGACCTTCCCTTGTGTTCTTTCCTCCCCGCCTTTCCCTGTTTCTGTACTTGCTTAAAACCTGTTACATCTCGAACATCTCCCAGTTCTGATGAAAGGTCATCGACCTGAAACGTTAACTCTGTTTCTCTCTCCACAGATGCTGCCTGACCTGCTGAGTATTTCCAGCATTTTCTCTTTTTATTATAGAAAGGGAAGTAATGGCTATAAGGAAGAGAATATTTAAAAAAAAACACAATTAAACACTGTGCCTAAGGCAGCACCCGAGCTGAGCAGTTGCACGCACATCCCAGCCTCAGCACACAAGCCAATATCACAGCCTTCCCTTAAACTGGGCAGTGCTCCAATTAAAAATAAATAAATCTCCCGATGGCTCATTTGGTAAAGACAGTGAATTACTGAGTCAAACAGACCAGAAGGTGCCAGGTACCACGCCAGTTTGTGCTGCGTTAACAGATCTCACATGGGATGGTGGTTGGGTGCTATAATTGGCTTCAGATGGAGGGTGTGAAGGCTCTGCTTGCTCAGCAGCCTTGACCCTTATTTGGACCTAGGGTCCGGCTCGTTCATTACCGTCCAGGAATGCCATTTTTGTATTAGTGTTTAATTCACTGCCACCTCTCTTCCAGGAATACCACTCTCTTCACGGATGCTGCCTGACCTGCTGAGTATATCTCCAGCATTTTCTGTTTTTATTTCAGATTTCCAGCATCTGCAGTATTTTCTTTTTGTACTCATGGATTATCTCCTGCTTCACAGGTTACTGGGAACTAGGGAAGGAGCCCGGGAGTTGGAAGAGGGCCTCCAGCGATGATCCAGAGCTAAAACCTCTATCTCTAAGCCACACAACAACAACCCCTTTATTGCACATTATTGATATCGCACTTGTGGCTGTGTTGTGCACAACAGAAACATTCACTTAAAGGGAGCTGGAGAGCAACTTCTAGGAAATTCATTGGACCCTGGACCACCCTGGTGTTGTCAATCAAAGAAATGTATCTTAATGTACCAATGGGGGGTGGGGCTCGGTGCGATTGGCTGAAGATGAGGGAGGAAGTAGGACAATATCCCATGATTGACATATAGCAGCACAGGGGCTGCAAAGGACAAAATAAGTGCCAGGTGTGGAAATATATCGGGCGTTCCTTCATCGTCGCTGGGTCAAAATGCTGGAACTGCTTCCCTAACAGCACTGTGGGAGCACCTTCACCACACGGGCTGCAGTGGTTCAAGAAGGCATTCGATAAGATGCCACACAAGAGGTTATTACACGAAATTAGGACTCATTGGGGCTAATATATTAGCATGGATTGTGGGTTGGTTAATGGACAGAAAACAGAGAGTAGGAATAAACGGGACTTTTTCAGGTTGGCAGGCTGTAACTAGTGGGGTACCGAAAGGATTCGTGCTTGGGCCTCAGCTATTCACAATCTATATCAGTGATTTAGATGAAGTGACTAAGTAACGTATCCAAGTTTGCTGATGATACAAAGTTAGGTGGGAAGGTAAGCTGTGAGGAGGATGCAAAGAGGCTGCAGAGAGATATAGACAGATTGACTGAGTGGGCAAGAACATGGCAAATGGAATACAATGTGGGGAAGTGTGAAGTTATCCACTTTGGTAGGAAAAACAAAAAAGCAGAATATTTTTCAAATGATGAGAGACTGGGAAATGTTTGCACTCAGAGGGACCTGGGTGTCCTTGTACATGAATCACTGAAAGTTAACATGCAGTTACAGCCAGCAATTAGGAAGGCAAATGGTATGTTAGCTTTTGTTACAAAGTGATTAGAGTATAAGAGTAAAGAAGTCTTACTACAATTATTCAGGACATGGGTGAGGCCATACCTGGAGTACTGTGTACAGTTCCGGTCTCCTTACCAAAGGAAAGACATACTTGCCTTAGAGGGAGTGCAGTGAAGGTTCACTAGACTGGTTCCTGGGACGAGGGGATGCCCTATGAGGAGAGATTGAGTAGACTAGGCCTATATTCCTTAGAGTTTAAAAGAATGAGAGGTGATCTAATTGAAACATATAAACTTCTTAAGGGGCTTGACAGGGTTAATGCTGAGAAAATGTTTCCCCTGGCTGGGGAATCTAGAACACGGGGTCACAGTCACAGAATAAGGGGTCGGCCATTTAGGACTGAGATGAGGAGAAATTTCTTCACTCAGAGGGTGGTGAATCTTTGGAATTCTCTACCCCAGAGAGCTGTGGATGCTCAGTCGTTGAGTATATTCAAGACAGAGGTCGATACATTTTTGGGAACAAAGGGAATCAAGGGATACGGGGATAGGGCAGGAAGGTCGAGTTGAGGTAGAAGATCAGCCATTATCTTATTGAATGGCTGAGCAGGCTCGAAGGGCCAAATGGCCGACTCCTGCTCCTGTTTCTTATGTTCTTAAGGCAACTCACCCCCACCTTCTCAAGGGCAATTAGGGATGGGCAATAAGTGCTGGTCTTGCCAGCGACGCCCCACATCCTGTGAATGAATAAAAATGTTTCCACATAAAAAAAATAATTGACTTGGATATCAGAAGAACGTGCATTATCAACATTGTTATTAATTCCTTGTTTACTGTTGATATCATTAATACATTACATCCATTTACTGAACTTCTGCCAGTGTAATGCAGCAACATATCCTTGGGATGTGCTTTCCCTTCAATCAATGTCTCCAAATTCAATCTGTGCGGGCCAGTGAAGATTAATTTTCCATGTTAAAACCTCGCTGGAGTCATTGGGTTTAAAGCTGGTCAATGAAACAGTCCTGTCCTTCTATTCAGATTTAACTGGTCTCTGATGGGCAACTGGCTCTTCCTTCCCTGTGAGCTTCTGGGTTACTTCCAACAACTCAAATTCACCCCAGAAACTCCGGGGAACTCATGAATAAAGGATCGCAGTCAAACTTTTTCTACGCATTGTTCTAAAAATAAATATTGCATTTATTTAGCATGTCCTCAGGGCATAATCGGAAAAGCTTCACATCCATTGAATTATTATTTGAAGTGCAGCCACTGTTGTTATATGGGTAATTTAGCCAAATTTACACACAGCAAGCTCTCATGATCAACACATCACAGAATCACAGAAACCCCACAGTGCAGATAGAGGCCATTTCGGCCCATCGAGCCTGCACCGACACATATCCCACCCGATCCTCGTAACCCCTACACAAACACATATCCCACCCCTATCCCCGTAACCCCACGTATTTAATCCCCCTAACACTAAGGGTCAATTTTATCATAGCCAATCAACCTAACCCGCACATCTTTGGACTGTGGGAGGAAACCGGAGCACCCGGAGGAAACCCACATGTGTGGAATGGCCAGATCATTTATTTCTGGAGGTGTTAGTTGTGGGAGGAATGTTGGCGAGGACACCGGGTGAATTCTCTGCTTTTCTTCCAATAGAGCCATGGGATATTTTAGGTCCACCGGAATATACCTGAATAGTTGCATCATTCTCTCAATACTGTGCTGATCGGTTAGCTTTGTCAGCTGTGGCTCAGACTCGCCTCTGAGTCAGAAGATTGTGGATTCAAGTCCCACTCCAGAGACTTGAACACATAAAGCTAGGCTGACACTCCAGTGCAGTGCTGAGGGAGTGCTGCACTGTTGGAGGTGCCATCTTTCGGATGAGACGTTAAGCTGCAGCCCCATCTACCCTCTCAGGTGGACGTAAAAGATCCCATGACACTATTTCGAAGAAGAACAGGGGAGTTCTCCCTGGTGTCCTGGCCAATATTTATCCAACATCACTAAACCAGATTATCTGGTCATTATCACATTACCGTTTGTGGGAGCTTGCTGTGCGCAAAATTGGCTGTCACGTTTCCCATATTACAACAGTGACTCCACTTCAAAAGTACTTCATTGGCTGTAAAGCACTTTGGGATGTCCGGTGGTCGTGAAAGGCGCTGTAGAAATGCAAGTCTTTCTTTTCTTTCAATATGTGCTCGTGGCCCAAGGTGGGGCTTTGACCCACAAGCTTTTGACTCAGAGGCAAACTGAGCCGAACTGACATGTTTCTGAGAGAATAGCACAACTTGAAATGCTACTGTACCGATAAAATTAATGGGAAAAAATGAGTCAACTGAACTAACACTGATGGAGCTTGCTCGGGGTTTATTCAACATATCTATTACACTGTGGGAAAAAAGACCTTTTAATCTCTATTTTGCTTCAGGCTTGTCAATTTTGTACTCATGTCCCCTTGTGCTGTGACCTCCAAGTTGAATAACCTGCTCACATCTATTACCTGTATCTTTCATCATTTTAAAGACCCTTCTTCAACTGCTTAAAGACCTGATTATGGATGCATTATGAATGATTATTTCCCATTACAGGCCCCACGGTGATATAGCAATATTAGTGCCGGGTTGAAGGCAGTGATGGCTCTAGTGTTACTTTAAAATGAGCTTCTGTTTCAAAGCAGTACTGTTGCCTATTGGCTCAGCAGTTCAATGCACTGTCTGGTGTGGTGCTAAGCCTTATCATCCTATCTCTGTAACCTCCTCCAGCCTTACAACCCTCTGAGATCTCCGTGCTCCTCCAATTCTGGGCTCTTGCACATCCCCGATGGTCTTCGCCCACCAAGTGCATGGGAGTATCCCCCCCCCCGCCGGAGAGCTGGCTAATATTTATCCCTCATCCAACATCACCGAAAGAGATTAACCAGTCATTTATCTCATTGCCGTTTGCAGGATCTGGCTTTGTGCAAATTGGCTTCCGCGGTTCCTACAGTGACTACACTTCCAAAAGGAATTCACCTGCTTGGAACAAACACCCTGAGGTCGTGATAGGAGCTAGATAAATGAAATTCTTTTTAGTTAACTTTTTTATTCAATGATGGGTCGGATTTTGCGGTGTAAATAACGGAGTGGTGAACAGCATTCGCCGTTATTAATATGTAAATCAGACAGCAGCATCCAGCACTGCACGTGGCATTTAAATTAGTAAATCAGGCAGTTTCTGTTCGAGATGCTCTTCCAGTAGTTGTGCTGCAACAGTATCTCGCCGAGAGTGTCGCTACTTCAATACATGGCACTAAACTCACCAAAATATTTAGGTCTTATCCATTCCAGTGTAACTAGCGTGTAGGTATTAATTATTGCCACACGACCTCTCTGTCACTGAAATTTAACTTTAATAGATGTGGACTCTCATTCCTTCAGATTTGAATTATCATTGGCAATTCGAAAAGAATGTTTTCAAAATAAAAATGTGTTTTTTTTTACTTTTTCTTTCTGTCCCCTAGGCCCTACGCTCTGGAATCCGCTCCCTAAGCCTCTCTCTCCTCCTTTAAGACGCTGCCATGTGAGAAAAAAAAGAAAAAATAGGGGCCGAGGTTATGATCTGAAATTGTTGAACTCGATGTTGAGTCCAGAGGGCTGTAAAGTGCCTAATCGAAAGATGAGGTGCTGTTCCTCGAGCTTACACTGAGCTTCTGTGGAACAGTGTAAGAGGCCGAGGACCGAGAGGTCAGAGTGGGAGTGGAGCGGAGAATTAAAGTGACAGGCGACCGGAAGCTCGGGGTCCCCCTTACGGACTGAACGGAGGTGTCCCGTAAAACAGTCGCCCAATCTGCGTTTGGTCTCCCCAATGTAGAGGAGACCGCATCGTGAGCAGCGAATACAGTATACTAAATTGCAAGAAGTACAAGTAAATCACTGTTTCACCTGGAAGAAATGTTTGGGGCCCTGGACAGTGGGAAGGGAGGAGGACAAAGGGCATGTGTTGCATCTCCTGCGCTTGCACGGGAAGGTGCTGTGGGAAGGGGACGGTGTTGGGGGTGATAGAGGACCACGGTGTTGCAGAGGGAGCGGTCCCTTCGGAATGCTGAAAGGAGAGGGGAAGGGGAAGATGGGTTTGATGGTGGGATCATGCTGGAGGTGGCGGAAATGGTGGAAGATGATCTGTTGAATGTGGAGGCTGGTGGGGTGAAAGATGAAGACAAGGGGAACCCTATCGTGGTTTTGGGAGGATGGGGAATGGGTGAGTGCAGAAGTGCAGGAAATAGAAAGGACACGGTCAAGGTTGAGGAAAAAGGAAGACACGTCGGAAGCACTGGTATGGAAGGTGGCATCGTCAGAACAGATGTGGCGGAGACAGAGAAACTGGGAGAATGGAATAGAGTCCTTACAGGAAGCGGGGTGGGAGGAAGTGTAGTCCAGGTAGCTGTGGGAGTCAGTGGGCTTGTAGTGGATGTTTGTCAATAGCCTATCCCCAGAGATGGAGACAGAGAAGTCGAGGAAGGGAATGATTATTTGTCTTGTGTCCCAAATGCTCTGTGGGGTTTTTGTTAAGCTGCAAGATTACTTGGTGAGTTTAATAGAAACTGAGCAAATATTGCATTACAAACTGTTGTAAATTTGCATGATTATCTCTTATACGTTCAAGGTAAACAACTCCATGAGCCATTTATCACCAGGAACAGGATCCAAGCACTTGAATTACATATATTTACTTATAGTGTTCCTTACCTCCTGTTTGGAATGCCCACAATCTCATCCATCAAATTAAGCTCACTCCACCTTGCTAATGATGGGATGGCGGGAATGACGTATGAGGAGAGATTGTGTCAATTGGGCTTATACTCACTGGAGTTTAGAAGATTGAGAGGGGATCTCATCGAAACCTATAAAATTCTGTCAGGCCTGGACAGACTAGATGCAGGAAGGATGTTTCCGATGGCCGGGGAGTCCAGGACCAGGGGTCATAGTCTAAGGATAAGGGGTAAGCCATTTAGGACTGAAATGAGGAGGAATTTCTTCACCCAGAGAGTGGTGAACCTGTGGAATTCTCTGCCACAGAGGGCGGTGGAGGCCAGTTCATTAAATATATTCAAGAAGGAGTTGGATATATTTCTTAAGGCTAAAGGAATCAAGGGATATGGGGAGAAGGCAGGGACAGGGTACTGAATTTGGATGATCAGCCATGATCTCATTGAATGGCAGAGCAGGCTCGAGGGGCCGAATGGCCTACTCCTGCTCCTATCTTCTTCTATGAACACTGGAACAAGAGTAGGCCATTCAGCCCCTCGAGCCTGCTCCACCATTCACTTAGATCTTGCCTGATCTGTACCTCAACTCCATTTATCCGCCTTTGTTCCATACCCCTTGATATCCTTACCTAATAAAAATCTGTCCATCTCCATCCTGAGAGCTCCAATTGACCCCCAGCACCCTCAGCCTTCTGGGGGAGCGAGTTCCAAATTTCCACTACCCTCTGTGTGAAAAAGTGCTTTCTGATTTCACTCCTAAATGGCCTAACTCTAATTTTAAGATTATGCTGTCTCGTTCTGGATTCGCGCACCAGAGGAAATAATTTCTCTTTATCTGCCCTATCGAAACCCTTAATCATTTTAAATGCCTCAATTAGATCACCCTTCAACCTCCTAAACTCAGGGGAACACAAGCTAAGTTTATGCAACCTGACTCTCATAATTTAACCCTTTGAGCCCTGGGTATCATTCTGGTGAATCCGCGCTGTACCCTCTCCAAGGCCAATATGTCTTTACATGCCTAAAACTGAACGCAGTACTCCAGAGGGAGTCTGACCAAGGCTCTGTACAACTGAGTACAAAGTAAACTCATCACAGGTTGCTGACATTCAAATAATGTGACATACAGAATGCAAGAATAAATGATGGTTGCGACAGCAGTGACAATGATCAGTCATGCCTACAAGCGTGAAACTCCACTATCCCTTCAGTAAGGTTAACCTTTAGCGACTTCCTTGCACAGTTGTTGGAAAAAGTATAGTTACGGCTCAGCTGTTCAGTGCAACCTCTGATGTGAGACTGAGCAATAGGAGAACTTACATTTATATAGCGCCTTTCACGATCTCAGGGCATCCCAAAGTGCTTTCAGCCAATGAAGTACTTTTTGAAGTGTATTCACTGTTGTAATGTGGGAAACGCAGCAGGCAGTTTGCGCACAGCAAGCTCCCACAAACAGGAAACTCTTTGGTATCCGGCACCAACGGGACCGGGATGGTGCCGGTTGATTAAAAATTCCGGATGACGGAAAGGGTTATCTACCGAGGCTATTTTTAACAAACAAAAATTTAAAAATCAAGAAATGTGCAGTATACAGTAATTGGGTACTCACCTACAGAATGTTGTGTTAAATGGATGGTGGAAGATGCTTGATTAAGTACAGTACTGCCAGTTGAGGGTAATCCATAACTCTTTAATTACTTAACAGTAAAACAAAACTTATACAGTAAACAACTGTATACAGCGCGGGAGAGTCAGACTCCTGTTATTGAGGTGTTCAGACTTCCGACAGCGCCAAGAAGCCGAGTGGTGGCAGTTTGGAGAACTGCTTCCCACTGACTAACTTGGCCACCACGGGAGACTTGGACTCGGCAACATTGCCGGTTATTGAGGTGTTTTCGGAGTATGAATTTTGCTGGTTAATAGAGAATTCCGGATATTTAGGTGCCGTTTAAACGAGAGTTTCCTGTAATCTGTTTTAGTGATATGGGCCAGGACAATGGGGAGAACTTCCCTGCTCTTGTTCGAAATAGTGGCGTGGGATCTTTTATGTCCACCTGAGAGGGCAGATGGGGCCTCGGTTTAAAAAAGAAAGCACCTTTCACAACCTCAGGACATCCCAAAGCACTTTACAGTCAATTAAGTACTTTTGAAGTGTAGTGACTGCTGTAATGTAGGTTTAATGTGTCATCTGAAAGAGATGACCTCTGACTGCCAGCTTAGGTTTTTGTGCTCAAGTGGGGCTTGAACCTAGAATCTTCTGACTCAGAGGTGAGATTGCTATCGACTGAGTCACGGCTAACACTGTAGGGATTGAAAGTCCTGGGTCCAATCCCCTGTCTGTCCTGAGTTAGTTGATCACAGCCTGGAGGACAACTGTTGGAGGTGCTGCAATTGGCCTTAGCTCTCCTGGGGCAGCGAGGCAAAAAATCAGCCAGGTTTCTTGTTCCTGATTGCGGTCAGTGACTTCTGCTGGTAAGTAAATGTCTGGCAAGGAGAAAATGAGACTCCGTGATCAAGAGGCCCTTTTAAATTTGGTGCTTCTGTCGTCCGGGTTGTGGGAGAGTGACGTCTGCAGTTACATTCTGACTTTTACATTCGGGTCTGGGGAGCCATGAGCACACTGGGCTATACTTTTATCTGGAGCCCCGACAGAACAGAAGATGGCCAGGACCACCTCCACCTTGTCCACATTGCTAAAACTGACTCCCTTTCCCAATGGCAGAATCGTAGGCCCATATTTTCATGAGCTTACGACGGCATCAGGAGGAGAGCGTCAGGCTTGTTTACAGTCTTCTTCTCAGGCAGTCCCTCGGAACCGAGGATGACTTGCTTCCACATTAAAAATGAGTTCGCAGGTGACTGATGAGTCCAATGCGGGACCTACAGTCTCTGTCACAGGTGGGGCAGCCGGTGGTTGAAGGGGGCGGGTGGGTGGGGTGCTTGGGTTGACGTGCGCTCCTTGCGCTGTTTGCGCTTGGCTTCCGCTTGCTCCCGGCGAAGAGACTCGAGGTGTTCGGCGCCTGCCCGGATGCTTCTCCTCCACTTTGTGCGGTCTTGGGCCAGGGATTCCCAGGTGTCGGTGGAGATGTTACACTTTTTCAAGGAGGCTTTGAGGGTGTCCTTGAAGTGTTTCCTCTGCCCACCTGGGGCTCTCTTGCCGTGCCGCAGCTCCGAGTAGAGCACTTGTTTCGGGAGTCTCATATCGGGCATGCGGATGATGTGACCCGTCCATCAGAGCTGATCGAGCGTGGTCAGAGCTTCGGTGTTTACAGTATAGAGGGCAGCTAGACAGAGGGGAGACCTGGGGGGAGACTTAAACCGCCAGCGAGTTTCCGGCAGCAACTCGGTTAGTTTCCCACCTGCCTGCAGTCGGAGGTGACGCCCATTTTAACTGGCGGGCCTCAGAAACACGCCACCGGAAGTGGCCAGGAAGCAGCTGCTGACCTTCGGCACTGTGTGGGGAAAAGGGTTTGGGGTGGGGGTTCCCCTGGTGGTCGGGGGGTGACATGAATCAGTCATTCATGGAAGAAAGTCTTAGGAAATAATACTGAGCGGCCTGCGGGTGGCGTTGTCCAGGGAGAGTATAAATACTCGGGCACGGGCCCAGCTTGCGCAGGACATTCTTAACAGGAACTAGTGAAGGACACAACTAGACCTCCATGTTGTAAAACAGTTGATTAAAGCTTTGTTTAACGCTTAGACTAAGTGCCTAGTAGTTTTCTTACGTCAGGTGGTATGGCGGAAAAAAATTTGCAGGGCTACGGGGAAAGGGCAGGGAAATGGGACTAGCTGAAGTGCTCTTGCAGAGATCTGGCACGGCCTTGATGGGCCGAATGGCCTCCCTCTGTGCTGTAACCATTCTATGATGGGTGTCTGGGCCTAAACTTGCTTTGTGGGACCCAGGGCTGGGCAATCCTGCTCCTTCAGGCCCCACAATGAACAGTACCCGAAGCACCTCCTCAGCTTCCCGATCTTCTTCGTCCCTCACCTTCATTCAGCTTCCACGCTTGGGCCAAAGTTAAAATTGCTGTCGGGGCCCAATGGTGTCATCGGATCCCAATTAGCCTATGTGAATTAGGACCCCGCTGGCTTTGGGCGGACAGCTTAGCCGCCTGTCCAGAAATGTGCGTTAAAATCGGACATGGCAGGATCCAGGTGGCTTTCTGGCAGGTAAGTAACCCGGGACATTTTAACTGCCCACCTGCCAGGTGGGTAGGGTTAAAGTTCCCCTCCCCTTCCCACCTTTCTCTGGTGTCTGCATTCACATAATGTAAAAAGACAATGGGCTGTATTTTCCGATGCCTACGGGTGTGTACGAGATGTGTACATACCCGTAGGGACATTGGGAATGCCGGTTTCAGGCATGCGAAGCGCATGCGCTGAAAACCAGCATTTCCGATCTGTCAAGACAGATCGGACGCCTGCCCTGGAGAAGGGCCTCTGCGGGCGGAGTGTTCCGCTTTCTGCAGAACCTCCGCCCACTGAAATCACTTAAAAATCTTAACGCCTGGTAAAAGCCTGCGTAAGGCCTGCTTTTACCAGCATAAGAGTTTAAAAAGTTAAAAAAATAATTTTTTTCACTCATTTATAATTTTAAAATACTTTTAAAAAGGTAAGTTTATTTTTAGCCCTGTAAAAACCTTTAATTATTTTTTTCATAAAATTTAAATTTTTGTTTAAAGTATTTAATTTAATGTAATTTTAACTCATTTTAAAAATGTGATGGTTTTTTAAAAATTCATTTAATGTTTTGATGTCTTTTTTTCAGTGATCCCCATTCATACTTTTGACAGATCTACCTGTCAAAAGTATGAAGGGGGATTCCCTTCTCCCATTGGCTCACCTGGCCCACGTGATCCCAGGGACGCTTGCGAATCGCTTGCGCCTCTGGGATATGTGGGCCCTGCGCATTTCGTCATGGAGAGGCCCAGGAGCAGAAATGGCCGGACCTTTGGAGCACTCAGGTAAGGGCATAGATTTTCTCCTGATAGGAGCATCTGCACGCAGGGAGCCTCCTATCGGAAATTACGGGCCTATAAGACTACAGATGAAGAATGGTTACTTGGGTAAAATACAGAGAGCTGCCATGTCTTGGGAACCATCTCAGATGATTTAGTGCTTTTGGGGAAGAGGAGAGAATTGTAGAGGGTGGAGAGGAAATTGCTCACTTATGACGCTTTTATATAGCACCACGGAATCCAATAGCAGCTCAATTGGCTTTCACTGTGATGCAACCAGACAGTCACACTTCCACTGCCTGCTTGTATCACTGTGGAGATGGGAGAAGTTGGAGTATGAAATGCGCAGTCTGTTTCTCACTCCTGGCTCGACGGTTAATGAGATGATCAGTTCTTTTCAATCATTAATCTGTGAACAGTGAGACAGTAAGTTACACTGGTTATAATAAGTGAATGGTGATAGAGTGAGTTGAACTAGTTATAATAAGTGAATGGTGGTAGAGTGAGTTGCACCAGTTATAATAAGTGAATGGTGATAGTGAGTTTAACTAGTTATAATAAGTGGTGATAGTGAGTTGCACTAGTTATAATAAGTGAATGGTGGTAGAGTGAGTTGCACTAGTTATAATAAGTGAATGGTGATAGTGAGTTTAACTAGTTATAATAAGTGGTGATAGTGAGTTGCACTAGTTATAATAAGTGAATGGTGGTAGTGAGTTGCACTAGTTATAATAAGTGAATGGTGGTAGTGAGTTGCACCAGTTATAATAAGTGAATGGTGGTAGAGTGAGTTGCACCAGTTATAATAAGTGAATGGTGATAGTGAGTTACACCAGTTATAATAAGTGAATGGTAGTAGAGTGAGTTGCACCAGTTATAATAAGTGAATGGTGGTAGAGTGAGTTACACCAGTTATAATAAGTGAATGGTGATAGTGAGTTACACCAGTTATAATAAGTGAATGGTAGTAGAGTGAGTTGCACCAGTTATAATAAGTGAATGGTGGTAGAGTGAGTTACACTAGTTATAATAAGTGAATGGTGGTAGAGTGAGTTACACTAGTTATAATAAGTGAATGGTGGTAGAGTGAGTTGCACCAGTTATAATAAGTGAATGGTGATAGTGAGTTACACCAGTTATAATAAGTGAATGGTAGTAGAGTGAGTTGCACCAGTTATAATAAGTGAATGGTGGTAGAGTGAGTTACACTAGTTATAATAAGTGAATGGTGGTAGAGTGAGTTACACTAGTTATAATAAGTGAATGGTGGTAGAGTGAGTTGCACCAGTTATAATAAGTGAATGGTGATAGTGAGTTACACCAGTTATAATAAGTGAATGGTAGTAGAGTGAGTTGCACCAGTTATAATAAGTGAATGGTGGTAGAGTGAGTTACACCAGTTATAATAAGTGAATGGTGATAGTGAGTTACACCAGTTATAATAAGTGAATGGTAGTAGAGTGAGTTGCACCAGTTATAATAAGTGAATGGTGGTAGAGTGAGTTACACTAGTTATAATAAGTGAATGGTGGTAGAGTGAGTTACACTAGTTATAATAAGTGAATGGTGGTAGAGTGAGTTGCACCAGTTATAATAAGTGAATGGTGATAGAGTGAGTTGCACCAGTTATAATAAGTGAATGGTGGGAGTGAGTTGCACCAGTTATAATAAGTGAATGGTGGTAGTGAGTTACACTAGTTATAATAAGTGAATGGTGGTAGTGAGTTACACTAGTTATAATAAGTGAATGGTGGTAGAGTGAGTTACACTAGTTATAATAAGTGAATGGTGGTAGTGAGTTACCAGTTATAATAAGTGAATGGTGGTAGTGAGTTGCACCAGTTATAATAAGTGAATGGTGGTAGAGTGAGTTACACTAGTTATAATAAGTGAATGGTGGTAGTGAGTTACACCAGTTATAATAAGTGAATGGTGGTAGAGTGAGTTGCACCAGTTATAATAAGTGAATGGTGATAGTGGGTTGAATTGTTCAGCAGTGTGTTTCAATGTTGCTGGGTTCTCCTTGCTCTTGGGCAGAGGATAGTCATGCAAAGGGAGGAGGTTATAGGAACATGACCTAAAAAGGAATGAAAGAGATAACTTAGAACATTTAGAGCAGGGTGGAGGTGTTTTAAATTAAATTAATGAGCTTTGGGTCGAATCATCGTAACATTCTGGGCATTGTGACAGAGGGTGACATTTAGCAAAGGTAAGGGAGTGAGTCACTGCTCCTACACTTGGTAATGTGCCAGGGTTATGTGTTACTGGCACTGGTGTGTGTTCAATGGAAGTGCACCTGTACACATTGAAAATGGGCATTAAAAGAAAGTGCTTCTGTTACCTCGATGGTAGATGTATTATCCACTGTCGGACTTAGCCACGCAAGACAAGAAGCTCCCGAGCTTGATTCCTGGTCTGTGGTGAGTTAGCTGATGGTGGCTGGGGTAGTCGGGGCGGAGGACTCCTGAGTGATGGAGGAGGGAGAAAATTCAGCAAGGATTCCCACTCCTAGTCCGATCACACTCCTGGAAAATGCGTGTATCCCGATGTCCGGTGAGGAGAGCTGGTGCTACCCCTCATGGTCGAATAGGCTTCAATCATTCACGAATGAACAATGGCCACCTGTGTAGGGTACTGGAGGGATGCCAGCACCTGCAGAAATGTACCCCAAAAAGGAGCAGCGCCTTCAGGAGAGAAATGTTGAACAAAATGTAACTGGAGCAGAACCAGCAGGTCACACTGGTTTGTTTATTGTGGCTTTGGACAGTTTGGGACTGTACTGAATTCAGAGTTGTTTCAATATTTAAGGAGTGGAATAGCTGGTTACAACACACACAAAATAAGAAGGCACATTTGGCTCTAGTCCCCACTTTCCCAACTTAAAATCAAATTATTTTATATGGTTGAAAAATGGAGCCAAAATTGACCTAAAATAGACAAGTATCTCATTAGAATAGGGGAGCATTTCTGATTTATTGAGACGTGACCTTCACAAACAAAAAAGGATAAAACTCAAGATGCCATCCTGACAGATCAGAAATAAAGCCTTCCCCTTCTGAGCTGTAAAGACTGGGTAGGACCCAGGTTCGATTTCCAGCATGTACTGAATTAACTGATCTCAGGGAGGGCAGAATGTCGAGGGGCTACAATTGGTCACAGCACCCCTGGGGTTAGGGACGGGGGAAAATCTCGCAGGGTTCCTACATCTTACTGCTAGCCAGCAAAGCCTACGCAGACATTGGATCAGAAGAGTTCAGATGTGATGTTTGAAAGAAAAGAAAGACTTGCATTTCTATAGCGCCTTTCATGACCTCAGGACGTCCCAAAGCACTTTACAGCCAATGAAGTACTTTTTGGAGTGTAGTCACTGTTGTAATGTAGGAAACGTGGCAGCCAATTTGCGCACAGCAAGCTCCCACAAACAGCAATGTGATAATGACCAGTTAATCTTTTTTTTTGTTACGTATGTTGATTGAGGGATAAATATTGGGCCAGGACACTGGGGATAACTCTCCTGCTCTTCTTCGAAATAGTGCCACGGGATCTTTTACGTCCACTTGAGAGGGCAGATGGGGCCTCGGTTTAACGTCCCATCCCGAAAGTCTCATCCCTCAGTACTGCACTGGAGTGTCAGCCTAGGTTTCTGTGCTCAAGTCTCTTGAATCCACTTTGTATCTGGTTTTCGACAGCGTGCCGGCCCTCATTTCTAAGCTTCTCCAATGAATGATGGCCATCAGGATGGTGAAGTAGCAGTGGCATTACACCTCAGTCAAAGGGCTCTCTACGCGGGAGTCCTCCCTTTTTCTATTGGGGACTTGGCCTGGAGAGTGTTACACGGAGCATGCCCGTGCAATAAAGTTTTAAACAGGTTCACAGACTCCCAGGCCGCCTGCCTTTTCTGCGGCCTGGAGGAGTCTGTTTTTCATTCATATATAGAATGTGAGAGGTTGCAGCCCCTCTTTCACTATTTGAAGGGGCTGCTCCTCGATTTTTGGCTGTACTTCAGTCCCACGCTCCTGATCTTTGGTCACCCGGGGCGGAGGGGAGCGGGCAGATCGGCGGACTGCTCCTGGGCCTGGCCAAAGTGGCCATTAATAGGTCCAGGCAGCGGGCGGTCGAGGGGGTCGTTTGGCCCGATTGCCTGCCTCTCTTCCGCGGCCATGTTCGTGCCCGGGTGGCCCTGAAGATGGAGCACGCGGTGTCCGCCGGCATGCTCGAGGCCTTCTGCGACCGGTGGACGCCGCGGGGACTGGAGTGCATCAACACGCCTGGCCAATCAAATTTTAATTTAATGTGAAAAGAATGAGACTCCGATCAACAATCTGAGGGCAGTACAGAGTTGGGAGATAGTAACAATAAGAGCTGTCTAGATGATTAAGGAGGATGTCAATAACTGAGCACAGAGTGTGATGCAGAATCAGGATTTACTGTTGAGAAATGTGCAGACTGTTTGACCACAGCGGAACAAAAGATTCTGGAACTTACTGTACTTTGTGTTCAGCAGGGAGAGAGGGGAACTTGACAACCTCTGCTCCCTTCGACACAGAACCTTGAATGCTAGTCACTGGATCAGAAAGCACTTAGCTCTGTTCAAACAAACAGGGACACACAGGGCAATCTACCACTATTTCAACCCAAGCAGAAACTGACAGTAGAGTGCTGCCAAGTTCCAGTAGTTAATTTATTGCAGGAGATTACTGCTCACAGGTTTGCCAAGCCCCAACTTCCTCCTCATCTTCAACAGAAAGTTCAAAGTGCAGAGTTTCCCCTGCGGCTCCCTTACAGCTCAGTGACATTTGCAATGAAATCGCTGTATTTTTTTTCCCGCACCCCTCCCCAGTTTTCTTCCCCTCCTCTCCTGACTCTTACTGGAGTCTAGTTCCATGGTTGCTGACCTCGTCGTTCACTTGCGATCCTGGATAGTAAAGAAAAGACTTTGCATTTCTGTAGCGCCTTTCGCGACAGCAGAACGCCCCAAAGCGCTTTACAGCCAATGAAGTATTTTTTGGAGTGCAGTCACTGCTGTAATGTCGGAAACGCGGCAGCCAATTTGCACACACAGCAAGCTCCCACAAACAGCAATGTGATAATGACCAGATCATCTGTTTTAGTGATGTTGGTTGAGGGATAAATATTGTCCAGGACACCGGGGAGAACTCCCCTGCTCCTCTTCGAAATAGTGAGATGGGATCTTTTATGTCCACCTGAGAGAGCAGACGGGGCCTCGGTTTAACATCTTATCTGCAAGACGATACCTCTGACAGTGCCATACTGCCCCAGTATTGCTCTGCTGTGTCAGGCTAGACTTTGTGCCCAGGCCTCTGGAGTGGGACTTGAACCCACAACCTTCATGAACTCAGAGGCAAGAGTGCTGCCCACTGAGCCACGGCTGGATAAAATGTTAAACCGAGGCCCCATCTGCTCTCTCAGGTGGATGTAAAAGATCTCACAACACTATTCAAAGAAGAGCAGGGGAATTATCCCCGGTGTCCTGGGGCCAATATTTATCCCTCAACCAACATCACTAAAGCAGATTATCCGGTCATTATCACATCGCTGATTGTGGGAGCTTGCTGTGTGCAAAGTGGTTGCTGCGTTTCCTACATTACAACAGTGACTCCACTTCAAAAAGTATTGCACTGTTTGTAAAGCGCTTTGGGGCATCCTGAGGTGCTATAGAAATGCAAGCCTTTTTTTTAAATCACTGCCATGCGGGCTCCCCTGTGTCATACAGAGACCTGATGGCTTAAATGGCGTGCAAACGGAGGGCAACCAGCTTTCTGTGTTTAGCCGATGGCAGATGTGTGGGTCTAGGATGCTGCAGGTTCCCTGTGGGTTGACCCTGCTACAATGTGGTAAACACCGAGCATCTGCCTGTGGCTGCCATCCTGTAATGCAAAAAGCACCTTGTGTGAGACTGTTCGAGGAGCTCGGCCACATTGGCAGTCAGCAGAAATGAATGAGTTCAGATCTGACTGAGTATAATTGTGTTCTTTGTGCTTCAATCCAAGGCAAGTTATTCGACCAGTCCAGAGATCTGTTAGGTCACCTTGTACCGGGCAATTGACATATTTTGTGTGCAAGGCGTGGTTCAGAGGTTGGAGCTGAACTGGAGTCCAGCCTCTGAAATGCACTGTCTCTTTCTGTGTGACGAGTGACAATTTAAACAGGACCCAGCTAATGGACTGTTTTTTTGTACTGGAGCTGATTTGGATTTATGCCACTGTAAACAATGATGGCCTCTGACCAACATTCTCCAGCCCCTGTGTCACCCACTCCAACTGTCGAATTCTTCGGCATCATTGTAATGCATCCCCCCGCCCACCACTGCCGCCCCCGGTCTACCTCCTACCTTTCTGGCCAGTGTTACAAAGTATTTACAGCACAGAAACACTGTTTTCTGCAGTATAAACCGTCCTTTACAAAGGTAGCAGTTATAAATAGAGGGTGCATCATGGGGTAGCAGTAGTGAGACTCGACGGGGAGCTCAATGGTGACTGTGTTGTGAGTAGCTTCACGAGTGATACATTTATCAAGTCATTCTGGTCATGACCGTTTCTATTTATTACTCTTGTGGTAGTTGCACGTGTTAAGTTAAAAAAAACAAGATTAACCCGGAGAGAAGGGTAATTCACTCAGTGGTTTGATCAGAAAATACACTGTTCAGTGTAACTGAGCCATACAGACCAGGACGTCCCACATTCGATCCCTGGCTTCCAGTCTGCACTGGACTAAACTAAGCTATGGTGGTGGTGGTGGAACACTGTAATTGGCCTGGGCTAGTCAGGTATAGAAGCAGCCAGGATCCCGGCTCCTAACTGTTGTCCTGTGATTGCTGCCGGAAAATACAGGTGCATGGATATCAGATAAGGATATGATTCCCGCCATAATCCCTCAAAAATGTCAGCCTGGCTCAATGGTAGCATTTGTGGCTCTTGAGTTAGGGAGCCATGGGTTCAAGCCTCGTTGCAGAACGTGAGCACATAATCTAGGCTGACACTCCAGCCCAGTACTGAGGGTGCCGTCTATCAGATGAGACGTTAAACCGAGGTCCCATCTGCCCTCTCAGCTGGACATAAAAGATCCCACGAGGACCACGACACTACTTTGAAGAATAGTAGGGGAGTTCTCCCCGGTGTCCTGGGCCAATATTTAACCTTCAACCCAAATTCACTAAAACAGATGATCTGGTCATTCTCACATCACCGTTTGTGGGAGCTTGCTGTGCGCAAATTGGCTGCAGCGTTTCCCACATTACAACAGTGACTGCACTTCAAAAGTACTTCATTGGCTGTAAAGCGCTTTGAGACATCCTGAGGTCGTGAAAGGCGCTATATAAATGCAGGTTCATTCTTTTCTTCCTTTCATCTCATTTGCTGTTTGTGAGACCTTGCAGGTTGTTTGCTGGATTCGCCTACATAACAAAAATAACTACACTTGCAAAGTAATGAATTGGATCTGAAGTGCTTCGGGGCATCCCGAGAACATGAAAGGTGCTATATAAATGCAGGTTCTTTCTGTTATCAAATAACCTGCTGACAGTCAGTGTCCTGGCTTGCACATAAAAACATAGACGATAGTAGCAGGAGTAGGCCATTCGGCCCCTCGAGCCTGTTCCGCCATTTAATGCGATCATGGCTGATCATCCAAATTCAGTACCCTGTCCCTGCCTTCTCCCCATATCCCTTGATCCCTTTAGCCTTAAGAAATATATCTAACTCCTTCTTGAATATATTTAATGAATGGGCCTCAACTGCCTTCTGTGGTAGAGAATTCCACAGGTTCACCACTCTCTGGATGAAGAAATTCCTCCTCATCTCAGTCCTAAATGGCTACCCCTTATCCTTAGACTGTGACCCCTGGTTCTGGACTCCCCCGCCATCAGGAACATCCTTCCTGCATCTAGTCTGTCTAGTCCTGTTAGAATTTTATAAGTTTCAATGAGATCCCCTCTCATTCTTCTTCTAAACTCTAGCGAATATAAGCTTAATCGACCCAATCTCTCCTCATACGTCATTCCTGCCATCCATGGTGAATAGCCACTACATCGAGGTACGTGACAGCTAACAGTGCTGGTGGAATCATACCCCAGCGAGACTTAATACTTACAGGGGAGAAGGGGACAAGAATAAGAAAAACAGAAAAGAAAACAAGAATGTCAAGTTGGCAAGAGGCTGAGGGCAAAGGGCGGGTTGGG
Source organism: Somniosus microcephalus (assembly GCF_052327205.1). Classification (NCBI taxonomy): domain Eukaryota; kingdom Metazoa; phylum Chordata; class Chondrichthyes; order Squaliformes; family Somniosidae; genus Somniosus; species Somniosus microcephalus. Next base: position 9,882,541 of record NC_140999.1, read on the forward strand.
GGGGGGGGGGAGATAATTCAAACACATGCTGCAGAAAGACACAGAACCAGAGGACACAGATTTAAGGTGATTGGCAGAAGAACCAAAGGCGACATGAGGAAAAACTTTTTTACTCAGCGAGTGGTTAGGATCTGGAATGCACTGCCTGAAAGGGTGGTGGAGGCAGATTCAAGCGTGGCTTTCAAAAGGGAATTGGATAAGTACCTGAAGGAAAAAAATCTGCAGGGCTACGGGGAAAGGGCTGGAGAGTGGGACTAGCTGAAGTGCTCTTGCAGAGAGCCGGCACGGGCTTGACGAATTCTATGATTCTATGATTCATTCTATGAACTACCAAACATTTCTTAAACTGACAGTATTCAGTATTCTCAGAATTAACAATATGATTTAACAATTGTATGCTTTTGATGCTGAGAATTGTCTGGAATCCTCAGTGGTCACATGGGCAAGATGTTTAAGTTGATACATTAGGGGGAAAGGTGTTTAAGTGGTTCCATAAGGGGGGTGAGGTGTTTATGTTGATACATTACGGGGCAAGGTGACCCCATACCCTGACTCAGGGGCACTGAGGCCAATTGAAGTGTCCATTCTGCTGCCTTGACAGAGAACTGTTAGCTCAGCTCAGACCATGAATCGAGCTTCCTGGTCTGTATGGCTGAGCTACTCTCTGCCTTAACCAGCTTAGCCATTGAGGCAGCTCTTTTCTCAACCTTGCTGTCCCAGTGGTTACCCTTGCAGGCCTGTACAACAGGGACCAAGAACGAGCAGTCTCATCTGAAAGACAATGGGCTGGATTTTCTCAACCCCGAGGAGGCGGGTATGGAGGTGGGACTGCCGGTAAAGTAGCAGAAAATGGGGGCGGATGGCAAACCCGCCCCCATCCTGCCTCCGTGCCCTTTTGCCAGGAGGCGGGAAGATGTGCTGCTTCGGGTCCCATCTTCTGGAGGCAGGAAAGGGATTAAATCCTTTTAACTGCCTGTTAACAGGTAGCTAACAGGCAGAGAAAAGGATTAGTGCCATTTTACCTTCACAGGTGAAGGCTTCCCGACCTCGGAGAACCCCGCCGGGTTGGAGGAGACGTGAAGGAGGTCTGCGGGGGTCGGAGGCACCTGGAAGTAAGATGTAGAGGTGAGTGATGGGTGCAAGTGTAGAGTGGTAAGTCTATAAGGTGAGTGATAAGTGTTAAAAAATGTTCACTTACCTTGTTTTCTTCCTACAGCCTTCAACCACCCTGGATCGGGATACCCGACATCTTCCTTGTCGATTTCACAGACTGGCTGTTGGATCCTCTGACCCAACAGCCATCTGAAATCAACAAAGTTGAAAGGTTTGATGAGTCCTGAACACAAGGGCCCAGAAATTCGGGTCCCAACGCGTGAGTACGCACGGGGTACTCACGCGTTGACCCGATGGAAGTGCCGGTTTCTTGCATGCACTGTGCATGCGCGGGAAACCGGCACGTCCGTTCCTCTGAACGAAGGGGTTCAGAGGTCGAACATGTGCGCACGGGAGTCTGCGCGTGCGCTTTGAACTTACGTTTTTTTTTTACAGGTTTTTCCGTGAGGGTAAGTCTTTAGATTTTAGAAATGTAAAAACCAGACGTAAGGCCTGCATTTTAAAAGGTAAGTGGTCAATTAATTAAAATTAAAACATTTTTTCCACAGGTTTATTATTTTTAAATACTTTAAAGCAAGGTAAGTTTATTTTTAGCCCTGTTTTTTTATAAAATTATTTTTTTCAAAAATTAAAATTATTGTTTAAAATAGTTATTTAATGTAATTTATAGTTTATTTAAAAAGCGTGATTTAAAAAAAAAATTTATTTGAAGGTTTACTGTTATTTTGGGGCTCGTATATTCATATGTTTAGACAGGTCTTCCTGTCAATCTTATGAATGGGCTTTTCCCTCCTCTGATTGGCTGCCCATGGCTCACGTGATCCCAGGGGACGCATCGCACTAACTACGCCCCTGGGACACGCAAGCACAGTGCGCCGGGAGTTGGAGCAGGTCCCGGAGTGGAATTCCACGGGAGCCCAGAGCTCAACTGCCGGCGCGCAAGGTAAGTGCGGGTCGGGGGCTTGCACCCGCGGGAAGCCCCCGACCCGAATTTCTGGGCCAAGGACTCATCAAACTACAGAGAATGTCAGTGTTTGACAGCTTCAGAGCTGTCAAACACTGACATTTCTTCTTTCAAGAAGTCTTGACAGATCGCACGTCAGACGTTGACGTGCTCTGTCTGTGACTTCCTCCCTAATTGACCTGCTGAGCCCGCCGGGCGGGCTTAACAAGGTCAATCAGGGGAAAATCCCTCTGGTTGGTCAGACGATGATGGAGGTGGGACATTGACACGACAGGCAGCCGTCCCGCCTCCAACTCGTCTCCATTGAGAAAATCCAGCCTCAGTAGTGCACTGGGAGTGGCAGCCTGGATTATGTGCTCAAGTCTCTAGAGTAGGGTTTGAACCCACAAACTGCTGACTGCGAGGCAAGAGGACTACCAACTGAGCCATAGCTAACATGCTCTAGTCTAGGCCCCATGCTCTGGAATTCCTTCCGCCTCGTTACCTAGTAAGGGGAAACTAGATAAACACATGTGATGGGATACTCTCCACTTGCCTGGGTGAGTGCAGCTCCAACAACACTCAAGAAGCTCAACACCATCCAGGGCAAAGCAGCCCGCTTGATTGGCACCCCATCCACCACCTTAAACATTCACTCCTTCCACCACCGGCGCACCGTGGCTGCAGTGTGCACCATCTACAAGATGCACTGCAGCAACTCGCCAAGGCTTCTTCGACAGTACCTCCCAAACCTGCGACCTTTACCATCTAGAAGGACAAGGGCAACGGGCAAATGGGAACACCATCACCTCCAAGTCACACACCATCCTGACTTCGAATTATATCGCCATTCCTTCATCGCCGCTGGGTCAAAATCCTGGAACTCACTCTCTAACAGCGCTGTGGGAGCAGCTTCACCACATGGACTGCAGCGGTTCAAGAAGGTGGCTCACCACCACCACCTTCTCAAGGGTAACTAGGGATGGGCAATAAATGCTGGCCTGGCCAGCGACACCCACATCCCATGAACGAACATAAAGAAAAGGAGAAAAGAATAGAAGGATATGTTGATGGGGTTAGATGAAGAAGGGTGGGAGGAAGCTGGTGTGGTGCATAAACACCAGCACGGACCTGTTGGGCCGAATGTCCTGTTTCTGTGCTGTAAATACTATGTCATGTGAAAAGAGTAATGGGAATGGTCTGGTATCATACTGAGCTCCACAAATCTGGAAGGTCGTGGGTTCAATCTCTTCTCTGTTCTCAGCTGAGGGCAGCCGTTGTGCTGATCCAACGGCCCTGGGGCTAGGGAGGGAGGAAAGCTCGGCTCCTGATCATTATCTCTGCCCGCAGTGGAAGTGCCTGTCTGGAGAAGGCAGGATGGACCTTGGCTGCTGTAATCCCCACAGCGAAACTGCTTGTCGGCTCTCACACACGGAGCATAGACACTGGGTAAGGCAGGGCATCCCGACTGGCATTGGTAGAACCGTAACCCCACTGAGGATAAAACACTATATGGGGGGGGGTGGGGGCTAGGTGAGAAAACTGAGAGGGAAAATAAATAAAGCAAAACTTTAGCACACATTTTTAAGTCTTTGGCAAGTTTTATTTTTCCCCTCAAAACTAATCAATGCCTTTTAACAAACTGTTCAGTTCTAGTTGGGTCGAATGCTGTGCCCTGTGCCGTAACCACCAGAACAAGCTGTTTTGTTTTTTGCTTTGTTTTTGTTTTGCTTTTCCCTCATGCCGATTCCCTCGCTGGGTCAGAGGCAACAGAGAGAGAGACTGCGAGCTAGCAGTGACCGCCCGTCATCAGCGTCCCTGGAGGGGCTCAAACCTAAAGTCCCAAGTCAAACACCAGCTCGCCGTGAGTGCAGTGACACTGACGGTAACTGAAAGGGTCGCTCACGTCATTCTTCACCAACACACAGCAATCACCGGTTCTCTTTCGTTGGCTAGTGAGGTCTGGCGCATACTGGACTGGGCCAGTGAACTTTGCACAACACCCTGTTGCCCTGCTTGTGAACTTTACTCGATTGCATGCAGCACTGTTATGGAAAGTGCTGCCAGAATCCTTCAGTGTTTGTAAAGTTTGTGTGTTGCACAGAGTACAGAGGAGGAGTGAAATTCCTTATGCTGATCAATTTAATTATCACTGTCCCACGATAGGAAGAGGATTAATTGAGAGAATACAACTATCAGGCTGGGGCTCTTCTCAATAGGGTAGACAAAGTGAAGATGTTTCCACTTGTGCGGAAGTCCAAAACTAGGGGCCATCAATATAAGATAGGCACTAATAAATCCAGTAAGAAGCATCCGGGAAGGCGCCGAACACCTCGAGTCTCTTCGCCGGGAGCAAGCGGAAGCCAAGTGCAGGCAGCGCAAGGAGCGCACGTCAACCCAAGCACCCCACCCACCCGCCCATTCAACCACCGTCTGCCCCACCTGTGACAGAGACTGTGGGTCCCACATTGGACTCATCAGTCACCTGAGAACTCATTTTTAATGTGGAAGCAAGTCATCCTCGGTTTCGAGGGACTGCCTAAGAAGAAGAAGGAATTCAGGAGAAACTTCTTTCCCCAGAGAGTGGTGGGAATGTGGAACTCGCTACCACAGGAAGTGGTTGAGGCAAATAGTTTGGATGCATTTAAGGGGAAGCTAGATAAGCACATGAGGGAGAAAGGAATAGAAGGATATGCTGATTGGGTGAGATGAAGAGGGGTGGGAGGAGGCTGGTGTGGAGCATAAACACCGGCACGGAGCAGTTGGGCCGTAAAATACTAGGTAATTCTATGCAATGAAAAAGTTGTGATTTCCCATTTTACAATCCCCTCAAATTTTTCAGTAAAATGATCAATATGATGAGTTTGAGCCCCTTCAATATTATTCAAATCTTGCTTTGTTTTCTACCTGGTTGATCATATTCATTTATTAAACTCCATGCCACCTGCCCCACAGCCAATAGCAGCCTCCAATAACTCACCCCAGTGGCCCCTTCTTTCTGCAGAATCTGGACAATGAGTGTCAGCGGGTTGTTTAATCATAAACAATATCATAGCCAAGCCCAGTCTTGTCCTCACCACACGCAGGGACTGAATATCAATCAGGAAGGGAAGCCTTGACCCAGTTCCTTGCTTCCCAGCCCAGTGGGGCTGAAACCATTGATAATGTCCTTGTTCAAAAGCAAAATACTGCGGAGGCTGGAAATCTGAAATAAAAACAGAAAATGCTGGAAATACTCAGCAGGTCAGGCAGCATCTGTGGAGAGAGAAACAGCGTTAACGTTTCAGGTCGATGACCCTTCGTCAGAACTGGAAAAAGTTAGAGATGTAACAGATTTTAAGGAAGTGTAGGGGCAGGGAAAGGGGGGGAGGAAAGAACAAAAGGGAAGGTCTGTGATAGGTTGGAAGGCAGGAGAGATTAAGAGACAAAAGGGATGATGGTGCAAGGCAAAAGGAGATGGTAATGGGACAGGTTAAGAAACAAAAGATGAGTCTAGATGAGGTGTAAATGGGGATGGCAGAATCATCAACAGCTACCATGTGAAAAAATAGGGGCCGAGGTTATAGTCTGAAATTGTTGAACTCAAATTTGAGTCCAGAAGGCTGTAAAGTGCCTAATCGAAAGATGAGGTGCTGTTCCTCGAGCTTACATTGAGCTTCATTGGAACAGTGTAAGAGGCCGAGGTCAGAGTGGGAGTGTAGCAGAGAATTAGTGACAGGCGACTGGAAGCTCGGGGTCCCCCTTACGGACTGAACGGAGGTGTTCCGCAAAGCGGTCGCCCAATCTGTGTTTGATCTCCCCAATGTAGAGGAGACCACATCGTGAGCAGCGAATACAGTGTACTAGATTGCGAGAAGTACAAGTAAATCGCTGCTTCACCTGGAAGGGGTGTTTGGGGCCCTGGACAGTGGGAAGGGAGGAGGTAAAAGGGCAGGTGTTGCATCTCCTGCGCTTGCACGGGAAGGTACAGTAGGAAGGGGAAGGGGTGTTGGGGGTGATAGAGGAGTGGACCAGGGTGTTGCAGAAGGAGCGGTCCCTTCGGAATGCTGAAAGGGGAGGTGAGCGGAAGATGTGTTTGGTGGTGGGATCACACTGGAGGTGGCGGAAATGGCAGAGGATGATATGTTGAATGTGGAGGCTGGTGGGGTGAAAGGTGAGGACAAGGGGAGCCCTATCGTGGTTCTGGGATGGAGGGGCAGGGGTGAGAGCAGAAGTGCAGGATATAGAATGGACACAGTCGAGGGTCATGTCAACCATGGTAGAGGGGAATCCTCGGTTGAGGTAAAGGGAAGACATATCAGAAGCACTGGTGTGGAAGGTGGCATCATCAGAACAGATGTGACGGAGACGGAAAAACTAGGAGAATGAAATAGAGTCCTTACAGGAAGCGGGGTGGGAGGAATTGTAATCCAGGTAGCTGTGGGGGTCAGTGGGATGTTTGTCAATAGCCTATCCCCAGAAATGGAGACAGAGAAGTCGAGGAAAGGAAGGAAAGAGTCGGAGATGGACCATGTGAAGATGAGGGAAGAGTGGAAATTGGAAGCAAAGTTCAGGGCGAGAGCAGGAAATGGCACCGATACAGTCATCAATGTACCGGAAAAAGAGGTGAGGGAGGGGACCTGAGTAGGACTGGAACAAAGAGTGTTCCACATATCCCACGAAATGGCAGGCATAGCTAGGATCCATGCAGGTTCCCATAGCAACACCTTTAATTTGGAGGAAGGGAGTGGAGTCAGAGGAGAAGTTGTTCAATGTGAGAACAAGTTTAGCCAGGCGAAGGAGGGTGGTGGTGGATGGGGACTGGTCGGGCCTCTGTTCAAGGAAGAAGCGGAGGGCCCTCAGGCCATCCTGGTGGGGGATGGAGGTGTAGAGGGATTGGACGTCCATGGTGAAAAGGAGACGGTTGGGGCCAGGAAACTGGAAACTTTTGAAGTGGCGGAGGGTGTCAGAAGAGTCGTGGATGTGGGTGGGAAGATACTGAACGAGAGAAAAAATAGAGTCGAGATAGGAAGAAATCAGTTCCGTGGAGCAAGAACAGGCTGAAACGATGGGTCTACCAGGGCAGCCCTGTTTGTGGATCTTGGGAAGGAGGTAGAAGCGGGCTGTGCGGGGTTGGGGAACTATGAGTTTGGTGGCCGTCTGGAACATCTCCAGAGGAGATGAGGTCAGTGACAGTCTTGGAAATGATGGCTTGATGTTCGGTAGTGGGGTCATGGTCCGGGGGAGGTAAGAGGAGGAAGCGTAGGAGAGTTGACGTTCAGCCTCCGCAAGGTAGAGGTCGGTTTGCCAAACAACAACAGCTCCACCCTTGTCAGCAGGTTTAATGACAATGTTGGGGTTGGATCTGAGAGAGCGGAGTGCTGCAAGTTCAGAGGGAGGTAGGTTGGAGTGAGGGAGGGGAGCAGAGAAATTGAGACGATGTCCTTGTTGCTGCACGAGCGAAGATCAGACAGCTCAGCACAGAGCAGGCATCAAACCCGTGACTTGCAGTTTGCATGGCTCCATTTCATACTGAGGATGTATTGGCACATTATGACAAAGTCGTGCCAATATAAATAGAGTATATTGCATAATGTTACACTCACCATGTACTAGATTACAGCAGTTTAATTTAATACTGAGGATGCAGTGGCATAAATCCAGTATAATTTTACACCGTGAGTGTGCTGATACAGATACACTGTAGCGTCAAATGTTTCACGGAGGGATATACTGGTTAACTCTGGTACAATGTTACACTGAGAGTGTGTGATACAGATACACTGTGCCATCTGGTACAATGTTACACTGAGAATGTGTGATGCAGATACTCTGTCCCGTCTAATGTTTCACGGAGGGATATATTGGTAATCAGGTACAATGCTACACTGAGAGTGTGTTGATACAAATATAGTGTACAATATAATGTTACACATGGGATTATACTGGTAAAATCTGGTGCAATGTTACACTGAAGATTTATCTGCACCAAAGCACAGTCTAGAGAAAGTAGTGTGAAACCCTTATATCTTCAGAAGCTGCTTAAGTGCATCCCATGGCGCCTTGAGGGCGACACCTAAAGATTATCCCTGGTCCCATTACTGTGCTGGTATCTCTGGTTGCAGATAATAGCAGACCTTGGTGTTCTGATTTGGGATTGATCCACCAATAAGGCAACAACACTAAAAACAGCCCTTCCCAAACCTCCAGGCCCGCAATATTCAAACCAACAATTCATTAATGTTAGTGCAAGTAAAACATATACCAGAAACGCTGTTTACGGAGGTCACGGTCCATCATCAAAGACCCTACCCACCCCAGCCACAGTCTGTTCGCCCTCCTGCCATCTGGGAGACGCTACAGATGCATTCGCACCCGAACGACCAGATTTAGGAACAGCTTCTTTCCCAGGGCTGTCATCCTACTGAACTCCACAAATAAACTCTCAAGCCTGCACATCTGCCAATGCATTTTATTATGGTTATGTTTATGTTAATGTATTACAAGCCAAATGTATGTTGAATGTTTAAATGTCTTAATCTAAATGTACACTCTCGGGAGCCGCAAGCCTACATTTCGTTGTACTGCACTTGTGCACTAACAATGACAATAAAGTTGATTATGATTATGATTATTTGTAGCCCACAATGCCAGGGTTTGAAAGCCGCATGCGGCTGGCCAATATTTATCCCTCAACCAACATCATTAAAGCAGATTATCTGGTCATTATCACATTGCTGTTTGTGGGACCTTGCTGTGCACAAACTGAATGCTGCGTTTCCCACATTACAACAGGGACTACACTTCAAAAAGTACTTCATTGGCTGTAAAGTGCTTTGGGACATCCGGTGGTTGTGAAAGGCGCTATAGAAAGGCAAGTCTTTCTTTCTTATACTTTTGACACCCCTGGTCTAGAGGGCTGGTGTGGAGGGGGGGGGGGTTCTGGTGTGGGGGGCTGGTGTGGAGGGGGTTCCTGGTGTGGAGGGGGGTTCTGGTGTAGGGGGCTGGTGTGGGGGGGGGGGGTTCTGATGTAGAGGGCTGGTGGGGGGGGGGTTCTGATGTAGAGGGCTGGTGGTGGGGGGGGGGGTTCTGATGTAGAGGGCTGGTGGTGGGGGGGGGGTTCTGGTGTAGGGGGCTGGTGTGGAGGGGGCTCCTGGTGTAGGGGGCTGGTGTGGAGGGGGTTCCTGGTGTGGAGGGGGGTTCCTGGTGTGGAGGGGGGTTCTGGTGTAGGGGGCTGGTGTGGGGGGGGGGGGGTTCTGATGTAGAGGGCTGGTGGGGGGGGGGTTCTGATGTAGAGGGCTGGTGTGGGGGGGGGGTTCTGATGTAGAGGGCTGGTGTGGGGGGGTGGGTTCTGATGTAGAGGGCTGGTGTGGGGGGGTGGGTTCTGATGTAGAGGGCTGGTGTGGGGGGGGGGTTCTGATGTAGAGGGCTGGTGTGGGGTGGGGGGGGTTCTGATGTAGAGGGCTGGTGTGGGGGGGTGGGTTCTGATGTAGAGGGCTGGTGTGGGGGGGTGGGTTCTGATGTAGAGGGCTGGTGTGGGGGGGTGGGTTCTGATGTAGAGGGCTGGTGTGGGGGGGGGGTTCTGATGTAGAGGGCTGGTGTGGGGTGGGGGGGGTTCTGATGTAGAGGGCTGGTGTGGGGTGGGGGGGTTCTGATGTAGAGGGCTGGTGTGGGGGGGGGGTTCTGATGTAGAGGGCTGGTGTGGGGGGGGGGGTTCTGATGTAGAGGGCTGGTGTGGAGGGGGTTCCTGGTCTAGGGGGCTGGTGTGGAGGGGGTTCCTGGTCTAGGGGGCTGGTGTGGAGGGGGTTCCTGGTCTAGGGGGCTGGTGTGGAGGGGGTTCCTGGTCTAGGGGGCTGGTGTGGAGGGGGTTCCTGGTCTAGGGGGCTGGTGTGGAGGGGGTTCCTGGTCTGGGGGGCTGGTGTGGAGGGGGTTCCTGGTCTGGGGGGCTGGTGTGGAGGGGGTTCCTGGTCTGGGGGGCTGGTGTGGAGGGGGTTCCTGGTCTGGGGGGCTGGTGTGGAGGGGGTTCCTGGTCTGGGGGGCTGGTGTGGAGGGGGTTCCTGGTCTGGGGGGCTGGTGTGGAGGGGGTTCCTGGTCTGGGGGGCTGGTGTGGAGGGGGTTCCTGGTCTGGGGGGCTGGTGTGGAGGGGGTTCCTGGTCTGGGGGGCTGGTGTGGAGGGGGTTCCTGGTCTGGGGGGCTGGTGTGGAGGGGGTTCCTGGTCTGGGGGGCTGGTGTGGAGGGGGTTCCTGGTCTGGGGGGCTGGTGTGGAGGGGGTTCCTGGTCTGGGGGGCTGGTGTGGAGGGGGTTCCTGGTCTGGGGGGCTGGTGTGGAGGGGGTTCCTGGTCTGGGGGGCTGGTGTGGAGGGGGTTCCTGGTCTGGGGGGCTGGTGTGGAGGGGGTTCCTGGTCTGGGGGGCTGGTGTGGAGGGGGTTCCTGGTCTGGGGGGCTGGTGTGGAGGGGGGTTCTGGTCTGGGGGGCTGGTGTGGAGGGGGATTTTGGTGTAGGGGGCTGGTGTGGAGGGGTTTCTGGTCTAGGGGGCTGGTGTGGAGGGGGGTTTTGGTGTAGGGGGCTGGTGTGGAGGGGTTTCTGGTCTAGGGGGCTGGTGTGGAGGGGTTCCTGGTGTAGGGGACTGGTGTAGGGGGCTGGTGTGGAGGGGTTTCTGGTGTAGGGGACTGGTGTGGAGGGGGGTTTTGGTCTAGGGGGCTGGTGTGGAGGGGGGTTTTGGTGTAGGGGGCTGGTGTGGAGGGGGTTCCTGGTCTAGGGGGCTGGTGTGGAGGGTGTTCCTGGTCTAGGGGGCTGGTGTGGAGGGGGTTCCTGGTCTAGGGGGCTGGTGTGGAGGGGGTTCCTGGTGTGGAGGGGGTTCCTGGTCTAGGGGGCTGGTGTGGAGGGGGTTCCTGGTGTGGAGGGGCTCCTGGTGTAGGGGGTTCCTGGTGTGGAGGGGCTCCTGGTGTAGGGGGCCTAGTGTGGAGGAGGTTCCTGGTGTAGGGGGCTGGTGTGGAGGGGGGTTCTGCTCTAGGGGCCTAGTGTGGAGGAGGTTCCTGGTGTAGGGGGCTGGTGTGGAGGGGCTTTCTGGTGTAGGGGGCTGGTGTGGAGGGGGGTTCTGCTCTAGGGGCCTAGTGTGGAGGAGGTTCCTGGTGTAGGGGGCTGGTGTGGAGGGGGGTTCTTGGTGTGGAGGGGCTCCTGGTGTGGAGGGGGGTTCTGCTCTAGGGGCCTAGTGTGGAGGGGGTTCCTGGTGTAGGGGGCTGGTGTGGAGGGGGGTTCTTGGTGTGGAGGGGCTCCTGGTGTGGAGGGGGGTTCTGCTCTCGGGGCCTAGTGTGGAGGAGGTTCCTGGTGTAGGGGGCTGGTGTGGAGGGGCTTTCTGGTGTAGGGGGCTGGTGTGGAGGGGGTTCCTGGTGTAGAGGACCAGTTTGGGAGTGTTCCTATGGTGTAGAAGGCTGGTGTGGCGAGGACGGAGAGGGTAGAGGGAGTTCCTGTTCTGTTTATGAGGATTTCCAGGGGAGAGCTGACTAAGATCTTTTTTGCATAGGTCACAGATTATTCAGTGCAGACTGGCCTTCCTCCTTCAAAGGGCCAACAAGTAATCTCTGACAGAAATTAAAAAAAAAAAAAATTCTTAGGATGTGGGCGTCGCTGGCAAGGCCGGCATTTATTGCCCATCCCTAGTTGCCCTTTAGAAGGTGGTGGTGAGCTGCCTTCTTGAACTGCTGCAGTCCGTGTGGTGAAGGTACTCCCACAGTGCTGTTAGGTCGGGAGTTCCAGGATTTTGACTCCACGACGATGGAGGAATGGTGATATATGTCCAAGCCAGGATGTGTGTAGATTGGAGGAGAACTTGAGAGTGATGGTGTTCCCTTGAGACTCCGCATGGCAGATTTTGTGCAGAAATGGAAAATAATTTTACTTTCTAAGTGGTTTTCAACTTTTTAAAAAATCAGCCAAAAAAAATTTGAATAATTTTCAGCAAGTGCAGGGACTGGGGATCTCTTCCAGGAAAACTGGGTCATGAGAGAGTCTGGGAACAAGCTGTCCTGATGAACTTTAGTCAACACAGCGTTTTGGGCTTGAAGCCAGGTGCAGGGAGGACGGGGGAATCATTGTTATGGGGAAGAAAAAATATCACTGATTGGCAATTTACTGTTTAGCAATGTTCCTTCAAATTTTGTTTTGGGGGCCGTGCGGCCCTTTCAAAAATCCGCGCGTGTGTAGTTTTTGCATTTAAAAGCCGGTGAACTCCAGAGCGCTGTGGCCGCACAGCTTAAAGGCTCTTTAGACAAGATTCACATAAGGATTTTTTTGGAATAGGGAGAATTAATTGTCAGATGATAAAATACAAACAGTGTTTGCCAAGGGAATAGTAACCTTAATTGCCAGTGGAGGCATGGATATGTTGGGAAGTGTGCATGCCTCTGGGATTGATTGAAAGAAAGAAAGACTTGCATTTCTATAGCACCTTTTGAACATAAGAAATAGGAGCAGGAATAGGCCACTTGGCCCCTCATGGCTGATCTTGGGCTCAAAGCCACTTCCCCGCCCGCTTACCTGTGTTGAACTTCATTTGCCAATTATATGCCCATTCTGCAAGTTTATTAATGTCCTCCTGTGATTTGTTGCAGTCCTCCTCAGTATTGACTATCCCCCCCCCCCCAATTTGGTGTCATCTGCAAATTTAGAAATTGTGTTTTTGATTCCAAAGTCTAAATCGTTGATATAAATTGTGAACAGCAGTGGTCCCAGCACTAATCCTTGTGGAACACCACTACCCACCTTCTGCCACTGTGAATAGCTACCCTTTACTCCCACTCTCGGCTTTCTGTCTTGAAGCCAGCCAGCAATCCATTCTGCTACTTGTCCTCTGACTCCGCATTCTCGGACCTTGTTCATCAGTCTATTATGGGGTACCTTATCGAAGACCTTTTGAAAATCTAGACAAATTACATCTACTGCATTACCATTGTCTACTCTCTCTGTTACATCTTCAAAAAATTCAATGAGGTTGGTCAAGCAAGACTTTCCCTTTTGAAATCTATGCTGACTATTCATTATTATATTTTTGGATTCCAGACGTTTTTCTATTTTCTACTTTGCTACTTTTACGACCACCGGACGTCCCAAAGCGCTTTACAGCCAATGAAGTACTTTTTGAAGTGTAGTCACTGTTGAAACGCGGCAGCCAATTTGCGCACAGCAAGCTCCCACAAACAACAATGAGATAAGAAGAAGATCATCTGTTTTAGTGATGCGGGTTGAGGGATAAATATTCATTGCTGATCTTCTTGCGAGCATCACTGTCAGTGATTTCACTGCCACAATGCTTTGTGGCCTCCAATTCCACCCCGGCTCCCACGCTGGCCCCAGGTGCTGCAGATGACAAGGTTAATAGGGCCGGTCAGGTTCTCACACAGTGGGGGATGGGTTTACAAGGATATTCCCTCTGGGTCCCAGAATACCCAGCGATTTTGCACTTTCACAAAAATAAGTCTGTCAATTAGGATCGAATTCTGACTTGCTCAGACCCAACGACTGAACGGTTCTCGTCTTTTACTCTGCTAGGCACTTCGGTGAAACAAAACTGCTGCTCATGTCACTTCTCTGGCCCAAGGGCGCTATGCCTACTGCCACCCCAGCAGAGATCACCCAATTCGGTATACTCCCATGATCTTCCTGGTCTCAGCCATGGCTCAGTGGGTAGAAAGAAAGACTTGCATTTATATAGCGCCTTTCACAACCTCAGGATGTCTCAAAGCACTTTACAGCCAATCAAGTACTTTTGAAGTGTAGTCGCTGTTGTAATGTAGGAAATGCGGCCGCCAATTTGCACACAGCAAGGTCCCACAAACAGTATTGTGATAATGACCAGATAATCCGTTATTAGTGATGTTGGTTGAGGGATAAATACTGGCCCCAGGACACCGGGGAGAACTCCCCCCTGCTCTTCCTCGAAATAGCACCATGGGATCTTTACGTCCACCTGAGGGGGCAGACGGGGCCTCGGTTTAACGTCCCATCCGCAAGATGGCGCCTCCGACAGTGCAGCACTCCCTCAACACCCTCGCCTCTGAGTCAGAAGGTCATGGGTTCAAGTCCCACTCCAGAGACTTGAGCACAAAAAATCTAGGCTGACACTCCCAATGCTGCGCTATCGGAGGTGTTGTTTTCCAGACACGACTTCACTCCACCATTGGTGGCCGCGCTTTCAGCTGCCTAGGCCTGAGAAGGTTGAACAGGACCAGACCAGGACCTCAAACCCAGCACCAAGCTCATGGTCTACAGAGCAGCAGTGATTCCGGCCCTGCTGTATGCCTCAGAGACACGGACCATGTACAGCAGGCACCTCAAAGCACTGGAGAGGTACCACCAACGCTGCCTCCGCAACATCCTGCAAATCCATTGGCAGGATAGGCGCACCAACGCCAGTGTTCTCGCTCAGGCCAGCATCCCCAGCATCGAAGCTTTGACCACGCTTGATCAGCTCCGATGGATGGGCCACATTGTCCGCATGCCCGATACGAGACTCCCAAAACAAGCGCTCTACTCGGAGCTCTGACACGGCAAGAGAGCCCCAGGTGGGCAGAGGAAATGCTTCAAGGACACCCTCAAAGCCTCCTTGAAAAAGTGTAACATCCCCACCGACACCTGGGAATCCCTGGCCCAAGACCACACAAAGTGGAGGAGAAGCATCCAGGAAGGCGCCGAACACCTCAAGTCTCTTCGCCGGGAGCAAGCAGAAGCCAAGCGCAGGCAGCGCAAGGAGCGCACGTCAACCCAAGCACCCCACCCACCCGCCCCTTCAACCACCGTCTGACCCACCTGTGACAGAGACTGTAGGTCCCGCATTGGACTCATCAGTCACCTGAGAATTCATTTTTAGCGTGGAAGCAAGTCATCCTTGGTTCCGAGGGGCTGCCCAAGAAGGAAGAAGGCCTGAGGAGTGGAGCTCCACCTCAACCACATATATGAATTAAGAATGCAAGCTTGATGCTGGGCTCCATATCTACCTTGTGACTGCCCATTTAAAAGTGTCACAAGATTTTCTGCTGGCTTCACTTGAGTTGTTTCAGTTCAGGTCGGCGCTGAGCTTGAAGTGACCAGTGTCCTGCAGGCATCACATGAATATCAACACTCTGCCATTTGCAGGTAATCATTAAACAACAGAGCAGGCAGCAGGCAGCTAAACATTAACATTCACAGGAGCGCGCTAAGAGGATAACTTCAAGGATAACTTTCAGCCGGTATTTGCAAACATCAGCGCTGAAAACAATCGCTTTCGAAGATTAGCGTTGGAGATTTGAAAGAATAAAAAGATAGCGGGTCGTGTAGCTGCAACTGAACCAACTCTGGTGCAGCAGAGGCTGCACTACAGAACGCCGGGGCATTTGTAGCTTATTCCGCACTTTATGCAACCTGTGAAAGTCTAGCTCGGAAATAAGAAGATTAGCAGTCTAAGCTTCACATTTGGTAAATGTTCCAGAATGAGCCACATGGATCAGAATGGCCTGAGGTTCCATCCCTAGTCTGCGCTGGCCTGGTTGATCTCGGCCCAAACAGTGGCAGGTTCATTGGAAATGGCTTGTGTCACGGGGCAGCTAAGGGTTCCTGCTCCTGATCGCTCTACAGTGACCTGTGCTGGTGGGGTATAGGATCGGGGTTAGCTGTAATGCCCCTATGGTCAAATAGCTTGCAGGCACTAGGCTCAAGTATAAAGAATGGCCGCAAAGCTCCCCCACCTGCGCTGAGGCTTAGCTTATAAAGTTCACCCACTGAGTCATTGAGCCATACTGACCAAACACGGTCCGCAAAAACAACAACTTGCATTTATATAGCGCCTTTGACATAATAAAACGTCCCAAGGCGCTTCACAGGAGCATTATCAAACACACATTTGTGCCACATAAGGAGATATTAGGATGGGTGACCAAAAGCTTGGTCAAAGAGGTAAGTTTTAAGGAGCGTCTTAAAGGAGGGGAGAGAGGCAGCGAGGTTTAGGAAGGGAAAAAGGGGCAGGCCATTTAAGACTGAGATGAGGAGGAATTTCTTCACTCAGAGGGTTGTGAATCTTTGGAATTCTCTGCCCCAGAGGGCTGTGAATGCTCAGTCATTGAGTATATTCGAGGCTGAGATCGATAGATTTTTGGTCTCTAGGGGAATCAAAGGGATATGGAGATCGGGCGGGAAAGTTGAGTTGAGGTCGATGACCAGCCACGATCTTAGTGAATTGGCGGAGCAGGCTCGAGGGGCCATATGGCGGAGCAGGCTCGAGGGGCCGTATGGCGGAGCAGGCTCGAGGGGCCGTATGGCGGAGCAGGCTCGAGGGG
Organism: Somniosus microcephalus; assembly: GCF_052327205.1. Taxonomy (NCBI): domain Eukaryota; kingdom Metazoa; phylum Chordata; class Chondrichthyes; order Squaliformes; family Somniosidae; genus Somniosus; species Somniosus microcephalus. Next base: position 9,898,884 of record NC_140999.1, read on the forward strand.
CCGTATGGCGGAGCAGGCTCGAGGGGCCGTATGGCGGAGCAGGCTCGAGGGGCCGTATGGCCGACTCCTGCTCTTACTTCTTATGTTCTTATGAATTCCAGAGCTTAGGGCCTAGGCAGCTGAAGGCACGGCCACCAACGGTGGAGCGATTAAAATCGGGGATTAGAAGAGCGCAGATATCTCGGTGGGGGGGGGTTGTGGGGCTGAAGGAGATTACAGAGATAGGCAGGGTCAAGGCCATGGAGGGATTTGAAAACAAGGATGAGAATTTTAAAGTTGAGGCGTTGCCGGGCCGATCCTCAGCCTGTTCTGTCAGTCTACCTCGCCTTCTGTATGGCTCAGCTACACACGGAATAAATTAGCTGAGGTGCTGTGTGGCCCAAACATTAGAGGTTGCCGCGACGGAAGCACCATGTGCTACAGCAGTGATGGGAAGCAGGTTTGCTGAGAAGCAAATCTCATGTTCTGCTGCTGTCGAGATCTGAGTAGGCGGGCGAGTTACTTCCTCCCCCAGGAAAGGAAGAAGGAGCAGGGAGAATGCTATCCTTGGCTTGTGTTCATACAGCCATGAGCAGCCAGTTTAAACCAGCACTGGTGGAGCCACCTCCCTCACAGCCACAGATGCTGTTTGCCTGGGAAGGCTGAGGAGAAAGAGACAAGAGTTAATAGCTTCACAATTATCAAAAGCGCATCAGAAGTGACAAAATCAACCATGGAGGCATCCTGTCAGAGCACTGGTCAAACATGCAACCTTACATAATGTTCAGCAGCTGAGTCATATTCCTGTTTGTAATGCAGTGCTGTCCAAGTCAAGAAAATGTCGGGAGTGACATCTGCGATTTGCAGGTTGTAAACCCGCAGATTGCAAACATATGGAGCTCTGCCCGGGGTACAGACCAAGAGGTCACAGGTTCAGCCTGCACTCTGCGCTGAGATAAACATTGGACGATACTGGGCTGTGGGGAGAGAGCAAATCTCTCCGGCAAAGAGCCGGCAGAGGCTTGGTGGGCTCAATGGCCTCCTTCTCTGCTGCAAACGCAGACGGAGTTTCACAAATCTCGGAAGGGACAGTAGTTGGGCCGCTACAGTTGCCCTCGGCGCCAGTTGGCTAAGGCGGAGGAAGAATGTGCTCGGGTTGCCGCTCCTGACCGCTGGACAGTGGCTCTTTCTGGAGGGCACGCGTGTGTAGACCTTGGCCAAGAACGTATATCAGGCGTGGCTGGGATGCACTCTATGGTGGAATAGCCTGGCGAAACTCACCGGGGGTAATTTTGACTTTGTGCGATAGTGTAAATCGGGTGATGGTGAATCGGCGGCCCAGTTTTACATCGCTCCCCATTTTTATTTCCACTGACTGCCGATTCGCTATCGGCTGTTTTACACCATCGCACAAAGTCACTGTCTGCTTCTTCAAATATTGTCTTGAGGGCTTTTACCTATGCCTGAAAGACAGACGGTGTCTCATTTTAACGTCACATCCGAAAAGCTGCACCTCTGATCATGCAGCACTCCCTCAATTCCACGCTGAAGTATCAGCCAGAATTATGTGCTCAGGTCCTGCAATGGGAGTTGAATCCACAAAAACAACAACAATAGCTTGTATTGATATAGCGCCTATAACGTAGTAAAACGTCCCAAGGTGCTTCACAGGGGCGGTTATCAAATAGAATTTGACACCGAGTCACATTAGGAGATATTAGGGCAGGTGACCAAAAGCTTGGTCAAAGAGGTAGGTTTTAAGGAGTGTCTTATAATATAAATGCAATTATTATATATATAAATGCAAGTCTTTCTTTCTTTTTAAAAGCAGGAGAGAGAGGCGGAGAGCTTTAGAGAGGAAATTCCAGAGCTTAGGGCCCAGGCAGCTGAAGGCACGGCCGCCAATGGCGGAGCGATTAAAATCGGGGATGCGCAACAGGCCAGAATTGGAGGAGTGCAGAGATCTCGGAGGGTTGTAGGGCTGGAGGAAGCTACAGAGACAGGCAGGGGCGCGGCCATGGAGGGATTTGAAAACAAGGATGAGAATTTTAAACCTTTGTTTATATGGATGAAATAATTTTGTCTGACAGAATTGTTTTGCGGCGTACCTTTTTAACAGAAGAGGCATTTAATCTTTCTGAGGGGGGGTCTTTGTTAAATGGGAGACTATTTGCAGAGGCACCAAGTATTTTATAATAAACATAATTAACAGCAGTTCTGAAAAAAAAAGCAATTCATTCCAAGGACAAAGGATAATTGTGCATACAATTGAATAGCTGATATATCTGAAATTCTCACAGACTGACAAAGGACACAATCGGACAGGTTTCTCTGTGACTTGGAGGGTGCGAGAGTGGAGGAAACTCCCTCTGCTTCCCAGCATTCTGCCCCCTCTCCTTGGAGGAAGTGTGTGATTGTTCTCACGTTCACTGTCGCTTCCAGACATTGCCCTTTCACAGGCCAAGCCAGTGAATACAAGACAGGATCTGGAATTGTTCACATGTGTGAGCGCCCCACTGAGAGCGAGATACACAGTTAAACGAGTCATTTAACCCTTAGTTAACTTTTAAAAAGAAACTGGCATTTTATATGATTGCAACATTCAAAAAGGGAATTAGAGAAATGCTTGCAGGGAAAAAATTTACAGGGCCTATGGGGAACGAGCAGGGGAGTGGGATTAATTGGATAGCTCTACCACAGAGCACAGGCATGATGGGCTGAACGGCCTCCTTCTGTGCTGTATCATTCTATGATTCTGCCCCTTTCTCCCCCCCAGGATGCCCTGAGGTGCTTTACAGCCAATAGAATTCAAAGAGCTCCCCTGCTCATCTTCCATCAGTGGGATCTTTAACATCCACTTGAACACATTTAGTGCTTCATCCTTCTTCTTCTTAGGCAGTCCCTCGGAACCGAGGATGATTTGCTTCCACATTAAAAATGAGATCGCAGGTGACTGATGAGTCCAATGCGGGACCTACAGTCTCTGTCACAGGTGGGGCAGACGGTGGTTGAAGGGGCGGGTGGGTGGGGTGCTTGGGTTGACGTGCGCTCCTTGTGCTCCTTGCGCTTGGCTTCCGCTTGCTCCCAGCGAAGAGACTTGAGGTGTTCGGCGCCTTCCCGGATGCTTCTCCTTCACTTTGTGCGGTCTTGGGCCAGGGATTCCCAGGTGTCGGTGGGGATGTTGCACTTTTTCAAGGAGGCTTTGAGGGTGTTCTTGAAGCGTTTCCTCTGCCCACCTGGGGCTCTCTTGCCGTGCTGGAGCTCCGAGTAGAGCGCTTGTTTTGGAAGTCTTGTATCGGGCATGCGGATAATGTGACCCGTCCATCGGAGCTGATTGAGCGTGGTCAGAGCTTCGATGCTGGGGATGTTGGCCTGAGTAAGAACACTGACGTTGGTGCGCCTATACTGCCAATGGATTTGCAGGATCTTGCGGAGGCAGCGTTGGTGGTACCTCTCCAGTGCTTTGAGGTGCCTGCTGTACATGGTCCATGTCTCTGAGGCATTCGGCAGGGCAGGTATCACTGCTGCCCTGTAGACCATGAGCTTAGTGCCGGGTTTGAGGTCCTGGTCTTCAAACACTCTCTTCCTCAGGTGACCGAAGGCTGCATTGGCACACTGAAGGCGGTGTTGGACTTCGTCGTCGACGTCTGCCCTTGTTGACAGTAGGCTCCCGAGGTATGGAAAGTGGTCCACGTTGTCCAAGGCCTTGTTGTGGATTTTGATAATCGGGGGGCAGTACTGTGTGGCGGGGGCAGGTTGGTAGAGGACCTTTGTCTTACAGATGTTTAGTGTAAGGCCCATGCTCTCGTACGCTTCAGTGAAGGTGTTGACGATGGTTTGGAGTTTGACCTCCAAAGCTTCATCCAAAGTGAAAATAGGCCTGCAGCAAGCGATCAGCACAGGCCGTGTGCTCGAGTCTGCAATAGAGCTTGAACCTGTAACCTTTTCACACACAAGCAACAATGCTGCCACTCCGCCAAGCTGACATGCTCTAACTCAATTTGTTTGATTGGGCTATAATCGTGCAGAAAAAGAAAGACTTGCATTTATAAAGCACCTTTCATGACCTCAGGACGTCCCAAAGCGCTTTACAGTCAATGAAATACCTTTTTTTTGAAGTGTGGTCACTGTTGTAATGTAGGAAACGCAGCAGCCAATTCGTGCACAGCAAGCTCCCACAAACAGCAATGAGATAATGACCCAGATAATCTGTTTTTTAGTGATGTTGATTGAGGGATAAATATTGACCAGAACACCAAGGATAACTCCCCTGCTCTTCTTCGAATGAGTGCCATGCAATCTTTTACATCCACCTGAGAGAGCAGACGGGGGCCTCGGTTTAACCTCTCATCTGAAAGACGGCACCGCCAACAGTGCAGCACTCCCCTGGGAGTGTCAGCCTAGATTTTTATGCTCAAGTCTCTGGAGTGGGACTCGAACCCACAACCATCTGACCCAGAGACGAGGGTGCTGCCCACTGAGCCACAGCTGACACAGACAGTGCTGCAATCCACACATTCAGAGAAAGAAGGGAAAGTGTGGTGCTGTGGCATATAGAGCAGAAAGGAACCAGAAATAAAAAGCAGAAAATGCTGGCAACACTCAGCAGGCCAGGCAGCATCTGTGGGGAGAGAAACAGAGTTAACGTTTCAGGTTGATGACCTTTCGTCAGAACTGGAAGATGTTCGAGATGTAACAGTTTTTAAGCAAGTGCAGGTCCATAAAAGGGGGATAGGGAAAGAACAAAAGAGAGAGGTGTGTGTTAGGGTAGAGGGCAGGAGTGATTAAATTACAAAAGGGATGATTGGTGATTGGCAAAAAAAGGTGATAATGAAACTAGAATAGAAACAAAATGGGCTGGATCTTGTCTGAGGAGGCGCATTGGGGGTGGGACTGCTGGTTTCCGGGTTCTAGTCCCACCCCCAGCGACATCTGATGACCTGATGCTATTTTCCCCTGATTGATCTTGTTAAGCCCATCCTGCGGGCTTACCGGCTAATTAAGGGAAAGCCGGTGTCAGATGACGTCAGTGCATGACGCATCATCTGCCGGTTTTGTTAAAGTGACAGGCCCCATAATTTTTTGACAGATGATTTGACAGTGTTTGACAGCATTGAGGTGCTGTCAAACACTGTCCAAAGGTGAGCCCTTGCACCCAGGCTCACCAATGACTCTCTCCTTAGGAGAAAACAGATGGCAGCTGCATGTGAGATTGCAGAGGCCATCTGTCAATTCTCCCGATCAGATGAGGCTTCCCAGAAACATCAAATCTTGTCACCTGCAGAGACATATAAACAGAATAAAAATATTTCTCACTACATTCTCTCACCTGTCATACTTACCTGTGCATCATCACACTACCTCTGCAGCTGTCATTTGCACACTTACCCTGCAGTAGACCCACAGCTCGCCTCACTGACCCTGGCGGGGTTTCCCACCATCGGGAAGGCCACATCAGCAGGCTGAAAATGGGGAAAAGCCTCTTAACTGCCTGGTAACTACCTATTAACAGGCAGTTAATTGGCTCTAATCCCCTCCCTACTGCTAGGAGACGAGTCCCTGCGCGACTCGGGGACCCACCTCCTGGGAAGATGGTTCGGAGGCGGGTTGGGAGCGGGGTTGGGACCCGCTTCCACTTTTTCCCCATTTCCCAACAGTTCCGCCTCCAAACCCGCCTCCTCAGGGCTGATAAAATCCAGCCCAATGGGTCCAGAGCAGGTGTAAATAGCAGAATAGCAGAGTGGGGGGGGGCGTGCAAAATCTGGCAAAGCGGAGTGGGTTGCCGTGGCCCAGGAAGGACATTCCATCCCCAGTCTGTGCGGAGTTAGAATCTCTCAAAGAGGCAGTTGGAGCTCTATAATAGGACAGTGTTCTCCTGAGCTGTGCCTGCTGATAGTTATCGGGTTGCATTCCCGGGTCCGAGTCCCACCGGCCGAGAGTACGTATCGGAACGTCAGATGCTCAAATCATAGAATGAAACAGCACAGAAGGAGGCCGTTCGGCCCATCGTGCCTGTGCCGGCTCTTTGCTAGAGCTCTTCAATTAGTCCCACTCCCCCCTGCTCTTTCCCCACAGCCCTGCAAATGTTTCCCCATAAAGTATTTATCCAATTCCCTTTTGAATGTTACTGTTGAAATCTGCTTCCGCCACCCTTTCAGGCAGCGCATTCCAGATCACAACAACTCGCTGCGTAAAAAAATGTTTCCTCACGTCGCCTCTGGTTCTTTTGCCAATCACCTTAAATCTGTGTCCTCTGGTTACCGACCCTCCTGCCACTGGAAACAGTTTCTCCTTACTTACTCTATCAAAACCCTTCATTTTTTTGAACACCTCAATCAACTCTCTTCTTAACCTGCTCTGTTCCAAGGAGAACAACCCCAGCTTCTCCAGTCTCTCCAAGTAACTGAAGTCTTTCATCCCTGGGACCATTCTAGTAAATATCCTCCGCACCCTCTCCAAGGCCTCGACATCCTTCCTAAAGTGTGGTGCCCAGAATTGAACACAATACTTCAGCTGAGGCCTAACCAGTTATTTAGGCCTTTTTTGCTTTTCTACTCAATACTTTTATTAATAAAGCCAATTATCCCATATGTCTTTTTTAACAACCTTATCCACTTGTCCTGCCACCTTCAATGATTTGTGTGTGTGAACCCCCAGGTCTCTCTGTTCCTGCACCCCCTTTAAAATTGTACCATTTAGTTTATAACAACAGAAAACGCTGGAAAAACTCAGCAGGCCAGGCAACATCCGTGGAGAGAGAAACAGAGTTAACGTTTCAGGTCGAAGACCCTTCTTCAGAACTGAGAAAAAAGCAGGAAATGAAACAGATTAAAAGGCAAGTTTGGGGGCTGGGAAATGGGGGAGGGGATGAAAGAACAAAAGGGAAGGTCAGAGAGAGGTGAAGAGACATTAAAAGATATTCAAGACGAGACGAGATGGTAATAGGACAGGTAAAGAGACAAAAGATGGCTCTAGATGAAGTGTGGAATGCGCTGGCAGAGTGAGAGACAGCTGCCATGTGGGAGAGAGAGGGAAAGTCACAAACCAAAAGTGTGGATAAAAAATATATAAAAATATAATAAGGGCCGAGGTTATGATCTGAAATTGCTGAACTCGATATTGAGTCCGGAAGGCTGTAAAGTGCCTAATCGGAAGATGAGGTGCTGTTCCTCGAGCTTACGCTGAGCTTCCGTGGAACAATGCAAGAGGCCGCGGACGGTGAGGTCTGAGTGGGAATGGAGCGGTGACCCTAAGCTTCCGGTCGCCTGTCATTTCAATTCACCGCTCCATTCCCACTCAGACCTCACCGTCCGCGGCCTCTTGCATTTCAGCAGTCTGTCTCTGTCCTCCTGAAGTCTGTTACTATTCTCCTCATTGTTTAACTCCATTTCCAGGTTTCGTGTCATCTGCACACTTTGAAATTATACCCAAGTCCGGGTCATTAATATGCATCAAAAGGAGCAGTGGTCCTATTACCGAACCCGACTGGCAAGGCTGGAAAATCATGTCCAACAGATGCTCGGATTTCCAATATACAGTTCTCTGCGGGTGAAGTTCCCGCTTGCAGAGAGAATTCTAAATATTAATGCCAAATTGCCTAGCTCAATGTTGTCGCCTTGGGAGAATCAGCAGGGGGGGTGGAAATGGGAACATTTGGAAATAGTGACTTGAATGCAACAGCTGGAGGAGAGAGGAGGCTTGTTTATGTTTTTAGAGAATTGCTGTATAAAAAATTGTGTTTTCTTCAAGTCTTTTTCATTTCATTCCATTCTGACGATTCCTGGAAGTTCTAGCCTTCTCGGCAGTGCCTTTACAGAAAAGCTTAAGAAAAAGAATTAATCATCCAGGAAACATTATCTCATGCTGCAGTACTGCAACCTTGAGCAGCATTTGATTAGTAAGTTAAAGGCGAGTGTAATTCGTCTTTAACTGAGATCCTCCCACAAACGACACAGTGCTCTGCTGCACCACTGACAAGCTCTGAATTGGCCTGTTAAGTAGCCAGAATAAACAAGAGACCTCAATCCCTGCAGAGCAAGCAGGGATACTGTGTGAAAAAAAAGGCTTTTCCCATCATGAAAAGGGTTGGAATGGCTCACACCTTTTTTCTCCTGGGGGGTCAGTAGAGGGGCGGGAGGAGGGGGGATGTGGAGACGTGCCTCGATAGCACACGTAGCCTCTCCTGGGGGCTCTCAGCTTCTGACAGTAGGACGTTTCCCCTCCCCTGGGGTGGGGAGGAGAGAAGAGAGTTTCCCAGCTGCATAAATCTTGTTCTCACACCTCAGGTTTGGGAAAGTGTCCAGGAGTACTCACGCTGCTTTGGGTCACTCGCAACTCGTTTAAAGTCAAGCAGACCGCGAGGGTTTAATGGGGATGTACTGCGTTGCATCATGTGCCTTGGTAACATTGATGTCACTTTATGTCGTGGAACAAGTTGCACAATATGGCACTCTGCTGCTCATCTGTCATTTCCCAATTTACATTACGCGGGCAGGTCTCGGAGCATCTGAGGCAATAGAGTCCATATACAGTTGCACAGAAAAAAGAACTTGCATTTCTATAGCGCCTTTCACGACCACCAGACGTCCCAAAGTGCTTTTCAGCCAATGAAGTACTTTTTGAAGTGAAGTCACTGTTGTAATGTGCGAAATGCGGCAGTTAATTTGCACACAGCAAGCTCCTACAAACAGCAATGTGATAATGACCAGATAATTTGTTTTAGTGATGTTGATTGAGGAATAAACATTGGCCACAACACCGGGGAATAACTGTCCTGCTCTTTTTGTCGAAATAGTGCCGTGGGATTTTTTACGTCCACCTGAGAGAGCAGGCGGGGCCTCGGTTTAACGCCTCATCCGAAAGACGGCACCTCCGACAGTGCAGCACTCCCTCAGCACTGCACTGGAGTGTCAGCCTAGGTTTTTGTGCTCAAGTCTCTGGAGTGGGACTTGAACCCACGACCTTCTGTCTCAGAGGTAAAAATGTACATGGCATCATCGGAACCTGAGATTACACGATTTGTTTATAACTCTCTTCAGCTGTCTCTCATTCACTGTGCAAACATTGTACAGTTACTTCTTCTGGTGACGGTTTTGAGCAGAAACGTTCCCCTGTTAGTGATGCACTTAGTAAGATGTGAGAAGAAGTTCCCATCAGACATGGTATACATGAACCGTGCCAATCTCTGGAACATTTTCTGTGGGAAAAAGCATCTTGCTGCAGGTGCCAGGCTGAACATCTAAAGCTGCTCAGCATGGGACTGAATCGATGTAGATCTAAATAGAAATCACGGTAGTACAATCAAAGCTTAGTCTCTTTGAGGGGAATCGGAGAAACATAATGGCAGTTAGAAAGAAAGACTTGCATTTCTATAGCGACTTTCACGTCCTCAGGATGACCCAAAGTGCTTTACAGCCATGAAGTACTTTTGAAGTGTAGTCACCGTTGTAATGTATCCTATTTATATAAACCCACTTATTCTGCTCTCCTCTCCTTTAGGTACTGAGTCAATCTGGGGTAGAGTTCCATTGGCAGCCGTCTGGGGCCGTGTGCAAGCCAAGACAATAAAGCCTGGCCTTTCTGACTGGGCGTGAACCTGACCTGAATTGGAGTGGAGGGAGATTGGTGCCGGGCCATCGTGAACCCTGACCCCAATGTCGGCTTCACTGTAATACTTTGAGTGAGCTCTGGGCATCAGAACACCTGCAAGTGAGGGCTCATGACTGTTGAGGATGGAGAGAGATAGCACGCTGCTGCAGCATTTAAAGGTCCGCAGCAGCTTGAAGGGGCAGGCATCATCATAGCTGCCTTTGCTGCAGAGAAGATGTCTGGCAGGTCTGCAGATAGCCAGTAAGCGCCATCACCCACCCCCCGCCCCACCCTCATTCCTTTAGTTCACAGATGCAACAGGAGACATGTTGTTGCAGGAGACCCCTCTTTGGCAAGGAGCACTACAGGGACTCATGGATAGCTGCCCAGTGCGAATGGAAGGAGATGGCCAAGTCAGTGAGTGCCTGCTCGACTATTACATGCACGATCAGGCAGCGCAGAAACTCGTGTAACAACCTTTATCAGGTCAGGCAAGGTAACAGAAGCCAGTCACACCTTCCAAGAATGCATTGTACAAAGCAGGCCTGTCTCTTACAATGACCTCCCCATACACTATTGTCAGCCATGGCTCAGTGGGCAGCACTCCCACCTCTGAAGTCAGAAGGCGGTGGGTTCATAGTCCCACTCCAGAGACCTGAGCCCATAATCCAGACTGACACTCCAGCGCAGTACTGAGGGAGTGCTACACTGTCAGAGGTGCCATCTTTCGGATGAGACGTTAAACCGAGGCCCCGTCTGCTCTCTCAGGCGGATGTAAAAGATCCCATGGCACTATTTTGATGAAGAGCAGGGGAGTTCTCCCCTCAACCACCATCACGAAAACAGATTATCGGGCCATTATCGCATTACTGTTTGTGGGAGCTTGCTGTGCGCAAATTGGCTGCTGCATTTCCCAAATTACAACAATGGCTGCACTTCAAAAGTACTTCAGTAACTGTAAAGCGCTTTGGGTTATCCTGAGGTTGTGAAAGGCGCTATATAAATGCAAATCTTCCTTTCTATGTTAAAGTACTTTAATTGCTTACCATCAATGCGCACGTTGCCCTTGGCACCTGCATCATTCACCTGAAGTGTTCCTTTACTCACATTCTTACACGCACGCACCCCACAAAAGGCACGCATGGACTGTAATTGCTTGGTGCGTGCACCAGTCATCACTCATATTATGGGCTGTACACTGACACCTGGGTTTAATTGCATGTCATGGAAGCCAAAGGAAGCTCTCACATTTTGTATTCTTATTCAAGAATGAGGCCTCATCTGCGCAGGTGTCATGAGCCATGGGTGCAGAGTGTGCAGGGAGGGGCCTCTCCAACACTTACAAGGCACAAGTCAGGAGGGTGATGGAATGCTCTCCACTGGCCTGGATGGGTGCAGCTGCAACAACAGGCAAGAAGCTCGACACCATCCATGGCAAAACAATTGGCTCGATCGACACCTCAGCCATTTGTCTAAACATCCACCCCCTCTACCACCGGCGTACCGTGGCTGCAGTGTTCACTACAGAACTTGTGACCTCCACCACCCAGAAGGATAACGGCACCAAGTGCATGGGAACACCACCACCTCCAACCTCCCCTCACAGTCACACACCATCCCGACGTGGACATATATCGGCCGTTCCATCATCGTCGCTGGATCAAAACCCTGGAACTCCTTACCTAACAGCACTGTGGGAGCACCTTCACCACACAGATCGCAGGAGAATGAATATAAAAACATACCTAACATTGGGATGTCATGTATGCATTTCAAATCTTCAGCTGCCCCCTAAAAGAAATTGTTTAGGATAATAATTTGCTCTCGCTTTAATTTAAAATTGTAGCTTTGAAATTAATTTCCAATCAACACTGTCATTGCATGGGCCTGGGATTAATCAGAACCAGGTCCGTGCCTGAATCATAATATAGAAACATAGAAGATAGGAGCAGGAGTAGGTCATTCGGCCCCTCGAGCCTGCTCCGTCATTCAATGCGATCATGGCTGATCATCCAAATTCAGTACCCTGTCCCTGCCTTCTCCCCATATCCCTTGATCCCTTTAGCCTTAAGAAATATATCCGACTCCTTCTTGAATATATTTAATTAATTGGCCTCTACTGCCTATGAAATAGACTCACAATACAACCGCACAGGCATGTGGAACTGCTCTAATTAGCAGACCAGATCAAGAAGTGTTTAATTCAACAGTAAATCGCATAAGACCCGTGCAAATCTGGGTGAACACATGCTGCCAGAGAGCAAGTCCTTTATATCAGGGAGTGCTATAAGTGGCGGGAGTCCGCTGCACTTCCTACTGGCAGCACTCGTTCACAGTAAAGGTGCCCCAATTTCAGTAGGGGAGAAGGTGGGAGCACTATAATTGGCCTGTGGATCCCCAGGGTGATCATTCCTAAAACTAATCATTATGCTGCAGGAAGCTGAGCGTGTGAGTGTGTGTGTCTGCTGATGTTACACGAGGGCAGGATCAGACACGTCTCTGAAGCCCCCCCACACAGTCAAGCAGCCTTCCGACACTCACTGTCTGGGCTGCCGCGTGATTGGAGGGCTGCCAGCACCAGAGAACTGTGTGTGAGTCACTGCCTTCAGGAGAGGAGGCTGTTTGAAAACCAGAGGAAGTCGTGGGAGATTTTTGTACTGAGACCCATGTATATTGGATCAATTACTGGGTCTGCGCTGCAGGTACTTTGAACTGCTTTTATCCTTACATACAGTAAGCCACACAATGATAATCAGGGCATGGTTTGAAATCACAAGCTTGGATTACAACCAGAGCATCCTTGTCTTTGCAGCTTTATTGTCAGAGACCACCTGCTGTGACAGCTTCCTACTGCTGATCTCGTTTGCTTTCCCGCTTGACGTTGGGTCCCCACAAGATGAGAGCTGGGTGCAGCCGTGGCTCAGTGGCCGGCACTCTCGCCCAACGTTCCCTTTAAGCTGCTCGGCCGCGCCGCGCTCCGCAGGTCCCGCCCAGCCGGCGGGCCGGCTTTTACACAGAAAAAAACCGCGCATGCACGGAATTTTGAATGGCCCCGCGCAGCCCGTTAAAGGGGCCGAGCGAGCCAGAATTTTTTTTTAGAGGGAGCATTGCTCTCGCTTCTGAGTCAGCAGGCTGTGGGTTCAAGCCCCACTCCAGAAACTTGAGCACAAAAACAATCTAGGCCGACACTCCCAGTGCAGTGCTGAGGGAGCACTGCACTGTCAGAGGTGCCGTCTTTCGGATGATACATTAAACCGAGGCCCCGTCTGCCCCCTCAGGTGGACGTAAAAGATCCCATGGTCACTATTTCGAGGAAGAGCAGGGAGTTCCCCCTAGTGTCCTGGGGCCAATATTTATCCCTCAACCAACATCACTAAACAAATTATCTGGTCATTATCACATTGCTGTTTGTGGGACCTTGCTGTGACCTGGCAAATTGGCGGTTGCATTTCCTACATTACAACAGTGTCTACACTCCAAAAGTACTTCATTGGCTGCAAAGCGCTTTGGGACAACCTGAGGTCTTTCTTTTTTTTATATTCTGAGCATGCAGCAGCACAATGATGCCATTACAGAACTCCGTTTCAGCCCAGGCATTTGCACCCGGCACCTTTGATGCATTGACGTCACGACACTTACTGTCGCTGTGACATCAAATACACTGGATGGAGTGAGTCAGTAACTAGCGGACATAAATTTAAGATCAACACCAAAATAATGAACTGGAAAGGCTAGGAGCGACTTTTTCCACACAGGAATATCAGAACAGGAGGAGGCCATTCAGCCCCTCGAGCCTGTTTCACCATTCAATTAGATCATGGATGATCTGCATCTTAACACCATCTATCCCCCTTGGTTCCGTAACCCTTAATGCCCTTGCCTAACCAAAGCATATCAATCTCAGTTTTGAAATGTTTCAATTGACCTCCAGCCTCAACAGCTTTTGTGGGGAGTTCCAGATTTCCACTAACCTTTGTGTGAAGAAGTGCTTCCTGACATCACCCCTGATCGGCCTGGCTCTAATGTTAAGGTGATGCCCCCTTGTTCTGGACTCCCCCCACCACAGGAAATAGTTTCACTCTATCTATCCCATCAACTAACTACTTTAATCACCTTAAACACCTTGATTAGATCACCCCTCTATAGGGGGTTGGCAGGGCATTTAATACTCTACCGGAAATAATGGTGGAAGCAGAATTCATAATAGTTGTTAAAAGTGAAGTGGATAAATATTTGAAAAAGAAAAAAAATTGAAGGATACGGGGAAAGGCCAGTGGAATTGGACTACAGGTAGACTATCCTTTATCCGCACTTCCGAAAACCTCTAAAAACCGAAAGTTTTTTCGTGGAGCGTAAGTCGTGCGCACGACATGACCTGAGTGGCGCCAAACATGACAGGAGTGGTCCGGGAGCTCTGCCTTTCCCTGGTGAGCAGGGCAGAGGGTCACAGAGTTCCCTCCTGGGTAGGAGATTGCAGGCCGAGCCGGGCAGTGTGAAGGAGGTACCGGGAGAGTGAACCCAACAATACAGCGGCCCATCCGATAGCTGCAGCGGCCCGTCCGATAGTCTTTTCTTCCCCCCCCCACCCCGACCTGATTTGCGGGCCAGCTTAGTGTAGGAGTCAGCCGATATCCGGCTTTCCCACAACTGGCGGTGGCAGTCGAGCCCCAGACCCCCGCTAAGTCAAGGAATTCAGATACGGAGCAGGGGGAGCCGGAAACATCGATCTAACGGCAGAAATCAGCAGCCGTTTTGTTAGGTTTTTTTTCTTCCCCTAGCATTTTTTTTAAACAGTCAGGCTGTGGAAAGAGTCTCTGTAGCTTAGCAACAGCTTCAGAGACGCTTCCAAGGCAGGGCCTGAGTGTTTACAAGCTGTTGCTAAGCAACAGTGTTTGTAGTCAAAACCTTCTGAAATCCGAAAAATTCCGAAAACCGAAACACAGCTGGTCCCAAGGTTTTCGGATAAAGGATAGTCTACCTGTAATTGGAACGCTCCTTCAAAGAGCTGGCACAGGTGCAATGGGCTGAATGGCCTCCTCCTGTGCTGTAAAAGTCTAGGATTGGAGTGGACCCATTGAATACAGTGCCAGCGTATAAGAACCCACAAAATTGTGGCTCTCTGCCCCTGCCTGACGAATATAAGTCAGGCCATTTATAGTTTCCAAACGGAGCTGAAGGCAAGGATCACACATTTGCTGTTGGCTGCACTGAAGGAACAGAAAAGCTCCTTCATATAAAGCAGGACATAACCTACATATCAACGGAAGAAAAATGTTTCTTGGGATTCAAAGTGCTGAGTAAATGGGCTTGAGCTTGGAATGAATATGAAGCTGTACAAATCTCACTGGCAAGGAAGATATCGTCCCCACACTATTCAAGAAAGGAGGGAGAGAGAAAACTGGGAACTACAGTAGTAGTAGGGAAGAAGTCATATAGAGTCATACAGCACAGAAAGAGGCCCTTCAGCCCATCGTGTCCATGCCGGCCATCAAGCCCTGTCTATTCTAATCTCATTTTCCAGCACTTGGTCCGTAGCCTTATATGCTACTAGCTGAAGTGCCCGGCGGTGCCGAGGGATTTTTGAGGGCATGTTGTTGTTGGAAGAGAGAGAGAGAGAGAGAGAGCGACTGGGGGGAAGAGAGAGCGCGACTGGGGGGAAGAGAGAGCGCGACTGGGGGCATGAGAGAGAGCGACGGGGGAAGAGAGAGCGCGACTGGGGGGAAGGGGGAGAATGGGGAAAGGGGAGAGGAGGGGGGAAGGGAGGGGATGGGGGAAGGAGGGGGGAAAGGGGGTGAGAAGGGGGGAGGAGGAGGAGGGGGGGAGGAGGAGGCCCGATCTCACGAGGCCCGATCTCCCGAGCCCCGCCCCCCGATCTCCCGAACGCCGATCTCCCGAGGCCCGGTCTCCGATCTCCCGAGCCCCGCCCCCCATCTCCCGAGGCTCGCCCCCCCCGATCTCCCGAGGCCCGATCTCACGAGCCCCGCCCCCCCCCCCTGAGCCCCGATCTGCCGAACCCCGATCTCCCGAGCCCCGCCCCCCACCCGAGCCGGCTTCAAGAGCAGAAAGAGAGACGCCGCCGCGCAACCTACCGCGTGAGGCCCGGCCGGATTCAAGTCGCGCGCGCTGACTCCTGCCCCACCCGCCTTTACTAAGATAGCGGCGGTGGTGACGCTCGGCTCAGGCCCGTCCCCTCCAGCCTTCACAAAGATGGCGGCGATCGCAAGCCGCTTGTTGAGCGCGACGGGTGGTGCCTAGCTCGGGCGTGGCTGGGCAACAGAGGCCCAGGCTTACAGGCCTGGAAAAACGGTGAAAGGTAGGAAAATTCTAGATGTTAGAGAAAAGATTTACAAATTAATTAACCTTTTTTAAAAACAATTTGTGTTTTAAAAGCAACTTTTTTTTTGCTGGAAATGTAGATTTGAAAAGAAACACGCAGAAAGTGGGAAAAAGAAATGAAAAGTTTGGAATCAAGATGGCGGCGACTCACCTCGGTTCAGAATGATAAGGTCCGCCCACACACGCACCGATTGGTCAACCGTCAGGTCACTGAACTGTAGGATTGGTCAATCATCACGCCACTCAACTGTAGGATGGCCCGCCTGCACACACAATGAACCCGCCCCCACTCGATGCAAATGAGCGGATAATGAGAGGAATTTTGAACGTTTTTTGGATACCGTCGGCACAATTTTTGTCCGACCGTCGGCACAATTTTTGTCCGAGCAAAAAGTAAATACACCTACAAGAGTCCCCTAATGATGAGCTTTCTTTTGATATAACATATGTGTAGGTACGCTCTATAACTTTTGATTGTATAGCCGGCCAGAGAGACAGACAGAGAGACAGAGAGACAGACAGACAGAGAGACAGACAGACAGATCCTTTTATATATATAGATGGCGTTTCAAGTGCTCATCTAAATCCTTCTTGAATGTTGTGAGGGTTCCTGCCTCTACCACCCTTTCAGGCAGTGAGTTCCAGATTCCAACCACCCTCTGGGTGAAAAAGTTTTTCCTCAAATCCCCTCTAAACCTCCTGCCCCTTACCTTGAAACTATGCCCCCTGGTTATTGGCCCCTCTACTAAGGGGAAAAGTTCCTTTCTATCTACCCTATCTATGCCCCTCATAATTTTGTACACCTCAATCAGGTCCCCCCTCAGCCTTCTCTGCTCTAAGGAAAACAACCCCAGCCTGTCCAGTCTCTCTTCATAGCTGAAGCGCTCCAGCCCAGGTAACATCCTGGTGAATCTCCTCTGCACCCTCTCCAATGCAATCACATCCCTCCTATAGTGTGGCGACCAGAACTGCACACAGCATTCCAACTGTGGCCTAACTAGCGTTTTGTACAGCTCCATCATAACCTCCCTGCTCTTATATGCCTCAGCTAATGAAGGCAAGTATCCCATATGACTTTTTAACCACCTTATCTACCTGTCCTGCTGCCTTCAGGGATCTATGTACATGCACACCAAGGTCCCTCTGATCCTCTGTTCTTCCTAGGATCCTACCAAGTAGTAGGGAAAATGCAAGAATCTATTATTAAGGACGTGGTAACAGGGCACTTAGAAAATAATAATAGGGTTGGGCAGAGTCAACACGGATTTATGAATGGGAAATCGTGTTTGACAAATCTGTTTTTTGAGCTTGTAACTAGCAGAATAGATAAGGGGGAACCAGTGGATGTGGTATATTTGGATTTTCAGAAGGCATTCAATAAGGTGCCACACAAGAGGTTATTAAACAAAATTAGGGCTTGTGGGATTGGGGGTAATATACTAGCATGGATTGAGGATTGGTTAATGGACAGAAAACAGAGAGTAGGAATAAACGGGTCATTTTCAGGTCGGTAGGCTGTAACTAGTGGGGTACCGCAAGGATCAGTGCTTGGGCCTCAGCTATTCACAATCTGTATCAATGATTTGGATGAGGGGACCAAATGTAATATATCCAAGTTTGCTGATGATACAAATCTGGGTGGAAATGTAAGTTGTGAGGAGGATGCAAGGAGGCTTCAAGGGGATATAGGCAAGCTAAGCGAGTGGGCAAGAACATGGCAAATGGAATATAATGTGGAGAAATGTGAAATTATCCACTTTGGTAGGAAAAATAGAAAAGCAGAGTATTTTTTAAATGGTGAGAGATTGGGAAATGTTGGTATTCAGAGGGACCTGGGTGTCCTTGTACACGAATCACTGAAAGTTAACATGCAGGTACAGCAAGCAATTAGGAAAGCAAATGGTATGTTGGCCTTTATTACAATAGGATTTGAGTATAAGAGTAAAGATGTCTTACTGCAATTATATAGGGCCCTGGTGAGACCACACCTGGAGTATTGTGTACAGTTTTGGTCTCCTTACCTAAGGAAGGATATACTTGCCATAGAGGGAGTGCAACGAAGGTTCACTAGACTGATTCCTGGGATGGCGGGATTGTCCTATGAGGAGAGATTGAGTAGACTAGGCTTATATTCTCTCGAGTTTAGAAGAATGAGAGGTGATCTCATTGAAACATACAAAATTCTTACAGGGCTTGACAGGGTAGATGCAGGGAGGATGTTTCCCCTGGCTGGGGAGTCTAGAACCAGGGGTCACAGTCTCAGAATAAGGGGTCGGCCATTTAGGACTGAGATGAGGTTGAAATTTCTTCACTCAGAGGGTGTTGAATCTTTGGAATTCTCTACCCCGTTGCGTATATTCAAGACAGAGATCGATAGATTTTTGGATATTAAGGGAATCAAGGGAAATGGGGATAGGGCAGGAAAGTGGAGATGAGGTAGAAGATCAGCCATGATCTTATTGAATGGCGGAGCAGGCTCGAGGGGCCGAATGGCCGACTCCTGCTCCTAATTCTTATGTTCTTAAATTAGCAAAGAAAATTCAGGTTGAGTATAAAGTGGGATTTTAGTCCAACAGTCTGCTCTGATTAACTGGGCATCAGGGCAGTCTGTTCCCATTTAATGTTTTAAAGTTGCTTTTGTGAAGTGTTTAGGTTTGCAGCCACAAAGCAGACACCATCACCATATTCCTGGCTCTGAACCACACCTTCTCAGGGCTCAGTCTGCTCACTCTGCACTTGAATGATCAATTTAGTGACTGACTCCTTAATTATTTAGTCATTACTTTGGCAAAGAGTGAAGCTAAGGAGTCAAAATAATGATCTGTGCAGTGAAAAGTTTGATATATATGCACAACCCTTGCCAGTCATTAGTTCATGGCATCTCCTCAGTGAAACGACATTATACTGAGGTGTTGGATACGAAATATATTTAAGCATTTGAAAGCAGATGAATTCCTTTGCTGGGTCGGTGTGCAAAACGCGAAACCCGAAATTGGACTCAGCCAAACAGATCTGAGGGTCCAAAGGTCAGTCTGTGTTGAGTTAGATGATCAGGCTAGGTGTTAAATTTTGTTTTATAACGCTTCTGTGATGCGCCTTGGGATGATTCACTACGTTAAAGGCGCTATAGAAATACAAGTTGTTGTTGTTGGAGGGGTGGCTGTAGCAGCACCCCAATTGTCCTCAGTGCCCTAGGCTAGGGAAGGAAATAATTAATCAGCCAGAACTCCTGCGCTTGATGGCTGATCATTGACCCCTTGCTGGACAGTGCATGTGTGTTGGCGTTGGATGGGGACTAAATGAGGCATTTTTGTGATACCCCCATGGTAAAATAGCCTGCCAACACACACTAACACGCACATGGGGATCGGGCGGGAAAGTGGAGTTGAGGTTGAAGATCAGCCATGATCTTATTGGATGGCGGAGCAGGCTCAAAGGAGCTGTATGGCCGACTCCTGCTCCTGATTCTTCTGTTCTTGTGAATGCAGAATGAGCACTTCAGCAAAATACCAGAAAGTAATCGCCACCTGTGGAACTATGACCCAGTGCCTTCAGGAGAGGAGAAAAAATGGCAACGACTGGCATGTGTTAGCTGTGGCTCAGTTGGGAGCACACTCGCCTCTGAGTCTAGAAGGTTGCGAGTTCAAATCCCACGTCAAGGACCTTGAGCACATAAAGCTAGGCTGACACTCCAGTGCAGTACTGAGGTCGAGCTGCACTGTCGGAGGTGCCGTCTTTTGGATGAGACGATAAACCGAGGTCCCGTCTGTCCTTTCAGATGGACGTAAATATCCCACGGCCACTATTCGAAGAAGAGCAGGGGAGTTCTCCTGGTGCCTTAGCCGATATTTATCCATCAAGCAATACCTAAAACAGATGATCCGGTCATTTATTTAATTGCAGTTTGTGGGAGCTTGCTGTGCTGGCTGCCAGGTGTGTCTACAAAACAACAGTGACTGCACTTAAAAAATAAGTAGTTCTTTGGGTGTGAAGCACTTTGCAACATATTGAGGATGTGAAAGGCATTATAAACATAAGAATTAGGAGCAGGAGGAGGCCATACGGCCCCTCGAGCCTGCTCCGCCATTCAATAAGATCATGGCTGATCTTCGACCTCAACTCCACTTTCACGCCCTCTTTCCATATTCCTTGATTCCCCTAGTGTTTAAAAATCTATCGATCTCAGTCTTGAATATACTCAATGACTGAGCATCTAGAGCCCTCTGGGGTAGAGAATTTCAAAAAGACACACAACCCTCTAAGTGAAGAAATTTCTCCTCATCTCACTCCTAAATGGCCGACCCCTTACCACGAGACTGTGGCCCCTGGTTCTAAACTCTCCAGCCAGTGAAAACATCCTCCCTGTCAAGCCCTCTAAGAATTTATATGTTTCAATGAGATCACCTCTCATTCTTCTACACTCCAGAGAGTACAGGCCCATTCTACAGCACTGCACTGGAGTGTCAGCCTAGATTTTTGTGCTCTAGTCCCTGAAGTGGGACTATGAACCCACAAAGTTCTGGCTCAGAGGCAAGTGTGCTACCCACTGAGCCACAGCTGACGTAAGGATAAACTTGCCGTAAACCTGTACACAGTGGTGCAGCTTCGCAGAACCCAGGCTGGGTTCGAGCCTTCGCAGAGTCACTATTCTGGAAACAAAGACTTGAGTGCGGCAACTGTCGTGTGTTCACAATTATCCCTCAGGTTAAACATCGGATGTCCTGATATTACATTCTTTTATCACCGGCCAGGTATTGAGCAATATTTACCACACAGACAGCACGACGCCTATACAAAGGCTTTCCCTTCTTTACTTTTTTATTACTCCTTCTTTCTTGTCCTCTTTCATGTTCTGCCTCGCTGCTGTGTAACATTTTATGAGCAAGGTTGTCTGGCTGCACTTCCAAACCTCTGCCAATACCACACTCACTGTCCTGGGAATGTTTATTTGCTCATGCCTACTTTATGCGTGCCCACCCCGCCAGCCCCCCAAACCCCCCTGAACTCGTCACGTGGAATATTGAGAGGGTAGCTCCCCCAGGCTCCATACCCAACCTCGGTTAGATGACCTCAGCGGAGGCAATAGTTGGCCTCAGCACCCTTAGGCGAGATGGGATAAAATCAACCAGGGGTTCTGGCTCCCGATTGCCATCCATTGACCGTTGCCGCTATGGTGCAGATGTATGGATGTTGGGTGAGGACAAGATGAGACTTGGTTGTGATGTGACCCCACACTGCTGACATTCATTTTAGTGGAGGCCACAGTAAGAGTTAACCCACGGTATTTAATTCATCGGAGCGACTCTGGTCACCTAATTCATTTCCCAAAGCAAGCGCTCTCCTCGGAGTTCCGACACGGCAAGAGAGCCCCAGGTGGGCAGAGGAAACGCTTCAAGGACACCCTCACAGCCTCCTTGAAAAAGTGCAACATCCCCACCGACACCTGGGAATCCCTGGCCCAAGACCGCACAAAGTGGAGGAGAAGCATCCGGGAAGGCGCCGAACACCTCGAGTCTCTTCGCCGGGAGCAAGCGGAAGCCAAGCCAAGCGCAGGCAGCGCAAGGAGCGCACGTCAACCCAAGCACCCCACCCACCGTCTGCCCCACCTGTGACAGAGACTGTAGGTCCCACATTGGACTCATCAGTCACCTGAGAACTCATTTTTAGTGTGGAAGCAAGTCATCCTCGGTTCCGAGGGACTGTCGAAGATGATTTGTTTCTTATTGCTGCAGAATTTATTCTTTGTACCTCCTTGTTAGAAGACTTTATAGCTTATAATCAGAGCTTTAAGGGCTCTTTTGCAATTATAAAGGCAGTACATTAGTGGAATTGTTGTTGTTGTAATCAGCAGATTGTTAAACGTATTTTTCTTCCATTCAAACTAAGTTCAGGGTAGCAAATTGCACTTGGTCTTATCAGATCTCTTCAGCATGGCTGTCCCTAAGGGGAGGCGGTGCTCACAGATAATCAGGTTAGCATGAGAGAAAGAGGGTCAGTGATGGGATTATCCTGAGTCATAAATTTCTTTGAAACCCCTGTCGCTAACTGATGCACACCAAAACAAAACAGCGTCTCCAGCTCTCCTGTTGACAGGCGCCTTGGCCTAGAGCCCGGCTGTGCTGGGCACGAGCTGCCAGGACACCCGCCCTGAGTACGAACGCCCCCTTTCTTTCACTACTCGAAACATTCACGTAGGCGACGACACGTGGGGGGAAAACCAGCAGAATCAAACTGGACAATAAGGAAAGCAGCAACAACAAACTGTGGATTCCTGGAGACCCACTATCTGGAAGAGCAAGTGAAGACGACCAAGAAGCTTGGAGATCACATCATTAACTTGTAGAGACTGGGACCCCTGTCTTGTAGGCATGAGGGCTTGTGACTTTGTACAGAGAGCCGAGACTTGAGCTCTGTAAATGTCATTTACTGTAAAAATGTTCAAATTTTAAATAAAAAATAAAATAAAAAAAATAACAACACTGTCTCTCACGAGAAGCTCTGAGCTCAGACGAGCTTTGTTTGATATTTCAGATCCTTTTGATGTTGCGTGGAGCAGAACAATTTTTTTTTCTCAAAGGGAGCCTGTTTATCACAGCAAATGTCAAACTAGGTTCCTGTTGCAGCAACTAGTTCGACGGGTTACAGTGCAGTAAATAATTCCGCATTTTATATACGTACGCACGCACATTTTGAGCATGTTGTTTGCAATATGTTTACAACTACATTGAAGCTCCTTAGTCCTGGAGGCTTTGGCACCTGAATCACAATATTTGGCAGTAATTCTACCCAATGGCCATTGAGTGGCTTAATAAGCCTTTAGGATAATTCGCAGGAAGAATGGATGTTCAGTAAAATTCAGACATCAGACTCTGGTGCAGGGGCTCCAATGTGATTCCGAGGGTTGAATTTAATCAGAGCCTCCTCCCTGGCCCATTGGGTAAAGAAAAGAGAGAAAGAACGTGCATTTATATAACGCCTTTCACGACAGGACGTCCCAAAGTGCTTTACTTGGAAGTACTTTTGAAGTGTAGTCACCAATGTCTGCGCGGCCCCTTTAAGGGACTGCGCGGGCCATTCAAGATACCGCATATGCGCAGTTTTTACATCATAAAGCCAGCAAGCTGGCTGCGCTGGTTCCCTGGAGCACTGCGCGGCAACAGTGGTGGTCACTGTTGTAACATAGGAAACACGGCCAATTTGTGCACAGCAAGCTCCCACGTGCAGCAATGAGATAATGACCAGATCATCTGCTTTAGTGATGCTGATTGAGGGATAAATATTGGCCCAGGACACCGGAGGGAACTCCCCTGCTCTTCTTCGAAATAGTGCCGTGGAATTTTTACATCTACGTGAGAGAGCAGACGGGGCTTCGGTTTAACATCTCATCCAAAAGGCGACACCTCTGACCGTGCAGCGCTCCCTCCGTACTGTACTGGAGCGTCAGCCTAGCTTACATGGCTCTGGAGTGGGACTTGAGCCCACAATCTTCTGACTCAGAGGTGGGAGTGCTACAAACTGAGTCATGGCTGACACCGGGGTAGAGGCACCCAGTGCAGCCCTAGATCATATAGATCAAGAACGTCTCAAGTATGATTCCTGGGCTGTGATGAGTTAGCCCATCTCATCAGGAAGAAAGCTTAGGATTGTACCACAACAGGCCTCAATTCCCTGAGGTACAGAGGGAAGGGATAAACTAGAATTCTTGCTCCTGGTTGCGATCCAGCGACCTCTACTGGAGGACACGCACTTTGGGATATTAGGACAGGAAAGCTTTGTCAAAGAGGTTGGTTTTAAGGAGCATCTTAAAGGAGGAGAGAGAGAGACAGAGAAGTTTAGGGAGAGAATTCCAGAGCTTAGGGCCTAGGCAGCTGAAGGCACATCCGCAAATGGTAGAGCGATAAAAATCGGGGAAGCGCAAGAGGCCGGATTTGGAGGAGCGCAGAGATCGCGGAGGGTTGTAGAGCTGGAGGAGGTTACAGAGATAGGGAAGGGCAAGGCCATGGAGAGATTTGAAAATATTGGTCTTGTAATAGAGCCACCTGGTGGACTACTGATATATATAATAATAAAGCCATATGCAGTACAGTTCTTACCGGAAGCCATGTTGTGCTGTTGTATATATATGCTGTGTCTCAAGATATCACTGAATTGGCGATGAGGATGCGATTACAGATTCCCTAGCTGAAATTTTTGTTGGGGGATAATCCTGCCAACCGATGGAAGGACTGTTAGAGGTTCTTCGTTTTCCAGAAAAACTTAAAAATCCCGGGCGGTAAATTTCGAGCACACGTGGCTGAACTGTCGACGTTGCCAGAGTCCAGATGGCCGTGCCTATGGGAATAACAGGGTGCTTGGGTGAGTTCCATCGTGATCGAGAGACTTTCGGAGCGTATGTGGAGCGGCTAGAAATGTTTTTCACCGCGAATAGTATCACCAAAGTCCCTGATGATGTAAACCGTAACCAGCTGGTTTTAGAAATGAAACGGGTTTTTTTTTGACTGAAGCAGGCCCCGAGGAGTACGAAACCCTGAAAAATTTGCTTCTTCCCGCCAAGCCGAAGGACACACTAGTAAAGGAGATCCTAACCAAGTTAGAACAGCACTACAGTCCTGAGCCCCTGGAAATTGCTGAAAGTTATTGTTTTGGAACACGTGATCAATTAAATGACAAGGGTATCAGTGAGTACACTGTAGCTTTAAAAAAGCTACCCATTCACTGTCATTTCGGAAACTTTCAGGACCGAGCTTTGCGTGACCGCTTTGTTTGTGGGTTGAAAAATGAACGTATCAGAAGTAAATTGTTGACAACCCCTAACTTGACTTTTGACTTAACTTGTCAGACAGCTATGTCGATGGATATGGCCGACCGATACTCCCGAGAGTTCCGCGCCATTTCCAGTCATCAGACAACCGAGGTGAATCGGCTGCAAGTTAAAAGTAAAAGGCAGTTGGGCCCCAAGGCCTCAGCAACTGGCCAAGGTAACAGAAGCTTTGTCATTGATTTTTGGGGTCTAGAAGTTTCACAAATACTTGTTTGGTTGTAAGTTTACATAGTTACTGACCATAAGCCCCTGACAGAAATCCTCCATCCAAAGTACCCAGTTCCAACCTTAGCTGCAGCCCGAATGCAGAAATGGGCTTTGATTTTGTCAGCGTATACGTTTGACATTGAGTACAGACGATCAGCTGGTCACAGTAATGCTAATGCTATGTCCAGGTTGCCATCCCCATCACAAGTTACACCCAATAAGGAAGAAGTGTTCTATTTCTCGTACATTGATGAG
This sequence comes from Somniosus microcephalus, assembly GCF_052327205.1. NCBI lineage: Eukaryota > Metazoa > Chordata > Chondrichthyes > Squaliformes > Somniosidae > Somniosus > Somniosus microcephalus. Next base: position 9,924,070 of record NC_140999.1, read on the forward strand.
CTGCCAGTCACAGCTGAAGAGATTGGTAGAGCAACCAAACGTGACCCAATGATGTCAAAGGTGTATGATTACATAGCAAATGGATGGCCAAACCAGGTATCAGAGGAAGATATCCATCCATACTTCGTTCATAGGAATGAATTGTCAGTGGATAAAGATTGTATCATGTGGGGAACAAGAGTGGTTATCCCAAATAGGCTCAGGTCCAAATTGTTAGGAGATCTTCATGACCAACACCTGGGAATGTGCTTGACTAAGAGCTTTGCATGCAGTTACTTATGGTGGCCTGGTTTAGGTAAAGAGATAGAGTACATAGTCAGTCAGTGTACAACATGTCAATCGGTGAGCAAGAAACCACCATCAGTACCATTACAGCCATGGAAATGGCCTCCCAGAGTGTGGCAAAGGTTACATGTAGATTTTGCTGAACTAGAAGGACAGCAATTGTTCATAGTGATAGATAGTCACTCAAAGTGGGTAGAGGTGTTTCTGATGCGGATAATAACAACAAGCAAAACACTAGACAATTTGTGAAGATTGTTTTCTTCATACGGCCTCCCAGAAGAAATTGTGTCTGATAATGGGCCGCAATTTTGTTCAGAAGAGTTCACACAATTCATGAACAGAAACGGTGTGACACATACCAAAGTTCCACTGTACCACCCTGCTTCAAATGGTGCAGCAGAGCGCACAGTACAAATTGGCAAACGTGCCCTCGTCAAGCAAATGTTGGATCCAAATCCAAAGAAACGTCAGTTGTTGTTGGACCACAAACTGGCAAATTGTCTGATCACCTATCGGAATACTCCTCATACCACGACTGGTAGAAAACCAGCAGAGTTGTTTCTCAAACAACAGCCACAAACCAGGTTCTTCTTGTTAAAACCAAACTTGGCACAGTCCATAGAAGAGAAACAATCAAGGCAGAGTTAGAGGGAGAAGTGTGAAGTTGAACCAGAAGGTTAGAGTGAAGAACCATCATCATAAATGGTTAAAGTGGTTACCAGGAAGAGTAGTGAAGATATGAGGCCCTCCCACATATTTGGTCGAGATGTTTGATCATGGAAAGGTTAGGCTTGTTCACATTGATCATATCTTCCCTACAGATGTGGTTGGTGTTGAAAGCTGGGGTGATTCAATTTATTCTGATGAGTCAGATAGTCTTGTTACAAGCAGAGTACCAGAAGCAAATCCTACATCAGACGTACCAGAAACAAGTCCAAGACAAAGTCAGAATTTAAGTCTGAGCCCGAGCCAGGCAGACAAACAGTCTGAAAGTGTAGAGAGTCCAAATGTAGATCAAAGTCAGCCCTTGGAGAAAAATTCACCGCAGGCTCAGCCTCGAATGAGTCAAAGTCCTACAACAAAATCTGAAAGTTCTGTTCAAGAAAGAAGGTATCCTCTTTGAAACAGAAAACCAGTGGTTAAGTTTAATCTGTAAATATGGAAAATAAGTTCATATCTTTTGTTTGTGTTACAAAATTCTATAGTAGAATTAGGAAACATAAAATGGGTTCCATTTGAGAAATGTATATCAAGAGTTGTGTATACCATGCAAGTCATGTACAATGATTATTTGCGATGATTAACTTCTTCAATAAGGAGGGAGAAATGTAATAGAGCCACCTGGTGGACTATTGATGTATATAATAATAAAGCCATATGCAGTACAGTTCTTACCGGAAGCCATGTTGTGCTGTTGTATATATATATATACTGTGTCTCAAGATATCACAAGTCTAGATTAACAAATTTTGAACAACCACATTCACTTAATCTCTGTGCTGTAACCATTCTATGATTCTATGATTTCGTGTCGGCTCAGCAGATCTCTGATTCCTCGCTCAACTGAACATTCTTTAGGTGTAAGTCTAGATGGAGCGCTGGCAGCGCATCGCATGTCACATCCGAACTGGAACATGTCCTCACTTGACATCCACATGGAATAAATTTGACAGATTTGGTGTGTAAATGTGAGGGCCAGGAAGACAGATAAATGTGGAGTGATGTACATGGTGAGTAATTGGGGCAGAGGGAGTGGTGGCTATGGTGTGTAAGTATAGGGGACAACTGTGTGGAAAGTGACTGATTGGGAGTGTAAGTGTGGGAGAAGGGATTAAGAGAGGGGGAGGGGCTGTTGTATTTGGAGAGTATTTGATTGGGCTGACGATGGGGAGGGTAAGTGCGGGGGAGGGGTTGTATGTGGAGAGAAAATTATGGGGGAAGGGGCTGGTGAATATTGAGGGCAGTGTATATATAAGCATATACAGTGGTATCTGGGGGCGGGCTAGATAACCGAAAGAGGGAGTGGCAAGCTCAGCTTCAGCCTAGCCAAGGCTGCAAAAACAAAAACAACTCACCAGTTTCTTAGTAACGGGAACCAGATCATCCACCTCTGATTCAGTGCTTCTCTCTGCTTTCATGCCGTGACTGACTGACTGATCCTGTGGTGGCCTCATGCCAACTCTCCACAACCTCAGCGACCAGCTACTATTTTAAACCAAGGCTGTAGTATTTTATCCTCTTTTCATTTCTCTCTGCCCCCCAATTAAAGTGTCAATTTTTTGGTGAATACAAAGTTAATTCAGGCAAGATTTAAATAGACAGCCTTACACGCGACTGTCATTTATATTTTTTTCTGCAGCAGAGATTTGTAGCTGAGTTATTTTGTCCCGTTGCCATTTCATAGAAAGACTTGCATTTCTATAGCGCCTTTCACGACCACCGGACGTCCCAAGGCGCTTCACAGCCAATGAAGTACTTTTTTGAAGTGCAGTCTCTGTTGTAATGTAGGAAACATGGCAGCCAATTTGTACACAGCAAGCTCCCACAAACAGCAATGTGATAATGACCGGATAATCTGTTTTTTGCTATGTTGATTGAGGGATGAATATTGGCCCCAGGACACTGTAGATAACTCCCCTGCTCTTCTTCGAAATAGTGCCATGGGATCTTTTACGTCCACCTGAGAGAGCAGGCGGGGCCTCGGTTTAACGTCTCATCCGAAAGACGGCACCTCCGACAGTGCAGCACTCCCTCAGTACTGCACGGGGAGTGTCAGCCTAGCTTTATGTACTCAAGTCTCTGGGACTATGAACCCACATCCTTCTGACTCAGAGGGGAGAGTGCTACCCACTGAGCCATAGCTGTAACATGCAGCTGTACTGTAACTGCGATCAGATAACAGTAGAGTGGGGATCAGCATGTTTTTCACTTGTGCTGAAACGCACGCTATCATTTACAAAACTGAATTCAGTGTATAAGGTTTAGTTATTCCTGGACTGTGCATTTACCTTCGAGAGTGAAGGAGAATGTCTGTAAGTGTGCAAAAAGGAAAACAACAGGGGTTAAAAAGGGATTTTGTGGTCAGATTGTCTCTCTCTGCCTGAGGTAGTCTGAAATGTCCAAACTGAGTCCAAAGCAGAATGGGGCCCTTTACAGTGGCAGACTTGTCCTTTCAATCAGACTCACAGACTACGTTAACAGCAACATTTTTGTTTTACTTCTTTCTGCGTCTCACTATTAAATTAAATAAATCCAGCGATGTTCGTTTCAGTGGTTTTCCGAAACTGTCTCACATTTTTCGTAGAAAAAACTTAAGTGTTGGCAGTGAGCTGGCCTTGGCAAGTGTGCAGCAGCCCATCTGAACAAGGCAAAGGACCTGTTGTTATACTGCAGTCTGTGTTCTTAACCCTTCGCCTGTCTCACTCACAGTGTATTCCAGCAGTATTGCGAGCTCACCCCCCAATCACACAGTGGGTAAGCTCACTGCCTTGCAGAGTACTGAACAAAGTGTCAGCTGTAGCTCAGTGGGCAGCACCCTCGCCTCATTAAAGTCAGAAGGTTGTGGGTTCACAGTCCCATTCCAGAGACTTGAGCATAAAATCTAGGCTAACACTCCAGTGCAGTACTGCGGGAGTGCTGCAGTGTCCAACAACCGAGGCCCCGTCTGCTCTCTCAGGTGGCTATAAAAGATCCCGCAGCACTATTTCGAAGACGAGCAGGGGAATTCTCCCTGGTATTGTGGGCCAATATTTATCCCTCGACCAGCATCACTAAAATAGATTCTCTGGTCATTATCACATTGCTGTTTGTGGGAGCTTGCTGTGCACAAATTGGCTGCCGTGTTTCCTACATTACAACAGTGACCACACTTCAAAAAGTACTTCATTGGCTGTAAAGTGTCCCGAGGTTGTGAAAGGCACTATATAAATGCAAACATTTCTTTCTTTTGCAGTTGCTATCTCTAACATATGACCCTGCTGGAATCAGAGAAGGGTAATGAGGGGCTGCAGAAAGCCTAGCCGCTCCTATGTTATGCTAAAGTCCGTGCTAGTAGTAACGGCTCCTGATGTGGGTCTCGGGTAGCCAGCTACAGTCCTGACTGAACCATGAGGTGAGTTGCCGGGTGGCTGAGAAGAGCAGCATTTACCCCACTACCTGTACCATCGAATCCCGGCAAGTTTAACTTCGGGTTGGAGCGGCACGTGGACTGTGCATCAGGAGCCGGCACCACTGGGTCTCAGTGCACTATGAAAGCACTTTATATTCGACCTTGGAGCAATAGTGCATGTAACCACTGTGAAAGACTTAATAGCGCTTTTGAGCTTGGCCCCAGCCTCAGCCTTACAATGAAGCAGTGTGCTTTTGACAAACAATTGCTAATGGGGACTAATGACTAATGCAGAGGGAGCAGAATGGTGACTTAAATAGCTCGATAGCAAAATACTGCAGATGTTGGAAATCCGAAATAACAACAGAAAATGCTGGAAAAACTCAGCAGGTCAGGCAACATCCGTGGAGAGAAATTTGAGTTGACGTTTCGGGTTGGACCCTTCAAGAAGTTTTGAAGAAGGGTCCAACCCGAAACGTCAACTCAAATTTCTCTCCACGGATGTTGCCTGACCTGCTGAGTTTTTCCAGCATTTTCTGTTGTTATTTCGGACTTAAATAGCTCTGTGGCTAAAGGCGAAACACAACGTCCCAATCAGAGAGTCATTAGAGGTTAGAAAGGGGAAGAGAGCAATGGGTCAGTCAGGTTTGTAATACACTTGCTGTCAAGTAGCTTCATCCAATGGAGAGAACCAAACCTCAGGGTTGAGAGAACAAAAGGAATCAAATTCTACTTTGCTATTTTGCTTTAAATGTCAGCCGTGGCTCAGTGGGCAGCACCCTCTCGCCTCTGAGTCAGAAGGCTGTGGGTTCCTGTCCCACTCCAGAGACTCGAGCACAAAATTTAGGACTGCAGTACTGTGGGAAGTGCTGCAGTGTCAGAGGACATAAGAAATAGGAGCAGGAGGAGGCCATATGGCCCCTCGAGCCTGCTCCGCCATTCATTAAAATCATGGCTGATCTTCTACCTCAACTCCACTTTCCCGCCCGATCCCCATATCCCTCGATTCCCTTAATATTCAAAAATCTATCGATCTCTGTCTTGAATATACTCAACGACTGAGCCTCCACAGCCCTCTGGGGTAGAGAATTCCAAAGATTCAGCACCCTCTGAGTGAAGAAATTTCTCCTCATCTCAGTCCTAAATGGCCGACCCCTTATTCTGAGACTGTGACCCCTAGTCCTAGACTCCCCAGCCAGGGGAAACATCCTCCCTGCATCAACCCTGTCAAGCCTTGTAAGAATTTTGTATGTTTCAATAAGATCACCTCTCATTCTTCTAAACTCTAGAGAATATAGGCCTAGTCTACTCAATCTCTCCGCATAGGACAATCCCCCCATCCCAGGAACCAGTCTGGGGAACCTTTGTTGCACTCCCTCTATGGCAAGTATATCCTTCCTTAGGTAAGGAGACCAAAATTGTACACAGTACTCCAGGTGCCATCTTTTAGCTGCAATGTTAAACCAAGGCCCTGTTTGCCCTCTCAGGTGGACATAAAAGATCCAATGACACTATCTGAACAAGAGCAGGAGAGCTCACTCTGGTGTTCCGGCCAATATTTGCCCCTCAACCAACATATAAAACACATTATCTCATTGTTGTCTGTGGGAGCTTGCTGTGTGCAAATTGCCTGCCGCGCTTCCTACATTACAACAGTGACTACACTTCAAAAGTACTTCATTGGCTGTAAATTGCTTTGGGGACGTTTTGAAAGGCGCTATATAAATGCAAGTCTTTTTTAATGCTTCGTCAGTGTAAAAATTCTTGGAAGGTGAAAGTCAAAATTGAAAATCGGCATCTCACCTCCAAGGCTGAAAGACGAACTGCAGTTAAAGGTAGAGATTATTGGTGTGTTTTATCAGTGAGTGCATTACATGACTGGCTGACCCAGTTTGCTGACCCCATCCTAATCTCAACCAAATCCCTGGTTAGGACCTATATTTAGTTCTCAGCTGTTTGATTAATTAAATCTTCCCAGCCATTGAGACAAAATGGTCTGGGCTGCGAACTTCCTTTCAATCCTCCACCCACTGCTGCTTTGAGAGAGTCCAGTAGAGACGCGAATAAAGCAGGATGGACCCGACCGTGTCACATTCTCCCTGCTCCCCAAACCCCCCGAGTTTGCAAAGCTTCGGTTTTGTGTCAGTTTGCCGCTTCTCCTGAAGGTGCTGACTTTTGCAATCTCCCAGTTCCTTGCCCAAGTTGTTATGTTCATTAACAACTAGTCGTTTTTATTAAGAACAGCTAGCTTTTGCTAGACACTTTATTGAGCACATGTGGACTAGGTACAGTATCTGTAGAGGCCTCCATCTTGACTGCTGCCTTGTGGGTAGCCTAGTGCATCATGGGTAGCCCACTCTTATATACATACAGCACCACCTAGTGTACCATTCCAGAATGACAGGTTACTGATCATTACACAAGTGGTGGCTTCTTTTATGTTTAAACCTACACATTTACTGTTTAAGCACATTTGCCTGTCAATGGCACGAGCGCCAATCCCGATCTTGTCCAGCATCCACACAAACATGCACTTTCCAGCAAGGACCACCATTTGGCCATCGGGAATCGACATTGCGGCTGATTCTCCTTCTCTCTCGACAGTGATGCTCAGACCAACTGTAGTGATCGCTTATTGCTGCTCAACTATCTCAACACAGACTGAGCATTGAACAAGGAACCTTTATTACACCAGACAATACCATTACCCAAATACTCCTCCAATTCTGGACTCTTGAGCATCCCCCAATGTAATTGTTCCACCATTGGCGGCTGTGCCTTCAGCTGCCAAGGCCCAAGGCTCTGGAATTCCCTCCCTAACTCTCTCTGCCTCTCTCTCCTCCTTTAAGATGCTCCTTAAAACCGACCTCTCTGACCAAGTTCTAATGTGGCTCGGTGTCAAATTTTGTTTGCTTAAAAAAAAGAAAAGACTTGCATTCATATAGCGCCGTTCACAACCTCAGGATGTCCCAAAGCGCTTCACAGGCAATGAAGTACTTTTTGAAGTGTGGTCACTGTTGTAATGTAGGAAACACGGCAGCCAATTTGCACACAGCAAGCTCCCAGAAACAGCAATGTGATAATGACCAGATAATCTGTTTTTGTTATGTTGATTGAGGGATAAATATTGGCCAGGACACCGGGGATAACTCCCCTGCTCTTCTTCAAAATATTGCCATGGGATCTTTTACATTCACCTAAGAGTGCAGACGGGGTTTAACGTCTCATCTGAAAGGCGACACCTCTGACAGTGCAGCACTCCCTCAGCACTGCACTGGAGTATCAGCCTAGAATTTAATGTACTCAAGTCTCATGGAGTGGGACTTGAACCCACAACCTTCTGACTCAGAAGCAAGTGTGCTGCCCACTGAGCCACAGCTGACATTCAGGTGTTATCATCAGTCCAGGAATCAAGCCTGGGACCTTCTGGTCTGCACAACTTACTGCTACACCTGAGAACGCCTTTACCCACCAGGCCTTCGAGGAGCTCTGGCTGAATGGGTATGATATTAAAAGAATGCGATGACACGGTCATGCAAAATGCTAAGAAAAGCTCTTCAAGTGATACTTACATCGTCACTTTTTATAAATGTTTTTTGATTCCAGTTATCTCCCCTCCTCTGCGGGACCATGGGGAGGGAGCAGGCATCATAGCCGAATCCGACATGTAAACAGAGAATGCAGGAAACACACTAGGGTTGCCAACAATGTTCCCTCTAACATTTTTTTCCCCCGTGTGCGGTCCCTTTAAGTGGCTGTGCAGCCCATTCAAATTTTCGTGCGTGCACGGTTTCTCCCATTTAAAAGCCAGTGAGTGGCCTCCGCGGGTCCTTCGGACAACTTAGCAGGAACATTGGGTGCCAACCGTCCAGAGCTGTCCTGGAGGCTGCAAGAATTAAAGTTTAATCTCCTGGACACAGCAGCGAGCAACTCTGGGAGAAAAATCCTAGGGGCATTAAAACACTTTTTATTTTTATTTTCTGTGAACAGTTATCAGAAAAGGATTGGAGATAGGAAAAATGGCTGTTCGACCAAGTGGGGCGGTTAGAGGTCAGGTGAGGAAATCTCCAGGAACATCGAGCCAGAGTTGGCAACCCGAAACCACACAAGACAGCAGGTCTGTCAGCATCTGTAAAGTCAGCATTTTCTGATTTGATTTCAGATTTGCAGTTCTCTTTTCTTTTTAATCTGTTAACCCCATTTTGTGCTCAGCCAATCATAGAATCATCAAAATAACAACAGAAAATGCTGGAAAAACTCAGCAGGTCAGGCAACATCCGTGGAGAGAAATTTGAGTTGACGTTTCGGGTCGAACCCTTCTTCAAAACTGGAAAGAAAAGAAATTAGATCGAAGGCAGGGCTGCAATCAGACAAAAGAAGTGAAAGAAACAAAAGAGCTAGACGAGATGGTAATAGGCTGAGATTAGGTGTAAAGTGTACTGGCAGGGCAAGAGATAGCTGCCAGGTGTGAGAGAGAAACAAAAGGAAAGGGGGGGGGAGGAAAGGAGTGGAAAAATTACAAGAAAAAATGTGTAATAGGGGCCGAGGTTATGATCTGAAATTGTTGAACTCGATATTGAGTCCGGAAGGCTGCAGAGTGCCTAATCGGAAGATGAGGTGCTGTTCCTCGAGTTTACGTTGAGCTTCCGTGGAACAATACAAGAGGCCAAGGACGGTGAGGAATGGAGCGGTGAATTAAAATGACAGGCGACCGGAAGCTCGGGGTCACCCTTACGGACTGAACGGAGGTGTTCCGCAAAGCGGTCACCCAATCTGCGTTTGGTCTCCCCAACGTAGAGGACAGTCGACAATCAAATCGTACAGCACAGAAGGCCATTCAGCCCATTGTGCCAGTGCCAGTGCCAGTGCCGGCTCTTTGAAAGAGATGTCCAATTAATCCCACTTCCCCCCCCCCCTTTCTTCGTAGTCCTGCAAAATGTTCCTTTTCAGGTATTTGGTCCAATTCCCTTTTGAAAGTTACTATTGAATCTGCTTCCACCACTCTTTCAGGCAGCACATTTCCAGATCACAACAACTGGCTATACACAAAAGAAGATTAGCCAGGGTTCCCAACTCCTGACAGTCAGATGTCTGCTGGTGTGGCCCTCGGGCGAGAGCAGAATCCGATTGCTCTGTGATGCCCCCCGCGGTCGAATGGCCGTCTAGGCTGACACGTGATCAACAGGTGCGTGGGAGCCCTGGCTTGAGTCAGCACCTTCAGCAGAAAAAAAAAGGCACAAAAAAAATAACAACTCCTGCAGAAAAACAATCAAAGCGGCCGCGATGGGCTTTGGGCTCAGCAGCGTTAATGCTTCTGTCATGTGATAGGAGCATGCTCTGAAAACTGAAAGCCCCAAGTCGAACTGAAGGGCATGAGAGGCGATTGGCCGCCGTTTGTGAGAGAAAAAACACAAGTTGGGTAAACAGGAACTCTTATCTCGCCCCTCACCCCGCCCCCAGGCTCGGCAGCTGCTGTGCATGTTAATCATAGGCTGGAAGAGGGAACTGTGCTCACAGCGGTCAGCCAGAGCATGAGCACGTGTCATTATCAGCTGGTAGGTTTCCTCTGCCGCCTCATCAATCAGGGCCAGGGCAAGTGTGCAAGCAAATGTGCAGCAGCTAACAGCGCAGTTTTAACCTGAGTGTGAGTGAATTCCTCACACACTTCCCATCCCAGTTCTTGCTGGGGGAGGTGTGTGTGTGTGGTGGAGGTGTAAGCAATGACTTTCTGCCTCAGACCCATTCTAAAGGTTACTTCAAGGGGGACTTTCCAGAGTTTGATCATAGCACTCAGCACTGTAAATAAAACCCGTTTAACCAGAAAGAAAACTCCAAATGGGGTACTTCTGGCTAAAATAAAATACCCTCCAAGTTTTGAACAACAAAACATAAAAGGTAGACATTTTCACTGTAATTAATTTTGTGGTTTCCCCTCAGGTTTAGGGAGAACACAGCAAATGTAAATTTTACAAACTATTTGATTCCCCTGCACAGATGGGGGACCTTCCTGCTCTTGTGTGTTACTTCGTGCCTGAGTTATGTTTGTTCGTTAACAACAGTGACTGTGCATCCAAGTAATTCATTGCATGGAAAGTGCTTTGTGACTCTCCTGAGAGGCATGCACAGGCTCTGTGTAACTACAATTCTTTTCTTTTTTTCCTGACCAGGCAGTGCCTTCACCATCTGAGAATGGTGTGTTTTTTTGCTTCAGGCGAGAGTCCTGCACATTACCGCAGTAAAGTTTTGGAAGTTTGAATTGCGGCGGGGAATACCTTTTAACTACAGTTCTGACGGAAGGTCATCGACCTGAAACGTTAACTCTGTCTCTCTCTCCACAGATTCTGCCGGACCTGCTGGGTGTTTCCAATACTTTCTGTTTTAGATTTCCGACACCCACAGTCAGTCTTTTTCTTAAGTTTCACCTTTAACTAGAGGTGTGCATAAATAAGATCACGGCGACAGGTGCCTTGAAACAGCTCGGGAACGGGCTGGTCAGCAACATAGTGAGACATTGTCTGTTGGACTGACAATAACAGAGGGCACGTAAAGGCTGTTAAGCCCATGGATACCCAGTGCCCTCCATCTCCAAGCCGAGCAGCAACTCCGTTTTGAATGCCTCTAAAGCCATGTTCCCCACTATAGAAACATAGAAGATAGGAGCAGGAGTAGGCCATTCGGCCCCTCGAGCCTGCTCCGCCATTCAATGAGATCATGACTGATCATCCAAGTTCAGTACCCTGTCCCTGCTTTCTCCCCATATCACTTGATCCCTTTAGCCTTAAGAAATATATCCAACTCCTTGAATATATTTAATGAATTGGCCTCCACTGCCTTCTGTGGTAGAGAATTCCACAGGTTCACCACTCTCTGGGTGAAGAAATTCCTCCTCATCTCTGTCCTTAATGGCTTACCCCTTATCCTTAGACTGTGACCCCTGGTTCTGGACTCCCCCGCCATCGGGAACATCCTGCATCTAGTCTGTCTAGTCCTGTTAGAATTTTATAAGTTTCAATCTGCCTACCAGATTATTCTAAACATTTATCACCCTTTTGTGAGAGGAGGTTTCTCCTGGTATCTGATCTCAGTTTATTTTTCACAGGTTTATACTCACGACTACCCTGCCTCGTTTTTAAAAAAAGAAAAGAAAGACTTGCATTTATACAGTGACTTTCACAACCAGCAGATGTTCCAAAGCACTTTACAGCCAATGAAGTACTTTTTGAAGTGTAGTCACTGTTATAATGTAAGAAATGCGGCACCCAAATTGCACACAGCAAGCTCCCACAAACAGTAATGTGATAACGACCAGATAATCTGTTTTTTGTTATGTTGATTGAGGGATAAAAATTGGCCAGGGCACCGGGGAGAACTCCCCTTGCTGTTCTTCGAAATAGTGCCACGGGATCTTTTACGTCCACTTGAGAGGGCAGACGGGGCCTCGGTTTAACGTTTCATCCGAAAGACGGCACCTCCGATAGTGCAGCGCTCCCTCAGCACTGCACTGGAGTGTCAGCCTAGATTAGTAATATAGTCAGGAATTATCTCCATTTAATGTTTGATATACTTCAGGGCAGTTCTACCGTAACCATCTTCTCTGAAAACTGCAGAGGTTGAGTAACTTTTGACATTTCCTCACCACTCACATTTGGAATTATTCTTCTTTCTCATCTCTGCAGCCAGAGTCAGGTTCAAGGCCCACTCCAGAGACTTGAGCACATAATCCAGGCTGACAGTTCAGCGCTGTACTGAGGGAGTGCCGCACAGTTGGAGGTGCTGTCTGTCGGATGAGACATTCATCTGAGGCCCTCGCATAAGGATCCTGCGGCACTGCTTTAAGAAGACCAAGGGAGTTCTCCTGGTGTCCTGGCCAATATTCCTCCATCATCCATCTCCACCAAAAAACAGATTATCTGGTCATTATCTCATTTACTATTTCCGGTACTTTGCTGTGTGCAAAATGGCCTACATAATAACAGTAACTACACTTCAATAGTGTTTCTTTGGCTGTAAGGTGCTTTGGGATGCTCTGAGGACATGAAAGGTGCTGTAATAAATACAAGTTCTTTCTATGTTACTCTCCCCAGTGCATGCACATCCCTTCTGTAGCGTGGACCCAATACTCTGCCCACTCCTTGATGGTACTAAGCCATGAGGTGCAAAGGTAGAATACTTGTCAGGTCAATAATTGCAGATAAAACTGAACTCGAGCACAGACTTGTTCTGACCTGTTATACTATCTCCCCATCTTACATGCACACATACAAACCTACTCCTAGAGACCACCTTCTGTTTGGGTCAGGATGACCTTAGTTGAATGACAAATCTCATTGGAATTATGCTGCCCACAGTCAAGTTCATGAGCAGGCGGGTGTTAAATGATCTGCCTGATAAATGGCCTGGCATTTTAGTTCGGTTGTAAACAGTTGGTGATTCATCTTTGACTATTTATACCAGGCTGATGCTAAGACTTGGCTGTGTGGCTCAGATCTGTGATCTAGACAAACAGTGGATGATATGGAGCGACAATGAACTGGAGTGAATAACTCACAATGGCTTATCGCCAGATCTTTTAGCTGAAAATTCATGACTACTGCTGGTTTGAGACTGTCGTATAAACAGGACCTCCAACAACGTGAGGATGATAAAATGACCTTCGAAGGGCAAGACCGAGGAGACTCGTCCGAGGTGTGTTGGGCACTGTGACCAACAAGAAGCCACAAATACAACAGAAGAAGATTGTTCGGCTTCCCTGGTGTCTCAGCCATACAGACCCAGAAACTCCCAGCTTCGATTCCCAGTCTGTGCTGGGTGAGCTGGCAGGAGGGGTGATACAATCGACTTCAGTGCCCATGGGCTAAAGAGGGGGGGAGAAGGTCAACCAAGGTTTGCACTGCTGGAGAGCGCACGGGTTTGGACGCTGGGCGAGGACAGATTGTGCTCAGCCTCCTTCTTCTTAGGCAGTCCCTCGGAACCGAGGATGACTTGCTTCCACATTAAAAATGAGTTCGCAGGTGGCTGATGAGTCCAATGCGGGACCTACAGTCTCTGTCACAGGTGGGGCAGACGGTGGTTGAAGGGGCGGGTGGGTGGGGTGCTTGGGTTGACGTGCGCTCCTTCTGCTGTTTGCATTTGGCTTCCGCTTGCTCCCGGCGAAGAGACTCGAGGTGATCGGCGCCTTCCCGGATGCTTCTCCTCCACTTTGTGCAGTCTTGGGCCAGGGATTCCCAGGTGTCGGTGGGGATGTTACACTTTTTCAAGGAGGCTTTGAGGGTGTCCTTGAAGTGTTTCATCTGCCCACCTGGGGCTCTCTTGCTGTGCCAGAGCTCCGAGTAGAGCGCTTGTTTTGGGAGTCTCGTATCAGGCATGCAGACAATGTGACCCGTCCATCAGAGCTGATTGAGCGTGGTCAAAGCTTCGATGCTGGGGATGTTGGCTTGAGCAAGAACACTGACGTTGGTGCGCCTATCCTGCCAATGGATTTGCAGGATGACTGACTGACACCGTTACTGACACTCACTGTCTGGGCTCCACGCAAGTCGCATGGCCATTTGGACAGGGTGCTGGTGTGGGCAGTCGGCAACAGTATAAGCCAACCAGAGCCAACGCCTTCAGGGGGATAAGGGGAGCCAAAGCCTAAAACAAATAAGACATTTGTATTAAAAAAAAGTAGAGGGTTGAGTGACGCAAGTTGTGACGCTGAGCTTGGTGCAGATGTGAATCGTAAGGCATCCTAACGCCACTTACTGGGGGGACAGGGAAGGTGTGGGGCCACATGCTAACAGCTCAGGACGGTGACTTGTGTCGCCAGCAGTCTTTGCTCATTGCGTCGGTTTTGATGGAGATGCCCTTTGGCCTTTAGTATCAAATGGAAAGCCATTGTGCCCTCAGTGCTGTGTGTATCTGTATGTGTGTGCTCTTTCCCCCAACCCCTCCCCCCCATTTTGACAGACAGCCCCTTTAACTCGGGGTAGCAGATGGCGCTGGTGCACAGTGCCTTGTTTTCTGGTTCTGACACCGGCGTGAATGGGAGGCCCGGGGAACAGGTGCAAAGTACCACAGCACTCAGAACATTACAATGAGAATACTGACAGAATAGAAACCCAGGCAGTCTGTCCCAAGGCACGCGTCTGTCCTCTTATACAATTACAATGACAATTGCTACACTCTGTACCATCACAAAGCACGCGCCAGCACTCTGTAACATTGGAAGAAAAATGCAGTCACCCCAACACAAGTCTGCACCCTACACACTTGGAATATTAAAGACGAACAGCCTTGTGTTGACCTAGGAACTCAGGATTACTGTCGGGCAGTACAACAAGATATATAACATATTTCTTTTATTTCACTCTTGCCAACTCTATCACACAGTTTGTTGTGTTCTAAGAAAGAAAGACTTCATGATCTCAGGACGTCCCAAAGCGCTTTACAGCCAATGAAGTACTATTTTGAAGTGCAGTCACTGTTGTAATGTAGGAAACGCGGCAGCAGTTTGTGCACAGCAAGCTCCCACAGACAGCAATGTAATAATGACCAGATCATCTGTTTTAGTGATGTTGGTTGAGGAACAAATATTGGGCAGGACAGCAGGGAGAACTCCCCAACTCTTCTTTGAATAGTGCCATGGGATCTTTTATGTCCACCTGAGACAGGAGCCTAGGCTTAATGTTCCATCCGAAAGACAGCACCTCCGACACTGCAGTGCTCCCTGGCGTTATGCTCGTTCTGTTCTCCAAGCTGATTTATTTTAAACTTAAAACAAAATGACTAGCTTCATGGCTTTTTTTCTCTCTCTGCGGGTCCCAATGCTGTACTGTTCCACAAACACAGGTCACTGCCTAGTACCTTGCCCAAGTGGGCCCATGTTCAAGTGTGACCCCCCTCCCCAACACCACATGAGGTTCAATTCCTGGTCGGTGTTGAGGTAGTTGATCTCGGTTCCGGCTCCTGATTGGCTTCTTAAAGTGCCGGTGTGCTGAGGTCAGGTGAAGGCGGGATTGAGACTTGGCCGCAATCTCCACTCCTGGCCAAGTAGACTTACCGACACTTGCTGCCTAAACCCATGCAAGGAGAAATAGTGGAGGGTTGTCTGGTACTGGTGGAATTAGTCAGGGCAGGAGGGAATAAAATTTTGGGGGAAAAGTGTTTAAAAAATTGCCATCATTGCCAGGTATCGATTACTTTGTATTTAATTTACACCGAACCCCTTTAACCCAGGAGATCGGAATCAATTTCCTTTACTATTCAGAAGGCCTGGTTAGTCACTTTAAATATCACAGAATCACAGAAACCCCACAGTGCAGATAGAGGCCATTTTGGCCCATCGAGCCTGCACCGACACATATCCCACCCGATCCCCGTAACCCCTACACCAACACATATCCCACCCTATCCCCGTAACCCCACGTATTTAATCCCCCTAACACTAAGGGTCAATTTATCATAGCCAATCAACCTAACCCGCACATCTTTGGACTGTGGGAGGAAACCGGAGCACCCGGAGAAAACCCACGCAAACACGGGGAGAATGTGTAAACTCCACACAGACAGTCACCCGAGGCCGGATTCGAACCCGGGTCCCTGGCGCTGTGAGGCAACAGTGCTAACCACTATGCCATCGCATTGGCCGCCTGTTAAACATGCTGCCCAATATTCAGTTCCTTCGCAGTCAATGGAATTAAATATCAGCCGCTGTGTATACCCCACTTCCCGAGACAAATTTCTACTCCAATGAACTCGGCCAAAACCACCCCTCTCCCCCCCGGGTCTAACACAGAGCAGTGTGTCCGAACGGGAGCAGGTTATTTGAGGAAAGATGCTTTTGTTTTGAGGACAGTGAACCCGTGGAATGTGTGTCACAGGCTGCAGACAAAATGCCAATTGTTGGAGCGCGGAGCTTGTGTCGGGATCAGCTGGCGTGTGCCTCATCTGTCTGACTCAGTAACAGCTGCTGGAAGGGGGTTTCACTCCTTTATCTGCTATTGAAATCACTGATTGAATGGTGCGTGGCGGGCAGCAGGCGCATGAAGCCTGCCCTTGCTGTGACAGGGTGAAAGGAAGCAAGAGAGTGTGTGTAATTATTGACAAATGTCTTTCTGCTGCCTATGAAACGAGAATTACACTGACTGTAACATTTATCTGCAGGCTTTTGATGCTTTCGCTGGCAATGATGGCTTAGTTGAAGGACAGCATGTGTGTGGGGAAGGGGAGGGCAGGGTGAAGGGCAGGGTGAAGGCCGCTGATCACCCCACACACGGCATCTGCAACAGAACCTTGATCTTCCAAACTTGTGGGGACCATTGCAACTATTCATTTAAAAAGAAATTCCAATCTTTTCTCCCTCTCCTGTCCAATATTTCTCCCTCTGTCCTGTCCAATATTTCTCCCTCTGTCTTGTCCAATATTTCTCCCTCAACCAACATAACAAAAACAGATTATCTGCAATTAATATTTAGCAGAAACTTGGCAAATGCACTATAATGTGGATAAATGCGAGGTTATCCACTTTGGTGGCAAAAACAGGAAGGCAGATTATTATTTGAATGGCAATAGATTGGGAGAAGGGGATGTGTAACGAGACCTGGGTGTCCTTGTGCACCAGTCGCTGAAGGTAAGCATGCAGGTGCAGCAGGCAGTTAAGAAGGCAAATGGTATGTTGGCCTTCGTAGCGAGAGGGTTCGAGTACAGGAACAAGGATGTCTTGCTACAGTTGTACAGGGCCTTGGTGAGACCGCACCTTGAGTATTGTGTGCAGTTTTGGTCACCTTACCTGAGGAAGGACGTTCTTGCCATGGAGGGAGTGCAGCGAAGATTCACCAGGCTGATACCTGGGATGGCAGGAATGACGTATGAGGAGAGATTGTGTCGATTGGGCTTATACTCACTGGAGTTTAGAAGATTGAGAGGGGATCTCATCGAAACCTATAAAATTCTGTCAGGTCTGGACAGACTAGATGCAGGAAGGATGTTTCTGATCAAATCAAATCAAAATCAAATCAAATCAACTTTTATTGTCATTGTTAGTGCACAAGTGCAGTACAACGAAATGTAGGCTTGCGGCTCCCGAGAGTGTACATTTAGATTAGACATTTAAACATTCAACATACATTTGGCTTGTAATACATTAACATAACCATAACCATAATAAAGTGCATTGGCAGATGTGCAGGCTTTAGAGTTTATTTGTGGAGTTCAGTAGGATGACAGCCCTGGGAAAGAAGCTGTTCCTAAATCTGGTCGTTCGGGTGCGGATGCATCTGTAGCGTCTCCCAGATGGCAGGAGGGCGAACAGACTGTGGCTGGGGTGGGTAGGGTCTTTGATGATGGACCGTGACCTCCGTAGACAGCGTTTCTGGTATATGTGCTCTATGGTCGGTAGCCGGGTGCCGGTAATGCGTTGGGCAGTTTTGACTACCCGCTGCAGGGCTTTCCGGTCATAGTAGCTACAGCTGCCATACCATACTGTGATACAGTTTGTCAGGATGCTCTCTATTGTGCAGCGGTAAAAGTTAGAGAGGATCAGGGGTGACAGGTTACATCCCTTCAGCCTCCTTAGGAAATATAGGCGCTGCTGGGCCTTCTTCACCAGAGAGGAGGTATTGAGGGACCAGGAGAGGTCTTCCGTGATGTGGACTCCGAGGAACTTAAAGCTGCCCACCCTTTCCACCACAGCCCCATTGATGTGGATGGGGGTGTGACTTCCGCCTTTAGACTTCCTGAAGTCCACAATGATTTCTTTGGTTTTCTTGATGTTAAGGGCCGGGGAGTCCAGAACCAGGGGTCATAGTCTAAGGATAAGGGGTAAGCCATTTAGGACTGAAATGAGGAGGAATTTCTTCACCCAGAGAGTGGTGAACCTGTGGAA
The DNA here is from genome assembly GCF_052327205.1 of Somniosus microcephalus. Classification (NCBI taxonomy): domain Eukaryota; kingdom Metazoa; phylum Chordata; class Chondrichthyes; order Squaliformes; family Somniosidae; genus Somniosus; species Somniosus microcephalus. The sequence continues at coordinate 9,942,327 of NC_140999.1, forward strand.
TTCTCTGCCACAGAGGGCGGTGGAGGCTAGTTCATTAAATATATTCAAGAAAGAGTTGGATATATTTCTTGAGGCTAAAAGGATCAAGGGATATGGGGAAAAGGCAGGGACAGGGTACTGAATTTGGATGATCAGCCATGATCTCATTGAATGGCGGAGCAGGCTCGAAGGGCCGAATGGCCTACTCCTGCTCCTATCTTCTATGTTTCTATCCCTCAATCAACATCACTAAAACAGATTATCAGGTCATTTTCACATTGCTGTTTGTGGGAGCTTGCTGTGCACAAATTGGCTGCCGCGTTTCCCACATTACAACAGTGACTCCACTTCAAAAAGTACTTCATTGGCTGTAAAGCACTTTGGGACGTCCTGTGATCATGAAAGGCGCTATAGAAATGCATGTCTTTCCTTTCTCTCTTTAAGCATTGAATGAAACTCTCCTGGACTATCCTACTATATCACACCTCGGCCCTATACTGTTAGCCCTGAGTGTTCCCTCTCCACTGGGGGCTCGGTCGATAAGTGGACCGCCCAGTGTCGGACTGAGCTATAGAGAGCAGGAAGATTCCAGGTTTGATGCTGAGTCTATGCTGAGTTAGCTCACAGCTGGCCCCTGATTTCGGGGAAGGTAAAGTCGGCCAAAATTCCTGCTCATGACTGCTATCCAATGACTCCTTCTGGCAAGAATGTTTCTGTGGAAATCGGATGAGGACAGGAACGGAGTCCGCGGTCAAATAACCTACTAACACACAAAGGACGGACACTAGGGTGAGGTGCCAGAGGGCTGTTAAAAAATTACACAACTGCACCCGAATGCCATGACCCCTTCATTATTCTGATATACATCCTGATCTTGATATAGTGATTTAACCCACCCCGCCCCTGCGCTCCAATATCACATACTCTGACATATGCCTCCAAAATTAGTTAGAACAATATCCTTCTGATGTTACACTTTCTCCAACCCTGAAGCTGAAATGGAAATTCAGTGCAGACCTGGGGTCAGCCTGTGACCTCTTCTGTGGCCAGGGTCCCCAGTTATATGTAATTAGACTCATTGTGTTGGCCCGCTGCTCAAGCCATGGCCTGGCTCCTTGCACGTGCCTGTATCTGGGTAAAGAGACAGCAGTCTGTAACTAATCAAAATGCTTTTTACTTGATAATTTGACGTGTGACTGCCTGAATGTGCTCTGTTCCTGTGCCTTTCACCATACTTACAGCCCGGGCGAATGATTGACAGCTACAGCTGTTTACAAATACGATCGTTCTCTATTTCTTTTCTGTGGGTGTTTTGTGTCTGGGAGACACTGAGATAATAACTGCACAAGGCACCCCTGTTAAGTACATAATTGATTTTCCACAACTTTTATACACTCAGAAAGGGCAAACTATGACCAGAGGGAGGAATGTATATCAAGTGTGCTGTAATACAACCACAATAAAAATTATATTTATTACTAAGGACAGCTAAAATTAGTCAGAGTTTTTCTCCTTAAAAATGTAATTGTATCTAGTGACTTACTGGCATATGTTGACTTTATGCCATAGTGTAAAATGGGTGATAGCAAATCGGCGGCCCGTTTTACATCGCTCCCGACTTCTATTTCCATTTTGCATTTATACAGCGACTTTTATGTTTTCAGGGCATCTCAAGTTGTATGACAGCCAGTGTCAGCCGTGGCTCAGTGGGTGGCACCCTCGCCTCTGAGTCAGCAGGTTGTGGTTTCAAGTCCCACTCCAGAGACTCGAGCACAAAAATCTAGGCTGACACTCCCAGTGCAGTACTGAGGGAGTGCTGCACTGTCAGAGGTGCTGTCTTTTGGATGAGATGTTAAGCTGAGGTGGACTCTCAGCTGGACATAAAAGATCCCATGGCACTTTTTCGAAGAAGAGCTGGGGAGTTACCCCCACACCTCCCCCCCCTGTCCTGGGGCTAATATTTATCCCTCAATCAACATCACTATAACAGATTATCTGGTCATTATCACATCGCTGTTTGTGGGAGCTTGCTGTGCGCAAATTGGCTGCCGTGTTTCCTACATTACAACAGTGACTTCACTTCAAAAAAAAGTACTTCATTGGCTGTAAAGCGCTTTGGGATGTCCTGAGGTCGTGAAAGGCGCTATAGAAATGCAAGTCTTTCTTTTTCTACACAGTTTCTAATCCAATCAAACAAATTGAGTTAGAACGTGCCAGCTTGGTTCAGTAGCGACATTGTTTCTTCTGTGTTAAAAGGTTACAGGTTCAAACTCTATTGCAAACTCGAGCACACGGTCTGTGATGATCCCTTGCTGCAGGCCTATTTTCTTTTGCGATGAATACACTGTGGCAGTGATTTCCCTGACAGCGATGCACACAAGAAGATCAGCAATTAATATTTATCCCTCAACCAGCATCACTAAAACAGATCATCCGGTCATTATCACATTGCTGTTTGTGGGATCTTGCTGTGCACAAAGTCCCACAAACCATAAATGAGATAAATGGCCATGCAATCTGATTTTTTGGTAGTTTGGCTGACATGGACACTGGGGGAGTTCCTTCGCTTCATTTGATTAGTGTCCTACGGGATTTTTTTATGTCACTCGAGAATGGCAGATGGGGCCTTGGATTGATGTAGGATCCAAAAGGCAGCGGCACATCCCATAATGCAGGACTCCTTCGGTACTCGCACCGGACAGGTGCTGAAGTTCACAGGAGGAGACCTTCTGACTCAGAGGTGAGAGCGCTACAAACTGAGCCAAAATCTATACAAGGGCTTTCCCTCCCCCCCCCCCCCCACCACCCCATCCCCAACCAATGTTTTCACCTCCACCTCTTCTTCTGAAGACTCCTTGCTGGGATACGGGTCCGCCTCCGGTACCTTGCCCGAGTGGCCGTTTTCTTTTTTGTGTGAGCCTAAGCAGCAAGCGCTGGCATGCTATTTGACTATGGAGGGCATCACAGCTGAGCCCGATCCGGTCGAGCTGGGCTCTTGCAAAAAAGGTGCACTGTTACTAGTAAGTTAGCTAGTACAGCAGTAGTTTTTTTTTCCAGTGGTTGGGTGGGGCTGGGGTTTGTGTGTTTCAAAATACTATACACTTAAGACACATCAACCCTTATTCTTATGCACTTAATGGTGTTTCTGTTGAAATGAATGGTGGGTGGAGGGGCGGGATGTTTTGGCTTTTGAAGAACTCTGAAAGGGTGTGCGTCAAACGAGGGCATGCTCCATTACCACAGACTATACACTGTCTGGTGCTCAGAGTTTTATAATCACAGGTTACTCTATTTAACACCCTGTTGTTCAGAAACAATTTCCTCCACACTGTTGCCTGCCTAACTCGTGTGTACAGTCAGTCGTAAGATTAAATAGGGGGGCACTGGGAATCCTGCAAGTGCCTCACAGGAGCCAGTTTGCTGCATTTAGATTTTTTCCCCCCTTTGCTTTATATGTGGGAATCCTACTCACTTCTAATGGAAACACACGGCCTGCTGTACAACTGAACTGTGTCAGCCATGGCTCAGTTTGTAGCTCTCTCTCGCCTCCAAGTCAGAAGAAAGAAAAATTTACATTTGTGTAGCGCCTTTCAGGACCTCAGGATGTCCCAAAGCGCTTTAAAGCCAATGAAGTACTTTTGAAGTGTAGACACTGTTGTGATGTAGGAAAGGGTTGTGGGTTCAAGGCCCAAAAATCTAGGTTGACCCTTCAGCGCTGCCTCTCTGACAGCGCAGCGCTGAAGGGTCAACCTAGGTTTTTTGGATGAGACCTTTAATTGAGGCCCCTGTCTGTCCTCCCTGTTGGATGTAAAATATCCCGCGGCACCAGTTCGAAGGAGAGCAGGGGAGTTCTCCCCGGTGTCCTGGCCAACATTTATCCTTCAACCAACATCACTAAAAACAGATCGTTATCACATTGCTGTTTGTGGGACCTTGCTGTGCGCAAATTGGCTGCCGTGTTTCCCACAAGTTTTTTGATCTCTGCTGTGTGCTGGTTTAGCTAATCTCAACTGGGCCTGGCAATAGCCGCATTGCTGAGGCCAGGGAGGGACACGTCGGCCCGTGTTCTCCTTCCTAATCATCGTTCTGTGACCGCTGCTTGAAACGTGTGCGGTTAAGGACAGGGGTCCGGTTCGGTTGCCCCGGCAGCCGGAGATAGCCTGTCGACATTTACTTTTTACTTGAAGAATGGATGAGATTAGCAAAAGGGCTGGCAGAACTTCTGGAGACGGACGCCGCCGGCATGAGTCTGTGCCATCGGGGGGGAAAAAATGGGGTGGGGTGGGGGGGAATTGGAAATGAAGAAGTAATCACACAAAGACGAGAGGGAGCCCAGCTGTGCGCGTGTGTAGACGTGCGCCTCGCATGAAAATACCTAAAGCCCTCAAACAAAGGAGAGCCCAATTCGGCCATTTCACCACCTTCTGCAGCACAGCAGGCATTTCAAGCTGATTACTGGCCGTTTCAGCTGCCGTGCTTATCTTATTGTGATGCAGATACAGGCACACGCGGGAGGAGCACGGGGGGGTCACAGACATTGTTATGCAGATGCCGGCACATGCGGGAGGACAAAAGGGAGGGAGCGACCATGGGCCCGTTGCTATGTGGACACTGGCACATGTCGGAGCGCAAGGCGGTGGTGTTCATTGTCATGCAGACGCTGAGACACAGGCAGCAGATGTCTGCACGGGGCTTATGGTGTGTGTGTGCATGAGCACAGTGTGGAGCTATGACAAAAAAGTCACCGGTCCAATAAAGCAGGCCCCTGACCATTACCAAGCTGTACTGCTCTAAGCTGCCCTGTGTGTTCCACCAGCATTGGTCAGTCACTTTGATGAATTAGTCAATAATCTGCCCAGAAACTGCACTGCCCGAAAAGGTGGTGGAAGCAGATTCAATGGCAACTTTCAAAAGTCGAATTGGATATGTACTTGCAAAGGACAAAATTGCTGGGCTATGGGCAATATTTTTGTTAAGCTGTGTGGCCGCCCGGCAATCTGGGGGTCCCATGCAGGCCGCTCAATGGCTTTATAATACAAAAAAAAACGCGCATGCACAATAATTTGAATGGGCCAAGCGGTCCCTTAAAGGGGCCACGCACCCCCAAAAAATTAGCGGGAACATTGGCTAAGGGGAAAGAGCAGGGGTGTGGGACTAATTGGAGAGCACTTTCAAAGAGCCGGCATAGGCACGATGGACCGAATGGCCTCCTTCCATGCTGTAAGCCAAAATTCTATGAAACTTGGGCAGGAAAGTGGAGTTGAGGTCAAAGACCAGCCATGATCTTTATTGAATGGCAGAGCAGGTTCGTGGAGGCCGTATGGCCTACTCCTGCTCCTATTTCTTATGTTCTTAATACATTTATTTCTACATGGCACTGACATTTGGTAAGCTATTTTGCAGGCAACTTTACTGGGTTGTTAAGATGTGGCTACGCAATGACATTATCATATTGTTGGTGATATTTGCCAGTATCATTTTTTTTAAGATAAGATAGAGAAAGATTGGTACGCGTGGCACTGAGCCACACCACGCAGGTAGGTCCCAGATTCAATCCGTCATCTGCTGTTGAGTCAGCTGATCTCAGCTGGGCAGCAGGAACGACTCCTGGCTGGGAAAGGGGGGGGAAATCAATCGGGGTTCCCACATGATTAGTAGCGAAGGACCTCTGCTGGAAAGTACATCTTGTGGACATCGACAACAACAACAACTTGCATTTATATCGTGCTTTTAACGTCCCAAGTGGCTTCACAGAAGCGTTACCAGACAAAATTTGACACCGAGCCACATAAAGAGATATTACGACAGGTGACCGAAAGCTTGGTCACAGAGGTCATTTTTAAGGAGTGTCTTGAAGGAGGAGAGAGAGGATGGAGAGGTTTAGGGAGGGAATTCCAGAGCCTAGGGCCCAGGCAGCTGAAAGCACGGATGCCAAAGGTGAAGCGATACTCAAGAGGCCAGAATTGGAGGAGCGCAGAAATCTTGGAGGGTTGCAGGGCTGGAGGAGGTTACAGAGGTAGGGAGGAGCGAGGCCATGGAGGGATTTGAAAACAAGGATGAGAACTTTAAAATCAGGATGATGACAGGATCAGGCGTTGCTGTGATGCCCCGGTGACTGAATTGCTTGGCAATGCCGGCTATCGCGGCCTACGGATGGAGAACGGCCACTTGGTTAGGTGCCAGAGGGCAGCTGTGCCTGCAAAACCATATCCCAGCAAGAGTTAGTGCCTACGGGGGAGGAGGGAAGATACCCGAGGGGAGAACACTGGATGGGGCGGAGTGAAGGATACAGTCCAACTTTATTGTACAAAGAATCGGCAGCAATTTTTTAATCTCCCCATCTGCACAAACAACTTCTAATGTTCACTTCAAATGAGTTGGGAATGTTTTGAACTGATTGAGAATGTCCTGTTATTTTTGGGTGAGCTGTTGTCACAGAGCAGAGTGGTCCGTCTGTGCTCTTGCTGTTGCAGACGGTTCAATGCTCGATTTTATTGTTATGTAGATCAAGCACATGCTGGCTGTCGGCCACTACCAGATGTCTAAATAGTCCAGAGCAACACTAAGAACAACTGGCTGACCAGAGACTGCACAACATTCAAATAAGTTTCTTTTGTCTCAAATCGGCAAAGTCTGAAAGATTAATTTATCAATTCCCACCCCTGATGGCCCGGTGGGTAAGAATCCTCCCAGCGACAAAATACAAGAAGATGTTACAATAAACTTGCAGAATGGGCGTGTAAATGACAAATTAATTTTCAATAGAGATAAGTGTGAGGTGGTGCATTTTGGTAGGAAGAATAAGGAGGCCGCATACTGCTTGGAAAATAACGGTCTAAATGGGGTAGAGGAGCAAAGGGATCTGGGGTTACAGACACACAGATCACTAAAAGTAGCGACGCAGGTCAATAAGGCCATAAAATATGCAAACCGAGCACTGGGGTTCATTTCTAGAGGGATAGAATTGAAAAGTAGAGAAGTTATTTTAAACTTGTATCGAACCTTGGTTAGAGCACACTTGGAGCACTGTGCACAGTTCTGGTCTCCATGTTACAAAGAGGATATAAAGTCACTGGAGAAGGTGCAAATAAGAATTATAAGGATGATACAGGTTGAGCGTCCAAAATCCAGAGTTCCGGAATCCAGAATGTTTCGGAATCCGGACTCTGGGACGATTGGTGGCAGGGTCGTCCGGAATCCGTAAAATGTTCTGGAATCCGGACACCCTGAGGGAGGCGTACCAAAAACCGGAAATAGCGCAACCTGGGCCCAGGCATTTCCGGACTCGGCACGTGTTTCTGATGTTCGAAGTCTGGCAATAGCGCCACCTGGGCTCGGGCGTTTCCGGACTTCGGACATCAGAAACACGTTCCGAAGTCTGGAAAAACACAAAAACCGGCTCGGCCTCGGTTCCGAGGTTGCCGGATTCGGGACGCTCAACCTGTACCAGAACTGAGAGGTTATAACTCTCAGGAAAGACTGAACAGGCTGGGTCTCTTTTCTCTAGAAAAGAGAAGGCTGAGGGGTGACTTAATAGAGGTCTTTAAAATTATGAAGGATTACATTGGATTACATAGGATATACGGCACAGAAACAGGCCATTCGGCCCAACCAGTCCATGCTGGCGTTTATGCTCCACTCGAGCCTCCTCCCGTCTTTCCTCATCTAAATCTATCAGCGTAACCCTCTATTCCCTTCTCCCTCATGTGCTTGTCTAGCCTCCCCTTAAATGCATCTATACTATTCACTTCAACCACTCCCTGTGGTAGCGAGTTCCACATTCTCACCACTCTTTGGGTAAAGAAGTTTCTTCTGAATTTCCTATTGAATTTCATGGTGACTATCTTATATTGATGTCCTCTAGTTATGCTCTTCCCCACAAGTGGAAACATTCTCTCTATCAACATTTTTCATAATTTTAAAGACCTCTATTAGGTCACCCCTCAGCCTTCTCTTTTCAAGAGAAGAGAGACCCAGCCTTTCCTGATATGTACACCCTCACATTTCTGGTATCATCCTTGTAAATCTTCTCTGCACCCTCTCCAGTGCCTCTATATCCTTTTTATAATATGGCGACCAGAACTGTACGCAGTACTCCAAGTGTGGTCCAACCAAGGTTCGATGCAAGTTTAGCATAACTTCCCTACTTTTCAATTCTATACCTCTAGAAATAAACCCTAGTGCTTGGTTTGACTTTTTATGGCCTTGCTAACCTGTGTCACAACTTTTAGTGATTTGTGTATTTGTACTCCGAGATCCCTTTGTTCCTCTACCCCACCTAGACTCGCACCCTCCAAGTGATAAGTGACCTCCTTATCCTTCCTACCAAAATGTAATACCTCACATTTATCTGTGTTGAACTTCATTTGCCAATTATTTGCCCATTCTGCAAGTTTATTAATGTCCTCCTATAATTTGTTGCAGTCCTCCTCAGTATTGACTATCCCCCCCAATTTGGTGTCATCCGCAAATTTAGAAATTGTGTTTTTGATTCCAAAGTCTAAATCGTTAATGTAAATTGTGAACAGCAGTGGTCCCAGCACTGATCCTTGTGGGACACCACTACCCACCTTCTACCGCTGTGAATAGCTACCTTTTACTCCCACTCTCTGCTTTCTGTCTGAAGCCAGCCAGCAATCCATTCTGCTACTTGTCCCCTGACTCCGCATTCTCTGACCTTGTTCATCGGTCTATTATGGGATACCTTATCGAAGGCCTTTTGAAAATCCCGATAAATTACACCTACTGCATTACCCTTGTCTACTCTCTGTTACCTCTTCAAAAAATTCAATAAGGTTGGTTAAGCAAGACTTTCCCTTTTGAAATCCATGCTGACTATTCATTATTATATTTTTGGTTTCTAGATGTTTTTCTATTTTCTCCTTTAGTAGGGATTCCATTATTTTTCCTACCACCGATGTTAAGCTGACTGGTCTATAATTCCCTGGACATGTTCTATCCCCCTTCTTAAATATCGGTATTACGTTAGCTATCCGCCAGTCCTCTGGCACTATAACTTTTTCTAACGAATTATTAAGTATGTGTAGTAATGCCTCTGCTATCTCTTCCCTAGAGTCCTTTAAAATGCGTGGATGCATTTTTGAGTTTGATTAGTTTATTTAATATATCGCCTTTGTTTATTTTAAGGGGCTTGTTAGGGTTAGACGCAAGGCTGCTTAAATATGGAAATCAGAGTCCAACACCGGTTTCAAATTTCAGGTAGAGCCAGCGGTCCGTAAAGGGCAGCAGTGCTCCTCCTGGGCCCACAGAACATCTCCGGCTCGCTGTCGGTCAGTTTGAGCACCGCCCCTCCCCCACCACCCCCGCAATCCCCCAGGATCACCTTCACCCCTTCACTGTGAGAAGCCGGCTGATTTGCTGCCCTCCCATAACCGGCGAGCTTGAGTGGGCGCCCGCTGCTCACCGGGGGCGTTTAAAGGAGGCCCAAACCCCAATATAGTTTGGGGCCACCCCCACCCCCACCAGCACCGATTTTGGGCATCTCGTCAAGTCTCGGAGCCGAAAGGTCGGTGTGTAACCCACTGCATCACCCAGTTCCCTAAACTTGCTCTTTAAGAAAAAAATACACGTATTCTTCTCACACAGAGTTTCGTGAGTAACCTCTTTACTGTGCAAGACTGATTAATGACACAGTTCAAGTTGTTTTAATGGAACTGTTTGAGGACACACCTAATCCCCTGGCAGAGTCAGTCCCCACATACCTGCTGTATGTGGTAGAACAAGCTATCAAGAATTTATAAAGTTTTAAAGGGAACCACAAAACAGGCCTGAATCTAAAACAACTTGCTGTGCAACCCACATATTGCACCCCATCCCACCCCCAAGGCCAGGGCTCAGACTTGCATCAAGACTGTGTCAATCTTCGTTCCCTGAACTCGTCAGCAACAAGACAGACAAATGTTGCACTGCCCGTATCTACATCATCAGATTCCGTATAAACTCCTAGCTCACGCTGCATTCTACAGATTACTGCCCTGCCTAGCTGTACATTCAACAGATTCCTGGATCGCTCTACAATCCTAGAATCATACAGCACAGAGGGAGACCATTCGGCCCATCGTGCCTGTGCCGGCTCTTTGAAAGAGCTCTCCAATCATTCCAAGTCCCCCGCTCTTTCCCCACAGCCCTGCAAATTTCTGCTTTTCAAGTATTTACCCAATCTCCTTTTGAAAGTTACTATTGAATCTGCCAATATATATTGTGAAGACTCACAGGGTGACATGAATCAGTCATTCATGAAAGAAAGACTTATGAAATAATACTGAGCGGCCTGCGGGTGGCGCTGTCCAGGGAGAGTATAAATACTCGGGCATGGGCCCAGCTTGCGCAGGACATTCTTAACAGGAACTAGTGAAGGACACAACTAGATCTCCATGTTGTAAAACAGTTGATTAAAGCTTTGTTTAACGCTTAGACCAAGTGCCTAGTAGTTTTCTTACATCACAGGGTACAAAATTAATGAGCCAGATCAGCATTTGGGGGCTGCAATTGGCTTCAGTGCCTCTGGGTCGAGGAGAGGAAAGATCAGCCAGTGTTCCTGCTCCTGATGACTGCCCAGTGAATCCTGCTGGAAGGTGTTTGCGTGCGGACATTGGGTGAGGTGCGAATTGGGCTCACTTGCGATGCACCCTATGATTGACCAGCCTTCCGACACGCGTCGTCTAAGCTTGCACATGAAGAACGGTCACTAGACTGCAATATCAGAGTGCCCCCGATTCTGTAGGAACAAGCTTATCAAAGCACTGCCTACCAATTAATATTAATATTACAATAATTAAGCAATTCAATATTTTTATGATTGCTATGCTGGCGAAATCTAACAAGCCTTATGGAATGTCCAGACTGTGATTTAAGCAGAAACTAAAGTCGGATTTATGTCAGTGGACCTTTCTAGCTGTCACTATAGCAACAACAACAACGTGTATTTATATAGTGCCTTTAATGTAGTAAAACATCCCAAGGCGCTGCACAGGAGTATTTTAAGACAAAAAATTTGACACCGAGCCACATAAGGATAAATTAGGGCAGGTGACCAAAAGCTTGGTCAAAGAGGGAGGTTTTAAGGAGCGTCTTCAAGGAGGAAAGAGAGGTAGCGAGGCGGGCAGGTTTAGGCAGGGAATTCCAGAGCTTAGGGCCCAGGCAACAGAAGGCACGGCCATCAATGGTTGAGCGATTATAATCAGGGATGCTCAAGAGGGCAGAATTAGAGGAGTGCAGATATCATGGGGGGGGAGTTGTGGGGCTGAAGGAGATTACAGAGATAGGGAGGGCAGTGACCATGGAGGGATTTGAAAACAAGGATGAGAATTTTGATATCGAGGCGCTGCTTAACTGGGAGCCAATGTAGGTCAGCGAGCAGAGGGGCGATGGGCGAACGGGACTTGGTGTGAGTTAGGGCACGGACAGCCGAGTTTTGGATGACCTCAAGTTTACGTAGGGTGGAATGTGGGAGGCCGGCCAGGAGTGCGTTGGAATAGTCAAGTCTAGAGGTAACAAAGGCATGGATGAGGGTTTCAGCAGTGGATGAGCTGAGGCAAGGGGGGGAGACGGGCGATGTTACGGAGGTGGAAATAGGTGGTCTTTGTTATGCTGCGGATATGTGGTCGGAAGCTCATTTCAGGGTCAAATATGACACCAAGGCTGCGAACAGTGTGGTTCAGCCTTTAAATGCAGGCCCTTGCAGCCTGTCAGCAGAGGCAGGTGCCTGAATAGGGTGGGACAACACTGACAATTATTGACAAGCATGACTATGGTGATAATAAAGCCTCTTAAAATTTTAGGGCTAAAAATTGAGCAGCGCCCCATTTGGGGCGCTAACTTCGCCGGGGCGGAAAAATTAGCGCCCCTGTGCCGGAAATCCCTCTTGGGGCGCTGCGAGTCAATATCGTGGCGCTACATGCCACGGTATTGGTTCCCTTCCCCCGCTTCTTAAAGGGGAGGGGCCATGCGCAGCACGACACGGGGCCCAGCTGGGCCCCCGGGGATCGGGAGTGCAGGCAAAAGAGCCCGGCACTCAAGAGAAGTGCCGGGCTCTTGGAGCGCAGCCGGCACTCCGCCAGAGAGGCCGTTCAGGAGGCCGGGGACGGGAGCGCAGGCAGGTGCTGGCAGGCGGCCAGCAATGAAAATGGCCGCCCCCCCACCTCGCGTTTAAATTGTGCCTCCCTGGCTGCAGGTAGGCCCCCCTGACCCCGTCGGACATAGCGTCCGGCGGTAAATCAGGGGGCGCTCCCGAAGATCGCGGCCGGGGCGCTGCGCACGCCAATGATGTCATCGCCGGCGGCGCAGTGCCGCGGGACGCTACCGGTTAGCGCCGCCGCTAACCTCCTGCTGAATTTCACGGGAGGCGCCGCACCCGGGCGCTAGTTGCTTTGCGCCCTCTTAGGGCGCTAACGGGAGGCGCAAAGCAACCCAATTTTTCCCCCATATAATCCGAAATTTCATTAGCACTTATGAGCCATTTGATGCCCACTGCTGCTTTCCCCAGTGACTCGTTCTGTCTGCTTGGCGTACGAGGATTCTGAAAGCATTGTTCGCAGCCTCCTCGCTTCTCAGCTTTGCCTGGGTTTGATATCTATGTAACAGAGAATGTAAGCACAAAGATTCAAGCTTTACACTTGCTGTCGATGTACAGCAGGTGACTGTGGAATCGATATCAAGCAGTGCCAGTGCGGTAAACTGCTCCCACCAAAAAGCAAGGGATGAGGCTTGGCTTTGAAGCCTCACTAGGTTGAATAGTACATCAAAATGTACTGTGTGAGCTGTGTAATGTATATACCTTTAAGGGGGGAACTATCTTTTACAGCTCATGTATACTGCAGTACCGGCAGTGACCACACCTGTATATAGCACTGAGTAGTAATCTGTACAGTCAGTTCCACTGTGAGCCACGTTGAGTAAACACCTGTTGTACTGTTCTCCTGCAGTCTGTGTCTTATTATACACGGACACAACATTGGCGACAAGGCAAGTTCGAACCTACCTGCAACTCTGCATCACCTCCCGGGGATTCGTTCCTGGAGATCAGTGGATTGGAGGTCAAGGCCAGAGACTCGGGCGTCGACCACGGGCAACCGCCCAGTCATCCAGCAGAGACTCGAGAATTGCGGGGGAGGCTGTCGAGAGCCAGGCTTGGCTTTCCAGTCGAGGTGGTCCAGCGAAACGGGCTGGCAACAGGTAGTGCGCAGGCCCTTCCCGATCAGCGGCGGGCTAGAGCCCGACCGAGCGGCACAGCAAAGGGCCGAGCAGCGTCGACGGGGGAGAGAGAGGGCAGAGCGCACAGGGTGCAGCCGGTGTTCAGGGGCCGAGCAGCATCGAAGAGAGGGAGAGAGAGACGCGCAGAAACCCGCGAGGCGCCGCCATTGCCACGAGGACCGCTGAGAGCGGCGTTGGCAGCAGCGCAGGAGAAGCGCGTGAAACCTACAGGGCACTGCCATTGCCACAAGAACCACCGGGAGCGGCGTTGGCAGCAGCGGGGGAGGAAGGAAAGCGCGGGAGATGCCATTTTAAGCCATTGGGAGACGCCATTTTAAACCACACCCAAAATGCCGAAGAGTGGCAATATCACCGCATTTGACAATGAAGTCGAAGATTGGACTACATATGTCGAACGAATAGAGGTATACTGCAAGGCAAATGAGGTGTCAGATGACAAGAAAGCGTCGGTATTGTTAAATTTAATGGGTGCAAAGACGTATGGTTTATTACAAAATCTAGTAACCCCAACGAAGCCAATGGAAAAGAGTTTTGAAGACATAGTAACGATACTACAAGAACATTTAAACCCCACACCGCTGCTGATAGCAGAAAGATTCAAGTTTCACAAACGGAACCAGCATAAGGATGAAAGCAATGCTGATTATTTAACAGAACTGCACAAACTATCGAAACACTGCCAGTTTGGAGCGGGACTGACAGATACCTTAAGGGACAAGTTTGTGTGTGGGCTTCAAAGTGAAGGAACCCAGAAACGGCTTTTATCTGAAAAGGACCTTACGCTGGCAAAGGCTTTCAGCATTGCGGTATCATATGAAGCAGCAGCACGGGGCGCTGCAGAGATACAACAGAGACCGCAAGAATATGGCACAAACGAAATGTCATATAGAACAGAGAAGTGCTATCGCTGCAGCAGAACAACACACGACCAGAATGATTGCTGGTTCAAAGACAAAGTGTGCAGACAGTGTGGAAAAGTAGGACACATAGCACGAGTCTGCAGGTCGGGAAAGAAAACCAGCAATAAGAAACCTACCAAAGAAAAGTACAAGAAGGTACATAAGATGACAGAGAATAGTTCAGACGAACAAAAGAGTGATAGCGACTCTGAAAGCAGGGAACTGAGTTGTCTGAAACTACATAATGTGATCACAACGGAGGATCACCGAACCATTTGGGTCACTCTCAAGATAGCAGGAGTCCAGGTAAAGATGGAATTGGACACAGGATCAGCCCTAACAGTCACAAACCGACGGGACTACGAGCGGCTATTCTCACACATACCCTTGAGAGACACAAAAATTATTTTGAAGACGTACACGGGGCAAAAAGTCTACCCCAAAGGAAAAATAAGGGTGACCGTTATATATAATGGTAAGGAAACACCAAAACTAGACCTGTATGTATTGCAAGATGGAGGACCACCATTACTGGGACGTGAATGGATCCGGAAAATACAACTGGATTGGCATTCCATACAGGCACTGACTGTGGCTGACAAAAAGGATGACGACGTCGCACCTGGGCGACTGTCAAAGATCCTAACTGACGCGAAAGAAGTGTTCCAGCAAGGACTCGGAACACTAAAAGGCACGACAGTGACGATTAAAATTGGAGAAAACGCAAGCCCAAAATTTTGCGATCCGCCCAGCCGTCGAAGCAGAGCTGGAGAGTCTGGAACGTTCAGGTGTACTGTCCAAGGTAGGCTGGAGCGAGTGGGCTACACCCATCGTCCCTGTGATGAAAAAGTCGTTGAGCAGCACGCCTGGGGAACCAAGGAAGGTTCGCATCTGTGGGGACTTTAAGGTAACAGTGAACCCGGTCCTTCACACCGTACAATATCCACTTCCACGGATTGAAGATATTTTCGCCTCGCTATCTGGAGGGAAACGCTTCACTAAGATTGATCTGGCCCAGGCGTATCTGCAAATGGAGGTAGAAGAAGCATCAAAAAAATACCTCACAATCAACACCCATAAAGGTCTCTACCAATACAACCGGCTGGTATTCGGGGTAGCATCAGCTCCGGCTATTTGGCAGAGGGCAATGGAACAAGTCCTGCAAGGGATCCCAGGGACTCAGTGTTATTTGGACGACATCCTGGTCACGGGCAAAAATGTAAGAAGTCACACAACACCAGGTTATAGTCCAACAGCTTTATTTGAAATCACAAGCTTTCGGAGCGCTGCTCCTTCGTCACCTCCGAAAGCTTGTGATTTCAAATAAAGCTGTTGGACTATAACCTGGTGTTGTGTGACTTCTTACATTTGTCCACCCCAGTCCAACTCCGGCATCTCCACACCACGGGCAAAAATGACAGTGATCACCTTGCCAACCTGGAGCAGGTGCTCACTAGATTGCAGGAATATGGGCTCCGAGCTAACCGCCCCAAATGCGAGTTTTTTAGAAAACAGATCTCATATTGTGGCCACGTTATCGATAAAGAGGGGTTACATAAGTCCCCAGAGAAGATTGAGGCAGTAGTCAAGGCTCCAGCACCGGAAAATGTGTCACAGCTGAGGTCATTCTTCGGGCTGGTAAACTACTACCATAAGTTCTTGCCAAATTTGTCTACAATACTACACCCACTGAACACCCTACTGCAAACTGGGTTGCCATGGAAGTGGAGTGACGAAAGTAGACGAGCTTTCCAGAAGAGCAAAACACTAATCACATCGAAAGAGGTATTGGCCCATTACAACCCGGCATTACCAATTCGGTTGGCATGTGATGCGTCACCCTATGGCATTGGAGCGGTGCTGTCGCACAAATTCTCGGACGGCTCAGAGAGGCCAATAGCCTTTGCATCACGATCACTAACCTCAGCCGAGCGTAACTACGCCCAGATTGACAGGGAGGCCCTCAGCCTAGTGTGGGGAGTGAAAAAGTTCAATCACTATCTGCACGGGCAGAAATTCACCTTGCTGACTGATCACCAGCCTCTTGTCTCCATTTTTAATCCGAAGAAGGGCGTTCTGGTGATGACTGCGCAACGAATACAAAGATGGTCACTTTTTCTAGGGGTGCACCACTATGAAATTGAATATAAGGGCACGAAACAGCATGGAAATGCTGATGGGCTATCACGCCTGCCACTGCCTACTGCGGAGGAAGCACCAGCAGTGGATCCTGTCGAAATATTACATTCGACTATAGTTGAATACCTACCGGTAACTAACGCTTGTATCGAAAAGGAAACCCGAAATGACCCGACACTGTCTCGGGTATATGATTTGACGGTGAAGGGATGGCCAGCACATGGCGACTCACTGTTGCCAGCATTCTCGACAAGGAGTTAACAGCTGTCAGTGTGCCGGGGGACCTTGATGTGTGGATCCCGAGTGGTAATTCCACCCAAGTTAAGGGATAGAGTGCTCAATGAGCTTCATGAGGGTCATCTGGGAGGGGTAAAAATGAAAAGCCTAGCCAGGGCTTATGTGTGGTGGCCGGGAATCAATAAACAAATCGAGGACCTGACCAAGAGCTGCTCAGGATGCCAGAAAGTCCAAAATGCACCACCACAGGCCCCTCTACACCCATGGGAGTGGCCCTGATCTCCATGGCAACGGGTGCATATTGATTTTGCTGGTCCATTCATGGACTCAATGTTTTTAATCATAATCATAATAATAATCAACTTTATTGTCATTATTAGTGCACAAGTGCAGTACAACGAAATGTAGGTTTGCGGCTCCCGAGAGTGTACATTTTGATTAAGACATTTAAACATACAACATTCATTTGGCTTGTAATACATAAACATAAACATAATAAAGTGCATTGGCAGATGTGCAGGCTTTAGAGTTTATTTGCAGAGTTCAATAGGATGACAGCCCTGGGAAAGAAGCTGTTCCTAAATCTGGTCGTTCGGGTGCGAATGCATCTGTAGCGTCTCCCAGATGGCAGGGGGGTGAACAAACTGTGGCTGGGGTGGGTAGGGTCTTTGA
Source organism: Somniosus microcephalus (assembly GCF_052327205.1). Lineage (NCBI taxonomy): Eukaryota > Metazoa > Chordata > Chondrichthyes > Squaliformes > Somniosidae > Somniosus > Somniosus microcephalus. The sequence continues at coordinate 9,959,486 of NC_140999.1, forward strand.
TGATGGTCAGTGACCTCCATAAACAGTGTTTCTGGTAGATGTTCTCAATGGTCGGTAGCCGGGTGCCGGTAATGCGTTGGGCAGTTTTGACTACCCGCTGCAGGGCTTTCCGGTCATAGGAGCTACAGCTGCCATACCACACTGTGATACAGTTCGTCAGGATGCTCTCTATTGTGCAGCGGTAAAAGTTAGAGAGGATCAGGGGTGACAGGTTACATCCCTTCAGCCTCCTTAGGAAATATAGGCGCTGCTGGGCCTTCTTCACCAAAGAGGAGGTATTGAGGGACCAGGAGAGGTCTTCCGTGATGTGGACTCCGAGGAACTTAAAGCTGTGGATGCGCACTCGAAATGGCCTGAGGTCATCAAAATGTCCTCCAGCACCACGGAGAAAACTATTGCAGTCCTACGGACCATTTTTGCCAGGAATGGCTTGCCAGAACAGATTTGCTCCGACAACGGACCACAGTTTGTGTCCGAAGAGTTCCGGAGGTTCTTGAAAAAGAATGGGGTAAGGCATTACACATCCGCCCCGTATCATCCAGCCACAAATGGATTGGCTGAGAGGTTCGTACAAGCCTTTAAGAAGGCAATAAAGGCTATGTACAATGACAACATTCCACTGCAGCACAAGGTGGACAATTTCCTGTTCGCCTACCGGAATGCGACACATGCAGTCACCAACCAGGCCCCAGCCATGATGTTCTTTAACCGAAGGTTAAGATCTCGCCTGGATTTGCTCAGACCAAACGTACGAAGAGATGTTGAGAGTAAGCAATTCCAGCACATCCATGAGAAGCCAACAAGGAGCTTCAATGTAGGGCAACCAGTCTTGGCCCGCGACTACCGAACAGAAAAATGGCAGCCAGGAACGATATGCACACGGCAGGGCCCACTAATGTACACAGTGGACGTTGGGGAGAGCATCGTGAGACGCCATGCTGACCAGATCCTAGAGTCACAGGAACAAGTCAACCCCATGCCTCGCCTATACGTACCTGGTGAGGAACCCGACGTACAGGTCGCATCTACCCCAGAAACAGTAGCATCGGAAGCTGATGAACCAACCGACGACAGGGGGCCAGAATCGCCTCCGCACCAAGAGCAAGACACTCGGGAAAGGCGCTATCCAGAAAGGATCAGGAAGCCTCCCCAAAGACTGAATATATAAATAGACTATTTTCAGCTAATGTTGCATGTTAAAAATGTTAATTGTAATTAGTTTGATATTTAATTGTTAAATGAGTGTTATGGTACTGTTAATCTAAAAGGGGAGGAATTGTAATGTATATACCTTTAAGGGGGGAACTATCTTTTACAGCTCATGTATACTGCAGTACCGGCAGTGACCACACCTGTATATAGCACTGAGTAGTAATCTGTACAGATCAGTTCCACTGTGAGCCACGTTGAGTAAACATCTGTTGTACCGTTCTCTTGCAGTACATTTAAAAAGCTGACACTTGTGGGAGGGTGGGCGTGCTGTAGACCCGAACCCCAGTGTGAGCCACTGGCTTCAGACAAGAATGAGAGAAAATTGGAACAATCCCAGTAGTTTGTTGGGATTTAGGGACCCATAATTCACAACTAATTCATGCACCAAACTTAAGGAAAATCCCAGGATGGGAATAGTCCCACAGATTCCAACACTGTAAATTATATAGAGCCCGACTGTAACAGACAAGGCCAGGGCCTCGCTCAGCTGTGCTTGCTTGCACATGTCAAGATGACAAATCTCCACCCAGCCTGACTGCCAGGCTCAGTGTGACTGCATCAGGACATGCATGGAGTCCGAGTGGGACAGATAATGCTGTGTGGTCTCTTTTCCATAATATGCTTCTATGATAGACTATACTGTCCTACTGCTCATGGTAGTGACATTGGAGGTGAACACACACGCATGTCCCACTCAAGTCCATGCCTCATCCACACGCCTGTCCCACCTACATCCATGCATCACCCACACACATGTCCCACCCATGTTCATGCCTCATCCACATGTATGTCCCACCCATGCCCATACCTCATCCACACGCATGTCCCACCCATGTCCATGCCTCATCCACACGCATGTCCCATCCCACATGCATCATTCACTCACACGCATGTCCCACCTGATGCGCTATCGATTCTAATAAAAGGCCGAGTAGAGTTCAAAACAACAGGCTTTTATTAACTACTGAATGCAACTACAAACAGATCAGGACTATGCCCCTAGTGGACGACCGAATGGCAGAGAGCTGCCGTGCAGCCGTCCTTATACCAGGTAGCCAAGGGTGGAGTCAGCTGAGGCATAGTCAGGTATAACAGTGACACAAGAGTGAACGACAACAACAACAACAATAGTGAACACAGTGAACGACAGTGGTTTACCACATTCACCCCTCGTTTAAAATTAAGTCCGGCGGGGTGAAGTGTATCAAAAGTTCGAGTAGGTGAGTCTGTCGGGCGGCCTCGTTTGCCGTCGAGATCTTCGTGGCGACGGTTGAGATGGTACAGCTTCCAACGACGCGTCTTGAACGGGATCGAGCACCGGCGTATCGTCCCCTTTGGTGTTGGGTGGGCGAGTGGACTCCGGCGGGTCCTGGGGTCGCGGCATGCCGTCTACTGGGGTGGAATGGACAGGGGTGAGAATTGGGTCTACTGAATTTTGGGCCGTGTCGAAGGGGGTCGTGGTGGAGGGCAATGGTGACGGGTCAGTGGACCCCGAGGGTGCCAGATCTCTAATGGAGACTGTATCCTCCCGCCCGTCCGAGTATGCCACGTAGGCGTACTGGGGGTTGGCATGGAGGAGGTGAACCTTCTCTACCAGGGGAGCCGTTTTGTGGGACCTTACATGCTTCCTCAGCAGGACGGGCCCTGGGGACGTCAGCCAGTGTGGTAGTGAGGTACCGGATGTGGACCTCCGGGGAAAAACGGGGGGTGGCGTTGGTGGCAGTACACAGCAGTGACCGGATGGAGTGGCGCGCATCAGGTAGGACATCCTGCCAACGGGAGGTCGGAAGGCCCCTAGATTTTAAGGCTAGGATGGCCGCCTTCCAGACCGTCGCGTTCTCTCTTTCAACCTGTCCGTTCCCCCGGGGGTTGTAGCTGGTGGTCCGGCTTGAGGCAATACCTCTCATGAGCAGGTACTGACGGAGTTCGTCGCTCATGAAGGACGAGCCCTGGTCGCTATGAATATAGCTGGGAAAACCGAACAACGCAAAGAGGTTGTGCAGGCATTTAATGACCGTAGCGGTGGTCATGTCCGGGCAGGGGATGGCGAAAGGGAAACGGGAGTACTCATCAACTATGTTGAGGAAGTACACATTACGGTCAGAGGAGGGGAGGGGCCCTTTAAAGTCGACACTCAGGCGCTCAAAGGGGCGGGTGGCCTTGATCAGGTTTGCTCTGTCAGGCATATAGAAGCGCGGCTTGCACTCTGCACAGACTGGGCAGCTCCTGGTTATGGTCCTGACCTCCTCGATGGAGTAAGGCAGGTTGCGGGCCTTGATGAAGTGGAAGAACCTGGTGACCCCCGGGTGGCAGAGGTCGTTGTGGAGGCCCTGTAGTCTATCGATCTGCGCGTTGGCGCATGTGCCTCACGATAGAGCATCTGAGGGTTCGTTGAGTTTCCCGGGCCGGTACAAGATGTCGTAATTGTAGGTGGAAAGTTCAATTCTCCACCTCAAAATCTTGTCATTTTTGATTTTGCCCCTCTGCTTATTATTGAACATAAAAGCAACTGAACGCTGGTCAGTAAGCAGGGTAAATCGTTTTCCAGCCAGGTAGTGCCGCCAGTGGCGCACCGCCTCCACAATGGCCTGGGCCTCCTTTTCCACAGAGGAGTGTCTGAGTTCGGAGCCCTGGAGGGTTCGTGAAAAGAAGGCCACGGGTCTTCCCGCCTGGTTAAGGGTAGCGGCTAGGGCAAAGTCAGATGCATCGCTCTCCAGCTGGAAGGGGATGGACTCATCCACCGAGTGCATGGTGGCCTTGGCAATGTTATCTTTTATACGGTGAAAGGCTGAGCGGGCCTCCGCCATCAGGGGAAAGGAAGTGGACTTGATAAGTGGACGGGCTTTGTCCGCATAATGAGGGACCCACTGGGCGTAATAGGAAAAGAAGCCCAGGCACCTTTTGAGGGCCTTGAGACAGTGGGGCAGGGGAAGTTCCATCAGGGGGCGCATCCGGTCAGGGTCAGGACCGATGACTCCGTGTTCCACCACGCAGCCAAGGATAGCGAGGCGGGTTGTGCGGAATATGCACTTTTCCTTGTTGTACGTGAGGTTTAGGAGTTGGGCCGTGCGAAGGAACTTATCAAGGTTGGCGTCATGGTCCTGCAGGTCATGGCCGCAGATGGTCACGTTGTCCAGGTAGGGAAACGTGGCCTGTAACGCATTCTTGTCAACCATCCGGCCCATCTCCCTCTGGAAGACGGAGACACCATTGGTGACGCCGAAAGGTACCCTGAGGAAGTGAAAAAGACGGCCGTTTGCCTCGAAAGCTGTGTACTGGCAGTCCTCAGGGCGGATAGGGATTTGGTGGTATGCTGCCTTGAGGTCAATGGTCGAGAAAACGCGATATTGCGCTATCTTATTAACCATGTCGGCTATGCGGGGGAGAGGGTATGCGTCCAACTGGGTGTACTTGTTGATTGTCTGGCTGTAGTCGATGACCAGGCGCTGCTTGTTGCCGGTCTTAACGACTACCACCTGAGCTCGCCAGGGGCTGGTACTACCCTCAATGATCCCCTCCTTCAGGAGCCGCGTCACCTCAGATCCTATAAAGGATCTGTCCCCGGTGCTGTATCGCCTGCTCTTTGTGGCGATAGGCTTGCAGTCGCAGGTGAGGTTAGCGAACGGGGTGGGGTGTGATTTTGAGGGTGGAGAGACTACAGGTGGGGCGCGGTGGGCAATTTAAAAACTGCTGGTTGCAGACAGTGAGTGGGGGAAAAGGTCCACCGTATGTCAAGGTGACACTCTTAAAGTGACAATGAAAGTCCAACCCCAGCAGAACAGCAGCGCAGAGATGTGGCAGGACGAAGAGCTTTACATTTTTATAAACGGAGCCCCTCACCGAAAGGGTCACTACGCAGTAGCCGCCGACGTCTGCTGAGTGAGATTTTGAGGCCATGGAGATCCGATGGCGCGCTGGCAGGACCGAGAGGGAATAATGCCGTACCGTATCAGGGTGTATGAAGCTCTCCGTGCTCCCGGAATCAAAAAGGCAAGTTGTGGCGCGGCCATTTACCTGGATGTCCATCGTGGACCTGGCTAGCTGATGGGGTCTGGATTGATCCAGCGTAATGGAGGCCGCTGTGGAGTCGGGAGCGTCGCTGTAAAACCCCGGTGAGGCGGTGGGTGAGTCGGGGGCCCGTTGGCAAAATGGCGGACAAAATGGCGGCGTCGGAGAAGAAGGACAAAATGGCGGCGCCCATGACGATCCCGATCCCCACGAGGCTGGAGGAAGGCAAGATGGCCGCTCCCACGAATCGCAAGCGGCGCTGCTGAAGGTAGGGGTCTTCTGACTTCTGCAGACGCCAGCGTAGTGTCCCTTCTTACCGCAGGCAGAGCAGACAGCGTTTTTCGCCAGGCAGCGCGCCCTGGGGTGTTTGGTTTGGCCACAAAAATAACATTTCTGGCTCGGGCGGGACATCGCTGCAGCAGTTGGGGCCGGGGCCCGGGGCGGCGCCACGTCCCAAGATGGCGGCGGCCGCGACATCCACGAGGCGGCCGCGCGGTCCGGGGAGTAGGCCTCCATGTTCCGATGGGCTACGTCCAACGAAAGGGTGAGTGAAATCGCCTTCTTCAGGTCGAGCTCGCTACTTTCCAGCAGTCGCTGCCGTGTGTGAGTGGACCTGAGGCCCGCAACGAGGGCGTCCCGGATGAGCTCCTCCGTATATTCCGTGGCTGATACTTGCTTGTATTCGCAGGCTCGGCCGAGTTCCTTCAGCGCCCGTATGTATGCTTCTGTGGGTTCCCCGGGCTGTTGTTTGCGGGACCCCAGGAGATGTCTTGCGTAAACATAGTTGACCGGGCGTGCATATTGTTCCTTTAAAATGTCGATAGCCCCCTGGTAGCTCGTAGCGTCCCGGATAAGGGCAAAAGCTCGGTGGTTTACTTTCGAATTCAGCACCCTGAGCTTGTCGGCGTCGGTGGCGACGGTCTCGCCGGATGCAGCCAGAAAAGACTCAAAACAGTTCAACCAGTGTGAGAACTTAGCAGGCGAGTCCGGTTCTTGCGGGTCGAGTTCCAGGCACTTGATCTTAAGTATCTGCAGCATCGTTATTTTTTTTTTTGTCAGTTGTTAATAACATTGATGCGCTATCGATTCTAATAAAAGGCCGAGTAGAGTTCAGAACAACAGGCTTTTATTAACTACTGAATGCAACTACAAACAGATCAGGACTATGCCTCTAGTGGACGACCGAATGGCAGAGAGCTGCCGTGCAGCCGTCCTTATACCAGGTAGCCAAGGGCGGAGTCAGCTGAGGCATAGTCAGGTATAACAGTGAAACAAGAGTGAACGACAACAACAACAACAACAACAATAGTGAACACAGTGAACGACAGTGGTTTACCACACCACCCATGTCTATGCCTCACTCACATGTATGTCCCACCCACATGCATGCACCACACACATGCATGGCCCACCTATATCCTTGCTTCACCCACATGCCTGGCCCACCCACATACGTGCCTCACCCACAGGCATGTCGCACCCATGTCCATGCCTCACCCACACACATGTCGCACCCATGTCCATGCCTCACCCACACACATATCCCATACACATGCATGCCTCACACTGGCAGCCTTATTCCTGCTAAGTATTCACTGGGGCTGTCCCAACTAATGTTCCCTCCAATTTTTATTTTCGTGCACGGTCCCTTTAAATTTGCTTTTATTTTCATTTTATTTTAAATTAAATTAAATTAAAAATGCACGGTATCTTTCAGCGGCAACAGCTTGTGAGCGGCCTGCGCGGGACCTCCCGATTGTTGCGCAGTGCCTTAGGGGGACCATTGGTCCCAACCTTTCCGGGCAGTGGTTGAACCAGTGGTTTAATGGGAGACATTTTATTTTGCCAATTTTCTCCTCTCCTGAAGGTGTTTACTCTTTTCTGGGGTAGAGTTCTATCAGGGCCAGCCTCCCGTCTCGACCTCACCCAACTCATTATATGAGTCTGGACAGTGAGTGCTGGTAGGTTGTTTGACTGTGGAGGGTGTCACAGCCAAGCCTAGTACTGTCCTCCCCTGATGTCCACACACAGACACCAGGAGTTGATGTTCCACCCCCTAGGTCTGGAGCACAGGGGCCGAGTGTAGACCCTCTACCACCGGTGAGACTGAGATCACCTAACTCAGCACAGACTGGAAACTGGACCTGGGATCTTCTGCTCTGTATGGCTCAGCCATATGCACCAGGGAGCCCTGAATGTACACATTCTGTTTTACAAATTTTTATGTTCCCTGTTGGACCAGTGGCCTTAAACCCTGTCCCAGACTGAACTGGGATGTGGGTACTTGACCTAGGTTCTAAATAATGGGCAGACAAGAGGCAGATGGAATTTAATACAGAGAAGTGTGAGGTGATGCATTTTGGCAGAAGGAACAGGGAGAGGCAATGTGTACTTAATGGCACAGTTTTAAAGAGTGTGCAGGGACAGAGGGACCTGGGAGTTAATGTGCATAGGTCCCTGAAGGTGGCAGGACATATTGAGAGAATGGTTAGCAAAGCATTTGGGATCTTGAGTTTCATAAATAGAGGTATTGAGTACAAAAGTAGAGAAGTTATGCTGAACATTTATAAAACATTGGTTAGGCCACAACTAGAGTATTGCATCCAGTTCTGGTCACCACACTTTAGGAAGGATGTGAAGGCCCTTGAGAGGGTGCAGAGGAGATTTACCAGAATGGTTCCGGGGATGGGGGATCTTAGCTACAAGGACAGGTTGGAGAAGCTGGATTTGTTTGCATTAGAGCAAAGGAGTTTGAGGGGTGATTTGATAGAGGTGTACAAGATTATGACGGGTTTGGATAGGCTAGACGGGGAAAGGCTGTTCCCACTAGTTGATGGTACAAGGACTAGGGGACACAGATTTAAGGTTTTGGGCAAGAGATACAGGGGGGATGTGAGGAAAAACTTTTTTATGCAGCGAGTGGTGAGGACCTGGAACTCGCTGCCGACGGAAGTGGTGGAAGCGGAGACACTTGATGTTTTCAAGGGGAGACTGGATAGGCACTTGAGGGAAATAAACTTGCAGGGCTACGGGGATAGAGCGGGGGAATGGGACTGACTGGATTGCTCTACAGAGAGCCGGCACGGACTCGATGGGCCAAATGGCCTCCTTCTTTGCTGTTATGACTCTATGACTCTATAAGGTCAGGTCTTAAATCTTGGTTGGGCTGTCAGTGGTGATTGGAGAACTTCTCTATGAGGCAGTGGGGAAACAGTCAATAGGGGAGCAGTGCAACAAGGATTGCAGGCTTAGTTTCCTCATGGTTAGTTCCTGGTCATAGCCCATGTACTCAACACAAGTAAGGGAGTAAATGAGGACTCCTGACACTGAATATGGGAAGGGTCTGAACGGAGAAAATGAAAAAAAATTCTTCCAAATTTTCCGAACGATTTAACTAGGTTTGGATTCACAGCAGCATGCGATCATTTGTGTCATTTCACAATTTCTATTTACTCACCTGTTCCACTTACTTTGCATATGCCCAATATCTGGGAAGGCATACAAAGGCTTCCAATAATATCCTTTCAACTTGAACTGACCCCTTTAAGATCCCGGCAGTAAACGTTGCACAAGCAGGCCAGTTGAATTCTCAGCCACGTGATTAAGGAATGCAAACCAGAAATCAGAACAGGATAGCAACAAGGCCAGAAGAGGTTATAACTGGAGAGCGAAGTAAACCATAACACAGCTGCTGCATGGATAGGAGGATTTAAAAAATATATATATTCGTTTATGGGATGTGGGTGCCACTGACAGGCACAGCATTTATTGCCCATTCCCTGGTTGCCCCTCGAGAAGGTGGTGGTGAGCCGCCTTCTTGAACCGCTGCAGTCCGTGTGGTGAAGGTGCTCCCACAGTGCTGTTAGGGAGGGAGTTCCAGGATTTTGATCCAGCAATGATGAAACATAGAAACATAGAAGATAGGAGCTGGAGTAGGCCATTCGGCCCCGCGAGCCTGTTCTGCCATTTAATAAGATCATGGCTGATCATCCAAATTCAGTACCCTGTCCCTGCCTTCTCCCCATATCCCTTGATCCCTTTACCTTAAGAAATATATCTAACTCCTTCTTGAATATATTTAATGAATTGGCCTCAACTGCCTTCTGTGGTGGAGAATTCCACAGGTTCACCACTCTCTGGGTGAAGCTTTTCAACCGATGAGCGGGTGTCTTTGTTTGCCCCTATCTTCTATGTTTCTATGTAACTTTCATTTTATTGCCCTCGGAAATGACTGGACGCCGGGGTAAGGCCTTTACGGGTTAGAAACGCAAGAAGGGCAGCCTCAGCTCTCAGCGCCCATGGCTGGCACAGAACGGGAGCTGTGGCCTCCAGCGCTGGCTCACGAGAAGCCATCGGCAGTGGTTTGCTTTCGTCGGTGCAGGGAGAAACAAACCTCTTGAGCCGAATGCCTGAGGCACCTCATTTATTTACAGCTACGTTCCATGGCAGTGCTTCAGTATAAATGCAGCACTGCATCAGGAATACATTGAAAGGGGGCGTGGGCTCAGGCACATAAAGAGGGACATTTAGTGGTCGTGTATTATATTAAAACATCTTTACAGTGATGGAAAGTTCCCGTGGCCAATTTTTGCAAAGGGGGCTGATATTTTCCAGGTGTGGTGAACTGTGAAGCAAACCAAGCCGTCGGCTTCTAAGCATGAGATTGTCTCCAGCTTGGAGCCCCTCTGTCTCCTCCACTGGCACCTCCTCCTTTCCCACTGCAGTCTGTTCTTTGTGGTGCTTGCTTCTCGAGAAACTCCCCGTGCTTCAATTCATGCACGCTTCTTTCCAGTTCAGTTTCCAGTCACAGCTTCTGGAAACTAAATCATTCGTCTAGGCAAATTTAAGAGAAAAGAATAAACCCATGTGTCCCATTTCCTACCCAGTGGAAAGTCTCGATTGCCGAGGCACTATATTTAGTTTTTGTACATACTGTGCCTCAGACAGGCTGAAGAAAGTGGGTTATTTTCTCTCTCTGCTCAACAAAGTGAGAGATTGCAATTTTTTTTGGGGGGGGGCATTCAGTGGCCTTGTTCACTCCCCTCCCTATCTCTGTGGCCTCCTCCAGGCCCTACAACCCTCCCAGATCTCTGCGCTCCTCCAATTCTGGCCTCTTGCGTATCCCCGATTTTCATCGCTCCACCATTGGCGGCCGTGCTTTCAGCCGCCTGGGCCCCAAGCTCTGGAATTCCCTCCCTAAACCTCTCCGCCTCTCTCTCCTCCTTTAAGACGCTCCTTAAAACCTACCTCTTTGAACAAGCTTTTGGTCATCTGCCCTAATTTCTCCTTATGTGGCTCGGCGCTAAAAATGTTTTTGTCTTCTAACACTCCTATGAAGCGACTTGGGATGTTTTGTAAAAGGCGCTATATAAATGCAAGTTGTTGTTGTTGATGTCAGGACTCGGGAGCGGACCCTCTGCATTACAAGATTGCAGCCAACTGCAGATGCATTGTTCGGCTGCCATCAGTTGCACTCCCAGTATGAACAGCCACAGGGAACGGACATTAGACCCGTGCAGACTAAATCTGTGCAGACTGGGTCTTGCCAGCCGCTTTTACATAAAGAAAAGAAAGATTTGTATTTATACAGTGCCTATCACGACCTCAATGTCCTGAAGTGCTTTACAGCCAATGAAGTACTTTGGAAGTGTAGTCGCTGTTGTACTGTGGAATATTGGCCTTCAGTCGCAGACTCCCATTGCATCGGTCTTCCACGGCTGGTGATAACATCAAAATAAACTGGTCCTGAGCTTGCCTAACTGGCGCCGGACTTTCTGGAGCCAGCAAGTCTGCGGCTCTACCGCCAGCAGCTTGTGTTGGACTAATGTTGTGATGCAACATCACAACTTTGCACATATGCACTGGCCAAGCTGTCTTGGCCAGTTGGTGCGTGCCTAATCAGTGAGGTCCACCCCGGCTTCCCTCCCAGAGCAGCTGGCTTACAGGAAGATCGGCTTGCACTATCCGCAACCGAGTGTTGGAAAGGGGGGCTCAGTTATCTCACTGTCTCAAGGCCCGGGCTGCAGTACAAGAGCAGTTTGCATTACACAGCAAGAGCCCAGCAGGCTCTTGGAGGCCAGCACACCATGCCAGAAAGCAAAAAGTGGAAGAGAGATGTAGTGTATGTACTTTGCAGAAGGAACTATATTCTGCAGCCCCTGTATACTGCAGTACCAGTAGTGACCACCCCTGTATATAAGCCTGTGTAGTAACTTTGCATAGTAGTTCCAGTTTTGTCTCCACTCAGTAAAGACCTGTTGTAACCAACTCCTGCAGTCCGTGTCTCAATTACACACGGACATAATACTGGCGACGAGCAGATCCGAACTTACCTACAGTTCTGCACCACCTCATGGGGATCCATCCCTGAAGCGAAGTTGTTAGAGGTCGAGGCCAGAAGGAAGAACGAAAAGAAACAAACAGAAGAAACGGGCGTCGACCGTGGGCAACCGCCTCTGATTCATCGGAGTTGAAGATTTGCAGGAGAGGCTGTCGAGAGCGGGGCTTGGTTATCCTGTCTATGGTGTTCCAGCTGGTCGGGCTGGTGGCAGGTAGTACACTGATCCTTCCTGGGCTGCGGCGGGCTAGAGCTCGATCGGGTGGCTTTTCAACGGGGCCGAGCAGCGTTGTCGGGAAGAGGAGAGAGAGAGAGAGGGTGGAGCACACAGGGCGCAGCCGGTGCTACGAAGCCGGGCAGCATACAGACCCGAGAAGAGGGAGGAAAGTGTCCCGTAGGGTTGCTCTGACGACGGGAAAATAAAAGAAATTAGAAGCGCAGAAAGCCGCGAGGAGCTGCAGTTTGCCACGAGAACCGTGGAGAGTGGCGTTAGCAGCAGCGCGGGGGGGAAGTGCGCGAAGACCATAGGGCGTCGCCATCAAGGCATAAAAACGCCAGCAACAGCGCCAGCAGCAGCGGAGAAGACAGAAAGCGCGGGAGGCGCCATCTTAATCCAGCGGGGAAGAAGGCAAAGCGCGGGAGGCACCATTTTGTTAAATCGGGGAAGAAGGCAAAGCACGGGAGGCGCCATCTTAGATTTCCAAGATGCCGAAGACTGGCAATATCACTGCCTTTGATAATGCAATAGAAGACTGGACCACGTATGTGGAAAGAGTCGAAGTATATTGCAAGGCAAACGAAGTAGCCGATGAGAAAAAGGCATCGGTACTACTAAACTTAATGGGCGCAAGAACGTACGGCCTATTGCGGAACCTGATCACTCCAGCCAAACCGATGGTGAAGAGTTTTAACGAAATTGTTGATATCCTACAGGAACACCTAAATCCTACACCGCTGCTGATAGCAGAAAGATTTAAATTCCACAGGAGAAATCAGCATAAAGATGAGAGCAATGCTGATTACCTTACAGAACTACGCAAGCTATCAAAGCACTGCCAGTTCGGAGCAGGGCTGACAGATACTCTACGGGACAAATTTGTCTGTGGACTCCTGAGTGAAGGAACCCAGAAGAGGATACTCTCAGAGAAAGAGCTGACGCTAGATAAGGCTTTCAGCGTGGCAGTATCGTACGAAGCAGCAGCAAGGGGAGCTGCGGAAATACAGCAAAAGCCACAGGAATACGGCACCCACGAAATGACACGGGGATTTGAAAAATGTTATCGCTGCGGCAGAACAACCCATGACCAGAAGGACTGCTGGTCCAAGGACAAAATATGCAGGCAATGCGGAAAGATGGGACACATTGCACGAGTTTGCAGGTCTGGGAAGAAGACTAACGACAACAAAATGACTACTAAGGAACAGTACAGGAAAGTACAAAAGATGACGGACAGTAGTTCCGAAGACCAGAAGAGCGATAGTGAATCCGGGAACAAGAGACTAAGCTGTCTCAAGCTTCACAACGTAATCGCAAAAGAGGATCACCGAACCATTTGGGTTACCCTCATGATAGCAGGGTCCCAAGTCAAAATGGAATTGGATACAGGATCAGCCCTGACCGTCATGAATCGCCGAGACTACGAGCGGCTATTCTCACACATACCCTTGAAAGAGACATCCATTGTCTTGAAGACGTATACGGGGCAGAAAGTATACCCCAGAGGGAAATTAAGGGTGCCTGTCGAATACAACGGCAAGGAAATACAGAAATTGTATCTGTACATACTGCAAGATGGTGGACCACTGTTATTAGGACGTGAATGGATCAGAAAGATAAGTTGAGACTGGCACTCCATTCAGGCACTGACGGTGGCTGGTAAAAAGGATGACGACGTCACACCTGGACGATTGTCAAAAATCTTAGCTAACGCCAAAGAGGTATTTCAACAAGAACTGGGAACTCTTAAAGGCGTAACCGCCTCGATAAAAATAGAAGAGAATGCAATTCCCAAGTTTTTCAAAGCAAGACCGGTACCGTATGCAATTCGCCCAGCCGTCGAGGCAGAGCTGGAAAATCTGGAGAATGCAGGCGTGTTATCTAAGGTAGACTGGAGTGAGTGGGCGACACCCATCGTTCTTGTCATGAAGAAAACATTAAACAATAAGTCTGAGGAGCCAAGGAAGGTTCGCATCTGTGGGGACTTCAAGGTGACGGTGAACCCAGTCCTTCACACAGTATAGTATCCTCTCCCGAGGATAGAAGATATTTTCGCCTCACTATCTGGAGGGAAGCGTTTTACAAAAATTGACCGAGCACAAGCATATTTGCAGATGGAGGTTGAAGAATCCTCTAGGAAGTATCTCACGATGAACACTCACAAAGGTCTTTACCAGTATAATCGACTGGTATTCGGAGTAGCATCAGCTCCGGCGATATGGCAAAGAGCGATGGAACAAGTTCTGCAAGGGATTCCGGGGACACAGTGTTACTTGGACGACATCCTAGTGACAGGTGAAGATGACAGTGAACACCTTGCCAACCTAGAGCAGGTGCTCACTAGACTAAGAGAACATGGGCTACGAGCCAATCGCCCCAAGTGCGAATTTTTTAAGAAACAGATATCGTATTGTGGCCACGTGATTGATGAAGAGGGGTTACATAAGTCCCCTGACAAAATTGAAGCGGTAGTTAAGGCTCCAGCGCCTGAAAATGTGTCGCAACTGAGGTCATTCCTCGGATTGGTGAATTACTACCATAAGTTTTTGCCGAATTTGTCCACAATTCTGCACCCACTGAACGCCCTACTACAAACTGGAGTAGCATGGAAATGGAGCGATGAATGTAAGCGGGCCTTTCAGAAGAGTAAAGACCTAATCACTTCAAGAGAAGTATTGGCTCACTACAACCCATCACTACCGATAAGACTGGCGTGTGATGCGTCTCCCTATGGCATTGGAGCGGTACTGTCACATACATTCCTTGATGGTTCAGAGAGGCCGATAGCTTTTGCGTCACGCTCGTTAACTTCAGCCGAGCGTAACTACGCCCAGATTGACAGAGAGGCCCTCAGCCTGGTGTGGGGGGTGAAGAAGTTCAATCACTACCTGCACGGTCAGAAATTTACTCTACTAACTGATCATCAACCTCTTGTCTCCATTTTCAACCCTCAGAAGGCCGTCCCGATAATGACAGCACAACGGCTACAGAGGTGGTCCCTTTTCCTAGGGGCACACCAATATGACATCGAGTACAAAGGAACTAAACAGCATGGGAATGCTGATGGATTGTCGCGCCTACCATTGCCGACGGTGGAAGAAGCACCTGCAGTGGATCCTGTGGAGATATTCCACTCGACCATAGTCGAATGTCTGCCTGTGACGAATGCAAACATAGAAAAGGAAACACGAAATGACCCGACACTCTCCTGGGTCTATGATTTAACGGTGAAGGGATGGCCAGCACATGGCGAACCACTGTTGCCAGCATTCTCGCTGAGAAGAGAACAGCTGTCAGTGTGCAGAGGAACCTTGATGTGTGGATCCAGAGTAGTAATTCCACCCAAATTGAAGGATAGAGTGCTCAATGAGCTTCATGAGGGTCATCTGGGAGGGGTAAAAATGAAGAACTTAGCCAGAGCGTTTGTGTGGTGGCCGGGAATAGATAGAGAAATCGAAGAGACGACCAAGAGCTGTACAGGATGCCAGAAGGTCCAAAACGCCCTGTAGTGTATGTACCCGTCTACCTTTAAGGGAACTATTGAATGTAACCGTTCACCTTTAAGAGGACTACTTTCGGGTGGCACTATTTGTTTGGCTTCTGTATACTGTAATACCGATAGTGACCACACCAGTATATAAGTGTTGTGGCATGATTGCTGGGGCAGAATCGCCTGAACCTCTGAATAGTAAAGACCTGTTTTGTTTGTTAATCTTGGAGTCTGTGTATTATTTACCATACAAACCACAGACTTTACAATGGCGACGAGGCCGATCGTACCCTGCGGCAACAGTAGTTCCTAAGCAACTAAGCAACTCCAAAGAGGAAGATTTTGGCATTGAAAACTTCCATCTGCAACAAGCACTGACGGTCCCTTCTGCCACAGTGAGGAGCGAGCCGATCGACAAGAGAGGCAAGGCTGCCACGGACTGTGAGTAAGGGAACAGTAAAAGAAAATAAGGAAGGAGTAAAACCAGAGGATAAGGGCGGTACACTCGACCACGGTCGAGGGGGAAAGGAGCCAGACAAAGTCGGGTCCAGAGGCGCTGAGACCAGGAGCAGGCCGGGTGAGACAGAGCCGAGAAATCGGGAATTGGCCGAGAGCCAGTTCAGAGGCTGTAACTGTCCGCCGTCATCGGGGGTACCCGGAGCCGGTTGCCTGCCGCGGGAAGGAGAGCGCTGAAGCCGACGCGCGGGCTGGGGATCTGAAAGCCAGCGGAGAGCGCTGAAGCCGACGCGCGGGCTGGGGATCGGAAAACCAGCGGAGAGCACTGAGGCCGACGCGCGGGCTGGGGGTCTGAAAGCCAGCGGAGAGCGCTGAAGCCGATGCACAGGCTGGGGACCGGAAGCCAGCGGCCGTCGCCCGCGGGGGAAAGTGTACCCCTCCCGCCAGGGGAAGAAGCGGGAAACCGCCATTGCCGTGGGCGGGGAGAACAGAAGAGCGCGGGGAAAACCGCCATTAAAGTGGGCGGGGAGAGCCGAGAAGCGCGGGAAAGCCGCCATTTTTTGCGGGAAAACCGCCGGGGAAGAAGACAGAAGCGGGAAACCGCCATCTTAGAAAAACAATAATAAGTAAAGAAATACTTGTGTTGTTCTCGAGAAGAGAAGAAGATGCCTAAGCGAGGAAATATTAATGAAAGCAATGCGGAATACTTAGTCGAACTGCGTAAGCTAGCGAAATACTGCCAGTTTGGAGGGAATTTGACAGAGGCGCTGCGGGACAAGTTCGTATGCGGCTTGGCCAAAGAAGGAACGCAGAAGCGACTTCTGGAAGAAAACGACCTCACACTGGACAGGGCTGTCCTCATAGCTTCATCGCACGAAGCTGCAGCGAAAGGAACGGCGGAAATGCAGCTAAAGGTGGCGGCACTTGGGGTGGACCAAATTACTGCATGCACTTCCAAATGCTACCGTTGTGGAAAGACAACGCACGACCAGAATCAGTGCTGGTTTAAGGACCAAGAATGCAGGAAATGTGGCAAGATCGGGCACATAGCTAAGGTATGCCGGTCAGGAGCAACGTACAACAATAAGAAGTCACCACAAAAATGGTACGGAAAGGTACAAGAGGTGACTAAGAAGAGTCTGAGGGAACAGAAGTTGGTCTCACACTCCAAATGCAAAGGACTGGACAGTCTGAGAATTCACAACGTGAGCAATGAAGCTGACCGACAAACTATCTGGATAACGCTACAGATTGCAAAGGTCCAAGTAAAAATGGAAGTAGACACCGGATCGGCGGTGACGGTCATGAATAAGCATGACTATAAGAAATTTTTCAAGCATATTCCACTACGGGATACGGAACTAGTACTACATACATACACGGGGCACAAAGTATTCCCCATCGGAATGATAGAAGTCAAGGTGAGATACAAGGATAAAGATCATCACCGGTTGGACCTGTATGTATTGCCTGAGGGAGGACCACCACTTCTGGGACGGGAGTGGATCCGAAAAATAAAATTGGACTGGCAGTCCCTAAACACCATGACGGTGGATTCCGAAAAAGAGGATGTCAAACCTGAACGGTTGTCCAGAATATTGGACGAAGCTAAGGAGGTATTCCAGCAAGGACTGGGAACGCTGCGAGGTATTAAAGCAAAGGTTAAGATTGCAGAAAATGCAAGCCCAAAGTTTTTTAAGGCCAGATCAGTTCCTTACGCAATATTGTAAAGTCTGTGGTTTGTATGGTAAATAATACACAGACTCCAAGATTAACAAACAAAACAGGTCTTTACTATTCAGAGGTTCAGGCGATTCTGCCCCAGCAATCATGCCACAACACTTATATACTGGTGTGGTCACTATCGGTATTACAGTATACAGAAGCCAAACAAATAGTGCCACCCGAAAGTAGTCCTCTTAAAGGTGAACGGTTACATTCAATAGTTCCCTTAAAGGTAGACGGGTACATACACTACAATCCTCCCTTTTTAGCTTATTACTTACTAAGTCCATAGTGAACATACATTCTCACATATATACAGGTTTATGTAAGACAGTTCATAGATTCAGTCTTTCCGGGGGTTTCCGGATTCTGTCAGGATAACGCCGCAGTGGTGTCGTCATTTCAGGCGGGCTAGGAGGTGCTTCTGGCAAGGTCGATTCGGCTTGAAAAGCCGTGTCAGGTTCAGCAGACTCCAATATCACTAGATCGGAAGTAGGTGTTCTGGGTATCTCAGTTTCAACACGCCCCACCACAAGCCCCTCTACATCCATGGGAATGGCCCTCATCTCCATGGCAAAGGGTGCACATTGATTTTGCTGGTCCATTTATGGACTCGATGTTTTTAATTGCAGTGGATGCACATTCAAAGTGGCCAGTGGTAATAAAAATGTCCTCAACCACCACAGAAAAAACTATCACAGTCTTATGAACCATATTCGCCAGAAATGGGCTGCCTGAACAGATTTGCTCCGACAATGGGCCACAGCTTGTGTCTGAAGAGTTCCGGAGGTTCTTAAAGAACAATGGTGTTAAGCATTACACATCCGCCCCATATCATCCAGCCACCAATGGATTGGCTGAGAGGTTCGTTCAAACATTCAAGAAGGCTATCAAGGCAATGTGTAATGAAGACATACCCCTACAACACAAGGTGGATAACTTCTTGTTTGCCTACCGGAATGCGACACATGCGGTTACCAACCAAACTCCAGCCATGATGTTCTTCAATCGAAGACTAAGATGCCGCTTGGATTTGGTTAAGCCAAACATCAGAAGAGATGTGGAGAACAGGCAGTTTCAGAATATGAATGAAAGGCCAACCAGGAGTTTTAAGATAGGTCAACCAGTTTTGGCCCGGGACTACCGCACAGAGAAATGGCAGCCAGGAACGATCTGCACACGGCAAGGACCTCTAATGTATACCGTGGACGTTGGAGAGAGCATTGTAAGACGCCATGCTGACTAGATTCTAGAGTCACTGGAAAACGTCAATTCCACACCACGATCTGATACACCTGGTGATGAAACCGAAGTACCAATTGCATCTACCTCAGAATCGGGGATATTGGAAGCCGACGAACCAAACAACGACGTTGATTCCGAATCAACTTTGCCAGAAGAACCTGATACCCCAAAGAGGCGTTATCCAGACAGAATCAGGAAGCCTCCTCAAAGACTGAACTTATAATTGCTTAACTTCAGCTAATGTATATAGCAAGTGTAATTGTAAATATGTTATTTAATTATTAATCGAATGTTATGTACTGTTTAGCTAAAAGGGAAGGAATTGTAGTGTATGTACTTTGCAGAAGGAACTATATTCTGCAGCCCCTGTATACTGCAGTACCAGTGGTGACCACCCCTGTATATAAGCCTGTGTAGTAACTTTGCATAGTAGTTCCAGTTTTGTCTCTACTCAGTAAAGACCTGTTGTAACCAACTGCTGCAGTCCGTGTCTCAATTACACACGGACATAATAAGAGACACATCCAGACTTTCACTTTATAGGCTGGGTCTTGGGAGTGCGTCTTAAGGGCAATGCTCTCCTGGGCTGAATTGAAAATTGTGTTGTTGGTCTCCCTGTGAACCGGATGTAAGCAGAAAGGTGCGTGCAGCCTGGCTGTGATGCTTCACGCCTGCACAGGGTACTGATGTGAGAACGTTAATAGAAATTGCATTTCTATAGCGCCTTTCATGACCTCAGGATGTCCCAAAGTGCTTTACAGCCAATGAAGCACTTTTAAGTGTCGTCGCTCTTGTAATGTAGGAAACGGGGCAGCCAATTTGCGCACAGCAAGCTCCCACAAACAGCAACGGGATAAATGAGCAGATAATCTGTTTTGGTGGTGATGGTTGAGGGATGAATATTGGACAGAACACCGGGGAGAACTCCCCCTGCTCATCTTCAAATAGCGAGCTTTCACATCCACCTGAGCGGGCAGACGGGGCCTCGGTTTAACGTCTCATCCGAAAGGCGGCACCTCCGACAATGCAGCGCTCCCAAGGGGTTCTCCCGATCGGCCGCTGTAACTTTGGCTGAAGACCGATAGGAGCACCCCCCCCCCGCCTCCCTACCATCCCGATGTTCCGCCAAACTTATGGCGGCTGATCGGGAGAACGCCCGAGTAAATTCACCCCCATGGTGTTTGCCAGCGTCATGGAGACGGATGTCCACGCATAAGCAATTCCGGGGGGGGAGTCGCTGGAATAGGATCGATCAGGAATTGGAATTCTGTCTGAATATCCCCTCCCTAGTTGAGTCCAATTTCACCACCCCTACATCAGCCAACTCAGCATTGGATGGAGGTCAACTCCCTTATTTCTATGTGCTCATAGGAAGTTAATTATTTTCACTCATTCTTTCTAATTGCACTACCAGGTTTCCTATTGTCTCAACTTCCAAATGAACGAGTCGCTATTTGACTGGAATTATGTGTGCTCGAATGACCCTCCCCTTATAGACATCTGCCAGCTCATGTGGCATGTTCTTTAAACCTTCACTAAATCTCCGTAACAAAGCAAAGTTCCTCCCTGGACCCATTAAATCTAAATGGAGTGTCGTAAATCTTTCTAATGGCCTGGATCATATTTGCTAACAATCAGGTCCTTCAAGTCTGTCATTGGAAACAGACCTCTACACGAGAGCTGCTAAACTACGGGGCTTGTTGGAGTTTCCTTCGTTTAGTGTGTTACTCATTTTTAAAGGAGTGTTCGCTTCTATCCGAAGATCGATAAGTGATGAGTCAGTCAGTGCTATTGCTGTGAGTCTAGACTGCTCAGTCAGATCATTTTAGTACAATCATAGTTTTAAAAAAAATTATTTTTCCCACTCGCCCCACAAATTTTCTTTTTTTGTGGTAGTGACTCATGTTGAAGAATGGTTCCATGGGCAGCAGATGGTCTCCAGTATCTCATCCAAATGAGCCCAGGCAGGCAGTGTCAGCCGACTTATTTAACTGTGGACTGCACCATAGCCAGACCCAACCCTGTCCCCACATCAACATTTTCCACCAGAGGTTGCTGAATTACAAACAGCGTCGGGGGTGGAAGCTCGCCTCTCTCCACCAAGAACGTAAACAAATCTTCACAAATCTGTTTATGATTTCACTCCAATTTGTGCACAGAAGAGCTCTTCCCACTGGTTGCATGAACCCTGGTTGATTAAACCGGGAATACTGAAAGGAGACACAGCACTCCCTACCGCCACCTTGGCTGCTGATATCGAACAGATCCTAGTCTCACCAATGAGATATTATTCAGTGCTAAAGATAACCCTTTCCGATTCTCCAGGACAAAGCAGCAAATAACAGGTAGAAGTGCAACTAGGATTGTCGCCCAATCCAGTTGGTGCAGGACGGTGCTAAACAACCTTGGAATTGGATTTAGGAACATAGGAATGGGAGGAGGCCATTCAGCCCCTCAGACCTGTTCCACCATTCAATGAGATCATGGCTGATCGGTGCCTCAACACCATTTAACCGCCTTCGCCCCATATCCCTTGATACCCTTACCTAACAAAAATCTAGCAACGTCAGTCTGCAAAGTTCCAATTGTCCCAGCACCCTCAGCCCTTTGCAGGGAGAGAAGTCCAGATTACTACTACCATGTGTGTGAAAAAGCGCTTCCTGATTTCCCTTCTGAATGGTCTGGCTATAATTTTAGGATTACGTCCCCACGTTCTTGATTCTCCTATCAGAGGAAATAGTTTTTTTTATTCGCTTATGGGGTGCGGGCATCACTGGCAAGGCCAGCATTTATTGCCCATCCCTAATTGCCCCTCGAGAAGGTGGTGGTGAGCCGCCTTCTTGAACCGCTGCAGTCCGTGTGGTGAAGGTGATCCCATCGTCCTGTTAGGGAGGGAGTTCCAGGATTTTGACCCAGCGACGATGAAGGAATGGCTGATATACTTCTAAGCCAGGGTAGTGTGTGACTTGGAGGGGAACTTGGAGGTGATGGTGTTCCCATACACCTGCTGCCCTTGTCCTTCTAGGTGGAAGAGGTCGTGGGTTTGGGAGGTGCTGCCGAAGAAGCCTTGGCGAGTTGCTGCAGTGCATCTTGTAGATGGTGCACACTGCAGCCACAGTGCGCCGGTGGTGGAGGGAGTGAATGTTTAAGGTGGTGGATGGGGTGCCGATCAAGCGAGCTGCTTTGTCCTGGATGGTGTCGAGCTTCTTGAGTGTTGTTGGAGCTGCACTCATCCAGGCAAGTGGAGAGTATTCTATCACACTCCTTACTCTCTGTATCTACCCTATTGAATCCTTTTAACATTTTAAACACCTCAATCAGATCACCCCTCAATCTTCTATACTCAAGGAAGCAACGTTCCCTCTAAACTATGCAGCTGCACAGCTCCCTGCCGGTTTTGCACAGCCCAGGACCTGCTTTTCTAAGGTTGAATTTCGTGAAACGGTGAATGGGCCCCGCAGCCCTTAAAGGTGTCACGCACCCAAAGAAAATTTAGGGGGACCATTGCAAGGGAGTACAAGACAAGTTTATGGATTTAACTCTGCTGCCCATATCCTAACTCGTACCGAGTCCCCATCACCCCTGTGCTCAACGTCTCAATTTTAAAATTCTCATCCTTGGTTTTTAAATCCCTCCACTATCTCTGTAACCTCCTCCAGGCCCTACAACCCTCCCAGATCTCAGCTCTCCTCCAATTCTGGCCTCTTGCGCATCCCCGATTTTAATCGCTCCACCATTGGCGGCCGTGCTTTCAGCCGCCTGGGCCCCGAGCTCTGGAATTCTCTCCCTAAACCTCTCCGCCTCCGTACCTCTCTCTCCTCCTTTAAGACGCTCCTTAAAACCCACCTCTTTGACCAAGCTTCTGGTCACCAGTCCTAATAGCTCCTTATATGACTTGGTGTCAAATTTTGTTTGATAATCGCTCCTGTGAAGCGCCTTGGGATGTTTTACTATGTTAAAGGCGCTATAGAAATGCAAGTTGTTGTTGTAGGTTACATGGGGCCAATTATTGGAACCCAACCAGTATCCTGGCTGTAAGCAACTAACCCAACATAGACCAGGGATTACAACCTGGGATCTTACAGGTGCAGGAAACTTGGCATCATACCAGGCTGTGCATTTACTCACTGAACCACTGAGAATGATCGTCACTGCACAGCTATCATGCATTTTACGGCTTTCCACTTTGTGAACTCCACAAAAAGAATTTCTTGTTACAATTGTTTTACTTTCCTATAATCCAATGGACAGTTAATGTTGAACTGCAACTCAGTTCGAAACCGTTCAGACCACAGGCGCTGGAAATTAGAACTGTTTTTAGCAACTGTACCGTGGAACAGGAAACTGCCATTCAGAACAGGAAGCTTCTTGGCTTCAAGTTCGCATACAAGTTACTCAGAGCGGACTGAGTTAAACAACCGCTCCACTGCATCACCCGATTCCCCCTCCACCATGGGACTGCGGGGAATCACCTTCCACCGAGTACCGCCTCCGTTTCATGGAGAAAACAAAGGCAACAGCTCATCTGGTGATTGCCGTGCATTCAGAAAACCCTCTGCTAAACAACTGCGCCGTAAATCAAAGGGTTAAGTTGGTCTGGTAGTCCCGTGATCCAAAGGTCCACGCGACAACAGAGGAAGAACTGATCAAAGCAGCCAGTGGCTACACGTAAACATAACAAAACAAAACAGGATGCAAAGCGTCTGATACGGACACCTGTCCGGTTCTGACCCAGACAGTCCTGTTTTGGAGTAGCGTGTCTGGGAATTTCTAAAATGTACGCAATAATTTCTCCCAATGGCTTTACTGGATTTATTCAATGAGTGGTCATTTCGACCATGAAGGCCTCAGGTTCAACCTGTGCTGATTTAACTGATCGAGCCAGGGCAGCAACCATGGTTCTACAATCAGCCTCAGCATCCCTGGGCACGGGGAGTCTGGATGTCCGCTCCAACCTGCTATCCGGTGTACCCCTGTTGTAAGTGTGCACGTGTGGGCATCGGGCAAGGACTGTATTGGATTTGGCTGCGAATAGCCTGCTGATGCACACTGAATAATGACACCTGGGCAAGGCTGCCGGGCACCTGTAGTACTGCAAGGTGTCAGGGAAGGGGAGGGGAAAATAGGCAAGAGCGAAAAAAAAAATACAAATGAAACAAAGAACTTGCATTTCTATAGCGCCTTTCAGGACCACCGGACGTCCCAAAGCGCTTTACAGCCAATGAAGTACTTTTTGAAGTGTAGTCACTGTTGTAATGTAGGAAACGCAGCAGCCATTTGCGCACAGCAAGGTCCCACAAACAGCAAAGAGATAACGACCAGGTCATCTGTATCTGGTGTTGATTGAGGGATAAATGTTAGCCAGGACACTGGGGAGAACTCCCCAGCTCTTCGTCAAAACAGTGCCATGGGATTTATTACATCCATCTAACGGGACAGACGGGGCCTCGGTTTAACGTCTCATCCGAAAGACGGCACCCCCGACAGTGCAGCACTCCCTCACTAGTTGCACTGGGAGTGTCAGGCTAGATTTTGGGCTCAAGTCTCTGGAGTGGGACTTGAACCCACAACCTTCTGATTCAGAGGCGAGAGTGCGGACCCACTGAGCCAAGGCTGACACTTCACGATGCCACAAGGGAATGATATTATGATCCATTTATGTCGTGATGTTGGAACCATGATTTTTTTTGAGTGCAAGTACAATACTGCTACGCCTAGCAACCAGAGTGATCCTCTCCCCTGCCCCAAAAGTCTGATCTTTTAAAACTTTTAGTCTTCTCCGGTTTTTTTCCTACTCCTGAAGGTGCTGACAATGATTCCCACGGGCACCAGCGGCTAAATCAGCCATTCATCGCACGGGGAGGCTGGTGTGGAGCATAAACACCAGCATGGGCCAGTTGGGCCGAATGGCCTGTTTCTGTGCTGTATATACTTTGTCATCAATAGATAGACAGACCATGGAACTGTAGTGGGGAGGGAGCATCATTAAGCTCCAGTCCGATCATGTCCTCAGCTGACATCCACACATATTACAAAGGTAATGCAAATTATTTACAGCACAGAAACAGGCCATTCGGCCCAACAGGTCCGTGCCGGTGTTTATGCTCCACACCAGCCTCCTCCCATCCTTATTCATCTCACCCCATCAACATATCCCTCTATTCCTTTCTCCCTCAGGTGTTTATCTAGCTTCCCCTGAAAGGCATCTATACTATTCGCCTCAACTACTCCCTGTGGTAGCGAGTTCCACATTCTCACCACTCTCTGGGTAAAGAAGTTGCTCCTGAATTCCCGATTGGATTTATTAGTGACTCTCTTATATTTGTGGCCCCTAGTTCTGGTCTTGCCTGCAAGTGGAAACGTCTTCTCTACATCTACCCTATCAAACCCTTTCATCAGCTGTGGCTCAGTGGGTAGCGCTCTCGCCTCTGTGTCAGAAGGTTGTGGGTTCAAATCCCACTCCAGGGACTTGATCACAAAAACCTAGGCTGACCCTTCCAGTGCAGTGCTGATGGAGTGCTGCACTGTTGGAGGTGCCGTCTTTCAGATGAGACGTTAAACCGAGGCCCTCGTCTGCTCTCTCAGGTGGATGTAAAATATCCCATGGCACTATTTTGAAGAAATGCAGGGGAGTTATCCCCGGTGTCCTGGGTCAATATTTATCCCTCAACCAACATCACTAAAACAGATTATCTGGTCATTATCACATTGCTGTTTGTGGGAGCTTGCTGTGCACAAATTGGCTGCCACGTTTCCTACATTACAACAGTGACTGCACTTCAAAAACTGCTTCATTGCCTGTAAAGCGCTTTGGGATGTCCGGTGGTCGTGAAAGGCGCTATAGAAATGCAAGTCTTTCTTTCTTTTCTGTATCATCTTAAAGGCCTCTATCAGATCACCCCTCAGTCCGCCCTTTTCTAGAGAAAGCCTGTATTCAGGGCTCTCTGGACAGTGGTCTGGAGAGGGAACCCGGGCTATCTTTT
The DNA here is from genome assembly GCF_052327205.1 of Somniosus microcephalus. NCBI lineage: Eukaryota > Metazoa > Chordata > Chondrichthyes > Squaliformes > Somniosidae > Somniosus > Somniosus microcephalus. Next base: position 9,985,159 of record NC_140999.1, read on the forward strand.
CCTCTTCCTTCGCCTAAATGCTCAGGCCAATTGTCGCACCTCCAGTGTCCATGCTGAGATCAGCAAAGTTAACAGAAGCCCCTTCTCTCACTTCCGTGTCTCGTGATGTTGGAGATATTAGTCATTAAAGTTCTCAATGAATTTTTCATCAACTGCAAAGCAAACATCAGAACTGAGCCTGTGCTCCCAGCGCCGAGGCCCTGCCCCCTGTCCCATCCGCTTGTCCAACAGTGGGGCTTGCCAAAAAATGTGGCAACCAAACCGTACTGCAGCATGTTGATAATGTGACGATACTTGAGCTGCTGACAGCAGTCAGCAGGAGAAAGCCACTGACTGGAATATTTCGTCACATCGTTTCCCGACCGCACTATTAAACCACAGCCTATTTTCTTCAACGTGAATGTCACTTTTGGCCGCCAGTTTCACTTACAGTCTGCTATTTTGTCATATTCATAACTGAACTGATTAATTTCAAAAGCATGCCATCCAGGGAATACAGAACTCAAGAGGCAATGCTGCAAAAATCAAACAGTTTAACCCAGGAATGTCCAAGCTTTTAGTCATGGTAAGTTGCCGGGATCATACCATGCAGCTTTACGGGCCATATATATATAGTTTAAATCAACACCTGGCAATTTTCATCTGTCTCAAGCTGGGGATGCTAAGAGATTTTAGTGCTCTGATCTAGGATTTAAGAAAGAACCTTATATAGCACCTTTCAAAACCTCAGGATGTCCCAAGGCACTTTACAGCTCATGAAGTGTAGTCACTGTTGTAATGTAGGAAACGTGGCAGCCAATTTGCGCACAGCAAGCTCCCACAAACTGCAATGACCAGATAATCTCTTTTTTTTAAGTGATTTTGGTTGAGAGATACATGTTGGTCAGGACACCAGGGGAAACTCCCCTGCTCTTCTTCGAATAGTGCCATGGGATTTTTTACGTCCACCTGAGAGGGCAGACCGGGCCTCGGTTTAACGTTTCATTGCAAAGACGGCACCTCTGACAGTGCTGCACTCCCCCAGTGCTGCACAGAAGTGTTAGCCGAGAATTTGCGCTCAAGTGCCTGGAGTGGGACATGAACCCACAACCTTCTGACTAAGAGGCGAGGGTGCTGCCCACTGATCCAAGGCTGACACTTATCCACCAATGAGGCAACACCATTAAGAAAGTCCTTTCCAAACCGCCAGGCCTATAAAATTCAAACAACAAATCAGAGAAATAAAAGTGGAAATAGACAGAGTTGCCTGGACTGGACTGCCAGGGTTTGCCTACCATGTTTCTCCGACAGACTATAATTTGGACTCCCCTGGCTTGTCAAGAGGAGGTGTGGAACTCAGGCCCTCCACTGTGCCAGGCAGCAGTGTAATTCGGGCTTGTACGTATTGAGATTTCCTGATCACAGCGTTCCATCAGAGTGAGACACTGACCTGAAGCCAGGCACATTCCCACTGGAAAGTGGAGGTGCTGGAGGTACTGCTCATCAAGTCACTCCGTGCTTTTGGGCCGGGATGTAGAGCAGCGTTGGGAGAAGCTGGGAGTGGTTGCCCTGTTCTCAGTTGACAAGATAGCAGATGGTTTGTGGTGTGGGGAAAGCTGCGATAGGTTACAGTACAGTACAGCGTGTTGTTGGTTGCCCCTAGAATTTAGTAGATAACTGGACCACGAGGTGTGATAATGAACAATACGGAGCAGGAAGTCACCAGATTTGACCGCTGTCTGGGACAGTGACGGTGGCGGTGCTACAATTAGAATGTGCAACTCGCCACCACAGGGAGTGGTTGAGGCGAATACCATAGATGCATTTAAGGGGAAGCTGGATAAACACATGAGGGAGAAAGGAATAGAAGGTTATGCTGATGGGGTGAGATGAAAAGGGGTGGGAGGAGGCTCGTGTGGACCGGCACGGACCAGTTGGGCCGAACGGCCTGTTTCTGTGCCGCACATTTTATGTCATTAGCCTCAGCGCCCCTCGATCAGGAAGAGGCCAAAACACCAGAGTTCCTACTCCTGATCAGAATCCAGCAGAAAGCATTGCACACGTGGACCTCTCGGGTGAGAAGAGTTTTGGGATGAGCTGTGATGCCTCCCATGGCCGCATTGCCCGCCAATACCCAGTGTCTGGGCTCTCATGTGACGCTTGGCTGAGGTCGTGGCTGGCTGTTTGTGCCCCTGGTTGGAGCTATTGGGAGGAGGGAGGAAATTCTTTCAGGTATTTTAACTGACTGCCTGCTATAGAAGGAGGAAGCTGTTTGATTACACACCAGCAAAGTATTTCAAAAAAAAAGAAAATTTGCATGCCAGTGCTCTATAAATTGACCTCTACCTGGGCCCCCAATCCTGAAATACAAGCCAAGGCGCTATCAGGTATTTTTAGTTGAAACTAGTTTTAATGTCACTCTCTATGCAGTTTCTTGAAAACAAAGCTTTCTTTTAAATGTTTGGCACCAGCTGAGCTGAGGGAACACCTTTATTTATTGGGTGTCTGACGTACATGGATAGTGCGATACACAATAACAGCACCTGCAGTATATGGCAGCGACTACTTTCTCCTACTTGATAAGGAAAAGCTGCTTGCTTATTATATCACACGCACACAGCCGGAACAAGGGGAAGGGAAGAAATAGGCCCTTTGTGACTCACTGTGCAATTTGATGCAGAAATGTCAGCGCTATATAACTACACAGACAGCCTCCTATTTTCCTCTGCACTTTGAAAGAACGTCTCATAGCTGAGGTTGGTTTAGCATTAAAGAGGACGCCATTCTTGGGCCCACTGATTGGTTGATAACGTCAGAGCAGTGGATTGCTTATCTTTCTTACATTTCAGCTTCACCTTTAGAGCCCTGATCCTCCAGTTACAGGAAACTCTCTCTTAACCGGCGCCTAAATTATCCAGAAATCTCTCTTAACTGGCAAAATTCAGGAGTAGGTTCAGGTAAGTTTTACTATACATTAGTGGCCGTGTAACTGGGGTTCCTGGATCTGTGGCCGTGTAACCGGGGCTCCTGCACCTGTGGCCGTGCAACAGGGACTCCTGGATCTGTGGCCGTGTAACCAGGACTCCTGCACAAGTGCCGTGTAACCGGGGCTCCTGCACCTGTGGCCGTGCAACAGGGACTCCTGGATCTGTGGCCGTGTAACCAGGACTCCTGCACAAGTGCCGTGTAACCGGGGCTCCTGCACCTGTGGTCGTGCAACAGGGACTCCTGGATCTGTGGCCGTGTAACCGGGACTCCTGCACAAGTGCCGTGTAACCGGGGCTCCTGCACCTGTGGCCGTGTACGGGGCTCTCGTACCTTGGTAAGTATACCTCTCTGTAATCCGGACTTGTTGATCAACCGGCACCACGTCGGTCCCGTCGGTGCCGGATAAAAAAGCGTTTCCTGTACTACGCCTCTGCCCTCTGATGAAGCACCTTGCCTTGCCAACTCTTCCCCGCCCTTTCAAATAAAAAAAACCTGTCCACTCCCCCAAACCTTCTCATCTCCTGCTGGGGGAATCCTCCTAGCCATCTTGTACTATAGTTTAAGATGTTCATGGTTGCATGAGGGCCGCTGTCGAATGGCAAGCTGTTGTTGATCATCAAAATGTTTTGGTCAGTAACCAGTGACTTGGTGTCATTGCCCTGTCCAGATCACTCCTCCATTTCCTTGGCAGTGTTGGACCCCAAAGGGAGCCCCAATTCCAACAGCAGTTGGTTTAATAAAAGACAGACTACAGCACGTTTCACAGCCTCAGCACGTCCCAAAGCACTTTACTGCCAATGAAGTACTTTTTGAAGTGCAATCACTGTTATAATGTAGGAAATGCAGCAGCCAAATTGCGCACAGCAAGATCCCACAAACAGTTATCTGATAAATGATCAGATAATCTGCTTTTTTTTTGAGGGATAATTGTTGGTTAGGACACAGAATCAATCTGTGAACAGCGCCGTGGGATCTTTTCACATCCACCCGAAAGGGCAGACCCGTCTCATCCGAAAGACGGGCACCTCCGACAGTGCAGCACCCCCTCAGCACTGCACTGGGAAATGCCAGACTGGATTTTAATGCAATGGAAATGAGATGGGAGTGCTGCGTTGCGGGTGCTGAAACCCACCTGAAAACACTGGTGGTCTGATCACTCCAGAGAATGACAGCGGGGGGCCGCCATTTTTTTCAGGCCACGGGTAATACCTTGATCGCTGAATTACAGAAACCTCCCTCAGCCATCAGGCAACTATAAAATAAAGTTGCAAATGCACAGCTTTCAAACAACTGCACCTGCACAAGATCTCTTGACAATGAAAACGTTTGCTCCCCCAGAGGTCCAGTGAGTGTATATTCAATAAAGAGCTGAGCTGTGGTAAGGGTGTTACAACTGGACTAAGCATCCCTGAGCTCGAGAGGGGGAAATCTGCCAGAGAAACAGGCAGGAAGGAAGGATGAATTTGTTTAATTAGCTCTTCACATACCCAGGATAACCCAAAACGCTTCACAGCCAATGAATTATTCTTGAAGTGAGGTCATTGCTCTAATGTAGACAAAAGCGCCTGTACAGTAAGGTCCCACAAACAGCAAATGAGATGATAGGTTAATCTGCTTTCGATGTGGTGGTTGATGAAGGAGGAATGTTGGTCAGGACACTGGAGAACTCCCTATTCCTCTTCAAATAGTGGCTCGGGAGTTTTAACATTGATCTAAAAGCAGGCAGACAGGGCTTGGTTTAATGTCTAACCTGGAAGATTTATGTGCTTAGCTGTGATACTCTCCACTGTAACCTGCCAACATTCAATGTCAAGCCTCACAAATGAAGAGCAGCCACTTGAGCGAAGTACAGGGGGTGGGACGGGGGGGGGGGGGGGGTAAGAGTTGACCAGCACTAGACGAGCTGTACTCACCAAGTAGTCTTGACTTTCAGCAGAGGAAGAAAACTGAGACGTGTTAAATAGAAAACTGGTGGTAGTGTAGTGGAGTGGTCTAAAGCGCTGGATGAAGGCTCCAGTCTCTTTGGGGGGCATGTGTTTGAATCCTACTGCTGTCAGAAATTGCTGCTTGTGTGGAGCAATAACACCGGCTTGGTTGTAAATACTATGGGGGAAACATTAGTCCCCTTAGCGCCTCGAGTTAGCGCCAGCAGATGGCGCTATCATGGCGCTAGAGCAGTATCGCCGAGGCGAGGTGAATCCAGCGCTGTACGCCAAATCCCACCCCCTCCCCGTAGTGCCGCCAGGAAGAGTTATTGCCGGGAACGTCAATGCCAGGTGGATCGTGACGTCAGTGAGTGTGCAACGCTCACTGACCACCCGATCTGCTAAATTGATTGTCGCCACTTACCTTAGCGCCTGGAGTAAAGACCGACAGGGAGAGCTGGCGTGAAGCAGCAGGAAGCCAGCTCCAGGAACGTTATTTAAAGGGACCATCAATAATGACTCGCAACTGTCAGCTTAATGAAGTTTCAGTGGTTTCTAGTCAGTTTCACAAACTCCAACAGTTTAATTCAGTAATTTCAAGGTTCTTTTGTATCAGGAGTGTTGTGGCAACTAAAAAGTAGCTACATTTATTCTTCAAAGAATCAAACTGCTACACTTGGTTACATTAATGGGGGCTGTACTGGCAGTTGACCTCGCCCTCCAGGATCTACGATGGAGGGAGCAGAGGCAGCAAAAAAGAGTGGAACATGTGCCCACAGGGAGGAGGAGGGCCATCAGGGCTCTCAACAGGAGACCTTACCTTCCAAGGGTATTCCGAGAGCACTTCTCCTACCTCCAATTAAGTGAGGAGCAGTGTATTAGGAGGCTCCACTTCACCAAGGAGGTGGTCACAGAACTCTGCCAGCTCCTGCAACCAGATCTCCAGCCTCAGACCAGGGCAACCACGGCTCTCTCAGTGGCAGCCAAGGTCACTGTCGTCCTCAATTTTTTTGCCAGTGGATCCTTCCAATTTGCAACAGGAGACATAGCTAACATCTCGCAGTTCGCCGTCCATCGCTGCATCCGGGAGGTCACAGAGGCTCTCTACAGTAGGAGAAGGGATTACATTTCCTTCCCCCTCACCAGAGAGAAGCAGGATGAGCGTGCATGTGTCTTTGCCAGGATAGCGGGATTCCCCATGGTGCAGGGCACCATTGACTGCACCCACGTGGCTTTGCGGGCTACCACGTAACAATCCTGTGAACTTCAGTAACCACAAAGGCTACCACTCACTTAATGTGCAGTTGATGTGCAACCACAGACAGCTATTCCTCAGGGCTGGATTTTACCAGCCCCGAGGAGGCGGGTATGGAGCCGGGACTGCCGGGAAAGTGGCAGAATTTGGGGGCGGGTGACAAACCCGCCTCCAACCCACCTCCGTGCCAACTTGCCAGGAGACGGGAAGCTGTCCTGTCCCGGGTCCTGTCCCCTTGGAGGCGGGAAAGGATTAAAGCCTATTAACTGCCTGTTAACAGGTAGAAAATAGGATTATCCAAATTTTTCGTGCTGAAGTGTGGGCTTCCCGACCTGGGGGAACCCCGCCCACACCCAACTCGCCTCCATGCCAGTTTCAAAGAAGGCGGATACCCGACCTGTGCTGGGACCCGCCTCCCCGAGGTGGGACGGGATTAGTGCCAATTAACTGCCTGTTAACAGGTAGTTAACAGGCAGTTTTTAGCCTAATCCCTATTTTTATTCCTGAAGTGTGGGATTTCCGCGGCTCCAAACCACGGCAAGTTAGCGAGGCGGACCGTTGGGCTGGAGGGCTTGGAGGGTTCGAGATGTCCGGTGTTCAGGTAAGTGATGGGTGCATGAGTGCAGAGGTAAGTGTGTTTGGTGTGTGTAAAGTGTTTAAAGAAGTTTTACTTACCTTTACTGAATAATGCAGCTTTCCTTCCTTCAGGTCTCGGGAGTCCCTCATCTCACCGGCACAGAAAGCAGAATGGCCGCAAGCTGTCAAAAGTTGCAGCATTCAGCTTTCTGTTCCGGGGAGATCTCTAAATCAGCCTGAGAGGAAGGAATTAACTTAGTATACAGATTGTCAGTGTTTGTCAGCTTCAAAGAGCTGTCAAACGCTGATATTTCATCTGTCAAAAGCTCTTGACAGATGAAATGTCAATTTGTGACATCACCTGTTGCCGAGTGGCCCTTAATTGGCCTGCTGAGCCCACTGGGTGGGGTCAACAAGGTCAATCAAGTCAAAATCGCGTGGGTTGGCCACAACTCGATGGAGGCGGGACTACAACTCCAAAAGTTGTAGTCCCGCCTCCTACACGCCTCCAGTATCAAAATCCAGCCCATGGACTTATCAAACTACACAGAATGCCAGTGTTTGACAGCTTCACAGAGCTGTCAAACGATGACATTTCATCTTTCAAAAATTCTTGATAGATGGCACGTCAGACGTTGACGTGCTCTGTCACAGACTTCCCCCTAATTGGCCTGCTGAGCCCGCCGGGCGGGCTTAACAAAGTCAATCAGGGGAAAATCCCGCTGGTTGGCCAGAAGCTGATGGAAGCGGGACTGAGACCCGGCAAGCAGCAGACCCGCCTCCAACACGCCTCCATTCATAAAATCCAGCCCTCAGTGTCAATGCCCATTATCCTGCCAGCACCCTTCCAGCCACCACGTCAAGCTCGCGGCTGGCTGCTCGGAGCCAAGGGCTATCCGCTCTCCACCTGGCTCATGACCAATGTTCCCTCTAATTTTGTTTTCTACTGAGCGGGCCACGAACTCCTTTGAGTGCGACCTTTTCGTCCCTGAGCAAATTTTAAAACAACAACAACAACTTTTAGAACAACAACAGCAGCCTCTTAAAAGCATATATACAGTAACGCCTTATTGCCACCCTACCGTCTCAAATCATGAGACAATCAGACAAGGTTCTATAGTGTTTAACACAACTTCTCTACTTTTGAATTCTATTCCTCTAGAAAGGAACCCGTGCTTTATTTGCACTTTTATGGCCTTTATAATCTGCGTTGCGACTTTTAATGATTTGTGAATCTATACCCCTAGATCCCTTTGCACCTATACCCCATTTCGACTCTTAGAGGGAAGAATTGGGTTGCTTTGCGCAGAGCACCTAGCACCTGGGTGTGGCGCCACTAACACCTCCCGCGAAATTCAGCAGGAGGTTAGCGGCGGCGGTAGCCGGTAGCGCCCCGCGGCGCCGCGCCTCTGGCGATGATGTCATCGCCGTGCGCAGCGCCCCGCTCACACCCCGGCCGCAAACTTTGGTCGCGCCCCCTGACCTACCGCCGGATGACACGTCCGACACGTCCGACAGGGTCGTTGGGGGGTCGTTTTTACAGCGGCGGCGCCAATTAAAAGGCAGGTGCCGGGCGGCCATTTTGTTTCTTGGCCGCCTGCCAGCACCTGCCCCCTTCCACTTTTTTAAGCGGGGTGTCGGCCGCAATCGGTCAGCCCGGCACTCCTCTTGAGTGCCGGGCTGTTTTCCCAGCACCCCGCTTCCCGCTCCCCGGTGGTCCAGCAGGGCCCCGGTGCGCACAGCGTTAGGCCCCTCCTCTTTAATCAGGGGAGGGAGGCCTGCAGTACTGCGGCGCTACGTGCCGACGCGAGTGGCGCTGTTACACATAGCGCCGCAATATTCAATGGTAGCACCCCAGGAAGGAGGGGGAGCTTCCAGTAGCCCCGCCTCCTCCTTGGGGCGCTGACACTGAATTTACGGCGCAGGGGCGCTAATTTTTTCGGGGAGCTAAAAGTAGCGCCCCGGTGAAGTTAGCGCCCCAAATGGGGCGCCACCGAATTTTGCCCCCTTATTTTCCTTATTCCTCCTACCAAAATGCACCACCTCACACTTAACTATATTGAAATCAATTTGTCATTTACATGCCCATTCTGCAAGTTTGTTTACGGTAGAATTAAAAGCTTTTCGTTGGTCATGTACAAACTCCATTTAATCAGTTTTGGAGAAGTTGTTCCTCTTTTTCTGCTGCCGTTCCCTCCGTCTCTCAGACTCTGAGGTACAAACAGGGGCACAAGCTTTTCCCCTTCCCTCATAACATGATTTAAATAACCCTGATAGACTCTTTCAAAAAGGGGACAACACCAGGCAAAATTTAACTGGAATTTACCGCGGGACATTCAACATCACTTTCCCGTATTATTTTCCGGCTTTAAACAATTTTCTGAATTTTTAAAAGATTCTTTTTTGTTTCACCGAGGGTCTAAAACCTGTTTGCTTTTGCCTCCTTCCAGCGGCCATTGTACACGTGCCGCGCCTCCACCTGTGTTGTTCCAAAGTCCGGCCGTCCGGGAAGGGGCTATACCTGTCTAGACCCTCACCCCCTCTCTCTGTCACTCTCTCTCTCCATTTCTCTCTCTCTCTCCCTCCCTCCATCCCCTCTCTCCCTCCGAGCCCTCCGTCCCTCTCTCTCTCTCTCTTTCCCTCCATCCCCCTCTCCATCCCTCTCTCTCCACCGCCTCTCTCTCTCTCTCCACCAGTCTCTCTTTCTCTCTCTCCCCCCAGTCTCTCTCTCTCTCTCTCTCCCCCATCTCCCGCTCTCTCCTCGTCTCTCTCTCCCTCTCTCCACCAGTCGCTCTCTCACCCCCCCCAGGTCTCTCTCTCCCTCTCTCTCTCCCCGTCTCTCTCTCTCTCCCCGTCTCCCTCTCTCCCCAGTCTCTCTCTCTTCCCCGTCTCTCTCTCTCTCCCCTGTCGCGCTCTCTCTCCCCCGTCTCTCTCTCTCCCTCTCCCAGTCTTTCTCTCTCTTCCCCAGTCTCTCTCTCTCCCCATCTCACTCTCCCCAGTCTCTCTCTCTCTCCCCCAGTCTCTCACTCTCCCCCAGTCTCTCTCACTCTCCCCGTCTCTCTCTCTCTCTCTCTCTCCCTGTCTCTCTCTCTCCTTGTCTTTCTCTCTCTCCTCCGTCTCTCCTCAAGTCTCTCTCCCTCCCCCAGTCTTTCTCTCCCCCAGTGTCTCTCTCTCTCCCTGAGTGTCTCTCTCTCTCCCCAGTGTCTCTCTCTCTCCCCAGTCTCTCTCTCTTCCCAGTCTCTCTCTCTTCCCAGTCTCTCTCTCCCCCAGTGTCTCTCTCTCTCTCTCCCCCCCAGTGTCTCTCTCTCTCCCCCAGTCTCTCTCTCTCCCCCAGTCTCCCTCTCCCCCAGTCTCTCCCTCTCTCTCCCCATCTCTCTCTCTCCCCAGTGTCTCTCTCTCTCCCACAGTCTCTCTCTCCCCCAGTGTCTCTCTCTCTCTCCCCAGTCTCTCTCTCCCCAGTCTCTCTCTCCCCCAGTGTCTCTCTCCCTCTCCCTCCCAGTCTCTCTCTTTCTCCCCAGTCTCTCTCTCCCTCAGTCTCTCTCTCTCTCGCCCCCAGTCTCTCTCTCTCCCCCAGTTTCTCTCTCTCCTGTCTCTCTCTCTCTCTCCCACAGTCTCTCTCTCTCCCACAGTCTCTCTCTCCCCCAGTGTCTCTCTCTCTCTCCCCAGTCTCTCTCTCCCCCAGTGTCTCTCTCCCTCTCCCTCCCAGTCTCTCTCTTTCTCCCCAGTCTCTCTCTCTCCCCAGTCTCTCTCTCCCCCAGTCTCTCTCTCTCTCTCTCCCAGCCTCCCTCTCACTCCCCCAGTCTCTCTCTCTCTCTCTCTCTCCCCAGTCTATCTCTCTCTCCCCAGTATCTCTCTCTCCCCAGTCTCTCTCTCTCTCCCCCAGTCTCTCCCTCACTCTCCCCCAGTCTCTATCTCCAGTCTCTCTCTCTCTCCCCCACTGTCTCTCTCTCTCTCCCCCAGTCTCTCTCTCTCTCCCCCCCAGTGTCTCTCTCTCTCCCCCAGTCTCTCTCTCTCTCCCCAGTCTCTCTCTCTCTCCCCAGTCTCTCTCTCTCTCCCCAGTCTCTCTCTCTCTCCCCAGACTCTCTCTCTCTCTCCCCCAGTCTCTCTCTCTCTCCCCAATCTCTCTCTCTCTCCCCCAGTCTCTCTCTCTCTCCCCAGTTTCTCGCTCTCTCTCTCTCTCCCCAGTCTCTCTCTCCCCATCTCTCTCTCTCCCCCAGTCTCTCTCTTTCTCTCTCCCCCAGTTTCTCTCTCTCTCCCCGTCTCTCTCTCTCTCCCCCAATCTCTCTCTCTCCCCAAATCTCTCTCTCTCTCTCCCCAGTCTCTCTCTCTCCCCAAATCTCTCTCTCTCCCCCCCAATCTCTCTCTCTCCCCCCCACCCCCGCTCTGATTCCCTCTCTCTTCCCTTTCGATCCTCAATCTCCCCCCTCACCAGCCACGGATACCCTGACCTCTGCACAGAGCCGAAGAAAGTGTAGCCCAACTGGGTACTGGGCATGCGTGGCCCCGCTATACCGCGAGCCCCCGCTATACCGCGAGCCCCCAGTGATGTAAGAAAACTACTAGGCACTTGGTCTAAGCGTTAAACAAAGCTTTAATCAACTGTTTTACAACATGGAGATCTAGTTGCGTCCTTCACTAGTTCCTGTTAAGAATGTCCTGCGCAAGCTGGGCCCGTGCCCGAGTATTTATACTCTCCCTAGACAGCGCCACCCGCAGGCCGCTCAGTATTATTTCATCAGACTTACTTTCATGAATGACTGATTCATGTCACCCGGTATACTGCGAGCCCCCGGTATACCGCGAGCAGGACAGTCAGAGTGTGAAAGGCTTAGAGGGTGCAGAATTCTTAAAGTGCATCCAGGAGAGCTTTTTGAGCCAACATGTAGAAAGTCCTACAAGAGAGGGGGTGGTACTGGACCTAATTCTGGGGAATGTAGCCGGGCAAGTGGTGGAAGTGTCAGTAGGAGAGCATTTTGGCGACAGTGACCATAATTCGGTGAGATTTAAGGTGGTCATGGAAAAAGACAAAGATGGCCCGGAAATAAGGGTTCTAAATTGGGGGAAGGCCGATTTTAATATGATAAGGCAGGATCTGGCCAAAGTGGACTGGGAGCAGCTGCTTATAGGAAAATCCACATCAAAACAGTGGGAGACTTTCAGAAGGGAAATAGAGAGAGTACAACGCCAACATGTTCCTGTAAAGGTCAAGGGTGGGACCAACAAGCAAAGGGAACCTTGGATGACAAGGGATATACAAAAATGCATTAGAAATAAAAGGGGGGCTTTTGGCAGTTACAAAAGACTAAAGACAGAAGAAGCCCTAGAGGAGTATAAAAAGTGCAGGGGCATACTTAAAAAAGAAATTAGGAGGGCGAGGAGGGGCCATGAAATAACACTGGCGAGCAAAATAAAGGAAAATCCTAAGATGTTTTATAAGTATATTAAGGGCAAGAGGATAACCAGGGAAAGGGTAGGGCCCATTAGGGACCAAAGTGGCAATCTGTGTGTAGAGCCAGAGGATGTAGGCGGGGTTTTAAATGAATTTTTTGCATCTGTGTTCACTATGGAGAAAGACGATGCAGACATAGAAATCGGGCAAGGGGACTGTGACATACTTGAACATATTAGCATCGAGAGGGAGGAGGTGCTAGCGGTTTTAGCGGGCCAAAAAGTGGATAAGTCCCCAGGCCCGGACGAGATGTATCCCAGGCTGCTGTGGGAGGCAAGGGAGGAGATTGCAGAGGCTCTGACACTAATTTTCAGAACCTCTCTGGCCACAGGGGATGTACCAGAGGACTGGAGAACAGCTAACGTAGTACCATTATTCAAGAAGGGTAGCAGGGATAAACCAGGGAATTACAGGCCAGTGAGTCTAACATCTGTGGTGGGGAAATTATTGGAAAAAATTCTGAGGGACAAAATTAATCTCCACTTGGAGAGGCAAGGATTAATCGGGGATAGTCAGCATGGCTTTGTCAAGGGTAAATCATGTCTAACAAATCTGATCGAATTTTTCGAGGGGGTGACTAGTGGGGTGGATGAGGGAAATGCTGTGGATGTGGTTTACATGGACTTCAGTAAAGCTTTTGACAAAGTCCCGCATAGGAGACTGGTCAAGAAGGTAAGAGCCCATGGGATCCAGGGTGCCTTGGCGCGTTGGATCCTAAACTGGCTGAGTGGCAGGAGGCAGAGGGTGATGGTCGAAGGTTGCTTTTGTGACTGGAAGCCTGTGTCCAGTGGGGTACCTCAGGGATCGGTGCTGGGTCCCTTATTGTTTGTGATCTACATAAATGATTTGGATGAAAATGTAAAAGGTATGATCAGTAAGTTCGCAGATGACACGAAAATTGGTGGGGTGGTAAATTGCGAGGAGGAAAGCCTCCGGCTACAGGACGATATAAACGGGTTGGTCAGATGGGCGGAAAAGTGGCAAATGGAATTTAACCCTGAAAAGTGCGAGGTGATGCATTTTGGACGGACAAATAAGGCAAGGGAATACACAATGAGTGGTAGGACCCTAGGAAGTACAGAGGGTCAGAGGGACCTTGGTGTACATGTACATAGATCCCTGAAGGCAGCGGAGCAGGTAGATAAGGTGGTTAAAAAGGCATATGGGATACTTGCCTTCATTAGCCGAGGCATAGAATATAAGAGCAGGGAGGTTATGATGGAGCTGTACAAAACGCTGGTGAGGCCACAGCTGGAGTACTGTGTGCAGTTCTGGTCGCCTCACTATAGGAAGGATGTGATTGCTTTGGAGAGGGTGCAGAGAAGATTCACCAGGATGTTACCTGGGATGGAGCGCCTCAGCTATGAAGAGAGGCTGGACAGGCTGGAGTTGTTTTCCTTGGAGCAGAGAAGGCTGAGGGGGGACCTGATTGAGGTGTACAAAATAATGAGGGGCATAGATAGGGTAGATAAAGAGGAACTTTTCCCCTTAGTGGGGGGGTCAATAACAAGGGGGCATAGATTCAGGGTAAGGGGCAGGAGATTTAGAGGGGATTTGAGGAGGAACTTTTTCACCCAGAGGGTGGTTGGAATGTGGAACTCAATGCCTGAAAGGGTGGTGGAGGCAGGAACCCTCACAACATTCAAGAAGCATTTGGATGAGCACTTGAAATGCCATTGCATACAAGGCTATGGACCAAATGCTGGAAAATGGGATTAGACTGGACAGGGATGGATGGGCGGCGCAGACACGATGGGCCGAAGGGCCTCTTTCTGTGCTGTAAAACTCTATGACTCTATGACTCTAAGGCTGGAAGACAAAGAATCAGAGCGTGGGTGGATTCTCCTGCTGAAAGGTCAAAGTTCAAGGGGGAAAACCAAACCCCCCCTGTCGTTCCACAGCAACCCATCGACCATCGGAACACGCCCTGCCAGAGCTGCAAGTGGGATCGGCTCTGAAGCCGCAAAACTCAGAAACGAGTCGGTCTGGATTCCCGGGGCCGGTGTGTGATTTGCTACTGTCCAGTTCTCTGGGTGGCATTCCATTTGAAGTGCGCGCGAGCTCTGGAACCTGTGCAGCCGCACCTCAGAGGGAAATAGCGCTTCAACTATTGAGTGACAGGAGCTCAATTTATTTTTTTATTCGCCTAACGACTTTCGGCAGCCCAGAAACCTGCACGGGGAGAAACTCCAGGCTCCTTGGCTGGAGAGTTTAGCGCATTTTCCACTTCCCGACACAAAGCAGCTTTGAAGCGGTTAACATTCCTGCCACAGCCTCCGTGCTCTTGTAAGTTTGGAGGTTCTGATGTTTGGATGGGGAGACAGATCCATGCACTGGCTTCCTGCAATCACGTTGGCAAAACCGTGCTCCCTTTTCCCAGTGGCAGATTTATGGTGGGTTAATGAAAGAAAGAACTTTCTGAAAGCACCTGATCATATCATAAAGCGCCTCACAGACAATGAATTACTTTAGCCGTTTAGTCACTGCTGTTATCTAGGCAAGCATAGCAGTCAATTTGCCCACAGCACGATCGCTCAAACAACAAGCAAGATGAATGACCAGTTAATCTGTTTTTATTTGGTGGTTTTAGTTGAGGGTGGAAGGAGGAGGGGGGGTTATGTTGGCAGAACACCCTGTTCTTCTTAGACTAGCACAATAGGATCTTTTACAGATATAGCCTTGGTTTCATGTCTCATCCAAAAGGCAGCCCTTCCAACAATGCAGCACCTCCTCACAACCAGACTGAACTGTCAACATTGATAATGTGAACATGTCCTATAGTGGGGCTTGAACCCATAACCCTCTGCTACCAACTGAGCCAAGCTGGCTTTAGTAATGGAAACACCAGCATGAGTCAGCACACGGCCATTGTTTTCTAACAACCCAAACTACAGAAGGGCCAAATGTAAAAGTACCTATAGATACTGTGCTCTTTGATACAATCTGGCATTTTAAGTTCCCAATAGTTCAGGGGAAAATGCAGCAATCCACGTAGAACGGAGCCAGATGGACTAAGGAAGGCTTCTGGTTCAATCCAGATCTACACAACTGATCTCAGACAGTAAACCTTTCGGGCCTCACACAGATGAAAATCACCGCATAACAGTATCACATTAACAGAGAGCATTGGATAATCTCAGTAATTTAAGACACCTGCTTCAGTTTCTGTACAAGAGGAATGCCCAACCTTTTGAAAACCGTGAGGAAAGCGGTGAGTGGGCCGTGTATAATGACGCACAAATCTAAACCCATACACAAATATTTAGACCATCGGTACACAAAAACTGGGACAGCCTGCACAAAATAAAACTTCCACACATACAAAAAAAACAAAGTCTCCCCATATCATCCTCCTCCTCCTCCGTACCCTTCCGCTATCCCAAAGCTCGAAAACTGGGATGCTTCAGCCTCTGCCCTTTCTACTTCCTGGGTCTGGAGGACTGGGGAAGGCTGATTCCAGATTGGTGTAAAATGACTGCTCCCTGATTGGTCTAAATCTGCCAATCAGGACGCAGCCTTGTCCAATATTCCAGACCCTGGCAATTCAAATGGTTGAAATCGGCTTTGTACACATTAGTGTGCAAAGATAAAAGGAAACTTCAGGGGCTTCACAGGCCAGATATAAGGAGTTTACAGAGCGGATTTGGCTTGCGGGCCATGTCTTGGATACCCCTTCCCTACAAAATATTATCAACAGCTGATTAAAAGTCTGTGAACCAAACTCCAGCTGGCTCATTGAAGGCATATGTATTCGTGCAATTTGTATTAATTTTAAAGTTTTCAATGTATTAGCCCATCCCTCATGTCACTATAGCAATGGCTGCACTAGCAGCAGGAGCAGCGGCTTTCCTATGGCGCTGACGTGCTGTCCATCCACATAAGTGATTAGAATATTAATCACAATGCAACCAGACACCCAACAAATATAAAGTGCTGCAGTTCTTTAGTTCACAGTATTAAAAAGAATTGAACAAAAATGGGAATCCGTATTTCCAACTTCAATCACTTCCATTAATAAACATTGTGTTCTTGAACCAGCACACCCCCCATGTAACATGTCAGAAACACAGCACTTATTCACAAGTGCAGAAAAACACAAGCACAATTTGCGTCACCGAATTAAAAACAAAAAGCAGGAAAAGCTATAATTTAACAGAAATAAACATTTATCTTCCTTCCTGGACAGGAGAACCAATCAGACTGACTTGGAAATGTTTACTAGTACGGTGACGTAAAGATGTTAATTTACGAATTTCGCTTCTAATGTTTTTCTCTCAAACATTCCCCACAATATTAATTCCTGCTCTTATCACAAAAAGTGTTGAATTATTTCAGGTACTTCCCAATTAAATAGTGGGAAACAAACTTCATTGTACTCTCAATTTTTAATCTCCTATTTCAAACATTTATACCAAATCAAAATTGTACATTATCAGTTTAATCAAAGTATTTTCTGTGTCTTTCTCAATGAACAAATAGCAGTTTCTTCTAAAGTAGCTTCCTGCAATTTTTATACATCATTACATAACTCGTGTTTCTATTAACACTCCACTTTGTGCACAATAGTGTGCAAAGATAAAAGGAAGCTTCAGGGGCTTCACAGGCCAGATAAAAGGAGTTTACAGAGTGAATTTGGCTTGCGGGCCATGTCTTGGATACCCCTTCCCTACAAAATATAATCAACAGCTGACTAAAAGTCTGTGAACCAAACCCCAGGTGGCTCATTGAAGAACTAATTAAACCACATCAATATAAAATCAATTGAGCTAAATGGCAGTGACATCTTCAGAAAATCGCATTATCATGAGATACAGAAGCACTTTATTTTGCAGAGTACCCGTAGAATGATACAGCACAGGAGGCCATTTGGCCCATCGTGCCTTTGTTGGCTCTTTGGTAGGGCGATCCAGTTCGTCCCACTCCCCTGCTCTTTCTCCATTGCCCTGTAAATTTTTTCCCTTTTAGAATTTATACAATTCCCTTTGGAAACTTACTGTTAAATCTGCTTCCGCCACCCTTTCAGGCAGCACGTTCCAGATCACAACAACTCGCTGCGTAAATTTTTTTTCCTCCATGTCGCCTCTCGTTCTTTTGCCAATCAGTGTAAATTTGTGTCCTCTGGTCACTGACCTTTCAGTCACTGGAAACAGTTTCTCCTTATTTACTCTACTAAAACCGTTCATGATTTTGAACACACAGAATTATATAGATTATATAGAATATACAGCACAGAAACAGGCCATTCGGCCAAACCAGTTCACACTTATACGATAGCAAAATACTGCAGATGCTGGAAATCCGAAATAACGACAGAAAAACTCAGCAGGCCAGGCAACATCCGTGGAGAGAAATTAGAGTCAACGTTTCAGGTAAACCCTTTGTCAAGACTGAAGAAGCACAGGAAATGAAATAGATTAAAAGGCCAGTATGGGGGCTGGGAGAGAACAAAACCTAAGTGAAGAGACATTAAGAGGTATTCAAAACGAGACGAGATGGTGATAGGACTAGTGGAGACAAAAGACGGCTCTAGACAGCTCTAATCTAGAGCCGTCTTTTGTCTCCACTAGTCCTATCACCATCTCGTCTCGTTTTGAATACCCCTTAATGTCTCTTCACTTATGTTTTGTTCTCTCCCAGCCTGGCCTCTTAATCTATTTCATTTCTTGTGCTTCTTCAGTCTTGACAAAGGGTTTACCCGAAACGTTGACTCTATTTTCTCTCCACGGATGTTGCCTGGCCTGCTGAGTTTTTCCAGCATTTTCTGTTGTTATTTCAGTTCATACTTATGCTCCACTCGAGCCTGCTCCCATCCTTCCTCATCTAAATCTATCAGCATAACCCTCTATTCCCTTCTCCCTCATATGCTTATCTAGCCTCCTCTTAAATGCATCTATACTATTCGCCTGCATATATAGTGAGTTTCACATTCTCACCACTCTCTGGGTAAAGAAGTTTATTCTGAATTTCCTATATGATTTCTGGGTGACTATATTATATTGATGGCCTCTAGTTTTGCTCTTCCCCACAAGTGGAAACATTCTCTCTGTGTCCACTCTATCAAAACCCTTCATAATTTTAAGGATTTCTATTAGGTCACCCCTCAAACTAAGAGACCCAGCCTGTTCATCCTTTCCTGATAGGTATAACCTCATATCATCCTTGTAAATCTTCTTTGGTATCATCCTTGTAAATCTTCTCTGCACCCTCTCCAGTGCCTCTATATCCTCTTTATAATATGGCGACCAGAACTGTACGCAGTACTCCAAGTGTGGTCTATCAAATCTTCTCTTACCTTTCTCTGCTCCAAGGAGAACGACCCCAGCTTCTCCAGTCTCTGCACGTAACTGAAGTCCCTCGTCCCTGGTGCCATTCTAGTTAATCTCCTCTGCACCCTCTCCAAGGCCTCGACATCCTTCCTAAGGTGTGGTGCCCAAAATTGAACACACTACTCCAGCTGAGGCCTAGCCAGTGTTTTATAAAGGTTTAGCATAACTTTCTTGCTTTTGTACTCTCTATTCCTCTATTAATAAAGCCAAGGATCCCATCTGCCTTTTTTAACAGCCTTCTCAACTTGTCCTGCCACCTTCAATGATTTGTGTACGTCCACCCCCAGGACTCTCTGTTCTTTAAAATTGTACCATTTAGTTTATATTGCCTCTCCTCATTATTTCTATCAAAATGTAACACTTCCCTGCATTAAATTTCATCTGCCCATTTCACCAGTCTGTCTCTGTCCTCCTCAGGTCTGTTATTATCTTCCTCATTGTTTACTACATTTCCGAGTTTCATGTCATCTGCAAACATTGAAATTATGCCCTATGCACCCAAGTCTAGGTCATTAATATATATCAAAAAGAGCAGAGGTCCTAATATCAAACTCTGGGGAACAGCACTGTATACTGCCCTCCAGTCTGAACAGATTTGCATAAGAGACAACACCCTGGCATTGTTTGTTTTTGTTCTTTCGACACCTATTTTCTCTCCTTCCCTGTTAAAGTCACTGACACAAGTTGGGGAATAGTTCCACAGGCATTGGTAGCACATTAATACCTTGCTCAAGTTGGCATTTTTCATAAGTGAGCCCAGTATTGGATGAACAGAAATTTCCTCCAACTAAAGCCAATGCCTGTATATTCCGATGCCTGATGGTGGGTACGAGCTGTGTACACACCCACAGGGACATCGGAAATACCGGTTTCAGCGCATGCCAAGCGCATGCGCTGAAAACCGGCATTTCCGTTCTGTCAAGAATCCTCTTGACAGATCGGACGCCTGCCCTGGAGAAGGGCCTCTGAGGGCGGAGAGTTCTGCTTTCTGTAGAACCTCCGCCCGCAGAAAACCCTTAAAAATCTTAACACCTGGTAAAAGCAGGTGTAAGGCCTGCTTTTACCAGCATAAGAGTTGAAAAAAGTAAAAAAAAAAAAAATTTTTCACTCATTTATAATTTTAAAATACTTTAAAAAAAGTAAGTTTATTTTTAGCCACGTAAAAAACATTAATTATTTTTTTCAAAAAATTAAATTTTTGTTTACAATATTTAATTTATTGTAATTTCAACTCATTTTAAAAATGTGATGTTTTAAAATATTTATTTAATGTTTTACAGTGTTTTTGGGGTGATCTCCATTCATATATTTGACAGGTCTACCTGTCAAGTGTATGAAGAGATTCCCTTCTCCTATTGGCCCCCCATGGCCCACGTGATCCCAGGGATGCTTGCGAACCGCCTGCGCCTCTGGGATACGTGGGCCCTGTGCATTTCGTCATGGAGAGGCCCAGGAGCTGAAGTGTCCGGACCTCGGGAGCCCTCAGGTAATTCCGTAGATTTTTTCCAGATCGGAGGCCTCCGCACGCGGGAAGCCTCTGATCGGAAAATACGGCCCATTGTCTTTGGTCCCCGCCACAAACTCCATTCCCTAGCTACCGACTCCATCCTTCTCCCTGGTCACTGTCTGAGGCTGAAACAGGCTGTTTGCAGCCTGGATGTCCTATTTGACCCTGAGCTGAGCTTCCGTCCCCATATCCCCTCCATCACCAAGACCGCCTACTTCCACCTCCGTAACATCGCCTGTCTCCGCCTGTGCCTCAGCTCATCTGCTGCTGAAAAACTCAGCCATGCCTTTGTTAACGTTAGACTTGACTATTCCAACGCACTCCTGGCCGGCCTCCCATCTTGCACACTTGAGCTCATCCAAAACTCTGCTGCCCGTGTCCTAACCCGCACCAAGTCCTGCTCACCCATCACCCCCTACGCTGACCTACACTGGCTCCCGGTCCGGCAATGCTTCAATTTAAAAATTCTCATCCTCGTTTTCAAACCCCTCCATGGTCTCGCCCCTCCCTATCTCTGTAACCTCCTCCAGCCCTACACCCCTCCGAAATCTCTGCGCTCCTCCAATTCTGGCCTCTTGCGTAGCCCTGATTTTCATCACTCCACCATTGTTGGCCGTGCCTTCAGCTGCCTGGGCCCGAGGCTCTGGAATTCCCTCCCTGAACCTCTCCGCCTCTCTCTACTCCTTTAAGACGCTCCTTAAAACCCACCTCTTTGACCACCCATTTGGTCACCTGTCCTAATACCTCTTTATGTGGTTCAGTGTCAAATTTTGTTGATAACACTTCTGTGAAGCACCTTGGGACGTTTTACTATGTTAAAAGCGCTTTATTGTTGTCCGTGTTGTCAGGTTATTTGACATTGGGAGGGTACAATAACTGAGCCTCATTCTGTCCTGGCCGTACATCGTCACACCCACATTTTCCAACATATAACGGACAACAGTGATCTTCTTTAGCCCACTCTAGCTCAGGCATGGAGATGAATTGTAGTTCCTGAATTGTTGCCCCAGCTGAAACAAGCACAGATTGGACATCGAGTCTGGGGCCTGCAGGCCTCTACAACTCAATACCACACCAGCTGACATTTCAATCACCTGGCAATGGAGGAGGTTGGTCATTGTCCATGGAGGCACCTGCTGTGGCTTAGTGTCTTTGAGTCAGAAGGTTGCAGGTTCAAGTCTCACTCCAGAGACTTGAGCACATAATCCAGGCTGACACTTCAGCACAGTACTGAGGGAGTGCTGCATGGACAGGGGTGCTGTCTTTTAAATGAGAGGATAAACTGAGGCCCCATTTGTCCACTCAGGTGGGTGTAAAAGATCCCATGATGAGCAGGGGAGTTCTCCCCAGTATCCTGGCCAATACTTATCCATCAATCATCATCATTATCACATTGCTATTTGTGGGAGCTTGCTGTGCACAAATTGGGTGCTGCTTTTCCTACATTACAGCAGTGACTACACTTCAAAAAGTACTTCATTGGCTGTAAAACACTGTGGGACCTCCTGAGGTCGTAAAAGGTGCGACATAAATGCAAATCCTTTCTTTCTTTCATAGCCTTCATTCATTTAAACAACCGAGATCAGGAAATTGTCACATGTAGAATTTCTTTTTATTCGCTTATGGGATGTGGGTGTCAGTGGCAAGGCCGGCATTTATTGCCCATCCCTACTTGCCCTTGAGAAGGTGGTGGTGAGCTGCCTTCTTGAACTGCTGCAGTCCGTGTGGTGAAGGTGCTCCCACAGCGCTGCTAGGTTGGGAGTTCCAGGATTTTGACCCAGCGACGATGAAGGATCGGCGATATACTTCTAAGTCAGGATGGTGTGTGACTTGGAGGGGAACTTGGAGGTGGTGGTGTTCCCCTGTGCCTGCTGCCCTTGACCTTCTAGGTGGTTGAGTGCACGGGTTTGGGAGGTGCTGCCAAAGAAGCCTTGGCGAGTTGCTGCAGTGCATCTTGTAGATGGTACACACTGCAGACATGGTGCGCCAGTGGTGGAGGGAGTGAATGTTTAAGGTGGTGGATGGGGTGCCAATCAAGCGGGCTGCTTTGTCCTGGATGGTGTCGAGCTTCTTGAGTGTTGTTGGAGCTGCACTCATCCAGGTAAGTCGAGAGTATTCCTTCACACTCCTTACTTGTGCCTTGTAGATGGTGAAAAGGCTTTGGGGAGTCAGGAAGTGAGACACTCGCCACAGAATACCCAGCCTCTGACCTGCAATGTGCAAAATTAATTCCTAGCACTCTAGCGTATCATGCAGAAGCACCAATGTGTTGTGTTAGTTCCCTTGTATTCTCCACGCCAGTGTTTATCTCTTCAGTCATCCTGGTGAATATTTTCTATTATTAAACACAATGCAGTATCATAGATGCACATTAGGTAATTCCATGTGGGCAACAAAAGGATTGTGTCATCACTGAAGCATGACACGTCGAGCTATGTTGCGGCCTATTGTAATAATTCTGACTCCTACATTGCTTTCATAGTTGTGGCAGAAAATGAGTGTTGGATTCCATGCAGAGCTCTGGCTGGCTGCCTGTCCTCAAACCTTTAACTCTCCGATGACTGACACTCACAGTCTGGCAGCAAACACCTCGGTGCTTTAATCTTATATTTGACCTTTTCTAGCTCCTCCAATAGCTCAGTCACTAAGTACACTGCTTAGATTGAATCTTATCGAGCAGGAAGGTCTTAGGTTTGCTAACTGGTGTTACACCACCTCCCAAACCCGCGACCTCCACCACCTAGAAGGACAATGGGAGCAGGTGCATGGGAACACCGCCACCTCCAAGTCACACACCATCCCAGCTTGGACATATATCGCTGTTCCTTCACCGTCGCTGAGTTAAAATCCTGGAACTCCCTCCCTAACAGCACTTAGGAAGTACCTTCACCACATGGCCAGCCCAATTCCCGCTCCGAGTTAAAATCGGGGCTCGTATTTATGCACATTCAGGGGTCAGCCTTGGCTCAGTGGGTAGCACTCTCATCTCTGAGTCAGAAGGTTGTGGGTTCAAGCCCCACTCCAGAGAGCTGAGCATTTAATCCAGGCTGACAATCCAGTGCAGCGCTGAGGGAGGGCTGCACTGTCGGAGGTGCCGTCTTTCAGATGAGACGTTAAAACGAGGCCCCGTCTGCTCTCTTAGGTGGATGTAAAAGATCCCACGGCCGCTATTCAAAGAAGAACAAGGGAGTTGACCTGGCTCACATTTTACTCCTCAAACTAAAACAGATTAATTGGTCATCACAGTGTGTTACTGCATTACAACAGTGACTACACTTTGAAAATAGTTCATTGGCTGTAAAGTGTTTTGTGACATCCTGGCCTAGAAATTCACTGGCGCCCCATTTGGGGCGCCAGTCTCGCCAGGGCGCTGGAAGTACGCCCGCCGGAAATTCAGTTTCAGCGCCCCAGATGGAAGCGCAGCGCTACTCGAGGCGCCCCGCATCCCTCTTGGGGCGCTGCAACTGAAAATCGCAGCGCAACGTGCCGCAGCGTGGCGTGCTGCGGTACTGTAGGCCTTCCTCCCCTTCTTAAAGGGGAGGGGCCTGCTGCAGCGCAATTGGCGATCGCGAGTGCTGGCAAAAGAGCCCGGCACCGAGGAGAAGTGCCGGGCTCTTGGGACACAGCCGGCACAACACGGGGTGGGGGGGGGGGGCTCAGGAGGCCGGGGACGGCGGCGTGAAGAGGTGCTGGCAGGTGGCCAGCAAAAACAATGGCCGCCTCGCGCCTCCGCAGGTAGGCCCCCCTGAACCGGTCGCAAATTGCGACCAGCGTTAAAGCAGGGGGCGCTACCAAATTTCGCGATCGAGGTGGTAGCGGGGCGCTGCGCACACCGATGACATCATCGGTGGCGGCGCAGCGCTAACGGCTAGCGTCGCCATTAGCGTCCCGCTAAATTTAGCAGGAGGCGTGGTCAGTGGCACAAAACCCACTAAGTGCCCTCTTTGGGCGCTAACGGGTGGCGCAGCCCACTGAATTTCTAGGCCCCTAAGTTTGTGAAAGGTGCTGTATAAAAATGCATACTTCATTTTTAACATTAAAAAAAAATCTGTGAGCAATGCTACGGGAGATCCATTATCATTATATATTGTAGGAATATTGGAACAGCAGTAGGCCATGCAGCACCTTTAACCTGCTCTGCAATTCAATTAGATCATGGCTGATCTTTGCCTCAACTCCATTTTACCTGCCTTTGTTCCATATCCCTTGATAGCCTTAACTAACAAAAATCTACTGATTTCAGTCACGAAAATTTCAATTGACCCCCAGTAACCACATCTTTTTGGGGCGCGTGTTCCAGATTTCCACTACCCTTTTTGTTAAAAAGTGCATCACGATATTAATGTTTCCTGATCACACCCTGCAAAAAGCCTGTCACACAAAAAAATCCCAATAGGATGAAATTTCCCGGGGTCCAATCAAAAACTATTTCCTTCACTGTCTCCCACCACGTATCTCACAAACTTCTTTCCAAATCCTTTCAGCTGCCGCATATCCTCCTCCCAACCCCATCAGTCTCCTTGCAACAGCCCCATCCAACTTACCATAAGCAACCTCACTACAGATTTGCTAGTATTATATAATAGCCCAGAATTTGCGATCAGTGGTAAATAATAATATAATAATAATAATCAACTTTATTGTCATTGTTAGTGCACAAGTGCAGTACAACGAAATGTAGGCTTGCGGCTCCCGAGAGTGTACATTTAGATTAAGACATTTAAACATTCAACATTCATTTGGCTTGTAATACATAAACATAAACATAATAAAGTGCATTGGCAGATGTGCAGGCTTTAGAGTTTATTTGTGGAGTTCAGTAGGATGACAGCCCTGGGAAAGAAGCTGTTCCTAAATCTGGTCGTTCGGGTGCGAATGCATCTGTAGCGTCTCCCAGATGGCAGGGGGGCGAACAGACTGTGGCTAGGGGGGTTGGGTCTTTGATGATGGTCAGTGACCTCCGTAAACAGTGTTTCTGGTAGATGTTCTCTATGGTCGGTAGCCGGGTGCTGGTAATGCGTTGGGCAGTTTTGACTACCCGCTGCAGGGCTTTCCGGTCATAGGAGCTACAGCTGCCATACCATACTGTGATACAGTTCGTCAGGATGCTCTCTATTGTGCAGCAGTAAATGTTAGAGAGGATCAGGGGTGACAGGTTACATCCCTTCAGCCTCCTTAGGAAATATAGCCACTGCTGGGCCTTCTTCACCAAAGAGGAGGTATTGAGGGACCAGGAGAGGTCTTCCGTGATGTGGACTCCGAGGAACTTAAAGCTGTCCACCCTTTCCACCACAGCCTTTAGACTTCCTGAAGTCCACAATGATTTCCTTGGTTTTCTTGATGTTAAGGGCCAGGTTGTTATCGACGCACCACTTCACGAGATGGCGATGGCGATCGTCACTGACCTTGAAGAAAGCTGCCCGCAAAGATCTTGCGATCTCTGTGGCAAAAACTTTAGCTTTCTCAACCTTTATTTGATTGCAGCACCGTCAAAAGAGGATCTCCAGCGTACAGCAGCAGTGATGTCACCAAGCTGTCTAAGCAGCCAATCATATTGAAGAATTATCACAGACAGCAAACCAGGAATTAAAAAGCAGCTTTTATCATTCAATTTTAAAAAATTTTTGCAGAGATGAAATAAAGATTGGAACATACACATAGGGTTAAGGTAGAAACTGAAATATCATAAACAAACTTTAAAAATATATATTTTTATTATTTTAAAAATCTTGTAATTATTATCATAATGGAGAAATTTGACATTCCACAAATGTAGAATTCATTTTTCAGGGCCAGAACAGTTACACCTCTTTCAACAAGGCTTAACTTTTTATGGGGTGTTTAACAGCGATATTAGAGCAGAAAAGGGGAAGTTTTCATCAGTTCAAGTGATTTCACTGATTGCTGGCTATGGGGAGATCCACAGTGCAGCCTGTGGCGGAGCAGGGAATAACTGACCGCACCGTCAGGACCTCTGTGTTTATCTGCGCATGCGCTAAATCCTGAAGTCACGGTCAGTTTTGGAGAGGTAAAGGCGGCGAACGCCGACAGTTTCACCGTCATCACCACCGCACAATCCGGGCCATTGATTCCCTTAGCCTTCTGTTCCTGAAAGATGACTCATGCAGGGTTACAGTGACCTTCCTGTACCTTGCCCAGTGGCTATTCCTAGATCTACCAACTGAACCTTCAGAAGAGCTCCTTCCATGTCCAATTTGTGCTTTAAATAAATACACTCAAGATCTATCGGAAAATCTCACCCTGTTTCAAACAGAAGGAGAATAGATACTGGCAGGCTTTTAGCCCCAATGAACACATATTTATCATTCTGCTCCTCTCCAATTTTACTCCTTTGATTGCTGAATACACGTGGTTCAAATACGTGCTGCTGGCTACAGGAAGCAGAGATATCCCGGCAAGTCACATCCAGGCTACTGGCAATGTTTTCAAGAGTACTAAAAAAAACTCACACTTTTGAAGGTGAGTCACAAGAAAAGTGGGTTCATTAGTTTCTCTTCTAAAAACAGGAGCGGACTGGCCATATGGGAAATGGGGAGATTGCCCCTCCCCCCGAACAGTTGCATAGTGCTGTATGATCGGCGTCCCCTCTTTCCCTTGAGAAACACAAAGAAACCCACGTCCTTTTGGGGGAGCCAGTCCGCCCCTGTCTAAAAAACGAAGATTCCTTGCTGGTGCATTCATGTGCCAGGTGTCCTCCAGTACCTCATCCAAGTAGTCATTTAAAAAAAAAAATGTGTCAGCATAAACTGATACTGGACTATTCAACCTCAGGAGCATCACAGCTAAGGCCAACCCTGTTCACACCTCATGTCGACTTCCATCAGGTGTCACTGGGTTGTAATCAGGAGATGAAACCCTGGCCAGTGTACTTTCCCAAACCCACGGGTTACTGACGCCAAGAGTAACAACACAGTGACTGCCAACCACAGCTGAGATCAGCTAACCAAGCACTGACCAAAGCTCAAACCTGAGATTGCCCTGGGCTGCACGGCTCAGTGGGTAGCACCCTCGCCTCTGAGTCACAAGTCGTGGGTTCAAGTCCCACTCCAGAAACTTGAGCACAAAAATCTAGGCTGACACTCCCAGTGCAGTGCTGAGGAAGTGCCGCACTGTCGGAGGTGCCATCTTTTGGATGAGACGTTAAACCGAGGCCCCGTCTGCTCTCTCAGGTGGATGTAAAAGATCCCACGGCATTATTTTGAAGAAGAGCAGGGGATTTCTCCCCGGTGTCCTGGGGCCAATATTTATCCCTCAACCAACATCACTAAAACAGATAATTTGGTCATTATCGCATTGCTGTTTGTGGGAGCTTGCTGTGCGCAAATTGGCTGCTGCGTTTCCTACATTACAACAGTGACTACGCTTCAAAAAGTACTTCATTGGCTGTAAAGCGCTTTGGGTCATCCGGTGGTCGTGAAAGGCGCTGTATAAATGCAAGTCTTTTTTTTCTTTTTATTCATTTGATGAAATCATTCCGTAAGGTGCATGTGTTTTTGGAATGCCAGTAAGTGGACAGTTGAGATGAGGTTCCAATGCTGCTACTCCATTGAGCTGCAAGTTCCTGTGGGGCACATCCCCTGGAGCTTGGCGTTTACCTATAAGGAGTTAGGTAAACTCAGAATGGGGGGTGGGGGGTGGGGGATCACCAGCTCTACAGGGCCTGCCTGCCCTCCTGGTCACAGGGGCTGAGCGTCTCCGAGGAAATCAAAAGGAAACAGAATCCAGACAAGAATTGGGAGGGTAAATGCTATTAATTTAAAAAAAAATCTCTTAGTCTACAGTATTTAAATATTAACTTTGGTGCTTTTGGACAAAAATATGTGAATTCTATAAGATAGGAGGAGACATTCCTGTGGTTTCCATCAGCTATTTTCAGGATTTCCAAGTATCCATACTTGAAATTCAAGGGATTCTAAGAGAGCCATACAATCCCACAGGAGTGAGAACTACAGGCACAAGCAGCCTCTTTAGGATTTCACAGGACAAAGGATCACTCCAGGATTGAACACAGTTAAATTAATAATTACAGTATTATTATTATAAAGTAAACATTTCCAAACAATAGAATACCCTGGATTTCCCTCCCTATCTCTCCTCATTTAAGACCCCCCTTAAAACCTCCCTCTTTCACTAAGCTTTTAGTCACCCCTCCTAATATCACCTTCTTTGACCCAGTGTGAATTTTGTCTGATTTACGGCCTTGTGAAGCATCTTGGGGTGTTTTCCTATGTTAAAGGCGCTATATAAATGCAAGTTGTTGTTGTGTTTACTAATTCACTAATATTATTTGCAGCAAGTCTCCTTTTCCCCTACCTCTCCTTAAAGCACCGACTTTTGTTGGAGTCCAGGTTCATGGCTGCTCCAGTGCCTTACCCATTGGTCAGTCTTCATGCATGAGCCTAGACAGAGAAGGTCAATGAGTGTCAGCCGTGGCTCAGTGGGCAGCACTCTCGCCTCTGAGTCAGAAGATTGTGGGTTTCAAGTCCCACTCCAGAGACTTGAACACAAAAGTCTAGGCTGACACTCCCAGTGCAGTACTGAGGGAGTAAAAGCAGGGAAGTTATCCCCAGTGCTCGGGACCAATATTTATTCCTCAATCAACCTCACTAAAAAAAGCAGATGATCTGGTCATTGTCACATTGCAGTTTGTGGGAGCTTGCTGTGTGCAAATTGGCTGCTGTGTTTCTTACATTACAACAGTGACTATGCTTCAAAAAGCACTTCATTGGCTGTCACGTGCTTTGGGATGTCTGATGGCCGTGAAAGGTGCTATACAAACGCATATTTTTCTAATTGACCGCGGAGGGCATCACAGCCAACCCGATCCAATTCTCAGCTGGTGTACTTTTCAACAGGAGTCACTGGACTGTGGTCAGGAGCAGCAACTTCCTTATCCCCAACCCTGAGGCCAATTGGAACCACCACCAGTGTCCCAACTCAAGCCAGCTAACTCAGCACAGACCAGGAATTCAACCCAAGATTTCCTGGTCTGTACGGCTCAATACTGAGGTGCATTTATCCGCTGAGCCATCAGGGGAACAATATTACCAGCGGCATCTTGACACCGGAGCAACGGATCCGAGTGGGGTACAAGCACATCCGACAGTTGTTAAAAGATAGAATTCAGATATTCCTTACTAAATGGTATTAGGTTCCTTCCAAATAAAACGCCACATGGCCAGACCCTAATAACATGCATCCCATACTTTCTGCACTCACAGCAACAACTGTAGCATGTGTTTTACTCGGCAAACTGCTAAATATAGGAATGAAAGGGAGATCTACAAACCGCAGTGGAATTTGTAAATCCTTTGCCCTGATATTCGGTGAATTATTCATGCATGCCACTGGCCAGCTGCAGTGTTCAGACACAAGTGCTGCAGGAACTGGCTCCAGAATACAGCAATCAGCTTATCTTTGATGTGTCGCGTTGAAAGGCACTTGGATAACTCAGAACATCTACTGGTTGATGTCAATTTTGAATCTGTGGCACTTTGTGGAAATAAAAATTGAACGTTGCTCAAAACTAATGCCGCTTTTACACACATGGAATGTGCAGCACAGAAACGGGCCATTCGGCCCGACTGGTCAATGCCGGTGTTTATGCTCCACACCAGCCTCCTCCCACCCTACTTCATCTCACCCCATCAGCATATCCTTCTATTATATTCTCCCTCATGTGTTTATCTAGCTTCCCCTTAAATGTGAGTCGCATCAACCGCTCCCTGTGGTAGCGAGTTCCACATTCTCACCACTCTCTGGGTAAAAGAAGTTCCTCCGGAATTCCCTATTGGATTTATTAGTGACTATCTTATATTGATGGCCCCTAGTTTTGGACCTTTTGCACCCTTTATGGTACAAGGTTCCTTCAGCAGGAGTTTGGCTGGGTGTCTCTGAAAATGCCGTCTGTGGCAAGTCTCCTGCTGCAAGCTCCCCCATCAGCCTGTTTGTAGAGGGCAGTAACGTGCTTATAACATCGATGGCCTGACGCTGGGGAATGTCCTGGCCAGATTGTTAATCACAAAAACAACTAACTTCACATGTACAGCTGCTGTTTTTAACCTCACTGGTTTTCTTCCCTCCCTTCCTTTCTTGAATGGGTTGGCTCCTTGCTAGGATATAGTTCCAAAGGCACCTGGTGACCAGTCACCCAAGAGGCGATTATTCATGTATAAACAAATAGTACCTTCCATGTCTGGCTTTCACAAGATCAGTACAGATGAGGAAAGCTACACAGTCCATCTTAACTGGTCAGAGCCCAGCTGATCGCTATGGGTCAGCTACTCACTAGGTGAACTGGGTGACTCATGAGGGCAATCCTTGCATAATTGACACGTTGTACAGCCCACAGTGCAAATGACGCAGATTTGGCACCCAGAAGTGGTTCCCTATTATTAAAGCGTCATTAAGGGTTAGCTGTGGCTCAGTTGGTGCATTCCCAATTCACGTACGAACTGGGGTCAAGCAAGGCTGTGTCATCGCACCAACGCTCTTCTCGATCTTCCTTGCTGCAATGCTCCATCTCACCCTCAGTAAGCTCCCCACTGGAGTGGAGTTAATTTACAGAACAAACGGGAAACTGTTCAACCTCCATCGCCTCCGGTCTAGATCCAAGGTTGTCCCATCCTCTGTCGGCAAATTACAGTATGCAGACGACGCTTGCGTCTGCGCTCACTCGGAGGTCGAACTCCAAACCATTGTCAACACCTTCACCGAAGCATATGGGAGCATGGGCCTTACACTAAACATCCGTAAGACAAAGGTCCTCTACCAACCTGCCCCCGCCACACAGTACTGCCACCCAATTATCAAAATCCACGACAAGGCCTTGGACAACATGGACCACTTTCCATACCTCGGGAGCTTACTGTCAACAAGGGCAGATGTCGACGACGAAGTCCAACACCGCCTTCAGTGTGCCAGTGCAGCCTTCGGTCGCCTGAGGAAGAGAGTGTTTGAAGACCAGGACCTCAAACCCGGCACTAAGCTCATGGTCTACAGAGCAGCAGTGATACCCGCCCTGCTGTATGCCTCAGAGACATGGACCATGTACAGCAGGCACCTCAAAGCACTGGAGTGGTACCACCAACGCCAGTGTTCTTGCTCAGGCTAACATCCCCAGCATCGAAGCTTTGACCACGCTCAATCAGCTCCGATGGACGGGTTACATTGTCCGCATGCCCGATACGAGACTCCCAAAACAAGCGCTCTACTCAGAACTCCGATACGGCAAGAGGGCCCCAGGTGGGCAGAGGAAACACTTCAAGGACACCCTCAAAGCCTCCTTGAAAAAGTGTAACATCCCTACCGACACCTGGGAATCCCTGGCCCAAGACCGCACAAAGTGGAGGAGAAGCATCCGGGAAGGCGCCGAACACCTCGAGTCTCTTCGCCGGGAGCAAGCGGAAGCCAAGCGCAGGCAGCGCAAGGAGCGCACGTCAACCCAAGCACCCCACCCACCCACCCCTTCAACCACCGTCTGCCCCACCTGTGACCGAGACTGTAGGTCCCGCATTGGACTCATCAGTCACCTGAGAACTCACTTTTAATGTGGAAGCAAGTCATCCTCGGTTCCGAGGGACTGCCTAAGAAGAAGAAGGTGCATTCCCACCCCTGAGTCTGTAGGTTGTGGATTCAAGTCCCATTCCAGAGACTTGAGCACATAATCTAGGCTGACACTTTCAGACGAGACGTTAAACCGATGCCCTGTCCGCCCCCTCGGGTGGATGTAAAAGATCCCGTGGTCACTATTTCGAAGAAGCACAAATGAGTTCTGCCCGGTGCCCTGGGGCCAAAATTTATCCCTTAACCAACATCACTAAAAACAGATGATCTGGTCATTATCACATTGCTGTTTGTGGGAGCTTGCTGTGCGCAAATTAGCTGCTGCGTTTCCCACATTACAACAGTGACTACACTTCAAAAAAGTACTTCATTGGCTGTAAAGCCACTTTGGGACGTCCTGGGGTCGTGAAAGGCGCTATAGAAATGCAAGTTCTTTCTTTCATTACTGCCAAAGCCAGTCCCACCTTCTGTGATGTAAACAAGACAATGTTGCTCTCGCTCCAGTAGGTCCAAGACCCACCTAAAGAGAGGCGCCCTTTGCCAGCACTTGCGGTGGCACTGCCAGCCCCACTGAAAGGGCTGCTGCCTGTTCTAGCTGCTGGCATGCTGCGAGGCTCACCCACGTCTCGGGGTGGGAAAGTAGTTTTTAACTTCTTGGTCTGGGGTGCCTTTTCCCAGCCGCCGGGGAAGCACAGAGTTGCATGAACAACAGTGCACGGGCTCACTTGTGCGTGTGCAGTTGTTTTTATATTCTTGCGGTATTATGCTATCGACCCACAATAAAAACAAGGGCAGTTTCTTAGCACCAGCACCCTGAGGCACTATTGTTGAAACTATTTTAATTGACTGGGTGTTTGGTTGCAACAATTCTTTACAAATAATTAGTGAGTCGTCACTAGTCTCACCTCCAATTTTTTGTGAGGTACGTGCGTGGGGAAATTCAAATTTAAATATCTGTCTCATTGAATAGTAAATCCCAGACATTTGATGGCAGTTTTAGGCACTAAACAGCTTGTGACTTAGATAGGAAGCATTTCCTGCAAATAGTAGTCTAATAAAGAAAAAAAAAGACTTGCATTTATATAGCGCTTTTCCCAACCACCGAACATCTCAAAGCGCTTTACAGCCAATGAAGTACTTTGTGAAGTGGAGTCACTGTTGTAATGTGGGAAACCGCAGCAGACAATTTGCGCACAGCAAGCTCCCACAAACAGCAATGTGATAATGACCAGATAATCCGTTTTATTGGTGTTGGTTAAGGGATAAATATTGGCCCCAGGACACCTTTCCTGCTCTTCTTCGAAATAGTGCTGACGTAAGAAAACTACTAGGCACTTGGTCTGAGTATTAAACAAGGCTTTAATCAACTGTTTTTCAAGATGGAGATCTAGTTGTGTCCTTCACTAGTTCCTGTTAAAGAATGTCCTGAGCAAGCTGGGTCCATGCCCGAGTATTTATACTCTCCCTGGACAGTGCCACCAGCAGGCCACCCAGTATTATTTCCTAAGTCATTTCCACATGAATGACAAGATTCATGTCACATGCCATGGGATCTTTTACGTCCACCTGAGAGAGCAGACGGGGCCTCGGTTTAACGTCTCATCCGAAAGGCGGCACCTCCGACAGTGCAGCACTCCCTCAGCACTGCACTGGAGAGTCAGCCTAGATTTCTGTGCTCAAGTCTCTGGTGTGAGACTTGAACCCACAACCTTCTAACTTTAAACAGAGTTAACGTTTCAGGTCGATGACCTTTCGTCAGAACGAAACGTTAACTCTTATTTCTCTCTCCATGGATGCTGCCTGACCTGCTGAGTATTTCCAGCATTTACTGTTTTTATTTTAGATTTCCAGCATCCGCAGTATTTTGCTGTTGCCTTTTAAATCTGCCTGCCTGATATATTGTTACGCTATTTAAAAAAAATTATTCTTTCTTTACAAATGTGCAAATATTAAATCAGCTCTCGGACAGAGGACCTTAAAAATATATAAATTATTAGTAGCTATGTGCACTGCCAGCGCAGAACTGAGTCACAGACCAGGAAGGTCTTAGAAACATAGAAGATAGGAGCAGGAGTAGGCCATTTGGCCCCTCGAGCCTGCTCCGCCATTCAATGAGATCACGGCTGATCATCCAAATTCAGTACCCTGTCCCTGCCTTCTCCCCATATCCCTTGATCCCTTTAGCCTTAAGAAATATATCTAACTTCTTCTTGAATATATTTAATGAATTGTCCCCAACTGCCTTTTGTGGTAGAGAATTCCACAGGTTCACCACTCTCTGGGTGATGAAATTGTTTCTCATCTCTGTCCTAAATGGCTTACCCCTTATCTTTCGTCTGTGACCCCTTGTTCTGGACTCCCCCGCCATCGGGAACATCCTTCCTGCATCTAGTCCTGTTGAATTTTATAAGTTTCAATGAGATCCCCTCTCATTCTTCTAAACTCCAGCGAATATAAGTCTTGCTCCATGTTAGGTTAGCTGACTAGGGCACAGTGAGGGGAGTTACAATTGACCTCCGTGTGCCTGGATTAGATAGAGAGCAAATCAGTTAGGGATCCTGTTCCTGATTACTATCTGACAATCTCTGCTGGAAAATGAATGCGCATAGGTTGGGCAAGGACAGCATGCTGCTCATCTCTAATGATCGCCCCACCATCCTAGCACAGTCGAATAGCTACACTATTTAGACTCATAACATTAAAAAATGTGGCTAATTGGGGGAGGTACTAGAGGGCCGACAGCCTCTATAGAACAGTAACCCCTTACCGCCTTCAGGAGGGGAAATTTAAAAATAATATTTTTCAAAAACAAGCATTTTCTTCTGCACTGCCTTTGTACTCCTCTGCCACATTATAATGTAAGGTTACCATAATTAACATCAATAATAAGACCCTATACAAAGCATACACCACAGTGGTTGGTAGTTTCTTGGGAAAAAAAACCCAAAACAAACCAAGGGATTGTACATAAAGGAGTAAATAGATGATTTATACCCCTTTCCTGTCAAATATCCAACGTAAATTATGGCTTAAATAAAAACAGAAAATGCTGGAAATACTCAGCAGGTCAGGCAGCATCTGTGGAGAGAGAAACAGAGTTAACGTTTCGTTCTGATGAAAGGTCACTGACCTGAAACATTAACTCTGTTTCTCTCTGCACGGATGCTGCCTGACCTGCTGAGTATTTCCAGCATTTTCTGTTTTTATTTCAGATTTCCAGCATCCGCAGTATTTTGCTTTTGTAAATTATGGCTGGTCAGTCATTGCTATAGATACAAATGTAGGGGCTAATTTTGACGTTGGGTTATAGTGTAAGATGGGCGATATCGATTCAGGTGCCCGTTATGATATCACCTGGTTTACACTATTGCCCAAAGTCAAAATTACCCCCCATAAAGCTAACACGCATCATTGATCCCTTTTTCTGCTCCTCACCTCTCCAGTGTCCTTGTTATACTGTCTACATTCTTATGAAGATGAAGAACGCGCCCCAAGTGGGAATCAAACCCCAGCCCACCCCTTGTGAATGCTTGTGGTCCCCATTCACAAATGGCTTTTCTTTTTCTTCCCTCACTGCCCTGCTCCTGAAGGTGGTACTTGATGCTGTCGTGCAGCTTCACAGACGGCGTGAGCCCTCAGCCACGTGGAACAATCTGCTGACAATCAACTGTCTGGGCCGACAACATGAAGAATGGCCACTTGGTCCGGATACCTTGCCTGTACATCCAGCACTTTCAGGAGAGGAGGGGAAGAAGTAATTTACGTTAAAAAAATCAAATTGTTTGAGTACCAGCTTGAGCCAGAAATGAACCACAGGAATTACATGACGTGTATTACAAATGCTCGTCATATAAGGAATGTCGATAGTAAGACATGCATCGTGAGCAGAAGGTTGCAAACACCTCTCTATGTTTTTCTCTTTCCACTTCGCACTGACTTATTCAGCTGTCTGACACACTCTGTTGGTACGAGGAGAGGGTCAGATACCAATTACAGCAGTAAACACATATTTATGACTCATGTATTATTCATTTGATTTTACTTTCTCAAGTATATTGAATTTAATTCGAGTTTTTTGCTGCAAGTAGGTGAACAAACCACTTTTTCTTTCCTCCAGTCCTGAACTGGCCGACTCACAATGCAGTATGGTTCCGCAGGTGCCCGTCTCCCTCCAGTCTGCAAAAATGGCCACTCTTGACATGTGAGTTTACACAGCGCCTATTAGCTGGTTATTATAACCATGAGCAATCAGTCCTCTCCTTGCTTGAGGTCACCACATGTTCACCTTCCAGCAGGCAGCACTGGATTGTGATCATTAAGAGACAGGAGAAATTATAATGGGGAATAAGGAAATGGCAGGGAAATTAAACAAATACGTTGGGCTGGATTTTCATTGAGGAGTCGGGTAGGAGGCGGGACTACAACTTTTGGGGTTGTAGTCACACCTCCATTGAGTTCTAGCCAACCCACGTGATTTTGACTTGATTGACCTTGTTGAGCCTGCCCAGTGGGCTCAGCAGGCCAACTAAGGGCCACCCGGCAAAAGGTGACATCACAGATTGACATTTCATCTGTCAAGAGCTTTTGACAGATCAAATATCAGCGTTTGACAGCTGTTTGAAGCTGTCAAACACTGACAATCTGTACTCCAGGTTAATTCCTTCCTCTCAGGATGATTTAGAGATCTCCCCAGAACAGAAAGCTGAATGCTGGAACTTTTGACAGCTCGTGGCCATTCTGCTTTCTGTGCCGGTGAGATGAGGGACTCCTGAGACCTGAAGGAAGGAAGGCTGTAAAGGTAAGTAAAACTTCTTTAAACACTTTACACACACCAAACACACTTACCTTTGCACTCATGCACCCATCACTCACCTGAACACCGGACATCTCGACCCCTCCAAGCCCTTCATCCCGACGGCCCGCCTCGCTAACTTGGCATGGTTTGGAGCCATCGGGAATCCCACATTTCACCAATGAAAATAGGGATTAGGCTAAAAACTGCCTGTTAACTACCTGTTAACAGGCAGTTAATTGGCATTAATCCCCTTCCCGCCTCGGGGAGGCGGGTCCCAGTGCGGGTCGGGTACCCGCCTCCTTTGAAACTGGTATGGAGGCGGGTTGGGTTCGTGCCCCCTGATTTTGGGATTTTAACCCCCCATTCGGCTCCAATCCCGCCTCCACAGCCCAATGAAAATCCTGCCCTTTGTGTCTGTCTTCAAGGAAGAAGACACAAAAAACCTCCTGGAAATAGTGGAGAACCAAGGGTCTAGCGAGAATGAGGAACTGAAAGAAATTAGTATTAGCAAAAAAGTAGTACTGGAGAGGTTAATGGGACTGAAAGCCGGTAAATTCCCTGGATCTGATGGCCTACATCCTAGGGTTTTAAAAGAGGTGGCTATAGAGATAGCGGATGCATTGGTTATGATCTTCAAAAATTCCATAGATTCTAGAATGGTTCCCGCAGATTCGGTGTTCAGGTAGCAAATGTAACCCCACTATTTAAGAAAGGAGGGAGAGAGAAAACGGGGAATTACAGACCCAGTTAGCCTGACATCAGTAGTAGGGAAAATGCTAGAATCTATTATTAAGGACATGGTAACAGGGCACTTAGAGAATAATAATAAGATTGGGCAGTGTCAACACGGATTTATGAAAGGGAAATCACGTTTGACGAATCTGTTAGAGTTTTTTGAGGTTATAACTAGCAGAATAGTTGAGGGGAACCAGTGGATGTGGTGTATTTGGATTTTTAGAAGGCATTCAATAAGGTGCCACACAAGAGGTTATTAAACAAAATTAGGGCTCATGGGATTGGGAGTAATATACTAGCATGAATTGAGGATTGGTTAACGGACAAAAAACAGAGAGTAGGAATAAATGGGTTATTTTAGGTTGGCAGGCAATAACTAGTGGGGTTCCGCAAGGATCAGTGCTTGGGCCTCAGCTATTCATAGTCTGTATCAATGCTTTGGATGAGGGGACCAAATGTAATATATCCAAGTTTGCTGATGATACAAAGCTAGGTGGGAATGTAAGTTGTGAGGAGGATGCAAAGAGGCTTCAATGGTATAGACAGGCTGAGGGAGTGGGCAAGAACATGGCAAATGGAATATAATGTGGAGAAATGTGAAGTTATCCACTTTGGTAGGAAAAATAGAAAAGCAGAGTATTTTTTAAATGGTGAGAGATTGGTAAATGTTGGTGTTCCGAGGGACCTGGGTGTCCTTGTACACGAATCACTGAAAGTTAACATGCAGGTACAGCAAGCGATTAGGAAAGCAAATGGTATGTTGGCCTTCATTACAAGAGTAAAGATGTCTTACTGCAATTATATAGGGCCCTGGTGAGACCACACCTGGAGTATTGTGTACAATTTTGGTCTCCTTACCTAAGGAAGGATATACTTGCCGTAGAGGGAGAGCAACGAAGGTTAACCAGACTGTTTCCTGGGATGGGGGTATTGTCCTATGAGGACAGATTGAGTAGACTAGGCCTATATTCTCTAGAGTTTAGAAGAATGAGAGGTGATCTCATTGAAACATACAAAATTCTTACAAGGCTTGACAGGGTAGATGCAGGGAGGATGTTTCCCCTGGCTGGGGAGTCTTGAACCATGGGTCACAGTCTCAGAATAAGAGGTCGGCCATTTAGGACTGAGATGAGGAGAAATTTCTTCACTCAGAGGGTGGTGAATCTTTGGAATTCTCTACCCCAGGGGGCTGTGGAGGCTCAGTCGTTGAGTACATTCAAAACAGAGATCGATAGATTTTTGGACATTAAGGGAATTAAGTGATATGGGGATAGTGCAGGAAAGTGGAGTTGAGGTCGATGATCAGCCATGATCTTATTGAATGGCGGAGCAGGCTCGAGGGGCCGACTGGCCGACTCCTGCTCCTAATTCTTATGTTCTTATCAGGAGCGGGATCTCTGGCTGCCCAGAGGCACGGAGGCAAACTTGTAGTGTCCGTGTGTAGATAAAGACACTGAAGACAGGAGTTGGTTCATAGGTATTTACTAAGCAAGTCTGGGGGGGGGTTTCTAAAGGATATACACAATACACAGGCTTATATAGCCCAAGTGGCAATTACCGGCATTACGCACACCTGGGGCTCTTAAAGGCACATACACCATAATTGCTCTTAAAGGCACATACACCACAATTCCTCCCCTTCTAGCTAACTAGCACATCATATTTTAAGTAATTATTAATTACATGTTATATGCAAAATAATATACATTGTTGTATTAATTAATTATAAGTTAGTCTCTCAGGAGGCTTCCTGACTCAGTCCGGATAACGCCTCGGGGGTGTAGTAGTTTCTGGTGGTGTAGTAGGTTCTTCTGGCAAGGCTGATTCGGCTTGAAGGCCAGTGTCGGGTTCATCGGGCTCCAGTATCACCGGATCAGAGGTAGATATGGGTATCTCTACTTCATCGTTAGATGTATAGAGTGGTGGTGTAGGTTGTCCCTTTTCGGATGACTTGATGATTTGGTCAGCATGGCGCCTTATTATGCTGTCTCCGATGTCCACGGTATACATCAGTGGTCCTAATCGTGTGCAGATAGTTCCAGGCTGCCATTTCTCGGTACGGTAGTCCCGGGCCAAAACCGGTTGGCCTATCTGGAAGACCCTAGTTGGCCTTTCATTTATGCCCTGAAACTGCCGGTTCTCCACGTCCCTTCGGATGTTGGGCTTGACCAAATCCAGCCGGCATCTTAGGTTTCTATTGTAGAACATCATGGCGGGAGTTTGGTTAGTAACCATATGCGTTGCATTCCTATATGCAAATAAGAAGTTATCCACCTTGTGCTGAAGTTTTATGTCTTCATTACCCATGGCCTTGATGGCCTTCTTGAAGGTCTGGACAAACCTTTCAGCCAATCCATTGGTGGCGGGATGGTATGGGGCGGACGTGTAGTGCTTTACCCCATTGTTCTTTAAGAACTTTCTGAATTCTTCGGACACAAATTGCGGTCCATTATCAGAACATATCTGCTCCGGCAGCCCATTCCTGGCAAATATGGTCCTTAATACTGTGATGGTTTTTTCCGTGGTGGTGGAGGACATCTTTATTACCTCCGGCCACTTGGAGTGTGCATCAACTGCGATTAAGAACATTGAGTCCATAAATGGACCAGCAAAGTCGATGTGCACCCTTTGCCAGGGAGATGAGGGCCGCTCCCATGGATGTAGAGGGGCCTGTGGCGGAGCATTTTGGACCTTCTGGCATCCTAGGCAGCTCTTGGTCATGTCTTCGATGTCTCCATCGATACCTGGCCACCATACAAACGCCCTAGCTAGGTTCTTCATTTTCACTCCACCCGATGCCCCTCGTGAAGCTCCTTTGGCACTTTATCCTGGAGTTTGGGTGGAATCACCACTCTGGATCCACACATCAAGGTTCCTTGGCACACTGACAGCTGTTCTCTTCTTTGCGAGAATGCTGGCAACAGTGGTTCGCCATGTGCTGGCCATCCCTTCACTGTTAAATCGTAGACCCGTGAGAGAGTAGGGTCATTTCTTGTCTCCCTTTCAATGGCAGAATTTGTCACCGGTAGACATTCCACTATGGTAGAGTGGAATATCTCTACTGGGTCTACTGTAGGTGCCTCTTCTATCGTTGGCAACGGTAGGCGTGATAAACCGTCAGCATTCCCATGCTGTTTTGACCCTTTGTATTCAATGTTGTATTGGTGTGCCCCTAGAAAAAGGGACCACCTCTGTAGTCTTTGTGCCGTCATAATGGGGACACCTTTTTTAGGGTTGAATATGGAGATGAGGGGTTGATGGTCAGTCAGCAAGGTAAATTTTTGTCCGTGTAGGTAATGGTTGAATTTCTTCACTCCCCATACCAGGCTGAGTGCTTCCCTGTCTATCTGGGCATAGTTACGCTCAGCTGAGTTCAATGAGCGTGACGCAAAAGCTATCGGCCGTTCCGAGCCATCAGGGAATCTATGGGACAATAATACAATACAATACAAATCGCTTTATTGGCATGATAAGGTACATCTTATGTTGCCAAAGCATCAAAATACATTTATGGTTGAACACATAAACGCGGTTCCATTCATACAGTGTATAAACAGGTATATCCCTGAGTTTATAAATATATTTTCGCCTTGTTTATATATACTCTTGTCTTAGTTTACTGGTTGTCCCTCTGTTCATGGCAAGCTGTAACATAGTGTGCCGCCAGTGTTACACAGCTTCTCTCCTCCCCCAGTAGGAATGGGAGTTTTTGGTTGTCAGTCAGATTTCTGAATTCAGGGCATATTTGTGAGAATTTTTGATAGAAATTCTCTCTGATGCCCTGATATTTTCCACAGGCTGTGAGGAAGTGCATCTCTGTCTCAACTACTCCCTGACTGCAGTGAGAGCATATCCTGTCTTCTCTTGGCAGCCTGGTCTGCCTGTGTCTGCCTTTTTCGATCGCTAGGCTATGTTCGCTAAGTCTGTACCTTGTCAAGGTTCTTCTCAGTTTGTTATCCTTTACCATGGTCAGGTAATCAGCTATGTTGTATTGTCTGTTTAGGGCCAAGTAGCAATTGAGTTTGCTTTGGGTTTTTGTTGTTTCTGCCCAATATGACAGATATTTTTCCTTTTGCTTAGCGACGATTGTGTTGGGTCGAATTCTTTGTGTTACCCTGTCACTGTCCTGGGGCTGGTTATTGTTAGTATTGTTATTAGTTACTTTATTGAGTCCCAGGACTAGTTGACTGAGGGTATTCTTCTTTATGGTCAGCTCTTGGCATTTCAGGGCGTCGTAGTGATAGCATTGGGGGTTGCTCATTTGTAGGTGATTCCAAAATTTGGTGGCTCTTTTTTGGATAGTGATTATTAATGGGTATTGGCCTAGTTCCGCCCTGCATGCGTTGTTTACTGTTTTCCTTTGAGTCCGGAGGATACTTTTACAGAATTCCGCATGTAGGATCTCAATTGGGTGTTTGTCCCATTTTGCAAAATCTTGTTGTGTTAGTGGTCCCCAGACCTCACTGCCATAGAGTGCAATTGGTTCAATTACTGATTTGAAAATTTTGAGCCAAATGCTAATTGGGATTTCTATTTGGATTGATTTTTTGATGGCATAGAAAGCCCTTCTTGCTTTCTCTTTCAGTTCATTCACAGCCAGTTTGAAGTTTCCCGTAGAACTGATTTTTAAGCCCAAGTATGTGTAGTGAGTGGTTTGTTCAATTTTGGTTGTTCCTACTGTGAAATTTATTGTGGGTCCATGTTGTTTGGATCTTTGCTGGAACACAAGGACTTTGGTTTTTTGGGGATTTATTGTCAGGGCCCAAGTCTGGCAGTACGACTCCAGCAGGTCCAGGTTCTGCTGTAGACCCTCCTTAGTTGGTGACAGCAGAACCAGGTCGTCGGCATAGAGGAGGAATTTAACCTTGGATTCATATAGGGTGAGGCCGGGTGCTGTAGATTGTTCAAGTAGTTTTGCCAATCCATTAATGTAAATATTAAAGAGTGTCGGTGAGATTGGCGAGCCCTGTGTCACCCCCCGCCCCTGTGGGAAGTATTTTGTTTGTTTGTCTCCAATTTTAACTGCACATTTATTGTTTGTATACATTGATTTAATTACATCATACGTTTTACCTCCTACCCCGCTTTCGATAAGTTTCAGGAATAAACCGTCATGCCAGATGGAGTCGAAAGCCTTCTGGAAATCTACAAAGCATGCGTAGATTTTGCTTTTGTTATGGTGAACGTGTTTGTCAATTAGGGTCTGTAGGGTGAAGATATGATCGGATGTTCTATAGTTTGGCAGGAATCCAATTTGGCTTTTACTCAAGACATTGTGCTCTTCAAGGAAGTTTATAAGTCTTTTGTTTATGATGCTACAGAATACCTTCCCCAGGTTACTGTTTACACAGATGCCTCGATAGTTGTTTGGGTCGATTTTGTCCCCACTTTTGTATATGGGTGTTATGAGTCCTTTGTTCCAGATGTCAGGGAAATAACCGACACTCAGAACCAAGTTGAAGAGTTTTAGGATAGCCAGTTTCAGTTTGTCGTCTGCGTGTTTAATCATCTCGTTTAGTATGCCGTCTGTCCCGCAAGCTTTTCCTGGTCGCAGGTCCTTGAGTTTTTCAAGAAGTTCTTTTTCTGTTATTATGGCGTCTAGCGGGTTTTGGTTATCTTTTATGGCCATTTCAAGCTTTTCAAGTTTTTTGCGTATTTGGTGTTGCTCTGGTCCTAGTGTGTTTTTCTGGTATAATTTTTCAAAGTGGTTTACCCATGTGTCCCCATTT
Organism: Somniosus microcephalus; assembly: GCF_052327205.1. NCBI lineage: Eukaryota > Metazoa > Chordata > Chondrichthyes > Squaliformes > Somniosidae > Somniosus > Somniosus microcephalus. The sequence continues at coordinate 10,028,009 of NC_140999.1, forward strand.
TGAATGGACAAATCGTCGTGTTGTTTTTTGTGTAGTGTTTTCAAGTTGTCCCAGAAACAATTCGACTCAATGGATTCCTCCATGGAGCTGAGTGTATTCTTAATAAATTGCTCTTTTTTGGTCCTGAGTGTGTTTCTGTATTGTGTTAGCGTCTGACAATAAGTAAGGCGTAATTCCTCGTTTTCTGGATGTCTGTGTTTTTGGTTTGATAGTTTTCTAAGTTTTTTCCTCATGTTATGGCAATCATGGTCAAACCATTTTTCATAGTTTTTTGTTTTGGGTTTGTTCTTGCGAGCTTTCAAGTTTGCATTTGTTGCCAAATTATCAAAAATATTGTTTATACCGCTCCTATGCCGTAAGGGGATGCATCGCACGCCAGTCTGATTGGTAGTGATGGGTTGTAATGAGCCAAAATTTTCTCGGATGTGATTAAGTCTTTACATTTATGGAAGGCACGTTTACAGTCTTCGTTCCATTTCCAAATCACTCCTGTCTGTAGAAGATCATTAAGTTCGGTAAAAATTTATGATAGTAATTTATTAATCCCAGGAATGACCTTAATTGTGAAACATTTTCAGGTGCTGGGGCTTTTATAACTGCTTCAATTTTTTCAGGTGACTTATGCAACCCTTCCTTATTAATTATGTGGCCACAATATGATATCTGATTTTGGAAAAATTCGCACTTGGGGCGATTTGCTCGTAGGCCCCGTTCTTTCAGCCTAGTGAGCACCTGCTCCAAATTGGCAAGGTGCTCGTTGTCGTTTTCTCCTGTTATAAGGATGTCGTCTAGGTAGCATTGAGTCCCCGGAATCCCTTGCAGGACTTGCTCCATAGCTCTTTGCCAGATAGCTGGAGCTGATGCTATTCCAAAAACCAGTCAATTGTACTGGTACAGGCCTTTGTGTGTGTTTATTGTGAGATACTTTTTAGAGGTCTCCTCAACCTCCATCTGTAGATATGCCTGTGCCAAGTCAATTTTTGTGAAACGTTTCCCTCCGGATAGTGAGGCGAAAATATCTTCTATCCTCGGATATTGTACCGTGTGAAGGACCGGGTTTACAGTCACCTTAAAGTCCCCACAGATGCGAATTTTTTTCTGTTCCTCAGAGTTGTTTTTCAATGTTTTTTTCATGACTGGAACGATGGGTGTTGCCCATTCGCTCCAATCTATTTTGGATAATACGCCTGCCTTTTCCAAATTCTTCAGCTCTGCCTCGACTGCCGGACGTATTGCGTATGGCACCGGTCTTGCCTTAAAAAATTTTGGAATTGCTGTATCTTCCACTTTTATTGAGGCGGTGATGCCTTTCAAGGTTCCTAGTTTCTCTTGAAACACTTCTTTGGCGTTGGCCAAGATGTCTTTTAATCGTTCAGGTATGATGTCATCATTGTTTTTTTCCTTACTGGTCACCGTCAGTGCCTGAATGGAGTGCCAGTCTAAACGTATCTTCCTTATCCATTCACGTCCCAACAACGGTGGACCACCATCTTGTAGAATGTATAAATACAACTTTTGTATTTCTTTGCCGTTGTATACCACAGGCACCCTTATTTTTCCTTTGGGGTAGACTTTCTGCCCCGTATATGTTTTTAAGATAATGGATGTGTCTTTTAGAGGTATATGCGAAAATAGCCTCTCGTAATCTCGTCGATTTATTACGGTTAGAGCTGATCCTGTATCTAGCTCCATTTTAACTGGGGACCCTGCTATTGTGAGGGTGTGGTAAACCACTGTCATACCTGTCTGTGTCTGTATGTGTATTCCACTAGGTACAGGTCTGGACATGCCTCGGCTGACTCCTCCCACTATTCCAGGTATATAAGTGACTACCTCCCAGTCCCTTAGTATTCTGGACGGGTCGACCACTCGAGACAAGACCTTCATTCTTTAGTTAATAAAAGCCTGATTGTTACTCGCTCAACTTCAGTCTTTTGAGTAATTGATGGCGCATCAATTTTATTAACTAAATTTTTTATAATGGAGAAGATCCTCACACCAGCATGCCTGGACCTGGACAGTCGGGAAGCGGACGCTTCCACCAAGTTTGCTCACTGGCTCACGTGCTTCGAGACATTCCTGACTGCCTCCACTGCGGTCGAAACGGATGCGGACAAACTGTCTGTCCTGATCTCCAAGGTGAACCACCGAGTGTACTCAGTCATCCGGGATGCGACCTCGTACACAGCCGCCCTCCAGCTCCTCAAGACCCAGTACACGCGCCCTGTGAACGAAGTATACGCTAGGCACCTTCTGGGGAGTCGCAAGCAACAACCTGGGGAATCGACTGAGGAATTCCTCCAAGCACTGTCCGTGCTTGGCCGGGCCTGTGGGTGTAAGGCGGTAACGCCCACTAAGTACACGGAGGAACTGATCCGGGATGCCTTCGTAGCGGGCCACAGGTCCAACTACACCCGACAGCGACTGCTGGAGCAGAGTGACCTCACCCTCGACAAAGCCTCCGACATCGCACTAACGCTGGACGCAGCCTTCCGGGGCATGGATGCCTACTCCTCTGCACCGTGGACGCCGCGGGGAACGACAACCTGGGACACGGTAGGACAGCCCCATAGCACCGTGCCACCCCAGCCACAGCCCAACAACGGCCCAACTACCGCAGCAGTGTCCCAAAGCCAGACAGCAGTATCCCAAGGCCAGAAATGCTACTTCTGTGGCCAGGCCAAACACCCCAGAGCGCGCTGCCCGGCGAAGAATGCAACCTGCTCGGGCTGCGGGAAAAAGGGACACTACGCCAGCGTCTGCAAGGCCAAAGCCACCCCGAACGCCAGCAGCGCCGCGTGTGGGCTGTGCGAGCCGCCATCTTGGGCCTCCCCAGCGCAGCAGCAGCCATCTTGGACGACTCCAGCCACATGGGAATCATGGGCGCCGCCATCTTGGACACCAGCCGGGACGCAGCAGACCGCCAACCCCCCCTCATCTGATACTCGCAGCGACACACCGACCCCTACGCTGGCCTCTGTGACGCTGGACCAAACGAGACCGCACCAGCTAGCTCGGTCCAAAATGGACGTTAAGGTAAACGGCCATGCAATAAACTGCCTTTTTGACTCCGGGAGCACAGAGAGCTTCATCCACCCCGACACGGTGCGGCGTTGCTCTCTCCCAGTCCTGCCTGCGCACCAGCGGATTTCTATGGCCTCCGAGTCCCAGTCAGCGGACATTGGCGGCTACTGCGTGGTGACACTAGTAGTAGACGGGACTGTGTTCAATAATTTTAAACTCCTGGTCCTGCCCGACCTCTGCGCTGCCGTTCTACTGGGGTTGGATTTCCAGTGCCACCTCAAAAGCGTTACGATGGCGTACGGTGGCCCCCTCCCCCCACTCACAGTCCGCAGCCAGCAGCCTCCAAATTGCCCGCCGCGCACTAGATGCAACCTCTCCACACTCAGAGTCCCACCCCCCCCACTGTTTGCTAACCTCACCCCCGACTGTAAGCCCATCGCCACAAAGAGCAGGCGATACAGTGCCGGGGACAGGGTTTTCATCAAAACCGAAGTGGAACGGCTCCTGAAGGAGGGGATTATTGAGGGCAGCTCCAGCCCCTGGCGAGCCCAGGTTGTGGTCGTTAAGACCGGCGAGAAACAACGCCTGGTCATCGACTACAGCCAAACAATAAACCGCTACACCCTGCTGGACGCCTACCCACTCCCCCGCATAGCTGACATGGTCAACCAGATCGCGCAGTACCGCGTCTTTTCGACCATTGACCTGAAATCAGCGTACCACCAGCTCCCCATCAGCCCTGAAGACCGCCAGTATACTGCTTTTGAGGCAAACGGCCGCCTCTATCACTTCCTTAGGGTTCCCTTCGGCGTTACCAACGGGGTCTCCGTCTTCCAAAGGGAGATGGACCGGATGGTCGATCAAAACGAGCTGCAGGCCACTTTCCCTTACCTAGATAATGTGACCATCTGCGGCCATGACTTGCAGGACCATGACGCAAACCTCGAGAAATTCCTCCGCACCGCCCAACTCCTGAACCTGACATATAACAAGGAGAAGTGCATATTCCGCACAGACCGCCTCGCCATCCTTGGCTGTGTTGTAGAACACGGGGTCATCGGTCCCGACCCGGACCGGATGCGTCCCCTTATGGAACTCCCACTGCCCCACTGCCTAAAAGCTCTGAAGAGGTGCCTAGGGTTTTTTTCCTACTACGCTCAGTGGGTCCCCTACTATGCAGACAAAGCCCGTCCGCTGATCAAGTCCACCTCTTTTCCCGTGACGGCAGAGGCCCGCTTAGCCTTCCACCGTATCAAGGAAGACATTGCCAAAGCCACCATGCACGCAGTGGACGAATCCATCCCCTTCCAGGTGGAAAGCGATGCGTCCGACTTCGCTCTGGCCGCCACCCTTAATCAGGCGGGGAGACCTGTGGCATTCTTCTCACGAACCCTCCAGGGCCCGGAGACCAGACACTCCGCGGTCGAGAAGGAGGCCCAGGCTATCGTGGAGGCTGTGCGTCATTGGAGGCACTACCTGGCCGGAAAACGATTTACCCTGCTCACTGACCAGCGTTCAGTTGCTTTTATGTTCAACAACAAGCAGAGGGGCAAAATCAAAAATGACAAGATCTTGAGGTGGAGAATCGAACTTTCCACCTACAATTACGAGATCTTGTACCGGCCTGGGAAGCTCAATGAACCCCCAGATGCCCTATCGCGTGGCACCTGCGCCAGCGCGCAGATCGATAGGCTGAGGGCCCTCCACAATGACCTCTGCCACCCGGGGGTCACCAGGTTCTTCCACTTCATCAAGGCCCGCAACCTGCCTTACTCCATTGAGGAGGTCAGGACCATGACCAAGAACTGCCAAGTCTGCGCTGAGTGCAAACCGCACTTTTATAGACCAGACAGAGCCCACCTGATAAAAGCCACTCGCCCTTTCGAACGCCTGAGCGTCGATTTTAAAGGGCCTCTCCCCTCCTCCGACCGCAATGTGTACTTCCTCAACATCATTGACGAGTACTCCCGGTTCCCGTTCACTATCCCCTGCCCGGACATGACCAGTGCCACGGTCATTAAATGTCTGAACAGCCTCTTCACCCTGTTCGGTTTCCCCAGCTATATCCATAGCGACCGGGGCTCATCGTTTATGAGCGACGAACTCCGCCAGTACCTGCTCGCTAGGGGTATAGCCACAAGCAGGACCACCAGTTACAACCCCCGGGGGAACGGACAGGTGGAAAGAGAGAATGCAACTGTTTGGAAGGCTGCCCTACTAGCCTTAAAGTCTAGGGGCCTTCCGACCTCCCGCTGGCAGGAGGTGCTCCCCGATGCGCTCCACTCGATTCGGTCACTTCTCTGCACTGCCACCAATGCCACCCCTCACGAGAAAATGTTTGTCTTCCCAAGGAAGTCCACATCGGGGACATCGTTACCGCCATGGCTGACGTCCCCAGGGCCGGTACTACTGAGAAGACACGTGAGGGCCAATAAAACGGACCCCCTGGTCGAGAGGGTCGACCTCCTCCACGCCAACCCCCAGTACGCTTACATTGCGTACCCGGACGGGCGGGAGGACACAGTCTCCATACGAGACCTCGCACCCTCGGGGACCGCTGTAACCCACTACCCATTACCACCCCCCCCCACGACCCGATATCCAACCCCAGCAGCCGGCTCGCCTTGGACCGTCACCCACGAGGACTACACTCCAGGGCCCCAGCCTACACGGGACGCGACGCCGGAAGCTCCACCACCCCTGCCGTCGCCACGTCGATCACAGCGGCAGACAAGACCTCCGGAGAGACTCCAATACACGAACTTTTAAATACACTTCACCCCGCCGGACTCATTTTTAAACAAGGGGTGAATGTGGTAAACCACTGTCATACCTGTCTGTGTCTGTATGTGTATTCCACTAGGTACAGGTCTGGACATGCCTCGGCTGACTCCTCCCACTATTCCAGGTATATAAGTGACTACCTCCCAGTCCCTTAGTATTCTGGACGGGTCGACCACTCGAGACAAGACCTTCATTCTTTAGTTAATAAAAGCCTGATTGTTACTCGCTCAACTTCAGTCTTTTGAGTAATTGATGGCGCATCAGAGGGTAACCCAAATGGTTTGGTAATCCTCTTTGGCAAGTACATTATGTAATTTGAGACAGCTTAGTCTCTTGTTTCCGGAGTCGCTATCGCTATTCTGGTCTTCGGAGCTACTGTCCGCCATCATTTGTACCTTCCTGTACTTTTCTTTATTGATTTTTTGTTTTCTGTCAGTGGATTTATTTTGTCCAGATTGGCATACCCGTGCAATGTGTCCAATCTTACCACGTTGCCTGCATGCTTTGCCCTTGAACCAGCAGTCCCTCTGGTTATGGGTGGATCTGCCGCAGCGATAACATCTTCCGAACTCCTGTGTCATTTTATGGGTGCCGAAGCCCTGTGTCTCTTGTTGTATCTCTGCAGCTCCTTTTGCTGCTGCTTCGTATGATACAGCCATACTGAAAGCTTTGTCCAATGTTAAATCTTTTTCAGAAAGCAGTCTTTTTTGTGTTCCTTCACTTAAGAGACCGCAAACAAATTTGTCTCGAAGATAATCCGATAGTCCTGCTCCGAATTGGCAGTACTTTGATGGCTTTCTTAATTCAGTTAGGTAATCAGCGTTACTTTCATTCTTGCGTTGATTTCTCTTGAAGAACTTGAATCGTTCCGCTATCAGCAGCGGTGTTGGGTTTAAATGCTCCTGCAGGGTATCAACAATTTCTTTAAAAGTCTTGTCCTTTGGTTTGGCTGGAGTGATTAAATTTCGTAACAGCCCGTATGTCTTCGCGCCCATTAAGTTCAGAAGTACTGAAGCTTTTTTTTCATCTGTTATTCCATTTGCAGTGCAATAAACCTCTACTCTTTCCACGTATGTGGTCCAATCTTCTATTTCGCCATCAAAAACCTCAATATTACCAGATTTAGGCATTTCAGAAAAGATATGGCGCTTCCTGCGCTTTTTTTTTCTCTCTGTAGCAACGATATGGCGCTTCCCGCCGCTGCTACCGATAACAACGCTGTTTTACTGTGGTTTCCGTTTATTCACTGTTGGAGACTCGTTCCTGACGGAGGTCTAAACGCTGAACTGCTTGCCGCGCCAGCCATCTCTCGAGTGCACCCTCCCAGTCCGTTATTGCTTGCCTCCGATTTCGCTGCCTGTCTCAGCTGTAGAGCCTGCCGCTGGAGCTCCAGCCTGATGCCCAGGAAGGATTAGCGCAGTACCGGTCACCAGCTTGGCCAGCTGGTGAAACCACAGTTTCTCTTACTTCCTTGAGTCTTCTGGACGCTGGAGGAATCGATGTCCTTGAGGTGCTGCCGAATTGCAGGTAAGTCCGTTTCCACTTCGTCGCCACTGTAGTGTCCGTGTGTAGATAAAGACACTGAAGACAGGAGTTGGTTCATAGGTATTTACTAAGCAAGTCTGGGGGGGGGTTTCTAAAGGATATACACAATACACAGGCTTATATAGCCCAAGTGGCAATTACCGGCATTACGCACACCTGGGGCTCTTAAAGGCACATACACCATAATTGCTCTTAAAGGCACATACACCACAAAACTGGGAATCAAACCTGAGACCTGATTGGTCTGCAGGATTTAGTTTCACACTGGGTTGGCAGGCTATAACTAGTGGGGTTCCGCAAGGATCAGTGCTTGGGCCTCAGCTATTCACAATCTGCATCAATGCTTTGGATAAGAGGACCAAATGTAACATATCCAAGTTTGCTGATGATACAAAGCTGGGTGGGAATGTAAGTTGGGAGGAGGATGCAAAAAGGCTTCAAGGGGATATAGACAGGCTAAGTGAGTGGGCAAGAACATGGCAAATGGAATATAATGTGGAGAAATGTGAAGTTATCCACTTTGGTAGGAAAAATAGAAAAGCAGAGTATTTTTTAGCTGGTGAGAGATTGGGAAATGTTGGTGTTCAGAGGGACCTGGGTGTCCTTGTAACCAACTACCTATTGATTGAGCTCCCCGTTTTCTTCCAAGTTATTTCGGTTCATTTTTTTTCTCGTCTTATTCGGCTGTTGCCAATTACAGTCGAGATGGTTGATCAGTTTCCAGGTTTCTACCAAACACTGCTGTGCACAGCATCCCCACCTCCCCCAATAAGATTTTTATTTTAGAATAAAACTAACGAGGTTTGTGAAAATATCATTAAACACTTTGACATCTTTGTGCACAATTTTTTTTTAAATTACACTTTATTTCAGGGGGTGGGTTAATAACCTTTTGGAATCCTGCAGCACCTCAACGGGACAGAGAAAATAAACCGGGAACAGTACTTTGATACTGCTGAGAAGCAGGATAAGAGGGCGCGTTTAGAACAGATGTCAAAAAGTATTTCTTTGCAAAGAGCCTGGAACAGACTGCCAAGAAAGGTGGTTCGGGCCTAGGGCAGTGGACTCATTTAAAGAACAGTCCAATGCTATAACGTGAAGGCTGGCGTTGTGGAAGGATGAGATCAAATGGGCAATTAGGCCTTTGTGTGAACACATCTGGTGATTATTTTTAGAATCAGATTCAAGGAAAATAGGATGCATTATAGCTGGGCTGGAACTTATTGTGTTCCCTACTGATTCAACTTTCTGAAGCCAAATTCCACCCATAAGCAATATGGAAAATTATGCTTTGTTCATCCGAACCATAATCTTGAACTTTCCGTCCCGAAACTGATTGTGTTCACCTTGGAGACGCACACCCTGCTGACCTCCTCAATAAAATACAAGGAGATTCTTTTTTTTTTTAATTTAAAAAATTCAATACATTATTTTTTAACATATTTTCAGGGTTCCCTGTTGGCTTTATTGTGCCTGGTGTGAAACTGGAGCACACAGCCCGCACAGGATGGCGGTGAGTGAGCTGATTTGAAAAGAAATAACACAATTGGTCGTGGGTTCAGGAGGGAAGAGAGAAATAAAACCAGCCAGGGCTGCCCGTTCCTGATCGCTCACCAGCGATCCATATCGGAATGTCAGGTGAAGACAGGACAGGGTTCGGCTGTGATGGTTGAATCGCCTGCTGACATTCACCATCTATGGTCACACGTGAAGAATGACGACTGGAGTCAGTGGCTGTTGTGCCTGTGAGACTACATTCCAACATGAGTCGGTGCTAGGCAGGAAATTGGGGAAGGAAGGAAACACAACTCAGTGCATCTTTTATTTTAAGGATGATAAATATATTTTCAGGAGATTATTCTCTTAATGAGCAGTCTGAAAATTATAAAATCTTTGGTTCTAAGCAAGTTTCCCCACAGAACACAAGCATTCAATAAGAAAATGTTTGGCATATAGTGCAGAGACCAGACATTGTAGACATTTCAGTTACGTCTGATACTTAGGATTCGTGTAGACTTTTCAAATTCCCAGTCGGATAAAACAATTAGACTAAACATCCCCGTTATCCTGTCTGTTCTCCTTCCCCCCACACCCGCCTCCCACCAGTCTGATGCACTGAAATGGTACACATTCGGTCTCTACTGTACAATAAAATGCTGCTATAGTCTGTTACTGCTGCAAAATATCTTCTGTCTGGCCAGATGCGATACAAAATTTCCTCAGTCTAGCATACAGTAAAATATCCACCCAGCTTGGCCTGTTTTCTTGGAACAAATTCCCAGTCTGGGCAGCTGGAATTGCAAAATACACAGTCTCACTTTAATGCAAAAATACTTTCATGTCTAAGTAGGCAGAACATTATTTTGAGAAAAAGAGAGAATTCCCAGACTGAGGAGAACAACAACACTTGCTCCAACAAACTATATTGTTTCGTGCTCTCATTTTTAAAAAAAATCACAGACACAGGAGGTGGGTTTTATGAGCGGTCTAGTCTGTTCATGACTGGGAGTCATCTGTCTGCTTGCTCATGCGTGGAGCTTCACCAGCGTGTGAAAGCAAAAACGTCCTGGCCCTTTCCCCGTTGGCCCAGGCTTCTCAGCAGTGTGGAAATTCCTAGCATTTTATTCATTGCTAGCCTCTTGCTCACTCTGACTTCACCTAGCTTGGAGAGCTTCTGGAATCTTGTTTTTATCAGAAGTCGAAGGAAATTACCTTTCCTTCCTACACAAGAGACTCGGGGGTTTACCCTCCCAACTGCTGTCTTCCATTCAAACCCAGATTTCCAATCAGTCCTGATACAGATGCCAGCCTTTCTGGAACAGACAAAAGTTTCCAATTTTATTTTTCTGCAACGTATTATTTTTGGCATCTGTACTGTCCATTTATAAAATTATTTTCTTACATTCCTGAACAAAGATTTTCATGAACTATAAACAAAAGAAAAATTAAGGGGGAGGGGGGACACCACAGAATTTCCTATATTTTGTTTTCTCTGAAATTTGAATTTAAAAAACCCTGTAAACTGAGATTGTGCCAACTGTTGTAATCCATCAGAACCTGTCATATATTCAGACCGCCTACAAATTGGCTGCCGCGTTTCCTACATTATAACAGTGACTACACTTCAAAAAGTACTTCATTGGCTGTAAAGCGCTTAGGAACGTCTGGTGGTTGTGAAAGGCGCTATAGAAATGCAAGTCTTTCTTTCCTTCTGTTTTTTCCCCATTTCTCCCTCTTATCCTGAAGGTGCTGATTCCCTGTTGGCATTGGCTGCCCTCCAAACTTTTGCACGTGGTCATTCCTCACAAGAGCCTGGACAGTGAGTGTCAGTGGGCCGGTTGACCATGGGGGTAGGGGTGGTTGGGGTGGGGGTATCACAGCTGATCAATCCTTTCCACACACGAAATACACACATTTTGTAGAAGTCACCGGGAGTGGAATTAGGAGAAAACAAATTGTCCACTGTCCTGGCTGAGATCAGCTACCTCAGAGCTCATAACCACCCGGAACGGTACATCTACTCATTAAGCCATTAGTACTTAGTACAGGTAAAAAAGCAAATCATGTCTTTGTACGTTGATTATCCCCTTTTCTGTTTAGGCTAGATGCTGCTACTTCACCCTCAGTTAGGAGAATGATTGCAGATACATCCACTGCATCTCTGAATGCTATTAAAGAGATGTTCCATGCAATCTAATGATGGTTTGTTGGATAGATGCACCTTCTGGTGTGGCTGGGTCTCACCTACTCAGGATCACATCATGTTTAATCCCCAGGGCTGTGTTCAGTTACCTGATCTGAGCTGCAAGTATTAAATTGGTCTTAGTTCTGCTGCACTAGGGAAGGGGAATATAATATACAAGGATCCTGCTCCCGGTCACTATCCAGCTACATCTGTGAAAACTTGTGAGCTTCCCTTGACGGTCTTGCAGGTATAGGCACAGCTGGTACAGTACCAAGCCATAGAGATCCGAAGGTCCCAAGTTCACTGAAAGGACACAACAATTAGCCTTTGCCGGAGTAGGGAAGAAAAAATCTGCCAGAGTTCCTGCTCTTGATCACTCTCCAGTGAATCCTGCTTGAAGGTGTACATGTCTGGATGTTAAGTGGATAGGACTGGAGTAAGCTCCATGATTGAATAGTCTGATGGCACCTTCTTACCTCCAGACTCAACGATTCCAAATCTCTCCCAGCCAGCCTTCCACTATCCATAAACTTCAGCTCATCCAAAGCTCTGTTACCCATATCCAATCCCACACCAAGTCCCATTTACCCATCACCCCTGTGCTCCTGCTCAAACCCTTTATGGTCTCACCCCTCTCTATCTCTGTAACCTCCTCCAGGCCGACAACACCCCCAGAACTCCGCGTTCCTCCAATTCTAGCACCCTTTGCAACCGCCTCACCATTGGTGGCCATGTCTTCTGCCGTCTAAACTCTGGCATTCCCTCCCTAAACCTCTCTGCCACTCCAACTCCTATAAGACCCGCCTTAAAGCCCCACCTCTTTGCTCAAGCTTTTAGTCACCTCTCCTCATAGCTCCTTCTTTGACTCAGTGTCTGATTATTATTCTGTGAAGAGCCTTGGAACATTTTTTCTATGTTAAAGGTGCTATATAAATAAATACAAGCTGTTGCTGTTGTCTAGATTCACACATGTAGACTAGTCACTTGGGCAAAGTACTGAATGGCTGCCAGTGACTGTCAAGATGCATTCCAGCAAGAGTCACCATCATAAGAAAATAGAGGAGGAAAGAGGGGAAAACTGGAAAAGAAGATACCTTCTCCCAGCAAAAAAAATAAAAGTGCATGTTTATGGTTAATGGGCGAGGACAGGATCTGGTTTGGCTGTTTTGTCTCTCTTGGTACATTCACTGGAAAAGCTCATTAATGAAAAGCACTCATTTGGAGAAGGGCAGTTACACAGAATTACATACATGCAACGTCTTTCGGCCCAACTGGTCCACGCCAGTGTTTATGCTCCACACGAGCCTCCTCGCACTCCTCTTCATCTAACCTTAGCCTTCTACTCCTTTCTCCCAGGTGCTTACCTAGCTTCCCCTTAAATGCCTCTATGCTATTCACCTCAACCACTCCTTGTGGTAGAGAGTTCCACGTTCTTACCACCGTGTCTCAACAAGAGTTAATGCCTTCATGAAAGGAGGGGGGGGGGGGAAATGGAAAGACAAGGAAAAATTACAAGTGCCCCTCTAGCCCCAACCTGTCTAAGGTCATTCTTGTGCACCACTTAGTCGCAATATCAAAAGTAACCGCGGCAAATGCCTAAGAGGTCGGGTGGTTTGCCACCCTTGCAGCTATGGGATGGTTTTGCATTTCAGGGAGACGCCACTAGAAGGAAAAAGTAAAATGACTGCCCTATTTAACATTAAGCCAAATAGACTAGGAAATATTTCCACAGTGTGCCCCAATAGGCAGTAACAATTTCAATATTTCAATTTGGCACATAGATGTATTTTTCACAATTTAAAAGTTTCAGCTTTGTCTTAGTGAAAGTTTAAGGTTAAATTCACACCCGTTTGAAAATGATGATGGTTAAGGATTCGCCCAATGATTCTGTGCATCCGTTGTGCAAAATTAATACAAAAATCAGGATTTTTTTTGGGGGCGCAGTCTTCTCCCCTCTGCCCCTGGCTACATCGAGTGTTGCTGGAATATTAGGAGAAATTGTCTCCTTTGGTGCTCCCAGTGCATGTCAGGTGGGAAGCTTGGTACCTGTAGCTAGTGAGTTTCTGTCCATTAATTTTAATGGATGGAAAATTGTGGGCTGGGGGTGGGGGAGGGGGGTTATGTAATCTCACTCAAGTGAACAATTTCTCCCATCATTCCATGGGCAGCAACTGCCCTCCACGTGCCTTGCCCAAGTGCACTGTTCCCTCTAAGCTGCATGCATGCGCGGCCGCGCAGTAATCTACAAGGTCCTGCGCAGGCCGCTCGCAAGCTTTTACATTGGAAATACTGCTCATGCGCAGAAATTTAAAGGGACCGTGCATTGAAAGAAACAGGTCGCGCAGACCATAGTGCAGTTTACAGGGAACAGTGCCCAAGCGGCCATTCATATTTGAACATGGTCAGAAAGGGGTTAATTTTAACCTAACCCACTTGGGATCAGATCGGTCACCTGTTTTACACCCCGCCTGATTTTACTTTCCTTTGATTTCAATGCAGGGAGGAGGAGAGGTGTATGAAAAAGCATACTTATATCTTGTAGAACAACAGGGGAAATTATTCCAGTCTAATCAGTGTGAAATTTCCAATGTATGGCTCGTCAACAGTGGAAAATAACTATTGTGATAAGGGAATAAAAAAGGATTTACCCACTGGAAAATTCAGCCTCACCAGTTTATAAAGTAATAGGATTTTAATCCCAAAGGTGGTCATTAGGGGCAGTTTCTCTGAAACTCTATTTTTAGCTTTGAATTTTGCTCTTTTGAGTACTAGGTTAAAGCGTGAATATATTCATTCTTGTGTCTTTGAGTATATTAGCAATGCAGTTTCTATTTTTACATTATGGTGGAAATTTACTATTGCAGTTCTTGAAGAATTATGTAATTAAATTTACAAGCACGAGAGCTTCTGCTATAAGTCAATTTCTGAACAGCTTGACTTTCAGTATTTGATATTCTTTACAATTGATTACAAATGTACAGTAGAATATATGAAAACACAATACTCCTTGCAGTAACACGAGAATCATTGCTTAGGTCCCCCCAATGGCTAAGTTGATAATAACACTGCCCAGTCTGGTACTGTGCTTTCTAGACCAGGAAGGCACCAGTTTTGACCCTTGATTTTTTAGCCGATCTGTCAAAGCAATAGGTATAGTACAACTGATCACTGTATTCACAGACTGGCGAAGGAAAGTTCCCGTTCCTGATTGGTACTCCTACTGGAAGTGCATCTATGGATTTTGGGCGAGAACAGGTTTTGGATTTGACTGTGATGGTCCTCACAGTCAATTAGTCTGCCAATACATAATGGCCCAGAAATTCGGGTCGGGGGCTTCCCGCAGGTGCAAGCCCCCGACCTGCACTTACCTAGTGCGCCGGCCGTTGAGCTGTGGGCCCGCGTGGGATTCCGATCCTGGGCCTGCTCCAACTGCCAGCGCGCAGTGCTTGCGTATCCCAGGGGCGCAGTTAGTTCGATGCATCCCCTGGGATCACGTGGGCCATGGAGAGCCAATGGTAGCAGGGAATGCTTCATTCATAAGTTTGACAGGAAGAGCTGTCAAACCTATAAATACTATAAGCCCCAAAACATCACTAAAACCTCAAATAAATTTTAAAAAAACATCACATTTTTAAAATAAACTATAAATTACATGAAATAACTATTTTAAACAATAATTTAAATTTTTGAAAAGTTTAATTACATTTTCTAACGGGGCTAAAAATAAACTTATCTTTCTTTAAAGTATTTAAAAATAATAAACCTGTGGAAAAAATGCTTTAATTTTAATTAATTCACCACTTACCTTGTTAAAAGCAGGCCTTGCACCTGCTTTTTAAAAGTGTAACTGCTGGAGACTTACCCTCCCGGAGAAACCTGCAAAAAAAAACGCAAGTTCAATGCGCACGCGCTGCCTCTCCGGCGCACGCGTTCGACTTCTGAACCCCTTCTTTCAGGGGAACAGAAGTGCCGGTTTCCCGTGCATGCGCAGTGCATGCATGAAACCGGCACTTTCGCTGGGCCTACGCGTGAGTACCCTGTGCGTACTCACGCGTTGGGACCCGAATTTCTGGGCCATTGTGTGGGCTCTCACATAAACATAATAAGGTACCAGACGGTAACCGTACTCCAGCCACAATCATAGAATGATACAGTACAGAAGGAGGCCATTCAGCCCATCATGTGTGCCTGGCTCTTTTTGAGATTTATCCAATTAATCCCATTCTTCTGCTCTTTCCCCATCGTCTTGTAAGTTTTTTCCTTTCAAGTATTTTTCCAATTCTCTTTTGAATGTTACTATTGAATCTGCTTCCATCACCCTTTGCAAGCAGCGCATTTCAGATCACAGCAACTTGTTGTTTAACAAAATGTTTCCTCCTGTCACCTCTGGTTCTTTTGCTAATCACCTTAAATCTGTGTCCTCTGGTTACTAACCCTTCCGCCAGTGGAAACAGCTTCTCTTTATTTACTCTATCAAAACCATTCATGATTTTGAACACCTCTATCAAATCTCTTCTTAACCGTTCCTGCTCTAAGGAGAACAACCCCAGCTTCTCCAGTCACTCCACATAACTGAAGTCCCTCATTCCTGGTACCATTCTAGTAAATCTCTTCTGCATCCTCTCCAAGGCCTTGATATCCTTCCTAAAGTACGGTGCCAATAATTGGTCACAATACTCCAGCTGAGGCTTAACCAGTGTTTTATAAAAATTTAGCATAACTTCCTTGCTTTTGTACTCTATTCCTCTATTAATAATACCAAAGATCCCATCTGCTTTTTAACGGCCTTCTCAACTTGTCAAAGATTTGTGTACATCCACCCCCTGGTCTCTCTGTTCCTGCACCCCCTTTAAAATTGTACCATTTAGTTCATATTGTCTCTCCTAATTCTACCGACCAAAATATATCACTTCACACTTCTCTACGTTAAATTTCATCTGCCATGTGTCTGCCCATTTCACAATCAGCACTTTCTGGAAGGGTATTGAAACAAATATAAATGTAATATTTTTGTTAGTTAAGGCCCTTTGCATCTTATACAGTTTTTGTGTGATCTTGCAGTTTTCTCATTTCCTGAAGGCACTGACTCTCATTGGTTACAGTTCAATGGGTATCTCGCTGAAGAGATCATTTTCGTGTGCAACTCCAGACAGCAAGTGTTGCCAGGCTATTTATCCAGGGTGCATCACAGGTGAGTGTGTCCCACTAAACATGAATGACTCAACAGAAGTTCAGATAGCGATCAGGAGTGGGACCGTAGCTGCCTCTTTTCCCATCGCTAGACCAGACACACAGAGGCAAATTGCAGCACCCCAACTGAGATCACTTAACAGCACAGACTGGAGACTGAATCCGGCATCGTCTGGCTTGGATGACTTAGTACCTCTACCCATTAGGCAAGCTTACATGTTTTCAGTAATCAAGGTCCTTTTTAGCTTTCCATTGTAAAAAAAACATTTTTCTTCACCTCCTACTCTGAAGGCACTTACTCTTTCTGTGGTACAGTAGCACAGACTAAGAATACCTTCCAGGACTACATGGCTCAGTACCACATCAAGTGATACATTTATTGTCATTTAGTATTCTTGAGATTTGGGCAACCCTGGCAAGATAAGGCTGCACTGAGGATTGGGCGTCCTCAATTGCCCCGAGAAGTTGGTGGGCCATTCTTTTAATGATTTTTTGAAATCTGAGTGACTTGCTAAATCAGTTCAGAGAACATTAAGAGCTAACCAGGCACAGTCGACTAGACACACGTAGGACGTGAGAAGCAGTTGAGGTTTTTATAACAACAGCAGCTTTCACGGTTATTTTTCCTCTGCTGCCAGCCCACAAATTACCTAATTTATTGAAACCAATTTCCCAACTTGGCACAGGGTTTGAACTCAAATCTATGGCTACTACACTACCATACCCATGTGTTCTATTAAGGGGCATAGCACTCTATGTATTAGTAGATGTAGGCACAGTACTAGGGATAGGCATTATCTTTAGAATCCAAGTCCATTTAAAGGTGGCAAGATGTCAGCAGGTCCTCCTCGTGAATGCCAGTGGGTGACATATAGGGGGAAAAATTCAGTATCGCCCTGTTTGGGGCGCCATTATCGGCCGTTCGCAAAGTTTAGCGCATGCCGCTAATTATCGCCTCCGACGGCAAACTTGGCTTTTATCGCCCCTGGAGGTGATTGGAGCGCTAAATCAGGCGCTTCACACCTGTCTTAAGGCGCAAAGGCCAAGGAGCTACCTCAGAGCGCTGGCGAAGTTCACGTGATGTCAGTCAGCAATGGAACACAGACACAATGGCGCTGGCCAGTTCTTAAAGGGGAGGGTCGATCTTGCTCTCCATCCACATCCTGCTCATTGCAGCCTTGAATCTCGGCCTGGAGAGACCTGTACATTAAATCTGCTGGAAAGAACAATGGAGACACCCAGGGAAAGAGCTCAGAGTGCAGCCCCCACAGTCTCTTCTAAATCGATACAAGGGCAAATCAAAATGAACCTGCAAAGTGCTGCTTAGTACCCAAAGCTCCTTCACACAGCGTTGAATCTCTCCAGAAGTCTCTCTCTCTCTCAGAATGCGTGATGCAAAAATGTCACCAACAAAAAAAGGCAAGAAGCGGTCGCCTTTAAATAGCATTCCCCCAGTCCCTTCCTGATTGCAAAACGCTCCCCTCAACCTGTCGTTGCTAGCGGCAGGCGGTAAGGCAGGGGGCGCCACTCAATATCCAGTCTGGGGCGCTACCGGGGCGTTGCACACTCGACTAACGTCACGATCTGCCGGCGCAGGAGATCGTGGCGGTAGTGTTTAGCGCCGCCGCAAAATGCCTAGTTAATTTCGCGAGCGGCGCAAATATCGCCGCGCCTGGGCGCTAGTTGCTTTGCGCCCCATTAGCACCCTCTTAAGGCGCTACCGGGAAGCGCAAACCAACTGAAGTTTTCCCCCATAGTATGAACAATTATGTATAGCCGGTGAAGTACACTTCACTTTTATTTTCCTGCAGTTAGCTTATTACATATTAGTAATTACGTGAATTGCTTATTTAACTGGACGCTGAACTGTTCAAAGGAGGGTAAAAAGTTCTTGTCACGTCTCACTAATGTAATGCAATCTGCAGGACACTCTAGAGACTCTGGCAGTCAGGATAATGATGTTAGTACAGCGCAGCCAAGTTACATCTCAGGAAGTTTAGCATCCCATTCTCATCCAATAGAGTCACTGGGAACTGACAAGTACAAAGGCCCCATGGGGAATAATGACGACATCTTACTGGTAAGCCTGTGTAGTAATGAATTATTGACTGTTTGGAATACACTGGACACGTAGCATACATTGGCCTCAGCTTTACACAGGCTTATGTAAAAGAATAACAAAAAAATCTTTGTCTACTTTCCTTCAAGTGTGTTATTTCATCCCCGTTTAACCCTAACACTGCAAGCTTACATACTTTCAGGATTTAAAGTTCCTTTTCAGCTTTTCATTGTTTAAACCTATTTTTTGCCCTTCTCCCCTAGAGGTACTAAGTCTTACTGTGCTCTCATTCCATGGATGGCAACCCTGTACCTTGCCCAAGTGACTATTCTTCACGTAGAAGCCAAGACTAAGTAGATATTCATCCATGAAACAAATTACAGCCAAACTCAATTCTGTCCTAGCCTAATATATACACACAAACACACAGCTAGCAGGAGTAAGGATCAGGAGCAAGAATTCTTGCTGATATTTTACTTTCCCTAACCCATCACCTAAAAACAAATTATCTGGTCGTTATCACATTGCTGTTTGTGGGAGCTTGCTGTGTACACATTGGCTTTTTAAAAATTTGTTTATGGGATGTGGGCGTCGCTGGCAATGCCAGCATTTATTGCCCATCCCTAGTTGCCCTCGAGGTGGTGATGGTGAGCCGCCTTCTTGAATCACTGCAGTCCGTGTGGTGACGGTACTCCCAGTGCTGTTAGGTAGGGAGTTACAGGATTTTGACCCAGCGACGATGAAGGATTAGCGATATATTTCTAAGTCAGGATGGTGTGTGGAGGGGAACTTGGAGGTGGTGGTGTTCCCATGCGCCTGCTGCCCTTGTCCTTCTGCTGCGTTTCCTACATTACAACAGTGACTACACTACAAAAAAAATACTGCATTGGCTGTAAAGCGCTTTGGGATGTCTGGTGGTTGTGAAAGGTGCTATATAAATGCAAATCTTTCTTTTTACTGCCAGACTTGCTGAGTAGCTAACACCACAATCTGAGGATCAAGTATAAGACCTTCCAGAATTGCAAATGCCATTTGTTGCAGAATGCCTTAGGTCCAGAGTGTCGGGAGTCACACATGAAGAATTAGTTATTTGCAGGCAGTGCTAGAAAGCAGGTGGCACTTACAAAATTGGATCCCAGCATGAATCGCCACCTTTGGAAGAGGGTCGAATGTTAGGAAAAAATCCTGATAAAACGGTTCCTTGTGTAGGGGTAAGTGTATATAGTGCGAGTACCTGTCTGGGGCAGAGGGGAGGTGGAATGAGACAATGGTAAGTTTCCCTAACCAATGTTACCCCCCAAATTTTTTTTGGGTGCGTGGCCCCTTTAAGTGGCTGCGCGGCCCATTCAGTTTCCCGCACACGCAAAATTTAACACTGCAAAAGCCGGTCCCGGGCTGCGCGTGTTCCCTCTAATGTACAGAACACCTGTTCCATTTCCATGCTGAGAACTACTAAGCCAAGCATATTCGTAGGAATTGGAACTCGCAATCTTCTGGCTCAGTTTCAATTCCTGAACTGCTGAAGTTCCCAGGAACAGAGCGTGCGTGGGGGAGGCAACGAGACGTATAGGAAATAAATAATTTCTATATAAAATTGAACACAATTTTGGGGCTTTTCATGTTGTGATAAAGTAAGAGTGTGAAGCTTGAACAATTCACAGTATTTAAAGCCCAATAGCGTAATGCATCCCACGCACCAGAAGGGACTGTGGAACTGTACCCTAGCAAGAGCCAATGTTTTCAACAGAGGAAATAAAGTGGGCCAAATAAACAATGCATCTTGCCATTTACTAAATTTTTTACACTGATCATAAAAATAGGTATTAGCCATGGCCCAATGGTAGCACTCTTGCCTCAGAGTCAGAAGGTCATGGGCTCAAGCACCACTCCAGACTTGAGCACATAATGTAGGTCAACACTCCAGTACAGTACTGAGGGAGTGCTGCACTGTTGGAGGTGCTGTCTTTCAGATGAGACATTAAACCGAGGTCCAGTCAATGGAAAAGAAAATAGGGTGCAAATTTAAAGCGGGCTGCTGATTTGCTATCGCCCGTTTCGTACTTTTGCCGAAGATCAATTTCAGCCTCATGACCGCCAGTTTGTGCCTCTCCTTAGTGGCATATCTGAAACTGGAATTCCACCACACTATAGCACTGCCATTCTTTAACCAGGTGCCTCCTTCTCCCCTGACCAACTTTTATGACTTGCAGAGGCAAGCAGGAGTGGTGGAGAATGTATATTGTAACAGTCCACAACACAGTTCACTGGCACAATAACCCACTGTGCCACAATCCCCATGGCACTTTATTGTAAAGAACAAACTTGAAGACAGGATTGAAAATGTGAATATTTTATTGTGTTATCAATCCATTTTGTAACATTTCCACAAAAAAATTAACACTGTAATGAACTAGGCTATGGCACATTGGAAAAAATGAAGATTAAAGCTAAATTAACAGAGAAAGAATGCTACATACACACTTCTATTTACCACAGTAAGAAATTCAGACAGGTTTGGCAACAAGGTCAGAATTTGGCAAACAATTTTGCTACAAAAACATTCTTAAATGATCTTAAGTATTTTCTTTAAATGCACTTTGCGAATCTGGTTAACAGGTTAAGTGCTAAAGCTCTAGATTATCTGCATAAGGTTATCAGACAACCGAGGTGAGAACATGTACATTCCTGTATAAAATAAAATGAGTTGTAGTTTTCCCCCCCATTAATATAACCCCACAGTCTGGCAACTATCTGTCATTCATACAGCATGTGACCTTAGAGCCAAGCAAATTTTGACATCAACTTTTAAACCTTAACTTTTAGTTTTGATTGGACAAAAAAAAGTTGGGATGCTACAGTAGAGACGAGTACTTCCTAGCAATGGGGAGGGGGATGAAACGGGTTGGTTTCAGACTCCTGATCTGTATCCACTGACTGCGGAGTGTGTGTGTGTGTGCACGTGTTCGAACCACTTACTTGCAATCATTATCTAAGCTCACACATGAAGAATGGCCTTTGATGGAGATAATGTACCAGTGAAACTATGTCTGAGCAGGAGTCTCTGCTGTTTGAGGAGGAGCAAACTGACCAAAATATTTTTCAAAAACTGGCCAGCCACTTGTGGCAAGGAGTCGATTTTCTGCCTGTTGACTATGAATAGGTAGAATCTATCCCAAGTATCAGACTTGAAAACATAGGCATAACTGAAGAAAGTGGGGCAAGGTGTTGAAAATTAAAACCCATAGGGTTAACTAGATGTGAACAAAGCATGGGGGGTAGTCAGAGGAACAGGGTACTGTTTGTACATTTCTAAAAATGTTGACAACTAAATATATCTAATTTCAGAGTCACCAAAGATTTAATTTCTTCCTGTTCCCCCACGGAAGCTAAAAACCACAAAATAAATCAATACAGAACAGCCACAGGGAATATGACATCAACTTTCTGTCAAATAGGGACAGGATGACAGGTTTATCTCATTTCTCAGGAAGGTTTGAATAGCTTGCCCGAGGAAGATGGTCCCAAAGAGGTTACGCAGTTTGCTGAGTAGTGGGATAAGAAAACTGTTTACAGCTAATGATCGCACAATCTGATTAACTCACGCCTCTGCCAGAACAACTTAGGAACATCTCCTGAGCCTGTATGGAATGGGATTATTACTGGACTCGTCAAAACCTCTCCTGAAAGAAATATAGTGTATCCCTGTCAGGGCACATCAAATTTTCTGTAATACATATACTGATGACTACATAAATGTGCTACCATTTATATTGCAACGCTGCCTGTGGAGGCACAGAATGCTATCTCACAGTGTCTTCACTCACACTCTATTGGAAACACATGTCTATTGTTATTGGGTAAACTTCGGATCAGGTCTGTTGCCAGGTCCCCTCCAATTGTGAAATAGTTTGCTCCCACTTATAATGGTCACTTGGACGAGGTCCAAAAAGTGCCTTTAGCCTGTGTAACTCTTCAGGAGTAAAAGGTGAAGGGAGAAATTTGACAATGGAACAGCCACCACCTCCCCCCAGCAAAACAAAATGTTGCTTTGTTTATATTGTGCATGCGCAAAATCTCCCATTGAAGAGCCAGTAAGCGGCCTGCTTGGGGCCTCTAGACAATTGGGCGGCCACGCAGCTTAGCAGGAACTTGCTCTACACTACATAATTTGGTGAAAACTAAAGCAGTAGCTTCTGATTTCTCATCAGTAATGATTCCTCCCCTTCATCACCAGCCCAATAACCAGTCAGCTTAAAATACTTCTCAAAATCAGATGCCTACAGATTGGGTGTCTCGGTTTCCTTGCTTTTTCCTGCCTACCAGAGCAGCAAGGAGTCTAAATACTGGTTAGACAGCAATCTTTCGCCGGTGTAGAGGCAGTTAGGTCAGGAAGGTCCAGAATTGTTCCCCAAGCTGTGCTGCGGTCGCGGATCCTCAGCTGTGACAGCAATAGGGTACTACAACTGACCTCAAGGTGCCTAGGCTAGGGAGAGTATAATTCAGGCAGGGTTCCTGCTATTGATTCCTAACCAAGACTCCTGCAAAAGTGCACACACATTGACATTAGGTAAAGACTGGATTAGACTTGGCACTAATCCCTTTGCAGATTAAAAAGGAAAACTGTTAAATATGAAGACGTTGAGGATGCACTAGTCACGTGGTTTACAGAAAAATTCACCCAAAATCCCAACATCACAATGGATCGTGACACGTTTATTGAGAAGGCGCAGTTAGGCGTGGAAAATCTCATCGCCAGAAATGGGTGGTTTAGTGACTTCAAGGCTCGGCATGGTATGGTATTGCCTACAAGAAAATTTGTGGCGAGGGAAAAAGTGCCAACTTGTCTCACCTTAACGAGTGATAGACTTGTCTCCACGAAATTCAGGATTATAATTCGGGCCATATTTATAATGCAGATGAGACAACCTTGTTCTTTATGAGCATCCTGGACAAAATCTACTGTATCAAGGAGGTAAACAACATAAAGGCAGTGTTTCAATTCTCATCACCATAAACATTACTGTAACAGATAAGCTACAGCTTCACGTAATAGGGAAGTCAAAAAAAGCACGATATTTTAAAAAGGTGAAACATCTACCAATTGATTACGAGGCCAACACCAAAGTCTGGATGACGAGATATTTTCACAAGATGGATCCAAAAATTCAATCAAAAGATGACTGTTTGATTCGAAAATAGCATTAATAATCGATAACTGTTCTGTCCACCCTCATGTCAATAGTATTTGAGCCATTAAGTTAGTTTTTCTTGCTTCAAATACCATGTCCTTAATCTAGATAATGGATCCCTAACTGAAAGCTTTTAGCTAATACAAAGTCGACAGCCATGGACACCAAGGAACAGCTTATGGAAAACCTACTTGGAGGCTGTGCAACATTTTAAAAAAACCTAGTGATTGGTAAAACAAGAGACAATGCAGAATTGTTTTATGCGTGTTTTTTTCTACAACCCACGATGATGACTTCCGTGGATTCAAAGCCAATAAGTGCTGAAGTGCTGAAAAAGATGCTGATCAGGTTCTGTATAAATTCCTTGACTTGCAAAAATGAGGGGTTCGTAACTCTTGCTTTTAATAAGGATACAAATGAGCAGTGCATTGTGACACTGGCAGATGAAGGTAACAGTGCCTCAGCAAACAAGGGTCAAGACGACAGCTAGGAAGCCGAGGAACCTGAAAGGAACAGTCCAACATCGCCAATATTTGGCACATGATGTGCAAAGAAGGGTTGCAGACATTAATTTCTCAATAGGAGCCATTGAAAGAAAGGGAAGCAGCAGCTAAGTATTTGGATAAACTACAAATGCCAATCTGAAAAGAACGTGTCATGTTTGAGTTAGTATAGTCTTAAATGATGTTTTGTAAAAATAAGTTAAGGAAAATTTATGTAAATAAATGCACAGGAATTTTAAATTCAGAAACTCAGTGTCAGTGATCATATATTTATATAATTATGTCCTCTTATTTTGACAAAACACTTGTGAACAGAATTACAATAGCACCCAACATGTCGACACAAGTGGGTAGGAACACATACACGTACTATATTTATGATAAGCTTCATTAAGTTTTAAAGTAGGAAGCATGTGGAAGATGTACAAATTGTGGAATTTTTCTTAACAGAGATTCAGTTATTGCCAAGGATGGACATGTCACATGAGCGAACTGCTAGTGAAAGCAGGCTTACGAAATAGTTAAAAAGTATTATTGCTCCAGAGCTTCAGGATTTTCCTCCAACAAAATTAGATTTGCTCACTCCAGTGTAAATAGAGAGCCCTGCAGCCAGAGCAGCAATCTGGGTCAGGTGAGTGATCTGTTCACTATTATCACAACAATGTGCTGCCACAGAGCAGTGAGTGGGGTGGAACTGTGATGCGGGTGAAAGTGGCTTTCCTGGCTGGTGCCGGCTGTGTGGAAACAAACAATTTAGTGATGGAAAAAATGTAGTGTGAAAAACGGAGTCCTAAATTGCAAACCATGCACAATGCTGTGTTGAGAGACAACAAATGGAATGTATCCTCAGTGTTGAAATCAGGCCTCAGAGCACTGCCTCCTCCCCATCTCATTCATAGAATCATAGAATAGTACAGCACAGAAGGAGGCCATTCGGCCCATCGAGTGTGTCAGTTCTTTCAAAGAGCAATGCAGTTAGTCCCACTCCCCTGCTCTTCCCCCATATCCCTGCAATTTTTTTCTCCTTCAAGTATTTATCAAATTTCCTTTTTGAAGGCTACCAGTGAATCTGTATCCACCGCCCTATCATGCAGTGCATTCCAAATCCTAAACACTCGTTACGTAAAAAGGATTTTCCTCATGTCTCCTCTGGTTCTTTTCCCAATCACCTTCAATGTGTTCCCTCTGGTTATTGACCCTTCAGCCACTGGAAAAGGTTCCTCTTTATTTACTCTATCAAAATCCTTCATGGTTATAAACACCTCTTTGCCAGAACCTGAATGCCATGGAGTCCCCTAAATCCTACCCTTTCTGATAATCTAAAGGTGAACAGCCAAGCTTACCTCATCTTCCTTCCTACTCTGTTCAATCTTGGGGTGCCCTGCACTATGACCTCAGTTTCTCAGTAAAAAAAAAATGGAATGATGTTTCATTTACTCTGCAAAAAAAATACAAATTTTGAACAGGATAGGCATTGCTGCAGATCATGTACCTGTACTCATCTCAAATTGTACATGATGGGGATGGAGTGTACTTTTTTCTCCTACCAAAGCCAATCAATAATTTGAGTTTAAAAAAAGTAATTGACAACAGACTTTTCTAATTATCTGCATTTCATGAGTAACACACTGATTTCTGAAGAGTTACCTGCATGTACTTTATTTCCCTCAATTAGTTTCATGGAGTATGTTGTATTAAACAGAATAAATAAAGTGTTTTTGAATACCAACATTTTAAGGAAGCCTAAAGCAATTCTTAAATCTCAGACAATTTAGCTACATCTTATGCTTTGAGCAGTTGGCAAGAGTCTGCACCATCAAAACATCTCTCAGGTTGGAAGGTCTGATAATGGGAGACACTCCTTACTGTTGAGGGAAACCACACTCAATGAGCACAGAGTTAATTAGGGTGAAGTGTGCTTTTGGTCACCCACTAAACTGTATTATAAACATTGCTGTTAGGAACAACCAACAACTGATTTCTATTAATTATAAAATGTGCTAATCACAAAACAACTTCAAAACCTTTCCTTTACAGAAAGACAATATTAAAGATTTATAGATACTGGTACTTTGGTAAAGTGGAATTATCTATCGATCAGACACTTGTTTAAAATGAAGAAGTTAACTGAATTAATGAAAAAGCCCCTTTTACTGATGCCAATAACGTTCAATGAGATCAAACAAAACTGGGAAGCCCAGGAGGAAACGAATTACAATACAGCCTTCGACTGAAATTCCCCATCCGATAACTTACTGACTCTTGGCTGTGGCACTAAAGGATGGAGATGGACATGAAGTCTGCAGATTGGCACCTGCTCAGATGGAAAGAACCAGGGGATGACTCCAGCTGGCCTACTCATGCACATTCTAGTTTAAAAGTGACATTTGCAGAGGCTTGAGAGCAAGTCACCCTCTTGCTCTTTTACTCAAGAATAGGGCATAGCAGGGGCATCGAAGCAACTTAATACCCTTCCTACATTACTCTTTTTGAGCTAGAAAATCTCCAAATTTGGCCAAAATCTGAAGCCAAAGGCCTAGTACAGGTAGACTATCCTTTATCCGAACTTCCGAAAACCTCTAAAAACCGAAAGTTTTTTCGTTCAGCGTAAGTCGTGCGCACGACATGACCAGAGTGGCGCACGACTTACGCTGAGCAGGGCAGAGGGTCACAGAGTTCCCTCCTGGGTAGGAGATTGCAGGCCGAGCCAGGCAGTGTGAAGGAGGTACCGGGAGAGTGAACCCAACAATACAGCAGCCCGTCCGATATTCTTTTCTCCCCCGACCCGACCCGCGGCCCGTCCGATATTCTTTTCTCCCCCCACACCCGACCTGACCCCCGACCCGTCCGATATTCTTTTCTCCCGACCCGACCCGAACCGCGGCCCGTCCGATATTCTTTTCTCCCCCCTGACCCGGACCCCCCCCACCCCGACCCCCCCCCCCCACACCCCGACCTGAACCGCAGCTCATCCAATATTCTTTTCTCCCCCCCCCCCCCCCCCCACCCGACCGGATTTGCCGGCCAGCTTAGTAGGAGTCAGCCAATATCCGGCTTTCCAGAGAAGCAGGAAAGGGAATGAGACACGGAACAGTCGCAAGAGGTAGCCTGAACTTTTAAAATTTATATTAAATACAAATTTCCCAGTTTTATAATAATACCTTCTGAAATCCAAAAAATTCCAAAAATCGAAACTCAGCTGGTCCCAAGGCTTTCGGATAAGGGATAGTGTACCTGTATAGCAACCTTGTAGCATTCCAGAGTCCTCGCTTTTTGAAAAAATTAACTCCTGGGTCAGATCTGTTTTGCCTACAGTAAAACTGCCCGAGTTTCTGAACTTGATTTTTCACCCCATTAATTATAGAGATTGAGGTCACCATGTCATTATACAACACATTATGGTGGCAACTGGCACATTTTGCCTTAAGAGCCACGTAATAAATGTTGGCATTAATGTTTGAATTGCAGATTTTTTTTATTTGGATACAAAAATGAATTTCCCATTTGAGGAAATTACCACAAACACTTAGGTCAGAAATTTCACCCAGAGTTGGATCTTTTGAGAATTTGTCACTCACTTTAAATCAAGATCTTGGTGACATAGCTAAATTAACTTTAAAAAAAATTATAAACATTCTTTGATCAAATAAAGATTGACCAATTATTCAGCTATTTATAATGCAGAATACATTTTAATATAAAGATTTCATGCTCTGAATACATAGGTGGTATCTTTGTAAACTGCAGAGTCTGTCTTCCATTGTCCTTTCATTTTGAAATATACACATAAGCCAGTAACATTTTTAAACTTATCCAGTTAAAATAATAACCGTGTTAAAATAATCTGCCAAGTCGTCTATAGTTGTAAAACTCAACAAAAGTTTGAGCTGCCAAATCGGAGGGGAAGAATGAGAACTTTTCCTTCTCAAATTAGAAATTTAAACAAAAACATTCAGGTCACTTAGTCTCCGATTGATGCCATCTTCAATTCGAATGGGACCACAGGACTCCGGGTTGCTCCAATGTTTGTCCTTTTAGAACAAGGGTGTCCAAATGAGCTTATAGATGTGGTCTCCAAGCCCTGCCATTCTGGCCCACAAAGCCCAACAAAATCTAGTCACATTTAGATTTTTATTTAAAGTTGTTACATTTCTCCCGTTTTAATTTTGTGGGACCGTAGGTTTGGAAAGGGCTGTCTTAATACTGTTTTTTCATTAGTGGATAGATCCTAAATCAGAAAACCAAGAACTAATAATCTTGAAATACATACAATTTAATGGGAACATGGATTTAAAATTTATATGTGGCCCAAGGCTCATACAGACAAAAAGTTTGGATAAGCCTGTTTTACAGAAAGTTTTAATTCAAGCAACTGTCTTATTTTAGATGCTGAATATCAAAAAAATCTGTACTTCAATTTTTCTGACATTTTTGGCACCTTTTTGTGTTCCCCCACCCCACCCCTCAATTTTCTCCACTTCTCTGAAAGGCACTGACTCAACAACAACTTTTAGTTATTTGGCGCTACTCATGTGCAAGATGATGTCTCTGAATGCTTTACAATAGGAAGGGGATATGGTGGACCCAGAGCATGGGGAAAGGGAAGTGGAATGGATGGGATGAAGAAATTGAAAGAACAATTGAAGGAGGATTTTGAGAAGATTTTTGAAAACAGTGAGTGGATAGCAAGGCTGAGGGAGCTGGGTAGAGAATTCCAGTGGGAAGGGTGGCACTGGTTGAACAAACAGCTGCTCATGGTGAAATGGAGGAAGTGTCTGGGTTAAGGCTTCACAGGCAGTAGTTGCCCTTAGGTACCTCATCTAATAGCCAATGTGCCTCACAATATCAGCAGGCAATTTGACTGTAATGGGCATCTCAGCCAAGCCCAATCATTTCCTCAGCTAAGGTTCACAAAATTCACTTCTAGCAGGGGTTCTTGGATTTCAATCAGAAGTGGGAACCCTGATGATTTTCCCCATTTAAACTTGGGGCAATGAGGCCAATCATAGTGCCACTTCCAACGCCGTGACTGAGGACAACTAATTCAGCACAGATTTTGGGTGGAACCCAAGAGCTTCCTGGTCCAGTTACTCACTGGATAAACTCACTGAACAACTTGGGGGGGAGGGGAGGGAGAGAAATTTAACACCTTTAAAAAAAAAAAAAAAAAAAAAAATTAATGCAGAAATTTTTTCAGGCCATCATTTGCACTTAGTAGTTTTGAAAGGCGTAGTATCAAATGCTCAATGTTCTGAATGGTAAAAGAATGCTTATTGATTAGGAACATTCCAAACCCAGGAAGAATGGTTGTTAGTGAACTGAAAGCACTGCTGTGTCCTGCTTGTTATTCTTTTCAGGATATAAATATGTGTGTGTGTGTGTTGGGACACACAGTTCTGTTATTTCTACTGTTACTAATTAATCGTATAAAATTGCATTTAATATGGTTTATATTGTATTCATTAGAATTCATTTGATTAAGGGATCAACTTTTTTATGTCTTAACTCAGTGTTTTTTTAAATTTCATACTCCAGTAACATTTTTGGTAAGATTTTGGTTTTAGCAAATAAATATTCAGGGTTTTATTAGCAACCTGAAATAAAATGCAGTTCTTTACAGTTCAGAAATAAATTGTAGCACAACGTACTTTTGCTAACACACAATATAATCATCGGCAAGTAACTGTCCTTGAAGTTGTAAACATTATTTACAGGGGAGAAAAACTTGACTAACTGTGTCCTGATCACATTTTAATTTGAACATTGTGCATTCTAAATTTCTCTTCTGCAAGCAAATATCAAGGACTTGAAACAAATTGCTCCTTTAAAAAAAATTCTCTTCTCGCCTGATGTGCTGACTTACAGTAGCACACCCAAATAGCCAAGTTTCATAATGGGCAGTCTGCTTAACTGAGCCACGAGTTGAGTTCTACAACTGAAGGTTAACAACATGTTTAGAGAGCAAGGGCTATCTGTTTGATTGACATCATTATGTAGTGGTGTATATCTAACCTGGAGACCTCCAAGGACCCAGTTGAGATAATCACAGTCCAAGCTCACTCATGAACAATGGCCACTTAAGCATTAAGCTGGAAAAAAAAATCAATGAAAAACAGGAAGAAAATAATTAAAATGACCAGCTTGGGACACAGACCAAATAGAAGTCAGTGGCTGAACTGGGGACAATATTAACTATTGTTTGGCAACTACATTTCCAGAGAATAGTTCTGGGATACCACCAGTATTAAGCATACGTGTACCTGAATGCTGAAAATGAGAAGATATCCCATGATATCAAAATGATGGGAAGTGCTAGACTGACCCTACTGCAGAACACTTGTAAAGTGGCATTTAGTTATTAGTAATCAATACTTATTAAAATTGAATATATTTTAGTGTGATATTAATAAAAAAACATGCTAGACTGGGCACAATGATTCAATTTATGAATTAATTATATCATTTTGAATGTTGAACCTACCTCTATACCTTTAATAATTAGAATCGTAGGAATTTACGGTACAGAAGGAGGCCATTCAACCGTGCCAGCCGAAAAAGAGCTCTCCAGCCTAATCCCACTTTCCAGCTCTTGGTCCGTAGCCTTGTAGGTTACGGCACTTCAAGTTCATATCCAAGTACTTTTCAAATGTGATGAGGTTTCTGCCTCTACCACCCTTTCAGGCAGTTAGTTTAAATTATTACAAATAAAAATATTTCAAGAAAAAAATATTGAAAAAGTTCCTTGGTAGCATGCCAATGGAGTATGCATTACAGGTAGTTCCAGAAATGTATGTTCAACCTACCCACCATCAATTATGAGATAATATCTCGATCAAACTCCTCTTTTTTACAATTTCAGATGAATGTATTACCTATGAATTGATTCAAATGAATACACCAACATGCCAAACATTTGGACGTAGGATTCCTAATTAAACCCTTTTGTACGGGGAATGCTACAAGTGGCCTCAGTATCTCCAGGCTAGGGAGGAAAACGATCAGTCAGAATTTCTACTCCCAAGTGCTGCCCAGTGCACATGTGTGGACATTCAGTAAGTACAGAGTTAGACTGGCTGCCTATGATTGAATAGTAGTCCTGATAATCTAAGTTTACACATGGAAAATGGTCACTTGGGAAAGGTACTGGAGGGTTGCTGGCAATCATATCCCAGCTTAAGCCATCACAGGGAGCAGCAAAAGGGAAAAAACAGAATCAATATTGGCAGATAAAATCAACTCATGCAAAGTAGATTATTTGTGTGTTTAACCATGTAAGCATTTAATGGGAGAATCTACACCAACTTGAGTCAATGGCAGCCTGAAAAACTGATCATTGGTCAGCTAAAATTAAGTCTAGGTAACTAAAAAATGCAGCCACACCCAATCCAAGTCAAATTATTTTTGCATATACAATGACTACTAGTAATTAGAGTTTGAAGGCCACTATCAGAAAAGGGGTTATATTTTATGTTGTGTAACGACTGTGCTGTGTGAATGATTGTAAGTACGGTGCACAAAAGTACTGCCAATATTTATAGATTTTTTGTGCATAGATATTGAAACATGTTCTTGTAGTTCCAGGTCCAAGGTTAGACTGTGGCAGAAGGACAGACCACAGTAAGGTTCTTTCACAATATGCCTTTCTAACTCTCCTCCCCCCCCCCCCCCCTCAGTAATTTCTTTGATAACATTTTGGACTATTTCTACAAGTACAGTAAAATTCATCTATGAAGTGTTTTAATTTTTCATTTGGGGAATTTATTTTTCCCATTTGTCCAATGACTGGGGCAGAATGGCAACTTGTTTGGATATTTTACTCCCATTGAAAATAACAGGGACTTGAGTACACAATGCATATTTTTATGCCCCTTGGGCTCCAGCTGCAGCTGACTGGAACATGTCCTACAACATTTTGCATTGCAAAAATAGAGTTTTTAAAATTGATGGAATGTTTCCTGATCTAGCAAAATTTTGTGGATTAAGTGTCCAATTTGCATCATAAATAGATTCCAAATTACATCACACTTTTTAACCTTTGGCTCAAAACACTGGTTCAAAGGGTTGGGCTGGTGTCATAATGCAGTCCACTGGCACGCCAATATGCAAGTTCACACCTGCAATGTGCCACATTTTGAAGTTTCAATCTTGGTCACTGTGGTTAAGTTAGAATTGTTTGGATCATTTACATAAAAATCAGATTGTGTTTTTGATCAAGATATTGAATTGATCAGTTTTCTTAATTTAATTAGAAGCTTTGTTCCTTTGATTCACTGTAGTTTATTCCATTGTGAAGATTTGTATAATCAATGGAGCTGTGCAAGTGTTCATATATTTCAGGATATTCAATATTCTGCTGATATGTATGAAATAATGTTGTGTTTGTCTGGAAACCTCTGCAAAGAGTTAACAGAGGTGTTGGTTTCGACAGCAAAGGAAGGGATTTGAAACAGAAGAGGGACTTATTTTGAAAGCAGTTGTTTGAAGCGAACAAGAGGTCTCAGAAACAAGGCCTGCAAAAAGGTGAACAATGAGAGTGAACAAGAGGCGTAATGAAATTACTACTCGTTATTAGAAATGATTGAACTCAAGAAGCTGTTCTTAGTGCAAGTCTATGTAATAACTTTAGGTAATATGCTCTATTAGGGACTTCTGCTACATAGATAGTATTTATCTCATATTCCTTTGCCGGACAGATTTTCATCTTTCATCACCTGGGCAGTAAGCATTGTCAGGGAGGAGAGCAGAGAGGAAAATTGGGTGGGGAGGGCTGCAGGCTTGTTATTGAAAACACACAATTTTCCTACCATTAATTTAAATGGAAGGAAACTCGGGCGAGTTCTGTTACCAGTGTATAATCTTCCATGCCCGATTTTTTTCTTGGTGTTCTGCCCAGGATGCTTAACACCAATTTTCCCCCTAAGGTGCGTGGGTGCACAGCCACACATCAATCAGTAGGTCCAGCACAGGCCTCTCGCAAGCCGTTGCCACTGGAAGATAATGCGCAGCAAATCTAAAGGGACAGCGCACAAAAACAAAATTAGAGGGAACATTGCTTAACACCCAGGCAGTAAAGATGAAAATGTACTCTGTTGTTTGTAAATAAAGAAATTAATTGTTGTTTCTAAAACCGCTTGTCTGTGTGGCAGTATCTGGCATTGTAAAGAGAATTTGGCAATGTGTAGATGACTACTTCCAGTAAACAGATCACTGGAAGTAGAGTCAATGTTAGCCCCTCTGGTTCACACCTTTGCAAGAGCATAGAAAAGGTACAGCACTGGTATCAAAAAGGTACAACAGTGACTGCACTTCAAAAGGGATTCACATTGGTTGTAAAGCATTTTATAACATCCCATGGAATTTTTAAGGCGCTATATAAATCCAAATTCTTTCTTTCCAGATTGCGGGGAAGAAGGGTTTGCTTACTGGTGTTAAGACAGCAGAGAGGGGTGATGGCACTAAAAACCTTAAACAGCCACGGTGGTTGGGGATGGCAGAGTTGAAGCCATGTGCTTCCCACAGGCAGGAAAGGACACAGCAATGAAGCGGTCACAAATTCCCTCAGACTGTCAGCACAAGTAGCAGTGCCCTGCCGCCTAGTACGAAAGCAACTTCAAAAATCATCCAGATATGTACACTATGTATCTTGCAAAATAGAAGTAGTGCCGAGTGAATTAAAAAAATACAATAATTTCAGCTTAGGGTTTCTGAATAATATTCACCATCTGAACATCTTGATGGAATTATTACCTCCAACACTTTCAGTACTGAAAGAGTTGAGAAAGTTTGAGTTTGCTGTGAATATAATATGGATAGTTATTTACGAGGTTAATGGATCCGTGTGCGTAATGCAGACTGGAGGGTTAGAAGACATTGCAAACTTTAAACTCAGGCAAGTTGTTTTGTCACCTACACCCTGAAACTGAATGAATGCTTATAAATTCATGTACACATAGATTTTGGTTATCATTTATAATATATACACACAAGACAGTGAATTTCCATTTCAATTTTCCCTTACTACTGCAGTCCATTTCTTTGATGTGGAAGCCTTCCAATGTTGGTAGGGCAAAGGCTATTCTCAGTTGTATGAGGTAGGACCTGAAGGTATATTAAGATCATGCAGCATTACCAGGTAGTTATTTTTATCCCACAGGAAAATTCACTATCTGGGTAGATATCATTCACATTTGGCAGTTGTGATTAGAAGGAAAACCTCTCCACAAGATACAAAAAAACTAACTTACAAATGCATGTAACTACGACCGCTGTATAAACGCTACACTTTCAAATTAGGAATTTAAAAAAAAATTTAAAGACTGTTAACAGGGAAAGTACAAAGTAAAATCCCAGTTGGCACTAGTACTTTCCCATTTCATCTGGTGTTGCGTGAAGAATCAAGCTGCTCTTACACTAGTTTGTTGGCTTTAAATCAGCAGCACGCATTCTCTATCTCAACACATGTATTGGGATTCTATCCCTATAGTTTTGTGTGAACTCACAACAACCAGGAAGCAAGCACTGTTGTGTTGGCCAAGTAATCTGCACTGAAAATAGGGATACCAGAACTTCCCTGTTTTTTAATAATTCTATTTTGAAATACAATCTGTAGCACTTGCTGATTTCATTTGAAGATTGGGGTTTTCCCAAAATTTAATAGCTTCACAGTCCATAAAAAAACGATGGATTTAATAACTTCCCCAAATCAATAATTCAGTCAAATCTTAGCCAATTAGAAAGCAGATCTATGTCCAAAGAGAGACGAGAGTTAGCAAGGCTACTTAAAGTTTTAAATGTATGATTTTTACTATTTCAGCATTTACTACTCTCAACAGTGTTTTGAGGGTCACCAGAGGAAAGTAGTAAATAAGTTAGGTGCAAAATACATTGCTCTCCCAGCCAGTCTTGGCCATTAGTGATCTCTCCACCTCTGCAAAATGCCAAACAGCCAAATGCGCTTTAGCATCATGTGAATATATTTTTTAAACCAATACTGATGCCAATATATGCAGTGTTCAATATAAATTAGCAGTTGCCAGTGTAAATTAAGACACACTGCAACAGATTCTATTCTTTACCACACAACCTAAACCCAAAATGTTAATACAAAGGGTTAAACTGCTTCTGATCTACCACACACACAAAGTTACACTCTGGGAACCCTTGCTGCACACACAGTACTAATTTAACAATGTTCAATTTTCTAAAACACATTTTCTGACATATCCTTGATTGAAACGGATGTAGATGCTTGGGGCGATAATATTATTTCACTAAAAGCTCTCACCATTGAGCAGAATTAATTAAACTTTCTAACAAAACTAAAGCACCCAGTATTAGTCAAATTGAATAAATTGAATAAGCAGAGTAACTTAAAAGTGCCCTTATTTACAAACCCCCGTTAAGTACTTAGTAATGGGTATAAACTATTTCCTCTTCATTTTACGTTTAGAAATACTTAAGACATTTAATTTAGGATCTCTATTTTGTGTTAAGTATTCCAAAATTTATTAATACCAAAAGGTGCTCATACTGTACAATTCCATTCAATTGGGTTTTCTGGTAGTGAGAGAGCTTAACAGATCCTTTTCTTCCCTCTCGCCGCACCCCCCCCCCCCCACCCCCAACTAAAAAAAGGGACAACAAATTTATCAACTGATAATTCAGTCAAACCGTAGACAAATTAGAAAGCAGAACGATGACAAAACATACCCCTTTAAAAGCCCTCCCTTGCTTGGTCTGGTGAAATTAATTCTCACCGGCTGAAATTTCTAAACCCCCGTTGCTAGATTTGCAATCGTTGTTCAACTGTAGTTCTGAAAAAACAAGTACAATCCCTATTTAGACACCTGTATTCATTGTTTTGAGTATTTCTTGCTGTTGGCAATCATGAATCAGATTCTAATGCGCTGTGCTTCGTCTGTCTGTGGGCAAGGCTATAGGATAATGCAGGGTTTTTTCTCCTTGAAAGGATTCTCAGACGTCGGGACTCCAAGAATCAGCGGGTCGCTCCGGGCATGCTGCTCGCAGTAATTCATAAGGTCTACAGCAGCTTTGGATACCTGTTACAAGAAAACAATTTAAAGAAATCATTCAATAAAATTATCCTGGGTATACAATGTGGTAACATTAATATTCCTTGCCCCCTTCCAATTTCCTGCCTTCCTTACCTGAAGGAGTCAACTCTTGCTGGGGAACCATTTCACAGACAACAGCAGCCCTCTGGTGCCTTGCTCACGTGTGAGCTTAGACAGTCAGCAAGCTATGTTGTTCCATGGGCGTCCGTCACCTTCTGGTACCTCACCCAAGTGGGCACACTTTATGTGAACCTAGACAACAAATGCCAGGAGGCTATTCATCCTTGGTGACATCATAGATGAGCACAATTCTGACGTTGCTCAACATCAAGATACAGATCACTTCTAGCAGGATTAGTAATAAAGAGAGGGACCTCCAGATGATTTTCCCCTCCTTAACCCAGGAATGCTGGAATCAAATGTGGCACCCGTGTCACAGTAGCAATCAGCTAACTCAGTACTGACTAAGTATTGATTAGTAATTTTCCTGCTCTGCATATGTTAACTATTTCACTCTTTTAACTAGCTGAGCCATTGGTAAAACCTTACATCATTTTTAAATTTCACATACACCGCAGAGGAATTGACCTGGATTAACCCAGATCATATTTGCATATTGACAATTTACCCACAACGAGAAAAGGAAAGCTGTCGGCAATCAAAGTGGTGAGTCACACCCTTCTTTTTCACCACCTCCAAGTTCCACACCATCCTGACTTAGAAGTATATTGCCGATCCTTCGTCACTGGGTCAAAATCCTGGAACTCCCAACCTAGCAGCACTGTGGGAGCACCTTCACTACACGGACCGCAGCGGTTCAAGGCGGCGGCTCACCAACACCTTCTCAAGGGTAATTAGGGATGGGCAATAAATGCTGGCATTGCCAGCGATGCCCACATCCCATAAACAAATAAAAATATATATATATTTGTACGCCATGCACACGTCAATGTGTTGTTGACAAACCAGGAGGCAAAAATGGTCATCTGTGCACTCTCAGATGCATTTGCAATGTCTTAACATTTACAGAGCAAAGCTTAGAAATTCGGTGGGCTGCGCCACCAGTTAGCACCCAAAGAAGGCACTTAGTGGGTTTAGCGCCACTGGCCACGCCTCCCGCGAAATTTAGAGGGGCACTAATGGCGGCGTTAGCCGGTAGCGCTGCGCTGCCACCGATGAAGTCATCGATGTGCGCAGCGCCCCGCTACCGCCCCGATATTTGGTAGCGCCCCCCCCCGCTGTAACGCCGGTCGTAATTTGCGACCGGTTCAGGGGGGCCTACCTGCGGCAGTAGAGGCGCAAATTAAAGGAGGTGCGGGGCGGCCATCTTTGTTGTTGGCCGCCTGCCAGCACCTCTCTGCGCTTCTGTCCCCGGCCTCCTAACCCCACCCCCGCGTTGTGCCGGCTGTGTCCCAAGAGCCTGGCACTTCTCGGTGCCGGGCTCTTTTGCCGGCACTCGTGATCTCCGATCGCGCTGCAGCAGGCCCCTCCCCTTTAAGAAGGGGAGGAAGGCCTGCAGTACTGCAGCGCGCCGTGCCGCAGCGTGGCGCTGCGGCACGTTGCGCTGCGATTTTCAGTTGCAGCGCCCCAAGACGGATGCGGGGCGCCGCGCTTCCGTTTGGGACGCTCAAACTGAATATCTGGCTGGCGCTCACGGCTCCTTCCGGGGCGGTACTTCCGGCGCCCAGGCGAGACTGGCGCCCCAAACAGGGCACCACCGAATTTCTAGGCCCAAATATTTTATTGTGCAAGAACACTATCTATATACGGACAATACTGATTTTGCCATGGAAGGACCGAAATATAGGAAGTTTAAAAAGGGCTCTCCCATAGTTGTGTGGGTTTAGCCAGTGAGTACCTGAGCCATAAAAAACAGGAAGCTCCCAGGTATGAGTTAGCTGATCAGAGTTGCAGTGGCAGTAGTGGTGCTACAATTAGCCTCAATGACATGACTTGTCCGTGATGCCCTCGTGGTTGACAGTCTGCTGAAACTCACCGTCAATGGTCATACATGAATAATGGCCACTTGAGTGAGGTAGTGGAGGGTGATTGGCATCCATGGAACCATACCCTAGGAAGGACTGAATGCCTTCAGGAGAGGAGGGAGGAATTGATAAAAAAAATTTTTTTTAAAAACAGTGTTTGCAGAACAGCTTTGCATTAAAGTACCATTCATTAGTATGAATGATGATAATAGATTTTGTATGTGGCTGTAAATATTTATCAATAGTACATCTGATTATTGAAAATGAGCTCAGTGTAACTGAGAAGTTTTTTTGAAAACAAAGCATAGCTAAACAGCACAAGCCCTACCATACAGAAATATGTCTTCAGTTAGCCCATCATGGCAGCTCTGATAGTCTATAAATAATCCTCATCCGAGACGTCCAGAGCTAAGAGAGGAAGCATGGTGGCAGGAGGAAGCATGGTGGCAGGAGGAAGCAGCGGGGAACTGTAGAAGCTTCTTACAAAAGGAAACCATACAAATCTAGACATGGAATTTCCCTGTGTTCCTGGTGCAGATTCAGTACTGTAATACAGTACAGTTAAAGTTTTATAAAATCAACTCAAGAACTCTATAAATAAAGTTGATCTAAACAGGAAATTGGTCTTGTACCAACATTGAAACTGGTTAGTCTGGCGCTTGTCCAGTGAGCAGAAAATAATTTTAACATATAACTGCTGTGCAATATTGAATAACTACTAAGGTGATCTTAGACAGGACAGTAGTAGGAGTGATAAAATTGTTCTCAATGCCCCTTTTGGGGGTGTGGAGAAAAGGGAAAGCAACCAGGGTTTCTCTTGCTGACCACAATCCAATGCCCCATGCTCGAAGGTCAAGTGTGGGACTCAGGTGAGGACAGGCTTTGCGGTAATGCCCCCTGTTGTTGAAGAGTAGACCATTACTAAGCATCAAGGCTTCCATGCAAATAGTCTCCACACGGTAAGGTACTAGAGTGCACCAGATGCATGTGGAACTGTAAGGAGAGGGAGAAGTTTCAGCCTTGGCTGAGTGGTAGCACTCGCACCTCTGAGTCAGAAGGTAGTGGGTTCCAACCCCACTCTAGAGAGTTGAGCACATCATTTTGGCTGACATTTCAGTGGAGTACTGAGGATGGGCTGCATGGTCAGAGGTACTGTCTTTCAGATGAGATGTTAAACCGAGTTCTCGTCCACCCTCTCAGGTGGACATAGGCCCCATGCTACCATTCACAGAGTGGGGGAGCTCTCCTGGTGTTTGGGCCAATGTTATTGGTGCAACCAACATCAATGAAAAAACATTCTGGTAATTTCTCTCATGGCTGTTTGTGGGACCTTGTGCATAAATTGGCTCCTACATTTTACTGCATTATAACAATGACTACACTACAAAAGTACTCCATTGGCTGTGAAGTGCTTTGGGATGCCCTGAGGATGTGAAAGACTCGATAAATCTCTCTTATATTCACATTGCATGTTGCTGTTTTTGCCTTTATAAATCTGCAGAGTAGAATAGTTTCTTGTGTATCCTGCCTTCACATGTTTTAACAGTATTTTCAGGCACAAGACTGAACACATCACCAAAAGTGGTTCTGAATTGTTCTTTATCAACCAGGCCAAAAAAATCTCAGTAGTAAACATGTCTGCCAGACTCAACATTTCCCAGTCTCCCTGGCAATGATGATTCACTTGTTTATTGAATTTGGCGATATGATGGTCCAAGTAATTTTTGCTTGATGTAGGAATGCATGAATGTATGGAATGCACTGCAGTGGGTGACCCTAGTGTCTGTAACAAGTTGCAAATTAAAAGGAAATATTGATCTGGCTACCAACCAGACTGACTCAGTGATAAGTTTCCAGTCTGGGAAACCCCCCCAAGAAGAATACTGCATCTTCCTCAAATCAGGTATGGATTTAAAAAAAAGGTAAAGAGAGAGTTAAATATAGCAGTCTTTTTTGTGGGAAATATTTATTGCTATCTAATGGTCCCTGTCCAGTGCTAGCACTGTGGTGTAATATTTGAAGTAATGAATAACGGCAGCAAGATCAAGTTAAATTATACTATACTCAGGTAAACAACTGCTTTGAAATAAGAACAGCACTGTACAACATGCAGTCCACCCCAGTCTTAATATGGCAGCTAAAAAAATGTGCTCCTTCTACTTTTTGCCCATCTCTGAAAGATACTGATTATGCCGGAGGAAGAAAAGAGAAAAGGAGAAAAAAGGAAAGAAAGAAAAAGGAAATAAAGAAAGAAAAGAAAAAGAATAGAAAGAACAGAAAGACTTGCATTTATGTAGAGCCTTTCATGACCTCAGGACGCCCCAAAGTGCTTTAAGTACTTTTGAAGTGCAGTCACTGTTGTAATGTAGGAAACGCGGCAGCCAATTTTGCACACAGCAAGCTCCCACAAACGGCAACGTGATAATGACCAGATAATCTGTTAGAGTGATGCTGATTGAGATAAATATTGACCAGGACACTGGGGATAACTCCCCTGCTCTTCTTTGAAATAGTGCCATGGGATCTTTTATGTCCACCTGAGAGTGCAAACAGCACCTCTGACAGTGCAGCGCTCCTTCAGTACTGCACTGCAATATCAGCCTATATTTTTGTGCTCAGTCTCTGGAGTGGGATTTGAACCAATAACCTTCTGAATTAGAGGCAAGAATGCTACCAACTGAGCCACAGCTAATGCCAAAAGCCTAGGCAGGTTAGTTAATTGTGGATGGCCTTGCAGCCAAACATGACCCCATTCTCACACGACATTCATACGTGCATTTTTCCACAGGATCCATTAAGAGATATCAGGATCTCCTCCCTAGCCCAGGATCATTCCCAATGAATACATTTAAACGTCTGCAGTAGATTTCAGTTATAACGGCAGAGATTTTCTTTACCGCGGCGGGCAACGTTGGTGGCGGCTTCCTACCCCGCTGCTGGCTCCATCCCGCTCTGGAAAATGATTTTACATTGATGGGGCTTGTTAAGCCCGCCCAGTGCTTTTGCTGGTCCAATTAGAGGAAGCGGGTCTGGTGACGTCATTCATGACTCATCATCGGCCGGTTTCCTTAAAAGGACCATGGCCAACTTTCTTTTAACATTTGTGCTGTCAGTGTTCCACAGCATTGAAGTGCTGCAAACACTGACAATGACGGCATAGAGGTGCAGGACTGCACCCAGGTTCTCCCATGACTCCCTCCATATGACCTCCTCTTCCCATCCGATGGGCTGAAGACACCTCCCCAGGAGACCAACACAGCCTGGTTGCACATTGCACAGGAAGGCACAAGCAGG
Organism: Somniosus microcephalus; assembly: GCF_052327205.1. NCBI lineage: Eukaryota > Metazoa > Chordata > Chondrichthyes > Squaliformes > Somniosidae > Somniosus > Somniosus microcephalus. The sequence goes on from NC_140999.1 coordinate 10,069,341, forward strand.
GATGTCGTCAGAAGGACCTGGGTGCAGTGGCGCAAACCTTTCAATGATCTCAGTGGATCATGAAACATTAGTACAAAGCCACACTCACCTTCATCTTGCTGTGCCTCTCATCACATCCCCATCACGCTGCCTTCCCTACCCTACCCCTGCACATCCTTACCCACACCAACTTACCTTGCACCTCCACCTATCCTTCTCTCTCTATCTATATTATCACATCCCCATCTCACTAGCCACCCCCCATACTAGTGCAATCATACCAACTAACAACACACAAGGGTAGCCACTTTGGCTTTTTATCCAATGTTCATGTAAAGTTTCTGTCAATGCGCTGTCAAACATTGAAACCTTTATTTTCAACACTTTGCATTCTTGGGACAGATTTGTGCGCACCTTTGGAAGTGGCTTAGTGAGTTGCAGTGAATGAATGGTGAGACATAACAGTACCTCCCGCAATGGTGATGAGTGTGAAAGGAATGGCTTGGACATTGTAGGGATGCTTTATGGTGTTGGTGTAGGGTGCTGCCAACCTGGCGCATCTTGTGGCAGCCAAGGTGTACAGCATCAAGAGAAGTAAATCTGGCCATGGTGAGGCCATCCCTGGCCTCCCGGGCAGCAATGTGCTCAGGTGCTGATGCCCTGTGTCCTGTGCAGCATCAGGTGATTGCGGAGAAGGTTGGTGTTGTTGTTGGTGCTGCTGATGTTGGGGCTGATCGTGCTCGGATTCTGAGCACCAAGGTGAGACAGTATAAAGGGTACCCATGTTGATGGAATAGATGGCAGGTGAAGTAGAGATAACAGAAGCATTGTCAATGGTGAGAGAGTTCCTCCAATGAGGTAAGAGTGAATGGAGAGTGCAAAGTGGAAAACCTGCTGGAAATCGACTTGAGAAACAGCTTTGTGGCTGAGGAAAGTGATGTCAGCTGGGAGCTTTTACTGTACGTTTGAAGCTGTCAAGTAATCAGCTGCAGCAATGGCCACTGAACTCCCGCCTCAGGTTGACAGCCATGGTCCCCGAACAGCATGGTTCCCGTGGTCAAAGTTAAAAGTGAAAAGGTAAGTTTAAAAAGCCTGTGAATGATCTGTCAACTAGATGGTAAAGATGTTAATTGGGTCCCCCAATGCTGCCTGTCGGGTCTGCTCAGCACCGACAGACCCGACATAGGGAAAGGTGTGTTGCGGCGGAAATTAGGGATAGCATAAGATCCGAGAGGACATATAAATTGGCCAGAAAATGCAGCAAACCAGAGGATTGGGAGTAGTTTAGGATTCAGCAAAGGAGGACAAAGGGATTAATTAAGAGGGGGAAAATAGAGTATGAGAGTAAGCTTTCAGGGAACATAAAAACTGACTGTAAAAGCTTCTATAGATATGTGAAGAGAAAAAGATTGGTGAAGTCAAGTGTAGATCCCTTGCAGCTAGAATCAGGGGAATTTATAAAAGGGGAACAAAGAAATGGCTGACCAATTAAATAGATACTTTGGTTCTGTCTTCACAAAGGAGGACACAAATAACCTCCCAGAGATGTCGGGGAACATAGGGTCTAATGAGAGGGAGGAACTGAATGAAATCAGTATTTGTAGGGAAATGGTGTTAGGGAAATTGACGGGATTGAAGGCCGATAAATCCCCAGGGCCTGATAATCTACATGCTAGGGTACTTAAGGAAGTGGCCCTAGAAATAGTAGATGCATTGCTGGTCATCTTCCAAAATTCTAGAGACTCTGGAACAGTTCCCATGGATTGGAGGGTAGCTAATGTAACCCCACTATTTAAAAAAGGTGGTAGAGAGAAAACGGGGACTTATAGACCGGTAAGCCTGACATCGGTAGTGGGGAAAATGTTAGAGTCCATTATAAAAGATGTAACAGCAGAGCACTTGGAAAACAGTGACAGGATCGGACAAAGTCAACATGGATTTACAAAAGGTAAATCGTGCTTGACTAATCTACTGGAATTTTTTCAGGATGTAACTGGTAGAATAGATAAGGGAGAACCAGTAGATGTGGTGTATTTGGACTTTCAGAAGGCTTTCGATAAGGTCCCGCATAAGAGATTAGCGTGCAAAGTTAAAGCACATGGGATTGGGGGTAAGGTACCGACTTGGACAGAGAACTGGTTGGCAGACAGGAAGCAAAGAGTTGGAATAAACGGGTCTTTTTCCGAGTGGCAGGCAGTGACTAGTGGGGTATCGCAGGTATCGGTGCTAGGACCCCAGCTATTCACAATATATATTAATGATCTAGACGAGGGAACTAGATGTAATATCTCCAAGTTTGCAGATAACACAAAGCTGGGTGGTCATGTGTGCTGTGAGGAGGATGCAGAGAAACCCCAGTATGATTTGGACAGGTTGGGTGATTGGGCAGATGCAGTATAATGTGGATAAATGCGAGGTTATCCACTTTGGTGGTAAAAACAGGAAGGCAGATTATCTGAACGGCAATAGATTGGGAAAAGGGGAAGTGCAACGAGACCTGGGTGTCCTTGTGCACCAGTCGCTGAAGGTAAGCATGCAGGTGCAGCAGGTGGTTAAGAAGGCAAATGGTATGTTGGCCTTCATAGCAAGAGGATTCGTGTACAGGAGCAAGGATGTCTTGCTGCAGTTTTACAGGGCCTTGGTGAGATCACACCTTGAGTATTGTGTGCAGTTTTGGTCCCCTTATCTGAGGAAGGATATTCTTGCCATGGAGGGAGTGCAGCGAAGATTCACCAGACTGATACCTGGGATGGCAGGAATGACGTATGGAGAGAGATTGGGTCGATTAGGCTTATATTTGCTAGTGTTCAGAAGAATGAGAGGGGATCTCATTGAAACTTATAAAATTCTAACAGGACTAGACAGACTAGATGCAGGAAGGATGTTCTCGATGGCGGGGGAGTCCAGAACCAGGGGGTCACAGTCTAAGGATAAGGGGTAAGCCATGTAGGACTGAGATGAGCAGAAATGTCATCACCCAGAGAGTGGTGAACCTGTGGAATTCTTTACCACAGAAGGCAGTTGAGGCCATTCATTAAATATATTCAAGAAGGCGTTAGATATATTTCTTAAGGCTAAAAGGATCAAGGGATATGGGGAGAAAGCAGGGACAGGGTACTGAATTTGGATGATCAGCCATGATCTCATTAAATGGCGGAGCAGGCTCGAGGGGCCGAATGGCCTACTCCTGCTCCTATCTTCTATGTTTCTATGAAACTAATTTTCCACCCAACCCGCCACTGATCCCCCAGAAAATTCCAGCCAAAGTGTCTGTCTAGTTACAATGCATTTTTTTGGCTGAACCTCAAACACTATTCTAAGAAGGATCCACTGCATTATTTTCAGATGTTGAGCACAGTGCAAAGGAAAATCAGATTTGAGAAAGAAAAAGTTTGAGGGTCATCATCATAACATTTTAGGCAGATATTTAGAAATGCTGGGCTGCTGCCCAGTTCCTCCTGGGTAGCAAACTAGTTAAATGTACCACAAAGAGTAGTAATGAGCCCAGAAGATCAAAAAGGTACCATTATCTGGTCCCTGGACCCAGTTAGTAAATCAATTTCAGCAAAGGTAGCAGTGTGTGTTGGGGGCAGCATTAAGACCCACCCTAGTGTCTCCAAGATAGGGAGGTGGTGGGTGGGGGGGGGTAGTATCAGCCAGGATTTCTGCTCCTGATTACCAACCAATACCTCCTGCTGGCAGTGTGCGCCACTATTTGAGGGATTAGGTTTGGGGATCAAATCGGATGGCTATTAAATGGAACAGCAAAAGTTGACACTATCTGATCAATCTCCCAATTGGCTGAATTACCAGACAGCCATCACTACAACATGGAATCGAACTTCAGCACCAGTTGCTATCTTAGAAAAAGTGATAAAAATCAGAGGACAAGTTAGAGGTTGAGGTTTCAGAAATCAAAGAGAAAAATTATGTACATTGGGCTTGAAATGGGATTCCATAATTGTCGGATTTAAAAACATGTTTTTTCCCTTATTTTATCTGGATTTGAACGACAAACACTGCTGTTGACTTTGTCTCCCTACCCTTGGCTGGCAAGGGATCCCTGTAAAAGTTACTGGTTTGCAGTTTTCAAAATGGAATCTCTAAAGCACCTGTTAATATTCTAGGATTTCTCGATCATAAACCAGTAATCCTAATTATAAATGGATGCAATTATAGAATGTGATCCCCAAAATACCAGAAGAAAAATCATAGATTCCCATATCATTAAAAAATGGAATTTGATTTGTTAATCACTTTAAACCAGTGGCTGTAGTCTTTGTGCGTTAACTTTGCCATTTACATATTAACACATGCAGAGAATACAGGTGAAACAAGGAATAATTTTTTTTTTCTCAAGTCCTGATCTGAAATTTGATCTAGTTTCACCCCAGCACCAAATTTTCACTGTTTTTGAAAGTTCCAAAATACATCCTGAAAAATTCCTGGAAAACTTTTTCAAAAATAAAACCTGAAACCACGCATAATACAAGACTGGATTCAGTGCATAACAGGAAGGCTTGTAAAATATCAGTGTAGTCCAAACAAGATCAGCTGTTCGTTGCAGATTATAAACGCACCCGCTAGTACACCCATTTAATCCTCTGGCCCACTTAAAACAAGTTTCGACAATAAATCAGTAACATCCTGTATGTGTCAGTGATGTTTTGTGCTGCCGCTATTTTCACCCCGTAAATCATATTTAATATTGTCCTGAAGTGAAAATGTTAGCTCATTGCGACCTCTAATAGTTGAGAACTACTTCACAGTAAACACAGCACCAAGTCCCACCCACTCCAAACTCAGAGTTTGAAAACACACAGTTGACAATCACTTCAAGCCACTTTGATATTGATGATGGGGTGCCAGGAGAGTGGCATTAAGTGGAGTCCCACAACATTCAAGCATCAAACTCCACTTGTTATTATAGCAGCATGCAGCTGGCCCAGTCAGTGGTCCAAGAGTATGAGTTGCATGCTTTCCACTGCCTCCAACAGCCAGTCTTGAAATACAGGAAAAAAAGCATGTAGTATAGGAGGCATGTAGTTTGTCTATTTTATTATTGACTAGCTGAAGTGCCCAGCGGGGCCGAGGGATTTTTGAGGGCATGTTGTTGTTGGAAGCGAGAGAGCGGGCGGAAGAGAGAGAGCGACTGGGGGGGGAAGAGAGAGAGCGACTGGGGGGGGGAAGAGAGAGAGCGACTGGGGGGGGGGGAAGAGAGAGAGCGACTGGGGGGGAAGAGAGAGAGCGACTGGGGGGGGGAAGAGAGAGAGCGACTGGGGGGGAAGAGAGAGAGCGACTGGGGGGGGGAAGAGAGAGAGCGACTGGGGGGAAAGAGAGAGAGCGACTGGGGGGGGAAGAGAGAGAGCGGCTGGGGGGGGAAGAGAGAGAGCGGCTGGGGGGGAAGAGAGAGAGCGACTGGGGGGGAAGAGAGAGAGCGACTGGGGGGGAAGAGAGAGAGCGACTGGGGGGAAGAGAGAGAGCGACTGGGGGGGAAGAGAGAGAGCGACTGGGGGGAAGAGAGAGAGCGACTGGGGGGAAGAGAGAGAGCGACTGGGGGGAAGAGAGAGAGCGACTGGGGGGAAGAGAGAGAGCGACTGGGGGGAAGAGAGAGAGCGACTGGGGGGAAGAGAGAGAGCGACTGGGGGGAAGAGAGAGAGCGACTGGGGGGAAGAGAGAGAGCGACTGGGGGGAAGAGAGAGAGCGACTGGGGGGAAGAGAGAGAGCGACTGGGGGGAAGAGAGAGAGCGACTGGGGGGAAGAGAGAGAGCGACTGGGGGGAAGAGAGAGAGCGACTGGGGGGAAGAGAGAGAGCGACTGGGGGGAAGAGAGAGAGCGACTGGGGGAAGAGAGAGAGCGACTGGGGGGAAGAGAGAGAGCGACTGGGGGGAAGAGAGAGAGCGACTGGGGGGAAGAGAGAGAGCGACTGGGGGGAAGAGAGAGAGCGACTGGGGGGAAGAGAGAGAGCGACTGGGGGGGAAGAGAGAGAGCGACTGGGGGGAAGAGAGAGAGCGACTGGGGGGAAGAGAGAGAGCGACTGGGGGGAAGAGAGAGAGCGACTGGGGGGAAGAGAGAGAGCGACTGGGGGGAAGAGAGAGAGCGACTGGGGGGAAGAGAGAGAGCGACTGGGGGGAAGAGAGAGAGCGACTGGGGGGAAGAGAGAGAGCGACTGGGGGGAAGAGAGAGAGCGACTGGGGGGAAGAGAGAGAGCGACTGGGGGGAAGAGAGAGAGCGACTGGGGGGAAGAGAGAGAGCGACTGGGGGGAAGAGAGAGAGCGACTGGGGGGAAGAGAGAGAGCGACTGGGGGGAAGAGAGAGAGCGACTGGGGGGAAGAGAGAGAGCGACTGGGGGGAAGAGAGAGAGCGACTGGGGGAAGAGAGAGAGCGACTGGGGGGAAGAGAGAGAGCGACTGGGGGGAAGAGAGAGAGCGACTGGGGGGAAGAGAGAGAGCGACTGGGGGGAAGAGAGAGAGCGACTGGGGGGAAGAGAGAGAGCGACTGGGGGGAAGAGAGAGAGCGACTGGGGGGAAGAGAGAGAGCGACTGGGGGGAAGAGAGAGAGCGACTGGGGGGAAGAGAGAGAGCGACTGGGGGGAAGAGAGAGAGCGACTGGGGGGAAGAGAGAGAGCGACTGGGGGGAAGAGAGAGAGCGACTGGGGGGAAGAGAGAGAGCGACTGGGGGGAAGAGAGAGAGCGACTGGGGGGAAGAGAGAGAGCGACTGGGGGGAAGAGAGAGAGCGACTGGGGGAAGAGAGAGAGCGACTGGGGGGAAGAGAGAGAGCGACTGGGGGGAAGAGAGAGAGCGACTGGGGGGAAGAGAGAGAGCGACTGGGGGGAAGAGAGAGAGCGACTGGGGGGAAGAGAGAGAGCGACTGGGGGGAAGAGAGAGAGCGACTGGGGGGAAGAGAGAGAGCGACTGGGGGGAAGAGAGAGAGCGACTGGGGGGAAGAGAGAGAGCGACTGGGGGGAAGAGAGAGAGCGACTGGGGGGAAGAGAGAGAGCGACTGGGGGGAAGAGAGAGAGCGACTGGGGGGAAGAGAGAGAGCGACTGGGGGGAAGAGAGAGAGCGACTGGGGGAAGAGAGAGAGCGACTGGGGGGAAGAGAGAGAGCGACTGGGGGGAAGAGAGAGAGCGACTGGGGGGAAGAGAGAGAGCGACTGGGGGGAAGAGAGAGAGCGACTGGGGGGAAGAGAGAGAGCGACTGGGGGGAAGAGAGAGAGCGACTGGGGGGAAGAGAGAGAGCGACTGGGGGGAAGAGAGAGAGCGACTGGGGGGAAGAGAGAGAGCGACTGGGGGGAAGAGAGAGAGCGACTGGGGGGAAGAGAGAGAGCGATGGAGAGAGAGCGACTGGGGGAAGAGAGAGAGCGACTGGGGGGAAGAGAGAGAGCGACTGGGGGGAAGAGAGAGAGCGACTGGGGGGAAGAGAGAGAGCGACTGGGGGGAAGAGAGAGAGCGACTGGGGGGAAGAGAGAGAGCGACTGGGGGGAAGAGAGAGAGCGACTGGGGGGAAGAGAGAGAGCGACTGGGGGGAAGAGAGAGAGCGACTGGGGGGAAGAGAGAGAGCGACTGGGGGAAGAGAGAGAGCGACTGGGGGGAAGAGAGAGAGCGACTGGGGGGAAGAGAGAGAGCGACTGGGGGGAAGAGAGAGAGCGACTGGGGGGAAGAGAGAGAGCGACTGGGGGGAAGAGAGAGAGCGACTGGGGGGAAGAGAGAGCGACTGGGGGGAAGAGAGAGAGCGACTGGGGGGAAGAGAGAGAGCGACTGGGGGGAAGAGAGAGAGCGACTGGGGGGAAGAGAGAGAGCGACTGGGGGGAAGAGAGAGAGCGACTGGGGGGAAGAGAGAGAGCGACTGGGGGGAAGAGAGAGAGCGACTGGGGGGAAGAGAGAGAGCGACTGGGGGGAAGAGAGAGAGCGACTGGGGGGAAGAGAGAGAGCGACTGGGGGGAAGAGAGAGAGCGACTGGGGGGAAGAGAGAGAGCGACTGGGGGGAAGAGAGAGAGCGACTGGGGGGAAGAGAGAGAGCGACTGGGGGAAGAGAGAGAGCGACTGGGGGGAAGAGAGAGAGCGACTGGGGGGAAGAGAGAGAGCGACTGGGGGGAAAGGGGAGGGGAGGGGGGAAAGGGGAGGGAAAGGGGCGGAGGAGGGGAGGGGGAGGAAGGGGGGAGGAAGGGGAGGGGGGAGGAAGGGGAGGGGAGAGAGGGGAGGGGAGGAGAGGGGAGGGGAGGGGAGGAGAGGGGGAGAGGAGGGGGAGAGGGAGAGGAGGGGAGGGGGAGAGGGAGAGGAGGGGAGGGGGAAGGAGGGGGGGAGAGGGAGAGGAGGGGAGGGGGAAGGAGGGGGGGAGAAAGGGAGGGGGGAGCCAGCAGTCCCTCTCCCCTCTGCCGGTGAAGGCTCCGCTGAGCTCCGTGCCGCCCCACGCACTGACATGCCGAGCGCAGCGCCCCAGTCAGCCCGAGCCCCGCCCTCTCGAGGCTGGGCCTGAGGCGGCTTGAGACGGCCGATTGCGGCTGGCCGGGCCCGGTTGCCTTAGTAACCCTCCTCCCCTCTCCGCCTCCCGATCTCCGGGACTGGGCCTGAGCGGCTTGCGACGGCCGATTGCGACTGGCGAGCCCGGTTGCCAGGGTAACCCTCTCTGCTCCCCCTCCCGAGCCCCGCCCCCCCTAACCTGCTCGCTTCCCTCTGGCCACGCTCTGTGTGGAGGTGCGCGTGCGCTGTGCAGCGCGAGCGCGAATGAAGCGCGAGGAGCTTGCAGTGAGCCCAGCCAGCCTTTACCAAGATGGCTGGCCGCTGGTTCGGAATCGGGCCCAGCCGGTGGGGGGGTGGGAGGAGCTTGCCACAAAACAATTGCCTAGGGTCCAGCATGGCTGGCAACAGACGCCCAGGCTTCGGGGCCTACCTGCAAAAACGGGCAAAGGTAGGAAAGTTAATGAGATTAGAGAAAAAGATTTAGAAAGTAATTAACTTAAGAAAACAATGTGTGTTTTAAAAGCAACTTTTTTTTTTGAAGACGCAGAAAGCGGGAAAAAGAAATGAAATGAAAAGTTTGGAATCAAGATGGCGGCGACTCACCTCGGTTCAGAACGATAAGGCCCGCCCACACACGCACCGATTGGTCGACCGCCAGGTCACCGAAGCGTAGGATTGGTCAATCGTCCCGTCACTCGACTCTAGGAGGGCCCGCCCGCACGCGCCAGGAACCCGCCCCCGCCACGCAGCGATTGGTCGACCGTCGGGTTGCTCGACCGTACGATTGGTTGACCTCGACGTCACTCAATGCTAATGAGCAGATAATGAGCGGAATTTTGAACGTTTTTTGGATACCGCGGGCACAATTTTTGTCTCACCGAAATGTAAATATGCTTACGACCGTTCTGGAATCGTAAGCTTTCTTTTGATGTAACACACGTGTAGGTACGCTCTATAACTTTTGATTGTATAGCCGGACAGAGAGACAGAAAGACAGACAGAGCGACATACCGTTTTATATATATATAATACAATATAATAATAATGTGCTGCTGCTGGGGTGGGTGAAGGGAATCTCTTTCAACGTAATAATTTTATACATCTCTACTTGGCAGTAGCCAGCCCAATTTTGTACACGCAAGAACAGTCAAATGTAATATTTGCCAAGTCCATCTCTAACTGGCTGCCTTTCATTTCACGAGATATCATAATTCCAGTTCTCGGTTAACTGTGAATACACATGTCTACTCACATGCACTTCCAGCAGGGGACACTAGATAACAATCAGGAGCAGTAACTCCATCGTCCCCTCCCTAATCTAGGAGTGCTGAAGCCAATTGGACCATCCCTACTGCTTCCCCAGTTGAACATAAGAAATAGGAGCAGGAGTCGGCCATTTGGCCCCTTGAGCCTGCTCCGCCATTCAATAAGATCATGGCTGATCTTCTACCTCAACTCCACTTTCCTGCACTATCCCCATATCCCTTAATATCCAAAAATCTATCAATCTCTGTCTTGAATATGCTCAACGACTGAGCCTCCACAGCCCTCTGGGGCAGAGAATTCCAAAGATTCACCACCCTCAGTGAAGAAATTCCTCCTCATCTCAGTCCCAAATGGCCGACACCTTATCGTGTGACTGTGATCCCTGGTTCTAGACTCTCCAGCCAGGGGAAACATCCTCCCTGCATCTACCCAGTCAAGCCCTGTAAGAATTTTGTATGTTTCAATGAGATCACCTCTCATTCTTCTAAACTCTAGAGAATATAGGCCCAGTCTACTCAATCTCTCCTCATAGGACAATTCCCCCATCCCAGGAACCAGTCTGGTGAACCTTCGTTGCACTCCCTCTATGGCAGGTATATCCTTCCTTAGGTAAGGAGACCAAAACTGTACACAATACTCGAGGTGTGGTCTCAACAGGGCCCTGTATAATTGCAGTAAGGCGTCTTTACTCTAATACTCAAATCCTCTTGTAATAAAGGCCAACATACCATTTGCTTTCCTAGTCGCTTGCTGTACCTGCATGTTAACTTTATGATTCGTGTACAAGGACACCCAAGTCCCTCTGAACACCAACATTTCCCAATCGCTCACCAGTTAAAAAAAACTCTGCTTTTCTATTTTTCCTACCGAAGTGGATAACTTCACATTTCTCCACATTATATTCCATTTGCCATGTTCTTGCCCACTCACTTAGCCTGTCTATATCCCCTTGAAGCCTCCTTGCATCCTCCTCACAACTTACATTCCCACCCAGCTTTGTATCATCAGCAAACTTGGATATATTACATTTGGTCCCCTCATCCAAATCATTGATACAGACTATGAATAGCTGAGGCCCAAGCACTGATCCTTGCGGAATCCTACTAATTACAACCTGTCAACCAGAAAATGACCTGTTTATTCCTACTCTCTGTTTTCTGTCCGTTAACCAATCCTCAATCCATGCTAGTATTTAACCCCCAATCCCATGAGCCCCAATTTTGTTTAATAACCTCTTGTGTGGCACCTTATCGAATGTCTTCTGAAAATCCAAATACACCACATCCACTGGTTCCCCCATATCTATTCTGCTAGTTACAACCTCAAAAAACTCTTACAGATTCGTCAAACACGATTTCCCTTTCATAAATCCGTGTTGACTCTGCCCAATCCTATTATTATTTTCTAATGCCCTGTTACCACGTCTTTAATAATAGATTCTCGCATTTTCCCTATTACTGATGTCAGGCTAACTGGTCTGTAATTACCCGTTTTCTCTCTCCCTCCTTTCTTAAATAGTGGGGTTACATTTTCTACCTTCCAATCCACGGGAACCATTCTAGAATCTATGGAATTTTGGAAAATTACAACCAATGCATCCACTATCTCTATAGTCACCTCTTTCAAAACCTTAGGATGTAGGCCATCAAGTCCAGGGGATTTATCGGCTTTCAGTCCCATTAATTTCTCCAGTACTATTTTTTTACTAATACTAATTTCTTTCAGTTCTTCATTCTCGCTAGACCTTTGGTTCTCCACTATTTCCGGGAAGTTTTTTGCATCTTCTTCCGTGAAGACAGACACTGGGGGAGGGGGGGGGGGGATTTTAACTCGGGTGCGGGATGGTGTCGTGTTATCCGAATTTCGTGTTTCCCCACACGAATCTAAATGGATGTGGGAGATTGATGCAATTTTAACTGAATTGGCCAATTGATTTCCAACGTGTGGGAAGCCTTTGCAAATGGGTTTTTCATGACTGAAAGTCCCCTCCGATGATGTCATCATTGCTGCTGCATTTAAGGTCCACAGCAAGCCTTGGTTCTTCTACAGACTGTCAAGCTTCTTGACTGTGCAGTGTGAGGGAGCTGCAGCAAATATGACAAGCAGGAGGGCCAGATCAGCTTCTCGCTTTGACGAGGTGGCACTGCAGGCATTAGTGGATGGGGCTAGGGCCAACAGGGAGGTGCTCTTCCCTTCATCAGGGAGGAAGTGGCCTCCCACTCAGACCAAGGCAGTGTGGATGCAGGTGGCTGAGGAGGTCAACTCCTTGGGAGTCACCCGCAGAACTTGGATACAGTGCAGGAAAAGATTTCATGACCTTCAGTGCACTGGAAAAGTGAGTATGAATTTCCCATCACCCTCAATCTGATCCCCATTGCCTTTCCTCACCAGCACTCAGCTTTAGCAATCTCTTCCTCCACATCCCACTTGACACTGACATCCATGCACCCTTACCCATTCCCTCTCTCTCTATGCTCACATTCACGTAACTATTCGACCATGCAGCCCTCACACTCCCTATCACTCTGATGCTTTGAGCACAACTGACAACACACAGGGAGGGCCCTTGGTCTTGCAACCTCACTCCATCTTTGTCTCCTTCTAAGTATCTATGCTATGCAATCTCTACACTCACTCCTTCATTCTCACTCAACCTCCACTTGTCTCCCTCATTGCAGGAAAAGAGAGCTCACAACAAGAAAGCGCGAGCCAGGACAGGAGGAGGGACAGCCTCAATAGCCCCCCTGACCCCCTGGGAGGAGGCCGTCCTGGAAATTATGGGAATAGAGGATGATTCGCGCGTGGGGGACGGACAGACGGGTGTAACACAGCAAGCTGGTGACAAAAAAGTTTCCCATCTCTCTCTGACATTGCATGAGTCGCTGATAATGATTGTGAAGCTCTAATAGATGGACTTATGAGCATCTGCAATATGCAATGCGCATGTAACCTTGGCATCACATCTTTGACTCTTTCCTTTACTCCCCCACAGGACCATCACAAGCATCCGTCCCCCCTAGCCAGGAAGAGGCTGAGCAGCCAGACTCCTCAGAGGAAGCTGCAACATCTGAGGGCGCAGCATCAGCCGAATTTAGCGCACCCAGCACCAGCGCAGACACTCACACCTCGGTGGGACCTTCGGGACATAGAGTAGTGCTGTCACCTGGTGTATCACAGCTCACAAGTGAGCATCAGCAGATTGTGGAGACAGGGACAGCAGTGGAGAGTCCTAGTCGGAGGGCGCAGGACTCTGCCAGCTCGGCTCAGCAGCATGTCGACCCTCTGCCTCTGGGTCCATCCACAAGATCAGAGGTGATGGAACTCCAGGCACAGATGCAGGAGTCTCTGGCAGGTTTTGTCTCTAGGGTCGCTGCGAGTGTGGAGCAAATGGAGGAGTCCATAGCGAACATGAGCAGAACCTTTGTGGAGTCATTGGCGCATGAACGCATCACCACGGAAAGGATGGCTACCTCTGTGAAAAGGATTGCTACCGCCGTGGTAAGGCTGGCTACCGTAGAGGAGAGGATGGCTACGGCCATGGAGCAGCTTAGTCGCTAGGGTATGGAAAACATGGTCATTGTTCAGAATAGAATGACATCTCTTGAGGAGCGATGGGCATCTACTGAACAGAGAAACCAGACCTTCATGGAAGTCCTTCTGAGTAGGACTGCCATTGCAGATACGGGTCCCCATGGCCCCCCTGATGTGCAGCAAGGGGCTCTCCAGCCACTTCCAGGTGCTGGCTCCTTCTGGCCTGTGCAGCTTCAGGTGGGTGAGCAGCAGCCTGGCGCTCCTGCTGCTGTTGCTCCTGGTTCTGCTGCTGCCGCGGCTGGTGCTCGAGCTCCTCTAATGCCCAGATGGGAAGGAAATAAATGGCTCCCATGCTTCTGGTATATGCCTCCGTTGAGGAAGCGCTGAGTGAAGGTAGCGAGAGGAATTTCCCAGGAGGTCACACTGGAGATGGGTGTCAGGCTGCAACCTTCCACAGGTTTGGTTAAGCCTTCTAAAAGTTGCCCCAGACCTGAGACCACTAAGTCCTGCCACCTGCAAATCTTGGCTGATCAAATCTCCTCTCTAATGGTTGACCTGCAGTTGATAGTCAGCAATCCAATCGTGCTCCAGCCAGGTTTCACATTCGGGTTTCCCACCAAGCGTGTTTCATGTGGGAAAAGGGTTAAATTTGCAAGGGCCTTTCAAAATAGGATTATATAAAGGCCATTTAGTGGTTGTTAAGGGCCCTAACGACCAGTCCCGCCTGTTGGATGCGGGACGGAGTCGGGACCATCAGACACGACTGAGTTAAAATTGCTCAGTCGGGAACCAGGCCGGGGGGGTCCCGCCCGCCAGTTTTTGCGATTTTAACCCCCCACACAACTCCCAGCCCGCCTCCACGGCTCAATGAAAATCGAGCCCAAAGTATTTGTTTAATTTCCCTGCCATTTCATTATTCCCCATTATAATTTGTCCTGTCTCAGCCTGTAAGGGACCCTCATTTACTTTCGCTAATCTTTTCCTTTTTACATACCTATAGAAGCTTTTACAGTCTGTTTTTATGGCTGTTGCTAGTTTACTCTCATATTCTATTTTCCCTTTCTTTATCAATTTCTTGGTCCTCCTTTGCTGAATTCTAAAATCCTCCCAATCCTCAGACTTACTACTCTTTTTGCCATCATTATATGCCTCTTCCTTTGATCTAATACTATCTTTAACTTCTCTTGTTAGATCAGCTAATGGCAGAGGCCAAGGATTGAACTTGGTCTGTATTACCCAGGTACTTAAAAGACAGACTCCCCGTTATATAGCGCCTTTCACGACTTTGACATCCCAAAGCACTTTACAGCCAATTAAGTACTTGTAGTCACTGTTATAATGTAGAAAACACATCAGCCAATTTGTGCACAGTAAGCTCCCACAAACAGCAATGAAATAAATGGCCAGATAATCTGTTTTTGGTGGTCATGGTTGATGGAGAAATGTTGGCCAGGACATTGGGAGAACTCCCCTGCACTTCTTTGAAAACTGCCATGGGATCTTTTACATCCACTGTAACCAGCTAAGCCATCAGCATAGTCTGAGCTTTCTATTTCAACTTAAACCGATTGATGTTAGAAGATTTTTTTTTTTTCTCCCAAATTGGCCATTGGGTCTTTATCTGGTTTTTCGCCTCTCCCGGGAGATCACATGGGTTCAGGTGGATGCAGAGTGATAGAAGATTTGAGGTTAGGATCAGATCAGCCATGATCTTATTGAATGGCGGAGCAGGCTCGAGGGGCCGATTGGCCTACTCCTGCTCCTATTTCTTATGTTCTTATGCAATTGAATGTGCTGTGACGTCCTTATGCCACTGGGATTTTCATTGCATGCTGCTCTGTATACATTAGGTTTTCTTCTGGCGTGGACAAAAGGGTTAAATTTGCAAAATTCTGCAGTTAAAATGGCAGTCGAATTGAACGACTGCCAGAGTCCAGTCTGGCAGTCGTTCAATTTTCCCCTTCTTGGAAAATTTCCATAATTAGGATTCGTAGAAGTACATTTGAGAATAATCTTTTGCAGAGACGGAAGAAGCTGAATTTGAAATAATTTGCATGATTCAATGGGTGGGATCCACCGTCTAGTTCAAAACACACACTGTTCAGAGTTTGAGAGTTACATGTCATTAACTGGCTCCAGACTCCAGACTGTTATGTGCTACGCCTGCAGGGCTTTGATTTAAATAGGCAAATTAAAGTACAGAACCTCAGGAGTCAGGCAGTAGGGTTTAAGTAAATGTTAAAAAGTAAAACAGAAGCTAAATTAAAAAACACATTGCTCTATGATAGCTAAAAATATTACTATGAAGAACATTTCTGGAGTCTAGGGTAAACATTAATCTCTTGTATTATGTGACTGGCACTGACCCAAGCAAAGAAACAATGACTCCTTCATGCAAAAGCTGCAGAAAACTGGAGTTAACATTTGAAGAGATGCAGTGTACATGAAAGCTGGGCTACAGCTGAGGCAGAAATGCAACATGTGCAAGACTTGAGTGTGCAAAAATGCAGCATGTACTGGAAGTGCACTGCCTAAAGGATGGTGGAAGCAGATTCAATAGTAACTTTCAAAAAGGAATTGTGTGTATATACTTGAAAAGGAAAAATTTGCTGGACTATTGGGAAAGAGCAGGGCAGTGGGACTAATTGGATAGCTCTTTCAAAGAGCCGGCATAGACATGATGGGCCGAGTGGCCTCTCCAGTGCGGTATGTTTCTATGATTCTAAGTCAGGGTTCAGTTTGTGTCCAGAAATGCAATGCACCTGGAAGTTAATTCAAACATCTATCCACTCTGCCTGCCATTCTCTCACATACCTTTCCAGTCTACTGATTCGCTCTGGCAAGGCTTGGAAGCTAAGCAGAGCCAGGCCTGGTTAGTACCTGGAGGGGTGACCATCAGGGAAGACCAGGTGCAGAAGGTCACGGAAGGAGCCCCGAGGAGGGGCGGTTGGTGAGAAAGTCACGGAAGGAGCCCCGGGAGGGGCGGTTGGTGAGAAAGTCACGGAAGGAGCCCCGGGAGGGGCGGCTGGTGAGAAAGTCACGGAAGGAGCCCCGAGGAGGGGCGGTCGGTGAGAAGGTCACGGAAGGAGCCCCGGGAGGGGCGGTTGGTGAGAAAGTCACGGAAGGAGCCCCGAGGAGGGGCGGTTGGTGAGAAAATCACGGAAGGAGCCCCGGGAGGGGCGGCTGGTGAGCAGGCCCGGGCGTTGGGCTGAAGATTGTCGGACAGGAGGAATGGTGGAAATGGAATGGCGGCGCGCACAGACGCAGCGGCTTTGCTTCTCCCAGGACGGTGCTATTTACGTTTAATGTTAATGTTATTTGTACTGGACTCATGGGAGCTTGCAAGATCACATTTCGTTGTGCATTGTACAATGACAATAAAGTTGAATTATTATTATTATTATTATGATGCAGAAATGCAACATGTACTGGGGTGGGATTCAACCTATGTGGAAAAGTATAATAGTGTAGAAGCTGAGATTCAGTCTGTGAAGAAATACAGTATGAAATAAAAAGACTTGCATTTTTGTAGCGCCTTTCACGACCACCAGACGTCCCAAAGCACTTTACAGCCAATGAAGTACTTTTGAAGTGTAGTAATGTAGGAAATGTGGCAGCAAATTTGCACACAGCAAGCTCCCACAAACAGCAATGTGATAATGACCAGGTAATCTGTTTAGTGATGTTAGTTGAGGGATAAATATTGGGCCAGGACACTGGGGAGAACTCCCCTGCTCTTCTTTGAAATAGTGCCATGTGATCTTTTACGTCCGCCTGAGCGCGCAGATGGGGCCTCGGTTTAACGTCTCATCCGAAAGACAGCACCTCCAACAGCGCAGCACTCCCTCAGTACTGCACTGGCGTGTCGGCCTAGATTTTTGTGCCCAAGTTTGCATAGAAACTGGAATTCAGTTTGCATACAAAACAAGCGAGTGTCCCAATGGCTCAGCTGATGTTCAATGCAAACTGTGGAACTGTGAGCCATGCAGACAAGGGAAGTTCCACGTTCCAGCCTCAGTATGTGCTGAGTAAGGGTGCTACTATTGGCCTCCAGACTTTGGGAGTGAAAATTAGCCAGAGTTACCATATCTGAACCGCTCATCAACTAAGTTGGTGTCATTAGTAAAGACGGGGGAGATTGTAGCAGAAACAAAATTAATGCAGTGTGTAAAATAATCACCCATTCCAATGCGATAATGCTTAAGCAGTAGCTCAATGGTTCTATAAGTTCATCCAGTGAGTAGCTGAGCCAGTTTGATCCTTCACCTCTGCTGAGTTAGCTGATCTCAATCAGGGTGGTAGCAGTGGCTCTACAACTGACTTTTATTTAGACAGAATAATAATAAAAAATCAGCCTGGATTATTCGTTTGATCATTATACAGCGTCTCTTAATTGGAAGTGCACGTGCAGATCTCGGGCGAGGACAGGATCGAGCTCTGCTGTGATGTTGTCCATAGTTGAAGTTGTCTGCTTGACCTATTGTCAAGATAGACACATGAAGAATGACCACTGGGCAAAATACTAGAGGGTATATGCCCATGAAGCAGCATCCCAGCAGAGTCAATGCCTTCAGGGGAGGAGGAGGAAGGATTGTTAAGAGACAAAAAAAAACGAACCAATTTTACTCTCTCGTATAACTCATCTCATCTGGATTCTTTTAATGTGCCCTAATCCATCCCACAGATCCTTCCTGCCCTCTTTAAACCATCTCACCTTGATTCTCTCAATGCCTGCCTCAATCCTCAGCTGTTCCACCAGTTTCCGTGCTTGTGCTATATTGTTAGTTGTTGACATTGTCTGCCATCTATTCTAGGCCAAGGCCAAAGCGAGGATGCTGTAAGAGGAACAAAACACAGAATATCAATTTTTTATAGGAGACTCAAAACATCAAAACTTCCAATACTTGATACAATTTTGTGTTTCAAGTCCAACTATCCTTTTATTGAAAGAATTCCTTGAATCCAAAAATTGTCAAAATGCCAGCGTTGCAGTAGTTTAATGATTATTTTGTTCAACTTAATCCTATTTTTCCACAGAAGTCCTTGTGATCCTAAAGAATTCCTCTCAGGCTCTTCGCTAGCCCATCATGTTGGTTAAAAAGCTTTCCGTGCTACATTCACACTGCTGTGAAGTCCTGTATGAAATGTTCACTTCAATCAATACGACATCTTTTACATCCAGGAAGCCAGGTTGGACAAGGCCACAGACAGCATAGCTCAATATGGTCAGAAAAGGTAGCCAACACCCTTTCCTCTCTTCCACCCGAGATGAAGAGTTCATTCCCTTATTTGACATTCCCCCT
Organism: Somniosus microcephalus; assembly: GCF_052327205.1. Classification (NCBI taxonomy): domain Eukaryota; kingdom Metazoa; phylum Chordata; class Chondrichthyes; order Squaliformes; family Somniosidae; genus Somniosus; species Somniosus microcephalus. Next base: position 10,087,882 of record NC_140999.1, read on the forward strand.
AAAGAAAACAGTGGCATTCCTTCTACCAGCTTGAGGATGAACTGAACAAAAGCATTTGCAATAGTTTGTGTTGGGCATCTGATTTAAATGTAGATGCTCACCCCACAATCTAATCTATTGGGCCAGCCAAGCATTTCTGTATCTAAAGATAGTGTTAAAGATTGCACTGTTTTACTTTATTTGGAATGTTCTACAAGCTGAGGAAAATTCTATACCATTCATAAACCATACAAGAAAGACTTGTATTTATATAGTGCCTTTCACGACCATCGGATATCCCAAAGCACTTTACAGCCAATGAAAAGTTTTGATACAAACACATATACTTTTAAAAGCTGCAAAGTATATTCAGTAACCAGAAGGTTTGTAAATAAACCAATGTCTTCTATAAGGTATTTAAATGCAACAAAGTGATAACGTACCTGCTTTTATAGTGGCGCTATTTTAATTCAGATTCCAAGGGAACAGTAATTTTGAGCCAGCTCTTGGTGTTTACACTGCTAAATTCAGCTCCCTTTTCCTGGCAGCAACCCTGTAGAGCCAGTTTTCATAGGTCTACAAGTCTGCCACTCCAATAAGGGAGCCACATTTAGTAGTGCAAATGCTGCGAGCATCAAAACCAGTGTCCCAAGATCCAAGTTAAATATGTACCAATGTAAAAGCAGCTGGTAACAAGCCTCTCTCCTCCTTCCCCACAAACGTGAAGCCTTACATTGGGCTAAAATAACAGGAAGGTTTAAGGGTGGGTGTGGTACAGCAATGTTATGAAGCAGCAAAATGGAGTGCCATGTGGTGGCAAAATGCATCCTCAATCCTCCACTCTGCTGAACTCACAATCTGAGAGGTACTGCTGTGGAAGAGATGAAAAAAATAAACCAGAGGCTTGATTATCCTTGAGCTGTTGTTGTGACCTCCTGGAAGCCAACTTAGAGCAGCAATTGTCGAGGCCTGGACTGGCCATCTTGGCAAAAGTCAGTGTGTAGCCTGAGGAGACCAAAGGGGCTGGGGAATAAACAGAGGACTTCAGATTGTAATGGGACATCTCGCTAAAAGGTTTCACATATAAAGAAATTAATGTATGCTATTAAATTGGGTGCAGTGTAGCACTTGATCTAGTACTAAACAATTAAAGATGAAGATTGCCAATATGTGCTCTCCATTCAAAGAGGTTTGGTAGTATATCAAAAAATTGCATTTTTAAACAGCGTTCATGTCACTGAGAATTGGGCCTTCATATTATTGTATCTTGTGCATAAATACTACTGCAACTGGCTTACAGAACGAACAGTCACACTGACACTACTGTTAACTATGGCAGCCTCAGTTGCTCTGAGCTGTTCCAAAACCAGAGGAAAAAACATAGCAGAGCCGATTTGATTTTTTAACAAAATGTGCTGGGCATGTTACCCTACAATTCAGTTTGCACTGTCATTTTTCTTAAAGAAATATTCTAGGATAAACCTCTACAATGGACTCATCCCGAGTATTTATGCAAAAAACGCCCTGCATCAGAGGAAAAGCTGTTGAATCGCAAGGTCTTGGTTACCAGTTATATTTTATTGCTTCCACTGGAGCAGCACAGATGCTGGAGCTGCAGCTGGGGACCTTGGCCAAATGACCACTGTTCATTTGTGAGCCTTGTGGCAGGCTGTTTATCAAATCATACTGCATAGTAGGAGGCCATTCTGCCCATCGTGCCTGAGCTGGCTCTTTGGTAGAGCAATCCAATTAGTCCCACTGCCCTGCTCTTTCCCATGCCCCTGCAAATGTTTCCTTTTCAGGGGATAGCATCACAGCAAAGTCTGAGCTCTCAGCTCAAATCTAAGCTCTCACCTTCGATCGAACACACGTGTATTCTTCAGAATGGGGCCACAGGACAGCTATCAGGAGCAAGAAACTTGGCTAATCTTTCCCTGCGGTGTGAAGGCCAAATGTACTCTACCCCAGCTGACATCAGTTAACGCAGCACCTGCCAGGGATACAGCTTCCTTACCTGAACTTTTTTTCAAATTAAATAAATGAAAGGTATTTTTAGTTGAAGACAAGTCTTCTGTGTCCTTTAAAAATAGTATTTTACAATTTTTTTGTGAATGAATGGGATAATACTCCTGGATTTGAAAGCTACTTGTTTAAAAAAATTGAGTTACATAAAAATACACCTGTCTTGATATCGGGGAAGAGAAAAGGCTGCAGCTGGCTGTTAATACTTTCATCTGCAGCCTTTTTTAAATGCATGGGCAGATTTTAAATAGAGTGCCCATATGTGTTATGGACTAACTCTTGCCAATAAAAACAAAAAACAAAAAAGACATTCACGTGACTTAGCAAAATGTACTAAACACACAAATCTAGGTCAGCGCTTAAAGTGTACAGTCATATTTTAGTATTTCAGTAAACATGTTTTTTTCCCCTAAGTTCCAAAGAATCCCAGATGTTTTTATTATACTTTCATTTGAAAGAGAACAGATATTAGCTGATCTCAGCCAGGGGCATTTATTTTCATTTGAAAGAGAACAGATATTAACTGATCTCAGCCAGGGGGGGGGAGAAAGAAAGCAAGCAAGCAAAGAAAGAAAGCAGCAGCCAATTTGCGCACAGCAAGCTCCCACAAAATAGTGCCATGGGATCTTATGTCCACCTGAAAGAGCAGACGGGATCTCGGTTTAACGTCTCATCCAAAAGACGGCACCTCCGACAGTGTAGCACTCCCTCAGTAATTGAACCCACAATCTTCTGACTCAGATGCGAGGGTGCTACCCACTGAGCCACAGCTGAAGACGCACCAATCTGTGTCACCGGTCCTTTGTGTGGGGGTGGAAAAGAAAATGAGCCATGGTCCCATCCTGATGACTAGTGACCCCAACTGGAAAGCATACCTGCATGAATGTCAGGTTAGAACAGGATCAAGCTCAGATGAGATGCCCGCCACAGTCAAACAGCTGCTGATTGTTAATGTCTTGGCTTACACATGAGAAATGGCCACTTGGGCAAGCTCTATGGAAGAGTACCTCAACAGTTAATGTTTTCAGAGAGGTAATTGAGAGAGGTTAGTAGCTTTTAAAGCTAAAATACAAATTAAAAACCTTTGGGGGAATTTCAAGCTATAATTTCCACTTACAAATCTTAAGAACTATAAAGAAAGGAGAAAATGCAACTAGAATATACTGCCTCTTTTGAGGTTTCCAATATGATCAAAACTAGTCTCTAACAAGTGGGATTTAAAGATTTAGGCTGTTGGTGAATAATGTTTATTTATTTCAAGTCACTAAAGAAAGAACTTGCATTTTTATAGCGCCTTACATGACCTTATTACTTCCCAAAGCATTTTACAGCCAATGAAATACTGTGGAAGTGTAGTCACTGTTGTAATGTAGGCAAATGCAGCAGCCAATTTATGCACAGCAAGCTCCCACAAATGCCAGATTTTCAGGGTTAAATGTTGGCCAGGACACTGGGGGAGGGGGAGGGGAGGAACTCCCCTTCTCTTTGAATATTTTTTATGTCCACCCGAAGGGGCAGAATGGGTCTCTGTTTAACTCACAACCTTCGGACTCAGAATGCCATCACTGCACCAAGGCTGACACGAACAGCCTTGCTCTCATCAGTATTGCAGCCTGTGTAGGGTTAAGACCAGAAAGTTCTCATGTCAAAAGCAGGCTGAAAGTTGTAAAATTTAGGTCTGGCAAGTGCAGTAATCACTGCGATAAAAGCCTATGAAGTGCGCCTTTCTTTATAGATCATTTAAAGCTATGACAAACCTAATATAATTTCCAAGCGCTGTATTGAAAACTAAAATGGTTGATTATAAATGGCTTTTGCATCCAAGGTCAACAATGTTTTAATCAAGAAGAAGTTAAATTAGAGGCCATCTTTGAAGGGGAAGGAGTATTTTAAATGCTAATTCAGTGATCAGCACCCCAGATAAGAAGTGCTGTTTGCAATTGGTATGCCAATAACGCAAGTAGGGATGGTAATCCAGCATCCGAAATTGGCTGCTTAAAGCATAATCATTTGTTTACGTCTGTCTTGAGGAAATGAAGCCATTGCAAATAGTGGTTTGGATTGGCATTGCTGTCATGGAACACTATTGTTACGCAGATGGCTATACCCCCTGTAATAATAAAACATGATTCGCAATACCATCTTCAAAGAAATTGCATGAATTTCGAAAGGGAAAATATGCTTTTTAAGCGCTCTTTAGTCTTATGTTGACCAATCCACTACAGATAGCTGGATCAAGTTCCATTAGCAGCACTTAAGTACCCATAAGCTGTCACTTTTCAAGAGTTTGCTGGGAAAAGTTGGAAGAACTAAAAACTCAACAGTCAGTAGAGTTATATATAGGATATCTTCCTACACGTGAAGAGCACTGCGTAAATGCTAGCTGTTGTAATTTGCAGACTTGTGCCCGATGGCATCTGGGCTTTTTTTTGCTTCTATAAATCATTTTATTTGTAAATATATCTGGACAGTAGTTTAGTTTCTACAAAGTGGGCTAACAGTGTGATATTCTCTATCAATCCATTTAAGAGGAGGCATAGTGGGCATTCTGTGTGTTCTTCATAAGCAACTTACCACAATTGGGGTTGATTCTTAGTCCCGGGTCATGCAGCAGAGAATAAGAGACGCGGTTGGCTTATGGAAACTGTTGCAATGCCGTTAACGAGAAAATGGTTTTGGTAAAAGCCTGAACTGTACCATATCTCAACATTTGTCTCAAGTCAAGTGCTGTACATATTTTATGTACTTTTATATGTGAAAATATGTCGTTTCCCCCTCAATTTTTCTCACTACTTTTCCTGAAAACAGGTGGGGAGCAAAATTTCAACAGGAGGGCAGGATCAGTGCGTGGGAGGCCCAAAGTGAGCAGCACATCGGAAGTTCAGAAGCAAGTAACTCCTGGCTGATTTTAATACTCCTGCTCCCCATAGAATCTTACCAAAGAAGAAAAAAAATACTTACCTTACCTGCATCCCACTAGGTTTCTCTGGCAGGTTTGACACTGGGTGGGCCTCCCCCCGCCGATTCATCGTAAAAATCACATCACAGCGGTGATATCACCTGGACGCCACTTTTAGATTTAAATTATTCCCCTGCTTGCCTGCAGCGCGAGCTTCCAGCTGACTTCAAAGTCGGCAACGATAAGATGTTGCCGGGCAGAAACTGTGAGATCTCCGGCCAGTAAGTGGATGATCCTAACCTCTCCCACACACCGTTCCTGCTCTTCTACCCCATTCAGTTTCTTACTTTCTAAGATGTAGGTAAAGTTTCTATTTTTCCGACCAACGTGCATCACCTCACATTTATTTATGTTAAAGTTAATTTGCCACTTAAGTGTCCAGTCTGCAAGATTTCTGATGTCTTGCATTATGTTGCATTCTTCCTCAGGGTTAGTTATACCCCCTAGTTTCATATCATCTGTCAACTTTAATATTGAGTTACTTGTTCCCAAGCCAGAATCACCCAAGGTTGTTGGAGACGCAATTTAAAAATATAAAAGTTATATACAGTAATGGAGTTCTGAACATGGCAACAGTACTGGTGAGCCTGCACAATATTTAACATATTTTACAAACTTGGATAAAAACTTTATATTGGAGAAGTTAATTGGAGCCCACCCATGTGTCTGGCACACCTAGTTAAGAACACAGATGCGGCCGGACCTGCTGTGATTTCCAGCAAAAAAAAAGTTTTTTTTGTCTGTTTTTTGTTTTTCATACAGACCCCAGCATCTGCAACATTTGACCCCTTGTGACCCCACCTCATTGTTCTTTGATGTAATGTTTTCCTGACTGACCTGTTTGGACACCATTCACACCATTGATCGCTGTGATTATCTCTCTGCCGAGGTGTGATAAATGGCAGTTAGAAAGATTACCTGTAATCATCTGGCATTATTCTCTGACTATATAAGCTGTGTCTTTATGCATCTCTCCGCTTCACCTGATGAAGGAGCAGCGCTCCGAAAGCTTGTGATTTCAAATAAAACTGTTGGACTATAACCTGGTGTTGTGTGACTTCTTACATTTGTCCACCCCAGTCCAACTCCGGTATCTCCACACCAAGAAAATGCATGCATGCCAGTGGTTGAGTGTCATTACATCTTATCATTTAGTCACTTAACAGGTTTTGTTTTTAAATTTAAATGCAATTTCATTGAATGCAAAGGATGCATTTACAAAATATGCGCTATTTTTGTACAGCTTGCAGATGCATTGCTGTACTCTACAAATTTTTTCTATGCAGATCAACTACTCTACAAAATAGATTGCAGTTAGCTGCCCCGATGGCACACTTGATAAGTCCACTACCCAGTGTGGACTGAGCCATCAATACCAGAAGATCTCAGTTTCCACCCCTAGTCTGTGCTGGACTATCTAATCTCCGCTAGGAAATGCCTTGGCTGGGAAGGATATTTTCTAAAGCAGCTATGGTGCTTACTCCTTATTACCATCCAATGACTCTTGCTCGAAAGTGTGGAAAATGGGTACGGACAGAAATCAAGGCTCAGCTGTGATGCCCTCTATGGCGGAATACCCCATGATCATTCACTGCCTAGTCTCACCTGTAAAGAAAGCCACTTGGGCAAGCTACTGGAAGGTAACCAGCACAATCAAAATTGTAATCTATGATAAGACAACTCCTTCAGAAGACAATAGAGGAGAAAATTGAGGGCTTTAAAACAAAAAATCACAAATAGGTTTTAGCAGTGGACCAGTGAATTTTGAAGCAAAATATAATAAAACAAGACATTGAAAAGTGGTTCTCTTCCTCATAACAATTAATGATGGAAAATTGCCCTTAACAGGCAGTATACACCCACCATGCTGAAATGTGTTTTTCTTGTTTTTCCCTGGGATTTTACAACAAGTTAAAACGAGTGCAGGTATTTTTTCTTAGAAGAGGAGTTAAGGTGTGTAAATTCAGTGTTTTAGCAATCAACCACAGCCCAGATATGACACAGCAGAGCACCCTGGTCTGGTAGCTACAGACATTGCTTGGAGTAGCGCTTTAGTGGTGTACTCTTCAAGGAAATGGGGGGGGGGGGGGGGAAACAACGTTCAGGAAAGATCCCTGAAACTTGCAGGGGAAAAAAAGTTAAGAGGCAGAGTTGAGGGGATTTTACTTTGCATTTAGTCCTAGCTATAACTGATCGAGGAGTTCTTGATCCTGGGGAGTGGGACTAATTGGAAAACTCTTTCAAAGAGCCGGCGCAGGCGCAATGGGCCGAATGCCTCCTTCTGTGCTGCAAGATTCTATTCTATGTTCCATTCCCAGCATTGACATCTTCCACCTCGCTGAGCACACACTCCGCCACTGGCTAACCACCCAAACAAAGTGACAACATTCAAATTACAAGAATGAAAACCCTAGACTTTCTAAACTATTGTATTTATATCTGCAGCAAACCTGCAGCAATAAAGCAAGTAGAGCAAAACAATAAACAGGACAAAAAGGAAAACAAGATTAAAAGTAATGATAAACTGGTCTAAATGGTACTGTTGTGAGTAAATAAGCCAGGTCAGGTTCTATAGCGAGTTGTCACGAATGATACTGTGGTTTCGAGCTATGAAACAGATGGAAATAGGGAGGGTAACTTGTCTGGGCCAGCAAAAACAAAGACAAGAACTGGGTGGGAAAGAGCAGAACGGCTAAAATTATCTTCCAAGTAAAGCGGGAAGGTGGGTGTAGAAACCATGAATAGCGAGAGCCAGTTCCCTATATACATTAACTAGCTTTGTATTTAGAATAACTATTAACACTGGCTCCAAAAACACTTCACCTGAACAATATACATAAACAATGCAAGTGTTTTGCTTTCTCCACCCCTCCCCTCAAAAGTCAATGCACTAATGTGAAGTGCTAACATTGTATTCTTCACTTGACTGGGTTTCAGCCTTGAAAATGATGGTGCAAGATAGCAAATGGGAGCTTGCAGGGCTTTTGGCATTGCGAGGGTTAACTGCTGGGAACCAAACCACAAGCTCCATCTCCAAAAGACTAGTAGTTAGTGGTTACAGATGCAGACAGCAGGCTGCATGCACACAGCAGTGAATAGACAGCTGCTGCAGGATTTCTGCAGTCCGTCTACCTTTTGTGATTACATTTTATAAATATACTAGAAAATTAGTTGGGGGAAAGGAGTGCAGGGAGACTAGAGTGAAAAAGTACAATATTATGTTGACTGGGTTTTCCAATACTACTCCCGCAAGTGCAAAGAGGAATATTCACAGTACACTAGGATAGTCATAATTGCAGCTTTGAACCTATTTGCACCTCACAAGTTCCAAGAAACTCCTAGGGGGCAAGAGTATAGTTTAAAGGGATACTGTCTTTCAAGAAAAAATGCTCATCAAACCATTTTGTTTGGGTAATTAGAAGTCATTACAAATGCTTGTGTGCGTGAGTAGGGTGATAATAGATTTCAACATGATTTACAGTCTCCTGATAATTTGAAGGTGAAATTTAGTGCCAACAAAATTGAATTAGGTAATTTGAATGAAGTAACTTCAAATTAACAATAAACTGTACTTCATTGTTTATGTTTGAAAATGAATGGAAAAGATTTTGCCAAACACTTTTTCCAGAAACACTGCACCCCTTGAAGACTTTCTTATCTTTGCCAATTTTCCCTCCTTTCCTGTGAGAAAGTGTTTAGCATCCAGTGTTGTCTGGTGACATGGGGGCCAATTTTCACTTCTGGGCGGCTGACTGGCGGAGCGCGTCAGCCACCTGCTCGTCAAGTGAGCAAGGAGGCCCAAGGCATTTTGAGCTCGGGCCTCATTTAAATCTCACCAACGTGCTGTACGCTCTGAATGGGCATCCTACTGCAGCTTGCTGGCTCTGGACTAGTGCAATATCGGGCAGCTCAACACCGCGCCAGTCCCCGCAGGTAGATCTGGGCGAAGTGGAGGTGCCAAACCAGTGAGCCACAGCATTTTGTGGGACTAGGAGAAGCACTGCGGTTCTTCCAGGCTCCATAAATATATAACCCAGAAACATTTGTGTGCATGGTGCACATTCCGCCCATATGTCCCTGAAAATTGCAATCAGAGTCTTAACTGTTGTAGGAACCTAATTTGCATAAGGAGGGTAGATGAGGGTAGTGTGTTTGATGTAGTGTATATGGACTTTAGCAAGGCTTTTGATAAAGTTCCACGTGGCAGATTGGTCACGAAGTTAAAAGCCCATGGGATCCAGGGCAAAGTGTCAAGTTGGATTCAAAACTGTCTCGGAGGCAGGAAGCAGAGGATAATGGTTGATGGGTTTTTTTGTGACTGGAAGGCTATTTCCAGTGGGGTTCCGCAGGGCTCAGTACTAGGTCCCTTGCTTTTTTTGGTATATATTAATGATCTAGACTTAAATATAGGGGGTATGATTAAGAAGTTTGCAGATGATACTAAAATCAGCTGTGTGGTTGATACTGAAGGAGGAAGCTGTAGACTGCAGGAAGATATCAATAAATTGGTCAGGTGGGCAGAACAGTGGCAAATGGAATTCAATCCGGAGAAGTGTGAGGTAATGCATTTGGGGAGGGCTAACAAGGAAAGGGAATACACATTAAATGGTAGGACACTGAGTAGTGTAGAGGAACAAAGGGACCTTGGAGTGCATGTCCACAGATCCCTGAAGGTAGCAGGCCCAGTCGATAAGGTGATTAAGAAGGCATACGGAATGCTTGCCTTTATTAGTCGTGGCATAGAATACAAGAGCAGGGGGGGGGGTTATGCTTCAACTGTATAAAACACTAGTTAGGCCTCAGCTAGAGCACTGCGTGCAGTTCTGGTCACCACATTACAGGAAAGATGTGATTGCACTGGAGAGGGTGCAGAGGAGATTTACAAGGATGTTGCTGGGAGTAGAGAATCTTAGTTACGAGGAAAGACTGGATAGGCTGGGTTTGTTTTCCTTGGAACTGAGGAGGCTGAAGGGAGACCTTAGAGGTGTATAAAATTATGAGGGGCCTAGATAAAGTGGATAGAAAGGACCTATTTCCCTTAGCAGAGGGGTCAAAAACTAGGGGGCATAGATTTAAAGTAATTGGTGGAAGGTTTAGAGGGAATTTGAAGGGAAATTTCTTCACCCAGAAGGTTGTGGGGGTCTGGAACTCACTGCCTGAAAGGGTGGTAGAGGCAGGAACCCTAACCACATTTAAAAAGTACTTGAATGTGCACTTGGGATGCTGTAACCTGCAGGGCTACGGACCAAGAGCTGGGAAGTGGGATTAGGCTGGATAGCTCTTGTTGGCCGGCGCGGACACGATGGGCCGAAATGCCCTCCTTCCGTGCTGTAACTTTCTATGATTCTATAAACAAGAGACTTACCACCTGAAACAGGTGGGCGCTCTGGTTGCCCCAGGGAATTTCCCATCCCTAATCCAACTACACTGAAGCTAACTGTAGCACCAGATTGTACTAGAAATCTTTTGATTTGTATGGCTCAACCACACACCAACTGAGGGCGTGGCTAAAACCTGGATTGGCCACATACAGTTCTTGAAAGTAAAAACCTATGTGCTAGCACTACATAGGGGCACCGACAAATTGCACAATTGCGTCTGCCACTATATTAAAACATAAGAAGGTGGGAACAAGAGTAGGCCATTCAACCCCTCTCATTTACACTGTTGTTTAGGTCGATGTACAGGATCAACACAGACCACTTTATTTCCCTCCTGCCTTGCCTAAAAATGTACAATGAGAGATACCAAGAAACTTGTAAAGTATGAAATGTATTCCAAACTAAAAAACACTGCCTTAAAAATGAGTTATTGTGTGTCTACAAAGCATTATTGCTATAAATTATATTGGCTCAGAGAAAGGATCCTTCTGAAAGTCTAAATTGTCTAGATCTGGGCATTTTTTCCAGTCACATTGCAATAGGTCTGCACTATTATGCAAGAGGTCATATGCCCAAATTCGTTCAAAGTTATTTACATACATCTGATTTTGATGTACAAAAATGTTAGAGACCACACACGATTTAAAAAAAAAACTCTCTTTTCTTCACTGCTCTCCTAAAGGAGTTGATTCTTTGCTAAGGTACGATTTGATACCAGTCAACCTCCAGTACTTCACCAATTGGCCATTAATAATCTATGATAGTTAACAGTATTGACAGGTTGTTTGATCACCGGGAATACAACTGAGCTCAATCCCATCCTCGTCCAGCATTAACACACAGGTACTTCCAGCAGAGGTAGTATTTGAAGAACAGAAACCCTAGTCACTATTCCCCTCCCTAAGACAGCAGTGCTAGGACACCCCTACTGTTGTCCAGGCTAAGATCCATTAACTGAAACGCAGATCAAAAATTGAGCCTAGGACCTTCTGGTGTGCATGGCTCAATTACACACTTCTTTTCCAAATGAACCATCGGGGTGCCTGAGGCCAGAAATCTGAAGAGAATACCCTTTACAACGATTTGGCAAAATGTTTTAAAGTTGTCATAGGAGGTAGCTCTAGTGACTAAGCAGAGTGATCCTAGTCTGCACATCTCAGTAATTTATCAAAAAACTGTTCAATGGTCTATACTTCAACAAATGGTATGAAGTGCTACACAAACAGCATTGACAACTTAGGTTTCTGTACTGCCCTTCTTACACAAACATCTTCGAATGCTTTCCAAGGCAGAGGGAAAAAAAAAGTGAACACCAAGCTGAAGGGAGACAGGAGACAGAATGAGTTTTTGGGGGGGGGGGGGGGGGGGGGGCGGGGGGCAGCAGTGGGGGAGGGTGAAAGCAGTGAGAAATATGGGAAAGTGGAAGTGAGGGAGTTCCAGAGGATAGATGGAGTATAAAACTGAAAGAGCAGCCGCCAATGAGAGAGTGGAGAGTAAGTCGGTGTCAGAGAATTGGAGGGTGTGTATGTGAGTGTACAAATGGAGAAAACCTTTTAGATAAGTTGGTACAAGTTCATGTAGCGATTTGAAGGTAAAGAGGGTGATTCTGGAATCAATTCTCTAGGGCACAATGACAGGGATGATTGAAGTGCAGGCTTTGCCTGAAAATGTCTCCATATCCTGAACCGGGTCAGCGAAGCAATAAGTACTTGTGGTATTTTACAGGGTAGCAATGGCATTACAAATCAAGCTGCATTTCGACTGGTACTCTGAAGACAAGTACCTGACAGTCCCCTCAACATCAGGGATGTCAAGCCCAAATTATCAGTCTACTAACCTGCATTTTAACATTGAAATTAAAGTCAAATGATCTCAATGGCAGCACATCTATAGCACCAGTCAGTCTGGACTGCGTGCACTGCCTCTAGGCTTTACAAGGGAACATGGGAATTAAGTACAATAAAGTCACCTGAAAATGAATATTACCAGCTAGAAACAATCTGATATCCATCTCTGCAACAGTAATATGATTAAGAAGAACAGACATCCCCAATGGCTCAATGAGCTTACCTAGTGACTCACTGAAGCTGCATTTGTATTGTTGCCTGGAGATAGTAAGCTAATTATATTGCTCTTCCATATTTAGCTTTGCAACGTGCAGTTAGTCCTCAATGCATTGCAAAGGGCTGCCATTCTGTACCTGCATAGACTACTTGTGACATAAAGGCCAGTTAGCAAACACGAATAGAAACTCATGACATTGTATCATGATATTACTGCCATATGCTGTGCATTAACTGGCCCAAGGAACACTTGGTCTTTTTAAAAAAAAAAGTCCACTAAGTATATTTTGATATGGCCGCTTACTGTGCAGATCATGCTCTACAAGTTCTAGCAACTGAGCTCGAGTCATACAACTCACTAAGGTCCCAAGTTCAAACACCAATCTGTGCTAATTTAGCACTATAACTGCATTAGTGCATCTTAGTTAGGGAGAGGAAAACTGGTGGTGCTTCTACTCAATAGCTATCCAGTAATCCTTGTTAAAAGTGTGCGTGGGTGAACGTTGCAGGAAGACAGAATTGGGCTCAGCTCGAACACCAACATTCACCATAAAGGCTCACATATGAATAATGGCCACTTGGGTGAGGTAGTAGAGGACAAATAATGCCTATAGAACCATACTCCACCTAACAGACAATTACTTCAGAAAGGTAGGGGGGAAATCCCCATAAAAAGGTTAAGAGTTAGGAGAAAGTTATTACTGAAAAATTAAAGTAAATTTTCTACTTGCGCACTTCCAGTGCACAGCCGTGCCAGCCAGAACACACGTGGGGAAATTGCGTGCAAGGTACAACTGTTCATCCATTTCAACATTTCCCTACATTACATTTCATGTTGAGGGGACTGTGTCAGCAGGTACCTGTCTTCAGAGTACCAGTGACTGCACTTCAGAAGTACTTGATTGGTTGTGAAGTGGTTTAAAATGTACGGAGGTTGTGAAAAGTTTTTTCTACTGATAGGCGAATTCCCAATACAGCTTGAGGATGGAGTTCCACACCAGGAATGCACAAGCTGAAAATGTATCCCATATTGTCAGACAGACTGCACACACAGTGTTCACTCCAGACTTAATTGACTATAAACAATCTCATTGTACTGATTCTGGAGTAAATGCCAGTGGAGATTTTGTATGGTCAAACAGCTTGCTGACTCTGTCTAGGCTCAGGCATGAAGAATAGTTATTTAGGCAAGGGATTGGAGAGCACTGGTGCAAGAAGCAAGGAGTCAAAAGTCTTAAGTCTTGGCAGAAGAGGGGGGGGGGGGGGCCGGGGAAGAGGGAGAATATTTTCATGAATAAAGAGGAAGGGGAAAAACCTGCAACAAAATTCTATCAATCTAACTTTATTACAAGGGAATGGTTGCACAGTGGTTATGTTACTGGACTGGTATTCCAGAGGCCTGAACCAAATCCCACCATGGCCGCTGTAGAATTTAAATTCAGTTACTTAAATAATTCTGGACTACAAAGCTAGTATCAGTAATGGTGACCATGTAACTGCCAGATTGCCGTAAAAACCCATCTGGTTCACTAATGTCCTTTAGGGAAGGAAATCTGCCATCCTTACCCAGGCTGGCCTATAATTAATAGGATTACATAGGATACACAGCACAGAAACAGGTCATTCGGCTCAACCAGTCCATGCCGGCGTTTATGCTCCACTCGAGCCCCCTCGCGTCTTTCCTCATCTAAATCTATCAGCGTAACCCTCTATTCCCTTCTCCCTCATATGCTTATCTAACCGCCCCTTAAATGCACCTATACAATTCACCTCAACCACTCCCTGTGGTAGCGAGTTCCACATCCTCACCACTCTCTGGGTAAAGAAGTTTCTTCTGAATTACTTATTTGATTTCTTGGTGACTATCTTATATTGATGGCCTCTAGTTTTGCTCTTCCCCACAAGTGGAAACACTCAGGGCTGGATTTTGTCAATGGCGAGCTTTTGGAGGCGGGACTCCCACTTGTTGGGTTTTAGTCCCGCCTCCATCGACTTGTGGCCAACCCACGCTATTTTCCCTTGATTGACCTCGTTAAGCCTGCCCAGCGGGCTCAGCAGGCCAATTAAGGGAAAGCCAGTTACAGGTGACGTCAGCGAATGCGGTTTCATCTGTCAAGAGCTTTTGACAGATGAAATGTCATCTGTGAAGCTGTCAATCACTGACAATCTGTCTTCTAAGTTGTGTCTTTACTCAAGATTCAATTAGAAAGCCTTCCTGACCAGAAAGCAGAATGCTGCAGCTTTTGACAGTTCAGCGGCCATTCTGCTTTCTGTGCCAGTGAGCTGAGGGACTCCCGAGACCTGAAGGGAGGAAGCCTGTAAAGGTAAGTAAAACTGCTTTAAACACACCAAACGTACTTACCTCTGTACTCATGCACCCATCACTCACCTGAACACCGGACATCTCGACCCCTCCAAGCCCTTCAGCCCGCCTCGCTAACTTGGTGTGGTTTGGAGCCGTCAGGAATCCCACACTTCAAGAATGAAAATAGGGATTAGGCTAAAAACTGCCTGTTAACAGGCAGTTAATTGGCACTAATCCCTTCCCGCCTCGGGGAGGTGGGTCCCAGTGCGGGTCGGGTACCCGCCTCCTTTGAAACTGGCATGGAGGTGGGTTGGGGGCGGAAGAAGGTAAGTAAAAACTTATTAAAACACTTTACACACACCTCACACACTTACCTCTGCACACATGCACCCATTACTCACCTGCACACCAGACATCTCGGCCCCTCCGACCCCCGCAGACCGACGGCCCGCCTCGCTGACCCTGGCGAGGTTCGGAGCCGTCGGGAAGTCCACACTTCAGGGCTTAGCCAAAAAACTGCCTGTTAACTACCTGTCAACAGGCAGTTAATTGGCATTAATCCCCTTCCCGCTTCGAGGAGGCGGGACCTGGTGCGGGTCGGCTACCTGCCGCCTGGCAAGATGGCACCCACCCCCATTTTCCTGGCAGTCCCGTCTCCAAACCTGCCTTCCCAGGGCTGGCAAAATCCAGGCCTCTGTGTCTACAATATCAAAACCTTTCATAATTTTAAAGACCTCTATCAGGTCACCCCTCAGCCTTCTCTTTTCAAGCGAAAGGAGACCCAGCCTGTTCATCCTTTCCTGATAGGTGTACCCTCGCATTTCTGGTATCATCCTTGTAAATCTTCTCTGCACCCTCTTCAGTGCCTCTATATCCTTTTTAAAGGTAAGTACTGCAGGAAATACAGGGACAGAGTGATCTCCTGGACGAGTTTCGATCGCCTAGATGGGAGAGAGAGGAATTTCCCAGATTTTTTCTCCCAAATTGGCCATTGGGTTTTTATCTGGTTTTTCGCCTCTCCCGGGAGATCACATGGGTTCAGGTGGGATGGAGAGTGGAAGTAGATTTGAGGTTAGGATCAGATCAGCCATGATCTTATTGAATGGCGGAGCGGGCTCGAGGGGCCGATTGGCCTACTCCTGCTCCTATTTCTTATGTTCTTATAATATGGCGACCAGGATTGTGCACAGTACTCTAAGTGTGGTCTAACCAAGGTTCGAAACAAGTTTAGCATAACTTTCTTCTTTTCAATTCTATCCCTCTAGAAATAAACCCTAGTGCTTGGTTTGCTCTTTTTTATGTGACTTCAGACTAATGTGGTCGACTCTTAACCAACGTTCCCCCTAAGGTGCGTGGGCGCGCAATCAGGAAGCCCTGCACCGGCCGCTCACCAACTGTTCCGCTGGAAAGAATACCGTGCAGTAAATTTAAAAGGACTGCACACACAAAAAAATAATTAGAGGGAACATTGGCCAGTAAGCCACTCAGTTGTACCAAACCGCTACGGCAAAGTAACTCCCTCCCTAACAGCACTGTGGGAGTACCTTCACCACACTGACTGCAGCAGTTCAAGAAGCTGGCTCACCACCACCTTCAAGGAAAATTAGGGATGGGCAATAAATGCTGGTGACACCCACAACCTGTGAATGAACTAAAAATAGTGCATGCTGGAAATCTATAGGTGGTCAGTCAGCATCTTAAGAGGGAAAGGTAAATGTTTTGGGTGGCACGCATCAGGTTCTGAAATGTTAACTTTTCTCTTTCGGACTCTGATCAACATGCTTCTAGAATTTTCTATTTTTATTTCAGATTTCCAGCTTTTACCGTAACCGGTTAGTTATGTTGTTTTTGGGGGAAGCTTTGTAGTTTCCCATTGACACAGCATCAGCATTATTAGAGATCATCGTACTGCTAAAGGGGACTATGTTATAAAGGGCCAAACACAGTGGGCAGAAGTTTGAATTTTCTTGGCCCAGATGCAAGTAAAGCAACGGTATTTGATCTGGAACTATAGAAACTTTCTCCCCGCCTTCTCTCGAAGGCAGCAACTCTTGCTGGGATATGGCTCCACAGCTCTCCAGTATCCCTCTGCCAACAGTCACGGTCTAGGCTCGTGCGATTAGATTATCTGACTGTAGAGGACATCATCGAGTCCGATTGCATCCACAAGTGCATTTTCCAGCAGGAGTTGCTAGATACCGATCAGAGCAGAAACCCTGGGCAATATTTGTTCCCTCACCCGGAGGGCATCGAGACCAACTGTAATATCCCTGCTAACTGAAATGAGCAAGCTCTGTACAGATTGGCAGGGTATACAAACATTACTTTGCCATTGACATGGAGCATTGTAGCATAGTATATCTGTGGCTAGGGGTGGAAAATGCTTCGCTCCCCCTTCTCCATCAGTACTTTGCTGCTTTAATCTTACAGGTTGTCATCTATTTCATATTAGACAATGTTTCTGGGTTTAAAAAGGTTAAACAAAGCAAAAATAAAATGCTATTGGTGCAATCATGCAGTGTGGTGTTCTCCGAACTCGAGGGCAGTGTGACAGGTTAGCATGCCGTCCCAGGGAGTTATCGTTTGGCCTTGAGACCATGATCCTCTACAGGGCGAGTTCCTCGCCTTGGCCACGCGGTTGGTATAGGGGACAGCAGAGGAGTGCAGGTTAGATGATTATTCAATGGAGGGAAGTGAAAAAATAATGCCTATGGACAAACAATCTTGCAATGTTCTTACTCAACTATTTGTGGTTAAAGACAGGGTGCTAAATTCTCAAACTCAGCTATGTTACTTTAAGACAATAAGTGCAAGTCCCACACGGGCAGAGGGAAATTAGAGAGTTGCCTCTCACATCCACTATTGCACACCGTAAACCATTTTACACGAACTATTTAAGGTTGGATTCTGCGAGACTGGTCTGTGCGTGTCAGCATTTACACTACTAAATCTGGCCCTTTTATCCTTATTTGTAGGTCAAAGAAAAACTGGTTCTACAATTCTGCTACTGGAGGATGGGGATTGGATCTAGAAGTGTAAATGCTGGGATTTGGCTCACTGACTCTGATCTCTTGGATCCAACCTAAGCAACAGCAAGTATAAAATCAGCGTTGCAGTGGCCAGTTTACAGTGCCATTGGAATAGACCTAGATCAAGTCATTCATTTGCCTTCCTGTCAGCAATTTACATATAGACTGGGGAGAACAGTGTAATATTACCCTTAAATAAAAACAGATGACTCTCGAAGCTTAATGCCATAGCAACATTGTGTTTAGATTCAACTTAAGCAAACTCGGCCTCAATCTGATCTCTAAACTGCATTATATTCAGGTTCATTTGTGCACTTTGAAGTTGTGCTGGTGTAAAGCAGACCTGCTGCAGGATTGCTTTCCACACTAGCACTGATCTGATGCATGTCAGTGCAACTTGGCAGTAAAATCAATGATGAAGTGCCATTACCATGTGTTGAATTCTCCACCCCATCTTTTCCTGATTTGTCCCATGTACATTCAATATATTAAATGTTGATTACTGCAAAGTCTCTATTTAACTGTAACATATGATCTAAATTTATTGTTTTGATTACTTTTCCAAGTCAGTTTGCTTCCTTTCTGTATCCAAAAGTAGTGCCTCTTATTAGGGTACCATTTCGCAGATACCAGTTACCCTCTGGAACCTCATATATGGCCACTCTTCAAATGTAAACATCAGCAGGCTATATGTCTGCTGAGGCTAAGGGGAGATTTAATTGAGGTGTTTAAAATTATGAGGGGCCTAGATAGAATGGATAGGAAGGACCTATTTCCCCTAGCAGAGGTGTCAATAACCAGGGGGCATAGGTTTAAAGTAATTGGTAGTAGGATTAGACGGGAGTGGAGGAGAAATCTTTTCACCCAGAGGGTGGTGGGGGTCTGGAACTCTCTGCCTGAAAGGGTGGTAGAGGCAGAAACCCTCATCGCATTTAAAAAGTACTTGGATATGCCCTTGAAGCGCTGTAACCTATAATGCTATGGACCAAGAGCTGGAAAGTGGGATTAGGCTGGGGAGCTCTTTTTTTGGCCAGCACAAACACAATGGGCTGAATGGCCTCCTTCTGTGCCGTAAACTTGTATGATTCTATGATTGACCATAGGGTATCCCACTTTCCAGCAGGGGTCTGAGGATAGTAATCAGGGACAGGGACCCTGGAGGGTTTCCCCCCTGCCTGATCCAGTCCAACTGCTGAGGTCAGCTAACGCAATACAGAATCTGGGACCTTAGTGTCTGTATGGATTAATACTACCCAGGTGGTGCCTTTACCCACTAGGAAATACAGCTGTCAGCAGAAAGCATATTGAACGCAAATGCAAAACTACTGTACTTTTACCTTGATAGGGGCAACATTATTGTACAGAATAAGCACAGCTTCACTGTAACACATCCAAAATGTCAAAGCATTTAGGTTTCATGTTGTACTGTTTTTGTCCTTGTTAAAAAGAAATGGATATTAATTTTACCTGGGATTTTGTTGGGACTTATTCCACTTTCTACAAATCCAATAAATGGGCATGTAATTAAAACAGTCAAAGTACCTGGAGGGCAGAAAAGATGACTATGGAATGAAAACAAACCTCGTCACTGCCTACTGAAAATATCTCTCAGGCACGCGATTGTCTTTCGGTTCACATTCCAGCTTTCACCTCAACAAGGTTTCTGCGACTATTAGTTACCAACTTTCATGAGTCACTTTCAGCCAGCTTTAAAGCTCGAGGGAGCATAGGATTATTTGCAGTAGGTGGAACACTGAACTCGATTACAATGTAAATGATTAACTCTGAATTAAATTATATGACAGAAGTTATAATTTAGTTTTTCTTCTGAGTTTGTCTCTTCTTGAAAAAGGAGGTTGGGAGGGTGGGTAAGTGTGTGGTAGACATTTGTTAGTTTGTTTGTTTTTATTTCATCCTGAAGGCACAAACTGTGTGCTGGGATACCGGGGTAGATTTTCCTCTTGGAGGCCTTGGAACAGTGCTGGGAAACTGGAAAATCTTGCTAGAATACAAGATTTGGTCACTTGCAGCTGAGCATGATTTTCTTGCAGGTGTTTTAGACAAGCCTAGTGGTCACCAAAAAACAGCCAGACTTTATTTAATTCTAATGCATTTCAATTAAGCTTAACATGACTTTCCATTTACTTAGGGGAGGATTAAGATGGATACTCCCTTCGCCCATCTGAGGCTTGCTGGTCTTTTTGTTTTGCAGCACATTTTTAATACAAGGCTTTATTAATTTTTGTTGGGATTTTGATGTGTTTTTTAGTTCTCTTGACAGTGCATAATGTTTGTTAAATCTAAAGTAGCTAACTATTGTCCACTTATTCACCAGAAATCCAGTTGCAATTAAAGTATTTACAAGATTTCAGCACAACAGGATGGGCAGGAAAAAAGGACAAACAAGGTGCTTGCACAAGCTGCTACCTTCCAGAGGGTGCATCAGGCGAAGAGTTCTGAACAGGAATGTTCACCTTTGCACTCCTCCTTATACATGAACTTCTTGCACATGTGCTTCAATCCACTATTTTCAGGAAAATAGTACCTCATTGCAGCAACAACAAAATCCCATCCCCTTTAATGGCATGCAGCAGCCCTTTAGCAGCTGTTACCTCAATATATTCACCCTCCTCCCCATACCATTCACTGGTGTCCCTGCATTTGCACCGAGAGCCTGTTACAATTAGGAGAAGGGGGTGACTTGAAGATCCAGCCAAACCAACCTGGAGAAAGGCCCAGGCTTAGTCCTAGTCTGGGTTGGGTTAGCTGATCTCAGCCAAGACAGTTGGAGGTTTGCTATATTAGGCCAGTGCTCGTAATGTAGTGAAAGTTCCTGTGTCAAATGGCCCTGGCTGGAAAGTACGTATGTGTGGAAAATCAGGCAAGGATAGCATCAGGCTTCGATTAGATGCATCTATAGTCGAATATTCCACCAACAAATTATTTAGGCTTACACAGGAAGAATGGCTACTTGGGAAAGATAGTGGTTGGTGGCTGGGGCACTGCACCCCATCAACAGTCACCATCTTCGGAAAAGTAGGTTCACATTTACTGCATTTTAGCAACACGTGTAACATGGTATGCAAGTGTAAGCAGGTGAATGTGCTTTTGTTCATTCAGAAGGTTGTGGGCTCAAGCCCCACTCCGGAGACTTGAGCACATAATCTATGCTGACACTTCAGAGGAGATGCCACTCAGTTGGTGATCTCATAGCACTATTCAGAGAACAGCAGGGGAGTTATCCCGGTGTCATGGATTTCATTTAGCCCTCAACAAACATCACAAACAGATATCTGGCCATTTATCTCATTATTTTTTGTAGGAATTTTCCGTTTGCAAATTGGTTGCCGCATTTCCCTACATTACAACATTGACTACACTTCAAAAGTACTTCATTGGTCGTGAAGCACTTTGGGACGTCCTGAGGTGAAAAGTGCTATGAAAATATAATTTTTTCTTTCTGTGCTGTGGTACTAAAAGCTTTGATGAATTTATTTTAAGCCCGGTTTCCACCCTGTTCTGAATAACTTCAGGGCTGTACTGGCAATGACTGCATTATTACTGGGGTGTGGCAAGACTCATCAATACTCATCCATTCCTCTGACAGGATTCAGAGAATGCTCTATATATACTTTAAGACTGTTTACATTCTAATTACACCAATAATCTATTCATTCTTGCATTCCATTGGGACATTCTTAACATCTAGCTTGTGGTACCTTATAAGCGGAAAAAGAAATTAAATCTGCAAAGAGTTCACACTTGCATTTTCATGACATCAAATTTAAAGCTTAAAAAGTACTGCATTTTTATGTAATTTAAGATGACAATACAGTAAGGTTCAAACCTTTGAACAGAAAAGCTGAGCAACTGCTTTCAAGAACTCTTCAGAGTTAACATGCATGCCGAGCACAACCGTAACTATTAATACTGAAATAATAGTATTTCTGTATCCAATTAAATTAAATATTTAGTTTATTCAAATTCAAAAATTATTCAATTTTTTCCTCTACATTTCTTCAAAGCCATCCACATTCCCATGAGAATGCAGGCTAAAGACTTGCTGCTAGGCCTCTCCAAAGCGACTCTGTAAAGGCTCCCTTGCTCATGGTACAGCTGGGATGCTAAATGTGAAGGGGCAACTTCAAGGACAATATTAGAATTCTGGGGCACCAAATTCACAAGGAATGTTCCATAAAGCTTCCCCGATAGTTTTGTGGGTAAATGGACAGTGTGGACTTAAAGGGTTAAATAATGACAGGTTGGATAAACTTGGCTTGTATTCCCTTAAGGTTAAAAGGTTGTGTAGTGATCTAATTGAGGATTCAAGAGTAGATACAGAGAAGTTATTTCCTCTGGTGGTGGAATCCAGAACAAGTGAGCCACATCAAGATCCATTCTCAAAATTAGAGCTGGTCATTCAGGAGTGACATCAGGAAGCCCTTTTCACACAAAGGATAGTGGAAATCTGGTATTCTCTCCTCCAAAAGGCTGTGGATGCTGAGTCAATTGACATTTTCAAGACTGAGATTGACAGATTTTTAAAAATTAGTTAAGGGTATCAAGGGATATGAATCAAAGGCAGGTAATGGGGAATGGTAGCATAGTGGTTATGTTACTGGACTAGTAATCCAGATGCCTGGACTAATGATTCGGAGACGCGAGTTCAAATCCCATCACGGCAGCTGGGGAATTTAAATTCAGTTAATTAAATAAATCTGGAATAAAAAGTTAGTATCAGTAATGGTGACCATGAAACTATCAGATTGTTGTAAAAACCCATCTGGTTCACTAATGTCCTTTTAGGGAAGGAAATCTGCCGTCCTTACCCGGTCTGGCCTCTATGTGACTCCAGATCCACAGCAATGTGGTTGACTCTTAACTGCCCTCTGAAATGGTCTAGCAAGCCATTCAGTTGTAACAAACTGTTACGAAACACAAGAATAAAAAAACCGGACAGACCGTCCGGCATCGACCTCGGCTATGGACACGACAACGGCACACCCAGCCCAGTCGACCCTGCAAAGTCCTCCTCACCAACATCTAGGTACTTGCGCCAAAATTGGGAGAGCTGTCCCACAGACTAGTCAAGCAACAGCCTGACATAGTCATACTCTCAGAATTATACCTTTCAGCCAATGTCCCAGACTCCCCTATCACCATGTCTGGGTAGGTCCCGTCACACCAGGGGTGGCGAGACAGTGGTATATAGTCAGGAAGGAGTGGCCCTGACTCTGGACCCCATGACGTCTCATGGCTTCAGGTCAAGCATGGGCAAGGAAACCGCCTGCTGATTACCACCTACCGCCTTCCCTCAGCTGATGAATCAGCACTCCTCCATGTTGAACACCACTTGGAAGAGGCACTGAGAGTAGCAAGGGCACAGAATGTACTCTGGGTGGGGGACTTCAATGTCCACCACTAAGAGTGGCTCAGTAGCACCACTACTGACAGAGCTGGCCGAGTCCTGAAGGACATAGCTGCCAGTCTGGGCCTGCAACAGGTGGTGAGAGAACCAACATGAGGAAAAAAAACTTACTTGACCTCGTTCTCACCAATCTACCTGTCGCAGATGCATCTGTCCATGACAGCATTGGTAGCAGTGACCACTGCACAGTCATTGTGGAGACGAAGTCTCATCTTCACACTGAGGACATCCTCCATCGTGTTGCGTGGCACTACCACTGTGCTAAATGGGATAGATTCAGAACAGATCTAGCAGCTCAAAACTGGGCATTCATGAGGCCCTGTGGGCTATCAGCAGCAGCAGCAGCAGAATGGTATTCCACCACAATCTGTAACTCATGGCCCAGCATATCCCTCACTCTACCATTACCATCAAGCCAGGCGACCAACCCTGGTTCAATAAGGAGTGTAGAAGAGCATGCCAGGAGCAGCAGGCATACCTAAAACTGTGGTGCCAACCTGGGGAAGCTGCAACACAGGACTACATGCATGCTAAAAACCAGAAGCAGCATGCTATAGACAGAGCTAAGCGATCCCACAAATCAACAATCAGATCAGATCAAAGCTTTGCAGTCCTGCCACATCCAGTCGTGAATTGTGGTGGACCATTAAACAACTAACTGGAGGAGGAGGCTCCATGATATCACCAGCCTCAACGATGGTGAAGCCCAGCACGTGAGTGCAAAAGACAAAGCTGAAGTGTTTGCAACCATCTTCAGCCAGAAGTGCCGAGTGGATGATCCATATCAGCCTCCTCCGGAGGTCCCCACCACCATAGAAGCCAGTTTTCAGCCAGTTCGATTCACTCCACGTGATATCAAGAAACAGCTGAGCGCACTGGATACAGCAAATGCTGTGGGCCTCAACAACGTCCCGGCTGTCGTACTGAAGACTTCTGTTTCAGAACTAGCCACGCCTCTAGCCAAGATGTTGCAGTACAGCTATAACACTGGCATCTATCAGACCTGAAAGGAGTCGGCAGCCCCGGAGAAGGCAGAGGATAAAGAGCGCGGGAGGCCGAGGACAGCGGACCTGAAAGGAGTCGGCAGCCACGGAGAAGGCAGAGGATAATTCAGAGCAGCTGAAGTCAGTTAATTAGGGAAACTATGCCTATAAAAACAGGCTTCGCAGTGCGATCTACACGGAGTGTGGTTTGCAGAGTGCTGAGAGTTGGGTGAGTGAGGGAGTTAGGAGGAGCTCCCTTGCTTCCTCTAACTTTTCACCCTGTAGGATTTGGTTCTTACTTTACACCCAGGAAAGAGTCCGAGAGCGGGAGCAGTCAAACAACAACAACTGCAAAACCGCTAAAGTGACGTCACAACAAGGGAAGGAGCTGATTGGTAAGTAGGACCTGGTGAGTATTTCTACAGTCCAGTCGTTAAAGTAAGGTCTCTAGTTTAGAGTGAGTAGTGTTTAAAGTGAAGTAAGGTCCCAGTGTATTTAATATTCTTTAATTTAGAGGAAGTAAAGGGAGTAAATTAACAGTAGGACAGGGCAGGGCAGCTCGGCAGTGTAGAGTGCTCCTCCTGTGCTATGTGGGAAGTCAAGGACACTTTCGGTGTCCAGGGCGAACACGTGTGCAGGAAGTGCCTCCAGCTGCAGCTGCTCGAAATCCGCGTTTCGGAGCTGGAGCTGTGGCTGGAGTCACTGTGGAGCATCCGCGAGGCTGAGATTTTTGTGGATAGCACGTTTAACGAGGTGGTCACACCGCAGGTAAAGAGTGCACAGGCAGAAAGGGAATGGGTGACCGCCAGACAGAGTAAAAGAACTAGGAAGGTAGTGCAGGAGTCCCCTGGGTCCATCTCCCTCTCCAACAGATTTTCCGTTTTGGATACTGCTGGGGGAGATGGTTTCTCAGGGGAATGCAGCAAAAGCCAAGTCTGTGGCACTATGAGTGGCTCAGCTGCACAGGAGGGGAGGAAAAAGAGTGGGAGAGCAATAGTGATAGGGGATTCTATCGTAAGGGGAACAGATAGACGTTTCTGTGGCCGCAGACGTGACTACAGGATGGTATGTTGCCTCCCTGGTGCCAGGGTCAAGGATGTCACTGAGCGGCTGCAGGACATTCTGAAGGGGGGGGTGAACAGCCAGAGGTCGTGGTCCATATCAGTACCAACGACATAGGTAGAAAGAGGGACGAGGTCCTGCAAGCAGAATTTAGGGAGCTAGGAAATAAATGGAAAAGCAGGACCTCAAAAGGTAGTAATCTCAGGATTACTCCCAGTGCCACGTGCTAGCGAGAGCAGAAATAGGAGAATAGACCAGATGAATATGTGGCTGGAGAGATGGTGTAGGAGGGAGGGATTTAAATTCCTGAGGCATTGGGACCACTTCTGGGGAAGGTGGGACCTGTACAAGCTGGACGGGTTACACCTCGGCAGAACCGGGACCAATATCCTCGCGGGGGGGTTTGCTAGTGCTGTTGGGAAGGATTTAAACTAGTTTGTCAGGGGGCTGGGAACCTAAGTGTGGGCCCAGAACGGAGAGAAACTGTTAAGTCTGTGTGTTCCAGTTGTATTAAGATTAATTACTGACACAGACTACAAGAATAAAGTTCAACAGGTCTTTACTAGTTGGAGGTCAGGACTATACTAAATACAATATCACTACACAGTACTTATATACCGGTGGTCACCACCGATATTACGTATACAGCAGCCAGAGAAAGTAGTACATCTCAAGGTGGAACAGCCTTAAGTTCTCTTAAGGTGGAACAGGTTACATACACCACAGAAACAAAGCTGGAAGTGCAAGTTAGAAAAGTAGTCAGCAAAACTAGTAGGGAGCAGGAACAAAGGCCAACAGAAAAGAAAGTCAAAGTGCAGAAAAATATTAAACAGGCAAAGTTGAAGGCACTTTATCTAAATGCATGTAGCATTTGCAACAAGGTGGATGAATTAATGGCACTAATAGAAGTAAATGGGTATGATGTAATTGCCATTACAGAGACATGGTTGCAGGGTAACCAAAGCTGGGAACTGAATGTTCCAGGGTACTCAACATTTAGGAAGGACAGACAAAAAAGAAAAGGAGGTGGCGTAGCGCTGTTAATAAGGGATGAGATCGGTACGGTAGAGATAAAAGATCTTGGCTTGGCAGATCGTGATGTAGAACTGGAATCAGTTTGGGTGGAGCTAAGAAACAGCAGAGAGCTGAAAACATTGGTGAGAGTTGTGTATAGGCCACCAAACAGTAGTGGTAATGTAGGGCACAGTATCAATCAAGAGATTAGAAGTGCATGTAACAAAGGCAATACGGTAATCATGGGGGACTTTAATCTACATATTGACTGGGCAAATCAAATTGCCACTAATGGTGTGGAGGACGAATTCTTGGAATGCATTGCAAGATGGTTTCCTGGATCAGTATGTGGAGGAACCAACCAGGGAACAGGCTATTCTGGATCTGATATGGTGCAATGAGAAAGGGCTAATCAATAATCTTGTGGTAAAGTTTGAGAGTGATGTAGTCCAATCTGAAACTAAGGTCTTCAATCTAAACAGAGGAAACTACAAGGGTATGAGGGACAAGTTGGCCATGGTAGATTGGGAGACTACACTAAAAGGTTGAAGGTGGACATACAATGGCTAATATTCAAGGAAATAATGCATAATTTGCAACAAACATATATTCCTCTAGGGCATAAAAACCCAAAAGGAAGTGATCCAACCATGGCTAACAAAAGAAATTAAAGCTACTACAGTATTGAGTCAAAGGAGGAAGCTTATAAAGTTCAGAGAAGCGGTCAGCCTGAGGATTGGGATGTTTTTAGAAATCAGCAAAGGAGGACCAAGAAATTGATAAAGGGAAAATGGAATATGAGCACAAACTAGCGAAAAATATAAAAACAGATCGTAAAAACTTCTATAGGTATGTGAAAAGGAAAAGACTGGCGAAGGTAAATGTAGGTCCTTTACAGTCAGAGATGGGAGAATTTATAATAGGGAATGAGAAAATGGCAGAGAAATTAAATACTTTGTTTCTGTCTTCACGGAGGAAGACACAAAAAACCTCCCAGAAATACGAGAAAACCAAGGGTGTGGCGAGAATGAGCAACTTAAAGAAATTATTAGTAAAAAAACAGTACTAGCAAAATTAATGGGACTAAAAGTTGATAAATTCCAAGGACTGGATGACCTACATCCTAGGGTTTTGAAAGAGGTGGCCATTGGGATAGTGGACGCATTGGTTGTCATCTTCCAAAGTTATATAGATTCTGGAATGGTTCCTGCAGATTGGAGGATAGCAAATGTAACCCCGCTATTTAAGAAAGGAGGGAGAGAGAAAACGGGGAACTACAGACCTGTTAGCCTCACATCAGTAGTTGGGAAAATGCTGGAATCTATTATAAAGGATGCAATAACTGGGCACTTAGAAACTAATAGTCAGATTGGGCAGAGTCAACATGGATTTATGAAAGGGAAATCCTGTTTGACAAACGTATTGGAGCTCTTTGAGGATGTAACTAGTGGAGTAGACAAAGGGGAACCGGTAGATGTGGTGTCTTTGGATTTTCAGAAGGCCTTCGATAAGGTCCCACACAAGAGGTTGGTGAACAAAATTAGGGCACATGGAATTGGGGGTAATATACTAGCATGGATTGAGAATTGGTTAACAGACAGAAAATTGGCTAACAGACAGAAAACAGAGTAGGGATAAACGGGTCTTTTTCATGATGGCAGGCTGTGACTAGTGGGGTACCGCAAGGAACGGTGCTTGGGCCCCAGCTATTCACAATCTATATCAATTATTTGGATGAGGGGACTAAATGTAACATTTCCAAATTTGCTGATGACACAAAGCTAGGTGGCAGTGTCAGTTGTGAAGAGGATGTGAAGAGGCTTCAAGGGGATCTCGACGTGCTCAGTGAGTGGGCAAGAACATGGCAGATGGATTATAATATCGATAAATATGAAGTTATCCACTTTGGTAGAAAAAACAGAAAGGCGGAGTATTTCCTAAATGATGAAAGATTGGGGAATGCAGATGCTCAAAGGGACCTGGGTGTCCTTGTACATGAGTCACTGAAAGTGAATGTGCAGGTGCAGCAAGCCATTAGGAAGGCAAATGGTATGCTGGCCTTCATTACAAGAGGATTTGAGTACAGGAGTAAAGAAGTCTTACTCCAATTATATAGGGCCTTGGTGAGACCACACCTGGGGTACTGTGTACAATTTTGGTCTCCTTACCCAAGGAAGGATATACTTGCCCTAGAGGGAGTGCAACGAAGGTTCACGAGATTGATTCCTGGGATCGAGGGACTGTTGTATGAGAAAAGAGATTGAGTAAACTAGGCCTGTATTCTCTTAAATTCAGAAGAATGAGGGGGATCTCATTGAAGCATACAAAATTATTACAGGGCTTGATAGGATTGATGCTGGGAGAATGTTTCCCTTGGTTGGGGAGTCTAGAACCAGGGGCCACAGCCTCAGAATAAAGGGTAGGCCATTCAGGACTGAGATGAGAAGAAATTTCTTCACACAGAGGGTGGTGAATCTTTGGAATTCTCTACCCCAGAGGGCTGTGGAGGCTCAGTCATTGGGTATATTCAAAACAGAAGTCGATAGATTTATGACTAGTAAGGACATCAAGGGATATGGCAATAACGCCGGTGAATGGAATTGAGGCAGATCAGCCATGATCTCATTGAATGGCATAGCAGGCACGAAGGGCCGAATGGCCTACTCCTGCTCCTATTTCTTATGTTCTTAATGGGGAAAACTGCCCAGGTATGTCCTGTCCACAAAAAGCAGGACAAATGCAATCCGGCTAATTACCGCCACATCAGTCTACTCCCAATCATTGCAAAGTGATGGAAGGCGTCATCGGCAGTGCCATCAAGCAGCACTTACTCACCAATAACCTGCTCACTGATGCCCAGTTTGGGTTCCGCCAGGACCACTCGGCTTCAGACCTCATTACAGCCTTGGTCCAAACATGGACAAAAGAGCTGAATTCCAGAGGTGAGGAGAGAGTGACTGCCCTTGACATCAAGGCAGCATTTGACCGAGTGTGGCATCAAGGAGCCCTAGTGATGTGCCATCAATTACTCAAAAGACTGAGGTTAAGCGAGTAACAACCAGGCTTTTATTAACTAAAGAATGAAGGTCTAGTCTCGAATGGTCGACCCGTCCAGAATACTAAGGGACTGGGAGGTAGTCACTTATATACCTGGAATAGTGGGAGGAGTCTGCCGAGGCATGTCCAGACCTGTACCTAGTGGAATACACATACAGACAGGTATAACAGTGGTTTACCACACCTAGTAAAACTGAAGTCAATGGGAATCAGCGGGAAAACTCTCCACTGGCTGGAGTCATACCTAGCTCAAAGGAAGATGGTTGTGGTGGTTAGAGAAAAGAACAGGCATGGTCGGGGGATGGGCAGTTGGCTCAGGTAACTTTAACCATGCAGCTTGAACTTGCAGTTAGGGATAAGAATGCGCCCACTATTCGAGCCAGGGGAACTTAAACAGCAGAAGAGTGGAGACTGTGGGGAAAGAGAGCAAAGGATGGCAATGGACTGTCAAGGATGGCAAAGGAGCTCCCTAGGGAGCTGCCAGGACGAGCGCAACAGCGAGGTCAAGGCCCAGGCGTGGCGCAGCGTGGACCAGCAGCGGGGTCGGGGCCCAGGGAAGGTGCGTGGACCAGCAGCGGGGTCGGGGCCCAGGGAAGGTGCGAGGTCGGGAGGACCACAATGCATCCTACGAAACGCATGCAGAGGACCTGCGAGTGAGTGAGTGAGAGTGTGAGTGTGAGTGTGAGTGTGAGTGTGAGTGTGAGTGTGAGTGAGTGAGTGTGAGTGTGAGAGTGAGAGTGAGTGTGAGTGAGTGAGTGTGAGTGAGTGTGTGTGAGTGTGAGTGTGAGTGAGTGTGAGTGAGTGTGAGTGAGTGTGAGTGTGAGTGAGTGTGTGTGTGTGTCCGGGAATCGATAGAGAAATCGTCTTGGATCCCCTTGCCATTGGACCAAGACCTTGCTCCGTCAAGCCCGTGTGGTAGCTGGTGTGCAACGGCCACCCCACGTTAAAAGAATTCACGCACAGGCATCTTCCACCCTTTAAAAGTCATCCTCGGTTCCGAGGGACTGCCTAAGAAGAGGTTAGAGGTCAATCATCACAGCCCAGAACATCGCTGCAGGAGTTCCTCAGGGCAGTGTCGTAGGCCCAACCATCTTCAGCTGCTTCATCAATGACCTTCCCTCCATCATAATGTCAGAAGTGGGGATGTTCGCTGATGACTGCAGTGTTCAGCGCCATTCGCAACTCCGCAGATAATGAAAGTCCATGTCCCCATGTAGCAAGACCTGGATGACATTCAGGCTTGGGCTGATATGTGGCAGGTAACATTCGCGCCACAAAAGTGCCAGGCAATGACTATCTCCAACAAGCGAGCGTCTAACCACCACCCCTTGACATTCAACGGCATATCCTGTGGGTCACCACTGACCAGAAACTTAACTGGACCAGCCACATAAATACTGTGGCAACAAGAGCAGGTCAAAGGCTGGGTATTCTGCGGCGAATGTCTCACCTCCTGACTCCCCAAAGCCTTTCCACCATCTACATGGCACAAGTCAGGAATGTGATGGTACTCTCCACTTGCCTGGATGAGTGCCGCTCCAACAACACAAGAAGCTTGACACCATCCAAGACAAGCAGCCTGCTTGATTGGCACCTATCCACCACCTTAAAAATTCACTCCCTCCACTACCGGCGTACCGTGGCTGCAGTGTGTACCATCTACAAGATGCACTGCAGCAACTCACCAAGGCTTCTTCAGCAGCACCTTCCAAACGCGCGACCTCTACCACATAGAAGGACAAGGGCAGCAGGTGCATGGGTACACCACCACCTCTAAGTTCCCCTACTAGTCACACACCATCCTGACTTGGAAGTATATCGCCATTCCTTCATTGTCTCTCGGTCAAAATCCTGGAACTCCCTCCCCTATAGCACTGTGGGAGTACCATCACCACAGGGACTGCAGCGGTTCAATGCAGCGGCTCACCATTACCTTCTCAAGGGCAACTAGGGATGGGCAATAAATGCTGGCTTTGCCAGCGAAGCCCATATCCCATGAATGAATTTTTAAAAATGTAGTCCAGGTACAGATGAGCCAAGATCTAATTGAATGGTGGAACATGCCTGAGGGGGTGAATGGCCTACTCTTCTTTCTATGTTCCTATACTGAATCATATGGACCAGTAAGGTCCAATCTTTGATCCCAAATCCGTATTCAGTTGGCTATCAGCCAGGTCAGCAGGTGGACAGCAATTGGACTCAGCATTCTTGCGACACAGGAAAAATTAGCCAAGATTCTCACTTGATCACTATCCAGCAACACATGCTTAAAAAGTTCGCACATTAATGTTAGGTGAGAATAGGATCAAACTCAGCAGTGATGCCGCCGCCGTCGTACACGGTTCAATAGACAACCAATATTTACGACCTAGGATTCACACGAGAAAAAGGCTGCTTGGGGGTGGTTCCTTGTTGCTGGTGCCTGCAAGAGTCTGTTACTCACCTCCTCTACTGACGGAAATTAAAAGAAAATTGGCAATAAAAGGAAAAACAAATAATTAGAACCGAAAATGTCAGTGGAAAGAGCACGATTGCAACCACGAATGGTATAAATGAGGTGCTCAGCCTCTGGGAAGGAAAATTGGATTGATAAAAATAAAAATGTCTCCTGCAAGCAGAAACTCACAAATACAGAACTGTATTCTTGAAGGCCCTAAATTCTTAAACACAATCTCTCTTTTTTCCACATTTACCATGGGAGAAATGATTTAATTTGATCAGTATGCGATTATACGCCGAGAAAATGTTGGCAAGAGCCACGGAGAGAAACCACTGCAGACATTTGGAGTTTTAATGGCCTCTGCTTCCTTTCTTTTGTACTTGTCACAGGACAAAGAGCTTGTTCCATTTTTAGCTTCACCCAAGTCACTGAATAGCTGAATAAGCTATTCAACTCGGCAACCACAGCAGTTTGAGCTGAATTTTACAGGAATGAGACAAGGATGAGAACATTGGCCACTCTGATTCTTTGTGCATACATCTATATTGGGTGAACAACTAAGAGCATTTGCATTCATGTCAGGAGAAAATAGTTTACTTACTGTTCAACAGTTGACACAATCACAATGTGAAAAACATGTTTTTTTTGTGTTGTTGACAGCATGTAAAAATTAGTGACTAATTCGCTGAAGAGACAGAATCATAATCCGGATTGCAAGGGTACATAAAAATAGATTCCATAACTCACCACATCAATCAATTGACCACATCAATGGCAGCTTACAAAGGCCAACTATTAACAGCTTAAGAGCCATTTTGAATATTCAGCATCTGTATGTTTTCTTATGCATAACTTCAGAGAGATTTACAAGTTTACAGTACTGATTACTGTACAGCAGAATTAGAGAAATGTATAAGACCATAGGATATTGCTGAATTCACAAGGTAAATAATAAAATTCTAAACCTGAGTTTGGCAGTTCAGCGACATGGTGCGGTAGAACCTGGGTTTGCACCTGCGACTCTGTGCACGCGGTTTCTAATGAGGCGTGGCCAATGTAGGAGGGAACAAGTCAACTTCATCGTAGAGAGGAGAAGTCAGAGGGTGGATCACCCATAACTAGTAACTGGCCACAGAGTGGCATTAGCAGAGACCTACCCTTTCAGCAGGGGAACAAATGACATGTTGGGAGAAAGTGTATAAAGGGCAAAATAAAGTTTGGAAGCTGTAAATTTTAAGACAGTATTCGATCACCCACACTTCTCAGGCAAAAATAAAAAAAGTTGCATCTCTCTTACTGCGATTGCCTCTTTCCTCATCTCCCACTGTAATTCTGTGCCTCATTCGGTCTTTATTTTTTCGCCCCATCTCCTTTATTCTTGCGCTATATCTCGGTATGTCGTTGACTCCAGTCTCTCTCGCTTTAGGTCTCCTTCTCCTGTCACCCTTCTATATATTTCTAATTCTCTCTATGTCTCAAGGAGCAAAGAAGCCAAGCACTTGGAACAGACCGATAGTCTCGCCAGAATTATTGGGACGATCCTGGTAACCACATGGCTAACATTATGTCAATAGACAAATGATTAACAGAAACCAAATTTGCTAATCACCAGGCTGCCACAAGCTAAAAAATATTACGTTACAAAAAATGAACATATTTGTAAAACTATTTACTTACCACACTGGCGGTCTTTTTTGAGCTGCTTGGTCAGCTTGTGTACCTTGCTGATCGGCAGTTTTTTTTCTTATCTGGTTAATGAATGAAAATGGTATTTGAGCAAATTAGCATCAATCACTTAAATAGGATTTGCAATTAGGCGGCTTTTCATCCAAATGATATTTGAGTCATAAAAGCATTTGTGGTGTGGCAAAAATTTGAATTGCAGATTTAAAATGCGACAGACACAAGTTACATGCAAAACATTTAATGACATAAAATAATTGATATTACACAATAATAAATGGTATTAGAGTTGCTTTGGAGAATAATGATTCTCTGTTGTAAATGCAAACTGGAGATAGGGAGCAGAAGCCAGATGCATGCCCAGGGAGCAGAGCACAGACTGGACTAACGCCCGGGGAGTGGAGCAGATGCCAGTCCCATGACTAGGAAGCAGAGTGGAGGCCAGGCCTTGGGGCAAAGCAGAGGCTGGGGAGCAGAGTAAAGGCCAGACCTGAGCCTGGGGCATGGTGCAGAAACAGATCCAGGTCCAGGACGGAGAAACCTGTTAGGGAGGCCGAGAAAACAGGGAAGAGCAGGCAGGTAGTGCAAGAGGCTTGGAAGAGCGAGAGCAGAGACCTGAAACTCTCAAAGGGGAAAACCATTAGCCTCAGGTTGGCGAGATGGATGCAGAAGCAACACCTGGGGTTTGGGGCTCAGGGTTTTTTGGGCATGTTATTTTCTTGCACAGGTGCAAAAGGTAGCTAACAAAGAGGTTTATGATGTTGTAAATTTTATTTCAAGGCTTGTATAATGCAGGTGGGCAAGGAACTGTCCATTTATATTCCTGCAATGTAATTGGTTGAATTACTTTTAGTTGCAACGTGAAGTTTTTTTGCTACAGTGCAATGGGGAGAAAGGATTTACACAATATGACTATTGAATAACGAACAGAGAAAATAACCAGTTAGATAGGAGGAAAACACACCATAATGAGAAGAGGAAACTTGACAAAGAATGAAAGAATTTGCATTTCTATAGTGCCTTTCAGGTCCTCAGAATTCTCTAAAGTGCTTGACAACCAATGAATTATCAATTAAGCGTGGTCACCATGACGTAGGCAAATCAAGCTGCCAATTTTCACATAGCAAGAGGCCACAAACAGCAAATAGATAAATAACCAGTTAATCTGTTTTGGTGGTGTTGATTGAAAGATAAATGTTGGCCAGGACACTGGAAAACTCCCTGCTCTTCTTCAAAAACGAGCCAAGGGGCCATTTGCATACACCTGAACAGCCAAACAGGGCCTCAGTTTAACATCTCATCCAAAAATGCAGCACTCCCTCAGAATTGCACTGAGGTGTCAGATTATGTGCGTAAGTCTTTGAGTGGGATTTCAACCTACAACATGCTGACGCAAATGTTAGCTGCCATTGAACCGAGCTGGCAGACAAGAAACAATGGCCATAACTTAGATGACAGACTATACACGCATGGTAGTCAAAAAAAAGTGCTTGAAGATACTTTCATAGAACAAAATAAGCACAACTGTCAAACCACAACAATTCTTTGCTGCACACTTAATAACAGTACCTTTAGTCAGCTACAAAATAGAAATTCAATGATATATTTGCATGCAAACAGTTAAAAGGAGTTAAAAGTTAGGATTTACTTGAACCCTTCTACAAGAAGGGGTGACTTGAATTCTTCTACAGGAAGGGATGATCTAACTATATATGCAATCCGAAGCAACCTTTAAAATGCTGCAATACACAAATACCATTGCATCAGTGTTGCCAGGTTCTGTTTCAGTCTGTTGCAAAGAAATGCCTGGCATTTTTTCTTCTGTTGGTCAACAATCTACCAGCATTCCCCAAAATACCACACAAGCTAAAACCCAAGTTAAAAATGTGTTGTTTGAAAGGTTTGTGCATAAATGTAACTGAATATAGAAACAGATAAAGAACCTCCCCACCCCACCAATGCAGTGATGACCTGAAGATCACTGCCAACGTGTGACTGACGTCGCCAGGCAGAGGGCAACAGCTGCTGTTATACAATGAATCTCTCTCTGCACCATTTAAAATGCGAGTGAATAGCAATGACATCATACAGAATGCCACAAGAATAATGTCAGCACAAAGGCTTTGAGAACTCTTCCTGTTATCCCACACAGAGGCAGCATTCCCATGTATGGCTGCTGAGCAAACACTACATTGGAGCCAAATGGAGGGGGATAGGATGCTGGCTCCTACATACTGACAGTAAGTATTAGACTAGGAGATCCAAAAGTATGAAATGCATGCTTTAGAAGGCAAGTTTTTGCAAAGTCTGCTGTTGCAATCAAGGCACTAATGCTGGGTAAATTCCAGAATTGTGAATTCTCATCTCAAGTGAATTTAAATATGAAAATAAATGGAAACATGTAAAATGTCCCCAAGATTCAGTGGAGAGATGTGTAGCACAATTACAACAAATTGAAACTGAATTTTACTTTCTCAGAGAACAGAAAATGAAAACAAGTACTGGGAATGTTCCAGTTTTACAGATAAAACCTTTTTAGCATAAAATCTTATTAAAAGGGAGAAACATTGGCTTAGAAATTGGATTGTGCACGATCCGTATGCAGCACATGCTGCATGCGCCTGTTAGGCTGGCGGCAGGGCCACGGCAAATTGGTCTGGCGGCCTCATTAATATACAGGAAACTCTCTTAACCGGCACCTAAATAACCGGAAATCTCTGTTGACCGGCAAAATTCAGGAGTAGGTTCAGGTAAGTTTTACTTCATATTAGTGGCAGTTCCTGGATCTGTGGCTGTGTTACTGGGGTTCGTGCACTTGTTGCTAAGCAACAGGGACGTTTGGTCTGTGGCCGGAGTTCCTGCACATGTTGCGAAGCAACAGGGAAGCCTGGATTTGTTGCTGTGTACGGAGCTCTCGTACCTTTCAAACTATACCTCTCTGTAATCCGGACTTTCTGATAAACCGGCACCACGCCAGTCCCGTCGGTGCCGAATAATAGTTTCCTGTAGTACCGGCAAGCTGCTTATACTAGCTGCTGTTGCTGCCCCAGAGGTAGACCGCTGGTCACCGAGGAGGAAGCAAGACCGGCTGGCTGGGATGCCAGCCAAGAGCCTAAGGTGAGACTGGGGAGTTGGTGGGAGGCAACTGGGAGGTGGGGCGAGCGGTGGCCAGCAGTTTTAATGTGGAACCAGGAGGACCACCCCTGCTCTTGCAGGCTCCATAGTAACGTGAGTATTTTGTTCAGGGTGAATCAATTTCCCGTTTGGCTCCAAACACAGGCATTAGTCCCCTTATTAGCATATTCAAGGAGCTCGACGCCTGCTGTAGGTGGTCACCAGGGATGTCTCTACAGCGCACAAACGCATATGACAGACCGGTTTCCGATGCTGTTCGAGCGCAGGAGGTTGGCCGACTAAATTGGACGACTTTGCATCTGTTTTCCGCCTGGGTACAAGGTTCAACTTCACACCCATTATCTTGCAAGTAAACAACTCCTAAGCTACAGTAAAGTACTCAATTTTTGGTTTAGAATTTATATTTAGTGATTAAATGGATGGTACTTTGGATTAGGACACTGTACCTTTACTTCTGGGAGGTGGGCTTTAATCTGGTCTAGACTGTCGGAATAATATTCTCTCCTTTCTGCCAGCTACGAGGGCGATACCTGAAATGAGCTTGGCTAATTAATGGTCCTGAATTCACAGCACAAAATAGCTGGTAACTTCGCACCAAACTACAGCACTGCTCGAACAAAACACGAATGGCGTGAAAATTCAAACTGGCATAGTGGGGGGGTGGGGGTGCTTCTCAGAATTCAGGCATATGTTAGTCCAGAGCAGGGGATTTTTAATAGATCACACCTCAAAGTGTTGGTGACTTTCACTGGATGCCAATGGGAAAAGTTCCATTCAAGCACCAATATCGTTCGCCATGAATGTAAATCTCAGCCAACAAATGCAGCAGTGACCACACCACATAAATGAACAGCAAATAAAAACAGAAAACGCTGGAAATACTCAGCCGGTCAGGCAGCATCTGTGGAGAGAGAAACAGAGTTAACGTTTCAGGTTGATGACCTTTTGTCAGTTATATCTCTAACTTGTTTCAGTTCTAATGGAAGGTCATCGACCTTAAACGTGAACTGTTTCTCTTTCTCTTTCCACAGATGCTGCATGACCTGCTGAGTATTTCCAGCATTTTCAGGTTTTTATTTCAGATTTCCATAATCCGCAGTATTTTGCTTTTCTATAAATGAACAGCAGATTGATACGTATCTTAGAGAGCAGCTTATCTTTGTCTTTCAGGTGCTGTTCAATCTGCTGTGCTTTTCTGGTATTTTCCACTTTTATTCATTAGCAAAACCTGCAAACTGCTTCCAAATTATTACAACAGTAATCTATTTAAATTGACAGCAAGTAGTCATCCCATAACAAAAACAAATTGGAAACTTTTCCACTGTCTAGCACTGCTGGCACACTCCATCAGTAGAAGTTACAAAGCACTGATGAAGCCAAACAAACATTCTCTCCATGCCACGAGCAGTTCTTCTTCGGCTGTCCCTCGGAACCGAGGATGACTTGCTTCCACATTAAAAATGAGTTCTCGTGACTGATGAGTCCAATGCGGGACCTACAGTCTCCATCACAGGTGGGGCAGGTGGGTGGGGTGTATGGCGTTCCGGTCCGTCACTGTTGGGGTTGTCCATGAGGGTCCTGACGTTCCAGGTCCCGAACTTCATTTTAAAGGGCGGAAGATGCCTGTGCGTGAATTCTTTTAACGTGGGGTGGCCGTTGCACACCAGCTACCACACGGGCTTGACAGAGCAAGGTCTTGGGCCAATGGCAAGGGGATCCAAGACGATTGGAGACCAGGCTCTGCTACAACGGCCTAGCATACACACAAACATACTCCTACTGTCCTCCTCCCTCCTTCCCGCAGGTCCTCTCCGTCTGGGTTTCGTAGGATGCATTGTGGTAATCTAGACGGCAGAGGTGTCTGGGAATTTGGAAGCTAAGTTTAAGTGAAGAGCCAGTGCTCACTGATGAAAGAGTACAGTGATACCCACCTTTCCACCCAGCAAAGGATGACTGCAAAAAATGGCATGTGTGTGGCAGGGCTTTTAGATTGTGTTGTAAGGTCAGTATTGTTCAACTAAGTTTCATCACCTCAACGAAACTCTGCCTGTCCTTACAGCTCTCAAATTCAAAACCTCAGCTACTTCCACCTTCGTAACATCACAAGTCTCTGCCTCTGCCCACCTGCTCCTCAAACCCTCAGCCATGCCCTTGTTACCTCTAGATTTGACTATTCCAATGCTCTCCTGGCCCGCCTCCCATCTTCATAAACTGCAGCTCTGCTGGTCACATCCGAACTCGCACCAAGTCCTGTCCACCCATCGTCCCTGTGTTCGCTGACCTACATTGGCTCCTGGTCCAGCAATGCTCGATTTTAAAATTCTCATCCTAGTCATCAAATCCCTCCATGACGTCGCCCCCTCCATATCTCTGTAACCTTCTTCAGCCCTACAACTCTCCGAGATCTCTGTGCTCCTCCAATTCTGGCCACTTGCGCATACCCAATTTATAATCATTCCATCATTGGCGGATGTGTCTTGAGCTGCTTAGGCCCGAAGCTCTGGAATTCCCTAAATCTCTCTACTTCCTTTAAGATGCTCCTTAAAATCTACCTCTTTGACCAAGCTTTCGGTTACCTGTTTCAATACTCTTATGTGGCTGTGACAAATTTGGTTTGATAACAATCCTGTGAAGCACCTTGGGATGTTTTACTATGTTAATTGTGCTATATTTGTTTAATATTAAAAGTAAATTAAGAGACCATAAACTTCCAAACATGGAACCATTCAATTAAACGTACATCCAGTCAAGCTGGGGTTTTGTTACACAGGCATCAATCATTCTCCAGAACCTCACCCTCTTGGCAACCCCGATTATGTAAAGCTTACATTAATGCCCAATGCGGTCCTCATCTAACGTATACATGCAGCTTCCAGCAGGATTCAGGTTTAGGATGGGAACTCTTGCTGATTCCCCCTCCCCCCCACCTAACCAGGAGTTCAAGGCCAACGGCTAAACTGGCTGAGATCAACTGAATCAGCACAGACTAGGAATCGAACCAGAGTTCCTCCTGGTCAGTATACCTCAGTACCACATCATCCTATGCATATTTACTCACTGAGCTGATTACACATTATAAATGATTGCACAGATTATAATTTCCAGTGGTGGAAGAAACACCGGTGATAAGTAACAGATTATTGCACAAATGGGTAAAGTAAAGTACATTGCTGTGTACTATGCAAACATGGCTTGCAAAGCATGCAGTCCTCTTACCAACACTGTATGCACGTGCTCTGAAGATGGACAGTATTACATTTCGCACTAAGTAAAGGGAGGTTTAGCAGAAATAATCTGCATTCACACTTTGCCTCTCAGCTGAAGTGCCATTTCAGACTCGAGAAACAATTTTAACATTGCCAACATGTGAACTGCTGTCCCTGCTCCCTAAAAAGGGAGGCACCATTATTACAACACAAAAGCAAAATATTGCAGATGCTGGAAATCTAAAAAGCAGGAAATGCTGGAAATACTCAGCAGATCAGGCAGCATCTGTGGAGAGAGAAACAGAGTTAACGTTTCAGGTCGATGACCTTTTGTCAAAACCATGTCTGCACTTCACTTAATTTTGTCCTGGTCTGCTTCAACAAACTAGTTAATATTCTCTTACCCCTAGATCGTTTCACACTTAGCAGGGCCCGAGAGGTTGGATGAGCGGGATTGTGGCGTATGAATTATACTTTTATTTACAGAACAAAATGACCCTACCAAGGCAGATATTCTTTCATCTTCATTGCACATTTTTACACAATATAGGATACATCAAAGTAGTGCAACTTAGGATCCTGAAATGGCATTTCAAAACCATAAGAAACATAAAAAATAGGAGGAGTCAGCCATTTGGCCCTTCAAGGCTGCTCCGCTATTCAATAAGATCATGGCTGATCTTCTACCGCATCTCTACTTTCCTGCACTATCCCCATATCCCTCGATTCCCTTAATATTCTAAAATCTATCGATCTCTGCCTTGAATATACTCAACGACTGAGCCTCCACAGCCCACTGGGGTAGAGAATTCCAAAGATTCACCACCCTCTGAGTGAAGAAATTTCTCCTCATCTCAGTCCTAAATGTCCTACCCCTTATCCTGAGACTGTGACCCCTCGTTCTAGACCCCCCCAACCAGGGGAAACATCCTCCCTGCATCCAGTCTGTCTAGCCCGGTCAGAATTTTACACGTTTCAATGAGATCACCTCTCATTCTTCTAAACTCTAGTGAATACAGGCCTATTCGACCCAATCTCTCCTCATACGACAGTCCTGCCATCCCAGGAATCAGTCTGGTGAACCTTCGCTGCACTCCCTCTATGGCATGTATATCCTTTCTTAGGTAAGGAGACCAAAACTGCACACAGTACTCCAGGTGTGGTCTCACCAAGGCCCTGTACAACTGTAGTAAGACATCCTTGCTCCTGTACTCAAATCCTCTTGCAATGAATGCCAACATACCATTTGCCTTCCTAACGGCTTGCTGCACCTGCATGTTTGCTTTCAGTGACTGGTGTACAAGGACACCCAGGTCCCTTTGTACAGCAACATTTCCCAAGCTATCACCATTTAAATAATACTCTGCCTTTCTGTTTTTCCTACCGAAGTGGATAACATCACATTTATCCTCTTTATACTGCATCTGCCATGTATTTGCCCACTCACTCAACTTGTCTAAATCACTTTGAAGCCTCTTTGCATCCTCCTCACAACTCACAGTCCCACCTAGTTTTGTGTCTTAATTTACCCTTTGGCTCCCTACCTGCAAGATGGCAGTATGCACTCAAGACATCAAAGAACAAAGTCCAATATCAGGCAGTGCCTCTCTAGCAGTAGAACCCCCCCTGCATTTCTTTCAAGGACACGACTGCTACCAACGACAAAGTAGTTGCACATGCGCAGTTTCAATGGTTTCTTGGTTGTTCTTGCCAGACTTCGTAGGCTGTGGTCGCTGATAAATTAATGTGGTTTGTTCGTGAAATAAATCATCTTTGTAATTATTAGAAGTAAAGATACTCGCGGTTTCCAGTAATTTCGAACGCATTTCTGGTCGCCGATGTGGTG
Source organism: Somniosus microcephalus (assembly GCF_052327205.1). Taxonomy (NCBI): domain Eukaryota; kingdom Metazoa; phylum Chordata; class Chondrichthyes; order Squaliformes; family Somniosidae; genus Somniosus; species Somniosus microcephalus. Next base: position 10,129,474 of record NC_140999.1, read on the forward strand.
GTGCGATGGTGGGGTCCGGCTCGGCTCCGGGTTCCTCATGTGTAGCTGGTGTGCTTGAGAAGCAAAAACTCCTGGAGTTTGTCAACAATCAGCATCCACCATCCACCACAAATGCAAGTAATAATAGACATGGTGTAATGTTAAAAATTAATAGGGAGGGGGTGGGGAAAAAGAGATCGCTGCTGCTGAACTGAGCAGAGAGAGAAAGCCTATGAGAAGAGAACAGTTATGCACTGCCGAACTGAGCCGAAAAGAAACTTGAAATTGGCATTTCTATCGGCTTATGTTGAATTGGTGTTTCTATCGGATTAATGTCGCAGAATTCCAGCAGCTTTTGGCAGCTTCCGGTTCTTTGGCAGCAGTCACTCCGTTCTTTCAATTAGTTTTGAAGACAAAAAGTTGTTTATAGCACCAATCTGGGAACACCACCACCAAAAGAACTGCAGCAGTTCAATAAGGTCCACCATCTTCGCATGGCAACTGGAAATGGGCAATAAATGTGGCCATACCAGCGTCGCCCAATCTTGAGAATTAAAAGAAATTCAGATAGCAACGTTGCTGCATTGGTGTGCCTCAAAAAGAGTCTGACTTGACTATGTACAAACTCTATGGTAGTCCTATGGATTGAAGTAAACAGCCTTCCCCGATACTTTCTATGATCAATGATTTCAAATTTGGTGTAAAATACCAATGACAATCTAGGAAAGTCATTATAGGGTTAAATTTTTGCCTGTGTTCAGAGGGTAGAACCCTTAAGTGTAAATGTATACCCCAAGGGATGGGCTGCTCTGCAGGGTATATGATGCCAATGGGGCCCATCATCTCAGTGGGTGTTGCTAGGATTGTTAGGTGTCCAGTCTTGCAATGTCCCCTTATGTGGGAGACTCTCACGCAATACTTGACACAGGGTGCCACAGAGGTCGTCTTGGTGCCAGCTGCTGTCAAGTTCTTAATGCACTGTGATGCTTATAGGTCTTGCATGGTCCTCAATGCCAATAGAGCAGTGATGTCATTCATTACCAGTCTAAGACTGGTTCTGGATAGTGTCAGCTTGGGGCTGGTGCCAGGAAGCATTATCTTAAGGCAGCTGATCGTTCTCGATGAGTACCATGCCATACCAATTTGGTTCCCTTACCCAATCTCTTTATTGGACACTCATTACCCATGCTCACAAGATATATGTAGCACCCAATGCCAATGAGGATTCTATGGCAAGCAATCTCAGACCAGATGCTCCAGCTCTTTATGTGGTATTCAATTATTATTGTATGCATTTTACATTTTCTGGGTCATTGTCTTTATGCAAGCTAAGCAGAGTCCTTGTGGTTGACAGAAGCCGTAGCAGGTGCTGAAATTTTTGGGACAGCAGAATGAACTTTATATGTACACCTGGTACAGAGAATGGGCTATTAAAATTTGTACAATGCTTGAAACCTTCCACAGGGGGTTAAAATACATATACATCTCATTCAAAAATTTATAAGATAACTGTCCACTGGTTTCCTGTATTTATTTTTTTGAAGCCTAACCTGAACAGGATATTAGAAACTTGATGATTTACTTAAAAAAGTAGACATCACCTATTCTTAGAGTCAGGTCCAAGAATTAAAGAGATTAACAATATTAGGAAAAATTATTAATGTTGGAGTTGGGAAAAAATAACTAGTGCACAGGTGCATGCTCGCCTTGTAAGAAACGGGAGCAGCAGGCCACATGTCAGCACCGGTACAAATGCAAACATTTTTGTTTTACATCAAACATCTGGAAACAATTTAGAAAAGGGTCAGGCGACTGCAAGGTGCCGATAATGTGGAATGAAAAAGAATGCAAGCCACGCCATAGAAATTCAACAGAGACACTCTCAATCCAGTGCAACTTACTAAACCCGGTTTCCTGATCATTGTACATTTGACTAGAGATTTCCGCACAATAAATAGCTCACTGGGTATTGAGTTTAGTGTAGTGTGACAACCCTGGCACACTTAACCTTCCTTCCTAGGTATAATGCAATGGGAATGAAAGAGACCACATCAGTTACAGTAAAAGCAGGGAATGTTTACTGCAGCTTCTGTGATCTGCCGAAGGCATACGTAGAATATGAAACAGAAATAGGTTTCCTAGAATATCATACAAAACTAGCATAACCTGAACTACTGCATTTATCCTTATGGACTCAGAATACGTCAAGTAATTGTCAACTTAAATAACTAATTTAAAAATGACATTTAACTGCTTCTTGGTGTCTTCTAATGCCACTAAAAGCCAATAATGAACAGTCGCCAGTCCTCAAATTTCTTTGCTTGTCTGAAGAAATTCCTCACCTCAGCTCAGCACCGCCCTTAAACAGCTCAACTGAGATGGAGCACTAAGCATTGGTGAAATCATGGGAATTAATACCCACCTCATCACCCTGCAATCCCATAGCCAATGTACATTACTACTGAATCACTAAATCATTGAATAACTATTACATTCCCCACAGTGTATTCACGGGTTGAAGATCTGATGGAAATGGTTGTGGATCTGATGGAAATGGTTGTGGAGGAGGCAGAGAAAGTTTTTATAAAAAGCTGAAGTTGACAGCAAGAACCTGGGATTAGTCCCTAACTATTTGAACAATTCCCTACATTACAGCAGTGGCTAAACTTCAAAAGTACTTCATTGGCTCTAAAGCACTTTGGGATGTCCTGAGGTTGTGAAATGTGTTGTATAAATGCAGGTCATTCTTTTTTTCTTTAAATAATACATTAAGTAAAGTGGTTACAACAGACCAATGAGAAGATATGCACAAGATACTTAACATTTTTGTAATTGGATATTTAATTTTTAAAATATATTTTTGCAAACTTTATATTTTCATTTATGTATTAAATATTTAGAAAAAATATATTTCTGTAAAGAATTAGATGCAAAAAATTAGGAATTAGCTGTAAAAATGGTTATTTATGTACAAATATCAACTGTCTCCAGTCAGAGTGCACCACTGGAGCATTTAAAGGTGAAGAGTGAAGACCCAGTGAGCAAGGTGCAGTGATTATAGTGCTGTTGCCAGGTCTGTGAGGCAGCACCTTCCATAAACATAGCCAGCCTGGTGCTGTTCTATTACGATAGCAAAATACTGCAGATGCTGGAAATCCAAAATAACAACAGAAAATGCTGGAAAAACTCAGCAGGCCAGGCAACATCCGTGGAGAGAGAAAGAGAGTCAACGTTTCAGGTCGAAACCCTTCGTCAAGACTAAAGAAGCACAGGGAATGAAATAGATTAAGAGGCCAGGCTGGGAGAGAACAAAAGAGAAGAGACATTAAGAGGTATTCAAAACGAGACAAGATGGTGATAGGACTAGTGGAGACAAAAGACGGCTCTAGATTAGGTGTGGAATGTGCTGGCAGAATGGGAGACAGCTGCCATGTGGGAGAGAGAGGAAAAAAAGGGGGGGGGGGTGGGAAGGCCAAAACAAAGGTGTGGATAAAAAATATAAGTAAAAATGTAATAGGAACCAAGGTTATGATCTGAAATTGTTGAACTCGATATTGAGTCCGGAAGGCTGTAAAGTGCCTAATCGGAAGATGAGGTGTTGTTCCTCGAGTTTACGTTGAGCTTCCGTGGAATAATGCAAGAGGCCGAGGATGGTGAGGTCCGAGTGGGAATGGGGCGGTGAATTAAAATGACAGGCGGCCGGAAGCTCGGGGTCACCTTTACGGACTGAACGGAGGTGTTCCGCAAAGCTGTTCTATAACTTGCTGGTGTAGAAAGTGACCTTTCCCCAGGAAGCAATGATCTGCTTGATCTACTGGGAAGGTCAACGTCGACAAAGCCAGTGCAGTCAGATGGGGAGCAGAAACTAGGTTGTTAGCACAGAAGGCAGGATACAGAGACAAGCCTGAAGTTGGATGCAATACATTTACAGTCACATACATGGCTACAATTAACCAGCGAAATGTCAATGGACATACAGTGCAGACAGGACAAACAGAATATTTTTTAAACTGCAGATTTTGTCTGTAAAACCTAATTATAAAGCAGGATTGTTTGTGCAAAGCAAATACATGGGCTAAGTGGAATGATCCACTTGCAACATCGGTGATTTCATGTCCAACAGATTTTGGCAGTTATTAATGTGGGAATAGATGTGCTCTGTATTGCAAGACCTCAAAAGCAAATAACCCCATTTATCTAAAAAAGTCAAATATCAAATTTACACAGACTGGGTTACCAGAATGATTTTGGACTTGTGCACTTTTGCATTTGTACCACTGAAGAAACATTTTAATTCTTTTCTTCAGAAATGCTTTTAAAACCAGTACGGTCTTCCACATTCATGTGATTGCAATTGTAAGGCTGCTTTGCCATACAAACAAAATAATTATTTTTAAAAGTCTTTAATGCCTTCCAGTAAAGTTGACCCTCCCCAACTTGGAAGAACTCCCATCCTGTTGCACAAAACTCAATTTGCAGTATATCGCAAATCCACTGGAACTCGTGACTTGACTCACATTTGTCTCTCTGCACTGCTCTGCTGTCTGTGAAAGGCATGACTAATCATCATGTGAGACCCGTGTCCCAGAAAACTCCTACATTTTCCTTCAGAAACTGATCCAAGGAAAAACAACGTAGACATGATTTCACCTCATTGTGTGAATGAAGGGTCCTCTTAGAACCCAGCTGTATTGCAATTCAAAGCATTGTATTGAAGTTACTAATATATAACACTTTTAAGACCAGTAACTGACATCATTGTTTGAACTTTTTCTATAAATAGAAACTTACTGTGCCACACATCACGTGCAGTACTTTTAATGATATTGGGAAAGGAAATATGACTGTCATTTGCGTTGCAATAAACCTTTCTTCAGTGTTTCGAACACTAAGGGGGCAACATTCCTGAATTTTAATGAAAGTAGATGCAAGTAAAAAGTGACAGATTGGATGTAAAAAACCCACTAATGATCTATACATCGGTGTTCAGTATTGCTCTTACGATTCCGACCACTCCAAAAATAAGTTAACCAATATCAGCAAAAAGTGAGGGGGGAGAAAGCCGACGAGCTTGCTAAGCACTTTGTTAAAGTCATTGAGGAACACGTGCAGCTTTTTTCCAGTTGGTGTCAATGAATAGTAATATTTGAAAGCATCATAGCAGTAATAAAAAGAAATATTATGTAGAGGTACTTTTTTTTTTTGCAGAATATTGATGTAGTAGCTATTGATTGAAATTCACATCAGAGCAGGAGGGGGGAGGGCTTCTTGAGCACGGGCCTTCGATGCAAGCAAGATAGTCTCGGAAGCAGTGGCACACCGCAAGAATCAGCTGCCTGGGCATTATGGAGGAACAGTGCACGGGCAGGAAGACTCCGTGGGGAGTGATACCTGGTCCATATAAACTTGTAGCTAGTCAGTCATCTGCAATACATTATCCGTGGTTGTGGAGGGTCACTACTTTCCTCAATTTTAATGCAACAAAGGCCTTTTCGGCACCCAGAGAACATTTCAGAGTGAGACACTGTCTTTTGTGCAACTGATGATTTCATAAATCACACATTGTAAGAGTAAAGGTTAATTTTTTTTTCCAATTATGCACTGCTGTGTGTGTTTAATTTGGCACATTTGTCTCTTATGTGCCTGAATCTCTCTGTGCTGGTTGTGCATGTGGAGAGTCTAGGACTAGGGGACATAGCCTAAAAATTAGAGCCAGGCCTTTCAGGGGTGAAGTTAGGAAACACTTTTATACACAAAAGGGTGGTAGAGGTTTAGAACTCTCTTCTGCAAACAGCAGGATGCTGGTCAATTGTTAATTTTAAATCTGAGATTGATAGACTTTAGTTAACCAAAGGTATTAAGGGGTATGTGGCAAAGGCGGGTATATGGAGTTAGGTCACAGATCATCCATGATCGCATTGAATGGCGGAACAGGCTCGAGGGGCTAAATGGCCTCCTCCTGTACCGATGACAATCTCACCGTTATGGTAATGTGTAGGTTAGCACCAGAAAGAGGAGCTCTGAAAGCTACCAGATGTTTTAAAAATCCAATGTCCTTTGGGGAAGGGATCAGTCATCCCTATCTGGCTTACATGCAATTGCAATGGAGCAGGTTGGATATGAAAATAAATTAAAACAACCAGCCCAAGCACACTCCATCCTTCCTGTGAGACATTAGAACAAGCGTTCCTCATTCTCAGAGGGTGTTTATTTGCTGCTGTGGTTGCCTGGTGTTATCAGTAATAAACAGTGCGACAGCGGGACCAGTGAGAGCAGCGGAGATAAAAGGAGCAGCGCCCCGAGCCTGAGAGCACAGCGAGAGTGGTGGGGATAAAAGGAGCAGCGCCCCGAGCCTGAGAGCACAGCGAGAGTGGTGGGAATAAAAGGAGCGGCGCCCCGAGCCTGAGAGCACAGCGAGAGCGGTGGGAATAAAAGGAGCAGCGCCCCGAGCCTGAGAGCACAGCGAGAGTGGTGGGAATAAAAGGAGCAGCGCCCCGAGCCTGAGAGCACAGTGAGAGTGGTGGGAATAAAAGGAGCAGCGCCCCGAGCCTGGGAGCACAGCGAGAGCGGTGGGAATAAAAGGAGCAGCGCCCCGAGCCTGAGAGCACAGCGAGAGTGGTGGGAATAAAAGGAGCAGCGTCCCGAGACGAGAGTGGTGGGAATAAAAGAGTGGCGCCCCGAGCCTGAGAGCACAGCGAGAGTGGTGGGGATAAAAAGAGTGGCGCCCCGAGCCCGAGAGCACAGCGAGAGTGGTGGGAATAAAAGGAGCAGCGCCCCGAGCCTGAGAGCACAGCGAGAGCGGTGGGGATAAAAGGAGCGGCGCCCCGAGCCTGAGAGCACAGCGAGAGCGGTGGGGATAAAAAGAGTGGCGCCCCGAGCCTGAGAGCACAGCGAGAGCGGTGGGAATAAAAGGAGCAGCGCCCCGAGGCTAGAGCGAGAGCGGTGGGAATAAAAGGAGCGGCGCCCCGAGGCTAGAGCGAGAGCGGTGGGAATAAAAGGAGCGGCGCCCCGAGCCTGAGAGCACAGCGAGAGCGGTGGGAATAAAAGGAGCGGCGCCCCGAGCCTGAGAGCACAGCGAGAGCGGTGGGAATAAAAGGAGCGGAGCCCCGAGCCCGAGAGCACAGCGAGAGCGGTGGTAATAAAAGGAGCGGCGCCCCGAGCCTGAGAGCACAGCGAGAGCGGTGGGAATAAAAGGAGCGGCGCCCCGAGCCTGAGAGCACAGCGAGAGCGGTGGGAATAAAAGGAGCGGCGCCCCGAGCCTGAGAGCACAGCGAGAGCGGTGGGAATAAAAGGAGCGGCGCCCCGAGCCTGAGAGCACAGCGAGAGCGGTGGGAATAAAAGGAGCGGCGCACCGAGGCTAGAGCGAGAGCGGTGGGAATAAAAGGAGCGGCGTCCCGAGCCTGAGAGCACAGCGAGAGCGGTGGGAATAAAAAGGAGCAGCGCCCCGAGCCTGAGAGCACAGCGAGAGCGGTGGGAATAAAAGGAGCGGCGCACCGAGCCTGAGAGCACAGCGAGAGCGGTGGGAATAAAAGGAGCGGCGCCCCGAGGCTAGAGCGAGAGCGGTGGGAATAAAAGGAGCGGCGCCCCGAGGCTAGAGCGAGAGCGGTGGGAATAAAAGGAGCGGCGCCCCGAGCCTGAGAGCACAGCGAGAGCGGTGGGAATAAAAGGAGCGGCGCCCCGAGCCTGAGAGCACAGCGAGAGCGGTGGGAATAAAAGGAGCGGCGCCCCGAGCCTGAGAGCACAGCGAGAGCGGTGGGAATAAAAGGAGCGGCGCCCCGAGCCTGAGAGCACAGCGAGAGCGGTGGGAATAAAAGGAGCGGCGCCCCGAGCCTGAGAGCACAGCGAGAGCGGTGGGAATAAAAGGAGCGGCGCCCCGAGCCTGAGAGCACAGCGAGAGCGGTGGGAATAAAAGGAGCGGCGCCCCGAGCCCGAGAGCACAGCGAGAGCGGTGGGAATAAAAGGAGCGGCGCCCCGAGCCTGAGAGCACAGCGAGAGCGGTGTGAATAAAAGGAGCGGCGCACCGAGGCTGAGAGCACAGCGAGAGCGGTGGGAATAAAAGCAGCGGCGCCCCGAGGCTAGAGCGAGAGCGGTGGGAATAAAAGGAGCGGCGCCCCGAGCCTGAGAGCACAGCGAGAGCGGTGGGAATAAAAGGAGCGGCGCCCCGAGCCTGAGAGCACAGCGAGAGCGGTGGGAATAAAAGGAGCGGCGCCCCGAGCCTGAGAGCACAGCGAGAGCGGTGGGAATAAAAGGAGCGGCGCACCGAGCCTGAGAGCACAGCGAGAGCGGTGGGAATAAAAGGAGCGGCGCACCGAGCCTGAGAGCACAGCGAGAGCGGTGGGAATAAAAGGAGCGGCGCCCCGAGGCTAGAGCGAGAGCGGTGGGAATAAAAGGAGCGGCGCCCCGAGGCTAGAGCGAGAGCGGTGGGAATAAAAGGAGCGGCGTCCCGAGGCTAGAGCGAGAGCGGTGGGAATAAAAGGAGCGGCGCCCCGAGGCTAGAGCGAGAGCGGTGGGAATAAAAGGAGCGGCGCCCCGAGGCTAGAGCGAGAGCAGGACCAGTGAGGATAAAAGAAGCGGGAGCGAAGGAGAGAGCAAAAAAAAATCAAGGGAATGATGTCACAGGTCAGCACGTAGGTGATTGGTTGATGATTGGTTGATGAGTATTAACTTTTTCCTTTCTCTAACCTAGGACAGTGGTTTAAACTATAATGTACTGTATTAAATGTATTGCTTAACTAGTTAAACTTATTAATATAATGCTAAATAATCGTTGAATAAAGAGTTTAACTAATTAAATAAATAAAATAAGGCTAAACTAAGATATGGCAGGGCAGGTTGTGTGTCTGGACTGCAGTATGTGGGAGTTTGTGGGCAGCGAGTCTGTCCCGAGTGAACACGTCTGCAGGAGATGCCTCCATCTCAAATCTCTCCGGCTCAGAGTCATTGAGCTGGAGTGCGAGTTGGAGACACTCCGACACATAAGGGAGGGGGAGGAATTTCTCGACAGTTTTATCCAGATTACAGTCACACCTCAGAGGAAAGCACAGGTTCAGGAAAGGGAGGGCATGACTGTTAGGGAGATGGGTAGCAGGGATTTAGGAGAGGTTGAAAAGGAGGTCCTGCAGACACTGGTCCTGTCCAACAGGTATGATGTACTCGCTACCTGTGAGGACAAGGAGAAAGACTGCAGGGAGGACAGCCACAATGCTGACCAAGGCACTGTGGCTCAGAAGGCTGTGGTGGGGGGGGGGGGGGGGGGGGGGGGGGGGAGCAGAATAGGAATGTGGTAGTGATAGGGGATTCTATAATTAGGGGAAGAGAGAGCAGCCTCTGCAGCTAAGAATGAGAATCCCAAAGGGTGGATTGCCTACCTGGTGCCAAGGTAAGGGATATCTCATGGTAGCTGGAGAGGAACCTGGAGAGGAACTTGGAAAAAGGGAGGGGGTAAATCCAGTTCGTGGTCCATGTTGGAACAAATGACGTAGGCAGGAACAGGGAGGAGATCCTGCTGAAAGAGTACCAGGAGTTAGGCTCTAAATTAAAAAGCAGGTCCTTGAGGGTAATAATCTCTGGGTTACTGCCCGAGCCATGTGCAAATTGGCATAGAAGCAGACAGATCAGGAAAATTAACATGTGGTTGAGGGCTGGTGTAGGAAAGAGGGGTTCATTTTCAATGGGACACTGGCACCAGTTCTGGGACAGGAAGGAGCTGTACCGATGGGACAGGCTCCAACTGAACTGGGATGGGACCCATGTCCTAGCGGAAAGGGTAAATAGGGAGGTGGCAAAGGCTTTGAACTAGTAAGATGGGGGGAGGGATCTACAAGAAATGTAACCAGTCTAAATATAAACAAAACAGGGAGAGAGCGCATAGGAAAGAATAAAGGAAGGATGACAAGGGAATACATAGTGTTACAGAACAGGAGTCTAAAAAGATGGTTAAACATAAAGTGAGAGGAAATCCTATTAAAAACGAGTTAAACTGTCTGTACAGCAATGCACACAGTGGCCTAGAAATTCACTGGCCTTAGCGCCGCTTTTGAGGCGCTAGAGGGCCTAGCACCGAAGTTATGGCCAGTTTAGAAATTGACAGGGGCCCTAAATCGGCGTTAGGCCGGTAGCGCTGCGCCGGCACCGATGACGTCATCGGTGTGCGCAGCGTCCCGGTTGCCATGGTAACCCGCCCGAACTCGGAAATTGAGTTGCGGCCGCCTCGCCCGTGGCAGCCGCAAGCAACGTTCTGGCAGAGGTGCCTTACAGAACTTTGCGCCGGCGCATTAAAGGCCCCGCGGCGGCCGGCCGCTTTCCCGCCGGCCGCCTGGCCGCAGCTGCCTCCCCGGACTTCCCCCCCCCCCGGAACAGAAGCAAGCCCGGCACTTGTCCGAGGTGCCGGGCTCATTTTTAAAAAGATTATCGCGGGCCGCGGCCGGGTGCAGGCAGCTCCTCCTTAACGGAAGGAGGAGGCCTGCACTTCCCGAGCCTGCCGCACCGCAGCGGGCGCCGCAGCGCCGGAATAGCGTCGCAATGCGGCGCGTGTTTTGAGGCGCTGAGACCCCTCAGTAGCGCCGGCAGCCGTTTGGGCGTGGCGTTACTGAATTTTTGGCGCGCGCAGGGGGACTTAGCGCCGGCACTAACTTCCGGCGCTAAAGCCCTCGCTGCGCCAAAACCGAATTTCTAGGCCAGTGTCTGTAATAAAACAGGGGAGCTGGAGGCAATCATGCTTTGCGAGGAACCAGACATAGTAGGGATTACCGAGACATGGCTGCCGAAAAATCAGGACTGGGAATTAAACATTGCAGGGTATAACATATTTAGAATATAGAAGGAAAAAGGGGAGGTGGAGTAGCTGTACTTAATGGGATAACATAATGGCAGTAGAAAAAAGTGATGCAGCTATCAGCATGACAAAAATAGAATCTTTATGGCTAGATATAAAAGATAATAAAGGATCAATCACACTAATAGGCGTAGTCTACAGGCCATCTAATAGTGGAAGGGAAATGAGTAAAAAAAAAAATCATGGGGATTTCAACTACCCAGATATTAATTGGACAGAAGAGGCAGGTGAAGGGGATAAGGGAATAGAGTTCCTACAATGGGTACAGGACTCCTTCCTAACCCAACAGAGAATATGTAAAAAAGAGGATTCGCTATTGGATCTAGTAATGGGGAATGAACCAGAGCAGATACGAGAGGTAAAAGTAGGGGAACATCGAGGCAATAGTGACCATAATATAATACGCTTTAAGATGATAACTGAGAAGGACATAAGTATGACAAAAAACACATTAATACATTGGAGAAAAGCTGATTTTGAGGGGCTGAGAATAGAACTTAGAAAAATAAAATGGGCAACAATATTGACAAACAACGATGTAGAACAGCAATGGGAAGCATTTAAAATGGAGTTCAACAGAGTGCTGAAAAATATATTCCGCTAAAAGAACTAAACACTAATGAGACTCCATGGATGAATAAAGCCATAAGGGAACAATTGAGGGTAAGGAAAGAGGCATACATTAAGTGCATGATAAGGGAGAATACGAAGAGATTAGGAGAGAAGTCAAAAAAAATTAGGAAGGCAAAGAGGAACTATGAAATTAAATTATCAAGGAACATAAAACAAAATAGTAAAATATTTTACAGGCACATCAATTAAAAAAGGATGGGATGGGAATAGGGCCATTAAGGGATAGACAGGATAATGCCACAGGTAACAATAGAGAGATGGCAGAAATATTAAATAACTATTTTGCTTCAGTATTTACCAGGGAGATAGAACAGGTGGACTTGACATTGGATGATGAGATTAGTAATGAGATAAGTGCATTTAAAATAAAGAGGGGATATATTAAATAAAAACTAATCAAACTCAGAGGATAAAACCCCTGATCCGGATGGATTGCAGCCACGCATTTTAAAATAAGCTAGGGAAGAGATAGCAGAGGCATTACGATACATATTTAATAATTCGTTAGAAAAAGTTATAGTGCCAGAAGACTGGCGGATAGCTAACTTAATACCTATATTCAAGAAGGGGGATAGGTAAGAGCACATGGGATCCAGGGCAATTTGGCACACTGGATCCAAAATTGGCTTAGTGGCAGGAGGCAGAGGGTGATGGCCGAAGGTTGTTTTTGTGACTGGAAGCCTGTGTCCAGTGGTGTACCGCAGGGATTGGAGCTGGGTCCTTTGCTGTTTGTAGTGTACATTAGTGATTTAGATATGAATGTAGGAGGTATGATCAATAAGTTCGCAGATGACACGAAAATTGGTGGAGTGGTAAATAGCGAGGAGAGAAGCCTCAGGCTACAGGACGATATAGGCGGGTTGGTCAGATGGGCAGAACAGTGGCAAATAGAATTTAAGCTTGAAAAGTGTGAGGTGATGCATTTTGGGAGGACTAACAAGGCAAGGGAATATACAATGACCTTAGGAAGGACAAAGGATCAGAGGGGCCTTGGTGTGCATGTACATAGATCCCTGAAGGCAGCAAGACAGGTAGATAAGGTGGTTAAAAAAGGCATATGGGATACTTGTATTCTATGCCTTGGCTAATGAAGGCAAGAGCAGGGAGGTTATGATGGAGCTGTATAAAACGCTAGTTAGGTCACAGCTGGAATACTGTGTGCAGTTCTGGTCGCCACACTATAGGAAGGACGTGATTGCATTGGAGAGGGTGCAGAGGAGATTCACCAGGATGTTACTTGGGCTGGAGCGCTTCAGCTATGAAGAGAGACTGGACAGGCTGGGGTTGTTTTCGTTAGAGCAGAGAAGGCGGAGGGGGAACATGATTGAGGTGTACAAAATTATGAGGGGCATAGACAGGGTAGATAGAAAGGAACTTTTCCCCTTAGTAGAGGGGTCAATAACCAGGAGGCATAGTTTCAAGGTAAGGGGCAGGAGGTTTAGAGGGGATTTGAGGAAAAACTTTTTCACCCAGAGGGTGGTTGGAATCTGGAACTCACTGCCTGAAAGGTTGGTAGAGGCAGGAACCCTCAACATTCAAGAAGCATTTAGATGAGCACTTGAAACACCATAGCATACAAGGCTACGGACCAAGTGCTGGAAAATGGGATTAGAATAGATAGGGCTTGATGGCCGGCGTGGCCACGATGGGCCTCTTTCTGTGCTGTATAACTATGACTCTAACATGTCCAGGGAATTATAGACCAGTCAGCTTAACATCGGTGGTAGGAAAAAAATGGAATCACTACTAAAAGGAGAAAATAGAACATCTAGAAACCAAAAACTTAGTAATGAATAGTCAGCATGGATTTCAAAAGGGAAATTCTTGCTTAACCAACCTCAATGAATTTTTTGAAGAGGTAACAGAGAGAGTAGACAATGGTAATGCAGTAGATGTAATTTATCTGGATTGTCAAAAGGCCTTCGATAAGGTACCCCATAATAGACTGATGAATAAGGTCAGAGAATGCGGAGTCAAGGGACAAGTAGCAGAATGAATAGCTAGCTGGCTTCAAGACAGAAAGTAGAGAGTGGGAGTAAAAGGTAGCTATTCACAGTGGCAGAAGGTGGGTAGTGGTGTTCCACAAGGGTCAGTGCTGGGACCACTGTTGTTCACAATTTAGACTTTGGAATCAAAAACACAATTTCTAAATTTGCAGATGTCACCAAATTGGGGGATAGTCAATACTGGAGGAGGACTGCAACAAATCATAGGAGGACATTAATAAACTTGCAGAATGGGCATATAATTGGCAAATGAAGTTCAACGCAGATAAATGTGAGGTATTACATTTTGGTAGGAAGAATAGGGAGGTCACTTATTACTTGGAGGGTGCGAGTCTAGGTGGGGTAGAGGAACAAAGGGATCTCGGAGTAGAAATACACAAATCACTAAAAGTTGCGACAGGTTAGCAAGGCCATAAAAAAAGCAAACCAGGCACTAGGGTTTCTTTCTAGAGAGAGATAGAATTGAAAAGTAGGGAAGTTAAGCTAAACCTGTATCGAACCTTGGTTAGACCAAAGTTAGAGTACTGCGTACAGTTCTGGTCGCCATATAAAAACAATATAGAGGCACTGGAGAGGGTGCAGAGAAGATTTACAAGGATGATACCAGAAATGTGAGAGTATACATATCAGGAAAGGGTGAACAGGCTGGGTCTCTTTTTCTCTTGAAAAGAGAAGGCTGAGGGGTGACCGAATAGGGGTCTTTAAAATTATGAAAGGTTTTGATAGAGTGGATACAGAGAGAATGTTTCCACTTGTGGGGAAGAGCAAAACTAGAGGCCATCAATATAAGATAGTCACCAAGAAATCCAATAGGGAATTCAGAAGAAATTTCTTTGCCAAAAAGAGTGGTGAGAATGTGGAACTTGCTACCACGGAGTGGTTGAAGCTAATAGTACAGATGCATTTAAGGCTCAAGTGGAGCATAAACGCCGGCATGGACTGGTTGGGCTGAATGGCCTGTTTCAGTGCTGTATATCCTATGCAATCCTATGCGCACCTAATTTTCTGAGACAACAAAATCTTAGAAGATGTTGAAAAAGAGCGACTATTTTCATGTTTTGTAATGGGCACTCGCGTGACCAGTTCACCCGTGGTTATAAATAGCCAAAACCGTTTGCATATTTATAGTTCCTTTCTCTAACTGTTTTTCAGTCTCTGTGATTCTGTGTTTATCAATGTGACCAAAAGGTCCTCTACCTCTCAACTCCTTTCTCCCTCACTCTCCCATCTGATGTGTCTGTGCTTCTAGCTTGACAGCTCCCTCTTTGCCCGAACTCTTCTTTCCTACAATCTTGTTTTTTCCTGTCTTGTGCTCTTCTTTTGTCTACATCTGTGTATCTTAAAGTGTCTGGATTACCGCTCCCTTAACGTGTCTGAATTCTTTCTTTGTGAGTCTGAACACTGGCTGTCTAAACTTCTGTTTCCCTCTCTCTCTCCCCGCCACCACCCCCCCCCCCCCACAATCCATGTCTGAACGTCTATCTCTCTCAAACCTCTCTTTGATAAAGTTCTCCTCAGTTAGGTAAAATTCCCAAATCACCCTTAAAATTCATTCAATATTTCTTGAACACTATAGATCACTCCTGGCAGCCTTTGCATACCCTGTCTGGTAGCTTTGTGTTGCTGGGTCTCTCTTCTCATTCCCTTACCCCATGTATTCCTGTCTCCAGACTCTCCACTATTCGTAGAGAGTCACCGTTGTGGCAAACGCCCCTCTCTGTCTCATCCAGTCTGCTGTCCCTTCTGTTCATTTCCAGAGGGGTGTCTTACTAATGGGGCTCCTGTGCCTTTCCAGCTCTTGCATTCTCTTACCCTTCTTTCTCCATCTCCCATCACCTTTTTATTCCTTCACCCTTCCTGCTTCTCCTTCATTTCCCCTCCCCACTGTTGCCTTGCATCCTTTTCCTCTGCTCCTACCTTCCCTTTCTTCTCCCCTTTTCCACCCTCACTGGTCAGGGTGCACCGCACAAGAGGGGTAGGGGACTGCTACTTTCCTACTACTTCTTGGGGCTTTGAGTTGATGGGCTGCTTCTGTGCTAAAGGGACAATTTGCTGGAGGGGTAAGTCAGCCAAAGCTAGATACGCTGTTTGAGGAGCCACTATACAAACAACTTGCACTTGTGTAGCAACTTTAATGTAGAAAAATGTTCCAAGGTGCTTCACAAAGGCACAATCAGAAATGAAGGACACCAAGCCAAAGGAGGTATTAGGAGAGATGACCAAAAACCTGGCCAAAGAGGTGAGTTTTAAGTAGGGTTTTAAAAGAGTAGCAGGAGGTTGAGAGGCAGGTATGAGAGAGCATGGGGCCAAGGCATCCGAGGACATGGTGGGGCAGGAAATGGACAAAAAGGTCAGAGGAATGGAAAGATTGGGAGGCAGGGGAAGGAAAGCGGCGTTGTAGGAGGAGTTTATAGAGATAGGAAGAGCGATGTCACGAAGAGATTTAAACACGAGGAAGAGGATTTTAAATTGGAAGTATTGGGGGACTGGGAAGCCATGTAGGTCAGCAAGGACAGTAGTGAGGGGCATTAAAAAGGAAATCGAAGAGTGGAGGATGGAAGGCCAGCTAGAAGAGCATTGGAATAGTTGAGTATGGAGGTGACAAAGGCATGGGTGAGTGTTTCAGCAGCCGGTGTGTAGAGGCAGGTTACAGAAGTAGTAGTAGGCAGTCTTTGTGATGGAAAGGATATAGGATCAGAAACCCTTCTCATGGTTGAATAGGACATAGAAGCTAACAGCCTGGTTGAGCCCAAGACATTGAAAGGGGAATGGAATTGGTGCCAACAGTACAGAGTTTGTGACAAGGGCCAAAAAACTATGCCTTTGGTCTTCCCAACTGGAGACAATTGTTGCTCAGGCAAGACTGGATAGCAGACAAGCAGTGTGACAACAGCAGCAGTACAGGGGTAGAACTGAAATAACAGAAAATGCTGGAAACACTTAGCAAGTCAGGCAGCATCCGTGGAAAGAGAAATAGAGTTAACATTTCAGGTCTGCGACCCTTCGTCAGAACTGGAAAAATTAGAGATGTAACAGATTTTAAGCAGTTGCAGAGGCAGGGAGAGGGGGGCGGGAGGAAAGAACAAAAGGGAGGGTCTGTTGTGGTGTATGTAACCTGTTCCACCTTAAGAGAACTTAAGCCTGTTCCACCTTGAGATGTGCCACTTTCTCTGGCTGCTGTATACGTAATACCGGTGGTGACCACACCGGTATATAAGCACTGTGTAGTAATATTGTATTCAATATGGCCCCGACCTCCAACCAGTAAATACCTGTTGAATTTACTCTCTTAGTCTGTGTAGTAATTATCACTACAACACACAGGCTTAACAGTCGCGACGAGTCCGATTCTTACCCTGCGGCAGTTATTTCCACGGCGGCTTCGTCCACAGACAGGACGTCGAAGAGAGGTTTCCACCCTCATCACCCTACTGGAAGACACGTCGAGCGGCAGGCATCAAGAAACCGGAGTGCAGAAGACATCCTCACCTCGAAGCCTCCATCAGCTTTCTTCTTCTACCTCGGTGGTGGGTAAGCCGGGCAGCGACGCGACAGAAAGTCAACCGCGTTGGCTGTACAGACGGGGCTGGGAAGACGGAGGAATAAGGGCGGTGAGATCGATCGCGACCGGAGATAAGGGCCGGGCCGCTTTCGAGCGAGAGGCACAGCGCGGGGACATCGATCGCGACCGGAGATAAGGGCCGCATTCGGGCTAAAAGGCACAGCGTCTGGGGAAACTGAAGGCGCGAGAGCCGCGGTGAAGCGGAGACAGCGTCGGGGGACAGTTGAAGACCGCCAAGCGCGGGAAAACCGCCATTTTGTGGGCGGAGGACGACGACGACAGAGCGGGAAGCCGCCATCTTGGATAACATAAAAATACAATAAATTGCAACGATGCCTAAACATGGGAACATTAATACCTTTGACAGTGACATCGAAGATTGGGCCATGTATGTAGAACGCATACAAAATTATTGTAAGGCAAATAAAATTCCTGATGCAGATAAAGCACTAACATTATTAAATTTAATGGGTGCGAAGACATACGGGCAATTGAAACACCTGTTATCACCAGATGAACCGGCGGATAAGACCTTCGATGAGATTGTTACTGTCCTGAAAAATCATCTAAACCCCACGCCGCTGATGCTAGCGGAACGATTTAAATTTTACGACAGAAGGCAGCTGCAGAATGAAAGCAATGCTGAATATTTGATGGAATTACGTAAGCTAGCAAAATATTGTAAGTTTGGAACGGGACTGACAGAGGCACTACGAGATAAATTTGTGTGTGGTTTATTTAAACAGGATACACAAAAGCGACTGCTCGAGGAGAATCAGCTGACGCTTGAGAAGGCGGTCACTATGGCAGCAGCACACGAAGCCGCAGCGAGAGGCACGGCAGTAATGCAGCTACGGTCACCGGAACTCGGTACAAACAAATTGGGGTTGAGTTCTGTCAAATGTTATCGTTGTGGAAAGACAACGCACGATCAGAACCAGTGCTGGTTTAAAAACCAAGAATGCAGAACGTGTGGCAGGCTTGGCCACATAGCTAAAGTATGCCGGTCAGGAAAGAAGACCAGCAACAAAAAGTCACCGCAAGGAAAATACGCAAAAGTACACAAGGTGACAAAGAACAGTTTGACCGAACAGAAGTCAGATTCAGACGCTAGCAGAAATGAACTGGATAGCTTAAGAGTACACAACGTTGGCAAGGATGCAGATCTCCAGACAATTTGGGTCACTCTTCAGATAAGCAGGAGTCCAAGTAAAAATGGAATTGGACACTGGATCGGCATTGACGGTCATGAATAAGAAAGATTACAGAAGGTTATTCCAACATATTCCCCTACAGGATACGGAGATTATATTGAAAACATACACGGGGCAAAGTGTGTATCCCATCGGAAAAATAGAGGTAGAAGTGGTCCACAAGGGCGAAGAAAGCCAAGTAATGGACTTATATGTGCTACCTGAAGGAGGTCCACCACTACTAGGACGGGAGTGGATTAGGAAAATGAATATGGACTGGCACTCCTTGAAGGCACTAACGGTAGATTCCGGGGAAACAGATGTCAAACCTAAACGATTGTCCAGAATATTGGATGATGCTAAAGAGGTGTTCCAGCAGGGACTGGGAACACAGAGGAATTACAGCAAACATCAAGATTGATGAACATGCACAACCAAATTTTTTTAAAGCCAGACCGGTACCCTATGCAATACGACCTACTGTTGAAGCGGAACTGGAAGCACTAGAACGTTCAGGTGTACTGTCTAAGGTAGATTGGAGTGAGTGGGCTACGCCCATTGTTCCCGTTATGAAACGTCCTGCGAGCAACAAGCCAGGAGATCCAGGGAAGGTTCGCATCTGTGGAGATTTCAAAATCACCGTTAATCCGGTGCTTCACACGGTGCAGTATCCGTTTCCACGGATTGAGGATATTTTCGCTTCATTGTCTGGCGGGAAACACTTCACCAAGATAGACCTGGCGCAGGCGTACTTGCAGATGGAGGTTGAGGAAGAGTCACGCCAATACCTCACGATCAACACGCATCGAGGGTTGTACCGGTACAATAGGCTGGTTTTTGGAGTGGCATCGGCTCCAGCAATTTGGCAGAGGGCCATGGAGCAAGTATTAGAGGGAATTCCAGGCACACAATGTTACCTGGACGATATTCTGATCACAGGTGATGGTGATGAACAACATCTCGCAAACTTGGAACTGGTGCTCAACAGACTGAAAGAGTATGGACTTAGAGTAAATCGGCAGAAATGTGAGTTCTTCCAGAAGCGGATCTCGTACTGTGGCCATGTCATTGACCGGGAGGGGCTTCATAAGTCTCCTGACAAGATTGAGGCAGTTGTAAAGGCTCCCGCTCCAGAGAAAGTCTCTCAGTTGAGGTCGTTTCTAGGATTAATTAACTATTACCATAAATTTCTGCCAAATCTATCCACGGTACTGCACCCGTTAAACGCTCTTTTACAGAAAGGGGTACCATGGGAATGGGGCGAAAACTGTAAGAAGGCATTTCGCAAAAGCAAAGAATTGATCACCTCAGAGGAAGTGTTGGCTCACTTCAACCCGACACTGCCTATGCGGTTGGCTTGTGACGCTTCTCCATATGGTATTGGGGCAGTACTCTCACACAAGTTGCCAAATGGCACGGAAAGGCCAGTCGCGTTTGCATCCAGATCATTGACCTCCGCTGAGCCCAACTATGCGCAGATCGATAGGGAGGCTCTTAGCCTTGTATGGGGAGTGAAGAAGTTTAATCATTACCTGCAGGGCCAAAAATTCACACTTCTGACAGACCATCAACCGTTGGTATCCATTTTTAACCCTAAGAAGGGTGTTTCGGTGATGACAGCGCAGTGTCTCCAGAGATGGTCTCTTTTCCTAGGGGCACATCAATATCAAATAGAATTCAAAGGTACGAAACAGCATGGCAATGCTGATGGGCTGTCGCACCTGCCGCTACCTGAAGAAGAAGACACGACAAAAGTTGACCCTGTTGAGTTATTTCATTCGACCATCAGAGTGTTTACCAGTCACCAATGCAAGTATTGAAAGAGAAACCAGGAACGACCCGACACTGTCCAGAGTCTACGAGGTGACAGTGAAAGGATGGCCAACACGGGGTGATCCTCTGTTACCGGCATTTTCGGCAAGGCGAGACCAGCTGTCCGTCTGCCATGGTACCTTGATGTACGGGACAAGAGTGATTATTCCTCCCAAGTTAAGGGAAAGAGTTTTAAACGAACTGCATGAAGGTCATCTGGGGGGGGGGGGGGGGGGGGGAAGTTAAAATGAAAAGTCTTGCTAGGGCTTATGCATGGTGGCCGGGTATTGACCAACAGATTGAGGAGTTAACGAAAAGCTGCGCTGGGTGCCAAAAAGTGCAAAATGCACCTCCGATAGCACCGCTACACCCATGGGAATGGCCTTCAGCCCCATGGCAACGCGTACACATTGACTTTGCTGGTCCATTCATGGACTCCATGTTCCTAATCGCAGTGGACGCACATTCCAAATGGCCAGAAGTCATCAAGATGAATACCACTACTTCAGAAAAGACAATTGCGGTGTTAAGAACAATATTCGCAAGGAACGGATTGCCAGAACAGATCTGTTCGGACAACGGACCACAGTTTGTATCGGAAGAATTCCGACAATTCTTAAAGAAGAATGGAGTAAAACATTATACCTCTGCCCCATATCATCCGGCAACAAACGGGTTGGCTGAAAGATTTGTCCAGACATTCAAAAAGGCAATTAAGGCCATGAACGATGATCAGATTCCGCTGCAACACAAGGTCGACAAGTTCCTGATGTCATATCGAAACGCCGATCATGCAGTGACTAACCAAAGTCCTGCCATGATGTTTTATAACAGGAGGTTGCGGTCAAAGTTGGACTTGTTAAAACCAAATGTGCGGAGGGAAGTGGAAAACCAAATGTGCGGAGGGAAGTGGAAAACAAACAGTTTCGGCATATTAGCAACAAGACCACTCGAACTTTCGACATAGGACAACCAGTGTTGGCAAGGGGCTATGGAAACGAAAAATGGCAGTCCGGAACAATTCGGGCCAGACAAGGACCTCTGATGTACACAGTAGATATTGGTCATAATGTGATAAGGTGTCATGCGGATCAACTGGTAGAGTCGAGAGCAAGGGTCGAACCCATGGTTGTGACAGAGACAACTGTGGAAGACGTTAATGAACCTGAAGCATCTACCTCGGCAGGGAATGTACTTGATGATGATGACACCCAATACATTGGAAACCAAATAGAGGAGGCACCTCAACAACAAGAATCAGAGACTACTGAGAGGCGTTATCCAAGCCGCATCAGAAAGCCTCCTGAGAGACTGAACCTTTGAACTGTTATACCTGAAATTATATATGTATATATGTTATTATGTTATGTTAAATGAGGATATGACTGTTAAGCTAAAAAGGGAGGATTGTGGTGTATGTAACCTGTTCCACCTTAAGAGAACTTAAGCCTGTTCCACCTTAAGAGATGTACTACTTTCTCTGGCTGCTGTATACGTAATACCGGTGGTGACCGCACCGGTATATAAGCACTGTGTAGTAATATTGTATTCAATATAGTCCCGACCTCGAACCAGTAAAGACCTGTTGAATTTACTCTCTTAGTCTGTGTAGTAATTATCACTATAACACAGACTTAACATCTGTGATAGGGTGGAGGGCAGGAGTGGTGAAATGTTGCCAATGGGGATGGCAGAATCATCAACAGCTGCCTGAAAACATAGGGGCCGAGGTTATGATCTGAAATTGCTGAACTCAATGTCGAGTCCAGAAGGTTGTAAAGTGCCTAATAGAAAGATGAGGTGCTGTTCCTCGAGCTTACGTTGAGCTTCGTTGGAACAGTGTAAGAGGCCGAGGACCGAGAGGTCAGAGTGGGAGTGGAGCGGAGAATTAAAGTGACGAGCGACCGGAAGCTCGGGGTCACCCTTACGGACTGAATGAAGATGTTCCGCAAAGCGGTCACCCAATCTACGTTTGGTCTCCCCAGTGTAGAGGAGACCGCATCGTGAGCAGTGAATACAGTATACTAGATTGCAAGAAGTACAAGTAAATCGTCATTTCACCTGGAAGGGGTGTTTGGGGCCCTGGACAGTGGGAAGGGAGGAGGTAAAAGGGCAGGTGTTGGATCTCCTGCGCTTGCACGGGAAGGTACTGTGGGGAGGGGCGGGGCGGTTGGGGGTGATTGAGGAGTGGACCAGGATGTTGCGGAGGGAGCAGTCTCTTCTTCGGAATGCTGAATGGGGAAGGGAGGGGAAGATGTGTTTGGTGGTGGGATCACGCTGGAGGTGGCAGAAATGGCAGCGGATGATCCGTTGAACGTGGAGGCTGGTGGGGTGAAAGGTGAGGACAAGGAGAACCCGATCGTGGTTCTGGGAGGGTGGGGAAGGAGTGAGAGCAGCAGTGCGTAAATGGAACGGACATGGTCGAGGGCCATGTCAACCACGGTAGAGGGGAATCCTCGGTTGAGAAAAAAGGAAGACATATCGGAAGCACTGGTATGGAAGGTGGCATCGTCAGAACAGATGCGGCGGAGATGGAGAAACTGGGAAAATGGAAGAGAGTCCTTACAGGAAGTGGCGTGGGAGGAAGTGTAGTCCAGGTAGCTGTGGGGGTCAGTGGGCTTAGTGGAATTATAGGGGTAGAATTGGGGGTGTTTCTCCTCGTTTCTCCTTCTCCGCCACATCTGCTCCGACGATGCCACCTTCCGACATGTCTTCTTTTTTCCTCTTCGTGAAAAAAAAAATGCAGTTAATATTAAATACCCTTTGAACTTTTCCATTTTATATCCAATTAGTTTTTAAATTATTTAACATTTTATGTTCTGAACTTCTTGAATTCAATGTTTTGTATTGCAGCTTATGTCTGACCCAAAGTGTTCCATGGTACGCAGCCAAGGGGTCCAAGATGGTCAGAGGCTTGACCACTTCTGCCTTAATGTGTCAGAGGAATAGCAGTCTTTACACAAACAAATTTTGATTACCATTTACATCATATAGAAGCACAGATTCCATTTGGAGACATCGCATTGGTAATTTGCTTTCAACCGTTAAAGAGCGAAATAGAATATCGCTACTGCCATAGATGAAGTTCTTTGCAACACTAAAATAAGGTCAATACGGAATACTTGACCATCTGGCACATTTATTCAAAAGGCTTCAGTTATTACCAGGTCCAGATTAAGCAGGGATACTTCCTGGAACTGTACTGTTGCGAACTGAAGTGTCCAAAAAGGAGTTAACAGATCGCAACCAGAGCAGCAGTTGGGAAGCTATGAATTAACCAGTATTTTTGCTCCTGACTGCTATCCAGTGACCCCTCCTAGAAATTGCAGGCATGTGGAAGCTGAGGACAGGATCAGGTTTAGCTGAAACACTCCCACAGTCTGCTCAAGTAAGCTCAAACATGGAAAAACAGGCAATGGGGAAAATGATCAGAGACCAGCATCAGTGGAACAAAATCCCAGAAGAAATCAGTCGCTTCAGGAAAAAAAGGGAGGGAGGTGGGGGAAAAGAAAAAAAAAAGTAGGCCAAATCAATATATTGCCCATATTCACCTGCCCTGCCATAATCTGATGCAAACACTAGACCAGTGCTACCTAAATTGAGTCTTGAAGATTTGTTTTGATCCTCTAGTTCAAAAGTTATTTTCTACCCCTTTCAAATTCACCCTCTACTTTATCATGGAATGACAAGATGCACATTTGTGTATGCAATCTGCCCCCCCCCCCCTCCACCCCCCCCGACAGTTTAGCAGGTAAGCCACTTGGGGCTCCTTTAAGTTTCCAGTTTTGGCAAAAGGTCATCGACCTGAAACGTTAACTCTGTTTCTCTCTCCACATATGCTGCCTGACCTGCTGAGTATTTCCAGCATTTTCTGTTTTTACACCACTTGGGGTTGTCAGTTTGTGCCTCTAAGCATTTTAAAAATATATTTCTTCAAAGTGTGGGCGACAATCGGCTAGGCTGCATTTATTGCCCATCCCCATTTACCCTGAAGTGGTGGATCACCTTTTTCAACAACAGCTGTCCTTACTCTCAAGTTTAAATTCAAAGGAAAAAGAGAGAAATTAAAACCTCAGGTGGGGTAGAATGCGAAGACTGCCACGCTGGGGTGCTAGGTTTGAACGTCAGCCTTATTCATCTTCAACCAGTGAGTTTGGTCACAGATAGTTTGCCCAATAGAAATGGAACAAGTCTCAAAGGGTAGGGAGAAGCCAGAGAAGCAAAGAATGGGTAAACTGTGAAAACCTAGTCCTTCCCTGCAAAAAGCATGGCCGCATCAGATGCACAACACAATGCATGTGTGCGGTGCAAAATGGTGTTTCGCTGAAGCAGGATTCTACCAGCAATGACATCATGGGGTAAGGAGAAGTGACCGGGGGGGGGGGGGTTGTGTTAAACATGTGTATAATTGATTTTCAATTAAATTAAAGATAATTGCATTATAGTATTTTATTTCATAATGCAGTTACACATTTTCTTTATTTTGCAAGGTACATAGAAACATAGAAGATAGGAGCAGGAGCAGGCTATTCGGCCCCTCGAGCCTGCTCCGCCATTCAATGAGATCATGGCTGATCATCCAAATTCAGTACCCTGTCCCTGCCTTCTCCCCATATCCCTTGATCCCTTTAGCCTTAAGAAATATATCCAACTCTTTCTTGAATATATTTAATGAATTGGCCTCCACCGCCCTCTGTGGCAGAGAATTCCACAGGTTCACCACTCTCTGGGTGAAGAAATTCCTCCTCATTTCAGTCCTAAATGGCTTACCCCTTATCTTTAGACTATGACCCCTGGTTCTGGACTCCCCAGCCATCAGAAACATCCTTCCTGCATCTAGTCTGTCCAGGCCTGACAGAATTTTATAGGTTTCGATGAGATCCCCTCTCAATCTTCTAAACTCCTGTGAGTATAAGCCCAATCGACACAATCTCTACTCATACATCATTCCTGCCATCCCAGGTATCAGCCTGGTGAATCTTCGCTGCACTCCCTCCATGGCAAGAACATCCTTCCTCAGGTAAGGCGACCAAAACGGCACACAATACTCAAGATGTGGTCTCACCAAGGCCCTGTACAACTGTAGCAAGACATCCTAGTTCCTGTGCTCGAACCCTCTTGCTACGAAGGCCAACATACCATTTGCCTTCTTAACCGCCTGCTGCACCTGCATGCTTACCTTCAGCGACTGGTGCACAAGAACACCCAGGTCTCTTTGCATTTCCCCTTCTCCCAATCTATTGCCATTCAAATAATAATCTGCCTTCCTGTTTTTGCCACCAAAGTGGATAACCTCACATTTATCCACATTATAGTGCATTTGCCATGTTTCTGCCCAATCACCCAACCTGTCCAAATCGTACTGGAGTTTCACGACATCCTCCTCACAGCTTACCCTCCCACCCAGCTTTGTGTCGTCTGCAAATTTGGAGATATTACATCCAATTCCCTCGTCCAGATCATTGATATATATTGTGAACAGCTGGGGTCCTAGGACCGATCCTTGCGGTACCCCACTAGTCACTGCCTGCCACTCGGAAAACGACCCGTTTATTCCAACTCTTTGCTTTCTGTCCGCCAACCAGTTCTCTATCCAAGTCAATACCTTGCCCCCAATCCCATGTGCCTTAATTTTGCACGCGAATCTCTTATGCGGGGCCTTATCGAAAGCCTTCTGAAAGTCCAAATACACCACATCCACTGGTTCTCCCTTATCTATTTTACCAGTTACATCCTCAAAAAATTCCAGTAGATTAGTCAAGCATGATTTACCTTTTGTAAATCCATGTCGACTTTGTCCGATCCCGTCACTGCTTTCCAAGTGCTCTGCTATTACATCTTTTATAATAGACTCTAGCATTTTCCCCACTACCGATGTCAGGCTTACCGGTCTATAATTCCCCGCTTTCTCTCTACCACCTTTTTTGAATAGTGGGGTAACATTAGCTACCCTCCAATCCATGGGTACTGATCCAGATTCCATCGAATGTTGGAAGATGATCAGCAATGCATCTATTATTTCTAGGGCCACTTCCTTAAGTACCCTAGGATGTAGATTATCAGGCCCTGGGGATTTATCGGCCTTCAGTCCCATCAATTTTCCTAACACCATTTCCCTACAAATACTGATTTCTTTCAGTTCCATCCTTTCATCAGACCCTATGTTCCCCGGCATCTCTGGGAGGTTATTTGTGTCCTCCTTTGTGAAGACAGAACCAAAGTATGAATTTAGTTGGTCTGCCATTTCTTTGTTTCCTATTATAAATTCCACTGATTCTGACTGCAAGGGACCTACGCTTGACTTCACCAATCTTTTTCTCTTCACATATCTATAAAAGCTTTTACAGTCAGTTTTTATGTTCCCTACTAGCTTACTCTCATATTCTATTTTCCCTTTCTTAATTAATCCCTTTGTCCTCCTTTGTTGAATCCTAAACTGCTCCCAATCCTCAGGATTATTGCTTTTTCTGGCCAATTTATATGTCCTCTCCTTGGATCTTATGCTATCCCTAATTTCCCAGCTGGCTTTACAAGAGACAGAACTTTTGCCATACACCGTACAGACTTGGGAGTGTTCTGGCTATAATTGCATAGGATGATCAGCACTGTAATGATTTGTAGGTTAATTAAGTATGCGCAGGAAAATACCACTTGATTTTCAGCACTGAGATTTATTAGTTTCAGATTTAAAACAATAACATTCCAGATCTGAAGAACTCTTGATGTGGATGAATGCTTACCAGCAACTGGATTCATTTTTTAGTAGCAAAGCTGCTAGTTAAAGACATAATTTGGCATTATTTCCATTGCAACCCCCGAGCTGGGGCAGTTATCAGATTTATCTTTGTTGCAGCTGTGCAAAATGGATGAGGGCTGTAGTGAATAGCACAATAAAATGGTTACAAGACAGCAGGATCTTTCACTCCCTTTGTCCAATACGGAAGAAACAGCAGCTCTACCAGAATTATACCAACAGCTGTTTTATTTTAAAGGTTAATTTTGTTGTGTACTATACCATTCTGGAAATCCCAGACAGTTAAATTGAAGTGAAATTATTAGCTGTGAACAGCAGTTTTAAATATACTGCAACTAATATTTGATGTTACTTATTTGGGATTGTGTAACAACGCAACAAATCATGGCGTTCAGTTGTCAAACTACAGTTTAGGTGCGCCCCCACCCCCCAACCCCATCCCCACGGCTGAATGAGTTCAGGCATTGCTTAGTGTGTAGCAGTACTAAGACACAAAGAAAAAGACTTGCATTTATATAGCGCCTTTCACGACCACCAGACGTCCCAAAGTGCTTTACAGCCAATGAAGTATTTTTTGAAGTCTAGTCACTGTTGTAATGTAGGAAACGCGGTAAACAATTTGCACACAGCAAGCGCCCACAAACAGCAATGTGAGAATGACCAGACAACTTGGGTTTTTTTTTTAGTAACATTGATTGAGGAATAAATATTGGCCAGGACACCAGGGAGAATTCCCTTCTCTTCTTCAAACTAGTGCCATGGGATCTTTTACTTCCACCCGAGAGCACAGACAGGGTCTCGGTTTAATGTCGCATCCAAAAGACAGCACCTCAGATAGTGCAGCACTCCCTCAGTATTGCACTGGGAGTGTCAGTCTAGATTTTTGTGCTCAAGTCTCTGGAGTAGGACTTGAACCCACAACCTCCTGGCTCAGGGGCGAGATTGCTACCCACCGAGCCCTAACTGAAACCATGAAGTCTTGTGTTTGATCTTTGGCCTGTGGCATCAGCTGATTTCATCCGAAACAGCAGTTGGGACTTCGAACACAATTGGCCTCAATCCCCGAGCTAGAGACAGGGAAAGTTGAGAGCCAGGGTTCTTCCGATTGCTATCCACGGCTGCGATGACCTCCCCGATATAGCATGCCAACACACAAAATTTAGGCTCATACAGGAGAATAAACACTTGGCAAGGTTGCCAAAAGGTAGCTGGTACATGTATAAATTGTACCCTGCATGAGTTAACACTTTAAAAGGAAAATTGAGGGGAAAAGCCATTTAACAAAACTGAAAGATTCTTCACTTTGGTGCACAACTCATTCATAGTCATGCCTGAAGCCATTATAAAGAATAATTCACATTGAAAATCAGCTCATTACAGAAAGTCAACATTTTTATTTAAGCACTGACAATCAGTCATTAATGCAGCTCTTTACATCTGTTGAGGGGGGTGGGGGGAAGGAAGAAAAAGATTGTCTTATGCAGGGACTGTTGGAAATAGTATCCAGTTTCATTAACTCAATCCTGAATCCTCAAGACACCCATACCATACATTAAAGACTTCATCTGGATGTGAATGTTATTAAGTTTGCTGCACTGTGTATGTAATATAAATGTAGTATAAACAGAAAGAGCAAGGGGTGGGGAGACTATCCAAATGTCACACAACAACATGGTGAATTAATGTTTAACTGTTGCTGCCCTTTGAACTCACAATCCAAATAACAATTATTCACAGCAACCAACGCTTTAGGAATGTGAAGAATGCAGCATTGTTTGGCAGGCGTTAAGCGGTCTACTGGAAATTTTAGACAGGCATTGTATGAACACTTCTCTGCTGTAGTGTTACTATGGAAATGGCCCCTCCCTATCCTCTACCCAGGCTGAAGTTCTGCGAAATGTATTAATGTTCTGCAGAATTTGTTCTGAGTTAACAGCTGCAAATTGTGTAAAGAAAAACTATTGCCGCACCTGCAGATCACTAGATATGGTGAAAGGGAACACTTGCTCATGGTGGCAGCACCAGCCAAGAGGTTGCACGATGGACCAATATTATTGCACAGATAAACAAACCAATCTTCACTGTTGCAATGACTCGCACCCATGCAACATCTTTATAAAAGGTGTCAGCCGTGGCTCAGTTGGTTGCACCCTCGCCTGAGTCACAAGGTTGTGGGTTCAAGTCCCACTCCAGACACTTGAGCACAAAAAATCTAGTCCGACACTCCAGTGCAATACTGAGGGAGTGCTGCACTGTTGGTGGTGCCGTCTTTTGGAGGAGACATTAAAACCGAGGCCCCATCTGCTCTCAGGTGGATGTAAAAGATCCCATGGCACTATTTGGAAGAGCAGGGGACTTATCCCCGGTGTCCTGGCCAATATTAACCCCTCAATGAATCAACATAACAAAAACAGATTATCTGGTCATTATCACATTGCCGTTTGTGGGAGCTTGCTGTGCACAAATTGGCTTCCACGCTTCCTATATTACAACAGTGACTCCACTTCAAAAAGCACTTCATTGGTTGTAAAGTGCTTCAGAGGCAAAAACAACTAGACACCAAAAAGAGTGGTGAGAAAGGTTAGCAGTAGATGAAGGCAGGGTCAGAGGTAGAGTTTGAGGAGGCTTCTGAAGGAGGGGGGAGAAAGATGTGGTATGGCAGAGGGGGCTACAGCCTGGCATCTGTCTGACCTAGTGGCTCCCCATTCTCCAATGAATCAAATTCAAAACCCTTGTCCTCATCCATCAATCCTTCCATGGCACTGCCCCACCTACCTCTGCAATATTTGCCAACCTTATATTCTTCTCCTAAACATGCCCCATCCTACATCTGCAGCATCAAAGGACAAGCTTCAATGATAGCCTAGGTGGTGAAAGTGTGCAATACTAGAAGGTCCGAAGTTTGATTCCGTCTGTAATGAGCTAGCTGATCTCAGCCAGGGCTACACTTGGAGATTCCAAATCGGCCTCAGCTCAGAGGGTTTTTGTGCCTGGTCATTATCCAGTGAGCAGTGCTGGAAAGTGTGCATATCCAGACTTTGGACAAGAACACAATTTAGCTCAACTGTAATACTCTACATAAATGAATAGCCCACCAACATTCTCACATGAAGAATGACTATTTATGTAAGGTACTAGGGTACTGCTACAACCTGTAGAACTGTGATGCATAAAAGTCAGTGGCCACAGAAGTAGTAGGGAGAAAACAAAACTACTTGTCCCCCACTTCACCAATTTTCTCCCCTCCTGAAGGCAGAGATCCATTGTTGGGGTTCAGTTCGATGGGTATCAGTTACCTTGTTGACTGAGCGCAGCAGGCTATTTGATCATAGGGGGAATATCATCCAATTTTGATCATGAATGATAACACAGGTGCACCTCCAGCAGGGATTACCAGATAGTGATCAGAAGCAGGAACCCGATCTTATTTTCTCCTCCCTAATCTGGGAGTACCACGGCCAACTATAGAGCCCCTATTGCCACCCTAGCCAAGACCAGCTAACTCAGCTCGATTCACATAGTCCCTGCTGGTTTGTGTGGTTCAGCTACTTGATGGATAAACTCAGTAAGTTATTTTAGGAGCTATATTAGTTTTTAAAATTAACTAGCCCCATCCTGTCGCATAACATTCACAGCCAAGAAGTGGGAGGTGACTGGTTTCAAGATTTTCAAGATTGTGCAAGAGCGCAATAAAATTAGACTTTCCTTCAGAATTGCTTCTCCATTTCTCAGACTACAATAGTACTGCAATCAAGACTCACTGTATTGGAATCAAATGCAAACCTACACCTTACTGCTACAAAGTGCAGCAAGCATGCAGTCTTTTGACATCACCCACAGCACAAAATACACATGCATTAGGCAACAATGATTATGGGGCTGAATGACATTATAATACTATTTTTCTTTTTCCAAATAAGAAAATAGACAATGGTTTTCAGGTTGTGACCTGCCACAAAATGGTTTCCATGTTGTTTTCGATAGCTTCTTTAAGTCTTAAATTAAAGAAGCTAAGAGCTTTTATACAGCAACAGCAATTTTGCACTTCCAATAACCTGCATGTGTTGACTTAGAAATTGCATAACATTTAAGCAGCCTACATGTTTTCAGAATTCTCCTTCATTTAAGTGCCGTGCAAGGCTAAAAGCACTGCTTGGAACAGTGTTTGTACAAGTCTACATCAGCGTCATTAAATGTACATTTACTAAGTAATGCTACTTATGAAGACCTTTTACAATTGCAGAAATTGAATGATAAGCAAATAAAATTATAATACAATGCCTTTCTCCAGGTGCAGTTGTTTTGAACCCAAGGAAATGCTAATTTCGTTTTTGGTTAATTTCCTTCTGAATTTACATAGTCTTTTGTATACAAAATCAGCAGATAAATGTGTTCACAGCACAGGAGTTGGAAGGCTCAGGAGATTTTTAACAAAAGCATTTTCCTTCACTCAGCACCTGTAAATTCACAGCATGTTATGACTTAATCCTTGCTTCAAAACCGTTAAGCCATAAAATTAGAAATTCTCTACAGGTCATAACAAATCTGCAGAGGAGGAGGGATTGATTGATTAATTGGTAAATTTGTAAATTGGTAATCTCTTGCTCATCAATAAATCTGTTTTTATTTCTCCCTTCCAGCCTTGATGGCGTGGATTGTTGATGGGGTCCGGCTCCTCGCTCTCGTCCAAGACCATTCTCTGTGTGCAAACCTAGACAATGTGCCAAGCCCAATCCGGTCCTGATCCAGAATGCATATACATATTTTCCAGCACAGCTTACTAAACAGCAAGAGCACAAACCCGCACTTATTTTTCTCCTGTCTTAACCCAACAGCACTGAAGCCAATTGTAGCAGTCAACTGTTACCCCAGCTGACATCAGCAAATTCAGCAGAGATTGGGAATCAACCTCAAACCTTGATCTGTATTGTTCAGTGATTAACCAAGTGGTAACCTTCACAAAAACTTGGTTCATTCAACAACTCACTAACTTATGCTCCTGATCATCAATTTGTAAATCCTTATGCAAATTTCTAAAAATAGTACAAACTAGGAAAGATAAAGCCGTGTAATCATTCATAATCAAACAATCTGAATAAAACTAAGGGAGGGTATTTGTTACACAACTTTCTACACAATGCTGATTCATTATCTAAATTTTGCATAATAGCTTGGAAACAGCAATTAAAATGTCCTCTCCACACCTAGCATATCTGCATTACTACTTTTTAAAAAACAGATCGTGCAGGAACTTCGCAAGAATATTCCACTCAAGCAAATCCATCAAGTGACTCATTCACTCTTTGGCCGTTCCGTTTCTTTCCCCACCCCACACAAGTTGTTCTATTCTTGCATGCGCCTTTTCCTTCAGGGCTCCTCCTTTCTTTCTTGATCTCTCCCAACATTTCTTCCTCCAAACTGGAAGCCACACGATTTCCATCTTGATGTGTTCTAAAAAGGGTGCAAGGATAAACGCAGCAACTACAGGCCAGTCAGTTTAACCTCGGTACTGGGGAAACTTTTAGAAATGATAATCGGGATCACTTGGACAAGTGTGAATTAATTAAGGAGAGCCAGCACGGATTTATTAAAGGCAAATCGTGTTTAACTAACTTGATTGAGTTTTTTGATGAGGCAACAGAAAGGGTCGATGAGGACAATGCAGTTGATGTGGTGTACATGGACTTCCAAAAGGCATTTGATAAAATGTTACATAATAGGCTTGCCAGCAAAGTTGAACCCCATGGAATAAAAGGGACAGCGGCAGCATGGATACGAAATTGGCAGTGACAGGAAACAGTAGTGAACGTTTTTTTTCCGAACTGGAAGAAGGTACACGGTGGTGTTCCCCAGGGGTTGGTACTAGGACCACTGCTTTTCTTGATATAGATTAATGACTTGGACTTGGATTTGGATGTACAGGGCACAATTAAAAATTTTGCAGATGACACAAAACTTGGAAGTATAATGAAAAGCGATGAGCAGAGTGTTAGACTTCAAGACAGACAGGCTGGTGGAATGGGTAGACATGTGGCAGATGAAATTTAAACACAGAAAAGTGCAAAGTGATACATTTTGGTAGGATGAGGTGAGGCAATATAAACTAAAGGGTACAATTCTAAAGAGGGTGCACGAACAGAGACCTGGGGGTATATGTGCACAAATCGTTGAAGGTGACAGGGCAGGTTGAGAAAGGGGTTAAAAAAGCATACGAGATACTGGACTTCATAAATACAGAGGCATAAAGTACAAAAGCAAGGAAGTTATGATGAACCTTTATAAAACACTGGTTCGGCCTCAACTGGAATAGTGTGTCCAATTCTGGGCACTGCACATTAGGAAGGATGTGAAGGCCTTAGAGAGGGTGCGGAAAAGATTTACAAGAATGGCTGCAGGGATGAGGGACTTCAGTTACATGGCTAGACTGGAGATGCTGGAGTGGTTCTCGTTCGAGCAGAGAAGGTTGAGAGAAGATTTGATAAGAGGTGTTTCAAAGTCATGAGGGGTCTCGACAGAGAGAGAAACTGTTCCCATTGGCAGAAGGGTCAAGAACCAGAGGACACAGATTTAAGGCGATTGGCAGAAGAACCAAAGGCGGCATGAGGAAAAACTTTTTTACGCAGCGAGTGGTTAGGATCTGGAATGCACTACCTGAAATGGCGGTGGAGGCAGATTCAATTGTGGCTTTCAAAAGGAAATTGGATAAGAACCTGAAGGAAAATAATTTGCAGGGCTACGGGGAAAGGGCAGGGGAGTGGGACTAGCTGAAGTGCTCTTGCAGAAAGCCGGCACAGGCTCGACGGGCTGAATGGACCTCTTCTGTGCTGTAACCAATGATTCTGATATGCTTGAAGTAAAAGACTTGGGATTGAGAATGACAAACTAAGTCCTGACATTGTAAACAGACCCACATCTTCCCACACTGTGGCATTGTGCACTAGAACATGAACTAGAGTGAAGCACATTTCAACTTTGTACTCATTTCACATTGGTAGAACGTTAGAAGTGTGAATTTTATGTAAATTAACTACATGGTACACTCGGGTAAAAAAAGCAAGTGATGGTACTTTTATATTGCATAACCAGTTCAAGCAGTGATTTTGTGGTGTGTTGGCGCTGCTGTGACCCATTGTGGGTTGGTTCCCACTGAACCAGTGACAAAACTATTGGTCATTTTCATTTCTGGCTCCAGATCTTCCAAATGGCTGGAGAAGGTCCATACCGGCCAACAATGTAAAAAGTGCAATTTATGAAAACCAGAGAGAAAAAGTGGCAAACTACATTTGCTGCCAACACTGTTGCCCCGGTGGAGCAGATGAAGGCCACCTTTCAAGGTGGTACTCCTCGTCTGGTGGCAGCGATGTAATACAAGTCATTAAATCTAGAATAATTTGCATGTCATTGTACCTATGGTTTATTCAAGCCTTTAATATATAATTTGACCTAGATTTTCCAATTGGTATCTTGACGTCAGAGGTAACCAATTTATTTTAAATTGATTGAGGCCCATGTTACTATATCACCAATCACAAAATCTAGGCTTCTTTGTGCTAATGAAAGGCTTACACACAAAAATACTGGAGAGTCCAGGATTAATCAGGGAAGCAGGAAGTAAATGCTTGCTTTTGTTTCATACCTCTTTCTTCAACAGAAATGTTAAAAGTCGGCAGAAACTGATTAATGATACAGGCTATGCATGCAAACTTGTGGAATACATTTCCCTGAAGGCATGGCAGCATAATCCACCAATTGCAATACCTGAAAGCACAATAAAGTCTTGCACCTCTGCAGTGCTGATGTTAGATTAAAAAAATTATTTGACCTGCTCTTTGCGGTACTGGACATTGGAATAACACAACGGGTTAAACACAAATGAAATGCAGTTCAACTCTGCCCACTCACAATCCTACAAGTTTGCTGCTGCACAAGTGATCCAGAGTTAAGTAGGGTGTCTTACGAGAGCTCCTCCAATACCATTGAATAGCCTGTGATGGCACCTACGATTGAATAGCCTGTGATGGCACCTACGATTGAATAGCCTGTGATGGCACCTACGATTGAATAGCCTGTGATGGCACCTACGATTGAATAGCCTGTGATGGCACCTATGATTGAATAGCCTGTGATGGCACCTATGATTGAATAGCCTGTGATGGCACCTACGATTGAATAGCCTGACGACACGAAGAATAGGCATTTGAATGAAACACATGACAGTCCTCATCATGATTACTGCTTTCAAATAGATTGTGGGTCAATATGCAAAAACCTTCATTGTGGTAAACATCATGGTTTTACAACAACTGCCCTTAAAAAGTATGTTCAGAATTAGCCAATGAATACTGGAAAACAACAGGTCTACTTTTCATTTGTATTACCTGGCTACCAGGCAAAGTGCATTCCTGATCTGCACAATATTGAAACTGACACAGCAACTGTTAGCTTCGCATGCCGAATAAAAGTTATGTTTACTACAGTTTTTAAAAATGAAAATGTCTGTAAATCGTAGGTTCCTCTCCCCCCCCCTCCCCTCCCCTCCCCCCCCCCTCCCCTCCCCTCCATTTTTCGGATTGGTGTTGTATTTACAAATCAGTGTGTCTGTGGGTAGAATCTTTTTTTAAAAAAGGTTTCCAAACGAACATTTGAAGGCAGTCACTCCACCTCCCATGACGAGCATGTTATGTAAATGAAATGACGCAGTCGCTGCATCAGAGATGCGGCCTTTAAGCAGAGGGATCCCTCCCACGCTTCACACCACCTACACAATGAGAAGATGTTAATCAACCTACACCGAAGCTCTAGTTCTGCTGGCACATGGTGTATAGTAGCTGTCTGGTGTATAGTCCAAATGAAAAGACAGCAGTGAATCACACCAACACTCTCATCACACAATGAAACATCAAGCCTTTACACAGGAAAGGTTAAGGTTTGGGGTTTCTTTAGTACATTTCGATACAGAACAGCAGATTCACATACACGTCAGATGATGTAGGGGAAGCATGGAGGCTGCACTGTACTGGTTATTAACCCTCAGAAGGCTGCAATCGTTTTTTTAGACAAAAATATTTGATTTAAAACATTGGGCCTGAATTTGCGGTCGGCGGCTTCCCACAGGCAAATGCCTCTGAACCGCAGGAAAAGTACGAACCTACCTGATGATCCCAGAGGTTCGAACACTTGCGCTCCTGGGCCTCTACGCGCACGCCTGCATAAAGGCCCACGTATCCCAAGGGCACACGCGCTTCACCTGCTTTTACCAGGCGTAGGAGTTTCATGGGCATTCGCTGGGCAAATAGTCCAACTCTTCGCCAGCGAATGCCCATTTTCCGGGGATGTGGTAGATCTGTCAAGCTGAAACTTGACAGATTGCAATTTCCGTTTTTGTGCATGTGCATGCACATCGCGGAAACCCAGAACTTGCGGGCACTTACGGCCACGTACACACCACATACACAGTCATAGGCCCGGAAAATCTGGGCCATAGATTTTGTACAGGAAACTGGAGTATTGCAAACAAAGGATGCTCTAGGTGCTGCTAATTTGATTTAAATTTACCAAAAATCACTACTACAGATATTTTGTTCCCCCACTGCCATAACGAAATCTGGTATCTTCCTAGTCTGTATGACTAACTTGCATCAGATAGTGGGTTTATTCACTTATGGGAGAATTCTTGTAAATGTCAATGCCTTCAAAACATTCCAAGTCTATGCTGAGTTTTCCCCATCATTGAGAGTGGCACTCTGTGCTACAATTGGCCTCCGAGCCCCTGGACAAGGGCAGGAAAAATGAGCCAGAGGTTCTACTTCTGATCAGTATCCTTTGATCCTTTTTGTAAAGTGCGCAAATGTGGACACTAGGTAAAAATCTTGACCGGTTTTACAATGACCCCGAAGGTTGAACAGCCTGGAAACATTCACTGTCCATCTCGGCCAACACATGAAGACCGACTATCTGGGTGAGGTCCCGGAGGGTGCTTCGGACCGGAATCTCAGCAAAGAAATAGAAAACTAAACATCTTAAAAATTAGTTAGTGACACTGTACTCTGCTGGTTAAATGTCAGTTCAAAACAGAGGCACATTTACAACCAGAAAATGGCAATTAACCTTTCAATGGAGCAAAAAAAGACAAACTGATGTCATGAATCACAAATTGGCATTTTAGAACATTTTAACTGGTTCTTAGCCTACATTTTGTGAAACCAATCCAAATTAAGTACTAAAGTAGGCAGGCTAAGGAGGATCCCTCTGCTTATGTAATTTGTGTACGTCTGCTTCTCCGAAATGGTTAAATGCAAAACTAAAGGTGCACTGCAGCTTTTGTTAATGCTCATCATCTGCCTTACTGGAATCATAAAGATTGAATGGGGACACATTCGTTTTTAGTCTCACTCACCATTTTCTCTGGTACCTGCCTACAATCGCCCCTAAAAGCACATTCTCGTACAGTCTGTAATGATCTGACCAATCAGAAAAAATTTTCATTCCCAAAATCCAATATCTAGTCAAAACTTCTCAAAAAAACCCAAATTGTTAGAAGCTGAATTAAAATGGTCAATCAAAAGTAAAACTAAGCAGAAGGACATGAGTTCATTGCAGTAATTAACCTCAAGCAAGATGCTGTTGATGTTGCCCCAAGCAGGGAAGGGAAACATCTTTTAAAAAATATACTGTTAGAATTACTACAAAAGTGGCTAACTCAGAGTCAGCTCAAGCTCAATACTGCAAGAGCTCGTATCTTAAAATATCCCTAATAAAATGCCACCTATTTTATGAATGCGTGATAGTAGCAAAATGCATACATTAAGCAAAAAAGGATAATGCAGTATTTTGATTTCTAATCAACTTCTGTATTTGATAACTTCACCCCTCCAAGCCATGACACTAAGCTCAATGCCGAAGGAAACACACACACGCAGCACGCATGCCCAAACAAGGAGGTTCCCACTCCACAGACCCGCCTCCGCTGCCCACAAGGTAATCCCCACCACAAGGTTTCGTCAGCACGTTCCAACCACGTAGTTTTACTGTTCCATTGCTCATTTACTGTAGTTTGATGATCAGTCACTGGAGAATTCCATCTACTGAAATTGAACATTTTGTGTCTATTAACAAGATAAATGCTGGAAATAAAATATGAAGTTGCTATGCCGGAGTTCATTTTAAAAAGCCAAAGAAGATTGGGGTTCATTTTATAAAGCCAAAGGGAATTTTTGTTTTTAATTTTAGAAGAACAATTTCCCACCCAACTTTCTTCCCTCTTCCATAAGTGCTGACTGAAGGTAGGATATGGTCCCACAGGCATCAGCAGCCCTCCAGTACCAAGTTGCCATTTTCCAAGTTACAGCCTCAACAGTGAACAGCAGCAGGCTCTCGTCATAGATGGCATCACAGCGAAGCTAGACATTGAACCAATATCTACACAAGCACTTTCCAGCAGAAGTTACTTAGGCTATACAATACTATTGCTGATGTGTTACTAAGCTTATAAATAAGTACGTATGGCTCAGTCATACAACTGGTGGTCTATTTGCTCAAGTCATTTGGCACATACTATTTTGCCACATTGCAATTTCTTTAGCATTTGGAACTGTGATGGTGTCAAGTCAGAGTCCTTGACTGGTGTTTACATTGAGCATATAAAATTCACAAGAGTCATAACTTTGATCAAATGGAGACCTAACCCCAATCTTACTATCAGCATGTGCAAGGGCATGGCTATGCCTCTCCCACCAGTCACCGTCTGGCTTATATATAAAGTATTGGCACTTGGACAAAGAGCTGACAACATCTGTGGAACTGTACTCAACAAGATCACAGGTTTCAGCAGAAAACAGAAGGGGAGAAGAGTGAAAAACAGAGGGGCAGAGCGAAATACATGAGTTGATGTTATGCAAGAGATGGTGATATTTTCAAGTTAGAATATTCTATTGATTATTTTATATCCATAAGTAGGACTGGCAATGAGGCTTCAGGACCTTGTTCTGCTATTTGTAACCTTTTGTTGTTGTTCTTTATGTTGCCACTCCAGAGGGCCACTTTTCTTTATAGCCAGTGTCCCTCCTCCACTTTTTTCTCTTCTCTTCTCTTGAAGGCACTCACTTATGCTGTGGCATGGTTCTATGGGTGCGATAGCAAAATACTGCAGATGCTGGAAATCCGAAATAACAGAAAATGCTGGATAAACTCAGCAGGCCAGGCAACATCCGTGGAGAGAAATTAGAGTCAACGTTTCGGGTCAAAGCCCTTTGTCAAGACTAAAGAGGCACAGGAAATGAAATAGATTAAGAGGCCAGGCTGGGAGAGAACAAAAGAGAAGACAGGTCTCTTCTCTTTTGTTCTCTCCCAGCCTGGCCTCTTAATCTATTTCATTTCCTGTGCCTCTTCTTGACAAAGGGCTTTGACCCAAAACGTTAACTCTAATTTCTCTCCATGAATGTTGCCTGGCCTGCTGAGTTTATCCAGCATTTTCTGTTATTATGGTTCTATGGGTGTTAGCTAGTCTGCAGCCTTGCTAAATAAAGGTAATTCTTCATGTGTGAATCCAGGTAGTAAGCTGGTAAGCTATTTTATGAAGGAGTATGCTTGATCCTATCCTTAGTCTACGTCTAAACACATGCACTTTCCAGCAGGAGCTACTGGATAGCAATCAGGAGTGGGAAGCCGACCTGATTTTTCCCCTTCCCTAGCCTGGAAGCCAAGACTAATTGTAGCACAGATTGTGATCGATAGATTTTTGGATACTAAGGGAATCTAGGGATATGGGGATAGTGTGGGAAGGGGGAGTTAAGGTAGATGATCAGTCATGATCTTACTGAATGGTGGAGCAGGCTCGAATGGCCTATTCCTGCTCCTATTTCTTATGTTCACTCCTGGCTAAGATCAGCTTTAGCTCAACATAGGCTGGGGATTGAACCTGAAATTTCCTGGTCAGTACACTTATCAATTGGGCTACCAGGGTAACTACAGTCATCATGCGGAATGTGATTTTTGTACATGTGCATTTGCATTAATGTCTTTATTTTCACCAGTAGATAATGTTGGAGACATTGAAAATGGCAGCGGATGTGACAGATAATCTGCTAAGTAACACTTCCTGTTTTTGCTAGTATAAGCCTCTTTTGCATAGCAGATTGGAAAGTATGTTACTGTGCATCTGATTCCAAAATGATGAGTGTTGAGTTACAGTTTGCAATGCAACTCTATTCCATTCAAAATGAACAATTTCTGAATGTTTTAAAAATTCATGTAGTTCCCAGGATGCTTTCTTCCCCCCCCAAAAACATTCCCTTTCCTTCCCTCCTGGCACCTCTTGAAGGAGCCAACTCTTAGTTGTATATAGTTCAACAGCTCCATCAGTCTTCTGGTACCTTGCTCAAATAGACATTCCTCTCATGAGCCTAGTTAAGCGAATGTCAGCAGGCTTTATAATCATGGGGATGGAGTTTGGTGGTTAATGCACAGCCAAGCCCAATCCTGTTCTAACCCGACCTCCATACATGAGCACTTTTCAGCAAGTCACTGATTAGTGTATTGGCAACCCAAGCTGCTCCCTAGCTCATGGCATAGAAGCAAATTGTAGTGCCCCAACTACTACCTCATTCAACTGTGGAGCACCAACACCTGCTCCAGCTATCGCAGCACAGTTGGGGGACAGAAGCTAATGTCTTTTGTGCTACAGTTCAGTACCACATAAAAGTAGTATATTTATGCACAAAGCCAAACTGTTAAAAACATTTTTTTTTTTTTTTTTTTTATAAATGAAGAACAACTTACATTCTCCCCCTGCCTCCAATGGCTTAGAACTAATCAGATGTACCAGAAGGTCCCACAGTTTGATTACTATGTTGAGTATGTTTATCTCAGCCAGTGTAGCAATGGAGTGCTACAACTGCCTCATTATCGCTGGGGTAGGGAGAGGAAAAGAAAAACAGTAATTTGGCACAGGAACGTTGCTATCTCGGGACTTCTACTGGAAAGTGTATGCTTGGATGTCAGGTGAGAATATGACTGGAGCTCGGATGTGATGCCCTCTACCAAGACTGAAATTACACAAAGAAAATTCCACGAGTGGGGGGTGGGGTGCAATTAAACTCATTTTCACCATCTTTTGACCTGCCCACAGCACCTGGGTTATAATCTGTTAAAAACCATGTCACTGGAATGCTACTGAGCAAGTTTCTTTTCAGGTTAATTGTAATTTCATAAAGCACGAGGCAAACAGGCAGGAATAATACAGAACTGCTGAGACTCTCCAGGAAACAATGAACAGACTATCACCATGCAGTTGATGGGAGGACGAGGTGGGGAGTGGACAACCATCTTCTTCTTAGGCAGGCCCTCGGAACCGAGGAGGACTTGCTTCCACATTAAAAATGAGTTCTCAGGTGACTGATGAATCCAATGCAGGATCTACAGTCTGTCACAGGTGGGGCAGACGGTGGTTGAAGGGGCGGGTGGAGTGCTTGGGTTGACGTGTGCGCCTTCCGCTTGCTGCTGGCGAATAGACTTAGTGTATGCGGCGCCTTCCCAGATGCTTCTCCTCCACTTTGAGCGGTCTTGGGCCAGGGATCCCTAGATGTTGGAGGGGGTGTTGCACTTTTTCCAAGGAGGCTTTGAGGGTGTCCTTGAAGCGTTTCCTCTGCCCACCTGGGGCTCTCTTGCCGTGTCTGAGCTCAGAGTAGAGCGCTTGTTTTGGGAGTCTCAATCGGGCATGCGGACGATGTGACCCGTCCATCGGAGTTGATCAAGCGTGGTCAAAGCTTTGATGCTGGCCTGAGCGAGAACATGGACGTTGGTGCACCTATCGTGCCAATGGATTTGCAGGATCTTGCAGAGGCAGCGTTGGTGGTACCTCTCTAGTGCTTTGAGGTGCCTGCTGTACACGGTCCATGTCTCTGAAGCATACAGGAGGGCGGGAATCAATACTGCTCTGTAGACCATGAGCTTGGTGCTGGGTTTGAGGTCCTGGTCTTCAGTCGCCTGAGGAAGAGTGTTCGAAGGCTGCACTGGCACACTGAAGGCGGTGCTGGACTTAGTCATCAACGTCTGCCCTTGCTGACAGTAGGCTCCCGAGGTATGGAAAGTATTGTCCAAGGCCTCATCGTGGATTTTGATAATCGGGGGGCAGTACTGTGTGGCGGGGGCAGGTTGGTGGAGGACCTTTGTCTTACGGATGTTTAGTGTAAGACCCATACTCTCGTACGATCCATACTCTCGTACGCTTCGGTGAAGGTGTTCACGATGGTTTGGAGTTCGATTTCAGTGTGCGCAGACGCAAGCGTCGTCTGCATACTGTAATTCGACGACAGAGGATGGGACGATCTTGGATCTGGAGGCGAAGGTTGAACAGTTTCCCGTTTGCTCTGTAGATTAGTTCCACTCCAGCGGGGAGCTTACTGAGGGAGAGATGGAACATTGCAGCAAGGAAGATCGAGAAGAGCGTTTGTGCGATGACACAGCCTTGCTTGACCCCGGTCTGTATGTGAATTGGGTCTGTGGTGGCTCTGGTGGTCAGGATCACGGCTTGCATGTCGTCATGAAGCAGGCGGAGGATGGTGACAAACTTTTGAGGGCAGCCGAATTTGAGGAAGGCACTCCATAATCCCTCACGGCTGACAGTGTCGAAAGCCTTTGAGAGGTCAAAGGTGGCCATGTACAGCGGTTGGTGCTGTTCACCGCGTATCAAATACAAGCAAAATGCAGGGAAGATAATGTCCATTGTGCCCCTTAGTGGGCGGAATCCGCATTGAGACTCTGGGAGAAGCTCTTCAGCCACTGGAAGACGATTGAGGAGGATTCTTGATGACTTTCCCTGTGGCAGACAGTAGGGAAACTCCTCTGTAATTACCGCAATCGGACTTATCACCTTTCTTGAAGATGGTCACGATTACGGCGTTTGAGAACCCCTGGCATGCTCTCTTCCATCCAAATAAGAGAAATGAGTTCATGCATTCGCGCCAATAGTGCTTCTCCGCCATGCTTCAATGCCTCGGCAGGGATTCCATCTGCTCCTGAGGCCTTGTTGTTCTTCAGTAGCCGGATAGCCTTTTCAACCTCATGCCGGGCTGGGGTTGTGCCGAGGTAGTGGCGGGTAGCATGCTGCGTGATGGAGTGGAGGACAATCGCGAAGAGTGCGTCTCGGTTAAGGAGATCTTCGAAGTGCTCCTTCCAGCGGGCACTGACTGCCTCTGTCCTCGAGTACCTCTCCACTCTTGGCCCGCAGTGGGGTAGGACCTTGGGCTGTAGGTGGTCTTGACTGCACTAAAGAATTCACGCACATCGTGGTTGGCAGCTAGCTGCTGGATCTCCTGCACTTTCTCCACCCACCATCTGTTCTTTAAGTCGCGAGTTTTTTGTTGGACCTCGGCCTTCAGG
Source organism: Somniosus microcephalus (assembly GCF_052327205.1). Classification (NCBI taxonomy): domain Eukaryota; kingdom Metazoa; phylum Chordata; class Chondrichthyes; order Squaliformes; family Somniosidae; genus Somniosus; species Somniosus microcephalus. The sequence goes on from NC_140999.1 coordinate 10,172,624, forward strand.
CGTCTATAGAGCTGCTTTCTTGCTCTCGGGTTGTGTTGCCGTTTCCAGATCAGGAATGCCTTGTGCTTGCAGCTTATTAGCTCCTGGATCTCCTGGTTGTTCTCGTTGAACTAGTCTTGGTGTTTCCTGGTCGAGTGACCGAGCGTCTCTTCACAGGTGCTGTTTATGGAGGCCTTGAGTGCAGACCAGGCGCTGTGGACACTGTCTGAATCACTGGGAGTCGTCAGGTTAGTTGAGAGGCGCAGGCCGAATAGGGCTTTCTTAGCAGGGTCTGAGTGCTCCAGCGTTGATTTTCCTGCGGCATTGTTTCCGTTGCCACCACTGTTTTGGGGCTACATTGATGGAGATGACAGAGCGGATTAGGCGGTGGTCAGCTCCCATCATGGTGCGGGTGATGCGGACACCCTTGTGGTCCCTCACTCAGACGATGACGTAGTCCAGCAGATGCCAGTGCTTGGAGCAAGGGTGTTGCCATGAAGCCTTGTACTTTTCTCTCTGACGGAACAAGGTGTTGGTTATGACAAGGCCATGTTCTAAGCATTGACAGAAGGAGGGCACCGTTGGAGTTGGCTTTCCCTACAGATCACACCTCCCCAGAGGTCTGTGTCCTTTCCAACTCTGGCGTTAAAGTCGCCAAGGAGGATCAGCTTGTCGCCCGTTGGGACAGGGATTGTTTGAAACTGGAGTAGAATTCCTCTTTGGTCTCATCTGCATCTTCCAGTGTTGGGGCATACGCACTGATGACTGTAGCGCACTGGTTCCGGGCTAGGGTGAGCCGAAAAGTCGTGAGACGCTCATTTATACCGCTAGGAGAGTCTCCGAGACGCCCAACCAGTTCATTTTTTAGGGTGAAGCCTACCCCATGGAGGCAGCACTCTTCTTCAGGTTTGCCTTTCCAGAAGAAGGTGTAACCACCGCCTTGCTCCTTGAGCTGGCCTTCCCCTGCCTGCCGGGTCTCACTTAGGGCAGTGATGTCTATGTCGAAACATAGTGAGCTCCTGGGCAACAGCAGCAGTACGGCGTTCCGGTCTGTCGCTGTTGGGGTTGTCCATGAGGGTCCTGACGTTCCAGGTCCCGAACTTCATTTTAAAGGGTGGAAGGTGCCTGTGCTGGGTGGCGAGTGGGCAACGATATACAATAAACAAACTGTGTGAATTGGGGAAAATCTGTGTCCCAGGAGGCTGTGCCTCAATTAGTTTGCATTTATATTAATGCTGTTTTAAATCTAGATTAGAGGAGACTGAAAAACTAGGTGTACAAGTCTACCGCTGGGAGAAGCAGGAGACAGAGCTAGCAGTGTAAACATCAGTGCTGGAATTTGAATTAAAACAAGGCCAATTAAATGCAACTAGAAAATCTGAGTTTCTGGAATCATGTTTTCAGATTAAATGCGGATACAGGCCAACTACAAACTTGATAATGTTGTTTGGCTACAAGGCAACACACTCATTACATGTACTGAAGGCAATATATCCTCAATGGGTCATGGTCTGGCTCTCCTGTCTCCATATGTAATTCCGAACACAGTGCATGATCAGTTTCCACCGCACTCTGCGGCTGATGCAACTGGTCAATGATATTTTGTAACTACGACTGAAAATAGCATTTCTACCAAGTTTTATTTAACTTTAAATCCACTTCCAAGATCGATCATCGTACATATACACTCAGCATGACTTCAAATGGGTAACTCAGTTAATGTCCATAAAAAAAAATCTCAAAATGTGGTACTCATTACAACTGTTCTGACCTGAAACAATGTGTTCCTGTTGAAGAATCAGACCTAAAAAGGTACAGCACAGTGATGGGAAAGATTCACTGCAACTTTTGAACGTTCTGTTAAGGACTCTGTGGCATTCACAGAAACAGGAGCAATGAGTTCAATTGGCAACAAAAATGACAACTATTTTTTTCTGCAAGTATGAAAAAAGTGAAGTTGTAAACTGTACAATTCACTGTATTACTAAGTACTGTAATAGGATAGGCAGAAACAGCCTTCTTTTACACAGATTACCTTTTTTAATAAACAGAGATTGACATTTTAGATGCTCAGGGCCAAAAACAAACAACCCAGAACAACTGAATGTGCTTGCTCCATGGGAGTAATGATCAGTCTCTCACACAAGACCATTCTTTTTTCTCTCTAATGATACTGCTGCTTTCAAACTTTTTAGTGCACTAACAGAACTGCTTTTGAGTTCATTGGCAGGCTAGTGTTTATTAACTGGTGCTATGATTATAGAGTCCTGATACTAAATCATAATGCTCAGATTATGCCAATTCTGAATTTAGCAGCATGGTCTTCAAACAGGATAGTAACACATGAATTTTCAATGTTTTTAGATTGCATGGTGTTTCAGTTCAACTTGGTACAGATAAAACCTATCCTGGAGTGGACCTTGGTTAACTCCATCAATTTGAAAGTGCCTTTCACAACCTCAGGGCGTCCAAAAGCACTTTACAGCCAATTAAGTATTTTTTGAAGTGTAGTCACTGTTGTAATGTAGGAAACGTGGCCGCCAATTTGTGCACAGCAAGCTCCCACAAATAGCAACGTAATAATGACCAGATAATCTGTTTTAGTGATGTTGGTTGAGGGATAAATATTGGCCAGGTTCATATAAAATTATGAAAGGTTTGGACAAATTGGATTCAAGTGTGCTTTTCTGCCATGTACAGAATTTCAGTACAAGGGGGTCATATTTACAAAAGAATAAACTTGTATTTATATAGCACCTTTCACAAACTCAGGACATCCCAAGCCGCTTCACAACCAATAAAGCACTTTTGATGTGTAGCCACTATTGTAATGTAGAAATCACAACAGTCAATATGCACAAAGCACTGTCCCACAAACAGCAATGAAATAAATGCGCAGGTCATCTGTTTTAGGTGTTCGTTGACAAATTAACAAAAGAAAATAGGAAATACAAGAGGAACTTAAAAAAAAAACACGGTGGAAAGTATGTGGAACAGATTACCAGCACAGGTCGTGGAACAAGAAACCATAATGGATTTCAAAGAGGAACTAGAGAGGTTCTTGAACAGACAGGTTTTTGTGGAGAGACTAAAGAAGCTGGGATTGCTCTCCTTAGAGCAAAGGTTAAGGGGAGATTTAATACTTATTTTGATTAAGTAATGGAGCAACTGTTTCCACTGGGTCGGTAACTAGAGGACAGAGATTTAAGGCAATTGGCAAAAGAACCAAAGGGAAGCTGAGGAGTTTTGATCTGGAATTCACGGCTTGAAAGGGAAGCAGATTCAATCACAACTTTCAAAAGGAAATTGGATATATACTTGAAGAGGAAAAATTTGCAGGGCAAGGGGGGGGGGGGGGAAGAGCAGGGGAGCGAGACTAATTGGGTAGCTCTTCCAAAGAGTCAGCGCAGGCACGATGGGCCGAATGGCCTCCTTCTGTGCCATACAAGTCTATGATTCTATGAAGTGGCACTCATTATTAGAAATGTATCAAGAATACAGTGGATAGGTGGGCTAGATGGACTGAAGGTCTCCTGCCTTAAACTGATACTATGCTACTATAAATCAGCTGCCCTATTCACAACCAAGTTTGATGTAACTTTCAAAACCGAGCATTAGCGTCACTCAAAGCAGGATTGTTGGGTTTAGTTTAAACTAGAATTGCTTGACTAAATGATTGACTAAGATTATATTACATTGCGATACATAGGATTAATGACCATTACTTTGCGAATTTGCCAATGTCCACTCATGATGGGTCTCTGCTTTAAGTAACAATTAAAGCTGGGAGCTAAGTGCGTCAGGTATTCCTTGATCAGTGCTGACAAAACGCAAAACGCGCCCCCCCCCCCCCCCCACACACGTGCACACAATCCTCTGACATTTACGCTGTAATATTCTTATTACACAAAATGCAGGAACTGTTTGAAGTGGCTCAATAACAGGTCTATGCTTGCGATAGAAGTCTGGTGTTAATAAAAAAGAGTATTATCTGCTTCATTAATTCTTGATACTGTAGGAACTGGGGTTCCTAGCCGAAGAATTGAGATCGACTCAGAAAATCAAAAACAATAAAATTTAATGAACAAAGCTGTACATGAAACTGCAGGATACAATGCAAATAGGTCTGGTCTGCTTGAAAGCCTCTCTGGAAACTGCTAGAAGGTTCCGAGCTCAACTGCTAGAAGGTTCCGAGCTCTGACGTCATGACGTCATCACGTTCTTCCCGCCGTTGAGAGATCACGTGACGGACTGCATGATGTCATCACGCGGAGTACAGGAAAGAAGCCCTAGTACAGTTAACAGATACATTAAACGTGCAGCCCCCAGCTGTACTACATTGCTGTAAAAGGAATTATATACAATTGTCCGTAATCCTCTGGTGGTTCCGCCACATGCGCCCCCCCCAGAATTGCTTTTAACAGAGAAGGTAAGGAGAGAAGGGGGTCTGACAAGTCTGTCCGACCGACTGCGATACCCCGGCAGCTGGAACGGAGCGCTAGAAGACGAACTGGCCGTTGGCTGTGGTTGGGATGACGCCGCAGGCGGAGAAGAGGAGGCCGGCTGTGGTCGACCCGGTGAAGCGGGCACTGGCGACTCGGCGGATGACTGTGGCTGTACTGGACCGGCAGTCGACGGTGGACGACCACGACGAGGCGGCGACGACTGGTTCGCTCAGATCTAGATGCGCCGGTTTCAACTGGTCGATGGAGATGTGGTCAGGCTTACCGCCGACGTCAACTGTGAAGGCCTTGTCACTGACGAGATGACGCGGAACAGACCTGTGTAAGGCGGTTTGAGCTGGTTTTTGCGAGCATCCTGTCGAATGAACACGTATTCGGCGCTCTTAAGATCCACCGGGACATGGGAGCGCTGCAGGTCATGATGCGACGTAGGCACTGGGATGAAATTCCTAGCCGCTTCCTGCTGGCTGACGAGCTGCTGAGCTGGGGACCAGGGTTCCGTGTGAGGAGGAAGAAAATCGCCAGGCACTCAGTGGTTGGCCGTAAACCAGCTTTGCTGAAGAAGAATGCAGGTCGCCTTTAGGCGCCGTGCGAAGACCTAGCAGCACCCAAGGGAGCCTGTCCACCCAACTAGGCCCACGGAGACTAGCACGCAGTGCGGCTTTAAGGGACCTGTGGAATCTTTCACACAGACCATTCGCCTGTGGATGATAGGCAGTGGTACGATGAAGCTTGGCGCCCAAACCTTGAGCTACGGCGTTCCAAAGCTCAGAGGTAAATTGAGGCCCCCGGTCGGAGGAGATGTCAACCGGTATCCCAAACCGAGCTACCCACGCCAAGATGAAGGCTCTGGAGACGTCTGCCGCTGTGGTGGCAACCAAAGGAATTGCCTCTGGCCACCTGGTGGTGTGGTCTACCACGGTGAGGTGGTGAGTGTACCTGCGAGAGGAAGGGAGAGGACCAACCAGGTCAAAGTGCACATGGTCGAATCGACGCTCCGGAACCGGAAAAGTGGCGACTGGGGCCTTAACATGGCGTTGTATCTTGGACTTCTGGCAACTCACGCAGGTATTGGTCCAGTCACTGACGTCGAGATGCATGCCCTTCCAGACGAATTTCTTTGCCATGAGTCGTTGTGACGCTCTCATGCCAGGGTGACAACCCGTGGATAGTGTCGAAAATTCTCCTGCGCCATTCGACTGGAATGATTGGACGTGGGACGCCCATCGAGATGTCACACAGGAGTGTGGTCCCTGCGGCCTGGAAACTGACATCAGCCACTTGTAAGCTGGAAGGTGTGGTCCGGTATGCCTGCACTTCAGGGTCTGCCTTCTGTTCTTTTGCCAAACCAACAGTCGACTCCCAGGTGTACTGCGTGGAGCTGGGCGCGGGAGAGACAATCCGCCACCAGGTTGTCTTTGTCGGTTGTAAATTCAGATATGAAAGTAAGATGACGTTGTTGCCGTGTCTTGGCCATCAGAAAAGTAAGTGGCTTGTGGTCTACAAAAGCCATGAATGGGCGTCCTTCCAGTAGGAAGAGAAAATGGCGGATGGCCAGAAACAATGCCAACAACTCCCTATCAAAAGTACTATACTTGCGTTCATTCTTCCACAATTGGCAGCTGAAGAAAGCCAGTGGTTGCCATGTGCAGTGGACCCACTGCTCCTGTACTGCCCCGATGGCATAATCAGATGCGTCGGTGGTAAGGGCAATGGTTGCGCCCGGAAGTGGGTGTGCCAACATGGTCGCAGCAGCCAAAGCGTTCTTAGTGTCGAGGAAAGTCTGGTCCATCTGGGTGTCCAATTGATCGGGTCTTTGCCCAATTTACCTCTGAGGGCCTCGTACAAAGGTTGCATCAACAATGCCGCCTTGGGGACGAACCGATGATAAAAATTGACCATTCCCAGAAATTCCTGGAGGGCCCTGATGGTCTGAGAAAGAGGGAACGAGGTGACTGCTTCCACCTTCGTGGCCAGCGGGACGGCGCCTTCTGAGGTGATTGTGTCCCAGGAAATCAATGCTGTGCAGCCCAAACTGGCACTTGGCCGGGTTGATGATAAGGCCATGTTGGCCGAGACGAGAAAAAAGGGTAATGTGTTCTTTCGTGCTGTTACTGGCAATAAGGATGTCGTCTAGGTAGACGAAGATGAACGGCAGATCACGCAACACGGAATCCACGAGACGTTGGAAGGCTTGTGCTGCATTCTTCAGCCCAAACGGCATACGAAGGAACTCAAAGAGCCCGAAAGGTGTGATGACAGCAGTTTTGGGGACGTCCTGAGGATGCACGGGCACTTGATGATTTCCAAAGTAGACCTCGTCCGAGGCGAAGATGGAATTCCCTGCCAGATGGGCCGAAAAATCCTGAATGTGAGGAATTGGGTACCGATTCGGTGTGGTAGCCTCATTCAGGCGTCTCTAGTCGCCGCATGGTCGCCATCCGCCGCCTGGCTTAGGAACAATGTGTAATGGCGAGGGCCAAGGACTATTCGAACGTCGAATAATCCCCAGGCGTTCCATTGTATGGAACTCCGCCTTGGCGGCCGCCAGTTTAGCAGGTTCCAGCCTTCAAGCTCGCGCATAAACGGGGGATCCTGTCGTGGTAATGTGGTGCGCCACACCGTGCCTCGCGACTGAAGAAGAAAATGTGGGCCTGGTGAGCTCAGGGAACTCACTGAGAAGACGAGAGAACTCATTTGGAGATGGGACTGCACAGGCAACTGACCAAGACATCGCGGTGCTTCGGTGGCAGGGGACAGAGTGAAAAGTGGAGGCACTGATTAGCCGGCAGTGTCGGACGTCGACGAGAAACCCGTTTGCGCAGAAGAAATCTGCCCCCAGGATGGCTTGTGAGACTTTCGCCGTGATGAACTCCCAAACAAAACGTTGGCCGCCAAAACTCAACTGGACCCTACGCTTTCCGAACGTGCGAATGGCCGCACCATTGGCTGCCTCGAGGGGGGGGGGGACCTTGACCGCCGGATTGAAGATCTAGCTTCAACGCTGGTAAGATACTGCACTGGGAGCCAGTATCAGAGAAAACGTCGCCCTGACAGGGAGTCTGTAATGTATAGGAGTTTCCCTGCTGACCCAACGGCCATCGCAACTCCGGCGCGTCCCTTAGGCCTTATTGATCTTCTCAGAAACCGCTGGTTTGAGGTAGGTTTTTTTTTTTTTTGTTTAGAAACTGCAGGGCGGACGGCAATTTCTGGCCTTCGCGCCGAAACGAGCGTGGTATGCACGCCAGCCTGCAGGAGTCGTCGTCAGATTCGCTCTTGTGGGGGATGGGCACCTCGTGGCTGCACAAGATTGTTGAGGCGGTGAATATTTTATCCGCTTCCGCGGCGAGTTCAGCACAATCCGTGATCGCGGAACTGGCCAAGGCCGTCTGTACTGACTCTGGTAGTTGACAGAGAAACAGCTCGTGGAACAGAAAACATTGCGATTTGGAGCCCAAAAGCGTGAGCATTTGGCTCATGAGCTCTGAGGGTTTTGAGTCCCCAAGGCCGGACATGGAGATAAGTCTGTGAGCGCGCTCCGACTTGGACAGACCGAAAATCTGCAGTAAACGTGCTTTTCAAGCTTCATACTTGCCATCGTTCGGTGGACTCTCGAGGAGGCGGACGACCCGCGAGGCCGTGGCGCTGTCGAGGGTGGAGACCACTTAATAATAACAACGGGTCGAATACGCTGCTACTCCCCGGATTGCAAATTGGGCTTCCGCCTGGAAAAACCACGCGGCCGGTTGTTGCTCCCAAAATTGCAGCAGTTTGAGGGCGACGGCGTTCGTGTCCATGATGTAACTTCAACGAAAATTGTTCGAAGAAATCGGGGTCACCAATGTAGGAACTGGGGTTCCTAGCCGAAGAATTGAGATCGACTCAGAAAATCAAAAACAATAAAATTTAATGAACAAACGAAGCTGTACAGGAAACTGTAGGATACAATGCAAACAGGTCTGGTCTGCTTGAAAGCCTCTCTGGAAACTGCTAGCAGGTTCCGAGCTCAACTGCTAGAAGGTTCCGAGCTCTGACGTCATCACGTTCTTCCTGCCGTTGAGATCACGTGACAGACGGCATGACGTCATCATGCAGCGTACAGGAAAGAAGCCCTAGTACAGTTAACAGATACATTAAAAGGTGCAGCCCCCAGCTGTACTACATTGCTGTAAAAGGAATTATATACAATTGTCCGTAATCCTCTGGTGGTTCCGCCACAAAACCGTCAATAAAAAACAATTTCAAATTAATCATATCCTTATTTTTGCAATAGGAGTCGTTCCATCAACATATGGAGCAAAATATGACTAAATAGGTGACGGACTTCCTAATAAGCAGAAAACTGGTGTGAAACTTTCTAGGGAGTACTTTAACGCGTAAAGCATCATTTTTTGGCTTGTTCCCAGCAAAAATATTCCTAATTTTAAAAAAAAAATTGGTAATTGATGCATTCATTTCTGGGATGCCACTAAACAGAACTTAGCAACTTCAGTATGAAAAAACAGTAAATCCTGAAGGATCAATGCATAAAACCATTGCCTGATATGATCACGTTTGCCCCATGTGACATAAGTTAACAGAGTTCAGCCTAGGCTGCAGTGGGGGTACCACAATTGACCTCTACATCCCTAGGCTTTGGAGGAGGTAAGATTTAATTACTGAATACAACTCCTGTTTCTGTCGATGTTGTACGTGGGAATGATTGGGATCGGTTACAATGATCCTCAGTCAATGCGAATTCTCGTTGTCCAGGTTCAGGCGTGAGAAAAGCTGCACGGACATTTCTTTAAAATATGATTTTCTTAATACTTTCTGCTATGAAGTTACGCAGGAACTATGGAGGAATGTTGGCCAGGACACTGGGAGAAGTCCTTGTTCATTTTGAAGAGCACGTTGGAATCTTTAACATGTCTGAACCAGCAGATGGGCCTCTATTGAATCTGCCTAATCAAAACAACAGCATTTCCAACACTATCACTCCCTCAGTATTGCACAGAAGTGTCAGCCTAGGTCATATGGGCTGAAAGTGAGTAGGATTTAACCCACAACTTTGACTCAGAGGCGAGGTGCTACCAACTTAGCCAACCTGACATTTGTGCTTTTTGAAAGGAAAAAAAAAAAATGGCACATTAAGCAGAGTCTAAACCATGTGCGTGGTTTTGGTTATGATGGTCTCCCCAGTACAAATAACGTCACATGATTTTTTATTTTTTTTTATTTACAGGATTTCCACCCCCTCGACAGTGAGCAGGGGAGCAACAAATGCTTGGCTATAGTGAAAATGCTTACGTAATGGGCAACATTTCCCCACTCACACTCCTACTGCTTTACATACAGGCCTCACCCAAACAGACAGCCCGACACACAGACCGCCCCCACACAGAATGCAGAAGTGTGAAATGCAAGTGACCACAACATTTTATGAAAGGCAAATGGTACCGTTGAAGAAACAGCTTCTAAATGTTGTGTGCTTTTCCCCCAAATTTTCCCCTCCTCTGTTGAAGATGTGGTCTTTTTTAGTACAGTTTCACAGGCACCACCAGCGTTTTGGTACTTCACACAAGTGCAAACTGCATGGGAAGAAAGATGGATATCTAAAAGATAGATATCTAAAAGATAGATAGAAAGGGAACGTTTTTAAAAGTGCCTGATCGTCCTCAGGATGTTCCAAAGTGGATCACTAGTTAATATTTTCTTGGTAGTAGTCATACATATAGGCAAACGTAGGAGCTAATTTGCAGAGGTCCCACAAACAGCAAATGAGATGAATGATCGGCTAGTCGGCTTTGGCTAATGTTGGTTTGGGGAAATGTTGACCAGGACACCAGATATATTCCCCTGTTCTTTAAATATTGTTATGGGATCTTTTATATCTACCTATATAAACAGCAAGGTGGAACCTTGGTTTAAGGTCTCATATGGAAGAGGGCATATTAGACAATGCAACATTCCCTCAGTACGGTGTTGAAATACCGAAATCTACTCAGTTGAACAAAAAAAAGTAAATGCAGTATTTTTATATAATGGAGATTCCTTTGCGGCTCTGCCATGTTTGTGCATCTCCAAATATAGGCATGTTCAAGTACAGGGAACTGAAAGCACTTCTGAAAAGATCTGTCTCTATTGTTCTCTGGAATGAGGTGCAAATACATTTGAAGTGAGATGTAATTTTCATTAAATAAACAGAAAAATGCTGTAAATACTCAGGTCAGATAGCATCTGTGAAGAGAAAAACAAAGTTAACATTTCAGGTCGATGACCTTTCATGATTTCCAGGTACAACTGTTGAAGCTCTGGGATTAGGTCTTCCTGCAAATATTGCAAGATAAGCACGACTTAAGACTGCTGCTTCTGTATTCATTCTACTCTGGGGAAAAAAGACTCAAAACTACCCAAATGATCAATACCAGTTTGTTGAGTCACAAATGGGAGTCAAATTACCATCATGGGTGAAGTCATCTACTATCCTACTCACTATTTACTATGTTGCCAAGTTTTGTATCATCTGCAAACTTCAGATTTGTACTACCTACACCCAAATCCAGGGCTATAACACAAGAAAAGCAATGGTCTTAATACTGACCCCTGGGAGACCCCACGGCATACTTCTCTCCAGTCAGAAAAACATCCAATCACCACTACTCTCTGCCTCCGATCCCTTAGCCAATTACGTACCCAAGTTACCACCATCCCTTTACTACCATGTGCTTCCATTTTCTGAAAAAGTCCATTATGTGATACTTTAATGCCTTTTGAAAGTCCATATATGCAATATCTACTGCACAACCTTCATCAACCCTCTCTGTAACTTCATCAAAAATCTCAGGTTAGTCAGACAATTTGCCTTTTTCAAATCTATGCTCGCTGTTCATTTTTAACCCGTGCCTCTCCAAGTGAGAATTAATTCTGTCCTTGACAATGATTTCTAATAGTTTTCCCCACCACTGACATTAGACCGATTGGCCTGTAGTTACCAGGTTTATCCCTCTCCCCTTTTTTGAACAGGGGTGTAACATTTGCAATCCTCCAGTCCTCTGGCACTACTCCCATATCCAAGCAGGATTGAAAGATTGCGGCAAGAACTTTTATCTCCACATATATCTGCTAACTCATCTCCTTTCTATAAAAGGTCATCCGCCTGAAACGTTAACTCGGTTTCTCTCTTCACAGATGCTGCCTGACCTGCTGAGTGTCTCCAGCATTTTCTGTTTTTATTTTAGGTTTCCAGCATCTGCAGTATATATTGATAAATGTGCCATCGCTGGCAGAAGTAACAGGCACCCACTGCAGACAGTATCAATATGAAAACCCCTTTACAGCAAGGCCCAAGAATGGCAGGCAGATATAGCCATTATCCTAGACCAGCCAATTCCAAGCTGTCTTTTGTCTCCACTAGTCCTATTACCATCTCGTCTGGTTTTGAATACCTCTTAATGTCTCTTTACTTTTGTTCTCTCCCAGCCCTGCCTTTCGATCTATTCCATTTCCTTTCCAGTTTTGCAAAAGGGTTAGACCCAAAACGTCGACTCTAATTTCTCTCCACGGATGTTGCCTGGCCTGCTGAGTTTTTCCAGCATTTTCTGTTGTTATTCAGCCAATTCTGTAGTTTTTTTTTTTTTTTTTTTTTTTTTTTTTTTTAAGCGCAGCAGAGAGTTTAAAGAGATGGAGTAGGAGTTAAGGTTTGTCAGAAAGACTGAAGTAAAATGGTGCACATGTAGGTTGTACTAGTGCAGGAGTGTGCATACTACAGCCCACACACCCCAACAAATTTAGCCCAAGCAGCCCAGAAAACTGTTCAATTTGCACTTGTATTTCTTATTCCTCAATTTGTCCTATTTGAATTTTGAGAGCTTAGCAGCTTAGAAAGTACTGTTCTTCGCATGGATTGATAGATAAATTGTAAATGTGAACACCTAGATATGTTTGTATGTGCAGCTTCAGATATTTACAAATTAGTGGGATTGATTTAAAATTTAATTGCCATCCCACAGGCTCCAAATGCTGTGTGCTCAAGTGGTCCATGAAAGTTTAAAAAAACTTGGCACTCCTCTACTAGCGAATAGGTTTATTTATCAAAAGTTTGCAGAATCTGGTTTGGTAGCTGTAACAGTAGAACAATAGATTTCAGTTTGCAGGGGTCATAGCATGATTTTCAGTGGGCTAATTTAAGTAGCTTTTAAGGCAGGCCACTAATTGGAACCTCAGTCCTAAGGTAGCCTAGCTTACAGGGAGAAAAACATAGCATGCAGAAGCAAACTTCCTGTAGGGCCAGTATGGAGAAGCATCTAGGACAACTGTGGAGAAGGCCACAACCGTCAACAGTCCTACCCAACCTCGAGGGAAGTGGCAATAGCCATTAAACGGCAACGTGAACTTCAGGAATCCAATCAGGGAGAAAAAAAGGCTAAAGCTTTTTAAAAAAAAAAAAACACCAATGGGAATCTACAAGATTTATTGCTCAGTATCATGTGGGAATCTCAGCCAGGGCAGAACGAGGGTGACAAGCAGAAACTTCCTTTCAGGAAATCAAGTCCAGTCTGCATTTATGTGCACATAACTCCTATTGGGTTATTGCAAGTTATCTGAGAGAGGCAGGAGAGCAGGTCACCACAAACTCTCATTCTGGGAGTGTGGCATCAGAGGGGTGATGGCACCGATATATGTAAGTGTTCAAATCTATATAAACATATTCAAAAATGCTTATAGAAATCACATTAGACACTTCAGTGAGTTAGTTAGAAACCAGGAGTCTGAATTTCCCCACCTACTCTCATACAATCAATTGGTATTCAGTGGTCAATTTAAATTAATTTTGTGTCCTTTCTTGTAAAATGCAACATTTGAGAGTTTGTGTTCTAAATAAAATTGTGCCTCAACTCTCCCCGGAACTACTATTTAGAGGTCAAAACCGCAACAGCCTGAAATCTAGAACAACGTATTTTTAATGTTATCATAACCTGATCATTTCAGAACCATGAATTTACCCAAATGAAAGAGATACTTGATAAATGATTCATACAGCTACAGGAGGAGCACACACACATCTTACTGTAATCTCAATGATTACCCTTTGTGACTGTGTACATTCCTCTCCAAATGTTTTCAAAAGTCACCATCAGAAATGTAAATTATCCGACTAGAATCTAGTTATAAAGCCATAAAACTATAAACATTTACTGCACAATAGGAAGCCATTCACTGCTTCTATAATGGCTCTGCTAGAGCAATCAAAAACAACTACCACTGCCTGAGAGAGCGCCAGAGAGCAAGCGTGCGCGCGCGCCCACGCCAGAGAGCAAGCGCGCCCACGCCGGAGAGCACGTGTGAGAGAGAGCACGTGTGAGAGAGAGAGCCAGAGAGCATGAGTGAGTGAAAACATGGAAAGAGGGAGGGGGAAAACAAGGGAGAATCTGTGATGTAAGAAAACTACTAGGCACTTGGTCTAAGCGTTAAACAAAGCTTTAATCAACTGTTTTACAACATGGAGGTCTAGTTGTGTCCTTCACTAGTTCCTGTTAAGAGGGTCCTGCGCAAGCTGGGCCCGTGCCCGAGTATTTATACTCTCCCTGGACTGCGCCACCCGTAGGCCGCTCAGCATTATTTCATAAGTCTTTCTTTCATGAATGACTGATTCATGTCAATCTGTCTAGCCATAAATAATCACAATTGTGTTGGAGAGGATGTGTTGTCGAATACATCCACCCATCCCATACATAGAATATTCTTCAAAAACCGGTGAAGAAATTTCTCATAACCCTCAGTCAGGGTGAGAATTTTCAGATAATTTTCTTTTTTTTTTAAAACCTGCTCAAAAATAATAAACCAATATGGAAACCAAGGAACAACATCTTGTTGGATACCCAGATGGGCCACCAATATAACACTGTGGAAAAAGGAATATTACCTCAGAGCCAGAGATGGGAGAGGAAGTTGTACTTGGATGACCTCACCACAAACTTTCTGCACCTCCTCCAGGAAGAGAGAGAATGAAGCAAAGTCACAAATTACCACCCACTGACCCAACTGGAAACACAACAATAAGTATGTGAAAACATAGAAAAGAAATAAATGAAGAATTATTGCATTGATCTTTGAACAGCTAGTAGCAAACTCCCCTATGAATTAGGCTGAGTTCAAGACCAAGTTCCAGGATTTGAGCACATAATCCAGTAGTACTTCAGGAATGCTGCATTGCTACAAGTGCTATCTTGAGGTGTTAAATAAAAGCCTCAAGTCACCCATTTAGTGGGATGTAAAAAGAGTCCAACGCATATTCAAAGATGTGCAGGAAGTTCTTCCAGTGTCATGGCTGACATTTTTTGACCAGCCAATACCAACAAAAAAGAGTGAACTGGCAACTCATCTCATTTATGGTTTGTAATAATTAGCTGCTATGCTTGTATACATCATAATAATGTCAATACCTCAAAAGTAATTCACTGTTTGTGGCATACTTTGAGATGTCCTGCAGATAGGTAAATGCGAGTTTGTTCTTTTTACAGCCATGACAACTTTCAAAATTTAACTTTCGTGACATGCTACCACAGCCACATTACAGTTGCTATCCAAAACATTCAGACATTTGTGAATCCATATGGTGCTTGATTTTATCCAAACACATCTTCTATTCCAAATAGACCAATCCAAAAGTCTACACAATCATGGAAATTCAGGGACATTTGTCTCTACAAACTAAAAAAACTTGAGAAATACTGAGTTTATGAAACCCTGTGGAAAATTAATACCATCTTGTTCTTAAGTGGATACCAAAGAAATTAGTTTTGCATCACCTTACATTGGTGGTATTGGATTGGTTACAATGAGTCTGATGATGCACTATTTTATACTGTGTATACAAGGGCTACTAATTTATAGTAGGAGCGTTCATAATATTTTAACTCAGAGCATATTTATATGGAAACTGGCTTAGATTACAGTAGTTAATTTTATGTCTTGCTTTTTGTAAAAGCCCAGGATACAGATTATGATAATGAAGATGTTCCAGGTGACAGGGAGGTAGGAGACAGATTGCAAGTACTGCGAGAACCAGGAAGGTATTGCAGGGGAAGAACTATGAGGGGTGATCTTGCTGTTGGGAAACACCTGAAAGGGGATACGGACAAAAAAGTGTGGAAGAAGGCTTTTCTATGGGGAAGGGAGATAGTATTAGTGACTGGAGTAGCTGAGGATAGGACTGGGGGTGAAGGAGAATGAAATTCCCTTTACTTTCCAGAAGTGTAGAAAAGGGTTTCCCCAAACAGTGGCCTGGGAAATCTGCATTAATTAAAATAGAAACAGATGTTCCCGATTGTGTATGTTCTATAGAGACAATGAGCAGAAACAGATGAGGGAAGAGGAAACTGCTGCCACTGGAGAGGCAGCAGGCAGCAATGGGCCTACCTTGGGAGACCAAACTTCAAACTCTTAGGAGGTAGGTAAACCAAAGATAAACGTAACGTGACGAAGTGTGGTAGAAATAGTGCAACAGTGAATCTGAGTTACTAAAAGCAACTACTACACTTGCAGAAAGCACAACAGAATTCATTATCAAATTTAACTGCTAAAGTCGGATTAGATTTTTCTTCTTGTTGGAGCCTCTATGGTCTATGCCTAGTCCTACAAATCTGCTTCATCAATGCCACTATAGGAACTTTCACATTGCAGAAGTACAGCCGACAGCAAATCGAAATGTTCTCACCATAGCTTGCATTTGGAAATATAGCAGGGCTGACTTACGTCGTTCACTGGCAAAACAGATCGACTTTTTCATGGGTCATCAAGTGCCACCAGATTTAGGAACTCTGCTTCTGGTCAGTTTATGGCATGGGTGAAAGAGTAAATGGGGCGATCAGCCTCCGGAGGCCAGTAAAGCACCACTCTCCTGACAATGCTGCAGCAATACAAAAGCATCTTAAAAAGTGGCTGACCGAGACTCCAATTATTTATTCCAGTCACTGAATTGAAGCATCTAGCCTCTGTTCTTCACCTCCCCATTATGGTATAATGGAGACTGAAATCACTGCAAGCAAGGAATAATGAATGAGTGCATCTCCTGTTGTTCAGTGATACAGCTCCAGTGTGCATGACTGTGCCACTGAACTGTTAAACTTTCCATTTCCAAAAGTTTACTAATTAAACAATTCAGTCATTACTAAAATAATCAATGAATGTACTATTCAACTTACTGAAACTGTAGAAAGGCCAGTCTACTGAAACTGATATGGGCCCGGAATTTGTGGTCAGCGGCAAAGCGACTGCGCTCGCCACTGACTTCGAAGAAAGTTGCCCACGACGACCTAACGATCTCTGGCGTGAATTTCAGCTGTCCCAAACTTTGTTTGGATCTGCCGCCAAATCAAGCAATCCCATGTGCCTTAATTTTGCACGCTAATCTCTTATGCGGGACCTTATCGAAAGCCTTCTGAAAGTCCAAATACACCACATCCACTGGTTCTCCCTTATCTATTCTACCAGTTGCATCCTCAAAAAATTCCAGTAGATTAGTCAAGCATGATTTACCTTTTGTAAATCCATGTTGACTTTGTCCGATCCTGTCACTGCTTTCCAAGTGCTCTGCTATTACATCTTTTATAATGGACTCTAGCATTTTCCCCACTACCGATGTCAGGCTTACCGGTCTATAATTCCCCACTTTTTCTCTACCACCTTTTTTGAATAGTGGGGTAATAGCTACCCTCCAATCCATGGGTACTGTTCCAGAATCTATCGAGTTCTGGAAGATGACCAGCAATGCATCTACTATTTCTAGGGCCACTTCCTTAAGTACCCTAGGGTGTAGATTATCAGGCCCTGGGGATTTATCGGCCTTCAGTCCCATCAATTTTCCTAACACCATTTCCCTACAAATACTGATTTCTTTCAGTTCCACCCTTTCATCAGACCCTATGTTCCCCAGCATCTCTGGGGAGGTTATTTGTGTCCTCCTTTGTGAAGACAGAACCAAAATATGTATTTAGTTGGTCTGCCATTTCTTTGTTCCCCATTATAACTTCCCAATTATGACTGCAAGGGACCTACGCTTGACTTCACCAATCTTTTGCTCATCACATATCTATAAAAGATTTTACAGTCAGTTTTTATGTTCCCTGCAAGCTTACTCTCATATTCTATTTTCCCTTTCTTAATTAATCCCTTTGTCCTCCTTTGTTGAATCCTAAACTGCTCCCAATCCTCAGGATTATTGCTTTTTCTGGCCAATTTATATGTCCTCTCCTTGGATCTTATGCTATCCTTAATTTCCCTTGTTAGCCACAAGGGAAATTGGGTCGATTGGGTTTGTACTCGCTGGAGTTTAGAAGAATGAGAGGGGATCTCATCGAAACTTATAAAATTTTGACAGGACTGGACAGACTAGATGCAGGAAGGATGTTCCGGATGGTCGGGGAGTCTAGAACCAGGGGTCACAGTCTAAGGATAAGGGGTAGGCCATTTAGGACAGAAATGAGGAGGAATTTCTTCACCCAGAGAGTGGTGAACCTGTGGAATTCTCTACCACAGAAGGCAGTAGAGGTCAATACATTAAATATATTCAAGAAGGAGTTGGATATATTTCTTAAGGCTAAAGGGATCAAGGGGTATGCGGAGAAAGCAGGGAATGGGTACTGAATTTGGATTATCAGCCATGATCGCATTGAATGGCGGAGCAGGCTCGAGGGGCCAAATGGCCTACTCCTGCTCCTATCTTCTATGTTTCTATGTCTAACATTGTGTTTGGTATATGGCTTCAAATGAGAAAACAAATGTTGTCATGACTATCCCAATAGGTTAGCTCTTAAGGTGGTGAGTATATGTGACATATATAGTAGACTAGTAAGATCTCAGGTTTGATCTTTGGTCTTGAATTTAACTGATCTCTGCTAGCGAGGATATAGAACCACTAAACTGACCTCCACACCCTGGGGTCAGAAGGAGATTGGTCAGCATTCCCACTCCAGCGACCTTCAATAGTAGTACTACT
Source organism: Somniosus microcephalus (assembly GCF_052327205.1). Taxonomy (NCBI): domain Eukaryota; kingdom Metazoa; phylum Chordata; class Chondrichthyes; order Squaliformes; family Somniosidae; genus Somniosus; species Somniosus microcephalus. The sequence continues at coordinate 10,191,044 of NC_140999.1, forward strand.
TATTTGGGCATCAGGCAAGATTGGGTTCAGCCGTGATCCCTTGTGATCTCTTACCATAGAGGTTTACAAATTAATAGTGGCCATTTAGTTGAGATACCGGAGGGCACGCAGCACCCTAATTGGGAGCCAGGAATCGTCAGGAAGGAGGAGAGAAGGAAAAAAAGGGTTAAAGTTTTATTAATAATGGAGAGAAGCAGAATAAAAAATTTCAGGCATGAACACAGGTTTTTAAACATATGCGAATTATGTCAAACAATAAAGGATATTTTTTTTTTTTAGGTGATTTCTTCAAACACAAGTAGAAAACTGTTTTTCCAATGAATTGCACACACACACTGCCACCTTATGCAACTGTTGAGACAAAGAAACAAGAGTTCAGTGGTTGTGTTGGCGGCAGTGGAGGGCGGGAAGGAGGGTGGAGGGGAAGAGGCATTGAAGTACAGACCGCTATAAACAATAGCCTTACGTTACTGTTGAGAAATGTATAACTGTACTCACTTCCTGTAGTGTGGTAGTTTGACTATCACTTGGCCCCACCTCACCTGTAGCAGGTCACGTGCTGCTTTGTGGAGTCTCTCTTAGGTCACTGGATCAAACTCGGAGAAAAATTTTAATCCTGTACAGGGCTGGCTCAAGCTGCCTCCTACTAACCACAGTATCAAAGTCTACTGCGTGATAACCAACCCAAGCTGCTTTCTTTTTGTGTAGAAAGGTCACAACTGGCTCAGTGTACTTCCCACAGATAAAGATCTGGATTAACGTTGCATAGCCCAATCATATCTAATTACTACAAACCACACATACATACAAATAACTTGCCTTCCAAAGTTCAGCAAGCTGGGTTTAACGCCACCTCTTACAGCCCAGCTCCATCAGGGAATTACGGGATTTTATTTCTCTCTCCAATATAGCAAGTCCACAAAGTCCTATTATTAACAGAAAAATAAAATGTAGGATAAAATGATTTTCAAAAGCAGGATGTGCTTGTTGTTTACACACACGACACACGCGAGAATCAGGGAGAAAACTCTCCACTGGCTGGAGTCATACCTAACACAAAAGGAAGATGATTGTGGTTGTTGGAGGTCAATCATCGCCACCCCAAGACATCGCTGCAGGAATTCCTCAGGGTAGTGTCCTAGGCCCAACAATCTTCAGCTGCTTCATCAATGAACCTCCCCGCCCCCCCCCCCCCCCCAATCACAAGGTCAGAAGTGGGGATGTTCATTGATGATTGCAGAGTGATCATTTCTATTTGCAACTCCTCAGATAATGAAGCAGTCCATGCCCACATGCAGGAAGACTTGGACGACATTTAGGCTTGGGCTGATAAGGGGCAAGTTACATTCGCGCCACACAAGTGCCAGGCAATAACCATCTCCAACAAAAGAGAGTCTAACCACTGCCGCTTGACATGTAACGGCATTTACCATCGCCGAATCCCCCACCATCAACATCCTGGGGGTCACCATTGACCAGAAACTTAACTGGACCAGCCACATAAATACTGTGGCAATAAGAGCAGGTCAGAGGCTGGGTATTCTGTGGAGAGTGTCTCATCTCCTGACTCCCCAAAGCCTTTCCACCATCTACAAGGTACAAATCAGGAATATTCTCCACTTGCCAGGATGAGTGCAGCTCTAACAGCACTCAAGAAGCTCAACACCATCCAGGACAAAGCAGCCCGCTTGATTGGCACCCCATCCACCACCTTAAACATTCACTCCCTCCACCACCGGCACACCGTGACTGCAGTGCGTACCATCTACAATATGCACTGCAGCAATGCGCCAAGGTTTATTTGGCAGCACCTCCCAAACCCTCAACCGCTACCACCTAGGACAAGGGCAGCAAGCGCATGGGAACACCATCACCTGCAGGTTCTCCTCCAAGTTACACACCATCCTGACTTGGAAATACATCGCCATTCCTTCATCATTGCTGGGTCAAAATCCTGGAACTCCCTAACAGCACTATGGGAGCACCTTCATCACACGGACTGCTGCGGTTCAAGGTGGCTATTCATCACCACCTTCAAGGGTAATTAGGGGTGGGCAATAAATGCTGGCCACATCCCAGGTACAAAAACAAAAAAATGAGCCAAGACAGAGAGTGTGGGAAACAGTTTGATAACAGAGGGGGGTGGTGTTAAAAATCACCAAACATGATTGCGTCCTCATTCACATGCACTTCCAGAAGCCATCAGATAGTGATCAGGAGCATAAATCCTGGCTGATTTTTATCCCTCCCTAGCCCAGGAGTGAAGAGACCAATTACAGTGTCCCTACAACCACTGACTACACAGACATCTCTTTTTTAAAAATCACTGGTATTTATTGCCCCGCTCTAGTAGCCCTTGAGATGGTAATGGCGATAGTGGGCAGCCTTTTTATTTTACAAAGTATTACAGCACAGAAACAGGCCATTCGGCCCAACAGGTCCACGCAAGCCTCCTCCCACCCTTCTTCATCTAACCCCATCAACATAACCTTCTATTCCTTTCTCCCTCATTTTTAAAAATATCTAGCTTCCCCTTAAGGACGTCCTGAGGTCGTGAAAGGCGCTATATAAATGCAAGTCTTTTCTTTAAATGCATCTATACTATTCGCCTCAACAACTACGTGTGGTAGCAAGTTCCACATTCTAACCACTCTCTGGGTAAAGAAATTTCTCCCGAGTTCCCTATTGGATTTATTAGTGACTATCTTATATTTATGGGGCCGAGTTCATGTCTTGGTTGCAAGTGGAAACATCATCTCTATGCCTTCTTGAACTGCTGCACTTATTGTAGTGAAGGTGTTCCCACAATGCTGTTACGCAAGGTGTTCCAGGATTTTGATCTAGTGACCATAAAGGAACGGCGATGTGTCCAAGTTAAGATGATGTGTGACTTGGAGGTGATGTCCCCATGCACTTGCTGCCTTTGTCCTTCTAGATGGTGAAAGTCATGAGTTTGGAAGTTGTTGCCAAAGAAGCCTTTGAGTTGCTGCAGTGCATCCGGTAGATACTACACACTGCAGCCATGGTACACCAGTAGTGGAGGGGGTGGATGTTTAGGCTAGTTGATGAGATGTGGATCAAGCAGACTGCTTTGTCCTGATGGTATCAAGCTTAGAGTGCTGTTGCAGCTATACCCATCCAGGCAAGAGGAGAGTATTCCATCACACTCCCGAGTGTGTCTTATAGGTGGGAGATGATGATTTGGAGTCAGGAGGTGAGCCACTTGCCATAGAATGACCAGTCTCTGGCTGCTCTGGTAGCCACACCATTTATGTGGTCAATGGTGACTCATGATGTTGAGGGTGGGGAACTCAGCAATAGTAATGCCATTGAATGTCATGGGGAGGTAGTTAGAATCTCTCTTGTTGATGATCATTGCTGGTCATTTGTGTGGCACGAATGTTACTTGCCACTTAGCCAAGCCTATATGTTGTCCAGGTCTTTCTGCATGTGGACATGGACTGCTTCAAGGAATTGCAAGTGGAGCTGAGCACTGCAATCATCAGCAAATAGCTCCACTTCTGACCTTATGATGGAGAGAAGATCACTGATGAAGCAGCTGAAGCTAGCTGGGCCCAACATGCTGTCCTGAGGAACACCTCCAGCAAGATCCTGGGGTTTCAATGAATGGCCTCCAACAACCACCATCCTTTGGGCTAGGTATGACTCCAGCCACTGGAAAGTCTCCATCCCCCACCCCCATCGCCAATTACTTCAGTTTTACTAAGGCTCCTTGGCACCACACTCAGTTAAATGCTACCTTCAGATCAAGTCATTCATTCTCAACTCACCTCTGGAATTCAGCTCACGCACATGTTTGGACCAAGGCTGGAATAAGGTCTGAGAGGAATAATCCTGGCAGAACTTAAAATGAGCATCAGTGAACCAGTTATTAATAAGTGCTACATGATCTCACCATTGACAACTCATTCATCATTTTGCTAATGATTGGGAGTAGGTAGATAGGACAGTAATTGGCCAGGTTGGATTTGTCCTGCTTTTTGATCTGTTAACAGGGCAAAGATCAGGAATCAAACCAGGCACATTTTAGCTTGTATAGGTCAGTTACATGTTGCCTTTACCAACTAAGCCAAACAAAAGCTCAAGGAGGATAACTGGTACCAAATTATTCACTCAAACAGTAGTGGAAACTGTGCGTCAAGATCCAAGTTCTCTGCGAGCCCCCCCCACCAACCAATGATGTATTGGGTGGAAGCAGTATGTGGTACATTATTGAAATCTACAAACTGAACATCCTAGGTTTAAAGCCTGGGATATGAAATGTTAGATAAACTCAGGCATGCTAGTGGAAGAAGAGGATAGAGACAAAATAATGAGTGTATTGTTTTAAATTACAAAATCCTACGATACAAATCTACTAATCTAAACTGTAAAAATCAAACATCAATACATGCACTGGGCAAGTACAATCTTTTGAATCTTAGTAATGACTGGAAATTTAGTGCTGGCAGGCAGAGTCTGGGCCACCCCTCTGAACAAATCTAGAAGAATGGAAATAACAAAATGCTGGAAAAACTCAGCAGGCCAGGCAACATCCGTGGAGAGAGAAATAGAGTCAACGTTTCAGGTCGAAACCCTTCGTCAGGACTGAAAAAACACAGGAAATGAAACAGATTAAAAGGCCAGTTTGGGGGCTGGGAAATGGGGATGAGAGAACAAAAGAGAAGTGAAGAGACATTAAGAGGTATTCGAAACCAGACGAGATGGTGATAGGACTAGTAAAGAGACAAAAGACGGCTCTAGATTAGGTGTGAAATGCACTGGCAGAATGAGAGACAGCGGCCATGTGGGAGAGAACAAAAGGAGGAAGGGCACAAAACAAAGGTGTGGATAAAAAATATATATAAAAATGTAATAGGGGCCGAGGTTATGATCTGAAATTGTTGAACTTGATATTGAGTCCGGAAGGCTGTAAAGTGCCTAATCGGAAGATGAGGTGCTGTTCCGAGCTTACGCTGGGTTTCCGTGGACCAATGCAAGAGCCCGAGCATGGTGAGGTCTGAGTGGGAATGGGGCGGTGAATTAAAATGACAGGCGACCGGAAGCTCGGGGTCACCCTTACGGACTGAACGGAGGTGTTCCGCAAAGCGGTCACCCAATCTGCGTTTGGTCTCCCCAATGTAGAGGAGACCACATCGTGAGCAGCAAACACAGTATACTAGATTGCAAGTACAACAAGTAAATCACTGTTAGAAGAATGGAAATCAGTTTGGGTCACCCTGACCCAAATTGATTGCAATCTCCATAAAGTGGAAGTATAAAAACTGCTCGGATATATCCTTGCCAGTTGTTTGCCTTCATTACAAGGGTCAGCCCATGAGTCAGGCTGGTGTGCTGCCTTCCTTCTCTACCCTGTGATAAGCACTCCAATTCAAAATCGTTAGCACATCAACAAGATGAGAAACTTGAATATCTCATCCACTAAAAACTCACCCCCCACGCCCTCACCTCCAGCAAGCTTCTTGCAAATGTTAGCAACTCACTGATTCTGATAAATATCAGCTTTTCAGTAAATACAATCAAGCACATACGTGTCGGCAAGCTAATCTCCACAGTATAGTCCAGCCTCCTCCGCTTCTGCATTTACCGACCCACATCTCCCCTTTGATGAGTGCGATCACTCATTAACCCTGGTATAGTGCATCTCGGGGTTATTTTAATTTCTAAAGGCTGTACATTTTCAAGCTTGTTCCAAGTTGCTTGGCACCATCAGCACACAAGAATTTTTCTGCTTGGTCACCCATCAGAAAATTGATAATTAAGTAGAAAATTGATAGGCATAATTGCTTATTACATTCAAAAGGGCTCAAGATCATTTACAAATTTTGCTTAGGCCATTGCAAGCTTTACTGATGGTCAATGAATGTTCCATTGCAGCTAGAAGAATACTTTCACCAATTAATTTGGCAATATATGTAGTACTATTGACTAGTGATTCATAACGACTAAATAATACTGTGCCTATATATGAAGTAATACAAAGTATTGCATCAAACTTGAGAATTAGGTTACTAATTAAAGGATGCCTCTGTGGTCAATGGTATTATGTACTCGGGTAACAATTATCCAAAGCTTTTAAGGTATGCATGCAATTTTCTATCTCCCCGCCCAATATGTCCCCAAAGAGGCATTGTTACTAGGACAAAGGAAAAATACCGCAGATGCTGGAAATCTGAAATGTAAACAGAAAATTCTATAAATACTCAGCAGCAATAAACAGTCTCAGGATAAGAGGTCGGCCATTTAGAACTGAGATGAGGAGGAATTTCTTCACTCAGAGGGTTGTGAATCTTTGGAATTCTCTACCCCAAAGGGCTTTGGAGGCTGAATCGTTGAGTATATTCAAGGCTGAGATATAGATTTTTGGATTCTAAGGGAATCGAGGGATATGGGGATCAGGCAGGAAAAATGGAGTTGTGGTCGAAGATCAGCCATGAGCTTATTGAATGGTGGAGCAGGCTCAAGGGGCCGTATGGCCTGCTCCTGCTCCTAATTCTTATGCCCTTATGTTTAAACGAAGTGTTTCAGCCTTTGCATGTTAAAATTGGGGACCAAAGTGAATGGCCCAAAAACTGGGGTAAGTACTGCAGAATCATTTTAAAAAAAGTGATGTCAATCGGGTCCCTTGTAAAGGGGGATTGATTTTCTGGTAATGCTTGCATTTTTGACCAACATCGATGCCTGCACCCTCTGGTTAATGGCTTGTTTGGCTGGTTATTGCAGGTAATACTGGCTGCTTTGCATAAACCAGGCTGAGAATGAGGAAATTCCTGACATCAGGGGCCATTTTTGGGGCAGATGAAAGTTCTGTCTCAAACAAGTCCCCACAGAAACTACCAACAAAGGCCGAGGCCTGTTGGATCCACACCCTGATACAATTTCTGGCCTCTCCAAAAGGACTTCCAGGGGACTTACCAGTGGGGCTAATTGCCCTTTGTTAGTAAAATGTTTCTTTAACTTAACACTACGCTCGTTACTGGCCAGGATTGCGTGCTGACAAGCATTTGGATTGTTGAGGTACTTACCGACTTACCTTTGACTGTCTAATAACCCCCTCAGGCTGCAATCGCAATCCCGCAGCACACCGAAGCTTCGCGCCGGCGACAGGAGGCGGCAGCTGCGCAGTAACCGCCCCTCACTGGTAGTCGTCCGATTGGTAGCCATCTGATTGGCATGCCAGTCCAGCCAATGACATACTTCGGGAGGGAATGGTGGTCACGGGTACCATATTTCGAAGGATACGCTGAACTGAGACCTCTCTGCCTTCCCATGGCATTGTTTGAAGAGCAGCAGGAGGTTCTTCTGGCGGCCTGGCCAATATTTATCCCCCAATCAACATCACTAACAAATTATCTGGTCATTTATCTCATCGTTGTTTGAGACACCATGCAGTGCACTAATTCACTCCTGTTTTTTCCTATTGGTTATGAAGCACTTGGGGACATCCCAAGGTCATGAAAAGTACAGGGAACTCTTTTAACCGGCACCTAATTATCCAGAAATCTCTCAACCAGCAAAATTCAGGAGTAGGTTCAGGTAAGTTTTACTATGTGTGGCCATGTAACCGGGGTACCTGGATCTGTGGCCATGTAACCGGGGTACCTGGATCTGTGGCCGTGTAACCGGGACTCCTGCACAAGTGCCGTGTACGGGGCTCTCGTACCTTGTTAAATATACACCTCTGTAATCCGGACTTATTGATCAACCGGCACCATGCCAGTCCCGTATAAAAAAAAAGTTTCTGTAAATGCAAGCTCTTTTTTCTTCCATTACACAGTTATAATGGTCTGAATTACTTTTGCATGCAGAACAGAAATGTCTGTATACAGGAACAAGTTTGAAACAGCAAAAAGATATTTACATAAGTCTGCCGGCTATTTTTCTTCCAAAACCATGTTTCATATAACAGCTGTACATCTGTAACCATTTTGACAGTAAATTGCAGGGCTGGTTGCCCTCACTATTTTTGCTGCTAGGATTTGCAGGCAATACCACTTTAAATTTGTAACAATCTCACTTTACTATCAGAACGCATCTTAAATGAGAGTTTTAACACTTGTACTAACAGCATCACCTGCATCATCCATATGGAAGTGGCCTTTCTCACCTCTTTAACACCATGTAATGAGGTCCCTGGTCCACCAATATACACAGTTGCATACACCACAGAGGCAATAGTATGTCTGGTTTTCACAGGTGAAGAGGTTTCACAGTCTCAAACACCTTCAGCATTAGAGTTGGAGGAAAGTCCAGTCTCTCACCTCACAAGATATTTGTGTGAAGCTGCTAGTGAGATAATTGTGCATCTGCCCAAGGCTCATTAATGTAGATATTTTTAAAAAAGTGGTAGGATATCAAGTCAATAGAAAATCTCTACAAAAGTTTGCAAAGACACTAGGCAAACAATACCTCCTAAACACCATCGCAAAATCCTGCAGATTTAGTTTCCATCACAGTTCAGAAAGTTTGTGGAGGTCATTCATCCCCCCCTCACGAAAAAATTGGACATCACTTCCTGCTATGCATAGCTTCATATAGTTTGAGCAGAACTGATGGATAAACAGCCCAGAGAAGTGGAGGAGGGGAGGTGGCAGGAGAGTTATTTTCAAGGGATTCTCAACCTCAACATTATCTGGTCATTATCACATTGCTGTTTGTGGGAGTTTGCTGTGCGCACAATTGGCTGCTGTGTTTCCCACATTACAACAGTGACCCAAATAATAGTGGAAAATCAGGGGGCAAAAGGGAGGGAGGAACTTAAAACAATCACTAGAGAAAAAGTACTAGGCAAACTAATGGGACTAAAGGCTGACAAGTCCCATGGACTTGATGGTCTGCATCCTAGGGACTTAAAAGAAGTGGCGGCAGAGATAGTGGATGCATTGGTTGTAATCTTCCAAAATTCCCTAGATTCTGGAAAGGTCCCAGCGGATTGGAAAACCACAAATGTAATGTCCATATTCAAGAAAGGATGGAGACAGAAAACAGGAAACTATAGGCCAGATAGCCTAACATCTGTCATTGGGAAAATGCTGGAATCCATTATTAAGATAGTAGTAGCAGGACATTTAGAAAATCATAAAACCATGTTGACTCTGCTCGATTGTATGAAAGGGAAATAGTGTTTAACAAATTTATTCGAGTTCTTTGAGGATGTAATGAGCAGGGTGGATAAAGGGGAACCAGTAGATGTAGTGTATTTGGATTTCCAAAAGGCATTCGATAAGGTGCCACATAAAAGGTTACTGCAAAGCTAAGAGCTCATGGGGTTGGGGGTAATATTAGCATGGATAGCGGATTGGTTAACTAACAGAAAACAGAGAGTTGGGATAAATGAGTCATTTTCAGGTTGGCAAACTGAATGGACCGAGTGCACTGTAGCCAAATTTGCTGAAGATACAAAGATAGGTGGGAAAGCAAGTTGTGAGGAGGACAAAGAGTCTGCAAAGGGATATAGATAGTTTAATGAGTGGGCAAAAACTTGGCAGATGGAGTAGAATGTGGGAAAATGTGAGGTTATCCACTTTGGTAGGAAGAATAGAAAAGCAAAATATTATTTAAATGGAGAGAGACTACAGAATGCTGCGGTACAGAGGGATCTGGGTGCCCTCGTACATGAAACACAAAGTTAACATGCAGGTACAGCAAGTAATTAGGAAGGCAAATGGAATGTTGGCCTTTATTGCAAGGGGGATGGAGTATAAATGTAGGGAAGTTTTGCTATAACTGCACAGGGCGTTGGCGAGACCACACGAGTACTGCGTACAGTTTTGGTCTCCTTATTTAAGGAGTGATATACTTGCATTGGAGGCAGTTCAGAGAAGGTTCACTAGACTGATTCCTGGGATGAAGGGGTTGTCTTATGAGGAAAGGTTGAGCCTATACTCATTGGATTTTAGAAGAATGAGAGGTGATCTTATTGAAACATGTAAGATTCTGAGGGGGCTTGACAGGGTAGATGCTGAGAGGATGTTTCCCCTCTTGGGGAATCTAGAACTAGGGGCATAGTTTCAGAATAAGGGGTCGCCCATTTAAGACGGAGATGAGGAGGAATTTCTCTCGGAGGGTCGTGAATCTTTGGAATTCTGTACCCGAGGACGCTGTGGAGGCTGAGATAGAGACAGATTTTTGAACTACAGGGGAGTCGAGGGTTATGGGGAACAGGCAGAAAAGTGGAGTTGAGGCCAAGATCAGATCAGCCATGATCTCATTGAATGGCGGAGCAGGCTCGAGGGGCTGAATGGCCTACTCCTGCTCCTATTTCTTATGTTCTTATGTGACTGCACTCAAAGTACTTATATGGCTGCAAAGTGCTTTGAGACGTCCGGTGGTCGTGAAACGCACTATATAAATGCAAGTCTTCTTTCAAGAAAGGAGGAAGATGGCAGAAACTATACATTCTGAAAAATGTAATAATGCAACAAAGTGTCAACTGATTTACAGGAAACTTTGGTTTATCCGGAGGTTAACTGTCCGGAATGCTCGAGCCACCGGCAAAAATCAGGAGCCGTTGTTAGTTTTTTTTTCTTTTCGTTGCTTTTTTTCCACCAGTCAGGCTCTGCAAGGTCTCGTTGAAGCTGTTGCTAAGCTACAGAGACGCTTGCAAGGTACGTCCGACTGTTTAGAAGCTGTTACTAAGCAACAGGGTTTGTTGCCAGATACGGAGCTCAAAATCTCCGTATGTTTCAACATTAGCACTGGTTTGTCCGGCAGTTTTGATGGGACGGCAACAGCTCGGTCCCGTCGGTGCCGGATAGCACAAAGTTTCCTGTATTATGAATTTTTTTGATTTCAACTGAAGAGCTGTTAGTTTTAAGGACTTGACTATTATTCAGCGCCACAATAGAACACCAATTTTAAATGGGATAAATACTCATGGAGATTTTTTGTTCTTCTTAAGACTTTCTTCCTGATGTATAATTCTAAAAGCACCCAAATGGCTAGACTTCATGCATGACATTAGATTGTGTTGACAAGATATCTGACTTGAGGGCATCACAGTTGAGCAGATTTTGCCTTCACCTGATGTGCATGCATGCACGACCTCCTGCAAGGATCACAGGATAGCAAGTATTAGCTGGAATCCTCCCACATTATAACAAAGATAAGCACTTTGTATTTCATGAGATAAAACAGAAAATGGCAATACACATAGCAGAATCTTGTGACTCAAATTGTAACCAATGTCACCGAAACCACAGAATGATTGTGACCTTTTTACCCTTCCTCCCCTTCAAGGCACACTCTTGCTAGAGTACAGTTGCACTGGTGCTGGCAGCCCTCAAGATTTCACTTAAGGTAAAATATTTGTTGCAAAGCAATCTCCCAAGGCTGGCAGTGTACCTACCCTAAAGGTTTCACTGAGGCGTTAACTCCCTTCAAAGTTCTCAACTACTGCACAATAAACAGTAGTCGATTATACAGATACGCAAACAACCACTTTAAGGAGGATTGAACAGAAATACAAGATGGAAATGGACCATTCCATGTTGGTGTTTATCCGCCACATGAGCAGTAGTCCTAATCCCATATCAGTTCATTCCCCTTCCCTTAAATCTGCTTTCTCCTTCCAATCAAAATTTACCCAACTGAATAATGTCCGAACCCAATCGATTATCTTCAGTTTCCTTTGGTATGGAATAAACTCCATTCATGTAATAATTGTCTGTAAATCGGATGCTTAAACAAAGACTTACTGGAGGTTTTAGTAGAAAGACTTGGAAGAAGGATCCCAGAAACATTGGAAATACAAAAAAGGAAGTTAAATTGAAATCCATGGAATAAAAGGGACAGTGGCAGCTTGAATACAAAATTGGCTAAGTGACAGGAAAGAGAGAGAAGAGAGAGTAAGAAGAACGACGGTTGTTTTTTGGACTGGAGGAAGGTCTACAGTGGTGTTCCCCAGGGGTCGGTACATAACATAAGAAATAAAGTTGCCAGGAAAAGCGGTCAGCCTGAGGATTGGGATCTTTTTAGAAATCAGCAAAGAGGGACCAAGAAATTGATAAAGAAAGGGAAAATGGAATGAGTACAAACTAGCGAAAAATATAAAAACAGATTGTAAAAGCTTCTATAGGTATGTGAAAAGGAAAAGACTGGCGAAGGTAAATGTAGGTCCTTTAGTCAGACGGGAAAATTTATAACGGGGAATGAGGAAATGGCAGAGAAATTAAATAAATACTTTCGTTTCTGTCTTCATGGAGGAAGACACAAAAAACCTCCCAGAAATACGAGAAAACCAAGGGTGTGGCGAGAATGAGCAACTTAAAGAAATTATTAGTAAAAAAACAGTACTAGCAAAATTAATGGGACTAAAAGTCGATAAATCTCAAGGACCGGATGACCTACATCCTAGGGTTTTGAAAGAGGTGGCCATTGGGAGTGTGGGCGCATTGGTTGTCATCTTCCAAAATTCTATAGATTCTGGAACGGTTCCTGCAGATTGGAGGATAGCAAATGTAACCCTGCTATTTAAGAAAGGAGGGGGAGAAAACAGGGAACTACAGACCTGTTAGCCTCACATCAGTAGTTGGGAAAATGCTGGAATCTATTATAAAGGATGCAATAACTGGGCACTTAGAAACTAAGTCAGATTGGGCAGAGTCAACATGCATTTATGAAAGGGAAATCCTGTTTGACAAATGCATTGGAGTTCTTTGAGGATGTAACTGGTGGAGTAGACAAAGGGGAACCGGTAGATGTGCTGTGTTTGGATTTTCAGAAGGCCTTCGATAAGGTCCCACACAAGAGGTCGGTGAACAAAATTAGGGCACATGGAATTGGGGATAATATACTATCATGGATTAAGAATTGATTAACAGACAGAAAACAAAGTAGGGATAAACAGGTCTTTTTCAGGATGGCAGGCTGTGACTAGTGGGGTACCTGCAGTGATACTTGCCCTGCTGTATGCCTCAGAGACATGGACCATGCACAGCAGGCACCTCAAAGCACTGGAGAGGTACCACCAATGCTGCCTCCGCAAGATCCTGCAAATGCATTGGCAGGATAGGCGCACCAACGTCAGTGTTCTTGCTCAGGCCAACATCGAAGCTCTGACCACGCTCGATCAGCTCCGATGGACGGGTCACATTGTCCGCATGCCCGATACGAGACTCCCAAAACAAGCGCTCTACTCGGAGCTCCGACACGGCAAGAGAGCACCAGGTGGGCAGAGGAAACGCTTCAAGGACACCCTCAAAGCCTCCTTGAAAAAGTGCAACATCCCCACCGACACCTGGGAATCCCTGGCCCAAGACCGCACAAAGTGGAGGAGAAGCATCCAGGAAGGCGCCGAACACCGAGTCTCTTCGCCGGGAGCAAGCGGAAGCCAAGCGCAGGCAGCGCACGTCAATCCAAGCATCCCACCCACCTGCCCCTTCAACTGCAGGTCCCGCATTGGACTAATCAGTCACCTGCGAGCTCATTTTTAACGTGGAAGCAAGTCATCCTCGGTTCCGAGGGACTGCCTAAGAAGGACCACAAGGATCGGTGCTTGGGCCCCAGCTATTCATAATCTATATCAATGATTTGGATGAAGGGACGAAATGTAACATTTCCAAATTGCTGATGATACAAAGCTAGGTGGCAATGTCAATTGTGAAGAGGATGTGAAGAGGCTTCAAGGGGATCTTGACAGGCTCAGTGAGTGGGCGGGAACATGGCAGATGGAACATAATGTGGATAAATGCAGAGTATTTCCTAAATGGTGAAAGATTGGGGAATGCCGATGTTGAAAAGGGACCTGGGTGTCCTTGTACATGAGTCACTGAAAGTGAATGTGCAGGTGCAGCAAGCCATTAGGAAGGCAAATGGTATGCTGGCCTTCATTACAAGAGGATTTGAGTACAGGAGTAAAGAAGTCTTACTCCAATTATATAGGGCCTTGGTGAGACCACACCTGGAGTACTGTGTACAATTTTGGTCTCTTTACCGAAGGAAGGATATACTTGCCATAGAGGGAGTGCAACAAAGGTTCACGAGATTGATTCCTGGGATGGCGGAACTGTCGTATGAGAAGAGATTGAGTAAACTAGGCCTGTATTCTCTTGAATTCAGAAGAATGAGAGGGGATCTCATTGAAGCAGACAAAATCATTACAGGGCTTGATAGGGTGGATGCTGGGAGAATGTTTCCCTTGGCTGGGGTGTCTAGAACCAGGGGCCACAGCCTCAGGATAAAGGGTAGGCCATTCAGGACTGATGAGAAGAAATTACTTCACACAGAGGGTGGTGAATCTTTGGAATTCTCTACCCCAGAGGGCTGTGGAGGCGCAGTCATTGGGTATATTCAAAACAGAAGTCGATAGATTTCTGACTAGTAAGGGATATGGCGATAGGGCCGGTGAATGGAGTTGAGGCAGAAGATCAGCCATGATCTCATTGAATGGCGGAGCAGGCTCGAAGGGCTGAATGGCCTACTCCTGCTCCTTTTCCTTATGTTCTTATAGCTGAAGTACTCTTGCAGAGAGCTGGCACAGGTTCGACTGGCCAAATGGCCTCCTTCTGTGCTGTAACAATTCTATGATTCTATGATTGTTAGCAACCTAGTTGGTCAAATTTCATACAAGCAGACTTAAAATTACAAAATAGAACTACATCTATGCCTAAACTGGTTGCACATTTGGCCCCCGTATGATATAGAATACATACTGAAAAGCAGCAATGTCAGTACTATACATGACCATTCTAGAACCTGAAGAATCCATTTCCTTTCCTGCACTCCATCCCAATTTTCTCCCCTCTAAGCACCAAGTTGACTTGGGCAAGAGTGTCCAAGCTACAGATCTCAGCCCACATGTAGCCCAGGTCCTGAAATTCATCCCTCGAGGTCAAAGCAACTCTACTTGCTGACTTTTCCTCTTCAAATTTGTGGACCTGGTGGTTTGAAAAGGTCTGCATTGAAATCAGAATAGCAACATGGGTTAGCAAGCAACTTAAGATGTATGCAAATTAAATGCAACATGATGCAATATGTGGTATAGGGCCAGACATCTAAATGCAGGAACCATCATCAATAAAAATGGAATGACAGATAGAAGAACCACTTATACCAAAAAAGGTTTTAACACCTGTAATGGTCCACTGAGACAGCAGCCCTCCAATAGCTTGCCTAAGTGGCCATTCAACATGCGCGAGCCTAGATAGGAGACACTGAATAGTGGCCAAGATCAAAGAATTGGGCCAGTTTATCTTTCCTTAACAAAGAACACTGAAGCCAACTTGACCATCTAAACCGCTGCCCCAGCAGAGTTCAATTAGCTCACACAGTAGTATTCAAACCTTATGGCTTAGTGCTGTACTGGACAGTACTTTTACCTATTCGGCCATAAAAGAAATTAGAATTCATGGCTAAAGAATACAAATCTGGGATCTATACGTTAGATTACATTAGATCAATCGAGTAAAGCACTGTTAAAAAAATTAAGTTTAAAATCCAAATAATATTAAAATGAATCAGCGGCAGTTCTTTAGTTTATTGATTAGGATGATTTGCATCTTTAGAATCTGTAACAAATACATTTTAATCACAAGTTGCGAAATAGAATATGCACGACACAAAATGGTGGAAGGTATAACAACATGCATTTATATAACTTAACGTAGTAAAACATCCCAAGGAGCGTTATCAAAATTTGACACCGAGCCACATAAGGAGATATTAGGACAGAGGTTGGTTTTAAGGACCATCTTAAAAGGAGGAGGGAGAGGTACAGAGGCGGAGATGTTTAGGGAGGGAATTTCAGAAGTTAGGGCCTAGGCAGCTGAAGGCATGGCCACCAACGGTGCAGCGATTAAAATCAGGGATGTGCAAGAGTCCAGAATTGGAGACTCGCAGAAATCTAGGAGGGTTGTAAGGCTGGAGGAGGTTACAAAGATAGGATGGGGTGAGGCCAGGTGGAATTTGAAAACAAGGACGAGAATTTTATAATCAAGGCATTGTCTGACCAGGAGTCAATGTAGGTCAGCGAGCACGAGAGTGATGGGTGAACAGGACTTGGTGCGAGTTAGGACACGGGCAGCAGAGTTTTATAATCAAGGCATTGTCTGACCGGGAGTCAATGTAGGTCAGCGAGCACGAGTGATGGGTGAACAGGACTTGGTGCGAGTTAGGACACGGGCAGCAGTGTTTTGGAGGGTGGAAGATGGGAGGCCGGCCAGGAAAGCGTCGGAAGAGTCACGTCTAGGAGGCAACAAAGGCACGGCTGAGGGTTTCAGCATCAGGCAAGCTGATGCAGGGTCGGAGACGGGCGATGTTACGTAGGTGGAAATAGGTGGTTCTCAGCATGAAGCAGGGTCGGAGACGGGCGATGTTACGTAGGTGGAAATAGGTGGTTCTCAGCATGAAGCAGGGTCGGAGACGGGCAATGTTATGTAGGTGGAAGTAGGTGGTTCTCAGCATGAAGCAGGGTCGGAGACAGGCAATGTTACGGAGGTGGAAGTAGGTGGTTCTCAGCATGAAGCAGGGTCGGAGACGGGCAATGTTATGTAGGTGGAAGTAGGTGGTTCTCAGCATGAAGCAGGGTCGGAGACGGGCAATGTTACATAGGTGGAAGTAGGTGGTTCTCAGCATGAAGCAGGGTCGGAGACGGGCAATGTTACGGAGGTGGAAGTAGGTGGTTCTCAGCATGAAGCAGGGTCGGAGACAGGCAATGTTACATAGGTGGAGGTAGGTGGTTCTCAGCATGAAGCAGGGTCGGAGACGGGCGATGTTACGTAGGTGGAAGTAGGTGGTTCTCAGCATGATGCAGGGTCGGAGACAGGCAATGTTACGGAGGTGGAAGTAGGTGGTTCCCAGCATGATGCAGGGTCGGAGACAGGCAATGTTACGGAGGTGGAAGTAGGTGGTTCTCAGCATGAAGCAGGGTCGGAGACGGGCAATGTTACATAGGTGGAAGTAGGTGGTTCTCAGCATGAAGCAGGGTCGGAGACGGGCAATGTTACGGAGGTGGAAGTAGGTGGTTCTCAGCATGAAGCAGGGTCGGAGACAGGCAATGTTACATAGGTGGAGGTAGGTGGTTCTCAGCATGAAGCAGGGTCGGAGACGGGCGATGTTACGTAGGTGGAAGTAGGTGGTTCTCAGCATGATGCAGGGTCGGAGACAGGCAATGTTACGGAGGTGGAAGTAGGTGGTTCCCAGCATGATGCAGGGTCGGAGACAGGCAATGTTACGGAGGTGGAAGTAGGTGGTTCTCAGCATGAAGCAGGGTCGGAGACAGGCAATGTTACATAGGTGGAAGTAGGTGGTTCTCAGCATGAAGCAGGGTCGGAGACGGGCAATGTTACATAGGTGGAAGTAGGTGGTTCTCAGCATGAAGCAGGGTCGGAGACGGGCAATGTTACGTAGGTGGAAGTAGGTGGTTCTCAGCATGAAGCAGGGTCGGAGACGGGCAATGTTACGGAGGTGGAAGTAGGTGGTTCTCAGCATGAAGCAGGGTCGGAGACAGGCAATGTTACGGAGGTGGAAGTAGGTGGCTCTCAGCATGAAGCAGGGTCGGAGACAGGCAATGTTACGGAGGTGGAAGTAGGTGGTTCTCAGCATGAAGCAGGGTCGGAGACGGGCAATGTTACGGAGGTGGAAGTAGGTGGTTCTCAGCATGATGCAGGGTCGGAGACAGGCAATGTTACGGAGGTGGAAGTAGGTGGTTCCCAGCATGATGCAGGGTCGGAGACGGGCAATGTTACGGAGGTGGAAGTAGGTGGTTCCCAGCATGATGCAGGGTCGGAGACGGGCAATGTTACGTAGGTGGAAGTAGGTGGTTCTCAGCATGATGCAGGGTCGGAGACAGGCAATGTTACGTAGGTGGAAGTAGGTGGTTCCCAGCATGATGCAGGGTCAGAGACAGGCAATGTTACGTAGGTGGAAGTAGGTGGTTCTCAGCATGAAGCAGGGTCGGAGACAGGCAATGTTACATAGGTGGAAGTAGGTGGTTCTCAGCATGATGCAGGGTCGGAGACGGGCAATGTTACGTAGGTGGAAGTAGGTGGTTCTCAGCATGATGCAGGGTCGGAGACAGGCAATGTTACGTAGGTGGAAGTAGGTGGTTCCCAGCATGATGCAGGGTCAGAGACAGGCAATGTTACGTAGGTGGAAGTAGGTGGTTCTCAGCATGAAGCAGGGTCGGAGACAGGCAATGTTACATAGGTGGAAGTATGTGGTTCTGGTGGCGGTACAGATATGTGGTCAGAAGCTCATCTCGGGGTCAAACAGGATGCTAAGGTTGCGAATGGTCAGGTTCCGATTCAGACAGTGGCCAGGGAGGGGGATGGCGTTGGTGGTTAGGGAACAGAGTTTGTGGCGGGGACCGGAGACAATAGCTTCATTCTTCCCAATATTTAATTGGGGGAAATTTCTGCTCATCCAATACCGGATGTCAGACAAGCAGTGTGACAAGCTTTTGCTCAATAATTTTCAAAAGCCCATAGCTGGGGAGGGAAAAAATGAATGTTTCACATTTCCCAAATATTAGTTAAAACAACAGTTAAAACAGCTACAATACAAAAAGTAAATACTGCAGATGCTGGAAATCTGAAATAAAAACAGAAAATGCTGGAGAAACTCAGGTCAGGCAGCCTCTGTGAAGAGGGAAACAGCTTCCTTCTCCGTTTCGCAGAAAAAAATAAAAGCGGTTCACTATTTTCTAGTGCAGGCAAAACTGGAAGAGGGGCCGTGTTAAAACATCATTGTTAGCACCTCCACTATCAAAAAATGTCAAAACTCAAGTAAAACCACAGTTAAAAGGTTAGGTTGAGCAAGGGTGTAAGTCTGTGTGGAGGAGAGAAAGGGCACACTGAATCAGCAGTGGTCACCCCCTCATTTATCGGTCATCGAGATCCTCCAGATTCACAGTTACTTTTTTGATTTATAAAGAAGCACTTTACAGAAGTGTTAACACATGTCCTAGTAGATTGCAATATTGCAAAAGCTTTTGATAAAACAGATTTGAGATCTGGTTGTGGTTGATGCTCTTACCTACTACACTTGGCTGGTTTTACAATCTCAAAAAACTACACATTAAAATTGCATCAAATTCAGATGCATTTCATTCCCAAAACATGACTTAGAGAGGAAAGATTTCAATTACCACACATTAGCAGTCTCACTGCAATGCAACAATCCGATGTACTAGCTAGGTTCCCTAAAGCCATTAGATAATAAGTTAATGAATGGGATCCAGCCATGGCAATATTAATTTTTTTTTAAGCAGTTTGTGCAAGTAGCTATGAAGGGATAGAAGGTGGGCTGCTGCTTACAGATTCCACAGTGAGAGCTGCTGATCTTGACTGAGTACACAAAACCACAGAAGTCAAAAGTCACTAGAGAAACTTGCATCTCTAAGCAGCCAGCACAGGAGTGGCTGTGGCCACTTTAGGTATTCACTTGTATTTCCTCACTCAGTTACAAAATGGCGTACATGGTAGGGACGACCAAACTGGGAAAATGCATCAAAATGCCAAGATTAAAACGAAACTTACAATAATTATTTTTAAGGTGCCTTATGATGCTTTCAGAACCTATCAAAGTCATCTACCCCACTATCTTTTAAAGTTCTAGTATATTTCCTTTTCATATGGCAGACCAAGTCTAATTAAAAAGGATATTGTTATTACATGTTAAATGAATGGAACATGTGCCACAACCGAGGGAAAGCAAATAACGTGTGTGCAACAAGTTCTAGAAAGAAAGAAGTTACGTAGGTTCCCCGCAAACTAGATTAGTTCCACATTCGACTGCTGGATTGCCAAACTTTCCATTTATAAATTAGAGTCTTTTATAAAATAGTTTTTTTTTTTGTTTTAATGTCACTAAAGTAGTTTCACATGTGCAAAACTGACATCACGTCTGCCAGTTATGACATGGAAAGAGAGCATAATTCTACCCAAAGGGCAAGTTCTGATTGAGGTGACCATGAGGGGTGAGGGGCAAGAAAGGAGACGACAGAGGAGAAAAGAATAAGCCGAGACCGTGAATTCACACCAGAGAGAGGATGCATATCTAGGGGCACACAAGAGCTTTGGTGAAAGTTTAGGAGCACATCACCAGCCCAAACATAGCTGGAGAATTCTCCTTTGCAACCTACAGAATGGAGTTCAAGTCAAAGCAATTATCAAAATAAGAAACCAAAAGGTTCCCTTGATGAATCAATTTGTAAGCTCAGTGCACTGTGTGCATCAGAAAGATCTCTGGTTCGATTCAGAGACTATCGCCATCAATGTAACAACATAGGAACAGGAGTAGGACATTCACCTTCGAGCCTGTTCATTCAATTAGATCATGGCAAAATATGCACTACAGTCTCAGGGCTCTCGCTCCCAAACTGCTCAAGTACTCATGCTAGAAAGGATGTGCAAGTAGACATGATGGGAAAGCAGGGCCAGGTTCAAACAGCCAGCTGACACTTGCTGCTTAGGCTCAATCACATGAAGAACAGCTGCTTGGTTAAGGTAACAGAGGGTAGGCAGCTGATAGAACTGCACCCCAGCAAAAAGATCAGTGCATTCAGGAGAGGAAAAAAATTGGAGCGCGAGGTGAAAGAAGGGATTAAAAGTAAGAGATGTAATAAATCTCCATACAGAAGCTGGTGAAATACTGATTTACCTCAACATTTGTAAATAAATTGCAAATAAACGTGCAGTTAAGTCACAAACTAAAGATGTATACACTGTTATTTGTGGAGGCTGCTAACATCTGACTAAACAGACCTGAAGAATGCAGAGCTGGCAGATTGAAACATTATTTCTAAATGAATTCTTCTATAACATGAAGCAATAGTGCCCTCTAATGGGCATAAAGTATAAGAAAACATTTTAATTAATTTAATTTAAATAAAAATTAAAAAAGTAATGGAAACAAAAAACAAAGTATGGCAGAAGATGGATAGAAGAAAATAACAGGAAAAAAACTGGAAACACTCATCAGGTCAGGCAGCAGCCATGGAAAAACAACAATCAACATTTAAGGCCATCGGACCTTCCTCAAGACCATTTATATATGGGTATACTGGACAAGACGTGTCAGCCTTTCCGCAGTCCATGTAGGTGATATTGAGTGATCTCAGATGTTACATACAATTAAAAAACATTAGCATCAACTTTTGCAAGGCTGCTGTTCAGAGATAATTTTCTCAATATTAGCAATAACTATTGGGAGTACAGTATAGATTTACTGGGACGCTGTCTGATATGAGAAAACACAAACATGATGCAAAACTTGGAAATCTGGGGCTGGTTATGTCAGAACAGATATTACTGGGTGATTTGATAGAGGTATTTAACATTGTAAAGGGATGGGATAGGGAACTGTATATAGAAACAAACCGTTTCCAATGTTTAAGGGGTCTAGAATGAGGGGGGGAGCATTATTACAAGATTAAATACAAGAGATTTAGGACAACATAGACCATTAACATGGAGTTGGTTGGGCCAAGCAGCCTGCTTTTATGTTGTAATTTCTGTGCAATTCTTCTCTGGCATTTTGTGCAGGCAAAATGTATGCCAAGAGTGCAAAGGCAAATCCAGCAAAGTAAAAACAAACGTACACTCTGTTACTGAGTAGATATAATCATTAAACACTTGTTGCAGGGAATGAAATGCACCACTTTTGAGGAACAGTCTATTCTAGGATAAGATTTGGGTGTGGACAAAATCTGAAATGTAAAACATTTTAAAAGCCTGTCCTTGCTCAAGGAATTAAATAACAGTGAACATCCATAAAACTGAACTCAACTACCTACATCAGTACAATAGCAAAATACTGTGGATGCTGGAAATCTGAAACAGAAAATGCTGGAAACACTCAGCAGGCCAGGCAGCATCCGTGGAGAGAGAAACAAAGTCCACGTTTCAGGTCTGGGACCCTTTGTCAGAGCTGGAAAAAGTTAGGGATGTAACAGGTTTTCAGCAGGTGCAGAGGCAGAGAAAGGGGGGGAAGGAATTAAAGGGACGGTCTGTGCTAGGATGAAAGGCAGGAGAGATTAAATGTTGCAAATGGGGATGGCAGAATCAACAGCTGCTGCTGAAAAAAAATGGGGGCCGGAGTTATAGTCTGAAATTGTTGAACTCAATGTTGAGTCCAGAAGGCTGTAAAGTGCCTAATCGAAAGATGGGGTGCTGCTCCTCGAGCTTACGTTGAGCTTCATTGTGCCTACATCAGTACATGACCCAGAATATGGCCTCGCTTTGTACAACATGAATGTTAGAACACACAATCCAGGTCACTATACTGCAGTAAATGGTCAAGTATCAGCAGATCTGGAAAGTCTAAAGCACTTAGCAGAGGGGAGAAACTGGTCAGGGAGGGATGCACGCTTGGCTGACATTTTACCTATGCAAAATGTCAGAAGAAATGCATAGAAATTTCAACACAGAAACAGGCTGCTTGGCCCAACCAAGTCCATATTGGTGGTCTATATTGTCCTAAATCTCTTGCATTTAATCTTGCAGTTATGTCCCCACCATTCTAGACACCCCCCCCCCCCCCAAAACATCTGAAACATTTAATTTCTAAATACCCTATCCCACCCCTTTACAATGTTAAATACCTCTATCAAATCACCCAGTAATCTCTGTTCTAATATAACCAGCCCCAGATTTCCAAGTCTTTCATCGTGTCTGTGTTTTCTCATATCAGACAGCATCCTATTAAATCTACACGGTACTCAAGTGTCACTGGTCAAACACCATAAACAAAGAGCAGCCTTAATTAAGCTCGTGGAGGGGTAAATTATGGTTTTAAAAAAACTACAAAAAAAGGCCCCAAGTTATGGAAATAAAGAAAGAAATATTTCCTGGGCCAAGGGGGCACGATAAACATGAAATGAATACCCTCTGCCCCCTCCACAGTCTTCAAATTCAGTTGGGGGTAGGGGAGAAAACAAGACCTAAAACAAAAAATAAAATGAATTGCACAGCAACTTGCAACAAAAACAAACTAAACTTAGCCCAATGTAAACATTAGCAAACATGTATATACAAATTAATAATAAAGTCTGGGGAAAAAATCATCAGCATATTTGCATGTTTCTCTATGAGAGCGCACACATGCGTTTGGGATTGAAACTTCAGCACAATCTCATCTGAGTCAGAGATCGAGTTCACGCTCCAGACCAGGGCTTGAACACATAAGCAGAGACTCCTTTACAGTACTGAGGGAGTGCTACATCATTGGAGGCACCGAGATATTAAAATGGTGCCTGCCCTGTCTGCCTGTTTAAGCGGGAAAAAAAATCCCATGGCACTATTCGATAAAAAACATAAAATTTCTTCCACAAGTGACTTGATGAATACATCTTTTTTCCCCCCCAAGCAAAACACAAAAACAGTTAACTGGTCATTCATCTGTAGGATGTGCAAAATGCCTGCTGTTTTTGTTTGGATTGCAGTCACTGCATTTGTTCATTCTACGTGAAATGCTTAGAGACAAGGCAAGGTGGCACATAAATGCCAATTGTTCCTCTCAACTTGGCATTGATAGAAACCATGTTTAACCAGATTCAATTCAAATTCTGAAATTAATAAAATATTTAGTTACAGCAGAGGGGAAGGTTGCTCCCTGGAGCAGAGTGTTCTAACCCAGAGTGGAATTGCTGAGTTCAGTGTACACCAAGATCAGGCTTCAAGGACAGCAAGTTCTCAAAGTTCATCACTTTATGTAATCTTGGTTAGAAAGATGCCAAACTAAATAAACAGACAAGACAAAAGAGAGTCGTAACTTTGGATGGCATGTTAAAAATGAACTGAAATTCCAACTATAGGGTTCAGTAAGTAAATGGGCCACGAGGCAGCAGCAAACCTTGTATAGGCCAGGGAGGTCCTCAGTTTCATCTGTACTAAATTAGCTGACCATCGCCAGGGCAACAATGGGAGCAGAACTGGCCGCAATGCTCTCAGGGTGAAAGGAGAGAGAAGTGGTAAGTCACCCAATATGTTCTAACTACTATAATTATCTATTGGAAAATAGGGAGACCAGTTTAGGTGATAGCATCCTCACAGATGGCCTATTAAAGCTCAACATCCAAGTTTAAACAGGAACAGCAGCACTGTGGTGAGGTACTGGAAGGCCAGCAGTGCCGGCAAAACCTTACACCAGCATCAGTCACTCCCCTCAGGACAGAAGGGAGGAAAAATGGGGGGGCGGGGCAGAGGGAAGGGTTAAGTGAAGTTTGGCACCAACAAACTACTCCATGTAAAACCCCGACTGAACAAAGGGGTAGAAATCTGAACATCTGTAGTATAACCAGGAACTACAACACAAAACAGCCAAACATTAGTTGAATAAACTATTCTACTCATAATATACAAGCAAGCCACATTCAATAGATGTCATTAATAGGTTGGGAAGCTTTTAAAAAATGACACACATGTACATACACGTGCGTGATACATCTCCCTACTCCCCTATCCAAGTCTGTGTCTCTAAAATCATTGTGTGATGGTGAATTTGCACCCATTGCTTTAACTGACAAGATTAGAAAATTGTTCCCAAGCTTCAGCCCAAGATGAGTTCTCAGCAATTCCAGTTTCCAGTCATTTATGCAGCAGAATAATAAGCAGCTTGAAGTAGAGCACATTCAAGAGGGGGAGGTTATTTACCAGCACTGACAATGAGCTGCCGGGAAGGTGTCAGCTCTTTCACTGTTCCAGCAAATTATTCAATGCAGAAAGGACAGGATAGAAGTTCCTGGTACGAGTCTTATCTTCCAGTAGGGACAGTGACGCCTCATGAATAGGAATTAAAATTGATATTTAATGTGGCAGATGTTCCAGAATGTCAGCATGATGCAAAGTTTAGAGATCTGCTTGCACCAATCACATCACCTCCACAATAAAGGATCTGACTATGCCACTAAATCATCAGAGTAAAATGAACCGGCTGCTACTCTTGGCAGAAATGCTTGTTAAGTCTATAGACTCTGGCACAGTTCCCATGGATTGGAGGGTAGCTAATGTAACCCCACTATTTAAAAAAGGTGGGAGAGAGAAAACGGAATTATAGACCAGTAAGCCTGACATCGGTAGTGGGGAAAATGCTAGAGTCCATTATAAAAGATGTAATAGCAGAGCACTTGGAAAACAGCGACAGGATCGGACAAAGTCAACATGGATTTACAAAAGGTAAATCGTGCTCGACTAATCTACTGGAATTTTTTGAGGATGTAACTGGTAGGATAAGGGAGAACCAGTGGATGTGGTGTATTTGGACTTTCAGAAGGCTTTCAATAAGGTCCCGCATAAGAGATTAGCATGTAAAGTTAAAGCACATGGGATTGGGGGTAAGGTATATATTAATGATCTAGATGTAATATCTCCAAGTTTGCAGACGACACAAAGCTGGGTGAGCGTGTGCGCTGTGAAGAGGATGCCGAGAAACTCCAGTATGATTTGGACAGGTTGGGCGATTGGGCAGATGTAGTATAATGTGGAAAAATGCGAGGTTATCTACTTTGGTGGCAAAAACAGGAAGGCAGATTATCTGAACGGCAATAGATTGGGAGAAGGGGAAGTGCAACGAAACCTGGGTGTCCTTGTGCACCAGTCGCTGAAGGTAAGCATGCAGGTGCAGCAGGCGGTTAAGAAGGCAAATGGTATGCTGGCCTTCATAGCAAGAGGATTAGAGTACAGGAGCAAGGATGTCTTGCTGCAGTTGTACAGGGCCTTGGCGAGACCACACCTTGAGTATTGTGTGCAGTTTTGGTCGCCTTATCTGAGGAAGGATGTTCTTGCCATGGAGGGAGTGCAGCGAAGATTCACCAGACTGATACCTGGGATGGCAGGAATGACATATGAGGAGAGATTGGGTCGATTGGGCTTATATTCGCTGGAGTTTAGAAGAATGAGAGGTGATCTCATTGAAACTTATAAAATTCTAACAGGACTAGACAGACTAGATGCAGGAAGGATGTTCCCGATGGCCGGGGAGTCCAGAACCAGGGGTCACGGTCTAAAGAAAAGGGGTAAGCCATTTAGGACAGAGATGAGGAGGAATTTCTTCACCCAGAGAGTGGTGAACCTGTGGAATTCTCTACCACAGAAGGCAGTTGAGGCCAATTCATTAAATATGTTCAAGGAGGAGTTAGATATATTTCTTAAGGCTAAAGGGATCAAGGGATATGGGAAGGCGGCAGGGACAGGGTACTGAATTTGGATGATCAGCCATGATCTCATTGAATGGCGGAGCAGGCTCGAGGGGCCGAATAGCCTACTCCTGCTCCTATCTTCTATGTTTCTATGCTTACAGCAAAATCTCACTCCAGAAATAAAAACCTCTTAAGGAGGCTGAAGGGATGTAACCTGTCACCCCTGATCCTCTCTAACTTTTACCGCTGCACAATAGAGAGCATCCTGACTAACTGTATCACAGTATGGTATGGCAGCTGTAGCTACTATGACCGGAAAGCCCTGCAGCGGGTAGTCAAACCTGCCCAACGCATTACCGGCACCCGGCTACCGACCATAGAGCACATATACCAGAAACGCTGTTTACGGAGGTCACGGTCCATCATCAAAGACCCTACCCACCCCAGCCACAGTCTGTTCGCCCTCCTGCCATCTGGGAGACGCTACAGATGCATTCGCACCCGTACGACCAGATTTAGGAACAGCTTCTTTCCCAGGGCTGTCATCCTACTGAACTCCACAAATAAACTCTAAAGCCTGCACATCTGCCAATGCACTTTATTATGGTTATGTTTATGTTAATGTATTACAAGCCAAATGTATGTTGAATGTTTAAATGTCTTAATCTAAATGTACACTCTCGGGAGCCGCAAGCCTACATTTCGTTGTACTGCACTTGTGCACTAACAATGACAATAAAGGTGATAATAATTATAATAATAATAATCATAATTACATTTTTTCCCCTGATTTCCAGCAGTTTACTGATGATTTTTAATTTGGGAATTCACCTCAATAGCCCTGGGGCTACATACATTAATAGTTTTCACTAAGTATTTCAGTAGCAGATTCAGCTTCAAAATCCTCAATCAGCCCACTTAAAGTGCAAAAATGGGTTTCAAAACCCCTACAGAAAATGGCGTTACTTTCTTAAAAGTTGCATTAAAACAGTAACCTGAAAAGGCTTCTTCTTAAGCAGTCCCTTGGAACCAACGATGACTTACTGCCACATTAAAAATTGAGTTCTCGGGTGACTGATGAGTCCAATGCGGGACCTACAGTCTCCGTCACAGGTGGGGCAGACGGTGGTTGAAGGGGCGGGTGGGTGGGGTGCTTGGGTTGACGTGCGCGGTTTGCGCTTGCTCCCGGTGAAGAGACTCGAGATGTTCGGCGCCTTCCCGGATGCTTCTCCTCCACTTTGTGCGGTCTTGGGCCAGGGATTCCCAGGTGTCAGTGGGGATGTTGCACTTTTTCCAAGGAGGCTTTGAGGGTATCCTTGAAGCGTTTCCTCTGCCCACCTGGGGCTCTCTTGCCGTGGCAGAGCTCAGAGTAGAACGCTTGTTTTGGGAGTCTCGTATCGGGCATGCGGACGATGTGGCCCGTCCATCGGAGCTGATCGAGCATGGTCAAAGCTTTGATGCTAGGGATGTTGGCCTGTGCGAGAACACGGATGCTGGTGTGCCTATCCTGCCAATGAAGAGGCTTACCATACTACAGAATCACTGCTTTAACTGCTTTTCTGCACCAGTTAAAATGAAATGGTGGTACTGTATACGTCAGTGCGAGAAATTGAAGACTAACTCCATTGTCCTTCAATTAAAATTGAAACTGGAGGCGCAAGTACACTTAGCGCTAAATAATTCATTTCTTTAGGCTTCCTGAAAGCACTATCTTAAATGCTTTTACATATATGGAGAGTGTTGTTATTCTCCTTTTCAAATCACATAGCACACTTGCAAAATTTAAATCAGGCAAACCTGATTAAGTACTATAGCAAAATACTGCAGATGTTGGAAATCCGAAATAACAACAGAAAATGCTGGAAAAACTCAGCAGGTCAGGCAACATCCGTGGAGAGAAATTTGAGTTGACGTTTCGGGTTTGACCCTTCTTCAAGTCTTTTCCCACTTTTTTCCCCCTCTCCCAGTCCCTCACATGTGTAGCAAATGCCCAAAAAGAGTGCAAACATTCTCAGCTACCACTCACTAAGTCCTAGTATAAATACATCTAACATCCAATCAATAATTGCAATAATCAATGGATTCGTCAAAAATGGGAATGATTGGCACAGCCATTAAGTACTGCTCAGTTTCAGCACTTACATCTTTTGTTCAGTTTTCCCCTTCTCAAAGAAATGCAAATGTATGTGGCAAGATTCCACTCACAGTGGCTGCCCTCCTGAAGTTGGCCATTCTTCAAGTCCAAGGAATGTTGACAGACTATTTAACTATAGAAAGAATCACAACCTGGTCGCTCACTGTCCTCACCAGACAATCATGGATGCATTTTTCCAGTAAGGATTGTAAAATAGCAATCAGGAGCAGCAATCTTGGTTGATCTAGCCCAAAGGGTACCAAGGCCAACTGGATCACACGGAGATCAGCAGAGATGACAAATCAAAGCTGGGACCTTCTACTCAACAGGCAATTAATTTAGGCATAAGGGAGGATAAGTTTATTTAATGCAGAACAAATACTACTTAATGCATTTTTAAACTATGTTAACATATACAGAAAACACTTCCTTAGCTCAAGGGATTACGCGAGTCAAATTATGTTACTGCCAACATGGACATATCCCAGATATGTCTGAAAGCCAAAAAGACGGGGGGGGGGGGGTGTTAATGAAATGGTGAGATATAATTGTTCTGTTTTGAATGTCCTCAAGAGGCCATTTGAAGAGCACGGAAGCATTTGTGGAGAACAAAAACATTGGGCTACAGGTTACCAACAAAATGGTAATTCAAGAGAAATTTCTGGACGGTTTACAGAATTTAAAAAATCTGACCTCAAGGTATGACCTCTGCATATCAAGGATAAACTGATCATACTTGCAACTGTATAAACTGGAACACATATGCAATCTATTAGTTGAGTTATATAAAGTTTAAAAAGGGAAATGTTTTAGGACACATACATAACAGATAGAAACAACATGTACAACATCCATCACCATATTTCAAATAGAAAGCACATTCAGGGTTGGGGGGGGGGGGGGGGGGGGGAAGAAACATGCACAACATTCCAGCCATGCTCTGCATACATGGAGCTGTTATTTATTCTGTTCATCATGATTGCAGTCTTTTCCCACTTTTTTCCCCCTCTACCAGTCCCTCACATGTGTAGCAAATGCCCAAAAAGAGTGCAAACATTCTCAGCTACCACTCACTAAGTCCTAGTATAAATACATCTAACATCCAATCAATAATTGCAATAATCAATGGATTAGTCAAAAATGGGAATGATTGGCACAGCCATAATCTCATGACCCAGAGTTTACTGTAAGCCCAGTCAGCAGACATAACCAGTCTAGGCTCGATTTCCAGGAAGAAAAACACCATCTACTGGTGGTGCAATAGCCTCCTCCTGCCACATGACCAGTACATTCTGACAGTGACACCGCAAATTGTGACTATGACATTAAAGGAGGAACAGAAGTGCCAGCGAGTGCTTCCAGCTCTCGGGCAGATAATTTTACTGTACCAACTCCTGGAACCTGCATTTAAGTTGGAGTTTACAGAAGGTGAAAGATAAACGAACGGGTAATTTAACAGGAGGAACAGAAGAGTCTGATGGTGACAAAGGCAGTTTACTTTTGCGTTGCAGGTAGTTGCATGTATAGCAACTTCGGGAGCCTCCACCATTAGCTAAGTGTTGGCACAATATCAATGCAGTCTAAACACAACATACACAGCGTGTGAATTGACTATTGGTGCAATATATTTCAGTAGAGCTGAGAAGCGCACACTATGTCCAGTCAGATGCACAAGCTATCATACAAAAGTAGCTGTAACACTACATACATACTGACAATAATTAAGGCACTACACTCATACACAATGAATGTCTGAAGGATCTCTCATTTATTCTTTTAAACTGCCCTCAAGCCCCCATTTGGATGTTGGAAAAAATTCTGATATACTGTCGTACATTGTATGAAGAAGAAGCACCTACTCCTTCCAACCTCTCCTGAAAACGAGGATTCACCACACAATCTCACTGGGGCTGTCCAAAGAAAGTGGACAGTGTAAATCACATTGCTGCAGAGCAGAAATACCACTCCTGGCCCCCCCTTAAGCTGCCTATAGAAAGGCAGGTCAAGTGCCTGTCCTGAACTGGGAGCAGTGTGCAGGGAAAGTGCAACTTTTCTAAACTCAGGTGGAGACTAATGTAATAAATAGATCACTTTTTACACCAAACCAAAACAAACTGCTTTGCAAAACAGTAGCTTTAAATGTGTACAAGTGGATAATTCTGTTTCTTACTCACTACAGGACATATTATACTGTATTAATAGTCACACACACAATCCCCATCAATTGCAATAACAGCATTTCATACTTCATTATGTTACCATGCCACTAAATTCACAAACAGTACCCTTTCAACATGTACAGGGTAATCCATAAGTACACCCAACTGTAACTACGATAGTCATTTAAAAAAAATTGATCCACCCATATTTTGTAGCATGTATTGAAATGAGTGATTAAGTGAGCACAAGCCTGTTTTTATAATTGCTACACTGGTTAACTGCTAGTTATAATACATGACTAATTTAGAACATTTAAACACCAATCTTTGTACATTACAAGCTCTATTGCAATGACCAATTTACCTTTCCCCTTTCTGTAGGCATGATACAATAAAAGATAACTTGTGCAAAAATGACTTCAAACACCAATTGATACATGGATTGAATAGTAAATGTGGCGCTTGCAGTATTGTGCTTTGAAATGTCAGCAAACCATACTTGAACTGTTTGTTCACTAGATTGTCATAAGGTGTGGATCGCTTGGTTCATTCTTTCACTGGCAACAGCGCCACCTACTGACCAACTTTGTCACATACACACATACCACTCAAGCTCAAAGTGCAAGTATATTACCAAATCTTTAATGAAACAAACCCACCAGATTCACAATTAAGTATTAAAAGCCAACAGTTTAAAAAAATAATATAGCTCTTGGTGACTGATGGATTTGGATATCTTATTAAACTATTGACTCCATGGCAAAGAAAACATGCAAGACATTAAAAATGCTTATAATGTTACGCAGGAAATAGCGGTTTGTTCCACTGATTGTACTGCAAAACAGTTAGCTAAACGTGGTAGATCTCGACGTGTCACCTGGCTGCATATGGTTCCAGAGCCTCCAACTGTACTCACTGGCCTGGAGTTTTCTCCTTGGGCACAACCTGGATGTTAGACCCGAAAATGCATCCAAAGTTGCCCTAATTTTGCAGATGTCAATTTACATCCAAGTACGCTCCCAATCTCATTAGAATACACCCAGACTCAGTTGGTCAGTTTGGTGGGTGAAGATTCATTTGGACACAAGGTTCGATGGACAGACGTAAAAGTTAGAGGATACAAAAGCAAAATACTGCGGATGCTGGAAATCTGAAATAACAGAAAATTCTGGAAATACTCAGCAGGTCAGGCTCTCTCTCCACAGATGCTGCCTGACCTGAATATTTCCAGCATTTTCTGTTCTTATTTCAGAGTTCCAGCATCCACAGTATTTTTTGTCTTTTAAATCTGCCTGCCTGATCTATTCTTACACTATTTAAAAAAAATTATCTTTACAAATGTGAAAATATTAAAAAGGAACATTACACAAATACAATAAAACAGGTTGATATATAAAGTTTGAGGAGACTTGGATGTACTGTAGGTATGTGGGTAACTCACTTACACCCAAAATTTCACGATCTTTTAAACCATGTAAACCGGTTTGCACCCAGAGATTGTGGACATACCTGGGCGCAAATGCAAAAGAAACACTGGGCCACTATTTCAAAGTTACCAAAATATTTCATCTTAAATGCACTTACAGAAAAACAAAAAATAACTTCTCCCCACACTAAGGCACCAACTCTGGCTAGATACATGGATGCCAGCTGCCCTACAGTACCATTTCCTATGGCCATTCTTTGTGCACAAGTTGAGATGGCGAATGCAGGCAGTCTATCTGACCATGCAAGGCATAACAATTGAACCCAATCCTGTCTTCCACACATTTTCCAGCAGGTTTGCTGGACAGCAAGTAGTTAAGGGCTTCCCTCCTTTGGCACAGTGCCCCAAGACTGTGGGTACAGCTAAGAATTGAATCTGGGACCTGGTCTCCTATGATTTACTGCTTCATCAGGCAATGCCACTGGTGAAGCAGCACACAAGATAATTTCTTTCCTCCCCCCTGCCAATTTTCTCCCTTTTCCTACACTCCTGAAGGAACCGACTCCTTGCTGGGGTTCAGTTCCACAAGAAATAGGCATCATCTGGTACTTTGCCCAAGAAGCTACCATTCTTGCATGAGCTTAATAATATTTTCAGCAGCAGTCTATACTGTGGGTGCGTTACAGCCAAGTCATCAATCAGCCAAGGATCAGAACAGAAATCTGGACAATTTTCTCCCTACCCAGGGGCACTGAGGCCAATTGCAGTATCCCATCGGAGATCAGGAATAAACTAACTCAGCATAGACCAATGATTGAATCTAGGACCTTCTTGATCTGTAGAGCTCAGCTACTCACTGTGACATCAAGGTAAACAAGGTAACTTAACCGATGGTATAAAATGCAGCCCTGAAAAACAACATAGAATCATAGAAATTTACAGCACAGAAGGAGGCCATTCGGCCCATCATGTTTGTGCCAACTGACAAAGAGCTCTCCAGCCTAATCCCACTTTCCAGCACTTGGTCCGTAGCCCTGTAGATTACGGCACTTCAAGCGCATATCCAAGTACTTTTTAAATGCAATGAGGGTTTCTGCCTCTCCCACCCTTTCAGGCAGTGAGTTCCAGACCCCCACCACCCTCTGGGTGAAAAAAAGTTCTCCTCAATTCCCCTCTAATCCTTCTACCAATTACTTCAAATCTATGCCCCCTGGTTATTGACCTTTCTAAAGGGAAATGGGTCCTTCCTATCCACTTTATCTAGGCCCCTCAAAATTTTATAAACCTCAGCATCCAAGATTTCTGAATTTCACAGATGTAGTGCACCCTCTTCTGGTTCTGCACACTAAAAGGACTCCAATCCATCCTTTCATGGTCATAATGGTAGCTAAGGGGAACATGATCTAGGTTAATCTGAGCCACCATCACTGGTAAAATAGGCATTGTAAATCCTAGTCATACACAATGGAAAAACAGAGCTCCAGCATTTACACTTCCTTCTTTCACAATAGTTAGGCATAGTTGAACTATTCTCATGTTGGCTTACTAGCATTATAAGCCATCACCAAGATCTCTGCTTTAATAACATTTATTTAAAATACTGACCTTATTAACTGATCCAGCTAGAACAGTGAGACTTCACTTTATACTCCAACAGAAACGAACACTTCCTGGAAGCGGTAAAAAAAATCATTTAATTTCTATCCATCACAGCAAGGATATTTTAATTTAAAATCAAGTATAGAAGGGATAATTTATTGAAAAGCAAAACCACAGTTATTTTAAAGCCAGCATTGTGTATGATAGCAAAATTGTGTATGTATGTAGCTCAACATATTAGTATACATGTATAAAAAGCTAATATGTTGAGCTACATTTTATCCATTTTTTTATATATATATATATATATATATATATATATATATATATAGCAGGTTACCCGATGCCCACACTTCCAGCAGGGGTTACTGAATAGTCATCAGGAGCAGGAACCCTGGCCCATTGTCAATAGCCTCATACCAGGCCAACTGCAGTGCCCACTGCCTCGGGTGAGATTAGCACAGTACAAGCTTGGGGTGAACTCACCCACGTGAGCTGCAAATGCTATTCAACTATGGAGGGCATCATTGGTAAGCCAAACCCATAACCAAATACACAAACTTCTCAACAGGAGTCAGTGGATTGCAACCATGTAACTTGCATTTACACAGCGCCTGTAAAGTAGAAATAAACATCTCCAGCATGATCCCACACCAAAAACATCTTCCCCTCCTCCCCCTCTTTCAGCATTCCAAAGGGACCGCTCCCTCCATGACACCCTGGTCCACTTCTCTATCACCCCCAAAACCCAATCCCCCTGCAGCTTCCCATGCAAGCACAGGAGATGCAACACCTGCCCTTTCACCTCCTCCCTTCCCACTGTCCCGGGCTCCAAACACTCCTTCCAGGTGAAACAGCGATTTACTTATACTTAAGTCATAACTCTTGCAAATTGTACACTATATTCGCTGCTGACGATGCGGTCTCCTCTACATTGGGGAGACCAAACGCAGATTGGATGACCGCTTTGCGGAATACCTCAGTTCAGTCCGTAAGCGTGACCCCGAGCTTCCAGTTGCCTGTCACTTTAATTCTCCACTCCACTCTGATCTCTCGGTCCTCGGCCTATTACACTGTTCCAACCAAGCTCAACGTAAGCTCGAGGAACAGCACCTCATCTCTCGATTAGGCACTTTACAGCCTTCTGGACTCAACATCGAGTTCAACAATTTCAGACCATAACCTCGGCCCCTATATTTTCTTTTTTCTCTCACATGGCAGCTGTTGAAGATCCTGCCATCGCCATTTACACCTCATCTAGAGCCATCTTTTGTTTCTTAACCTGTCCCATTACCATCTCCTTTTGCCTCGCACCATCATCCCTTTTGTCTTTTAACCTCTCCTGCCTTCTATCCTATCACAGACCTTCCCTTTGTTCTTTCCTCCCCTCCTCCTTTTCCCTGCCCCACAGTTGCTTAAAAATCTGTTACTTCTCCAACTTTTTCCAGTTCTGACAAAGGGTCATCGAGCTGAAACGTTAACTCGGTTTCTCTCTCCACAATGCTGCCTAACCTGCTGAGTGTTTCCAACATTTTTTGTTGTTTCAGATTTCCAGCAGCTGCAGTATTTTGCTATTGTATTTGTAACCTCTATCTTTACATCTGGTGTGTTGTGCTCGACAGAGATTTATCGCCACCATGAGGCTAAAAGATGCATTACACGTAATATTGGCAGTACTTCTGCACTTTTCTGCATCATTTCGCTCCCTCCTACAGATTTCTGCTCAAGCACATGCCCAACTTACTAAGCTTTTGAGTACAAACTGGAGAAGATTTATGAAACAAATACATTACATCCAAATTCTATAAAAAACTTGGAGACTCAAAAGTTTATACATTTGGCAACAATCTCACTTGAAGTACCTAGAACTGTAACCGTGCTGGGCAAGAACACATTTCAGTCAAGAACCCATACACATTGATAACTGAAAATATAGCATCCATCAGAAGATACTACTTGATCATCTAGGATCAGTTGCACTTTTCTAATGAAGTCAAAGTTGCCATCCCCCACCTCACTGTGGATGATTGTATAGACATAGAAACATAGAAGATAGGAGCAGGAGTAGGCCATTCGACCCCTCGAGCCTGCTCCGCCATTCAATGCGATCATGGCTGATCATCCAAATTCAGTACCCTGTCCCGGCTTTCTCCCCATATCCCTTGATCCCTTTAGCCGTAAGAACTATATCCAACTCCTTCTTGAATATATTTAATGAACTGGCCTCCACTGCCTTCTGTGGTAGAGAATTCCACAGGTTCACCACTCTCTGGGTGAAAAAATTCCTCCTCATTTCTGTCCTAAATGGCCTACCCTTTATCCTTAGACTGTGTCCCCTGGTTCTGGACTCCCCGACCATCAGAAACATCCTTCCTGCATCTAGTCTGTCCAGTCCTGTCAGAATTTTATAAGTTTCAATGAGATCACCTCTCATTCTTCTAAACTCCAGCGAATATAAGCCCAATCGACCCAATCTCTCCTCATACGTCATTTCTGCCATCCCAGGTATCAGCCTGGTGAATCTTCGCTGAACTCCTTCCATGGCAAGAACATCCTACCTCAGGTAAGGCAACCAAAACTGCACACAATGCAAGATGTGGTCTCACCAAGGCCCTGTACAACTGCAGCAAGACATCCTTGTTCCTGTACTCAAACCCTCTCACTACAAAGGCCAACATACCATTTGCCTTCTTAACCGCCTGCTGCACCTGCATGCTTACCTTCAGCAACTGGTGCACAAGGACACCCAGGTCTCGTTGCACTTCCCCTTCTCCCAATCTATTGCCATTCAGATAATAATCTGCCTTCCTGTTTTTGCCACCAAAGTGGACAACCTCACATTTATCCACGTTATATTGCATCTGCGATGTTTCTGCCCAATCACCCAACATGTCCAAATCATCCTGGAGTTTCTCGACATCCTCCTCACAGTGCACACGCCCACCCAGCTTTGTGTCGTCTGCAAACTTGGAGAAATTACATCTAGTTCCCTTGTCTAGATCATTAATATATATTGTGAATAGCTGGGGTCCAAGGACCGATCCCTGCGGTATCCCACTAGTCACTGCCTGCCACTCGGAAAAGGACCCGTTTATTCCAACTCTTTGCTTTCTGTCTGCCAACCA
Organism: Somniosus microcephalus; assembly: GCF_052327205.1. NCBI lineage: Eukaryota > Metazoa > Chordata > Chondrichthyes > Squaliformes > Somniosidae > Somniosus > Somniosus microcephalus. The sequence goes on from NC_140999.1 coordinate 10,227,582, forward strand.
GTTCTCTATCCAAGTCAATACCTTGCCACCAATCCCATGTGCCTTAACTTTGCACGCTAATCTCTTATGCGGGACCTTATCGAAGGCCTTCTGAAAGTCCAGATACACCACATCCACTGGTTCTCCCTTATCTATTTTACCAGTTACATCCTCAAAAAATTGCAGTAGCTTAGTCAAGCACGATTTACCTTTTGTGAATCCATGCTGACTTTGTCCGATCCTGACACTGTTTTTCAAGTGCTCTGCTATTACATCTTTTATAATGGACTCCAGCATTTTCCCCACTACCGATGTCAGGCTTACCGGTCTGTAATTCCCCATTTTCTCTCTACCACCTTTTTTGAATAGTGGGGTAATAGCTACCCTCCAATCCATGGGTACTGTTCCAGATTCCATCGAATGTTGGAAGATGATCAGCAATGCATCTACTATTTTTAGGGCCACTTCCTTAAGTACCCTAGGATGTAGATTATCAGGCCCTGGCGATTTATCTGCCTTCAATCCCATCAATTTCCCTAACACCATTTCCCTACAAATACTGATTTCTTTCAGTTCCTCCCTTTCATCAGACCCTATGTTCCCCAGCATCTCTGGGAGGTTATTTGTGTCCTCCTGTGAAGACGGAACCAAAATATGTATTTAGTTGGTCTGCCATTTCTTTGTTCCCCATTATAAATTCCCCTGATTCTGACTGCAAGGGACCTACGCTTGACTTCACCAATCTTTTTCTCTTCACATATCTATAAAAGCTTTTACAGTCAGTTTTTATGTTCCCAGCAAGCTTACTCTCATATTCTATTTTCCCCTTCTTAATTAAGCCCTTTGTGCTCCTTTGTTGAATCCTAAATTGCTCCCAATCCTCAGGATTATTGCTTTTTCTGGCCAATTTATATGTCCTCTCCTTGGATCTTATGCTATCCCTAATTTCCCTTGTTAGCCACGGTTGAGTCACCTTTTTTGTTTTATTTTTGTCCCAAACTGGGATGAACAAATTCTGTAATTCATCCATGCGGTCTTTGAATGTTTGCCATTGCCTATCCACAGTCAACCCTTCGAGTGACATTCCCCAATCAATCCTACCCAACTCATGCCTCAGACCATCGTTGTTTCCTTTATTTAAATTTAGGACCCTAGTCTCTGAGACAATTACTTAATTCATTCTCCATCTTAATGAAGAATTCGATCATATTATGATCGCTCCGACCCAAGGGGCCTCGTACAACAAGATTGCTAATTAATCCTTTCTCGTTACATCCCGCTTTGACAAACTCAGCTCACAGGTAGCAACACCATGCCCCTCACCAAAACCTTTCCACCTGGCTATATTTTCCACAACCTGTTCTGCCCAAACCAGTCGCAGTGAGGCCCTCATCAAGTCCCATCTTGGTCCCTGCCACTACTCCTCTGGAACCTTCTCCATGCACCACCTCACCAATGCCAACCTTTTTGCTACTACCTAAAAACTCTTATCTGCCAAACCCCCTCACCACCCAAGGCCCACCAAGTTCCTTCCAGATATCCTCCCTCAGCTTCTAGACTGAGCAAAGCCTTATCTGCTATCTCATCGCCTCTTTCTCCCCACCCCGCTGAATTCACCACCCTCCTGTCTGCCCTAAACCTGTCCCTTCACATGGAATATGGGTAGGAGAGGCCAAGACTAAGATCGACAGATGGCATCAAGGGATACGGATCAAAGGCAGGGTAAAATGGAGTCGAGGTACAGATAAGCCATGATCTCATTGAATGGCGGAACAGGCTCAAGGGGCTGAATAGCTTACTCGTGTTGTTATGTAAGATCCTAAGACACCTTTCAAAAGAAGAGAGAATTCTTCCCATGCCATGGCTGACCTTTCAACCACCCCCCAAAAAAGTTAATTGGTCATTTAATTGCATTGCTGTTTGTGTGATCATGTATGCCAAACAGCACCTGCATAACAGTCTGTATTCAAATTAATTCATTGTGAACTGCTTTGAGACGTTTGAGAGGTGCCATATAAATGCAAGCCTCAACTTTAATGCCCCTATTTTGCCATATGCTTTTGGAGAGAAAACGTTCAAAGTCTGACATCTACCTGCATAAACTGGGATGGGAGAAAACAAAGGTATAAGCAGAAGCCTTGGTGCCTAAAAGAAAAATGTTATTCATATTCAATAGTATAACACAATTCTGCCCGAACAACACTTGCTACAGTTTAAGAATCTCTTTCACAAAATATTTCATAGGATACATAGATACATAGAAGATAGGAGCAGGAGTAGGCCATTCGGCCCTTCGTGCCTGCTCCGCCATTTAATGAGATCATGGCTGATCCTTTAATTCAGTATCCCGTCCCCGCCTTCTCTCCGTAACCCTTAACCCCTTTTGCCCGTAGAAATATATCTAATTCCCTCTTAAATATATTTAATGAGCTGGCGTACACTGCCCTCTGTGGCAATGAGTTCCACAGGTTCACCACTCTCTGAGTGAAGAAATTCCCCCTCATCTCTGTCCTAAATGGTTTAGCCCTTATCCTTAAATTATGTCCTCTAGTTCTGTTCTCACCCGCCAAGGGAAACATTCCTTCTGCATCCAGTCTGTCTAGACCTGTCAGAATTTTATACACTTCTATGAGGTCCCCTCTCAATCTTCTAAACTCCAGTGTGTACATCCCTAAACTACATAGTCTCTCCTCATAGGTCATTCCCGCCATTCCTGGTATCAGCCTGGTGAATCGCCGCTGCACCCCCTCCATGGCAAGAACATCCTTCCTCAGATGAGGCGACCAAAACTGTACACAGTACTCGAGGTGTGGTCTCACCAGTGCCCTGTACAGCTGCAGCAAGGTATCCCTGTTCCTGTATTCTAACCCTTTTGCTATGAAGGCCAGCATACCGTTTGCCTTCTTGACCGCCTGTTGCACCTGCATGCTCGCCTTCAGTGACTGGTGTACAAGAACACCCAGGTCTCTCTGTACTTCCCCCTCTCCCAATCTATTGCCATTTAAATAATAATTTGCCCTCCCGTTCCTGCACCCAAGGTGGATAACTTCGCACTTGTCCACATTATAGTGCATCTGCCATTTATCCGCCCAATCGCCCAGTCTGTCCAAATCGCTCTGGAGCTTCCTGGTCTCTTCCTCTGAGCCCACCCCACCTCCTAGTTTAGTGTCGTCTGCAAATTTGGAAATGCTGCATCCGACTCCCTGATCCAGGTCATTAATGTAAATTGTGAACAGCTGGGGGCCCAGGACAGATCCCTGTGGTACCCCACTTGTTACTGCCTGCCATTCAGAAAATGAGCCGTTTATTCCAACTCTCTGTTTTCTATCTGACAGCCAGTTCCCTATCCACGCCAAAACTTTCCCCTTTATCCCATGAGCCTCAATTTTCCATGCTAATCTTTTATGTGGGACCTTATCGAAGGCCTTTTGGAAGTCCAGGTACACCACATCTACTGGCTCTCCCCCATCTATTCTACCAGTTACTCCCTCAAAAAATTCCAATAGATTAGTCAAGCACGATTTACCCTTTGTAAATCCATGTTGACTCTGTCCTATCCTGTCCCCATTTGCTAAGTGCTCCGCTATTTCATCCTTAATGATGGACTCCAGCATTTTGCCCACAACTGATGTAAGGCTTACAGGTCTGTAATTACCTGCTTTTTCCCTACCCCCCTTTTTGAATAGTGGGGTAACGTTAGCTACCCTCCAATCCATCGGCACTGTTCCCGAGTCTAATGAATTCTGAAAAATCATCCTTAGTGCATCCGCTATCTCTAGGGCCACCTCCTTCAGTACCCTAGGATGCATGTTATCAGGCCCTGGGGATTTGTCCACCTTCAATCCCTTTAGCTTCCTTAACACCATATCCTTAGAGATATTGATTTGCGTCAGTTCCTCCTTTGCCAATGTCCCTATTTTTCCCGATATCCCAGGGAGGTTTTTTGTGTCTTCCTTCGTAAAGACTGACCCAATGTTTTTTTATTTTACAAACTATTCACATGTTCATAGAATCATAGAAATTTACAGCACAGAAGGACACCATTCGGCCCATCTTGCCTGTGCCAGCTGACAGAGCTCGCCACCTTAATCCCACTTTCCAGCTCTTGGTCCGTAGCCCTGTAGGTGACGGCACTTCAAGTGCATATCCAAGTACTTTTTAAATGTGACGAGGATCTCTGCCTCTACCACCCTTTCAGGTAGTGAGTTCCAGACCCCCACCACCCCCCTCTGGGCGAAAACATTTCTCCTCAAATCCCCTCTAAACTTCCAACCAATTACTGTAAATCTATGCCCCCTGGTTATTGACCCTACTGCTAAGGTAAATCGGTCCTTCCTGTCCTCTCAATCTAGACCCCTCAATTTTATACACCTCAATTAGGTCTCCCCTCAGCCTCCTTTGTTCCAAGGAAAACAACCCCAGCCTATCTAATCTTTCCTCATAGCTAAAATGCCCCAGCCCAGGCAACATCCTCGTAAATCTCCTTTGCACACCCTCTGGTGCAATCACATCCTTCCTGTAAGGTGGTGACCAGAACTCCATGCAATATTTTAGCTGCAGCCTAACTAGTGTTTTAGTATAAAGGGTTGAAAAGTGAAACAATAAACTTGGGATGGGGGGGGTGGGGGGGTGATGAAAAGAGTAATCATAAAAAAATGCAGCAACCATTTTGTACCACAGGTTTTAAATCTGAATTGAACAAAATGTAAACAAGACATTAATCACCAAGCTTCTGCTCGCATTACTTTTTCATTCTTTTGTGCAAGGACCCAATCACAACAAATAGGCAATTTTAATTCAAAGAAGTTGATGAAATGAAGATGCCAAGGGAAAATAACTTGAGCTTCGACGGCTTCTCCGTAAGCGCGAGCTAAAAAAGGTTAACCCAGTCAAGAAATCACAAAAAAGCTGGGACTCACAGGTACAGTAAAGCCCCAAATACAGAGTTCCTGGGGCCGGACGGCTTAATTTACTATAATAAAATATCCTGCATTATAGTGTAATTCAGTTTTATGAATCTGCAACAAGCCAGCAATTCATTTAGACAGCAGTATTGTCGTGAAGGGCAGCATATAAAGCTTCCACTAACTACATAATTAGGGCTTCCATTATGAAACAAATGCTGTTCTTAAATAAGATTCAGAATGTAACAAACAAACATGCTCAAAGTTGCAAAACTAATCAGAGATTCAGGTAGCATCATACACAGCAATAATGAAGGTCAAGTAGTTCATAGTCATCGGACTTCAGATTCATTTACCACTTTGCAGCACCATCACTTACATACACATTTATAAAAAGTGGTGCATTGCATAAGTTGTTGACTAGCTGCAGAACAAAAGCTCTTGCAGAATTTAACATATTTTACTGCCAACATGTTTCATCATTCAGATCCATTCATTGCTGGCTAGTAAGACAAAATGTTTTTTTGCCTTTTTGTAAAAAAGTACCAGGAACATTCTTGGCTGTGTACAAGACAAGGGCAGATTGCTCAAGGCTATATACTCTCCCACATATTTGATTACTGGAAGCAGCAATGCCAAGGTGCTGTACGTACAAATGGAACCAAACATTTGGTGGATTGGAATATCTCAAAGTGGTCTATGTGGATGTTAAATGATATTATCGTACACAGTCAGCAGAAATAAACCATAAACAATTTACAAACACATTCACTATATGAACGTAAAACTCAAGTAAAACCAACACTCTTAATGCAATAACATCACTGGCCTGAAAATGCCTCCTGCCCCTCATTTACATTTTATCAGTGACACTATCCACAAGCACAGGGTCAGCCTCCATAACCAACACAAACATTGAACTTTTACTCTCACTACTGTTGCTGTCAGATTAAGTTGTGCACAAGCCAGAATTTTCTCCAGGTTGGCAAGATGGTGAACGTCCTATGATGCTTCCACTCGAATCTGCATGCTACAGAAGGTGCTAATTCTACCCCTGCATACATGGTATGCAATTTTTATGTTCTGTTGACCCCGAGACAAGCTTTAAACCCCACATCTGGTCTGTTACCAACACTATCGACTTCTACATTTCACAGCATTGCACATCTGCACCCACTGAAGCTTTTACCCATGCTTTAATCACCTTCCAACTTGATTTATCCAACATACGTCATTGGCTTCTACAGCTCAACCCTACATAAACTAGATAATCTAATCCAGACCACTACCTCTCATATCCTATTCCAGACGCCAATCACCTTCCCATCCCTGTGCATGGACTTCAAAACGCTAATTTTCCAATTCCCTCCATGACCATGCTCCTCCCTACCTATGTAATCTTACCCAATCCTACATCCCAGCATACACCTTCCACTTCACCACCTCCAGTCTACTGCATGTTCTCTACCATCCACTCCATCATAAAACAGCCTTAAAACCAGCGCAACCTTGGACTCAAATACTGTTCCAAACCACCCTACTTAACTATCTTTCCCCCACCTTCAAAAGCCTCCACAAAACCCATCTCTTCTGGCCATGCTTATGGGCGCAGCCCCGCCACTCTGTCTCCTCTTCCTTGCGTAGGGGGCTGCTGAATCTACTAGCACTTGGGAAGAGGGTACCAGGCTATGTTATGACCATAGCACTGAAATGCAGAGACAATATGGGGGGGTATGGGAAGCAGAGAGAGAAACAGGCACGGAAGGCAAGAGGGAGCAAAAGATGGTGGGGGGGTGGGGGTGTGAAGAAGAGGAATGAGTACGTGACAGGATTAGAAAGAGAAGTAGCAGAAAAACACAGGCACTCTGGGGAAGTGAGGATGGGAAAGAGATTCATACTCCTCTCCCAGAAGAGTATCATTTAAATAAAACCAGGCTTTCCCCAGAGCTTGGAAAAGCCCCATAGGGGAACACCACCTCTGCACTAACAAAAGCCAAATTCTTAATTCAAGCAGAACCTGCCAATGGTGCCTTAAGCATTTGGAAGCAGGGTGACACCAAGCACAGGGCCACAGTGCAGGACTCAAATCTAATGAAAAGTAAAGATAAAAATTACAAGTTTAAACGGATATAGAAAGCAAAGCCAGGCATAACCAAAAGAGCAGGACAGAATGAGTAAATATTTTCAGGAAGTACACACTACAACAATTTATATTTATATGGCGCCTTTAACTTAATAAAACATCCCAAGGTGCTTCACAGGAGTGTTATAAAAAGAACAAAATTTGACACCGAGCCATACAAGGAGATGTTAAGACAGATGATCAAAAGCTTAGTCAAAAAGAGGTTGGTTTTAAGGAGCGTCATAAAGGAGGAAAGAAGTGGAGAGGCAGAGATATTTAGGAAGGGAATGCCAGACTTTAGGACCTAGGCAGCTGAAGATACAGACTATATACAAAAAGTAGAGATACTGGGACAGATTTTGCTGGAGCAGGGCATCCCGTTAGTTACATTTGTTCATGCATGTTAAGGCTTTAAAAAAATTGCCCACAAAGTTGCTGGAAGTGCGAGCTGATAATGGTGCAGTGAGGGTAACGGGGCATCTGGGACCTTGGTGAACAACGGGACAAACCATGCATCTCCTTAACCAATGAGATTGAAGGATTGAGAAATAAGAGGAAGGACCGAGAAGGAGAGTGAATTAGAGCGGGTGAATTTAATGTCAAAACAGGTACAAAGAGAGAGATTGGATTAGAGGGGGAAAGAGACACAAAGGAAAATTAAAAAAATTTAAATGGTGACATCTTTAAAATCTCCTAAAACAATTCACAAATTGAAGGAATGAGACGCCACAATTATAATGGTTTACTTTTGCGCAAGGGGGGTGGGTTGATTGGCAGGCAATAACAATTATCACATCATTAAAAGGGTGCTTATGCTGATAATTACTAGCCTTAACTTTGTGGTGAGTTTAATGGGCAATTAATGTGCAAATACAGCAGCTTCATGGAAATCTCAGGGATGTTGAAAACGAGGATGCTGTTTTCGCAAACGCAACAGCAGAGCGGCGCAAATCGGCCATCAACTTGCAGGGATTCGCAATTCATGGGGCATCTCTTCCTTGCTATAACCTACTAGCTGATTTGCACATTAATAACGATGTGCATCGCTCTAACTACAGTAGCACTGTTCACAGATTTTATTGCTGACGTACTCACTTCAGCATCAAGGCTCTGGGGCATTCCTATTTATCTTCATAATTTTACTTTGTTATCCATTCTTCTGGGCATTCCTTCTCTTCCTGTCCTCCCTTATTGACCAAGGAGCAACACTGACAGCATGTGTGTGCAATTGCTGGGAACTTTTTTTTAAAAATACAAAACTTTGTTTTATCTCAAACCCTCCTAAAAATTACTTTATCACTTGGCAAAGAGGAAAATTAGTCTAAAATGTGTCAGCCTTTTTTTTTTTTTTTTTAAATTCGTTTATGGGACGTGAGCGTCGCTGGGAAAGCCAGCATTTATTGCCCATCCCTAATTGCCCTCGAGAAGGTGGTGGAGTGCCGCCTTCTTCAACCGCTGCAGTCCGTGTGGTGAAGGTACTCCCACAGCGCTGTTAGGTAGGGAGTTCCAAGATTTTAACCCAGCGACGATGAAGGATCCGCAATATACTTCCAAGTCAGCATAGTGTGCGACTTGGAGGGGAACTTGGAGGTGGTGGTGTTCCCATTCACCTGCTGCCCTTGTCCTTCTAGGTGGAAGAGGTCGCGGGTTTGGGAGGTGCTGCCGAAGAAGCCTTGGCGAGTTGCTGCAGTGCATCTTGTAGATGGTACACACTGCAGCCACGGTGCGCCGGTGGTGGAGGGAGTGAATGTTTAAGGTGGTGGATGGGGTGCCAATCAAACTGGCTGGTTTGTCCTGGATGGTGTCGAGCTTCTTCACAGTGCTGTTGGAGCTGCACTCATCCAGGCAAGTGGAGAGTATTCCATGACACTCCTGACTTGTGCCTTGTAGATGGTGGAAAGGCTTTGGGGAGTCAGGAGGCGAGACACTCGCCGCAGAATACCCAGCCTCTGACCTGCTCTTGTTCCACAGTATTTATGTGGCTGGTCCAGTTAAGTTTCTGGTCAATGGTGACCCCCCAGGATGTTGATGGTGGGGGATTCGGCAATGGTAATGCCAAGGGGAGGTGGTTAGACTCTCGCTTGTTGGAGATAGTCATTGCCTGGCACTTGTGTGGCGCAAATGTTACCTGCCACTTAAGCCCAAGCCTGAACGTCGTCCAGATCTTGTTGCATGCGGGCATGGACTGCTTAATTATCTGGGGAGTTGTAAATGGCGCTGAATACTGTGCAGTCATCAGCGATCATCCCCATTTCGGACCTTATGTCGGAGGGAAGGTCATTGATGAAGCTGCTGAAGATGGTTGGGCCTAGGACACTGCCCTAAGGAACTCCTGCAGCAATGTCGTGGGGCTGTGATGATTGACCTTCAACCACAACAACCATCTTCCTTTGTGCCAGGTATGAATCCAGCCAGTGGAGCGTTTCCTTCCCCCCCCCCCCCAATTTCCACTGACTTCAGTTTTACTAGGGCTCCTTGATGCCACACTCGGTCAAATACCAAGGGCAGTCACTCTCGCCTCACCTCTGGAATTCAGCTCCTTTGTCCATGTTTGGACCAAGGCTGTAATGAGGTCAGGAGCCGTGTGATCTTGGCGGAACCCAAACTGGGCATCCATGATCAGGTTATTGGTGAATAAGTGCCGCTTGATAGCACTGTCGAAGACACCTTCAATCACTTTGCTGATGAGAGAGTGTAGACTGATGGGGTGGTAATTGGCCGGGTTGCATTTGTCCTGCTTTTTGTGGACAGGACATACTTGGGCAGTTTTCCACATTGTCAGATAGATGCCAGTGTTGTAGCTGTACTGGAACAGCTTGGTTAGAGGCGCGGCTAGTTCTGGAGCACAAGTCTTCAGCATGATAGCCAGGATGTTGTCGGGGTTGTATCCAATGCGCTCAGCTGTTTCTTGATATCACGTGGAGTGAATCGAATTGGCTGAAGACTGGCTTCTGTGATGGTGGGGACCTCGGGAGTAGGCCAATATTGGCATCCACTCGGCACTTCTGGCTGAAGATGGTTGCAAACGCTTCAGCCTTGTCTTTTGCACTCACGTACTGTGCTTCATCATCACTGAGGATGGGGATATTCATGGAGCCTCCTCCTCCAGTTAGTTGTTTAATGGTCCACCACCATTCACAACTGGATGTGGCAGGACTGCAGAGCTTTGATCTGATCTGTTGACTGTGGGATCACTTCGCCCTGTCTATAGCATGCAGCTTTTGCTTTTTAGCATGCATGTAGTCCTGTGTTGCAGCTTCCACAGGTTGGTACCTCATTTTTAGGTATGCCTGGTGCTGCTCCTGGCATGCTCTTCTACACTCCTTATTGAACCAGGGTTGGTCCCCTGGCTTGACAGTAATGGTAGAGCAAGGGATATGCTGAGCCATGAGGTTACAGATTGTAGTGGAATACAATTCTGCTGCTGCTGATGGCCCACAGCGCCTCATGGAGGCCCAGTTTTGAACTGCTACATCTGTTCTGAATCTAGCCCATTTAGCATGGAAGTGCCACACAACACAATGGAGGGTGTCCTCAGTGTGAAGTCACTTCGTCTCCACAATGACTGTGATCACTGCTACCAATACGGTCATGGACAGAAGCATCTGCGACAGGTAGATTGGTGAGGATGAGGTCAAGTAGGTTTTGCCCTCGTGTTGGTTCTCTCACCACCTATCACAGGCCCAGACTGGCAGTTATGTCCTTCAGGACTCGGCCCGCTCTGTCAGTAGTGGTGCTACCAAGCCACTCTTGGTGATGGACACTGAAGTCCCCCACCCAGAGTACATTCAGTGCATCTTCCAAGTGGTGTTCAACATGGAGTACTGATTCATCAGCTATGGGGGGGCAGTAGGTGGTGATCAGCAAGAGGCCCGGAGTCAATGTTGAGGACTTCCAGGGCCACTCCTTCCCGACAGTATACCACTGTGCCGCCACTGGTGGGTCTGTCCTGCCGGTGGGACGGTGATGGAGGAGTTTGGGACATATGATTAGGTCAGGCTGTTGATCGACTAGTCTGTGGGACAGCTCTCCCAATTTTGGCACGTCCCCAGATGTTGGTGAGGAGAACTTTGCAGGGTCGACTGGGCTGGGTGTGCCATTGCCGGGTCCGTAGCCAGTAGTCTGTCCGGTTTCATTCTTATTATGTTTTGTAGCGGTTTGTTACAACTGAGTGGCTTGCTTAGGATGGAGTCAACCACATTGCTGTGGGTCTGGAGTCACATATAGGCCAGACCAGGCAAGGATGGCAGATTTCCTTCCCTAAAAGGACATTAGTGAACCAGATGGGTTTTTACGACAATCCGATAGTTTCATGGTCACCATTACTGATACTAGCTTCTTATTCCAGATTTATTTAATGAACTGAATTTAAATTCCCCAGCTGCCGTGGTGGGATTTGAACTCACATTGCTGGATCATTAGTCCAGACCTCTGGATTACTAGCCCAGTGACATTACCACCACGCTACCGTTCCCCTGGAGGAGAGAACTAAAATCTATATCTATAGACAGATTTTTTTTAAATCTCATGGCCATTATTAGAACAGGGGGTTCTCCCAGTGTCCCGGCCAACATTTTTCACATCTGCCTTCCAGCCACAACACCAGCAAAACCAAGTTAATTGATCATTCATTTAATTTGCTGTTTTCAACCTTGGTGTGCAAATTGTATTTACTTACAATTCATTCATGGGATGTGGGAGTCATTGGCACGGCCGGTAATAATGATAGAATTTCACATGACTTTTGAGAGTGACTTGTCCAAGTCCAAAACTAGAGTCTTCAACTTAAATAAAGCCAATTACATAGGTATGAGGGGGCAAGTTGGCCAAGGTAAATTGGAAAAATAGATTAAAAGGTATGGCAGCAGATATGCAGTGGGTAGCATTAAGAAATATTTCATAATTCTCAACAAAAACTCCACAGGAAAAGTGAGCTAACCAAAGTAGTTAAGGATAGCATTAGATTGAAAGCAGAAGCTTATAATGTTGCGAAGAACAGTAGTAAGCCTGAGGATTAGGAGAGTTTCAGAAACCAGCAAAGGATGACAAAAACATTTATAAAAAGGGAAAAAATAGAATGAGAAAACTAGCAAGAAATAGAAAAGTAGATTGCAAGAGCTTCTACAAGTATGTAAAAAGAGTAGCAAAAGTAAATGTTGGTCCCTTAGAGGCTGAGACAGGAGAAATTATTATGGGGAATAAGGAAATGGCAGAAACGTTAAACAAATATTTTGTATCTGTCTTCACAGTAGAAGACACAAAAAGCATACCAAAAATGGTGGGGAACCAAGGGTCTAATGAGGGTGATGAACTTAACGTAATTAATATAAGTAGAGGAAAAGTACGAGAGAAACTAATGGGACTAAAAGCCGACAAGTCCCCTGGACCTGACGGCCTACATCCTAGGGTTCTAAAAGGAGGTAACTGAAGAGATAGTGGATGCATTGGTTTTGATCTTCCAAAATTCCCTAGATTCTGGAGAGGTCCCAGCGGATTGGAAGGTCGCAAATGTAACACCACTATTCAAGAAAGGGAGAGAATACAGGGAACTACAGGCCAGTTAGCCTGACATCAGTCGTCAGGGGAAATGCTGGAATCCATTGTTAAGGAAGTGGTGTCAGGGCACTTAGAAAATCATAACATGATTAGGCAGAGTCAACATGGTTTTATGAAAGGGAAATCGTGTTTGACAAATTTATTACTAGTTTGTTTGAGGATTGAAATAAAGAATAGATTTGCCTTTCTAATCTAGGCTTTATTAACTTTAAAATCCTGTAGCACATCTTTCCACACCCAGTCCCAACCAAAGCAAGAAAGAACTGAATTTAAGATGGCCACCACAAATCACATGACATCAACTACCAATGCGATTACAGCATATATCCCAAGGCAGGAAACAAACAACCAATCACAATACTTCTTACTAATAATCCCCACATTCACCCCTCCTTTTAAAATATACTCCAACCTAAATAACCTTTACAATTTATAATTAATTATTTACAACTAAAACTATGCACAGACAAAATAAAACTATTCAACATGACACAGTACTAAGTGACAATCACAAATAGTAACATTGCACATAAGTATTAAGTATCTCTCAACTAAAACAATATAATAATATTTCAACAATTTTAAAACACCACTATCAATTTAAAAGTCCATTTTCAACCGGTCGACCGGATATCTTGTTCGTGTCGACCTTCTTAACCTTGGTGAAATTCCTTGCCCTCCCACACCAGGAGACACAGAAGTATCTTCTGCAGGAAGGCTATCCATATCCCGATTCTCAACGGTTTCCGGATTAGAAATCCCATCAGGAGGTAAACTGGGACGGTCATAAACATCCATCGAGGGCTAACTAATAGAAGTATAATTATCTGCAATCGGATTGGAAATATTCATAGTATCTGTAACAGCATCCATATTATCTGAATCATGACTATTGTTAATATCCTCAGAAGAGGGCTGGCCACCACAAGGAGCCAAGTCTTTAATTGAAACGGTACTTTCTTTCCCATCTTGGAATCGAATATGAGCATATTGGGAATTTGCCTCCAACAGCTCCACCTCCTCCACTAAAGGATCATATTTTGACAATCTAACATGGCGTCGAAGCAGCACAGGTCCCTGCATAGTAAGCCATGAAGGTACCGAATATCCCGTAGTAGATCTCCGCGGATAGTTAAAGAGCCTTTCATGGGGGGTCACATTAGTAGCCGTTGAAAGCAATGATCTAATGGAATGCAGGGCATCAGGCAGTACCATTTCCCACTGTGTATTCTTAAGGTTCCGGGATGTCAAAGCCAACATAACTGCCATCCAGATCACCCCATTGTATCCCAAGGCAGGAAACAAAGGCAGGGTAGATAAAGGGGAACCAGTGGATGTTGTATATTTGGATTTCCAAAAGGCATTCGATAAGGTGCCACATAAAAGATTACACAAGATTAGAGCTCATGGGGTTGAGGATAATACAGTAGCATGGAGAGGGGATTGGTTAACAGAAAGAAAGCAGAGTAGGGATAAACGAATCTTTTTCAGGTTGGCAGGCTGTAACTAGTGGGGTGTCTCAAGGATCAGTGTTGGGGACTCAGCTATTTACAATCTATATTAATGACCTAGATGAAGGGACCAAGTGTAATGCATCCAAGTTTGCTGATGATACAAAGCTAGGTGGGACAGTAAGCTGTGAGGAGAACAGAGTCTGCAAAGGGATATAGATAGACTGAGTGAGTGGGCAGTAAGGTGGCAGATGGAGTATAATGTAGGGAAATGTGAGGTTATTACTTTGGTAGGAAGATTAGAAAAACAATATATTTTTTTTTTTTTTTTTTTTAAATGGTGAGAAACTTTCAAATGTTGGTGTTGAGAGATTTGGGTGTCCTCATGCAAGAAACACAGAAAGCTAGCATGTAGGTACAGCAAGCAATAAGGAAGGCAAATGGCATGTTGGCCTTTATTGCAAGGGGGTTGGAGTACAAGAGTGAGGAAGTCTTGCTACAATTGTACAGGGCCTTGGTGAGACCACACCTGGAGTACTGTGCACTGTTTTGGTCTCCTTATCTAAGGAAGGATATACTTGCCGTGGAGGCGGTGCAACGAAGGTTCACTAGATTGATTCCTGGGATGAGAGGGCTGTCCTATGATGAGAGATTGTGTAGAATGGGCCGATACTCTCTGGAGTTTAGAAGAAATGGAGGGGTGATCTCATTGAAACATACAAGATTCTGAAGGGGATTGACAGGGTAGATGTTGAGAGGTTGTTTCCCCTGGCTGGAGCGTCTAGAACTAGGGGGCATAGTGTCAGGATAGGGGTAGGCCATTTAAGACTGAGATGAGGAGGAATTTCTTCACTGAGGGTTGTGAATCTTTGGAATTCTCTGCCCCAGAGGGCTGTGAATGCTGAGTCTTTGAGTATATTCAAGGCTGAGACACAGATTTTTGGACTCTAGGGGAATCAAGGGATATGGGGATCAGGCAGGAAAGTGGAGTCGAGGTCGATGATCAGCCACGATCTTAATGAATGGCGGAGCAGGCTCGAGGGGCCGTAGGGCCTACTCCTATTTCTTATGTTACGTTCTTAAGGCCAGCCTCTATTGCCCATCCCTAATTGCCCTAGAGGTGGCGGTGAGCCACCTTCTTGAACCGCTACAGTCCATGAGGTGAAGGTACTCCCACATTGCCGTCATGGAGGAAGTTCCAGGATTTTGACCCAACGCCAATTGCGAAGCTTTTTGGGGTGTCCCAAGAACACAATAAGGCATTATGGAAATGCAAGCTCTTTTGTACAGGAAGTAAAACGGTGCATGCAGACACAGAAGAGTAATTACGGTTAGGAGATGAGAGAAGAGCAACTTAGAAGCTGAGGAGTTGCTTCAATTTTCTGTTCAACAATGCAATGTACCCTGCCCTGAAAACATAACATGAGCAGGAGTAGGCCATTCAGCCCTTCCAGCCTGCTCCGCCATTCACCAAAATCATGCTTGATCTTCTACCTCAGCTCCACCTTCCCGCCCATTTCCTCGATTCCCTTAGTATCCAAAAATCTATCGATCTCGGTCTTGAATATACTCAATGACTGAGCATCCACAGCCCTCTGGGATACAGAATTCCAAAGATTCACAAACCCTTTGAGTGAAGAAATCTGTCCTCATCTCAGTCCTAACTGGCCAACCCCTTATTCTGAGACTGCGACCCCAAGTTCTAGACACCCCAGCTAGGGGAAACATCCTCATAGCAATGAATGTAAGCGGGCCTTTCAGAAGAGTAAGGGCCTAATCACTTCAAGAGAAGTATTGGCTCACTACAACCCATCACTACCGATAAGACTGGCGTGTGATGCGTCTCCCTACGGCATTGGGGCGGTACTGTCACATAAATTCCTTGATGGTTCAGAGAGGCCATAGAAACATAGAAGATAGGAGCAGGAGCAGGCCATTCGGCCCTTCGAGCCTGCTCCGCCATTCAATGAGATCATGGCTGATCATCCAAACCCTAGCACCCAGTCCCTACACCGACAGCCATCCCACCCAAGCCCTATCCCCGTAACCCCACGTATTTAATCCCCCCTAACACTAAGGGTCAATTTATCATGGCCAATCAACCTAACCCGCACATCTTTGGCCGATAGCTTTTGCGTCACGCTCGTTAACTTCAGCCGAGCGTAACTACGCCCAGATTGACAGAGGCCCTCAGCCTGATGTGTGGGGGGGGGGGGGGGGGGGTGAAGAAGTTCAATCACTACCTGCACGGTCAGAAATTTACTCTGCTAACAGATCATCAACCTCGCATCTCCATTTTCAACCCTCAGAAGGGCGTACCGATAATGACGGCACAACGGCTGCAGAGTTGGTCCCTTTTCCTAGGGGCACACCAATATGACATCGAGTGCAAAGGAACTAAACAGCATGGGAATGCTGATGGATTGTCGCGCCTACCGTCGCCGACGGTGGAAGAAGAACTGGCAGTGGATCCAGTGGAGTTATTCCACTCGACTATAGTCGAATGTCTCCCTGTGACGAATGCAAACATAGAAAAGGAAACACGAAATGACCCGACACTCTCCTGGGTCTATGATTTAACGGTGAAGGGATGGCCAGCACATTGCGAACCACTGCTGCCAGCATTCTCGCCGAGAAGAGAACAGCTGTCAGTGTGCAGAGGAACCTTGATGTGTGGATCCAGAGTAGTAATTCCACCTAAATTGAAGGATAGAGTGCTCAATGAGCTTCACGAGGGTCATCTGGGAGGGGTAAAAATGAAGAACTTAGCCAGAGCGTTTGTGTGGTGGCCGGGAATCGATAGAGAAATCGAAGAGATGACCAAGAGCTGTACAGGATGCCAGAAGGTCCAAAACACCCCACCACAAGCCCCTCTACATCCATGGGAGTGGCCCTCATCTCCATGGCAAAGGGTGCACATTGATTTTGCTGGTCCCTTTATGGACTCGATGTTTTTAATTGCGGTGGATGCACAAAGTGGCCAGAGGTAATAAAAATGTCCTCAACTATCACAGTCTTACGAACCATATTCGCCAGGAATGGGCTGCCTGAACAGATTTGCTCTGACAATGGACCACAGTTTGTGTCTGAAGAGTTCCGGAGGTTCTTAAAGAACAATGGTGTTAAGCATTACACATCCGCCCCATATCATCCAGCCACCAATGGATTGGCCGAGAGGTTTGTTCAAACATTCAAGGCGGCTATTAAGGCAATGTGTAATGAAGACATACCCCTACAACACAAGGTGGATAACTTCTTGTTTGCCTACCGGAATGCGACACATGCGGTTACCAACCAAACTCCAGCCATGATGTTCTTCAATCGAAGACTACGATGCCGCTTGGATTTGGTTAAGCCAAACGTCAGAAGAGATGTGGAGAACAGACAGTTTCAGAATATGAATGAAAGGCCGACCAGGAGTTTTAAGATAGGTCAACCAGTTTTGGCCCGGGACTACCGCAGAGAGAAAAGGCAGCCAGGAACGATCTGTACACGGCAAGGACCTCTAATGTATACCGTGGACGTTGGCGATAGCATTGTAAGACGCCATGCTGACCAGATTCTAGAGTCACTGGAAAACGTCAACTCCACACCACGATCTGATACACCTGGCGATGAAACCGAAGTACCAATTGCATCTACCGCAGAATCGGTGATATTGGAAGCAGACGAACCAAACAACGACATTGATCCTGACTCAACCTTGCCAGAAGAACCTGATATCCCAAAGAGGCGTTATCCAGACAGAATCAGGAAGCCTCCTCAAAGACTGAACTTATAATTGCTTAACTTCAACCAATGTATCTAGCAACCGTAATTGTAATTAGTTATTATTTAGTTGTTAAATGAGTGTTATGTACTGTTTATCTAAAAGGGGAGGAATTGTTGTGTATGTACCTTTAAGGGAATAACTGGTCTCAGACTGCAGTACCGGCAGTGACCACCCCTGTATAAAAGGCCCTAGCAGGCTTCTGTAGTTTTCAGTTCCAGGTTGTCTCCATTCAGTAAAGACTTGTTATAATCAACTCCTGCAGTCCGTGTCTCAATTATACACGGACATAATAAGCCCCTTAAGAATTTTATAGGTTTCAATGAGATAACCTCTCATTCTTCTAAACTCAAGGGAATATAGGCCTAGTCTACTTAATCTCTCCTCATAGTACAAACCCCTCCTCCCAGGAATCAGTCTAGTGAACCTGCGTTGCACTCCCTCTAAGGAACGTATATCCTTCCTTAAGTAAGGAGACCAAAACTGTACACAGTACTCCAGGTGTGGTCTCACCAAGGCCTTTATAATTACAGTAAGACTGAGATTGAGTACAAGTAGAAGTTGTACTCTTGTAATCCCTGCCCCCATTTTTCATGCAGTATGATTTTGCCATTCCCATTTGCAACATTTTCACAGTATGGTCTTTCAATTCCTTCCTCCCCTCCTAAACCCCCCCTCTCCTCCACCCACCCCCCCCCAAATCTCAGCACCTGCTTAATATGTTACATCTCCAGCTTTTTCCAGTTCTGATGAAGGGTCCCAGACCTGAAACGTTAACTCTGTTTCTCTCTCCACGGATACTGCCTGGCCTGCTGAGTGTTTCCAGCATTTTCTGTTATTTCAGATTTCCAGCATCTGCAGTATTTTGCTATTATACAAGTAGTAGTTTCCTGGGCAAACAATTCTACTGCCAAAAAAAACATGGGTACAGCATCAAAACAGGAGGAGTAAGAAAGTAGTTTAAGAACACATTTGGGAAAAAAATCTGCTTTAAAAATCACATTTTAAAAGCTCAACGAGAAGCATCTTCTTCCAATAGATGGTGCCATCACACAAGAACAAAAGCACAGGCTTCATTTTAGACAATGTCTAGTCTTAAAAATATAGACATATATTGCAATTGTGCCCCTATCACAGGTGAAACCCACTGCCATAGCAAAAATGAGAAATAAAGCAAGCTCTTATCCCACTGGTACAAACATGAATTTTATTTTGTAAAGCCTCAAGTCAAACCAAAAGATGCAGTTCTCAGTTCCCACCACTATAGGGAACTAGAGATGTGTGTACAGGCTAAAATAGAACTACAATACATTAACAGGATTCATACAATGCATGGAAACTAGGATTGGAAAATCCATTCAGTAATTCTTAGGAGGGAATCATAGAATGGTTACAGCACGGAAGGTGGCCATCCAGCCCGCGCCGACTCTCAGCTAGTCCCACTCTCCTGCCCTTTCCCCGTAGCCCTGCAAAAATGTTTCCTTCGGATACTTATCCAACTCCCTTTTGAAAGATGATTGTGTCTGCCTCCACCACCCTTTCAGGCAGTGCATTCCAGATCTTAACCACTCGCTGCGTAAAAAAGTGTTTCCTTACGTCGCCTTTGGATCTTTTGCCAATCATCTTAAATCTGTGTCCTCTGGTTCTCGACCCTTCTGTCAATGGGAACAGTTTCTCTCCATCTACACTGTGCAGACCCCTCATGATTTTGAGCACCTCCATCAAATCTCCTCTCAATCTTCTCTGCTCCGAGAACAACCCCAGCTCCCTCAGTCTATTAACATAACTGAAGTCCCTCATTCCTGGAATCATTCTCAAATCTTTTCCACACCCTCTCTAAGGCCTTCACATCCTTCCTAAAAAGTGTGGTGCCCAGAATGGGACACAGTACTCCAGTTGGGGCCAAACCAGTGTTTTATACAGGTTCATCATAATTTCCACACTTTTGTACTCTATACCTCTATTTATGAAGCCATGATCCCATAAGCCTTTTTAACTGCTTTCTCAACTTACCCTGCCACCTTCGACAATTTGTCCACACATACCCCTAGGTCTCTCTGTTCATGCACCCCCTTCAGGATTGTACCATTTAGTTTATGTCCTCTCCTCATTCTTTCTACCAAAATGCATCACTTCACATTTTTCTGCGTTAAATTTCATCTGCCATGTCTCCGCCCATTTCACCAGCCTGTCTATGTCTTCCTGAAGTCTATCACTCTCCTCCTCACTGTTCATTATACTTCCAAGTTTTGTCTCATCTGCAAATTTTGAAATTGTGCCCTGTACACCCACATCCAAGTCATTAAAATATATCAAGCAAAGCAGTGGTCCCAGAACCGACCCCTGGGGAACACCGCTGTTTACCTTCTGCTAGTCCGGAAGCAAAACTATTTTAAGAAAACCCAATGCACTTTTCTGTTGGTCAGGTAATGCCGCAAATGTTGCTCCACTGGAGTTTCATTCTCATCTCTCTACGTGGATAAGTACTAAAGTATGAATTTAAAAAAAATAAAATAAAAAAAATTGCTTCTAGCCAAGGCTCAATTTGCATTTGAGATGAGCAGAGACTGATCTCAAACCATGAAGTTCATTTTTCACATTGTCTTAGGATTTTTCCTCCTTGATGTACACTTGGTTCTTCCTCCCTTTAAAAGCATTTTTTTTTTTTTTTAATAAAGAGCAGGTACTCATTCCATGCAAGGACTTGCAGGAATGACTGCCATATTTCACAGCCAAGACAATACTAGTTAGGTGTGAAAACATTTTGAGCCACTCCATCCCAGCACATCAAAACCACACACAAATTGCACACATCATATTCACTCAAGTCTGCAAGTTAGTTACTGGTATCCTGACAGCAACATGCCACTATCTCAAATGCCAGTTATACCCAGCAATTTCCTGAGTAAATGAGAACCTGCTCATGTTTTC
Organism: Somniosus microcephalus; assembly: GCF_052327205.1. NCBI lineage: Eukaryota > Metazoa > Chordata > Chondrichthyes > Squaliformes > Somniosidae > Somniosus > Somniosus microcephalus. The sequence goes on from NC_140999.1 coordinate 10,248,294, forward strand.
TACCTATAGAATAATCATTGATTTACGGGATTTATTTATTCTCAAAACAAGCAAAACTAAAGCTGTTCTGCTCCAATTTCTCTGAATTAATTAACAATCTACCCAGTTTCAGAGGTGCAGTGCTTTACGGAAAGCCACAGGGCTTTCATTTATAAATCACAAAATTAAGTGTTCTGGAAAATTTAGCACTTAAATTTTATACCAATTGGATGGTATAGGCAACACTGCAACTGGTACAGCAAGTAGCAGTCTAGTTAAATATATTTACATACATTTATAGCACAGGATTTGACCTGTCACACCTGTGCTAATTTTCTGAAAGCTATCCACTTATTCTCATTTCCCTGCCCTTCCCCAAAGCGTTTTTCCCCCTCAGTATTGAATATCTGCAGTTTTAAAAATCATTTACATTTGGAATCTTTATTGAAAACAAACATTCCAATGGAAACAAATAATTTTGCCACATAAATTCTAATAGACAGGTAGAACAGGCTTCATACCTCCTCCCCCCCATAAGCACTATGACATAAACCCATCACCTAACCACTGCTGGGATGCAGATAGCACAAGATTCAAAATTATCCTAATTCAGTAAAAGAAAAATCAACACGTCAAGAACTTTTGAAATAAGCCAATAAAAGAAGTTACTAAATAATGACTGAAGCTGAAAGGTCATCTGTTAATTCTATTGCATTTAGCCAGTCCTTTACATAGAAACATAGAAGATAGGAGCAGGAGTAGGCCATTCGGCCCTTCGAGCCTGCTCCACCATTCAATGAGATCATGGCTGATCATCCAAATTCAGTACCCTGTCCCTGCCTTCTCCCCATATCCCTTGATCCCTTTAGCCTTAAGAAATATATCCAACTCTTTCTTGAATATATTTAATGAACTGGCCTCCACCGCCCTCTGTGGCAGAGAATTCCACAGGTTCACCACTCTGGGTGAAGAAATTCCTCCTCATTTCAGTCCTAAATGGCTTACCCCTTATCCTTAGACTATGACCCCTGGTTCTGGACTCCCCGGCCATCATAAACATCCTTCCTGCATCTAGTCTGTCCAGGCCTGACAGAATTTTATAAGTTTCGATGAGATCCCCTCTCAAATCTTCTAAACTCCAGTGAGTATAAGCCCAATCGACACAATCTCTCCTCATACGTCATTCCTGCCATCCCAGGCGTCAGCCTGGTGAATCTTCGCTGCACTCCCTCCATGGCAAGAACGTCCTTCCTCAGGTAAGGCGACCAAAACTGCACAGAGTACTCAAGGTGCGGTCTCACCAAGGCCCTGTACAACTGTAGCAAGACATCCTTGTTCCTGTACTCGAACCCTCTTGCTACGAAGGCCAACATACCATTTGCCTTCTTAACCGCCTGCTGCACCTGCATGCTTACCTTCAGCGACTGGTGCACAAGAACACCCAGGTCTCTTTGCACTTCCCCTTCTCCCAATCTATTGCCATTCAAATAATAATCTGTCTTCCTGTTTTTGCCACCAAAGTGGATAACCTCACATTTATCCACATTATAGTGCATTTGCCATGTTTCTGCCCAATCACCCAATCTGTCCAAATCATACATGAAACAATATTATTTTTACAAGGAAATGAACTCTGTAATCAAACATCTCATTTTAAGTACGCAGGGATAAACTTCAAAAGAACTCTCCCAAGGAGATTAAATAAATTAGGTATTCATAATACTCTAACATACATGACCTGTGGAAGGAATGGACTACATGGAGTTTTCTCGATCCATATTTTATGCTCAGCATGCTCCACTGCCAGGACTTTCCACTTCTGCACTCCGCAGCAGAATTATTTTCCTTGGAGTACAGAAGCTGCAAGTCTTGGATTTATATAGTGCCTTTCATGACCACCGGACATCCCAAAGCGCTTTACAACCAATGACGTACTTTTTGAAGTGTAGTGACTGTTGCAAAGTTGTAATGTAATAAAGTCACAATGACCATTTTGGCAAAGGAAAGAAAAACTGCAAGCAGTAAGAAAGGTTTATGGCACAAAGCCACATCAGGCCTGTAAGCAGTCTTAACTTCATGCATATTGTGCCGCACTCAATGGAAGAGATCAGCATCTAGAACTTAGAGCACAAGAGTCAGCACACATCAAAATGTACACTGGTTCAGGCTATTATGCTTTGGTCAAGACTACAGGGCAAAAGAACAGTTTCTCAGAAGCACAATTAAGTATTGCAACACCTTATTCTTGCCAGTGGTCAATAGTCATAATTTTTGGTAAGTAGTTTTATGCTATGGACATGTGCCGACAAGAAACTGGACTCAAATGAGTTTCGCCAAAAAAAAGGTAACTTTACAATTGTCAAAGAGAATACTTTCAGCTCATCAGTCTGGGCGAGACAGGAACTTAGGTCCCAGAGGTGAAAGAGTAGTATGAAGCCACTTACCTAAAAGATACTACTTTTTTTTTTTTTTTTAAGTTAAATGCGGACAATGAGGAGGTGGGAAATAATAGATTAAAGTAAAAGATACAGAACACTTAAGTTAACCTCAATTCTTCCCAACCAAATATGCCAGCATAAAATATAATTTACCTTCCTAAAAGATTCATAAAAAGTGATCAAGAGCATAAAAGAACTCAAATTGAATTTTCACTTGCAGTCACCTAATCACCTCTCAATTATTAGAGACTAAAATCACATTCTTAAACTTGCGTTGAGCCCAGTGTACAGTTATGTTGAATACATTGCCACGTTGAATAATTCATTGTGCAGTTTCATTTTTAAACTGTAGTTATCATACCTTGGCAGTCAGATTTACTTTCCTCAGATTAAACTACATTTTGGAAATGTACAGGAGACAAGGAGGTGCTGCAATTTGGACACAAATATTCTTCACATTTTCCAGAAAGTGAATTTTACTGATGGATCATTCCCAATGGTCTTAAACCAAACAGTTTCAACAATTCCAGGATGTTCTAATGACCAAACCCAATAACAAACTGGCCAAGTGAAACATTTGTCTTTACTTGGAGGATACAAAGAACAAAGTAACCTAATGGTTACACATCATACATATAAGTAGGGCAATCACAAGCAAGGATTTAGATATGTAAAGAACCAACTTGTCACAACACAGTATTGACAGGTGTAGGAAGGGGTTTACATTTGCTTCAATGTCACATATCTGAACTTATAACTGTATAACTTAATAGTACATTTCTTCAGTTTCATTGTCACTTTGGGATTCCCAACATGGAAGAAGCTGAGCACCATGTTGTGTGGTAAACCACTGTTTGTATTCCACTGTGTACATGCCTGGACATGCCTCGGCTGACTCCTCCCACAAGTCCTAGTATAAAGGTGACTGCTCCCCAGCCCTTTGTATTTCTGGACCGGTCGACCACTCGAGGCAGACCTTCATTCTTTTGTTAATAAAAGCCTTTAGTTACTCTCTTAACTCTGTCTTTTATGAGTAATTGATAGCGCATCAATTTTATTAACAAAATTTTTATAATGGAGAAGATCCTCACACCAGCATGCCTGGACTCATCCACCAAGTTTACTCACTGGCTTAAGTGTTTCAAAAAATTCCTGACCGCCTCCGCAGCAATCAAATCGGACGAGGACAAACTGGATGTCCTGACCTCCAAAGTGAACCACCGTGTGCACTCGGTCATCCAAGACGCGACCTCGTACGCGGACGCTATCAAGCTCCTCAAGGACCAGTACACGCGCCCAGTGAACGAAGTGTACGCCAGGCACCTTCTGGGGAGTCGTAAACAACAACCTGGGGAATCGACCGTGGAATACCTTCAGGCACTGTCTGTACTTGGCCGGGCCTGTGGTTGTAAGGGTGTAAAGGCCGCCGTGTACACAGAGGAACTTATCCGGGACGCTTTTGTAGCGGGCCACAGATCCAATTACACCCGACAGCGACTGTTGGAGCAGAGTGACCTCGACCTCAACAAGGCCTCTGAACTCACACTATCATTGGATGCAGCCTACCGGGGCATGGATGCCTACTCCTCTGCACCGTGGACACCGCGGGGAATGACAGCCTGGGACACGGTAGGACCGCCTCATAGCGCCGTGCCACCCCAGCCACACCCCAGCAACGGCCCAACTACCGCAGCAGTGTCCCAAGGCCAGACAGCAGTGCCCCAAGGCCAGAAATGCTACTTCTGTGGCCAGGCAAAACACCCCAGAGCGCGCTGCCCGGCGAAAAACACAATCTGCTCGGGCTGCGGGAAGAAGGGACACTACGCTAACGTCTGCAGGGCCAAAGCCACCCCGAACCCCAGCAGCGCCGCGTGTGGGCCATGCGGGCCGCCATCTTGGGCCTCCCCGGCCATGTGCGAACCACCGGTACAGCAGCCATTTTGGACGCCTCCAGCCACATGGGGATCTTGGACGCCACCATCTTGGACGACAGCCGGAACGCAGCAGGCCCCCAACACCGCCTCATCTGATACCCGCAGCGACACACCGACCCCTACGCTGGCATCCGTTACACTGGACCAAGCGAGACCGCACCAGCTGGCCAGTTCCACAATGGACATTAAGGTAAATGGCCACGATACAATCTGCCTTTTTGACTCTGGGAGCACGGAGAGCTTCATCCACCCCGACACGGTGCGGCGTTGCTCTCTCCTAGTCCTGCCTGCGCACCAGCGGATTTCTATGGCCTCCGAGTCCCAGTCGGCGGACATTGGCGGCTACTGCGTAGTGACACTCGTAGTAGACGGGACCGTGTACGATCATTTAAAACTTCTGGTCCTGCCCGACCTCCGCGCTGCCGTCCTGCTGGGGCTAGATTTTCAGTGCCACCTTAAAAGTGTTACGATGGCGTACGGTGGACCCCTACCCCCACTCACAGTCCGCAGCCAGCAGCTCCCAAATTGCCCGCCGCGCACCAGGTGCAACCTCTCCACACAGAGTCACCCCCCCCCCCCACTGTTTGCTAACCTCACCCCCGACTGTAAGCCCATCGCCACAAAGAGCAGGCGATACAGTGCCGGGGACAGGGTTTTCATCAAAACCGAAGTGGAGCGGCTCCTGAAGGAAGGGATTATTGAGGGCAGCACCAGCCCCTGGCGAGCCCAGGTTGTGGTCGTTAAGACCGGCGAGAAGCAGCGCCTGGTCATCGACTACAGCCAGACAATAAATCGCTACACCCTGCTGGACGCCTACCCGCTCCCCCGCATAGCTGATATGGTCAACCAGATCGCGCAGTACCGCGTCTTCTCAACCATTGACCTGAAATCAGCGTACCACCAGCTCCCTATCCGCCCTGAGGACCGCCAGTATACTGCCTTTGAGGCAAACGGCCGCCTCTACCACTTCCTTAGGGTTCCCTTTGGCGTCACCAACGGGGTCTCCGTCTTCCAAAGGGAGATGGACCGGATGGTAGATCAAAATGCGTTGCAGGCCACTTTCCCATATCTGGACAATGTGACCATCTGCGGCCGTGACTTGCAGGACCATGACGCAAACCTCGAAAAATTCCTCCGCACCGCCCAACTCCTGAACCTGACATATAACAAGGAGAAGTGCATATTCCGCACAAACCGCCTCGCCATCCTTGGCTGTGTTGTGGAACACGGAGTCATCGGCCCCGACCCCGACCGGATGCGTCCCCTTATGGAACTCCCACTGCCCCACAGCCTCAAGGCCCTGAAGAGGTGCCTAGGGTTTTTCTCCTATTATGCCCAGTGGGTCCCCTACTATGCGGACAAGGCCCATCCGCTGATCAAGTCCACCTCTTTTCTCTTGACGGCAGAGGCCCGCTTAGCCTTCCACCGTATCAAGGAAGACATTGCCAAAGCCACCATGCACGCAGTGGACGAATCCATCCCCTTCCAGGTGGAAAGCGATGCGTCCGACTTTGCCCTGGCCGCTACCCTCAATCAGGCGGGGAGACCCGTGGCCTTCTTTTCACGAACCCTCCAAGGCCCGGAGACCAGACACTCCGCTGTTGAGAAGGAGGCCCAGGCGATTGTGGGGGCTGTGCGTCATTGGAGGCACTACCTGGCCGGAAAACGATTTACCCTGCTCACTGACCAACGTTCAGTTGCTTTCATGTTTAACAACAAGCAGAGGGGCAAAATCAAAAATGACAAGATCTTGAGGTGGAGAATCGAACTTTCCACCTACAATTACGAGATCTTGTACCGGCCCGGGAAGCTCAATGAACCCCCGGATGCGCTATCGCGTGGCACCTGCGCCAGCGCACAGATCGATAGACTGCAGGCCCTCCACAATGACCTCTGCCACCCGGGGGTCACCAGGTTCTTCCACTTCATCAAGGCCCGCAACCTGCCTTACTCTATTGAGGAGGTCAGGACCATGACCAGGAACTGCCAAGTCTGCGCTGAGTGCAAACCGCACTTTTATAGACCAGACAGGGCCCACCTGATAAAAGCCACTCGCCCCTTCGCGTTGATTTTAAAGGGCCTCTCCCTTCCTCCGACCGCAATGTGTACTTCCTCAATATTATTGACGAGTACTCCCGTTTCCCGTTCGCCATCCCCTGCCCGGACATGACCAGTGCCACGGTCATTAAATGTCTGAACGACCTCTTCACCCTGTTCGGTTTCCCCAGCTATATCCATAGCGACCGGGGCTCATCGTTTATGAGCGACGAACTCCGTCAGTACCTGCTAACTAGGGGTATTGCCACAAGCAGGACCACCAGTTACAACCCCCGGGGGAACGGACAGGTGGAAAGAGAAAATGCGACAGTTTGGAAGGCCGCCCTGCTAGCCTTAAAGTCTAGGGGCCTTCCAACCTCCCGCTGGCAGGATGTGCTCCCCGATGCGCTCCACTCTATTCGGTCACTGCTCTGCACTGCCACTAACGCCACCCCTCATGAGAAAATGTTTGTCTTCCCAAGGAAGTCCACATCGGGGACATCGCTACCGCCATGGCTGACGTCCCCAGGGCCGGTCCTACTGAGAAGGCACGTGAGGACCCATAAAACGGACCCCCTGGTCGAGAGGGTCGACCTCCTCCACGCCAACCCCCAGTATGCTTACATTGCATACCCGGACGGGCAGGAGGACACAGTCTCCATAAGAGACCTTGCACCCTCGGGGGCCGCAGTAACCCACTACTCACTACCACCCCCCCCCCCACGATCCGATATCCAGCCCCAGCAGACGGCAGGCCTGGGCCCCGCGACCCGCTCGACACCTACGAGGACGACATGCCTGTGCCACAGCCCACGCAGGACTCGACGCCGGAAGCTCCACTACCCCTGCCGTCGCCACGCCGATCACAGCGGCAGACAAGACCTCCGGAGAGACTCCAATACACTAACTTTTAATACACTTCACCCCGCCGGACTCAATTTTAAACAAGGGGTGAATGTGGTAAACCACTGTTTGTATTCCACTGTGTACATGCCTGGACATGCCTCGGCTGACTCCTCCCACAAGTCCTAGTATAAAGGTGACTGCTCCCCAGCCCTTTGTATTTCTGGACCGGTCGACCACTCGAGGCAGACCTTCATTCTTTTGTTAATAAAAGCCTTTAGTTACTCTCTTAACTCTGTCTTTTATGAGTAATTGATAGCGCATCATGTTGCAACAATGTAGTGCAACAGAATCTCACTCCAGGATTTTACTTTTCTCATCCCTTTTTTTCCCCCTCCCTCCCACACTAAGCTCCATCTCAGCTGAGTCACTGTAAGGCCACTGGTACACTTTGAACCTGGTTCAAAATAGCAATGGAGGAAGTCTGGGAGCAGGTCGCCCACCTCTTTCCCCCCTCCCCAGGCAGTTATGGGCAAGAGAAAGAGAGGGGGAAAGCCATGGAATGACAATGTTGAACAGTTAATTAATACCTAGTTTACTTTAGGAAGTAGGCGCAAGTTACAGCCAAGTTTGTCTGCATAAACACAACAAGCCCTTTAACAGAAGTTTCAAACAGCAAATAGTTAATTCCACTAAATTTTCTGGCCGTGTGCCTTTAAATACTGCCAGTGTTCCGCTCGACAACATTTCAGCACAGAACTTCTGCCGCTGCAGATTTAGATTTATTCCAGACTGGTACTGCAATCTGTCTGACTCGTACGTAGACTTCTATTGTATGGAAAATTCAGAGTCTTGTCAGCAAATGGGCTTGAATTGCCACCAGTCATTACACAATTTTGTGGACTTCTGAGCACAACCATCAACATTAGTGCACTAAAGTATAAACTTTGACTCATAAAACAGCAATTGCAAACCAGAAATGAAGAAATTCAGGAGAAAAACTTAGCATGCTAGTTAAAAATGTTTTGTTAAATAAAACAAGTTATACAAGAGCTTGTGTCAATTGCTCTCCCATACATGGACCCCACATGGAAGCAACTGATACAACTAAATTTCAAAATACAGTTTAAAAGGTTGGCTACAGTTACAGACATACAAAAAGGGAAGCAGAAAGTAGTCACAGGAATTCATCCCAGCTGCCAGTCTGGGGTCTCTAGACAGGATAGAACCAGACAGTCTCACCCCACAGCAAGGTCAAAAACTCTTAGCCAAGCCAGAGTGATAAGACACAATAAATTACAAAGCCATCTGCTTCCCACTCACCTGCCCTGAAGAGTTTGTGGTCATTATGATTCATTACCATACAATACATTTACCCCTAATTTATCTGGAAGCTATAGAGAACAGTATGGCCTTGAGTCCAGAGTTTTCTTGGCTGTTGTCCACATACTCTGAAGTTTGGTCAACACTTTAAGCTTGGTCCCCATTAGAATTTCTATTCTCAGCCAGGTGCTAATGAAATATGGGTACTCAAATGATATGAGAGAATGCCATTAAAAAATCAATCCAAATAGAAATCCCAATTAGCATTTGACTCAAAATTTTCAAATCAGTAATTGAACCAATTGCACTCTATGGCAGTGAGGCGTGGGGACCGCTAACACAACAAGAATTTGCAAAATGGGACAAACACCCAATTGAGATCCTACATGCAGAATTCTGTAAAAGTATCCTCCGGACTCAAAGGAAAACCGTAAACAATGCATGCAGGGCAGAACTAGGCCAATATCCATTAATAATCACTATCCAAAAGAGCCACCAAATTTTGGAAACACCTAGAAATGAGCAACCCCCAATGCTATCATTACGAAGCCCTGAAATGCCAAGAGAGGACCATAAAGAAGAATACCCTCAGTCAACTAGTCCTGGGACTCAGTGAAGTAACTAACAATAACCAGCCCCAGGACAGTGACAGCGTAACACAAAGAATTCGACCCAACACAATCGTCGCTAAGCAAAAGGAAAAATATCTGTCATATTGGGCAGAAACAACAAAAACCCAAAGCAAACTCAATTGCTACTTGGCCCTAAACAGACAATACAACATGGCTGATTACCTGACCATGGTAAAGGATAGCAAACTGAGAAAAACTTTGACAATGTACAGACTTAGTGAACATAACCTGGCGATCGAAAAAGGTAGACACAGGCAGACCCGGCTACCAAGAGAGGACAGGATATGCTCTCACTGCAGTCAGGGAGTGGTGAAGACAGAGATGCACTTCCTCACAGCTTGTAGAAAATATCAGGGCATAAGGGAGAATTTCTACCCAAAATTCACAAAAATATGCCCGGAATTCAGAAATTTGAATGACGACCAAAAACTCCCATACCTACTAGGGGAAAGAGAGAAATTGTGTAACACTAGCGGCACACTATGTTACAGCTTGCCATAAACAGAGGGACAACCACTAAATGTAAGAAAAGAGTATATATAAATTATATGAAAGTATATTTATACACTCAGGGATATATCTGTTTATACACTGTATGGATAGATCTGTATTCTTGTGAACAAACATGAATGTTTTTCGATGCTTTGGCAACATAAGATGTAACTTGTCATGCCAATAAAGCGATTTGAATTGAATTGAATGAAACTGACATGCTATACAAGACAGTCTGTTGCTCTTATTTACTTCAGTTGCACAAAGACATAATAAATAAAACAAAGACATCAAACTATGTCATCTTAAATCAATTCACAATTAAGATTGTTGCACTTTTAGCACTACAAGAGTAGGGGCAAGGGGGGAAATGTTGTGTGTTAACTCCTGCTGGGAAATGCACACATGTGCATCAGTTGGGAACAGGATCAGGCTGTGATCCCAACCATAGCCAAATAGTAGAACATTCACTGCCTAGACTCATACAAGAAAAGTCACGCAGTCACAGTACTGGATGGCTACTAGCACCTTTAGAAAAATACTTAGTGACAAAATTGAAATACTTGTGTGTGTCTAGTCTTTCCTGTCTACAGTGCCTTTAAATCTAGTCACAATACACAAAGTTTTTGAAAGGAACTATAGCCATAATATAGTCTCAAACTCAGCTTGATACAAATGTTTCAAGTTTAGTTCAATTGTCTGTAAAGCTAAGCAAGGAGCCAAGCTTTCAAACAAACACAAACAGTACATTTGTTCAGTTATATGTATAATAACAGACACTTATTTTTTTCAATGTGGCAAAGATATTCAAAAATACAGCAAGGTCCAGTAACTGTTTTGGGGATATTTAAAAAGAGCAGAGCCAAGCAAAATTGAGAGAATCAGCTCGATATTGTCCAGAGAATGCTCCAACCATGCACCAGCTCTCTGAAGTAAAAGAAACAGATAGACACACGTCCTGCTTTTCAGTGAGTCAGGACATGTGGCATAACAAGAGTGCTATGCCATGTAATGGACAACATATTAGGGCCACTGACTTACCATGATTAAATACTGTATGTGTAATTGGAATTTAAATAGGTTCTACTGTAGATACACACTTCTTCCTCAAAATAAATCCACAAAAAATTTAACAAAATCTGAAGTTGTGATGCTCGATAGCCACTGAAGACTAGAGATATCCTATAGGATAATTTCAGTAGCTACAAGCAATTAACAGAAAGGTTATCTTGATAGCTCTCTTGGGCGTGCAACCAAAAGCTTTAGATGTTAAGACTAGTGAAGATAGTCTCAAAAGCAAAGGGGGTTGGGATTCAGCTAGGTCACTCATCTTAGATACAAAATGTCTAGAGTGAGTAGTAAAGGGCCAAGACAACCTACTTCCACCTCCGTATCACTACTCAACTCAGTCCTGCCTCAGCTCGTCTGCTGCTGAAACCCTCATCCATGCTTATGTTACCTCCAGACTGGTCTATTCCAATGCTCTCCTGCCAGCCTCCCATCTTCCACCCTACATAACGGTGAGCTCATCCAAAACTTCACTGCCCGTATCCTAACTTGCACCAAGTCCCGTTCATCCATCGTCCCTGTGCTCACTGACCTATATTGACTCTCGGTCCAACAATGCTTCCATTTTAAAATTCTCATTCTAGTTAGCAAATTCCTCCATGACCTCACTACTCCTCCAGTACTATAACCCTCCGAGGGCTCTGTGCTCCTCCAATTCTGGCCTTTTGCACATCCCTGATTTTAATTGCTCTGCCATTGGCTGCCTACACCCCAATTCCCTTCCTAAACCTCTCCACTTCTCTCTCCTCCTTAAAGACGCTCTTTAAAACCTACCTCTTCCACCAAGCTTTTGATCAACTATCACAGCCACATATCTTTCCTCAGCAACTGTCTCCGGCTCCAACTTACTCCACGTGGATTCCAACTAAAATTCTACCCTTCATGTTTTGGTACACCCAGGACTACAGATATCTCCAAGCTATTCAGCGTTCCTCGAACCACTGCTCTCGCCGTATCCTGAGATCCACCCTGAATGCCATGTGCCGCCACATGAACACTCTCGACCTCTCTTCAGCAGCACCGACTCACTATCTCAATGCTGTCCTGGTCCGCAGTTCCATTTCATCCTTCACCTCATCCAGCGCTTTAACAAAAAACTTTTTTTCTTCCTTTCAGGTGTCAAGGATCGCAAGCTTCAACAACTCTTGGACATCAACACCCCTCCAGAACCTTCGTCCCCTTCACTTTCCTCTGACCCCATCCCTTCTTCCAATCTCACCCCCTGCCGTGTTTTCACTATCCTATTTGACCTTCCCCTCTCTGACCCCGAACGATCAGTCCTCAGCAAAGGCCTGAGCTTCATCCCCTTACGCCCCCATCTCAATGAATTTCGAGCTCGGCACGACGCCGAGCTCTTTTTCCGCCGTCTTCGTGCCCACTTCTTTAGCCAGGAGTTTTCCCCCCGCACAGCTGACCCTTTCTCCCGTTTTCAGAATTCTCGTTCTACCTGGACCCCTCCCTCTGGCCTCTTAACCGCTCTAGATCTTATCATGGCAAACTGCCGGCGTGACATTGGCCATCTCAACATCTCTGCTCCCCTCACTCACTCCAACCTACCTCCCTCTGAACTTGCAGCACTCCGCGCTCTCAGGTCCAACCCCAACATTGTCATTAAACCTGCTGACAAGGGTTGTGCTGTTGTTGTTTGGCGAACCGACCTCTACCTAGTGGAGGCTGAACGCCAACTCTCCGACACCTCCTCCTACCTCCGCCTGGACCATGACCCCACTACTGAACATCAAGCCACCATTTCCAAGACCGTCACTGACCTCATCTCCTCTGGAGATCTTCCCTCCACGGCCGCCAACCTCAGTTCCCCAACCCCGCACAGCCCGCTTCTACCTCCTTCAAGATCCACAAACAGGACTGCCCTGGTAGACCCATCATTTCAGCCTGTTCTTGTCCCATGGAACTTATCTCTTCCTATCTCAATTCTATTTTTTCTCCTTGTCCAGTCTCGTCCCACCTACATCCGCGACTCTTGCGACTCCCTCCGCCACGTCAACAGTTTCCAGTTTCCTGGCCCCAACCATCTCCTTTTCACTATGGACATCCAATCCCTCTACACCTCCATCCCCCACCAGGATGGCCTGAGGGCACTCCGCTTCTTCCTTGAACAGAGGTCCAACCAGTCCCCATCCACCACCACCCTTCTCGCCTGGCTGAACTTGTTCTCACATTGAACAACTTCTCCTTTGACTCCACTCACTTCCTCCAAATTAAAGGTGTTACTATGGGAACCCGCATGGGTCCTAGCTATGCCTGCCCTTTCATGGGATATGTGGAACACTCTGTTCCAGTCCTACTCAGGTCCCCTCCCTCATCTCTTTTTCCGGTACATTGATGACTATCGGTGCTGGTTCCTGCTCTCGCCCTGAAGTAGAAAATGTCATTCGCTTTGCTTCCAATTTCCACCCTTCCCTCACCTTCACATGGTCTATCTCCGACTCTTCCCTTCCCTGACTTCTCTGTCTCCATCTCTGGGAATAGGCTATTGACAAACATTCACTACAAGCCCACTGACTCCCACAGATACCTGGGCTACACTTCCTCCCACCCCGCTGCCTGTAAGGACTATTCCATTCTCCCAGTTTCTCCATCGCCGCCACATCTGCTCTGACGATGCCACCTTCCATACTAGTGCTTCCGACATGTCTTCCTTTTTCCTCAACTGAGGATTCCCCACTACTGTGGTTGACACGGCCCTTGACCGTGTCTGTTCTATTTCCCGCACTTCTGCTCTCGCCCCTTCCCCTCCCGGAACCACAATAGGGTTCCTCTTGTCCGCAGCTTTCACCCCACCAGCTTCCACATTCAACGGATCATCCACCGCCATCTCCAGCGTGATCCCACCACCAAACACATCTTCCCCTCACCTCCCCTTTCAGCACTCCGAAGGGATTGCTCCCTCCGCGACACCCTGGTCCACTCCTCTATCACCCCTTCCACCTTCCCATGCAAGCGCAGGAGATGCAACACATGCCCTTTTACCTCCTCCCTTCCCACTGTCCAGGGCCCCAAACACTCCTTCCAGGTGAAACAGCGATTTACTTGTACTTCTTGCAATTTAGTATACTGTATTCGCTGCTCAAGACGTGGACTCCTCTACATTGGGGAGACCAAATGCAGATTGGGTGACAACACCTCCGTTCAGTCAGTAAGGGGGACCCCGAGCTTCCAGTCGCCTGTCACTAATTCTTCGCTCCACTCCCACTCAGACCTCACCGTCCTTGGCCTCTTACACTGTTCCTCGAGCTTGCGTTAAGCTTCATTGGAACAGCACCTCATCTTTCGATTAGGCACTATACAGCCTTCTGAACTCAACATCGAGTTCAACAATTTCAGACCATAACCTCTACCCCATCTTTTTTTCCATTTCCCCCCCCCCCCTCTCTCACATGGCAGCTGTCTTTCATTCTGCCATCGCCATTCACACATCTAGAGCCAGCTTTTGTTCCTTAACTTGCCCCATTACCATCTCCTTTTGCCTTGCACCATCATCCCTTTTGTCTCAATCTCTCCTGCCTTCCACCCCATCACAGACCCTCCCTTTTGTTCTTTCCTCCCCTCTTTCCCTGCCCCTACACTTGCGCAAAAACCGGTTCCATCTCCAGCTTTTTCCAGTTCTAACGAAGGGTCATCAACCAGAAACATTAACTCTGTTTCTCTCTCCACAGATGCTGCCTGACCTGCTGAGTATTTCCAGCATTTTCTGTTTTTGTTTCAGATTTCCAGCAACCGTAATATTTTGCTTTTGTATCCCAATATCTTGTTATGTGGCTCGGTGTCAAATTTTGTTTGACGACGCTGCTGTGAAGCGCATTGGGACGTTTTAGTACATTAAATTGTTGTTGACCCAGAATTGTTAGTCAACAGCTTCATGGGGAAGAATTGCAGGGGGGGGGGGGGGGGGGGGAGGAAAGAGAGAACAATTATTTTTAAAAGAAACAAAAGGATCATTGCATGTGAACTTTTTACATCTGTTCCCAGCTGTAACCCCAAGCCCAGAACAATGGCTCTCACAGCTAGGTAAAATATCCATGGTTGACTAATTTTTTCGTCATGCATCTCATCTGACCACATTTCAGAGCCACCATTTCAACTTAGCTTTGCTGCAATTCGATATTTAAAAAAATCTAAAGACACTATGCAAGTTTACATGAAGAAAACCTGCTTGAAAAGGGAACCAAAAACGATCAACATACAGACCTGTACTATAGTTCACCATCTTCAAGGAGAGAAAATCAGATGGAACACAAAATCAACTGCAGATCATTACTCAAGAAACCTGCAGTGGTTCAAATAAGTCCTACAGCATTATAAAGTGGTGGAACATAGATTCAGGTGGGGGTTGGGGGGGGAAGAAAGAGGGAAAGAGAAAAAAAAGTGGCCATTGCAATCCAGCAAAGAGTTAACACTTTCAACAGAAGGGGGGAAGGAGAAAAAATTGTTCAACAAAAGAAAAGTACGATATGAAAAATAAAACTTGCACTATATCTGTATAATGCAAGTTTTACACTTGTGTATTACAACACGAAAGTCAGAAACTGTACCATGGAGACAAAAAGGTCAATGAAAAAAAATTAAAGAACCATTTGTAATATTCTAGATTTAATTTCCTAGAAGTGGCGTTGGGTTACATTCAACAGTCAGACCTAAATTAAAACTATTTTTAAGCAACAAAAAGGATTTGTGCTAGAATTTGTCTAAATCAAGAAGTTGAACAGTACTTACCCCTCTGTTCAGCATTATCCTTGGATGGAGCACAAGATAGGCAATTTTGCACCAATTTCACAACTGAGGATAGAAACATAGAAACTAGGAGCAGGAATGGGCCATTCAGCCCTTCGAGCATGCTCCGCCATTCAACGAGATCATGGCTGATCATCCAAACCCTAGCACCCGGTCCCTACACCGACAGTCATCCCACCCAAGCCCTATCCCCGTAACCCCACGTATTTAATCCCCCCTAACACTAAGGGCCAATTTTTATCCTGGCCAATCAACCTAACCCGCACATCTTTGTTTTTCAGGGATATGGCCATTAAGGTTTATTTTTTTACATGTAATACATACACAATACCATTGCTGTTCAGTAACAGCAGCATTGCTAAGAACACAGCAGTGGGATGAATCATTCTGGTCCTCACAATTCACCCCAAACATGGATAAGTCATTCAGTTTAATAAAATCTCCTCACTTGATTACAGAGTTGGATTACAGAATTATTAGCTGATTTCCTATGGCATTGCTCACAAGTAGTTCAGGGCGCAGGAAAGGTTGCAAAAGAGTTAGTAGGGTTAGATGAATGGGGTTTGAGGATAGGCACAGTCAGAGAACAGCTGGGGAGCAACAATAGGTAAGCTGACCAATGCAGCATGTCATTCGGGGTCTATCTTAAGGATAACAAAAACCAGCGGTTGCCCAGGGAACAATAGTAAAATTGTCCACTTCAGCACACAGTAACAAGCAGGAATTCTTATTTATATAAGAAAAAAGGTAAAAAAAATTAAAAATGGCAAAAATAAAAGAATGACTGTCTTTCTTGTGGGGCTTCAACTGCCTCATTGTGTTGAATTACTATAATGGACAGTGTCTTTACCTACCAGGTCATCAGGAAAGTTACACAGTTTTCAAGTGCTATTTTTTTTTTTTAATTAAGAATTTGCTACTTATTCACTTTTTTTTTTAAGTACCTGGATAGCCTATATCAACCATCAATAATTCAAGACTTACTACAATATTGCTACTCTGACATTACATACACATACATACAAATATAATTGAATGCTATGCAAATGAAGCAGTTAAAAAAGTTCTCAATTTTACAGTTTTGCTCTTCAATTTACTGCTGTCCCTATAATCAGTTATAATTAACACAGAATGTACTAAGACCATGTAAACATGAATGCAGTTGTCTAGTGTTACAAATCAAAAAAAAGAGATCAAGACCTAGCAGTAAGCAAAGCTCAAATGGTTTAGTAATGTAGTTCCAATCATGAAAAATTATACTTGTAAATTATTCTGTCTAAAATTTTGAACATTCTTTAAAAAAAGACAGGACATCAATGTCTAGCTAGGATATCAATGCTGATAGTAGCAGGTCCGTGACAATACACACAGATTATTAGTACTTATTATATTAATGATTGATACAGGAAAATACAGTTTATATACATAATATGCACAACATGGAGCAAACTACAAGTTGAAGAATATCAAGTTTCATCTAGCAAACAGTTGACATGGACCTCTTGTGGTTTACATGAAGCATTTGAATACCAAGATTAGGTTATGGTTACAACTTGATAGCATATATACAGTTTCTCCTCAGTTCTGAAGGTACTGACTCCAGTAGCCCACTGGTACCTCACCCAAGTTACTATTCTTGGCAGGTTATTACACCTCGCCCAATGGCCACACACGCACACTTCCCAACAAAAAGGTCATGCGTACAGCAACCCAGAATGGGGAAAAGTGGCTGATTTTTCCTCTCACTAGCCCAGCCAGCGTCACTGATGCCAATTGTTGCACCCAACAGCTATGCCAACTAAGATCAGCTAATTCAGGACAGACCAAGAGCCAAACCTTGCTCAGTGCTTCACCGAGTAGTGTCTTTAAGCGCTTTGGGATGGTTTACTACATAAAAAAAGGTGCTATATAAATACAAGTTGCTGATGATCATCTGCCAGGCCAGTTAGGGAGCTACATGCAGCTTTTAAAAAAAGTTTTTAAATTTTTTTTTTATTTCAGTGCTCATCACTTTTTTTTTTCTAGTTTCAGTGCAAAGCCCAAGGATGTTCACAGAAGTGCATTATACTCTTCTGTGACATTGCTATAGCAAATTTATCAGAAAATCATTTTCTGCAGATGACAGAGGGAATTCCTTACACAGGGCTGATTGCACACAAGACACAGTCTGCAGTGGGTTTCAAGTCAGTCACTCATTTAGGATCCTCGGTGACATTTTGCACCTTGAAGCACAATATATCGACAAACTGAGATTTACCATTTTTGCCAACAGGGCATCATGCAAATAGCAATGGTCAGTGGGATCCTGCAACTGAACCACACAAATGGACAAGCAACATTCTAGATTTACAAATAATTTAATAATCTTAATAATCACGAAGGTTGCTTCTACTCCTGTCACCAGTATTGTAGCTGTTGTCAATGACAATTCCGTGTACTATAAATTTAAAAATCAAATCCATACAAAACTGTACAATCCTCTTACAATACTGTAAGAATTTCACTTTACCCTAAGCCCACTATTTTAGTATTAGCACACTGATGCAGCATCTCAGTTTTGTGCGTGCCTCCCTACTGTAACATGGCAATGCATTTGGATAATAAACACCTTAAATGCACATAAAACCTTTCCAAGAACAAGAAGCTACACGAAGTGCAATTGTACGCAAAATGCAAGTGCGGTGCCTGCTGTAATTTTACAGCTAAAACAAATGCAACAGCCTGCAGAAATACATCTAATAAAATAGTATAGAAGGACCGTCCCGTGGCTTGCTTACTGGCTCGGCCCCGTCTCTGCCTTCACACACAACAGCACCGGAGTTAGAATGGGCTCTGACAGAAGGCACCAAGTGGCGGCGGATGCCCAAGCCCAGCGGCCATTACAGGACCCTCGCCACCCCCGCACTCTGCAAATAGCGTTTATTTAATAATCCCTATTGCACGCCTCAAGAATTAAGGGGGAAGGGGGGGGGGGACAATCCAATTGAAAATAACTAACCCCAGGGTGTCCTTCATACCACACCCCACTCCACTCCACCCTCCGTCTCGTTCAATGGCCTCCCTCTCCCTCTCTCACTGAAATCAGTCTTCACACGGACAGCTCTCTCTTTCTTTCCCCGTCTCCCCTCTTCGGCAAATGGCGCCCAATACCCGCTGCCCCTCCCCCAAACCCCACACCAACCGCCACTTGCCCCGCGCGCACTCACCCCTTGGGTTTAAACGCCCGCACGAGAAGCCAGCCGACAGCCAAGCCGAGCCAGCCAATCTTCACACCGGAAAACTCTCCGCCCCGCCCCGCCCTCATCTGACCGACAAGCGGGCTGACCAATCACAATGCCGGAAAGCTTCCACCCGCCCCCCCCGGGCGCGACCAATGACCACGCAGCTGGGAGGCGGGGCTTCACAGGCGCCAGCCGTTGAGGTTCGGCCGAGTCGGAGACCATGACGTCACATATAACGGGATTGACATGGTCTTTAACCAATCACAATTGCCAATTGTCCCGTTGCTGTGTCTGGAAGAGACAAATCACAGTAGGGAGCTGAGGCGGGACTGCAATGGTTCCTTTCTGATGCATGGAAGTGGAGATTGCAAGCAATAGAAAAATAGTACAACTGTCAGTTCTTTTGGTAATATGCAAATGGTATATTATTTGGGGAATGTATTCTTTGGGGAATTTTCTTTCTTTGGGAAATTTGTGCATCTAGACAGTGCCAGTAAGCAGTAGAAAGAAAAAAAACTTGCATTTATATAGCGCCTTTCACTACCTCAGGACGTCCCAAAGCGCTTTTCAACCAATGAAGTACTTTTTGAAGTGCAGTAGCCCTGCCACCTTCAACGATTTATGCACACATACCCCTAAGTCTCTCTGTACACGCACCCCCTTTAGGATTGTACCCTTTAGTTTATATGTCCTCTCCTCATTCTACCAAAATGCATCACTTCACACTTTTCTGCATTAAATTTCATCTGCCACATATCTGCCCATTTCACCAGCCTGTCTATGTTTTTTTTAATTCATTTTCTGGGATGTGGGCACTGCTGACAAGGCCAGCATTTATTGCCCATCCCTAATTGCCCTATGTCTTCCTGAAGTCTATCACTCTCCTCCTCACTGTTCACTATACTTCCAAGTTTTGTGTCAGTTGCAAATTTTGAAATTGTGCCCTGTACACCCACATCCAAGGCATTAATATATATCAAGAAAAGCAGTGGTCCCAGAACTGACCCCTGGGGAACACCATTGTATACCTCCCTCCAGTCCGAAAAACAACAGTTCACTACTATTCTCTGTTTCCTGTCACTTAGCCAATTTCGTATCCAGGCTGCCACTGTCCCTTTTATTCCATGGGCTTCAATTTTGCTGGCAAGCCTATTATATGGCACTTTGTCGAACGCCTTTTGGAAATCCATGTACACCACATCAACCTCATTACCCTCATCAACCCTCTCTGCTATCTCATCAAAAAACTCGATCAAGTTAGTTAAACACGATTTGCCTTTAACAAATCCGTGCTGGCTTTCCTTAATTAATCCACACCTATCCAAGTGACTGTTGATTTTGTCCCTGATTACTGTTTCTAAAAGCTTCCCCACTACTGAGGTTAAACTGACTGGCCTGGGTTTATCTTCACACCCTTTTTTGAACAATGGTGTAACATTTGCAATTCTCCAGTCCTCTTGCACCACCCCTGTATCTATGGAGGATTGGAATATTATGACCAGTACCTCCGCGATTTCCGCCCTCAATTCCCTCAGCATCCTAGGATGCATCCCATCCGCTCCTGGTGATTTATCTACTTTAAATACAGCCAGCCCTTCTTATACCTCTTTATCAATTTTTATCCTATCAAGTGTCTCCACTACCTCCTCCTTCACTATGCCTATGGCAGCATCCTCTTCCTTGGTGAAGACAGATGCAAAGTACTCATTTAGTACCTCGGCCATACCCTCTGCCTCCATGCATATGTCTCCTTTTTGGTCCCTAATCAGCCCCACTGTAGGATAGATTCCTTCCCCCAATGGTAAAAATATTGGATTATGAAATATAAAAACCCAGAACTGCAGAGCCCGCAAAAAGGACTCAGCAATAAAGGGTTAATTCAAACATTGCAGCCGAAACTACGACTGGATCACAATCTAAAAACTGAACAAGAACATTTGCATATTCATGTACCTTAAGGGGTTACATTGTTCACCTTAGACCATGGCCCCCGAATATCTAGTATCAGTGCAGGCCTAGACTATGGGTCGGGCCTTGAACTTTTTGAATACAAATGCTAACAGAAACCAACAACTTCGCATATGCAGTCACTTTGAGAAGGTTGCATTGTCAGAAAGGTATCTCTAATCAATGGACAATACGAGGGACAATTCACATTTTGAAACAGCCATCGTATGCTCAAGAGGGGGCCAGGAAATGTGTGTCAAGATACTGCAAGTTGGTTTTGGTTTAAAGTAAGATCACTTCGAAGACAGCGTGGGGGAAGACAACGGCAGAGCAGCGAACAGAAAGATTCGGGCCTACAATCAACTCCAAGAGACAGCCGATCGGGAGCGGTGATTGTATGTTTCAGTCAATTCTTAGCGGGGGCTTTTATGATTGAGTCTGAGTAAGTTTGTGAGTTTCAGTCAGACCACAATAAAGGCTTTGTGATTGAGTCTGGGTAACTTTATATGTAACAGTCAAATCGCGGACGGGTTTAACTGTGTCATATTGTGTCAATACAAATGACCCTTGCATAGGGGTTTGTATTTTGGGGTTGTTAGCCTGATATAAATCGTAGGGATTTATACTGGGGAAGTAATTGTGTGTGTGTGTGTGTGTTCAATAAACAAACGAATAAAAGGTTGAGCCAAAACCTTGTGCCGTGTGTATTTTGTTCTAATAAATCCTCTCGTCCAAGAACTGTGTGTAACAGGGGACCAGTATCGGAGAAAACCCCTTACACCACCCCTCCTCTTACTACCCTTTTACTATTTTATGCCTATAGAAGACTTTTGGATTACCTTTTATGTTGGCTGCCATTCTATTCTCATATCCTCCCTTGCCCCTTTTATTTTCTTTTTCACTTCTCCTCTGACTTTTCTATATATAGCCTGATTCTTAGATGTATTTGCAACCTGACATCTGTCATACATGTTCTTTTTCTGCTTCATCATATTCTCTATCTGTTTCATCATCCAGGGAGCTCTGATTTTAGTTGCCCTGCCTTTCTCCCTCGTGGGAATGTACCTCGAGTGTACCCAAACTATTTCCTCTTTAAAGGCAACCTATTGGTCCACTACAGTTTTGCCTGCCAATCTTTGATTCCAGTTTAGCCGGGCCAGATCTGTTCTCATCCCACTGAAATTGGCCTTCCCCCAGTTAAACATTTTTAATCTAGATTGCTCCCTGTCCTTTTCCATAGCTAATTTAAACCTTATGATATTATGATCACCGTTAGGGTTTATTTCTAGAGGGATAGAATTGAAAAGTAGAGAAGTTATGCTAAACTTGTATCGAACCTTGGTTAGACCACACTTGGAGTACTGTGTACAGTTCTGGTTGCCATATTATAAAAAAGGATATAGTGGCTTTGGAAATGGTGCAAAAAAGATTTACAAGGCTGATACTAGAAATGCGAAGTTATATCTATCAGGAAAGGATGAACAGGCTGGGTCTCTTTTCTCTTGAAAAGAGAAGGCTGAGGGGTGACCTAATAGAGGTCTTTAAAATTATGAAAGGTTTTGATAGAGTGGATACAGAGAGAGTGTTTCCGCTTGTGGGGGAGAGCAAAAGTAGAATCAATATAAGATATTCACCAATAAATCAAATAGGGAATTCAGAAAAAACTTCTTTACCCAGAGAGTGGTGAGAATATGGAACTCGCTACCACAGGGAGTGGTTGAGGCGAATAGTATAGATGGATTTAAGGGGAGGATAGATCAGGGAGAAGGGAATAGAGGGTTATGATGATAGAGTTAGATGAGGAAGGAGGCTCGAGTGGAGCATAAACGCCTGTTTCTGTGCCGTAAATCCTATGTAATTCTATGTATTTGTTTCAATCATTTGTGTATTGAAATGGTGTGGTGGCGTGCTGCATTGCAGCTCTGCTGACGGCCGTAGAGAAGTAAGATATGGGTTTGCACCAGTAATTCCCCACAGGATACATTACTGTTCACAGGAGTACTTTCATGTGAGATCCTGAGCAGAAGACAGGTGTTCCTCCACAAGCAGAGACGGAAAGTTGAAGTGAAAACATCCTCAAGACACGTGGTATTTCCTAGCAGCAGATTTCAGAGTGTCACAGATGTAGGTCACCTGCGTATCCTTTTAGTTTGTTTTGCAAGCCACTGGGAGACAAAACAAGGGTAAGGAGAGGAAAAATCAATGCCATTAGAAAATACTGTAGATACATGTTAAGAAAGAAAGAACTTGCATTTATATGGCGCCTTTCATGACCTCAGGACGTCCTAAAGCACTTCGCAGCCAATGAAGGACTCTTGAAGGGTAGTCACTGTCTATGTTCCCTG
Organism: Somniosus microcephalus; assembly: GCF_052327205.1. NCBI lineage: Eukaryota > Metazoa > Chordata > Chondrichthyes > Squaliformes > Somniosidae > Somniosus > Somniosus microcephalus. The sequence goes on from NC_140999.1 coordinate 10,271,305, forward strand.
TCATTTATTTTGGTCCTGCGCGTCCCCTTTAAGTGACTGCACGGGCCATTCAAAATACTGCGCATACGCGGTTTTTACATCATAATCATAATCATAATCAACTTTATTGTCATTGTTAGTGCACAAGTGCAGTACAACAAAATGTAGGCTTGCGGCTCCCGAGAGTGTACATTTAGATTAAGACATTTAAACATTCAACATTCATTTGGCTTGTAATACATTAACATAAACATAACCATAATAAAGTGCATTGGCAGATGTGCAGGCTTTAGAGTTTATTTGTGGAGTTCAGTAGGATGACAGCCCTGGGAAAGAAGCTGTTCCTAAATCTGGTCGTTCGGGTGCGAATGCATCTGTAGCGTCTCCCAGATGGCAGGGGGGCGAACAGACTGTGGCTGGGGTGGGTAGGGTCTTTGATGATGGACCATGACCTCCGTAAACAGCATTTCTGGTATATGTGCTCTATGGTCGGTAGCCGGGTGCCGGTAATGCGTTGGGCAGTTTTGACTACCCGCTGCAGGACTTTCCGGTCATAGGAGCTACAGCTGCCATACCATACCATACCATATCATACTACAGCTGCCATACCATACCATACCATATCATAGTAGCTACAGCTGCCATACCATACCATACCATTGAAATGCCAACAAGCTGGGTGCGCGGGTTCCCTGGAGTAATGCGCAGTCGCACACCTTACAGGGAACACTGGTCGCTGTTGTAATGTAGGGAAACGCAGCAGTCAATTAGCACACAGCAAGGTCCCACAAATACCAATGAGATAAATGACCAGACAATTTGCTTTAGTGCTGTTGGTTGAGGGATAAATGTTGGTCAGGACACAAGGAAAACTCCCCTGCTCTTCTTCAAATAGTGCCCTGTACATGTATCTGAGAGGGCAGACGGGGCCTTGGTTTAACGCCTCATCTAAAAGACAGCACCTCCAACAGTGCAACACTCACTAAAGTGTCATCTTAGATTCCGTGCTGAACTCCTGGAGTGGGCCTTGAACCCACAACCTTCCGACTCAGAAACAAGAGTGCTATTAGTAAGCCACTGCCGACAATATTAAAACTCAGTATTGCTGTAGTCCATCTCAAATCTCTTCAGCACCTATCTTGTGGACATTAACACTTCAGTTCAAACAACATCATTCGATTGTGGAAGATTGGTGCTTCATCTTCTCTGCCACAGGGCCGTGCACTAAAGAAAATTCATCAAAAGCAGGATAAAATTGCCACTCGCAGATTCCACTTGTGTACATATTCGATGCACAACAGAGACTGAAGTGTGTTTCAGGAACAGACGGGATGTTCAGCCAATGCTGAAAAACTGCTCAAATTTAATTCCTGCAATTTATGACATTATCCTGATTCCCTCAAGGTGTTGGTGCCTTATTGCAACACGCCCAAGCCTATCTGCCACTCTATTTCAAATCGTGTTAAAAGATAAAACTTGCATTTATATTGCATCTCACATCACACATCTCAGAAACATGAAAGTGCCCCAATACAATAAAGAAGCTTGACCGTTGTTATGTAGGTGGGGTTGCCAACGCTGGTTGGACATATTTCTGGAGGTTTAATCACATGAGCTCCAACCGCCCTGCCCAGTCATTCACCCTTCTTCAATATTTTTATAACTGATAAAAAAAAGTGCTCAAAGAAAACGACAAAAAAAAAAGCATACGCATGTTTTGTGAGGCCCACATGATTTTTTTTCCCTCCCAGGTAGCTTGCAGCAGTGTCTGGGAGATTAATCTTGAATTTCTGGAGATTCCAGACTATCACACAAAGGCGAGTATAATTCTGGAATTCTCTCCCCCAACAGGCTGTGGATGCTGGGCGACGCTCCCTCTAATGTTTTTTTTTGGGCACGTGGCCCATTCAAAATTCCACGCATGCGCGGTTTTCTCCAATTAAAAGCCGGTGAGCCGGCTGTGCGGAAGCTCCGGAGTGCTGCACGGCCCACAGCTTAAAGGGAATATTGATGCCGGGACAATTCAAAATCAGCTTTGAGCTAATTGAATGGTGGAGTAGGCTCAAGGGGTGGAGTAGGTTCAAGGGGCGGAATGGCCTACTCCTGTTCCTATGTTGCTATAATCCTGGTGAGATAGGAACCTTATATGTCGGAAATATGGCAGGTATTTTTGCACACAGCAAGTTCCCATGATCAGCATGAGATTAATGACCAGTTAAACTATTTTTGTAAAACGTCCCAAGGCGCTTCACAGGACGTTATCAAACAAAATTTGACACTGAACCTTGTAAGGAGATATTGGGACAGATGACCAAAAGCTTATCATAGAACTGTAGACTCGTTACAGCATGGAAGAGGGCCATTCGGCCCGTCGAGCCCGTGCCGGCTCTCTGCAAGAGCACCTCAGCTAGTTCCACTCCCTCGCCCTTTCCCCGTAGCCATGTAAAAAAAATTATTTCAGGTACTTATCCAATTCCCTTTGAAAGCCGTGATTGAGTCTGGCACCACCACCCTTTCAGGCAGTGCATTCCAGATCCTAACCATTCGCTGCGTAAAAAAGTTTTTCCTCATGTCGCCTTTGGTTCTTCTGCCAATCACCTTAAATCTGTGTCCTCCGGTTTTCGACACCTCTGCCAATGGGAACAGTTTCTCTCATATACTCTGTCCAGACCCCTCATGATTTTCAACACCTCTATCAAATCTTCTCTCAATCTTTGCTACTATAAGGAGAACAACCCCAGCTTCTCCAGTCTATCCACGTAACTGAAGTCCCTCATCCTTGGATTCATTCTCGTAAACCTTTTCTGTACCCTCTCTAAGGCCTTCACATCCTTCCTAAAGTACGGTGCCCAGAATTGCACACAATACTCCAGTTGAGGCTGAACCAGTGCTTTGAACAGGTTTATCATAATTTCCACGCTTTTTTACTCTATACCTCTATTCATGAAGCCCAGGATCCTGTAAGCTTTTTTAACTGCTTCCTCAACCTGCCCTGCCACCTTCAATGATTTGTGCACATATACCCCCAGGTCTCTCTGTTCATGCACCCCCTTTAGGATTGTACCCTTTAGTTTATATTTCATCTCCTCATTCTTTCTACCAAAATGTATCATTTCCCATTTTTCTGCGTTAAATTTCATCTGCCACGTGTCCGCCCATTCTGCCAGCCTGTCTATGTCTTCTTGAAGTCTATCACTATCTTCCTTACTGTTCCCTGTACTTCCAAGTTTTGTGTCATCTGCAAATTTTGAAATTGTGCCCTGTACACCCACATCCAAGTCAATAATATATATCAAGAAAAGCAGTGGTCCTAGTACCGACCCCTGGGGAACACCACTGTATACCTTCCTCCAGTCCGAAAAACAACCGTTCACCACTACTCTCTGTTTCCTGTCACTTAGTCAATTTCGTATCCATGCAGCCACTGTCCCTTTTATTCCATGGGCTTCGACTTTGCTGGCAAGCCTATTATGTGGCACTTTGTCTAACACCTTTTGGAAATCCATGTACACCACGTCAACTCCATTGCCCTCATCAAACCTCTCTGTTACCTCATCAAAAAACTCAATCAAGTTGGTTAAACATGATTTGCCTTTAACAAATCCGTGCTGGCTTTCCTTAGTTAATCCACGCTTGTCCAAGTGACTGTTAATTTTGTCCCTGATTATTGTTTCTAAAAGCTTCCCCACTACCGAGGTTAAACTGACTGGCCTGTAGTTCCTGGGTTTATCTTTACACCCTTTTTTGAACAAGGGTGTAATATTTGCAATTCTCTAGTCCTCTGGCACCCATCCCCGTTTTTAAGGAGGATTGGAAGACTATGACCAGTACCTCCGCTATTTCTTCCTTCACTTCCCTCAGTGTCCTAGGATGCATCCCATCCGGTCCTGGTGACTTATCTACTTAGCTTAGTCAAAGGTATAGGTTTTAATGGGCATATAATTGGCAAATGAAGTTCAACACAGATAAATGTGAGGTATTTCATTTTGGTACGAAGAATAGGGAGGTCGCTGATCACTTGGAGGGTGCGAGACTAGGTGCGGTGGAGGAACAAAGGGATCTCGGAGTACAAATACACAAATCACTAAAAGTTGCGACACAGGTTAGCAAGGCCATAAAAAAGAGCAAACCAAGCACTAGGGTTTATTTCTAGAGGGATAGAATTGAAAAGTAGGGAAGTTATCCTAAACCTGTATCGAACCTTGGTTAGACCACACTTAGAGTATTGTGTACAGTTCTGGTCGCCATATTATAAAAAGGATATAGAGCGTGCAGAGAAGATTTACAAGGATTATACCAGAAATGCGAGGGTATACACAACAGGAAAGAATGAACAGGCTGGGTCTCTTTTCTCTTGAAAAAAGAAGGCTGAGGGGTGACCTAATAGAGGTCTTTAAAATTATGAAAGATTTTGATAGGGTGGACACAGAGAGAATGTTTCCACTTGTGAGGAAGAGCATAACTAGAGGCCATCAATATAAGATAGTCACCAAGAAATCCAATAGGGAATTCAGAATGTTGAATGTTTAAATGTCTTAATCTAAATGTACACTCTCGGGAGCCGCAAGCCTACACTTGTGCACTAACAATGACAATAAAGTTGATTATTATTATTATTAGAAGAAGAAACGTCTTTACCCAAAGAGTGGTGAGAATGTGGAACTCGTTACCACAGGGAGTGGTTGAAGCGAATAGTATAGATGTATTTAAGGGGAGGCTGGACAAACATGTGAGGGAGAAGGGAATAGAGGGTTATGCTGATAGATTTAGATGAGAAAAGAGGGGAGGAGGCTAGAGTGGAGCATAAAAGCTGGACTGGTTGGGCCGAATGGCCTGTTTCTATGCCATATATCCTATTTAAGGAGCATCTTAAAGGAGGAGAGAGAAACAGAGAGGCTTAGGGAGGGAATTCTCGAGCTAAGGGCCCAGGCAGCTGAAAGCACGGCTGCCAATGGTGGAGCGGTTAAAATCGGGGATGCGCAAGAGGCCAGAATTGGAGGAGCACAGAGATCTCAGAGGGTTGTAGGGCTGGATGTACAATACCAGTACATCTCTTATACCTGTCATTTACCAAATTGTAAGGAGCACCATTAAATAAGGATTCTGAAACTAAAAGTTCTTTCAGAAGCCTGTGTCCAATTATGAAGAGTGGAATTTGGATTGAAGGAGTAAAATGTTGATCCACTGCATACTTGGACCTGTAGTCAGAAGTAACACGCTCCTGGGGCTCCAAATCACATTCATAAATATTTTGAACTTAGTCGCTCTTCTTTATGATGTAACCTTAACCAGGCGAGTCTTATAATACACACCCAGCCATTAGTTTCCCTCTACGTAACATTAGAACAGGACAAGCAGAAGTGGAGAAGTGTTTTTAAGAAGATGACTATAAGAATATCACTGAGGCAAATTCCCACCCCAATGAGAAAGCAAATTTACATTTTAAGTGACCACGATTTTACTACAAATGGGGGAAAAGTTCAAGTCACACCAGTTACCGGTGCAAAATGGTCGGTACAATCAGAAGACACGCCCGGAGATGTCGACAAGATGCCTAAGGCAATTCGGCATCAGGCCTCGCTTGCATTAAACTGGCAAGCTACGGACCGCAATTGGGCATCCTGATACAGCTCACCGGCTCTGAGGTCAAACCGGCCCGCACGTAGGTCCGAGGGGGAGGGAGGGAGGAAGCCCAGGCTGGCTGCTGCCCATAGTAGCATAAGAGTATGGTAGCATAGTGGTTATGTTACTGGACTAATAACCCAGACTTGAGTTCAAATCCCACCACGGCAGCTGGGGAATTTAAATTCAGTTAATTAATCAATCTGGAATAAAAAGCTAGTATCAGTAATGGTGACCATGAAACTACCGGATTGTCATAAAAACCCATCCGGTTCACTAATGTCCTTTAGGGAAGGAAATCTGCCGCCCTTACCTGGTCTGGCCTATATGTGACTCCAGACCCACAGCAATGTGGTTGATTCTTAACGGCCCTCTGAAATGGCCCAGCAAGTCACTCAGTTGTACCAAACCGCTACAAAGAAATATACTGCAGCGGTTCAAGGAGGCGGCTCACCACCTCCTTCTCAAGGGCAATTAGGGATGGGCAATAAATGCTGGCCTCACGAGCGACGCCCACATCCTATGAATTAATAAAAAAAAGTATTTGTGTGGGAGCCAGGAGGAGTGAACATTCCTGCTCCTCCTGTCTCCAAAGAAACGTAACTTGTAAAAAGTTAGCTGATCACTTTTTATGCAGCCTTCAGCAGTCCCTTTAAGGGCCACTGGTGAGGCTGCTCAAGACCCTGAATAACTGGGCAGAGCTCCATCCATTTGTGCACGGAATTCAATAAAGGTCCAACAATCGGCATTAGGACCCTAATTTGTATACACAAGGCACCTAATACCAATTTCAGACAGGCGCCCTACACACCTAATAGATGTCGGCTTCCAATTTGGCAGCTGGCGCTCTTTCAGGGAAGATCAGGTGCAGGTATTCACAACCTAAAATTTCTCCCCCATCCTTATGTCGAATTTCTCCCCCAATATGAGTTGAGCTAGAAATACAGCAAAACAAGCATACTCCTTGTTTTTAAATATATCCATTAAGGTTATTGGCCTTCACGGTTACTTAATTAAACAACATCTGCCAAATGTGAAAGAAAAATACCAAAAATGCAACACTGGCATATTCTATGTTAAGATTTATGAGAATGGTTAAAGGGACGAGGGACTGGAGAAGCTGGGGTTGTTCTCCTTTGAGCAGAGAAGGTTGAGAGGAGATTTGATAGAGATGTTCAAAATCATCAGGGGTCTAGACAGAGTAGATAGAGAGAAACTGTTCCCATTGGTGGAAGGGTCAAGAACCAGAGGACGCAGATTTAAGGTAATTGGCAAAAGAACCAAAGGCGACATGAGGGAAAACTTTTTTACGCGAGTGGTTAGGATCTGGAATGCACTGCCTGAAAGGGGGGGTGGAGGCAGACTCAATCGTGGCTTTGAAAAGGGAATTGGATAAGTACCTGAAGGAAATAAATTTGCAGGGCGATGGGGAAAGGGCGAGGGAGCGGGACTAGCTGAGGTGCTCTTGCAGAGAGCTGGCACGGGCTTGACGGGCCGAAAGGCCTTCTTCTGTGCTGTAACCATTCTATGATTCTATGCACACATCACCAATTCAAACTGGAACCTCCCTGGTCTGCACGGCAAGGTAGCTATGTGTCCTGAGCTTGTGAGGGATGGAAGGGGAAGCTGTGGTATCAAGTCTTATTTTAGGTTGGACTGAGTATACACTGGCATGAATGAAGCATACCAAGTGCTAGGTACTGTACAGAATGATTCTATTTGGTTAAATCTCTCCCAAGTGCCAAGTTCTTCTTTTTATCACTGACGCAGGAGAAAATTCTTTCAGAAGCCTCTGCCTGTTAAAACATCATTAGGCTGGGTGACACGGTGCTGCGGCACATTGGTCACCCAGTGCTTTTTGCTATGTAGTGACAGGACGCAAGCTGCCGTTCTACTCACTTACACTTATATAGTGCCTTTAACGTCGCAAAACGTCCCAAGATGCTTTACGGTCAGGAGTCAGATCTGACCAGGAGTAGGAGGGAAATTTAGGGGGAGGTGGCTGAAGGTACTGTCAAAGAAGTATTTTTTAAGGCAGTGCTTGAACATGGCGAGAGAACGTAGTGAGGCAGAGGGGCTTGGGGAGCGTTCCAGAGCGTAGGGGCAAGAGGGTATCTACTGACGGTAGACAGGGGGAGGGAGGGGCACATAGTAGACTGGATGTGATTAGTTACATCCGGCACTCTCCTAGAATGCTCCAGACAACAACAACAACTTGTATTTATATAGCACCTTTAACATAGTAAAACGTCCCAAGGCGCTGCACAGGAGTATTTTAAGACAACAAATTTGACACCGATCCACATAAGGATAAATTAGGGCAGGTGACCAAAAGCTTGGTCAAAGGGGTAGGCTTTAAGGAGCGTCTTAAAGGAGGAAAGAAAGGTAGCGAGGCAGAGAGGTTTAGGGAGGGAATTCCAGAGCTTAGGGCCTTGGCAGCTGAAGGCACGACCACCAAAGGTTGAGCGATTATAATCAGGGATGCTCAAGAGGGCAGAATTAGAGGAGCGCAGATATCTCGGGGGGGGGGGGTTATGGGGCTGAAGGAGATTACAGAGATAGGAAGGGGCGAGGCCACGGAGAGATTAGAAAAAAAAGATGAGAATTTTGAAATCGAGGCGCTGCTTAACCGGGAGCCAATGTAGGTCAGCGAGTGCAGGGGTGATGGGTGAACGGGACTTGGTCCGGGTTAGGACATGGGCAGCCGAGTTTTGGATAACCTCAGCTGTCCCACCAGAGATGGCTCAGAGTAACACTTCACCCGGAAGTAGAAGCAGCACCGGGCAAGTTATCAGACACCTCTGCTGCATGCCACCTAGAGGGTGGGTGCAGATCCATCTTGGTGAGATAACCTCCAAATGAACCGCCTAGTGTGTGACTGAGCATTTCAGATCAGGAGGGCTTGGGAGCAAATAACTGCCTATTTTCTCATTTAAGCAATGGCCCATTTTGCAGGGACTCCAGAAAAGATGAGAAGACAGACAACAGCAACTTGCATTTACGTAGCGCCTTCCACATAGAAATGTGTCGCAAGGTGCTTCACAGAGGCGCAAAAATGGATGCCGAGACAAAGAAAGAGATATTATGAGAGGATGACTAAAAGCTTGGTCAAAACAGGTGGGCCCTAAAGAAAACCTTAAAGGATGATAGGGAGGGGGAGAGGCAGAGGGGTTTAGGGAGTGAATTCCAGAGCGTGGGGCCTACACATCTGTAGGCATGGCCACAAATGGTGGGACGAAGGGAGGGGGAAAATGCATAAAAGGGCAGTCAGAGTAACGGAGAGTTTAGTGGGGTGGTGGTAGGGGGGTTGTAGGAGAAATTCTCTCTTTTAGGCTGGCCTCCCACGTTCTACCCTCTGTAAACCTGAGGTGATCCAAAACTCGGTTGCCCGTGTCCTAACTCGCACCAAGTCCCGTTCACCCATCACCCCTGTGCTTGCTGACCTACATTGGCTCCCGGTTAAGCAACGCCTCAATTTAAAAATTCTCATCCTTGTTTTCAAATCCCTCCATGGCCTCCTCGCCCCTCCCTATCTCTGTAATCTCCTCCAACCCCACAACCCCCCCGAGATATCTGCGCTCCTCTAATTCTGCCCTCTTGAGCATCCTCGATTATAATCGCTCAACCATTGGTGGCCGTGCCTTCAGCTGCCTGGGCCCTAAGCTCTGGAATTCTCTGCCTAAACCTCTCTACCTCTCTTTCCTCCTTTACAACGCTCCTTAAAACCTACCTCTTTGACCAAGCTTTTGATCACCTGCCCTAATATCTCCTTGTGTGGCTCGGTGTCATATTTTGTTTTATAACACTCCTGTGAAGCGCCTTGGGACATTTTACTAAGTTAAAGGCGCTATATAAATACAATTTGTTGTTGCTTTTAAAACCTGTCCAGATTTTAATACATATTATCTTGCACATGCAGAGTCGTGCTGAAGGTGTTAGAAACAATATCCAAGACACCGGAGAAACCAACTGAGTTATATAAAATTTTGTGCTGCTTTTGGCAAAACACTGACAGAAATTATTGAAATGCTAATTGTGCTATTTTCTTTCAGACCACACACAGTCTCAATCTGTCTATGGTTCATACAGGTTACAAACCATCTACCCGCAGCATAAAGCTTTCAAAGCTAATAGCCTATAAAATCTTCTTTTAATGACTGTTCCTGTGGATCGCATTAGTGGTTGGCTGGTACATCAAGAGATTGTAAAACAGAACACAAGTCGAAGACTAAGGCCGCGATTTAGCCGGCGCTCAGGGGGGCAGGTTTGGAGGCGGGTCAGGTGGTAAAATTGCAAAAAATGACGGCGGGTTCCGATCCCGCTGTCAACCTGCCTCCGCACAACTTTCCCAAAGGCGGGCTCCCAGACTCCCGTTCGGTCCCGCCACCAAGCAGCGGGATAGGCTCTTAAGGCAGTTAACTGCTTGTTAACTGCCTGGATAATGCCATTTTGACAGCCGTTTTACATTTTACCACTTTTTCTGCATGTTCCACGCCGTTCCCAAACCATGCCAGCTGATTGTGGCGGGTTCACAAGTGGCTGCCTTCTTAACAGCTGCAGCTCCAGCATAAAAACGGAGCTCTCAACAAGGATCAGTTGCAGGCGGCAGAACTTAATTTTTTCAGGTCTTGGAAAACTTTTTGCAGGTCTACTGATCTTGGAAGTGGTGAAGCTGAGATCCATCTCCACTGTGACTTCCTGGGAAAACCCTCTCCCCACATTGACTGAGTGCTTCTTCAACTGAGATATCTACCAGCAGCATGGGAACCATTTATTTCCTTTCATCCTGGTCCTCAGATTCGGAGGACGAGCAGCCGCGGCAGCAGCAGAACCAGGCACAACAGCAGCAGCAACAGCAGGAGCGCCAACCTCCTGCTCAGCCACCTGATGCTGCACAGGGCAGAGGGTGTCAGCGCAGGGCTGCACCTCGCCGCAGGAGATACCCCCAACACAGGGTTTACAGGCCGAGGATGGCCTTCCTCAACATGACTGAGCAGCAGTGCCAAAGGAGGCTGAGACTTTTGCGAGAGGTAGTCGCTGACATCTGTGCAATGCTGCACCAACACCTGGAGCCTAGAGGAGCGGGTGGATACCCCTTACCAGTGGCTGTCAAAGTCACCACCGCCCTCAATTTTTTTGCTTCAGGGTCCTTCCAGGGCTCAGCAGCAGACATCAGCGGCATCTCCCAGTCAGCCGCACACACTTGTATCACGCAGGTTACCGATGCCCCCTTTGCCAAGGCTCACAATTACATCCACTTCTCGACGGATCAAGCAAGTGTAACCATGTGTGTGGTTGGCTTTGCAAATATGGCAGGCTTGCCAAAGGTGCAGGGCGTCGTAGACTGCACACATGTGGCCCTTAGGGCACCCCATCACAACTCAGCTGTTGTTGTCAACCTCAAGGGCTTCCACTCCCTCAATGTGCAGCTGGTGTGTAACCACAGGAAGGACATTTTGCATGTTTGCGCGAAGTACCCTGGCAGTTGCCATGATTCGTTCATCCTGCGGCAGTCTAGTGTGTCTCCGCTCTTCAATCCACCAAACCAACTTTCCAGGTTGGAGACAAGGGCTATCCCCTGAAGACGTGGCTGATGACGCCGTTGAGGAGGCCATCAAACGAAGCTGAGGAATGCTACAATGCCAGCCACATTTTGACCAGATCCATCATTGAGCAAACCAACGACTTGCTGAAGATGCGATTCAGATGCTTTGACAGATCAGGTGGAGCCCTACAGTATTCAGCAGCCAGGGTCTCCAGAATCGTCATGGTCTGCTGTGCCCTGCATAACATCGCACAGCATCGTGGCTTGCAGCTGCCTGAGGAACAAGTGGCTCAGCGTATAGCCTCCTCAGATGAGGATGAGGAGGTGGAGGAGGAGGAGGAAGACCTTGCAGAGGCGGATGCGCCAGTTCCAGCAGCACGCAAGCACATTGCTGCCTGTGATGCAAGGGATGCACTAATCTTTGCCAGATTCGCTTAAGTAGACGAATCAAACAAATGTGGCTGGCATCTTCTTAACACACCATACACAATGTACAAGAACCTGTGGGTTCCTATCACTCTCACCAACATCGTTACAAATGCAAGTCGCCCTGAGCCTTCAATGTGGATCTTCCATTTCTGAGATCACATAGGCCAGAACTTCAACTGTTTGCCATCACTTCTGTTTAATCCATTCACAAAAGGATGACAATGTCAAAAATTATACACAACAGAACAAAACACTCAAGTGACTACCCTTGTGACTAATTGTGCTTTATCTTCCTCTTACGCATGCTTCTACGCGGTGCTTCCCCTGTGGCTTCAGCAGATGCGGAGACACCTTGCTCACTTTCATGTTGCTCCTGCTTCGACACCTTTGGCGGGTGTCCTCTGGGTTTGCGAGCCTATGAGGGCTCGGCAACAGTCTGCTCCTCCTGCGTCTGTGCAGGGGCTGAGACGCCCATCTCAGTTGGGTGAGGACTCTGGTGGAGATCTGACCAAGGGCTACTCAGTGGCATGGGAGTGTGAGCGTTTGGAGAGGAGCCCACACTTCCTTGTTGCCTGCCACCAACATCCCTCTCATGGGTCAGCCCCACTTCAGTGCTAGCAAATGGCTTGACAGCACTTTACTGCACATCAGGGGGGCCATGAGGACCCGTATCTGCACTGGCAGTCCTACTCAAAAGGACTTCCATGAAGCTCTGGTTTCTCTGCTCAATAGCTGCTCATTGCTCCTCCAGAGATGTCATTCTATTCTGAACATTCACCATGTTTTCCTGACTCTGGCGACTTATTTTCTCCATAGCCGTAGCCAGCCTTTCCACGGAGGTTGCCATCCTTTCCGTGGTGGTGCGTTCATGCACCATTGCCTCCACAAAGGCACTGCTCATGTTAGACATGGACTTCTCCATCCTCTCCACACTCACAGTAACCCTGGAGACAAAACCTGCCAGAGACTCCTGCACCTGTTCCTGGAGTTCCAGCACTGCTCTCTTTCTGGATGGGCCCGGAAGCACAGGGTCCACATGCTGCTGAGCCAAGCTGGCAGAATCCTGCGCCCTCCGACTAGGACTCTCCACTGCTGTCCCTGTCTCCACCATCTGCTGATGCTCACTTGTGAGCTGTGATACACCAGGTGACAACACTACTCTATCTCCCGAAGGTCCCACCGAGGTGTGCGTATCTGCGCTGGTGCTGGGTGCGCTTAATTCTGCTGACGCTGCGCCCTCAGAGGTTGCAGGTTCCTCTGAGGAGTCTTCTGGCTCCGGCTCTTCCTCCTGGACAGCGGGGAGGGGGGCTGTCGATGATCCTGTGGGGGAGTAAAGGAATGAGTTACACACGTGATATGAACATAGCATGCACATGGAATAGTGCAGATCATCATAAGTCAATCTGTATGAGCATCAGATGCCATATCAGTCACTATGCAATGTAAATGAGAGAGATACAAATCTATTCTGTCACCAGCTTGTTCTGATGCGCCCGTCTGTCTGTCCCCCACTTCCAGATCCTCATCGGCTTCAAAGATCTCTAGGGCTGCCTCCTCAGCACAGGTGAGATGAGCTATTGAAGGTGGCCCTCCTCGTGTCTTAGCCCTTTCCCTCTTATTGTGGGCTCTCTTTTCCTGCAATAAGGGAGACAAGTGGAGTTTGAGTGAGAATGATGGAGTGAGTGTAGAGAATCCACAGCATAGATGCTTAGAAGGACACAAAGATGGAGTGAGGTGCCAATACCAAGGGACCTCCCTGTGCGTTGTTAGTTGTTGTCATTGCATAACAGTGATAGCGAGTGTGAGGGCAGCATAGTCGAATAGTGAAGTGATTGTGTACATAGAGAGGGATGGTTAAGGGTGCAAGGGATGTAAGGGTAAAGTGGGATGTGGAGGAGTAGGTTGACAATGCAGAGTGCTGGTGATGAGAGGAGATGGGGAGTAGATTGAGGGTAATGGTGATGTTATACCCACTTTCCCTGAGCGGACCAGGTCATTGAACCTTTTTCGGCACTGCACCCAGGTATGACTGCACATCGATCTCGAGCTGACCTCCTGTGCAATTTGCAGCCACACAGCTTTGGTCTGCTGTGGTGGCTTCTTCCTCCCAGAGGATGGGAAGAGTACCTCCTTTTGACCTCTGACTCCCTCCACAAGAGCATGGAGGGAGTCAGCAGCAAATTGTGGTGAGACCTTTGCCCTTGAGGTGGCCATGTCAGTAGTAGTCAGCAGAGAAGTCAATCCACAAGCAAAAAAATGAGAGAATGAACCAAGGCTGCATGGGCCCATTAAATGCAGCTGGTTCACAGACGACAGCAGAGGCGAGTTCCAGGCCCAAAACAGTAATTGGCCAGGGGAGCGCACACACAGGGACTCAATTGCCCAATTAGGGCAAAATTGCAAATTTTTACCGGCTGAAAGTTGATGCGGGCCCGGGACCCGCTGACCACCTGACCCACACCCACCCCGCCACCAATGATAAAATCACGGCCTCAGGCTGTAGCTATGCAATGTTTAAAGGGGCAATAGGGAAGAATTCTTTGACAGCTTTTTGTTGTTTAAGCTCCCTCAATGGATCAGGCGGTAAAGGCAATGTGTAACTGAGCCAACCAAACGCTGGAGTACCACACCTGGAGGACCACACCTGGAGGACCACACCTGGAGGACCACACCTGGAGTACTGTGAGCAGTTCTGGGCACCACACCTTAGGAAGGATATATTGGCCTTGGAGGGAGTGCAGCGTAGGTTTACCAGAATGATACCCAGACTCAAGGGGTTAAATTACGAGGAAAGATTACACAAACTAGGGTTGTATTGCCTGGAATTTAGAAGGTTAAGGGGTGATTTCATCGAAGTTTTCAAGATATTAAGGGACATAGAGTAGATAGAGAGAAACTATTTCTGCTGGTTGGGGAGTCTAGGACTAGGGGGCATAGTCTAAAAATTCATACACAGGGTGATAGAAGTTTGGAACTCTCTTCTGCAAACGGCAATTGATGCTAGATCAATTGTTAATTTTAAATTGGCGATTGATAGATTTTTGTTAACCAAAGGTATTAAGGGATATGGGGCAAAGGCGGGTATATGGAGTTAGGTCGCAGATCAGCCACTGAATGGCAGAACAGGCTCGAGGGGTGAAATGGCCTCCTCCTGTTCCTATGTTCCTCTGTTCCTATATGTTCCTATCTCAGCTGTGGTAGCACTTTGTATGTTAGAATTGGTCTCAGTGCCCCTGTACTGTGGAGGGGAAGAAAAATCAGCCAGGGTACCTGCTCTTGATCTCCATCAAGTTACTGTCCTGCAATGTGTGTATGTGTGCACATTAAGCAAGGGCAGGATTCAGCTCAACCATATTGCCCCTTCCCCCCCGTCCCTCCTCCACCCCCCGCCGCCCCCCACCCCCCCACCCCCACCTTGTGGAATAGCCAACTGATACTCGCTGTCCAGGCTCAAACATGGCTATTTGGTCAATCTACTGGGGAGTAACTGGCAACCATGAAACCCATAAATGCCAACCTTCTGCTTTTCATACGGAGAGCAAGGAAGGTATGGTAAACCTTTATAAATCACTGGTTAGGCCTCAGCTGTAGTATTCTGTCCAGCTCTGGGCACCACACTTTAGGAAGGATGTCAAGGCCTTGGAGAGGGTGCGGAGGAGATTTACTGGAATGGTCCCAGGGATGAGGGACTTGAGTTATGTGGAGAGACTGGAGAAGCTAGGATTGTTCTCCTTTTAGCAGCGAAGGTTAAGGGGAGATTTGATAGCGGTGTTCAAAATGACGAGGGGTATTGATCAAAAAGGATAAATTGTTTCCACTGGCAGGAGGGTCAGTAACCAGAGGACACAGACTTAAGATAACAACAGAAAATGCTGGAAATACACAGCAGGCCAGGCAACATCCGTGGAGAGAGAAACAGAGTTAACGTTTCAGGTCTGGGACCCTTCATCAGAACTGGAAAAAGCTGGAAATGTAACAGATATTAAGCAGGTGCAGAGACAGGGGGGGTGGCGGGGGGTTAGGAGGGGAGGAAGGAATTGAAAGAATAGAAAGAATATCCTGTACTTTTGTAAGAGGCAGGAAAGATAAAATGTTGCAAATGGGAATGGCAAAAATCATACTGCATGAAAAATGGGGGCAGGGATAATTATCTGAAATTGTTGAACTCAATGTTGAGTCCGGCAGACTGTAAAGTGCCCAATCGAAAGATGAGGTGCTGTTCCTCGAGCTTACGTTGAGCTTCATTGGAACAATGCAATAGGCTGAGGACCGAGAGGTCAGAGTGGGAGTGAAGCGGTGAATTAAAGTGACAGGCGACCGGAAGCTCAGGGTCATCCTTACGGACTGAACGGAGGTGTTCCGCAAAGCGGTCACCCAATCTGCGTTTGGTCTCCCCAATGTAGAGGAGACCGCATCGTGAGCAGCAAATACAGTATATTAAATTGCAAGAAGTACAAGTAAATCGCTGTTTCACCTGGAAGGGGTGTTTGGGGCCCTGGACAGTGGGAAGGGAGGAGGTAAAAGGGCATGTGTTGCATCTCCTGCGCTTGCACGGGAAGGTGCCAGGTGAAGGAGAAGGGCTGTTGGGGGTGATTGAGGAGTGGACCAGGGTGTCGCGGAGGAAGCGGTCCCTTAGGAATGCTGAAAGGGGAGGTGAGGGGAAGATGCTTTTGATGGTGGGATCACGCTGGAGGTGGCGGAAATGGCAGAGGATGATCCGTTGAATGTGGAGGCTGGTGGGGTGAAAGGTGAGGACAAGGGGAACCCTATCGTGGTTCTGGGAAGGAGGGGAAGGGGTGAGAGCAGAAGTGCGGGAAATAGAACGGACTTAAGATAATTGGCAAAAGAACCAAAGGGGAGCTGAGGGGAAACATTTTTACGCAGCGAGTTTTTATGACCTGGAATGTGCTGCCTGAAAGGGCGGCGGAAGCAGATTCAATAGCAGTTTTCAAAAGGGAATTGGATATATACTTGAAAAGGAAAAAAATTGCAGGGCTATGAGGAAAGAGCGGGGGAGTGGGACTAATTGGAGAGCTCTTTCAAAGAGCCGGCACAGGCACGATGGGCCGAATGGCCGCCTTCTGTGCTGTAAGATTCTATGATCAGCTTTTTCAGCTCCATTTCACACTGAACGCTGGAAATAGGTGATTTCAGGTTCTCTGAAATCCTTCCATAATATGGCTCACCTTTCCTGCACATGCCAACAGCACAAATGGGGCTGAAACCGATTGCCATGTATGAGAACAGTATTCAACCATGAGTTAGCACATTCAGGAGAGAAGGGGAGAAAATTAAAAGACCTTTCGCATCAGCGCATCTGAGTTGCAACAGTCCATCAGAGTGGAATCGCCCTCATACAATGTCAGGGACTGGGGTGTGGGGGGGTTAAAGGATCCATTTCCTCTCCCATCACTGAGCAAAGACGGGGAACAAAAAACCTTTGTCATGTTACAAGGGTGAGATGGTGGATGAAATTAGTGGACAGCCACCTCACTCCAATATCCCTGCAACTGGCAGCAACTTAGACAAAACGTCACTCATAGAGTTATAGAGTTATACAGCACAGAAAGAGGCCCTTCGGCCCATCGTGCCTGCGCCGGCCATCAAGCCCTGTCTATTCTAATCCCATTTTCCAGCACTTGGTCTGTAGCCTTGTATGCTATGGCGTTTCAAGTGCTCATCCAAATGCTTCTTGAATGTTGTGAGGGTTCCTGCCTCTACCACCCTTTCAGGCAGTGAGTTCCAGATTCCAACCACCCTCTGGGTGAAAATGTTTTTCCTCAAATCCCCTCTAAACCTCCCGCCCCTTACCTTGAAACTATGCCCCCTGGTTATTGACCCCTCTACTAAGGGGAAAAGTTCCTTTCTATCTACCCTATCTATGCCCCTCATAATTTTGTACAACTCAATCAGGTTCCCCCTCAGCCTTCTCTGCTCTAAGGAAAACAACTCCAGCCTGTCCAGTCTCTCTTCATAGCTGAAGCGCTCCAGCCCAGGTAACATCCTGGTGAATCTCCTCTGCACCCTCTCCATGCAATCACATCCTTCCTATAGTGTGGTGACCAGAACTGCACACAGTATTCCAGCTGTGGCCTAACTAGCGTTTTGTACAGCTCCATCATAACCTCCCTGCTCTTATATTCTATGCCTCGGCTAATGAAGGCAGGTATCCCATATGCCTTCTTAACCACCTTTTCTACCTGTCCTGCTGCCTTCAGGGATCTATGTACATGCACACCAAGGTCCCTCTGATCCTCTGTCCTTCCTAGGATCCTGCCATTCATTGTGTATTCCCTTGCCTTGTTAATCCACCCAAAATACATCACCTCATACTTTTCAGGGTTAAATTCCATTTGCCACTGTTCTGCCCATCTGACCAACCCGTCTATATCGTCCTGTAGCCTGAGGCTTCCCTCCTCGCTATTTACCACTCCACCAATTTTCGTGTCATCTGCGAACTTATTGATCATACCTCCTACATTCATATCTAAATAATTAATGTACACTACAAACAGCAAGGGACCCAGCACCGATCCCTGCGGTACACCACTGGACACAGGCTTCCAGTCACAAAAACAACCTTCGACCATCACCCTCTGCCTCCAGCCACTAAGCCAATTTTGGATCCAATGTGCCAAATTGCCCTGGATCCCATGGGCTCCTACCCAACCCCCTCCTCAAATACACACTTAAGGCAGCAGCGCACTGCAAGCCTGCTACACTGTTACCGGAAAGGGACGCGTCGTATAGCAGGCAGCGGCTGTAGAATTGTATTGCATCTCGGATCATGTTGCAAATGCAATTTTGCACAGCCGCATTAAACTATCAAATCTAGCTTTGTCATCTTTTCCCATTTATTGCTGAAAAAAAAATGCATTATTGCAGAGATACCAGTGCACAGTTCTGATTTCCACATTAGAAAAAGGATATAGAGGCACTGGAGAAGGTGCAGAAAAGATTTCCAAGGAGGATGCCGGTTACGGGAATAAGCGGTGTCTCTGCCCAGACATCTGCCGAGGTTGTAGCGGCAGAGCAGGAGCAGCTCCGATAAAATTCAACCCCCATCATTTCATAAAGCAAGAGGCCACTTTACTTCACTGCAAAGTGCATTTAAAAAAAAGTTTAAAAAAAATAAAATTCCTGCAGTCTCCAAAGGGTTAATCAAGCTCTTAAATATAAGGGGTGAAAACGAACCAATGACAAGTTGCCTAGGCAAGAAAAATGTTGAGATGTTCGGGCCAGGACCACAGAGATCGGATTGAGTTTGTTATGCAATCTACATCTGTCAGCGAATTACTGCATTGTTCACGTGACAGTCATTCATACACATCCAGTAGAAACAGCACATCTTTACACTCAGCAAAAGTCAAAGACAAAATGTAACATTGCAAATCATTTGGCCCGATAGTGTTCCATTAACCATTTCATCTTTATTCTTTTCCATATGCCAATTACCACCCCCCCCCATTTTCTCCCTTACTTTCCTGACTCAGAGGGGTAGATTTTAACCTTTGCCCGCTGCCCGTCCTGACAGTGGAAGAGGCCAGAGCCACTTTTGAGGCCCGAGCCTCACTTAAACAGAGCCAGCGAGCAGCCTGTCCCAGGCGGGCATACCGGCGCAGCTCACCAGATTCCAGCATCCCTCCCGGTACCCCAGCCAAGTGCCTATTTTTTTATCTGTGATCCAACACAGTGAAAGACAGCAGGCTATTCAACCAAGGAGGCCATCACAAACAGAGCCATCCCACCTGACATCTATATACTAGTGAAGTGGGGGGAGGGGCGGGGGGGGGGCTGGGTCACAGCCTAGTCATCAGGAGTGGGCGCTCTAAGAACATAAGAACATAAGAAATAGGAGCAGGAATAGGCCACTTGGCTCCTCGAGCCTGCTTTGCCATTCAATAAGATCATGGCTGATCTTGGGCTCAAAGCCACTTCCCAGCCCACTCCCCATAACTCTTCACTCCCTTATCTTACAAAAATCTGTCTATCTCCACTTTAAATGTATTTAATGACCCAGCCTCCACGGCTCTCTGGGGCAGAGAATTCCACAGATTTACGACCCTCAGAGAAGAAATTCCTCCTCATCTCAGTTCTAAAAGGGCGACCCTTTATTCTAAAACTGTACCCCCGAGTTCTAGATTTCCCCACGAGGGGAAACATCCTCTCTGCATCTACCTTGTCGAGCCCCCTCAGTATCTTATATGTTTCAATAAGATCACCTCTCATTCTTCTAAATTCCAATGAGTATAGGCCCAGCCTGCTCAACCTATCCTCATAAGTCAACCCCCTCATCTCTGGAATTAACCTAGTGAATCGTCTCTGAACTGCCTCCAATGCAACTTTCCTCTCCCTTGCCAATTGTAGAACCCAATTACTCCCCATCAGATGTCAGCTATCCCAGCACAAACCAGGGATCCTCTGGTCTATATGGCTCAGTATTAAGCCGCGAGATTACTTACCCACCAAGCTATTAAAAGAAGCTGCTTATCCCAATTTTCGAACGGCAGTCTTACACACCTGCCTTAACAATCCTAAATGAAAAAAAGTCTTGCATTTATACAGCGCCTTTCACGACCTAAGGATGTCCCAAAGCGCTTTACAGCCAATGAAGTACTTTTTGAAGTGTAGTCACTGTTGTTATGTAGGAAACACAGCAGCCAATTGTGCACAGCAAGCTCCCACAAACAGCAATGTGATAATAACCAGATAATCTGTTTTTTGCTATGTTGATTGAGGGATAAATATTGGGCCAGGATACCGAGGATAACTCCCCTGCTTTTCTTCAAAATAGTGGCCGCGGGATCTTTTACGTCCACCTGAGAGAGCAGACAGGGCCTCGGTTTAACGTCTCATCCGAAAGACGGCACCTCCGACAGTGCAGCACTCCCTCAGCACTGCACTGGAGTGTCAGCCTAGATTTTTGTGCTCAAGTCCCTGGAGTGGGGACTTGAACGCACAACAATCTGATCCACAGGCGAGTGTGCTGCCTACTGAGCCACGGCTGACACATACAACACTGAAGGAGGCCATTCGGCCCATCGTGCCTGTGCCGGCACTTTGAAGTAGCTCTCCAATTAGTCCCACTCTCCCGCTCTTTCCCCAAAGCCCTGCAAATTTCTCCTTTTGATCATTAATATCAAATGCCCACCACCCTTTCAGGCAGTGCAACTTTCCTCTCCCTGGCCAATTGTAGAATCCTAATTGCTCCCCATCAGGCGTCAGCTCATAACAACTCGCTGAGAAAAAAAAAATCTCCTCTGGTTTCCGCACCTCCTGATTTCGTATTCTTCAGCAATGTTCCTGTGGCATTTGCTTACATGTTCGGATGTTGCACGGACGTGCACCATCTCCGAATGACATTCACATTACTGCGGCTTCTGATCCAATCAATGTGTGTGCGCTGAATAGTCGAACACGATACATCTGGTGTTAACAATCTCTGCTGATTCAGCTCCTCTCACCCTGGGTCTATAAAATAAAACCTAAACTACAACCGCCAGGATGGGGCAGCACTTAAATCAATTGCGTGGCATAGTTCATAACCAGGACGGTGTCAGTTGCAATCCATAGTCTGTGCTGAGTCAGCTGGTCTTGTGGGGGTGAGGGGAAGCGGGGTGCGATAATGGGACTGTACAAACTCAGTGAGAAAAATAACAATTGAAAAACGGATCCCGTGGGCAGAGAAATAACCAGCCGTGCCAGGTTTAATCTGCATAATTTTTTATTTCAAATGCCTACTATTTCCTCCTTTCTTGCTTAGTTGTGCTGTGGAATAGATTTCATAGGATAAACACGATTCAACAGGGTAGATACAGATAAACGATTTCCTCTGGTGGGGAATCAAGAACTAGGAGGAATAGTCTTAAAATTAGAACCAGGCCATTTAGCAAGGAAATCAGGAAACACTTTTTCACACAAAGGGTAGTAGAAATCCGCTCCCCCAAAAGGCTGGCAATGCGGGGATAATTGGAGTTTGCAAGACCAAGAGCGATAGATTTTATTGGGTAAGAGTATCAAGGGACCATGAGCTAAGGCGGGTAAATGGAGTTGAGGTACAGATCAGTTATGATCTAATTGAATGGAGGGGCTGAATGGTTTACTTCTGTTCCTTATGTTCTGATGTTGGCAGGCAGGATCTGGGCCGCTCCGCTGAACAAATCCATGTTCCTGAAACTGTCAGTGCTCCACAGGCAACCAGGAGTCCTTCACTGGTTGAGCATCCAAAATTCCCATCTCCCCCTCCAAAAGTCTGGCTCCCCATTCCCCCTCCCCGCCACCACCACCGCCCCCACTCCCCTCCCCCCCCCCACCCACTCCCCTCCTCCCCCACAGTCTCACGGTACCCGGACAACCAGAAAAATATTCAAATAAGCTGATCTTACATTATTGGTCGCGGTCAGCTCCTACCAACCTAAGCAAGTAGAGTACTTGAACAGTCCTAGCGCCAGTAGCACTGTGTAGGGGCCGTGTTATCCTCCCTGGAATATCCCTAGCGTATTCACCATAGGGAGCATGACAGTTGATCCCGAACCTGATCCCACATCCACATATGGGCACATCATGTGGCACGGTAGCATAGTGGTTATGTTACTGGACTAGTAATCACAATAAGTCCTCAACTAATGACCTCTGATCGAGACTTGAGTTCAAATCCCACCACGACAGCTGGGGAATTTAAATTCAATTAATTTTAAAAAATCTAGACTAAAAAGCTAGTGTTAGTAATGGTGATCATGAATACTACCAGATTGTTGCAAAAACCCATCTGGTTCACTAATGTCCTTTAGGGAAGGAAATCTGCTGTCCTTACCCGGTCTGGCCGGTATGTGACTCCAGACTCCCAGCAATGTGGTTGACTCTTAACTGCCCTCTGAAATGGCCTAGTAAGCCACTCAGTTGTGTTCAAGAAGGCAGCTCACCACCACCTTCTCAGGCAATTAATGCTGGCTCTGCCACATCCTGTGAATGAATTTAAAAAAAATCCTCATGCATGATGAGCAGGAATTATTCATGATTAGCTTTTTCATTTCGCTGGTCCAGGGAGACTGAGGATAATTGTACATCCCCATTGATAAATCAGCTCAAAGCACAGACTGAATCTGGGACCTACCTGGTTGCTATGATCCAATAACACACCAGGTAGCACATTTACCGACTGAGACATCAGTGGAACACTTTGCACAAGTTAAAGTTGTCCTGTTCCAGTGCAGCTACAGCGATGAACAACACAAAGAAGCTTTCTATTTTTTTCCTTATTTTTTTTACCTCCCTTATTGTTTGGTCTTCTTTGTTTTGTAAGATTTTTAAAAACTTTGCCCCCTAATTTGCTTCCCTCCTGTCCTGAAGGCATTGACATGTTACGGTAAGGTGCCAAGGGTGCTGGCTATGGCCTCCAGTACCTTACTCAAGTGGCCATTTTTCACATGTGTTGGCACCACATGGGCGCCTGACAGCCACACACTTGGGCCTAGAAATTCAGTATAGCCACTTTTGGGGCGGTAAAGTCGGGCGGCCGCTAAAGTTTGCGCCCGGCGCAAAGTGGAGGCCACTTCGCCGATATTCAGTAGCTTTGGCCAAGGTGTTTGCTCGAGCGCTAAAACTGGCGATGCACGGCTATCTTTAGGCGCTAAGCCGGCGGTGCAGAGTGATACCGCCGAGGCCGGGCGCAGCGCAGGTGCGGTCATTTCTTGATTGACAGCAGACACCCTGGCGCCGGCCAGCTCTTAAAGGGGGAAGGGTCGACTTGGTCTGCTGCCACGCCCTGGATACTGCAGCCCTCCAGCTAGGCCTAAACACTGCTGCTGGAGAGAAATAGCGCCAGGAAGGATGCAGAGGGCCCGTGAGCGAGCGCAGCGCTTCTCTGCCCATGATTTAAAGGTGCTGGTTAGGGCTTTGGAGAGGAGACGCCATATCTTGTTCCCGGACAGTGGCAAGAAGCCTGCCACCAGGGTGTACAGGAAAGCCTGGAGGGATGTCGCCCAGAGGGTCACAGCCACCTGCGATGTCCCCAGGTCTGGTGTCCAATGCCGGAAAAAGTTTAACGACCTCACTCGGATTGTCAGGGTGAGTACCCTTTCCAGTGTCCTCCTCATCCTTGCATGTGCACCTCACATTATGGGCAAAGGGACCTCAAAGCCCTAATGGCCAGCCCTCATCCAGCAGCTATGGCACTGGCATGAACATCAATTGCACTTTCTGCACTTTACACACTGGCCAAGCTATTCGACCATGGGAGGCAGTGCATACAGCAACAGGGCACCACACTGGCCAAGCTATTCGACCATGGGAGGCAGTGCATACAGCAACAGGGCACCACACTGGCCAAGCTATTCGACCATGGGAGGCAGTGCATACAGCAACAGGGCACCACACTGGCCAAGCTATTCGACCATGGGAGGCAGTGCATACAACAACAGGGCACCACACTGTACTTAGAGGCCGTCCTTTCTCTTGCAGGCCAAGCTGGCCCAGAATCTGAGAAGCCGGACTGACACCGGGGGAGGCCGTCCCCAGTTCCAGCAGCTCAGTGACCTGGAGGAGCGCGTGGGTCGACTCATGGGTGGCCGGCTGATTGGCCCCGTTGCATGTGGAGATGCCGACCCTGTGCTGGGCCCCAATGGTAAGGACATCACCTTTTGGACCTCTCTCGTTCCCCTTGCGCTTCAGATCTACATCCTTTGCCACTGTCCGACCAATGCGCTGAATGCCACCACTCATGCCTCCCTCGCTGACGCCCTGTCCTCACTCTAAAGCTACTCTTGTGCCTTCCTGCTTTCAGCTGGTGAGGAGGAGGTCCCTGAAGCTGCCAGTGACAGTCCCTCGGAAGAGGAGGACGAGGAGGAGCAAGAGGAAGGCGGCCCATCGGGGGAACCCTCATCCGCGCCAGGGGATGGCAATGGAGGGGACACGTCTTCCCTGGAGGAGAGCCAGGGGGAAGTGTCGGAGGGGGGTGTAGCTCCTGTGCCCAGTGGCGTCCAGCCACGCGGGAAGGGTCGGGCAGCTCGGCGGCCTTCTCCCCAGAGGGGGGAAGTGTTGCAGGGGAGTGTAGTTCCTGTGCCCAGTGGCGTCCAGCCACGCGGGAAGGGTCGGGCAGCTCGGCGGCCTTCTCCCCAGAGGGAGAGTCCGGCCTCCAGTCCGGAGACGGTCCTCGCCCAGGAGGTGCGCCTCCTCGATCAAATGTCCACGGACTCGGATCGCCGGCACACCGAGTTCATGGGGGTTGTGGCACGGTTGCCTGAGGCCATCGAGTCTCTGGCTCATAGTGTGTCCGATTTCGGGGCCTCACAGGCCAGGGGTTTCGAGCAACTTGGGGCAGCACAGGCCAGGGGTTTCGAGCAATTCGGGGCAGCACAGGACGCGAGTCGGGCCGAATTCAGGGCAGCACAAGACGCGAGTCGGGACGACTTCAGGGCAGCACAGGCAGCGAGTGGCCAGTTGATCAGTGGTGCCGTGCAGTCACTGGCTGGTCTGATGCGGGCACAGACCAGGGCAGTACGGGCACTCACTGCTGCCACACTCGCTGTGTCAGCCAGGCATTGCCAGGGCACCCGCCGCGCTGCAGCAGCACAGCGGTCTGGCCTTCAGCAGATTGCTGCGCTTGCTGCAGTGCCAGCCCGGCCGAGTGCCAGTGTCTCAGGCGAGCAGCGAGCACCTGGCATCAGCCAGTTTGCCCCCATTGCTGCAGCCGCCACTGCCACTCCCCCAGTGAAGCTGCCACGAGCTGCTGGAGAGACTGATGCTGCCCAGCCACAGCTGCAGCAGTCAGCAGCCGGCCCCTCGAGGGCCAGAGCTCGTCTAGGCCGACCCCCAAGGGCATCTGCCGTCACGCCATGTGCCCCTCAGGAGCCTTCCCCCAGCCTTGCAGCACCCACAGGGCCCAGGTTGAGGCGGAGCAGCAGGTCGGCCAGGGGCCGGAAAAGGCTGGACAAGGACTCGCCCTCTCGGCACACAAAGTAGAGGGTGTTGCCAAATGTTTTTTTATATGGGGGTGGTTGTGTTGTCTATGGGGGTGGTTGTTTTGGTAAGGCCGAGGATGAAGGCCATTTGGATGGAAAAGTTTTGTTATTCCTCCCCAGGTTGTGGGAGTGAGTCATGTGTTTGACTGTTTTTTGGGGGTGTTGTCTGTTTTTGGGTTTCATGTGGGAAGGGCCCTGAGTTTGTTCAATAAAGCTTTTTCTTTATTCAGCTTGTCCATGTTTGATGTTTGAAGTGGTTGTTGCGTTAACCGGCTGAGGGCTTGCGGAGCGGCTGCATTCATGTCCCTTCATTGCCACAAGCCATTCCCTGACAGGGGGCCTAGAAGTGTCGTTCAATAAGCCGCCGACGGACGGCCCTTGGACCTTGTGGCTCCCTCCTGGGCTGGTACTCCTCCTCCTCCTCCTCCTCCTCCTCATGGTCCTCCTGCTCCTCCTCCTGAGGTGGTGGTCCAACGTGAGGTGGCAGTGCCTGAGTCCTGCGGATAGCCAGGTTGTGCAGCATGCAGCAAACGACGACGAACTGGGAGACTCTATCCGGCGAATACTGCAGAGATCCGCCGGAGCGATCCAGGCAGCAGAACCGTTGCTTGAGGATGCCAATCGTTTGCTCTATGATGTTCCTTGTGGCTTGATGGCTTTCGTTGTATGCCTCCTCAGCAGGGGTCCTGGGCGCGCGGAGCGGGGTCATGAGCCATGTACACAAAGGATAGCCTTTGTCCCCGATAAGCCATCCTCTTGGGGGAGGCTGTGCCTGGAACATGTCAGCCACAGTAGTCTGGCGCAGGATAAATGCATCGTGGCTGCTGCCTGGAAAGCGGGCATTGACAGCTAGGATGCGCTGCCTGTTGTCACACACCAGCTGTACATTGAGGGAATGGTAGCCCTTCCGGTTGCGGTAATCCTCGGCATTGTCGATAGGTGCCCGCAAAGCCACATGCGTGCAGTCAATGGCGCCCTGCACCATGGGGAAGTCCGCGATCCTCGCAAATCCGACTGCACGCTGCTCCTGCCTCTCCAGGGTCATGGGGAAGGAGATGAATTGGTGTCTCCTTGTGAAAAGGGCATCGGTGACCTGCCGGATGCAGCGATGCACGGCGAACTGGGATATGTTAGCTATGTCCCCAGCAGCGGCTTGGAAGGAGCCGCTTGCATAAAAGTTCAGAGCCACCGTGACCTTCACTTCCACCGACAGAGACGTCCTGCACATCAGCTGTGGATGCAGATCTCTGTGAAGCAGCTGGCAGATCTCTGCAACCACCTCCCTTCTGAAGCGCAGCCTCTTAACACACTGCGCGGCAGTCATGGTGAGATAGGACACCTGCTGGCGGTATTCCCTGAGTGGGTAAGGCCTACGTTGCCGACGCCTGATGCCCCCTCTGCATCTAGGCATGGCTGCCCCTCTCACACAGCGTCTGCGAGCCCTTCGCACATAATGCTGGAACTGAGGGTTGGCACCCCATGCAGCCCCCATAATATACTGGCAAACAATGAAATCACAATGAGGCAAATTTCCAAGCTCTGGCCAGAAGCCAAAAATACCTCTCCTATGTTGGGCCAAATCAGTAAGGTCTCTTCCTTGGTCTCTGTCCAGAAATCCGTTGCACAAAAGTCATTGCAGCAAAATGGCTGGCCTTTATAGTTCAGTGTAAGTGCCCTTTAATTAGCGCTCCCCGAGGCCCGCAGGGCCTCTGCTGCGTTCCACTTCACAGTTCTTAGCACCGCCACGCCCACATTGGGCGGGCGCGACTGAAGTTCCGGTTTGGGGCGCACAAAGGGCGTTGCACGACGAAATGACGTCATAAGCTGCGCGCGCAGCTGAGCGCGCGCAAACACTTTGCGCCGGCGCTAAATGTCTACTGAAGTTGGGCGTAGGCGCAGATCGCGTTGCGCCCGGCCGCTAAGTGCCTAGCGCTCGAAGTCTACTCCTCTTAAGGCGCTAACGGCTGGCGCACGCAACTGAATTTCTAGGCCCAGGACTTTCCAGCAGCTACCATTTGGCAGTGCCCAGAGTCGCAACCCTGGCTAAGTTCATACCACACTGGGTTGTGTGTTTCCACAAATCATAGGGGAAGCTTCATTGTGTGTCAGCCATGGCTCAGTTGGTAGCACTCTTGTCTCTGAGGTTGTAGATTCAAGCCCACTCCAGAGACTTGAGCACAAAAATCTAGGGTGACACTCCAGCTGACACTTTTCGAGGGGGATCAAGGGATATGGGGATCGGTCGGGAAAGTGGAATTGAGGTCGAAGATCAGCCATGATTTTATTGAATGGCGGAGCAGGCTTGAGGGGCCGTATGGCCAACTCCTGCTCCTATTTGTTATGTTCTTATGTTCCAGTGCAGTACTGACTGAGCGCTGCACTGTCGGAGCTGCCGTCTTTTGGATGAGACATTAAACCGACACTCTGTCTGCTCTCGCAGATGGATGTAAAAGATCCCATGGCACTATTTCAAAGAAGAACAGGGGGGTTATCCCCGGTGTCCTGGCCAATATTTATCCTACAACCTATATCACAACAACAGATTATCTTGTCATTATCACATTGCTGGTTGTGGGAGCTTGCTGTGCTCAAATTGTCTGCCGCGTTTCCTACATTACAACAGTGACTTTGCTTCAAAAGTACTTCATTGGCTGTAAAGCGCTTTGGGACATCCGGTGGTCGTGAAAGGCGCTATAGAAATGCAAGTCTTTATTTTATTTTTTTGCTAGGTCTTCAACTGTGATACCACAACAGGGTCAAGGTTTCATTTACAATCTCAGCTGGACTGTTAGGTTGACTCCATGATTAGAAGCTATGTGGTGCTTGACCAAAGAGGGAAGGGAGACAGTTGGGCCAGTCCCCTCTGGCTGCCATCTTGCAGTGCTAGTTCAAGACTGGCTTCAGCATCAACTGAAAACAAAAAAAGGAAAAAGACAGACTTGCATTTATATAACGGCTTTCACAACCTGAGGACGTCCCAAAGCGCTTTACAGCCAATGAAGTACTTTTGAAGTGCAGTCACTGTTCTAATGTAGGAAATGTGGCAGCCAATTGCGCACAGCAAGCTCCCACAAACATCAATGTGATAATTACCAGATACTGGCCTAGAAATTCAGTGCCCTTAGCGCCGATTTTGCGGCGCTAGAGGGCCTAGCGCTGCAATTGGCGCCAGCGCCGAAATTGCCTGGGGCCCTTCCGCCGCGGTAGACCGGTAGCACTGCGCCGGCACCGATGACGTCATCGGTGTGCGCAGCGTCCCGGTTGCCATGCCGACGGGCCCCAGCGCCGAAATTCAGTTGCGGCCGCCTCGCCCGTGGCAGCCGCAACTAAGACTCTGGCAACAGAGTCTTACATGACTTTGCGCCGGCGCATTAAAGGCCCCGCGGCGGCCGGCCGCTTTCCCGCCGGCCGCCTGGCCGCAGCTCCCTCCCCGGACTTCCCCCCCCCCCCCCCCCCGGAACAGAAGCAAGCCCGGCACTTGTCCGAGGTGCCGGGCTCATTTTTAAAAAGATTTTCGCGGGCCGCGGCCGAGTGCAGGCAGCTCCTCCTTAAGGGAAGGAGGAGGCCTGCACTTCCCGAACCTGCCGCACCGCAGCGGGTGCCGCAGCGCCGGAATAGCGCCGATATTCAGCGCGTAGCGCCAGTTTTCAGGCGCAAACAGCTCTCAGCAGCGCCGGCAGCCGTTTGGGCGCAGAACTATTGAATTTTGGGCCCGACCAGCGCGACTTAGCTCCGGCACTAAATTCCGGCGCTAAAGCCCTGGCTGCGCCAAAACTCAATTTCTAGGCCAATCTGTTTTAGTGATGTTGATTGAGGGATAAATATTGGCCAGGACACCGGCGATAACTCCCTGCTCTTCTTCGAAATAGTGCCGTGGGATCTTTTGTGTCCACCTGAGAGGGCAGATGGGGCCTCGGTTTAACATCTCATTCAAAAGACGGCACCTCCGACAGTGCAGCACTCCCTCAGTACAGCACTGGAGTGTCAGCCTAGCTTTTTTGTGCTCGAGTCTCTGGAGTGGAACTTGAACCCACAACCTTCTGACACTGAGCCACAGCTGACACAGGGTTATCTATTGCCATATCATGGCTGCAGAATAATGCATTCACTGAGGGGGAACCTAAAAGAAAGAAGGGAGGAAAAAATAAGAAGGAAAAATAGATAGCTTATAGGGCTGTCCATCGCTGTACTTGCACTGGAACACGACACCCAACAACTTTAACCAGTATTGATGAGGTACCTCCAATAATTTCTCACAATCATCTTTGCGAGCAGTGAACTCTGCTGGCTTGCTATCACTCTCACAGCTCTGACACTGCAGCCTAAACCCCATCTTCACAAAACCTAACACAAGAGAGCTCTAACGAAGGGAGCTATCGATAATGTTTGTCTTTGTGTGACCTACTGCAAAATCGAATATCTTTGAAAAGCTTCGACTGATCTAGAAGTGACTGTGCGGCTTGCAGATAAGATTTTTTTTTTGTGTTACTTTTGTTGTCCTTGCAATTTTTTCTCCTTCAAGTATTTATCCAATTCCCTTTTGAAGGCTACTATTGAATCTGTATCCCCCACCCTATCAGGCAGCGCATTCCAAATCCTAACCACTCGTTGCGTAAACATGTTTTTCCTCATGTCGCCTCTGGTTCTTTTGCCAATCATCTTAAGTCTGTGCCCTCTGGTTACGGTGAACCATCACCAAAAGATATTTAATTATGTTTTGTTCTTCTGCGTTCTTTGCCACCGATCGCCGCCCTTCCTCACTAACCTGAGGGCCGTTGCTAGCCTCTTACTCCCTACTTTAGGATCAGTGCAGGGACCACTGTTGTTCACAATTTGTATTAACGATTTAGACTTTGGAATCAAAAGCACAATTTCTAAATTTGTGGATGATGCCAAATTAGCGGGGGGGATAATCAATACTGAGTAGGACTGCAACAAATTACAGGAAGACATTAATAAACTTGCAGAATGGGCATATAATTGGCAAATGAAATTCAACACAGATAAATGTGAGGTATTACATTTTGGTAGGAAGGATAGGGAGGTCACTGATCACTTGGAGGGTGCAAGTCCAGGTGGGGTAGAGGAACAAAGGGATCTCGGAGTACAAATACACAAATCACTAAAAGTTGCAACACAGGTTAGCAAGGTCATAAAAAAAGCAAACCAGGCACTAGGGTTTATTACGAGAGGGATATAATTGAAAAGTAGTGAAGTTATGCAAAACTTGTATCGAACCTTGGTTAGACCACACTGGAAGTAATGTGTACAATTCTGGTCGCAATATTATAAAAAGGATACAGAGGCACTAGAGAGCGTGCAGAGAAGATTTACAAGGATGATACCAGAAATGCGAGGGTATACCTATCAGGAAAGGATGAACAGGCTGGGTCTTTTTTCTATTAAAAAGAGACGGCTGAGGGGTGACCTAATTGAGGTCTTTAAAATTATGAAAGGTTTTGATAGAGTAGATACAGAGAGAATGTTTCCACCTGTGGGGAAGAGCATAACTAGAGGCCATCAATATAAGATAGTCACCAAGAAATCCAATTGGGAATTCAGAAGAAACCTCTTTACCCAGTGAGTGGTGAGAATGTGGAACTCGCTACCACAGGGAGTAGTTGAGGCAAATAGTACAGATACACTTAAGGGGAGGCTAGATAAGCATATGAGGTAGAAGGGAATAGAGGGTTATGCTGATAGAATTAGATGAGGAAAGACGGGAGGAGGCTCGAGTGGAGCATAAACGCCGGCACGGACTGATTGGGCCGAAAAGTCTGTTTCCGTGCCGTATATCCTATGTAATCCCCGCAGCTCACCCCCTTCATAGCAATAAGGCCCAATGCCCAAAATTGGGGCTGCCTCGGGCCTCACCATTCAGGCGTATGGATTGCACCCTAGCACCTCCCCCCGCCCTCCCCCCCAAACCCCATGGACCCAAAAATGAGCGCACCCAAATTTCTAGGCCCATCCATCCAAATTTTCCTTCCTTTCCTTTGCTTGACTTCGGCTCACTGTTTTCCCCGAATGACATGAATTAGGTCAAGAACTCATCATGTGGGGAACCAAAAGGAAGTTCATGAACTTCAGTACTCTATAGCACAGCTCATTAGAACCCTAACTGGCTTCATCACTCTGCCACTGTTTTGATAGAATTCCTTCTTTTGTCCTCCTTCCACTTCTGAGGCTCAGGCTCCTGTTGGGGGACAGATCTGAAGGCTGTGGCTGCCTTCTGGAATCTTTCACAATCTTCTTCAACATATCTCGAGTTGCTGATACTGACAAATCTTTGGTGCTCTCATTTAGCATTCATCCACCCATTGAGGCAACATCACGAAGAACAACCCTTTCCAAAGCTCCGGGCTCATAACAAACAGGGCAAACCAGAAATATGAGCACAATTAGGTCTGAGTTTCCTGGGCTTCAAGGGACGAATTGCCAGGGTTTGGGAGTTGCACATTGCCCGTAAGCCACAGGTGGAAACCGTGCCCCAGTGCATCCGAGCTCGCGATCCCAACATCCTGCAATTTAAAGAAAGTAGCCCCGTGTTTTCCCATGCAAATCCCTTCCATGGTTTAGTCTGGCCATTCTCATATTGGTAAGCCAGAGTTTGGTTGATGCCTATCTGGGATTTCTAAGCATTACTTTCCGCTCCAGCGGTAAAGCTTTTTGGAATTAAGCGAGCTTTGTGGTCCAAGGCACTTAAGCACGCAAGGCGGCCAATGTCGCAGGCTTCCCGTTGCGCTTGGCTCCTGCTCCTTCCGGGTAAAAGGACGAGATGGACATATTTAGGAAATGTAAGATGCAGCTGACCTTGTCAACCATGTGCCGCCCGTTATAGAAATGCTGCTTTAGTACTTAGAGCTTCAAATGAAAGAAAGAGGCAGAGAGAACAAAAGAAAAGAGAAACAAGAATTTCCATTCATACTACATGCCCTGAAGAGATTGCATTCATTGCGCATCAGGATGACCTGAATTGAATGTAACCTCCCAGGGGTTATAGTGAGGACTGGCCGTGTTCAGTCGATGCATTGAGTGCTGGTAAATTTCCGACCTGGCACATGAACTCAGCTTTCGTTTGCTGCACAAAGCGACAGGAGAGACACATTAAG
The DNA here is from genome assembly GCF_052327205.1 of Somniosus microcephalus. Classification (NCBI taxonomy): domain Eukaryota; kingdom Metazoa; phylum Chordata; class Chondrichthyes; order Squaliformes; family Somniosidae; genus Somniosus; species Somniosus microcephalus. The sequence goes on from NC_140999.1 coordinate 10,303,950, forward strand.
GGGTGATACAGGCTTGATGTGTATCTGCTTTCAACAGCACTGAGTTTGAGGTTTACTCTGAGGTACAGTTCCAGTAAATAACTCTGCCCTGCTTATACTTGACCACTCAATGTCAGCCACTACATAAATGTGGGTGAGGAAAGCCATTCAGCCCAACCTGGCTCATTCATCCAGAAAGACTTCTATCATGGAGCCCAATCATTCCACACTGCTTGCAACCTTGGCGTCCTATTTGACCCCGAGCTGAGCTTCCTATCCCATATCTTCTCCATCACCAAGACCAGCGGCTGCCACCTCCGCCCCTGTCTCTGCTCATCTGCTGCTGAAACCCTCATCCATGCCGGCCTCCCACCTTCCACCCACCATAAACTTGAGCTCATCCAAAACTCTGCTGCCCGTGTCCTAATTTGTACCAAGTCCCGTCCACCCATCACCCCTGTGCTCGCTGACCTACATCGGTTCCCAGTCCGGCAATGCCTCAAATTTAAAATTCTCACCCTTGTGTTCAAACCTTTCCAAGGCCTCACCCCTCCCTTTCTCTGTAACCTTCTCCAGCCCTACAACCTTCTGAGATCTCGGCATGCCTCCAATCCTGACCTCTTGAGCATCCCCAATTACCATCGCTCCATCATTGGCAGCCGTGCTTACAGCTGCCTCAGCCCTAAGCTCTGGAATTCCCTTCCTAAACCTCACGAACTCTACCTCTCTCTCCTCCTTTAAGACACTCCTAAAAACCTATCTCTTTGACTCAGCTTTTGGTCACCTGTCCTAAAATCTCTTTATGTGGCTCGGTGTCAAATCTTGTTTGATAATCGCCCCTGTGAAGCGCCTTGGGACGTTTTACTATGTTAAAGGCGCTATATAAATGCAAGTTGTTGTTGTTTTGCTTCCATCACTCTACCCAGAAGTCCATTCCACGTGCCAATCACTCTTTCTGCAAAGAACTTCCTGCTATCAGTTCTAAATTTATATTTAAACTTTTACCCCCGTGTCCTAATCTCATGATTTAGTTTCAAGTAATTTTTTTTGCATCTACCTTTTCCATATTGCTTATTACGTTCAGCTGTGTAAGTGGGGTAAAGTGGCAGAGAGAGAGAGAGAGATAGTGCACTAATGTCCAATAAACACTAACGCACCCACATTAGTACTTAGAAGATGGAAAGAAAAAATCAATACATGCAAAGAAGCACAGGTAAAGAGAGAGAAGAGGCAGACTAAAGGAAGGAGCGAGGGAAAAATTCAGAGAAAATGAAGATAGACGGAAAGATATAAATGAGGAGGAGAAAGCAAATGGCAAAGAAGAATGGAAGACGAAGTGAAAGAGAAGGAAAGGGTAAATGGGAGAGAAAGAGAAGGGCAGAGTAAAATGGATGAGAGCCAGAGAGAGGGAGGAATGATAAATGGAAGAGTAGCGCACAGCGAGAAGGACAAAGGACAAAGGGAAAGAGAGAAGGTAGCAGGACAGAGATTTAAGAGATTGACAGCTGATCGCTCCCTCTGGGCCGTATATTTCCAGCTACTTCAATGATGTGAACTGAAGCGTTTTCAAAACACGCTGTTTGGAAGGTATTTTATGTGGTGCCTGAGGTGGAACAGTGCAGTTGGCTTTTAAATCTGTTTCCTCAGACTGCAGTGTACTCCTTTTTCAATCAACATATTTTTCAGCATCAAAAAAATAAAAAACACTTGAAAAAAATTCTGATGAAGGGTCCGATCCTGAACGTTGGGGTCGATTTGATCCCACGGGTGTGACAATGGCGGCCAAGCAACCAGTCGGCCTGCCCGGGAGCAGCAGCAGCGAAGCTCGGCTGATTTTTAACGGGTGGGCCTCATTAGTCTGCCGCTTGCCGACTTCCTGACTAAAAGGGCCGGGAAGCCAGCGGGAATCAGTGTGGATGTGTTTGTGGGAATGTGTACCAGTGTGGATGTGTTTGTGGGAATGTGTACCAGTGTGGATGTGTTTGTGGGAATGTATACCAGTGTGGATGTGTTTGTGGGGATGTCTATCAGTGTGGATGTGTTTGTGGGAATGTATATCAGTGTGGATGTGTTTGTGGGCATGTATACCAGTGTGGATGTGTTTGTGGGAATGTATATCAGTGTGGATGTGTTTGTGGGAATGTGTACCAGTGTGGATGTGTTTGTGGGAATGTATATCAGTGTGGATGTGTTTGTGGGAATGTATACCAGTGTGGATGTGTTTGTGGGCATGTATATCAGTGTGGATGTGTTTGTGGGAATGTATACCAGTGTGGATGTGTTTGTGGGCATGTATACCAGTGTGGATGTGTTTGTGGGAATGTATATCAGTGTGGATGTGTTTGTGGGCATGTATACCAGTGTGGATGTGTTTGTGGGAATGTATACCAGTGTGGATGTGTTTGTGGGAATGTATACCAGTGTGGATGTGTTTGTGGGAATGTATATCAGTGTGGATGTGTTTGTGGGCATGTATATCAGTGTGGATGTGTTTGTGGGAATGTATACCAGTGTGGATGTGTTTGTGGGCATATATATCAGTGTGGATGTGTTTGTGGGAATGTATATCAGTGTGGATGTGTTTGTGGGAATGTATACCAGTGTGGATGTGTTTGTGGGCATGTATATCAGTGTGGATGTGTTTGTGGGCATGTATATCAGTGTGGATGTGTTTGTGGGCATGTGTACCAGTGTGGATGTGTTTGTGGGCATGTATATCAGTGTGGATGTGTTTGTGGGCATGTGTACCAGTGTGGATGTGTTTGTGGGCATGTATATCAGTGTGGATGTGTTTGTGGGCATGTATATCAGTGTGGATGTGTTTGTGGGAATGTATATCAGTGTGGATGTGTTTGTGGGCATGTATATCAGTGTGGATGTGTTTGTGGGCATGTATATCAGTGTGGATGTGTTTGTGGGCATGTGTACCAGTGTGGATGTGTTTGTGGGCATGTATATCAGTGTGGATGTGTTTGTGGACATGTATACCAGTGTGGATGTGTTTGTGGGAATGTATACCAGTGTGGATGTGTTTGTGGGCATGTGTACCAGTGTGGATGTGCTTGTGGACATGTATATCAGTGTGGATGTGTTTGTGGGCATGTCTATCAGTGTGGATGTGTTTGTGGACATGTGTACCAGTGTGGATGTGTTTGTGGGAATGTATACCAGTGTGGATGTGCTTGTGGACATGTATATCAGTGTGGATGTGTTTGTGGGAATGTATACCAGTGTGGATGTGTTTGTGGGCATGTATATCAGTGTGGATGTGTTTGTGGGAATGTATACCAGTGTGGATGTGTTTGTGGGCATGTATACCAGTGTGGATGTGTTTGTGGGAATGTATACCAGTGTGGATGTGTTTGTGGGCATGTATATCAGTGTGGATGTGTTTGTGGGAATGTATACCAGTGTGGATGTGCTTGTGGACATGTATATCAGTGTGGATGTGTTTGTGGGCATGTCTATCAGTGTGGATGTGTTTGTGGGAATGTATACCAGTGTGGATGTGTTTGTGGGCATGTATATCAGTGTGGATGTGTTTGTGGGCATGTGTACCAGTGTGGATGTGTTTGTGGGCATATATATCAGTGTGGATGTGTTTGTGGGCATGTATATCAGTATAGATGTGTTTGTGGGAATGTGTACCAGTGTGGATGTGTTTGTGGACATGTGTACCAGTGTGGATGTGTTTGTGGGAATGTATACCAGTGTGGATGTGTTTGTGGGCATGTGTACCAGTGTGGATGTGCTTGTGGACATGTATATCAGTGTGGATGTGTTTGTGGGCATGTCTATCAGTGTGGATGTGTTTGTGGACATGTGTACCAGTGTGGATGTGTTTGTGGGAATGTATACCAGTGTGGATGTGCTTGTGGACATGTATATCAGTGTGGATGTGTTTGTGGGCATGTATATCAGTGTAGATGTGTTTGTGGGAATGTGTACCAGTGTGGATGTGTTTGTGGGCATGTATATCAGTGTGGATGTGTTTGTGGGAATGTGTACCAGTGTGGATGTGCTTGTGGGCATGTATATCAGTGTAGATGTGTTTGTGGGGATGTGTACCAGTGTGGATGTGTTTGTGGGCATGTGTACCAGTGTGGATGTGTTTGTGGGCATGTGTACCAGTGTGGATGTGTTTGTGGGCATGTATATCAGTGTGGATGTGTTTGTGGGAATGTATATCAGTGTGGATGTGTTTGTGGGCATGTATATCAGTGTGGATGTGTTTGTGGGCATGTATATCAGTGTGGATGTGTTTGTGGGCATGTATATCAGTGTGGATGTGTTTGTGGGCATGTATATCAGTGTGGATGTGTTTGTGGGCATGTATATCAGTGTGGATGTGTTTGTGGGCATGTATACCAGTGTGGATGTGTTTGTGGGCATGTATATCAGTGTGGATGTGTTTGTGGACATGTGTACCAGTGTGGATGTGTTTGTGGGCATGTGTACCAGTGTGGATGTGTTTGTGGGCATGTCTATCAGTGTAGATGTGTTTGTGGGAATGTATATCAGTGTAGATGTGTTTGTGGGAATGTATATCAGTGTAGATGTGTTTGTGGGCATGTCTATCAGTGTAGATGTGTTTGTGGGAATGTATATCAGTGTAGATGTGTTTGTGGGAATGTATATCAGTGTAGATGTGTTTGTGGGCATGTATATCAGTGTGGATGTGTTTGTGGGCATGTCTATCAGTGTGGATGTGTTTGTGGGCATGTCTATCAGTGTGGATGTGTTTGTGGGAATGTATATCAGTGTAGATGTGTTTGTGGGCATGTATATCAGTGTGGATGTGTTTGTGGGCATGTATATCAGTGTGGATGTGTTTGTGGGCATGTATATCAGTGTGGATGTGTTTGTGGGCATGTATACCAGTGTGGATGTGTTTGTGGGCATGTATATCAGTGTGGATGTGTTTGTGGACATGTGTACCAGTGTGGATGTGTTTGTGGGCATGTGTACCAGTGTGGATGTGTTTGTGGGCATGTCTATCAGTGTAGATGTGTTTGTGGGAATGTATATCAGTGTAGATGTGTTTGTGGGCATGTATATCAGTGTGGATGTGTTTGTGGGCATGTCTATCAGTGTGGATGTGTTTGTGGGCATGTCTATCAGTGTGGATGTGTTTGTGGGAATGTATATCAGTGTAGATGTGTTTGTGGGAATGTCTATCAGTGTAGATGTGTTTGTGGGCATGTGTACTAGTGTGGATGTGTTTGTGGGCATGTATATCAGTGTGGATGTGTTTGTGGGCATGTCTATCAGTGTAGATGTGTTTGTGGGCATGTATATCAGTGTGGATGTGTTTGTGGGCATGTATATCAGTGTAGTGGTGTGTATCAGTATATTTGTACATTTTGTGTGCACTATGCAGCATTGCATTTATCAAGGTGAAGAATGGCAAGTCTGGAAATAATCAAACATTTTGCACAGCATGACAGCACAACCGGGTAACCCAGGCCCGTGGGATAGATGCAATGTACGGCAGAGCTCTGGATGGAAGATACCTCTCTCCTGTGTGTTACCTTCTAAGTCAATAAAAGCCTTGTTTTGTTTCGCTAACATCGAGTCTCGGATTTATTGAGGCACATCACAATGTACAGCTACCCATAAATTATCTTGACAAGAGAACTCAAGTGCAACGTCAGAAAAATAAAAAATCCTTCAGACTCCACTGTTATTTCCATTTCCATTTCCCACACTCCCAGTAGTGCCAACAGGTTCGGACTCCAGAGGAAATGTATGTGCGGTGCACTTGTGTCCACTCAGAGTTCGGCTCTGCCAAGACCAAAGTTTCCATCCATAATCTTCCTTCCTCCTCCTAACCCCGCCACTCCCAAAGTTCAAGTTCCAGTGGATTCAGCTCACGATCAAACTCATTTTACTGTAATTTACAAAATTTAAAAAACCCAGATAATTGGATCATGTTGGTGCAGAGCTGTATCATCAATGCTTAGCTGTTCCTGAACTGCCCTTTCCTGACACAGTTGAGTTAGTGTGGTTAGTAAACTCGAGAAATACTGTGAGTTAAACTTCATTAGTAAAGGCGCTCCTAAAATAAAAAGTCAAACTTGAACCAGTTGTACTCAGGAGTGTAAATTCCGGCCTGAGGGCAGGAGGATTGAGATTCCATAATATAAAAATAAAAAATGATGTCCTCCAAAAAATGTTTTGCTCTCTCTCCAGATTCACCAGAATGATACCGGGGCTTAGAGTTAAATTATAAGGACAGGTTACACAAATTTGGCTTGCATTCCCTTGAGTTTAGAGGGTTCAGTGGTGATCGAATCAAGATGTTTAAAATGATAAAGGGATCCGATAGGGTAGATACAGAGAAACAATTTCCTCTGGTGGGGAGATTCCAGAACAAGGGGGCATTATCTTAAAATTAGAGCCAGGCCGTTCAGGGGTGAAATCAGGGAAATCGGTTTCACACAAAGGGTAGTGGAAATCTAGAACTAGCTCCCCCAAAAAGCTGTTGAAGCTGAGCCAAAGGAAATTTTCTAGACTGAGAACGATAGATCTTTTTTGGGTTAGGGTGTCAAGGAATATGGAACAAAGGTGGGTACATGGAGTTGAGGTACAGATCAGCTATAATCAAACTGAATGACAGCACAGGCTCGAGGGGAGGACATGAGGGGACTGCGATCGGGAAAGAGGGAGGGAAGCCCCGGGGCATGGGAGGCCCAAGGCTTCCTCGTGGGGCTTGGAGAGCCCTTAATATTGCAATTGATAGGATCAGTGCGGGAGGCCGGCGGGTAAGTCGCCTGCTCCATTTTAAGGGCCCCTATGACTAGATTGGTCACTCTTTTGTTCATGAAGATAGCAAACCATCAACGTCAGGAAATCTTTGTGGAGGTCAGCGTCTGGGATAAATCCATATCAGCAGGCCGCCTAGCTTTCCTCCCCACTTCTCAGACCGCAGCTCCCTCCTGACCTCCTCTCGAGCCTGTTCCGCCATTCTATTAGATTATGGCTGATCTGCACTTCAACTCCACTTACCTGCCTCTCTTCCATATCCCTTGATGTCCTTACCCAACAAAAATTTAGCAATATCAGTCTTGATAATTTCAATTGACCTCCAGCATCCACAGCCTTTTCGGGGGGGAGCAAGTTCCAGATTTCATAAGAACATAAGAACATAAGAAATGGGGGCAGGAGTAGGCCATTCGGCCCCTCGAGCCTGGTCCGCCATTCAATAAGATCATGGCTGATCTTCTACCTCAACTACACTTTCCTGCCCGATCCTCATATCCCTTGATTCCCTTAATATTCAAAAATCTATCGATCTCTGTCTGGGGTAGAGAATTCCAAAGATTCACCACCCTCTGAGTGAAGAAATTTCTCCTCATCTCAGTCCTAAATGGCCACCCCCTTATCCTAAGACTGAAATTTCCACTACCCTTTGTGTGAAAACGTGCTTCCCGTTTTGGTCAGGAAGTCAACCAGTGACAGGTTAATGAAGCCTGGCCTGTTAACCGGCCGGGCCTCCACACCGCCGCTCGCGGCTAGGCTGGCCGCCCGCTCGGCCACATTCCCGCCACGGGAGTTAAAATCGACCCCAGTTACTCCAAGACTAACAAGCCCATTGCTGGATCTTCGGGGGGCCTGGTTCAACAAAAGGATGCTAATGAGACAAAAATAGATTGTGATGATCTGTTAAACTGAGACTATTGACGGGGGACTTCAAGGAAAAAGATTTATGGGTTGTCTTACTCACCTTGAGATGTTTAATTTTATTCATGCACTGAGCTCTGCTCAGAGAAGTGAAATCCTGCAAAAGTGAGTGCATCAGTCCATTTTAATCTGAACACATTCAGTCAGCTGTAAGCTACTAGACAACAGATATTAATCATCCATTTTTAGAATGAAAACCTACTACACAAGTGTTAATAAAATTGCAGGCAAGCACTCTGCGCCATGAAATAATTGTTAAAGTATTGATAACAGCGTAGAGAGAGAGAGAGACTGGGGCACGGAAAGAGACTGAGAGAAAGAGTAACGTAGAGGCGGGAGACACACAGCAAGAGGAAAAACAGACCACAACAGAGGCGGATAATTTGACAATCAAAAAAGTGAATATAAGATGCAGTCAGCAAAGATTTATTTCCCAGGCATCAATTGCAGCTCGTTATTTTGATAAACTGGCATTGATGATATCACGTTTTTTAATCCTGTTGTGTAGTCATTATCAGGGATTAAAGTGATAAAACTCACTGACAGCAAAAAACATAGAATCATAGATATTTACGGCAGAGAAAGAGGCCATTTGGCCCATCGTGTCTGTGCCGGCCGAAAAAGAGCTACCCAGCCTAATCCCACTTTCCAGCTCTTGGTCCGTAGCCCTGTAGGTTACGGCACTTCAAGTGCATATCCAAGTACTTTTTAAATGTGATGAGGGTTTCTGCCTCGACCACCCTTTCAGGCAGTGAGTTCCAGACCCCCACCACCCTCTGGGTGAAAAAAAGTTCTCCTCAACTCCCCTCTAATCCTTCGACCAATTACTTTAAATCTATGCCCCCTGGTTATTGACCTCTCTGCTAAGGGAAATAGGTCCTTCCTATCTAGGCCGCTCATAATTTTATACACCTCAATTAAATCTCCCCTCAGCCTCCTCTGTTCCAAAGAAAACAATGCCTATCCAATCTTAAAAAAAACCAAATTGACCAAAATTCCTCACATTAAGTTAAAACATTTTATGTTATGTATACTAGGGAATAATTCCATAGCAGGAAACTCATTTCAGGATATGGCTGATAGATATAAACCTCTCTGATATGAGGCCATCTGTAGCAGCCCATCTACTGCCTGGGGGAAAATCCTGCTCCTTCCCCCTGCCGGACAGTGGATGTCATAGGGGGGAGAAACACGTTTTGATTCATGCACCAATGACATGAGGCACACTGACCATCGGTGACCTCACGACACCCATAACTGGCAAAATAAAAAGACTTAAAATGGAATCAAACTATCTCCATGAGCTCCACAGTTAATCTCATAAAAATGGACATGTGGGAATGATTGCTGGTCAGCACTCCCTGGATACAGCGATAAATCACTCGCAGTCCGCTCTCACAATTTATGATATCTTCATCGTTCATCAGCGGGATTATTGTCTTGTATTCACTCGTGGGCATTCATTAATCTCTGCAATAATACATCAGGATATACCAGTGTTATGGTCCTCATGGTATGTTCATCAATACGTTTGCTTCATTCAAATCTTGCTGGTCATGAGTTGGAATCCCGGTGGCGATGGCACTGGGATTTAGTATCCATACTTGGGAAAATGTATACCTTTAGTGTTGCAACAAGAATCCAAGATATCAGAGCCACCACCTCCTGTCTGTGACATTGTATATTGTAAGGTGGTTTCATGAATGAGGAGAGGGGTGAAACAGCACGCTTTACTCAGAGCGTGGTGATAGCGTGGATCTCGCTACCATATGGAGCAGTTGAGGCGAATAACGTAGACGCATTTAACGTGAAGCTAGATAAGCTAGACACGCGGAATATAAGGGAATGTTAGAGTGAGACGAAGTAGGGATGGGAGGAGACTCGTGTGGAGCATAAAAGCAGGGCTGAATGGCCTGTTTCTGTGCTGTACATTCTGTGTCTATGTCAGTCTATGGCCCTCCCTTGGTGGTGGTGGGGAGGGACTAAAGCACAGGGCAATGACACTTGGCCCACTCTCCATCTTAGTAATAAGCTGAAACTCACATCAGCTTTCGTTCATCTACAAGGCTCTGGCTTTGACTTCATCGACCTCCTTGGTTGGCCTCTCAGGCTGAATCTGGTGGTGCCGACCTTCGTGTCCTGTTCAACCGTCCGCTGAAATTTTTACCCCAACATCCAGTATGTTGCTAAGATTTTATCCTTCCACCTCTAGAGCATTGCACACCTACACCTCTACCTCTCCCTGTTGCTGCTGAAACCCTAATCCATGTCTTTATGAGTCACAAAAACTCGTCAAAAACTCTTCTTTCTGATTTCCTCACCTCCAAACTTCCCAAATAAGCAGGGTTTCTTTGAGATTCAGTTGGCTCCAAAATGACATGTCTGGCAATTTCTTCAAGAAAGAATAAAGAACTTGCATTTCTATAGCACCTTTCACGACCTCAGGATGTCCCAAAGCACTTTACATCCAATGAAGTGCAGTCACTGTTGTAATGTAGGAAATGTGGCAGCCAATTTTCACACATACAGCAATGTTTATGACCCGATAATCTGTTTTTAGTGATGTTGGTTGAGTGATAAATACTGGTCGGGACATCTGAGAGAACTTCCCTCCTTTTCTTTGAAGTAGTGCCATGGGATCTTTTACATCCACCCGAGAGGGCAGACAGGGCCTCGGTTTAACGTCCCATCCAAAAGACGGCACCTCCAACAATGCGGCACTCCCTCAGTACTGCACTGGAGTGTCAGCCTGGATTATGTGCTCAAGTCTCTGGAGTGTAAGTTCAAAACGAGGTGTGAGAGAAGAGCGACTGCCTTTGTAATTGTAGCCCAGCCAGAGGTCTTCAGTAGAGGAGAAGATTGGAGAGGGAATTAAAAATAAGAAGAATAAATGCAAGCTACACTAAGAAAATAAAAGCTTTAAAAAAAATCTACAATGGGAGGAAAGTGTGTGCGTGAACAGTCATGTTATTCAGCCCATCAGCAAATGTTCCTTTCAACGCAACATAATAACGCTTCATAATAGTGCCAGAGCCAAGCTGCAATTTGAAAATCATGAGGCCGAGGTGCTTTGATATCTAAAGAAGACCAGATTAAATCGTTTCCTTCCTTCCCCCCCCGCCCCCCGACCCTGCAGAAAACATTCCCTCTGGCTGTGCCGTGTGGAATAGATGCATGAAAGGATTCATTATTCCTCAAACATCTATTCAAGCACCTGGCAAAAAAATGGTTTTTAGCCAGGGCAACAGTGATGGGACTAAAGAGACTCTTAAGAGCGAACCTCTCGGTGCCTGTGAATAGGGAAAGAGCTGCTACTGCTGCAACCGCCCTACAAAGGGCACTCACTTTTTCAATTATACTGCAACACGCTCTCTCCGAGCTGTGTTGTTCTTGTCAGCTTTGCAGTGTGATGCTGGGGGGGCGGGGGGGAGTTGAATTTTAATCACCTATTACTCATCTATTTTACCTGCTGGGACTGCTTCTGGAGAATATCATCCCTGCACGGCTGGGGGTTTTCTCTTTCTCCCTTAAAATAAATGAATTTGACGCCTGCCTAAAAATAACACACCGAGGAACATGGTCCAAATCGCCAGCCGGATAATGTAGCCTCCTGCTCTGTGTGGCTCAGTTACGCATTGACTTTATCATCCGAGCCAATTAAGGGAGGCTCAAGTTGACAAAGTGAAAATCTTTACAGCAAAAAAAAACCCCACTGTGATGAGCTTAAGTACCAGACTAGATCAAGTAGATTGGGCCGATGCTCTCTGGAGTTTAGAAGAATGAGAGCTGATCTCATTGAAACAGAAGATTCTGAGGGGGATTGACAGGGTAGATGCTGAGAGGTTGTTTCCTCCTGGCTGGAGAGACTAGAACCAGGGGTCACAGTCTCAGGATAAGGGGTCGGCCATTTAAGACTGAGATGAGGAGGAATTTCTTCACTCAGAGGGTTGTGAATCTTTGGAATTCTCTGCCCCAGAGGGCTGTGGATGCTGAGTCTTTGAGTATATTCAAGGCTGAGATCGATAGATTTTTGGACTCATGGGGAATCAAGGGATATGGAGATCGGGTGGAAAAGTGGAGTTGAGGTCGAAGGTTAGCCATGATCTTATTGAATGGCGGAGCAGGCTTGAGGGGCCGAATGGCCTACTCCTGCTCCTAGTTCTTATGTTCTGATGTTCAGACATAGAGAGGGACTTTACAATGATGGTGAGAAGTCACAAGATCACACGATGATTACAGATGAAGAAATCCATTAAGCCCATCTTAATTCACATTTCCAGAAATATCCTACACTGCCCCCATTGCTGCATAGAATTGTTCCTTAAATAATTGCAACAACAACAATAACTTGCATTTATATAGCGCCTTTAATGTAGTAAAACGTCCCCAGGTGCTTCACAGGAGAGTTACCAAACAAAATTTGACACCGAGCCTCATGAAGAGATATTAGGACAGATAAAAACTGGCTCCACCAATGAGGCCCGACCAGAGGGAGCAGCGAGGCGAGGTGAGGCGGAGCCCGGTATAAAAACCGGCGACCAGCGAGGCCCGACCAGAGGGAGCAGCGAGGCGAGGTGAGGCGGAGCCCGGTATAAAAACCGGCGACCAGCGAGGCCCGACCAGAGGGAGCAGCGAGGTGAGGCGGAGCCCGGTATAAAAACCGGCGACCAGCAAGGCACACCAACTCAGCAGCGAGGAGAGAGGTAAAAAGTAATCAGTGTGTGACGTCACCAGGGAGCAGGTAAGTGATTGGTTGGTGAGTATTTCTCTTTTTTTAAACTTTAACTCTGTAGTTTATAGTTACTAGGGTCGTTTCTGGTGTAGCAGGGACTGCTGGTAGACTATACAAGCGCCTTAGAGATATCTTTAATTGGTGATAGTAAATTAATTTAAATTAATTAAAGGGTAAGTCATGCCAGGTGAGCCCAGCCCCGTGATATGCTCCTCTTGCTCTATGTGGGAATTCAGGGACCCCGGTGCCCCTGATGACCACGTGTGCCGGAAATGCATCCAGCTGCAGCTACTAGCAGACCGCATTGAGGTGCTGGAGCTGCGGGTGGATGGGTTGTTGAGCATTCACGATGCTGAGAGGGTCATGGATAGCACGTTTAGTGAGTTGGTCACACCGCATGCAAGGGCTGCACAGGAAGAAAGGAAATGGGTGACCACCAGGTGGAGCAATAGAAGCAGGCAGGTAGTGCAGGAGACCCCTGTGACCATTCCCCTCTCAAACAGGTATACCGATTTGGATACTGTTGAGGGGGATGACTCACCAGGGGAAGGCAGCAGCAGCCAACTTCCTGGCACTGGGGGTGCTCCTGCTGCCCAGGAAGGGAGGAAAAAGAGTGGGAGAGCAATAGTGGTAGGGGATTCTATAGTAAGGGGAACAGATAGGCGTTTCTGTGGCCGTAGACGTGAATCCAGGATGGTTTGTTGCCTCCCTGGTGCCAGGGTCAAGGATGTCACTGAGCGGCTGCAGGGCATTCTGGAGGGGGAGGGTGAACAGTCAGAGGTCGTGGTCCACATTGGTACCAACGACATAGGTAAAAAGAGGGATGAGGTCCTGCAGCAAGAATTTAGGGAGCTAGGTAGAAGTTTAAAGAGCAGGACCTCAAAGGTTGTAATCTCTGGATTACTCCCGGTGCCACGTGCTAGTGAGTATAGAAATAGGAAGATAGAACAGATGAATGCATGGCTAAAGGGATGGTGCAGGAGGGAGGGCTTTAGTTTCCTGGATCACTGGGTCTGCTTCTGGGAAAGGTGGGACTTGTACAAGTCGGACGGTTTACACCTGAACCAGAGGGGAACCAATATCCTTGCGGGGAGGTTTGCTAGCACTGCTGGGGGGGGTTTAAACTAACTTGGCAGGGGGATGGGATACAGAGTGGAGCTATAGTAGGGGGTGATTTACAGCCAAATACGGAGGAAAACACAAGTCAGCTGGGAAGGCAGAGCAAATATGTGAAGGCAAAAGGGAATATGGCAGGGCTGGAAGGCATTTATTTTAATGCAAGGAGTCTTGCAAATAAGGTGGATGAACTGAAGTTGTTGTTGAACACATGGGAGTACGATATTGTTGCTATCACGGAGACATGGTTGAGGGAGGGTCAGGACTGGCAGCTCAATATTCCGGGGTATAAAATCTTCAGGCGAGACAGAGGGGGGTGTAAAAGGGGAGGGGGTGTTGCAATATTAATTAAGGAGTCAATTACTGCTGTAAGGAGGGACGATATATTAGCGGGTTCCTCTAATGAGGCCATATGGGTAGAACTTAAAAACAAAAAGGGGGCAAGCACTTTGCTGGGAGTGTACTATAGGCCCCCAAACAGTCAGGGGGAGATAGAGGAACAGATATGTAGGCAAATCTCAGAGAAGTGCGAAAATAATAGGGTAATAATAGTGGGGGATTTCAACTTCCCCAATATAAATTGGGATAGTCAGAGTGTGAAAGGCTTAGAGGGTGCAGAATTCTTAAAGTGCATCCAGGAGAGCTTTTTGAGCCAACATGTAGAAAGTCCTACAAGAGAGGGGGCGGTACTGGACCTAATTCTAGGGAATGTAGCCGGGCAAGTGGTGGAAGTGTCAGTAGGAGAGCATTTTGGCGACAGTGACCATAATTCGGTGAGATTTAAGGTGGTCATGGAAAAAGACAAAGACGGCCTGGAAATAAGGGTTCTAAATTGGGGGAAGGCCGATTTTAATATGATAAGGCAGGATCTGGCCAAAGTGGACTGGGAGCAGCTACTTATAGGAAAATCCACATCAAAACAGTGGGAGACTTTCAGAAGGGAAATAGAGAGAGTACAACGCCAACATGTTCCTGTAAAGGTCAAGGGCGGGACCAACAAGCAAAGGGAACCTTGGATGACAAGAGATATACAAAAATGCATTAGGAAAAAAAGGGGGGCTTTTGGCAGTTACAAAAGACTAAGGACGGAGGAAGCCCTAGAGGAGTATAAAAAGTGCAGGGGCATACTTAAAAAAGAAATTAGGAGGGCAAGGAGGGGCCATGAAATAACACTGGCGAGCAAAATAAAGGAAAATCCTAAGATGTTTTATAAGTATATTAAGGGCAAGAGGATAACCAGGGAAAGGGTAGGGCCCATTAGGGACCAAAGTGGCAATCTGTGTGTAGAGCCAGATGATGTAGGCGGGGTCTTAAATGAATTTTTTGCATCTGTGTTCACTATGGAGAAAGACGATGTAGACATAGAAATCGGGCAAGGGGACTGTGACATACTTGAACATATTAGCATCGAGAGGGAGGAGGTACTAGCCGTTTTAGCAGGCCAAAAAGTGGATAAATCCCCAGGCCCAGACGAGATGTATCCCAGGCTGTTGTGTGAGGCAAAGGAGGAGATTGCAGGGGCTCTGACACAAATTTTCAGAACCTCTCTGGCCACAGGGGATGTACCAGAGGACTGGAGAACAGCTAACGTAGTACCATTATTCAAGAAGGGTAGCAGGGATAAACCAAGGAATTACAGGCCAGTGAGCCTAACATCTGTGGTAGGGAAATTATTGGAAAAAATTCTGAGGGACAAAATTAGTCTCCACCTGGAGAAGCAAGGATTAATCGGGGATAGTCAGCATAGCTTTGTCAAGGGTAAATCATGTCTGACCAATCTGATTGAATTTTTCGAGGGGGTGACTAGGTGTGTGGATGAGGGAAATGCTGTGGATGTGGTTTACATGGACTTCAGTAAAGCTTTTGACAAGGTCCCGCATAGGAGACTGGTCAAGAAGGTAAGAGCCCATGGGATCCAGGGTGCCTTGGAGCGTTGGATCCTAAACTGGCTGAGTGGCAGGAGGCAGAGGGTGATGGTCGAAGGTTGTTTCTGTGACTGGAAGCCTGTGTCCAGTGGGGTACCTCAGGGATCGGTGCTGGGTCCCTTGCTGTTTGTGATATACATAAATGATTTGGATGAGAATGTAAAAGGTATGATCAGTAAGTTCGCAGATGACACGAAAATTGGTGGGGTGGTAAATTGCGAGGAGGAAAGCCTCAGGCTACAGGACGATATAAACGGGTTGGTCAGATGGGCGGAAAAGTGGCAAATGGAATTTAACCCTGAAAAGTGCGAGGTGATGCATTTTGGACGGACAAATAAGGCAAGGGAATACACAATGAGTGGTAGGACCCTAGGAAGTATAGAGGGTCAGAGGGACCTTGGTGTACATGTACATAGATCCCTGAAGGCAGCGGAACAGGTAGATAAGGTGGTTAAAAAGGCATATGGGATACTTGCCTTCATTAGCCGAGGCATAGAATATAAGAGCAGGGAGGTTATGATGGAGCTGTACAAAACGCTGGTGAGGCCACAGCTGGAGTACTGTGTGCAGTTCTGGTCGCCTCACTATAGGAAGGATGTGATTGCTTTGGAGAGGGTGCAGAGAAGATTCACCAGGATGTTACCTGGGATGGAGCGCCTCAGCTATGAAGAAAGGCTAAACAGGCTGGGGTTGTTTTCCTTGGAGCAAAGAAGGCTGAGGGGGGACCTGATTGAGGTGTACAAAATGATGAGGGGCATAGATAGGGTAGATAAAGAGGAACTTTTCCCCTTAGTAGGGGGGTCAATAACAAGGGGGCATAGATTCAGGGTAAGGGGCAGGAGATTTAGAGGGGACTTGAGGAGGAACTTTTTCACCCAGAGGGTGGTTGGAATCTGGAACTCACTGCCTGAAAGGGTGGTAGAGGCAGGAACCCTCACAACATTCAAGAAGCATTTGGATGAGCACTTGAAATGCCATTGCATACAAGGCTATGGACCAAATGCTGGAAAATGGGATTAGACTGGACAGGGATTGATGGACGGCGCAGACACGATGGGCCGAAGGGCCTCTTTCTGTGCTGTAAAACTCTATGACTCTATGATAACCAAAAGCTTGGTCAAAGAGGTAGGTTTAAGGAGAGTCTTAAAGGAGGAGAGAGAGGTAGAGAGGCAGAAAGATTTAGGGAGGGAATTCCAGAGCTTGGGGCCCAGGTAGCTGAAGGCACGGCCACCAATGTTGGAGCGATTAAAATCAGGGGATGCGAAAGAGACTAAAATTGGAGGAGCGCAGAGATCTCGGAGGGTTGTGGGGCTGGAGGAGTTTACAGAGATAGGGAGGGGCGAGGCCGTGGAGGGATTTGAAAACAAGGATGAGAATTTTAAAATCGCGGCGTTGCCGGACCGGAAGCCAATGTAGGTCAACGAGCACAGGGGGTGATGGGTGAACGGGACTTGGTGCGAGTCAGGACACGTGGCTGCAGAGTTTTGGATGAGCTCAG
The DNA here is from genome assembly GCF_052327205.1 of Somniosus microcephalus. Taxonomy (NCBI): domain Eukaryota; kingdom Metazoa; phylum Chordata; class Chondrichthyes; order Squaliformes; family Somniosidae; genus Somniosus; species Somniosus microcephalus. The sequence continues at coordinate 10,320,883 of NC_140999.1, forward strand.
GTTTATGGAGGGTGGAAGATGGGAGGGCAGCCTGGAGAGCGTTGGAATAGTCGAGTCTAGAGGTAACAAATGGCATGGATGAAGGTTTCAGCAGCAGACGAGCTGAGGCAGCGGGGGAGTCGTGCGATGTTACGGAGGTGGAAATAGGTGGTCTTGGTGTTGGAGCGGATATCTGGTCGGAAGCTCAGCTCAGGGTCAAATTCGACACCAAGGTTGCGAATGGTCTCGCTCAGCCTCAGACAGTTGCCAGGAAGATAATTTTTTGGCCTTGACTTCTTTGTTTAGACAATTTGGGTAAAACCCAAGGGGGGAGAAATTCAGTATCGCCCCGTTTGGGGCGCAATTATCGGCCGGGTGCAAAGTTTAGCGCCTGGCGCTAATTATCGCCTCCGACTGCAAACTTGGCTTCTATCGCCCCTGGAGGTGATTGGAGTGCTAAATCAGGTGCTACACACCTCCCTTAAGGCGCTAACGCCAAGGAGCGAGGCGCTACCTCAGAGCACTGGCGAAGCTCATGTGATGTCAGTCAGCAATGGAACACAGACACACTGGCGCCGGCCAGTTCTTAAAGGGGAGGGTCGATCTTGCTCTCCATCCACACCCTGCTCATTGCAGCCTTGAATCTTGGCCTGGAGAGACCTGTACATCAAATCTGCTGGAAAGAACAATGGAGAGACCCAGGGAAAGAGCTCAGAGTGCAGCCCCCACAGTCTCTTCTAAATCGATGCAAGGAAGGGCAAATCAAAGTGAACCTGCAAAGTGCTGCTCAGTACCTGAAACTCCTTCACACAGCGTTGAATCTCTCCAGAAGTCTCTCTCTCTCTCTCAAAATGCGTGGTGCAAAAATATCGCCGACAAAAAAAGGCAGGAAGTGGCCGCCTTTAAATAGCGGTCCCCCAGTCCCTTCCCGGCTGCAAAACGTTCCCCTCTACCTGTCATTGCTAGCAGCAGGCGGAAAGGCAGGAGGCGCAGGAGACCGTGGCAGTGGTGTTTAGCGCCGCCGCAAAATATCGTCAATTCCACGAGCAGCGCAAACATCGCCGCGCCCGGGCGCTAGTTGCTTTGCGCCCCATTAGTGCACTAACGGGAGGCGCAAAGCAACCAAATTTCCCCCCCCAAGGCCTTTACTAAACAGGAAGAATACATTGAGATGAGATTGGGGCTGGAAGTGGCAAGAGAGGAATTGCAGGCTGGGAAAGAGTTCATGTATGGTAGCAGCTGTATGGCAGGTGATGATGTAATGTTGAGTAATGATGAAATAAACATGTACGGTGAACATCTGAGCTGGAAATGTTGGAAAAACCTGAACAATATATAGAGATGCATAGACATCAGCATCCAGGGATATGATTCAAACAACCACAGTTTCAAAAATGCCATGGATATAATGTTTCATCCTGACTCTCCCCTTAAAAACCCTGAACTTCCTGGGATTGAGAGCGTGCAAAGTAGATGGATTATCCGCAGTGCAGGGACAGGAATTTGGGACAGGACAGATCTACCGAGCTCCCACCCCATGCAACTCACGTCCCAAATTTGGCATCGGGGGGGTGGCGGGGGGGAGACAGGTGAGTCATCCTCCCATCCTCTCTACGTCCGCAGGCAGCCGTTGGGGCATCCCTGGGGGGCCATTCCCAGGCTAGCCCGGGAATTCCGGCCAATACGCCCACCTTAGGCCCAACGGAAGCCACGCCAGAAACAAACCATCTGAACTGAGGAACTTGGCTTCACTGCCAGAAAAATAAATGCCTTTAAATTAATCTTTGACCTTTCAATTGCCTTTGGCTTCCTCCATCAGAGCTCCGGTATTCCAGGCCGTCATCAGGGCGGGGCGGTGGGGGTGCAGGGCGCGGGAGGGTTGCTCCTGCTTTACAGGCACGGACCACCCACCCTGATTATTAAAATGACCCCATCCCCGGCATTTGGGACGCGGTCAATATCCAAGGGCAGAGCAGGGCCTACTCCAGAATTTACGGGCCGCTGTATCTTTATTTTATTCATTCTTGGGCTATGGGCACGACTGGCAAGGCTGGCATTTATTGCCCATCCCTAGTTGCCCTGAGAAGGTGGTGGTGGGCCGCCTACTATTTGATTCACATCAGTGGATTGCACTTTCATTATTCTGTCTCAGTAATACTGTGTATCCTGCCCCTCCAATGGTAGGGCCTTCCTCCACTGCACCCTGCACTGTGGGTTTCTTCCTATAATGCCCTTTGTCTCGCTGCCTCTCTCCCCACTTTCAAAAGCATCCGCAAAGCCGATGGGGGAAAAATTCGGTTGCTTTGTGCCTCCCGTTAGCGCCCTCTGAGGGGGCACAAAGTAACTAGCGCCTGGGCACGGCGCTGCCAATGCCTCCCGCGAAATTCAGCGAGAGGTTAGCGGCACCAGTAACCGTTCAGCGATGACGTCACGCCCCGGCCGCGATCTTCGGTAGCGCCCCCTGACTTACCGCCAGACGCTATATCCGACGGGGTCGGGGGGGCCTGCCTGCGGCCGGGGCGGCGCTAATTAAAGGCGAGGTGCTGGGCGGCCATTTTTGTTGCTGGCCGCCTGCCAGCACCTGCCCCCCGTTGCTGTCCCCGGCCTCCTCGTCAGCCACCCCCGCGGAGTGCCGGCTGCGCTCCGTGAACCCAGCACTTCTCTTGAGTGCCGGGCTCTTCTACCGGCACTCCCGATCCCTGGTGGCCCAACTGGGCCCCGGGTTGCGCTGTGCTAGGCCCCTCCCCCTTAGAGGGCTCGACTCAATTTTCCCCCCTATTTGTTTCATCGTGACTTTGGACATCTCTCTTGCTTCCTGCTCGGTGCCCACCTCTCCCTCTGTGAAGAAACCTTGGGATCATGTTGGTAGATGAAAGGAGCTGCGAAAATGCCATGGCGTAAATCCAGAGCACTCATGCATGGTAAGCCACGACAACGGAACATCGGCTCAAACTAGTGAAAGGCAAATTGAAGACTGACGTCAGGAAGAATCTCTTCACACAGTGCTTGGAATAGACTTCCTGGTAGGGTAGTGGAGACAAAGCATTAGGGTCATTCAAGACCCTGTTGGAAGCTGATGGGGACTGCTGTAGGTTTTGCTTTCTTTCTGGATGCGTTAAGATGGGCTGAATGGCCATCCTGTCTGTATTTATCTGGTGATCAGCAAGCCCCATGAAGCAATTTCCCTCTCTCAATCTATCAATAAAGAAACCAATTAAAAATTGGTATTGATTTTCAGAAAAGAAAGGGTCTTATTGCAGCACGCTAAGGAGCAGAACAGAATGCTGATCTGGCCAACTCTTGGTGCCTATCACACAGAATAAAGGCAACACAGGAAGGGATACAGTTTCAACTAAGCCAGTGACATTGTTTGCTCAGGCAGTCTCAAAGATGGACAGATAAGATCGCTGTGGGACTATTTGGATGTCACCTCTCTCCAGTGTGACTTTATTTTCTTGTGTGATGAGCTGAAACATTAAGATTTTGGTGCTACATTCTGCTTGCCTGGTTTGTTTGCTTTATTTTTCTCCTACTGCTTGTCTCCACCCCCTCCCCCGCCTCCCCCCCCCGTCCCCCTCCCCGCCCCACCGGTGGCTGAGTGGGTAAATGCAGTTTACAACTGATATACTGTGGCTGCAGTATCTGTAATGGACAGGATGCACTGCTGCAACTCACCAAGGTCACTTTGGCAGCATCTCCCTCCCCCTGCGACCCCTACCGCCCATAAGGACGAGGGCAGCAATGTCGTGGGAACACCATCTCCTCCAGATCGCCCTCCAAGTCGCATACCATCTGACCTGGACGTAGATCCCCCCTCCCGATCCTTGGGATGTCCTGGAATTGTCTATCCAACAGCATTGTGAGAGCACCTTCACCACGAGGACTGCAGTTGTTCAAGGAAAAGGCTCACCATCGTCTTCTCAGGGCAACTAGGGATGGGCAATAAGAAACAAAATGCAACCTTTCAAGTGTCACCCACATCCCCAAGAATGTTTTTTTGAAATGCAGCACCTGGTGTAGCATTGAGACATACAGATCAACCAGATCCAGGCAATCCCTCGTCAGTATTGTTAGCTCTCAGGAAAGGCAGTGGTAAGGACAACTGGCCTCAGTGGCTCTGAGTTAGACAGGGGCGAACTGGCCAGGGTTCCTGCTCCTGTTTACTATCCAGTGACACCTATTTTTTTTTTATTCGTTAATGGGATGTGGGCGTTGCTGGCAAGGCCGGCATTTATTGCCCATCCCTAATTGCCCTCGAGAAGGTGGTGGTGAGCTGCCTCCTTGAACCGTTGCAGTCTGTGTGGTGAAGGTGCTCCCACAGTGCTGTCAGGGAGGGAGTTCCAGGATTTTGACCCAGCGACGATGAAGGAACGTCGATATATTTCCAAGTCAGGATGGTGTGTGGCTTGGAGGGAAACTTGGAGATGATGGTGTTCCCATGTGCCTGCTGCCCTTGTCCTTCTAGGTGGTGGAGGTCGGGGGTTTGGGAGGTGCTGTCGGAGAAAGTGCACATTGGAAGAACACATGTGGGTATTGTGTGAGGACCGGTTTGGACTTGGCTGTGATACCCCCTACACTCACTGTCTGAACTCACCCGATGACCACACACCAGTGGGTGCCTGGTGCCCATGGAAGCGGACCCCAGCAGGAAGTCAATAGCATCAGGAGAGGAAGGGGTGAAGTGGAAAAAAAAATTATAAGAGAGAAGCTTTTTTTTTAAAACATCCTATCATAAAGACACAGAGGCAACAATCCCTCCAGTGGACTCCTGCATAGAACACTAATATATTTCCAGAGTGCATCAAAGTGCCATGCATGTCTTGTTAGCTTCAGCACTGCATCCGAGCTGGTTCCCAGCAGGTGGAAGAAGATGCTGTCAATGAGAAATATAATGGGATTTCTCCGCACTTTGATGTAACAATGATGAATAATTCATGCCCTATCTATTCTCTACACTTGTATGTTGTTCGAAGATACATATTTTTCCAAACCAATATTTCTGGTAGCATTGACATTGACATTTTTTTTATCATACAATGATTGGGGTTACATTTTTTAAATGTTATAGTATCTCATGCCATTTGAAAGCCACTGCCTCGTTATATCTTGCAGTCATTGGTACAGCTCCACCAGCTCATCTATATATATAAAGCGGCTCTTCTGTCTGTCTGTCCCGATGTCTGTCCCGATGTCTGTCTGTCCGTTCTCTATACGTTTGAAAGTTACAGAGCGTACCGATGCGCGCGTCACCTCAAAAGAAAGCTTGCGATTCCGGACCGGTCATAGGCGTATTTACGTTTCGGCCGGACAAAAACCGCGCCCGCGGTATCCGAAAAACGTTCAGCCTTCCGCTCATTAGCATCTCATTAGCGACCGTGTGACGTCGAGGTCGACCAATCGGACGGCGGGTTCCTTCCTACAGTTGACTGTCGAGTGACTCAACGATTGACCAATCCTACGCTTCGGTGACCTGACCGGTCGACCAATCGGTGCGTGTGTGGGCGGGCCTTATCCTTCTGAACCGAGGTGAGTGGCCGCCATCTTGATTTTTCACAATTTTTTCCCCCACACTTTCTGTGTGTTAGGGAACTGAGGTAAATATTTTAATGATGTGTTAGGGAATTAAATAACAATTTAATAGGGGGGGGGAGAGCCTCGGGAAATCGCGGGGGGGGGGAGAGCCTCGGGAAATCGCGGGGGGGGGGAGAGCCTCGGGAAATCGCGGGGGGGGAGAGCCTCGGGAAATCGCGGGGGGGGGAGAGCCTCGGGAAATCGCGGGGGGGGCTCGCGCCGCCCGCACTGACCGCGCATGCGCCGCCCGCACTGACCGCGCATGCGCCGCCCGCACTGACCGCGCATGCACCGCCCGCCCGCAGCGGCCGTCCATCAGCCGCGCCATATGCGGGGGACCTCAGCTCCGGTCCGTCCCGGCCTCAGAATCGGACCTCAGGCGCTAGGCAGGGGCAGGGGCCGGAGAGAGGGACAGAGGGGAGTGGGCGAGGGGAGGGGAGGGGGTGGGGGAGGGTAGGTGTGGGGGTGGGGGAGGGAGACAGGGGAGGGGAGGGAGGGAGACACGGGAGGGGAGGGAGGGAGAGGAGGGGACGGGAGGGAGAGGAGGGGACGGGAGGGAGAGGAGGGGAGGGAGAGAGGGGAGGGGAGGGAGGGATAGGACAGGGAGAGGACATGACAGGGAGAGGGGGGACACACAGGGGCAGGGAGACCAAGCGCCCCAAAATTGCCCTCGCAACGCGGGGCTCCCCAGCTAGTAATAAATAACTGTGCCAAAATAATACCATAACATTTTTTTTTATTCATTCCTGGGATGTGGGCATCACTGGCAAGGCCAGCATTTATTGCCCATCCCTAATTGCCCTAGAGAAGGTGGTGGTGAGCCACCCTTTTGAACCGCTGCAGTCCCGTGTGGTGAAGGTGCTCCCACAGTGCTGTCAGGGAGGGAGTTGCAGGATTTTGACCCAGCGACGGTGAAGGAACGGCCGATGTATTTCCAAGTCAGGATGGTGTGTGACTTGGAGGGTGAAAGTGCCTTTACTTTGGAAATACCTTCCTTCCCTCTGCCATTTCCGCCACCTCCAGCATGATCCCACCACCAAACACATCTTCCCCTCCCCTCCCAGCATTCCGAAGGGACTGCTCCCTCCCCGACACCCTGGTCCACTCCTCAATCACTCCCAACAGCCCATCCCCTCCCCTCCCCTCCCCATGGCACCTTCCAGTGCAAGTGCAGGAGATACATAGAAACATAGAAGATAGGAGCAGGAGTAGGCCATTCGGCCCTTCGAGCCTGCTCCACCATTCAATGAGATCATGGCTGATCATCCAAATTCAGTACCCTGTCCCTGCCTTCTCCCCATATCCCTTGATCCCTTTAGCCTTAAGAAATATATCCAACTCTTTCTTGAATATACTTAATGAACTGGCCTCCACCGCCCTCTGTGGCAGAGAATTCCACAGGTTCACCACTCTCTGGGTGAAGAAATTCCTCCTCATTTCAGTCCTAAATGGCTTACCCCTTATCCTTAGACTATGACCCCTGGTTCTGGACTCCCCGGCCATCAGAAACATCCTTCCTGCATCTAGTCTGTCCAGGCCTGACAGAATTTTATAGGTTTCGATGAGATCCCCTCTCAATCTTCTAAACTCCAGTGAGTATAAGCCCAATCGACACAATCTCTCCTCATACGTCATTCCTGCCATCCCAGGTATCAGCCTGGTGAATCTTCGCTGCACTCCTTCCATGGCAAGAACGTCCTTCCTCAGGTAAGACGACCAAAACTGCACACAATACTCAAGGTGCGGTCTCACCAAGGCCCTGTACAACTGCAGCAAGACATCCTTGTTCTTGTACTCGAACCCTCTTGCTACGAAGGCCAACATACCATTTGCCTTCTGAACCACCTGCTGCACCTGCATGCTTACCTTCAGCGACTGGTGCACAAGAACACCCAGGTCTCTTTGCACTTCCCCTTCTCCCAATGAGATGCAACACCTGCCCTTTTACCTCCTCCCTTCCCACTGTCCAGGGCTCCAAACACCCCTTCCAAGTGAAACAGCGATTTACTTGTACTTCTTGCAATTTAGTATACTGTATTCGCTGCTCACGGTGCGGTCTCCTCTGCAATGGGGAGACCAAACGCAGATTGGGTGACCGCTTTGCGGAACACCTCCATTCAGTCCGTAAGGGTGACCCCGAGCTTCCGGTCGCTTGTCACTTTAATTCTCCACTCCACTCCCACTCTGACCTCTCTGTCCTCGGCCTCTTACACTGTTCCAACGAAGCTCAACGTAAGCTCGAGAACAGCACCTCATCTTTCGAGTAGGCACTTTACAGCCTTCTGGACTCAACATCAAGTTCAACAATTTCAGATCATAACCTCAACCCCTATTTTTTCACGTGGCAGCTGTTGATGATTCTGCCATCCCCATTTGCAATACTTAATCTCTCCTGCCTTCCACCCTATCACAGGCCGTCCCTTTTATTCTTTCGTCCCCTCCCCCCCTTTCCCTGCCCCTACACCTGCTTAATATCTGTTACATCTCTAACTTTTTCCAGTTCTGATGAAGGGTCACAGACCTGAAACGTTAACTCTGTTTCTCTCTCCATGGATGCTGCCTGGCCTGCTGAGTGTTTCCAACGTTTTCTGTTGTTATTTCGCAAATACTTGTTTGGTCGCAAGTTTACCATAGTTACTGACCCTAGTTTACCATAGTTACTGACTAAGCCCCTGACAGAAATCCTCCATCCAAAGTCCCCAGTTCCAACCTTAGCTGCAGCCCGAATGCAGATGGGCTTTGATTTTGTCAGCGTATACATATGACATTGAGTACAGATGATCAGCTGATCACAGTAACGCTGATGCTATGTCCAGGTTGCCATCCCCATCACAAGTTACACCCAATAAGGAAGAAGTGTTCTATTTTTCTTACACTGATGAGCTGCCAGTCACAGCTGAAGAGATTGGTAGAGCAACCAAACGTGACCCAATTATGTCAAAGGTGTATGATTACATAGCAAATGGATGGCCAAACCAGGTATCAGAGGAAGATATCCATCCATACTTCATTCGTAGGAATGAATTGTCAGTGGATAAAGATTGTATCATGTGGGGAACAAGAGTGGTTATCCCAAATAGGTTCAGGTCTAAATTGTTAGGAGATCCTCATGACCAACACCTGGGAATGTGCTTGACTAAGAGTTTTGCATGCAGTTACTTATGGTGGCCAGGTTTAGATAAAGAGATAGAGTACACAGTCAGTCAGTGTACAACATGTTAATCGGTGAGCAAGAAACCACCATCAGTATCATTACAGCCATGGAAGTGGCCTCCCAGAGTGTGGCAAAGGTTACATGAAGATTTTGCTGAGCTAGAAGGACAGCAATTGTTCATAGTGATAGTCACTCGAAGTGGGTAGAGGTGTTTCCGATACGGATAATAACAACAAGCAAAACACTAGACAATTTGCGAAGATTATTTTCATCATACGATCTCCCAGAAGAAATTGTGTCTGCTAATGGGCCGCAATTTTGTTCAGAAGAGTTCACACAGTTCATGAGCAGAAACAGTGTGAAACATACCAAAGTTCCACTGTACCACCCTGCTTCAAATGGTGCAGCAGAGCGCACAGTACAAATTGTCAAACGTGCCCTTATCAAGCAAATGTTGGATCCAAATCCAAAGAAACATCAGTTGTTGTTGGACCACAAACTGGCAAATTGTCTGATTGCCTATCGGAATACTCCTCATACCACGACTGGTAGAAAACCAGCAGAGTTGTTTCTCAAACGACAGCCACGAACCAGGTTCTCATTGTTAAAGCCAAACTTGGCACAGTCCGTATCCGACTGATAAAAAACCCTTCTCTCTGTTGACTATAAGGGTCCGACATGAATTGAGTTGGGACAGTCTCAATCCAATGCTGCATTGGCAGTATCGCTCAGAGAGGATACAGGATGGCTGATGGTGTAAATGGAAAACATCACACTGATGAAGAAAGGGTGCTTTTAAGATGATTAAAGGAGTTGATAGGGTAGCTAGAGAAAGAACTATTTTCTCTGGTGAGGGAGTCCAGAACAAGGGGGTACAGGTTAAGCGTCCCAAATCCGGAGTTCCGGAATCCGGTTACCGGGACGATTGGTGGCAGGGTCGTCCGGAATCTGTAAAATGTTCCGGAATCCGGACACCCTGAGGGAGGCTTACCAAAAACCGGAAATATCGCAACCTGGGCCCAGGCATTTCCGGACTCGGCACGTGTTTCTGATGTCCGAAGTCCGGAAATATTGCAACCTGGGCTCAGGCGTTTCCGGACTTCGGACATCAGGAACATATTCCGAAGTCCGGAAAACCCCGTAAACCGGCTTGGCCTGGGTCCCGAGGTTGCCGGATTTGGGACGTTCTAATTGTATAACCTTAAAATTAGATAGGTCATTCTGAGGTGATGTGAGGAAGCACTTCTTCACAGAAAGGGTAGTGGAAATCTGGGACTCCCCCCCCCAAAAGGCTGTTGAGGCTGGGGGGGCCAATTGAAAAAATTCTAAACTGAGATTGATAGATTTCTGTTGAAGGGTTTCGACCGGAAACGTTGACTCTATTTCTCTCTCCACGGATGTTGCCTGGCCTGCTGAGTTTTTCCAGCATTTTTTGTTGTTATTATTGGTAGATTTCTGTTAGGTAAGAGTATTAAGGGATATGGAACCTAGGAGGGTAAATGGAGCGAAGATGCAGATCAGCCATGATCTAATTGAATGGCGGAACAGGCTCAAGATTCAGGTTCAAGATAGGGCAACCAGTCTTGGCCCGCGACTACCGAACAGAAAAATGGCAGCCAGGAACGATATGCACACAGCAGGGACCACTAATGTACACAGTGGACGTTGGAGAGAGCATCGTGAGACGCTATGCTGACCAGATTCTAGAGTCACAGGAACAAGTCAAACCCATACCACGAGCATGCGCACCTGGTGATGAACCCGAAGTACAGATTGCGTCTACCTCAGAATCAGTGGTATTGGAAGCTGACGAACCAACCAATGACAATGAGCCAGAATCAACTCCGCCGCAAGAACAGGATACTCGAGAAAGGCCTTCTCATGTTCCTAGAGTTTTACTTTGCATCTAGTCATAGTCATACCGGCACAGAAGGAGGCCATTCGGCCCATCGAGTCCGTGCCGGCTCTCTGTAGAGCGATAGCAAAATACTGCAGATGTTGGAAATCCGAAATAACAACAGAAAATGCTGGAAAAACTCAGCAAGTCAGGCAACATCCGTGGAGAGAAATTTGAGTTGACGTTTCGGGTTTGACCCTTCTTCAAAACTGGAGAGAAAAGGAACTAGATCGTCTAGCTTCTAATCTCTTTTACTTCTTTTGGTTCTTTTATTCTTTTGTCCGATCGCAGCCCTGCCTTCGATCTAGTTCCTTTTCTCTCCAGTTTTGAAGAAGGGTCAAACCCGAAACGTCAACTCAAATTTCTCTCCACGGATGTTGCCTGACTTGCTGAGTTTTTCCAGCATTTTCTGTTGTTATCTCTGTAGAGCGATCCAGTCAGTCCCGTCCCCCGCTCTATCCCCGTATCTAGCAGTGATTTATTTGGGTGCATTTCATACTGACACTGGGTGCTTGAAGTACCTTGCTGAGTACAAAATATATGAAAAGCCCATTTAAGATTGCTGTGGTATGGGTTAATGTGGCTTGGATGGTATTTGAATATGGATAGTCGCAGTGTTATTCTCAATGCACCATGTCTGTTTTCCTTTTTAACATTTTCCTGGTGTTCTCATTGTACTTGTGATGCACGGACTTTAATCTGCTGGGGCAGTGGGAGAACTGATGGAATCTGGAGGGGGGGGGGAGCTGCAGACCCGATTGGCACATTGCAAAATCTGGAAAAGCAAAAGTTAACCACTGAAATATGCATAAAACTAACAGTTCAATAGAAATAGACAGTAATGCAAATTAAATATCTGCCCGTTGTAATCTGTTAAAAATCAAAAGTCGGAACACTCGTGTGTCCTTCCTTTCCCGTTTCCGTTTAGAATACTAAAATTCTTGGTCCAATGCCAGCCCTTCATGCAGAGCCCAGGGGAAGAGGCACTGACAGCTGTTCCTGTGACTCCATGCACAGCCCGCCACTAGACCAGGATTGCTCCATTCAGTGCGTCTGCGGAAGTTGGCTTTCAATTCATGTGCTTTTCTATCAATCAGCTCCTTGCTGTTCTTTCTTATTGAGCTTCCTTCTTGTCGCTTGCTCCTCGCTATCAATAAGACATTGAATAAAATCGCGCCGTCCTCCAAACCGTTAATGTTTTTGTAATTTCAGAAGGATGCGCATTGTCTCAAGCTTTCCTATTCCCTCCCCTTCCTTAGATGTCTGAGCTGACCTTGGTGCGATTGAGTTATTGCTTGTTTATATAGCAATAATATAAATACCTCCAGTATCTGCCCTTGTTTGAAGCACGAGTGTCAGGTGCGGCTACTCTCATATAACTGGGTCAGGTGAAACGATATTAGAGGTTGTCTCAAAAGGAGCTGGACACATTTTAAAAACAGGAACATTAAATCTGGTGAAGGTTTTCAATCTAAAAAATAATAAAATAAAATGCACAATACTTGCATTTTTAAAGCATCCTATGGTGTTGAGAAGTGCGGCGCATTGACTACTGTTTGGGCAGCCATTCTGCCCCTGCAACGTTCCACAAGGTTACTGTTGTGGCTCAGTGGGTAAATCTTTCCCCTCTGAGTCAGAGGGTTGTGGGTTTATAGTCTCACTCTGGAGACTTGGGGGGCGATTTTCAGAGGCCCATGGAGGCGGGACTGCTGGGAAAATGGCAGAATTTAGGGGCGGGTGCCCAACCCGCCTCCGTGCCATCTTGCCAGGAGGCGGGTAGCCGTTCCGCACCGGGTCCCGTCTCCTTGGAGGTGGGAAGGGACTAAAGCCCATTAACGGTCTGTTAACAGGTAGTTAAACAGGCAGAAAATAGGATTATCCCCTTTTTGCCCTCACAAGTGCGGGCTTCCCGAAGGCTCCAAAACCCGCCAGCTCAGCGAGACGAGTACTGGGTTTGCGGGGGTCAGGGGGGGTGCAAAAGTGTGGTGTGAAGGTAAGTGATGGGTGCAAGAGTGGAGAGGTGAGTATCTGAGGTAAGTGCAAAGTGTCTTTAAAAGTGTACTTACCTTTGTTTCTTCCTGCAGGCTTCATTCGGTTTGTATGCAGAGAGTCTCGCACTCTCCATGTTGGAGATGAGAGATGGCCGTTGCATTCTCAGATGCAACAACCATCTCATTTCTGTTAAAGAAAGAGGTTTGCTGAGGTCTTGAATTCAAGAGCTCATCAAACTGCAGAGAATGTCAGTGTTTGACAGCTTCACAGAGCTGTCAAACGATGACAATTTATCTGTCAAAAATCTTTGACAGATGAAACATCAAACGTTGACGTTCTCTGGAACCGGCTTTCCCTTAATTGGCCTGCTAATCCCGCTGGGCGGGCTTAACAAGGTCAATCAAGGGAAAATAGCGTGGGTTGGCCAGAAGTTGATGGAGGCGGGACATCGACCCGCCAAGCAGCAGTCCCACCTCCAACACGCCCTCAGTCACAAAATCTCCCCCTTGAGCACAAAACCCAGGCTGACACTCCATAAATGAGGGAGGGCAGTACTGAGGGAGTGCTGCACTGTCGGAGGAGTTGCCTTTTGGAGGAGATGTTAAGCCGAGGCCTTGTCTGTCCCTCTCAGGTGGACGTAAAAGATCCCATGGTACTACTTAGAAGAAGCGTTCTCCCCCCGTTTCCTGGGCTAATATTTATCTCTCAACCAACAAAGCAGATCATCAAGTTCTCACAGTGTCAGCCGTGGCTCAGTGGGCGGCTTGCTCACCCCTGAGTCAGAAGGTTGTGGGTTCAAGTCTCACTCCAGAGACTTGAGCACAAAAATCTAGACTGACACTCCAGGGCAGTACTGAGGGAGTGCTGCATTGTCGGAGGTGCTGTTGTTCAGATGATGTTAAGCCAAGGCCATATCTGCCCTAAAATAACAACAGAAAATGCTGGAAATACTCAGCAGGCCAGGCAGCATCCGTGGAGAGAGAAACAGAGTTAACGTTTCAGGTCTGGGACCCTTCATCAGAACTGGAAAAAGCTGGAGATGTAACAGATATTAAGCAGGTGCAGAGAGGGGGGGGGGGTGGAGGTTAGGAGGGGAGGAAGGAATATAAAGAACACCCTGTGCTTTTGTAAGAGGCAGGAAAGATAAAATGTTGCAAATGGGAATGGCAAAAATCATACTGCATGAAAAATGGGGGCAGTGATAATTATCTGAAATTGTTGAACTCAATGTTGAGTCCGGCAGACTGCAAAGTGCCCAATCGAAAGATGAGGTGCTGTTCCTCGAGCTTACGTTGAGCTTCATTGGAACAATGTAATAGGCTGAGGACAGAGAGATCAGAGTGGGAGTGAAGCGGTGAATTAAAGTGACAGGCGACCAGAAGCTCAGGGTCACCCGTACGGACTGAACGGAGGTGTTCCGCAAAGCGGTCGCCCAATCTGCGTTTGGTCTCCCCAATGTAGAGGAGTCCATGTCGTGAGCAGCGAATACAGTGTACTAGATTGCAAGAAGTACAAGTAAATCGCTGTTTCACCTGGAAGGAGTGTTTGGGGCCCTGGACAGTGGGACATAAAAGATCCCATGGCACTATTTTTGAAGAAGAGCAGGGGGGTTCTCCCCAGTCTCCTGGGGCAATATTTATCCCTCAACCAATAAAACAGATTATCTGGTCATTAGCACATTGCTGTTTGTGTGTGAATTTGCCTGCCGCGGTTCCTACATTATAACAGTGATTACACTTCAAAAGTACTGTAAATGGTTGTGAAAAACGCTATATAAATGCAGGTTCCTTCTTTCTTCCACAAACAGCAACAAATGAATGGCTGGTTAATTGTGGTTTATTCTGACGGTGTTGGTCAAGGCATTGTGAGAACTGCTTGCTCTTCTTAGAAAAGTGCCATGGGATCTTTTACATTCCACCTGAGCGGGCAGAGGAGAAGGGGCCTTGGTTTAAGACCTTGTAATGTCCAAAAGAAGGAGGCTAAATAGATTCATTGAATGGAGACTGCATGCCAAATGGTTAAGAAGGCAGATGGTTGTATAACAGAATGCCACAGGGGTTTTAATCATGCTTTTATGAGACCCTGTTTTTTTTTTTTTTGCCCAATCAAGGTTTCCAGGAGAGAAGGTTAATAATTATCTGAACAGATTGTACCGTTTGCAATTATCGTACAGGATGGTGGGCAACTGGATGCCAAACCTAAAGCCATTAAAGTGTGCAAGTTAGAATTGCCGGGTTCCCCGCGAGCAAGGTTCACATTGGCCAAGCTCTTGCAGAACTGTTTGTCTCTACCTGCTGAACTCCAAAGTACCTTCAGGACATTTGCCATTAGTCTTGGCCACACAAAGGGCCAAAGATGTGCGGGTTAGGATGATTGGCTATGATAAATTGACCCTTAGTGTTAGGGGGATTAAATACGTGGGGTTACGGGGATAGGGTGGATATGTGTTGGTGTAGGGGTTACGGGGATCGGGTGGGATATGTGTCGGTGCAGGCTCGATGGGACGAAATGGCCTCTATCTGCACTGTGGGGTTTCTGTGATTTCTGTGAAAGGGCAGACATTGCACTTGAACAAGCTCCTCCTTCACCTTAACTGCAGCCTTAAGATCACCACTGGTGACCACCCTCCAGACGCAGTTGGAAATGTTATTAGCAAAGCTTGTACGTGTGAACGGCATGGCTTTCTATTAAGCGTTCGCGGCCACTGATGGTATTAGGAGAATCCTTAATCCTTCAAACTGCTAGTAATTTAAAATATCAACTGGTTTAATCAATCTCCTGCCGCCATGGGGTTACAAATCAGTGGATTAAAAACCTTTCATCACAAACAGAAGATGCTGCAGATGAACAGCTTATAAGGAGAAACAGTGCCAGGAAAAGAGGGCAGTGGGGAGGGTTCCAGATTTCCACTACCCTTTGAGTGAAAAAGTATTTCCTGATTTCACTTCTAAATGACCCAGCTCTAATTTAACGATTATGCTCTCTTGTTCTAGATTCCCCGCCAGAAAGAAAAGAAAGACTTGCATTTCTATAGCGCCTTTCATGACCTCTGGACATCCCAATGTGCTTTACAGCCAATGAAATACTTTTTGAAGTGTGGTCACTGATGTAATGTAGGAAACGCGGCAGCCAATTTGCGCACAGCAAGCTCCCACAAACAGCAATGTGATAATGACTAGATCATCTGTTTAAAAAAAAAATAACAACAGAAAATGCTGGAAAGGCTCAGCAGGCCAGGCAACATCCGTGGAGAGAAAATAGAGTCAACGTTTCAGGTGAACTCTTTGTCAAGACTAAAGAGGCACAGGGAATGAAATAGATTAAGAGGCCAGGCTGGGAGAGAACAAAAGAGAAGAAGAGACATTAAGAGGTATTCAAAACCAGACGAGATGGTGATAGGACTAGTGGAGACAAAAGACGGCTCCAGATTAGGTGTGAAATGTGCTGGCAGAATGGGAGACAGCTGCCATGTGGGAGAGAGAAAAAAAGGAAAGGGCGGTGGGGGGGGTGGGGGGGGAAAGGCCAAAACAAAGGTGTGGATAAAAAATATAAGTAAAAATCTTCTTTTGTTTTCTCCCAGCCTGGCCTCTTAATCCATTTCATTTCCTGTGCTTCTTTAGTCTTGACAAAGGGTTCACCTGAAACGTTGACTCTATTTTCTCTCCACAGATGTTGCCTGGCCTGCTGAGTTTTTCCAGCATTTTCTGTTGTTATTTCAGATTTCCAGCATCTGCAGTATTTTGCTATCGTACATCTGTTTTTTTTTGTTATGTTGATTAAAGGATAAATATTGGCCAGGACACTGGGGAGAGCACCCCTGCTCTTCTTTGAAATAGTGCCGTGGAATCTTATGCGTCCACCTGAGAGAGCAGACGGGGCCTCGGTTTAACGTCTCATCTGAAAGACGGCACCTCCCTCAGCACTGCACTGGATTGTCGGCCTAGATTGTTGTGCTCAAGTATCTGGAATGGGGCTTGAGCACAAAAGGAAATAGTCTCTCTGTATCTAACCGATCAAATCCCTCAATCATTTTAAATACCTTTGATTAGATCGCCCCTCAACCTTCTAAACTCAAGGGAATACAAGCCAAGTTTATGCAACCTGTCCTCATAATTTAACTCTTTCGTAGTGGTTTTCATTGGGTTGGATGTCCATGTAGTGCGAGAGAGCCCACTGTCATTCCCAGTTTGCATATCTTCCCTCCAAAATTATTCTGATTTTCATTCAGTTAATTCCCAGGTTGCTTTCTTCAATTGCTTTGTTGCGACATAGTCATGTCTGTAATTAAGGTAATTAATTCCTCACCCAAGAAATTATTGTTTTCACCTGTCTCACCTCACTGAAATTTTGGTCCAAACGCTCTTCCTGAGGGCAAACAATATCATGGCAGAACTAAGAACATATCGGTTGCTGGACTTTCTACAATAACTTTCCTGACCTTTAGAAAAAACAGCTCAGGCACCATGGCACCAACCCTATTGCCATTGACACACAATGCTGCCAGTGATACCTTTGTCACAGAAGCTCCGCCAATATCCTTGTGACTGAAAGCACTGTCTGAATCGATACTAAGCCGCAGGCATCAGCAAAGTGTCTGGTTCAACCCCTTTGCCGCGTTGATCTCAGCCAGAGGTGACACCACAACTGTCCCTGGATTAGGAGGGGTGGGGGTGAGGGGGAAATGTCTGGCTTTCCTGCTTCTGGACATTGAGTGAAGGACAAAGAAAGAAAGACTTGCATTTCTACGATGACTGGGTGTCTCAAAGCGTTTTACAGCCAATGAAGTACTTTTGAAGTGTAGTCACTGTTGTAATGTAGGAAACACGGCGGCCAATTTGCACACAACAAGCAGCAAAGTGATAATGACCAGAGAATCTGTTTTTTTGTTATGTTGATTGAGGGATAAATATTGACCAGGACACCGGGGAGAACTCCCCCTGCTCTTCTTCGAAATAGTGCCACGGGATCTTTTACATTCACCCAGAGAGAGCCTCAGTTTAACCGCTCATCCGAAGGACGGCACCTCCGACAGTGCAGCACTCCCTCAGCACTGCACTGGGAGTGTCAGCCTAGATTTTTGTGCTCAAGTCCCTGGAGTGGGACTTGAACCCACAACCCTTCTGGCTCAGAGGCAAGGGGGCCTACCAACTGAGCCACTGGTTGACAGGATCTAGCTTGGCTGTGATACCCTCCTCACATGAAGAATGATACTTGGTTGAGGAAAGTGAAGACTTTCCACCACACCTGTGACCCTGTCCTCTCACAGGGCAGTGCTTCCAGAGAAAGGGGAAGAAATTTAATTAAAAAGAGTTGGAAACTGTCTCTGTTATTCTGAGCTTTTAGCCTCTTACAACATGGACTTTTAAGGTTTGTATCCATGGCAAGATCTTTTTAAAATCACTTTAAAGGCATCAGTTACAATGACCTCACACTGCATCTTATGGACTACGAGCATCATGATGATCTGTGTTCCTTTAATCGTTGTGCCAAAGCATTAATTGTTTTGTTACCAGCTGATTATAGGCAATAACATTCTAAAAAACCTGGATGTTAAAAAGAAAGAGCTTGCAAGAAGTTAGCTGTGGTTGTTGGAGGTCATTCATCTCAATCACATGACATCACTGCAGGAGTTCCTCAGGGCAGTGTCCTAGGCCCAACCATTTTCAGCTGTTTCATCAATGACCTTCCCTCCATCATAAGGTCAGAAGTGGGAATGTTCACTGATGATTGCACACTGTTCAGCACCATTCGAGACTCGTCAGATACTGACGCAGTCCGTGTCCATATGCAGCAAGACCTGGACAACATTCAGACTTGGGCTGACAAGTGGCAAGTAACATTCGCACCACACAAGTGCCAGGCAATGACCATCTCCAACAAGCGAGGCTCTAACCATCTCCCCTTGACATTCAATGGCATTACCATCGCTGAATCCCCCACTATCAACATCCTGGGGGTTACCATTGATCAGAAACTGAACTGGACCAGCCATATAAATACTGTGGCTACAGGAGCAGGCCAGAGGCTGGGAATTCTGTGGCGAGTGTCTCACCTCCTGACTCCCCAAAGCCTTTCCACCATCTACAAGGCACAAGTCAGGAGTGTGATGGAATACTCTCCACTTGCCTGGATGAGTGCAGCTCCAACAACACTCAAGAAACTCGACACCATTCAGGATAAAGCAGCCCGCTTGATTGGCACTCCATCCACCACCTTCAACATTCACTCCCTCCACCACCGGCGCACTGTGGCTGCAGTGTGTACCATCTACAAGATGCACTGCAGCAACTCGCCAAAGCTCCTTCAACAGCACCTTCCAAACCCGCGACCTCTACCACTTAGAAGGACAAGGGCAGCAGACGTATGGGAACATCACCACCTACAAGTTCCCCTCCAAGCCACACACCATCCTGACTTGGACCTGTATCGCCGTTCCTTCACTGTCGCTGGGCCAATATCCTGGAGCTCCCTTCCTAACAGCATTGTGGGTGTACCTACACCATATGGACTGCAGCGGTTCAAGGGCAATTAGGGATGGGCACTAAATGCAGGCCTAGCCAACCAGTGACGCCCACATCCCATCAATGAATTAAAAAAAAATATTGTGTCTTTCACACCCTCAGAATGTCTCAGAGCGCTTTCACAGACAATTAATTACTTTTGAAGTGTAGTCACTGTTTTATGGGCAAACACAACAAGCAACAATTGAGATTAATGACCATTTGAATCTGTTTTGGTTGACAAGATAACTCTTAGTCAGAGAACCAGAAGAACTCCCCTGCTCTTCTCAAATAGGACCATGCGATCTTTCATGCCTACCTGAACAGATAGATGGGTCCTTCATCTAATATCTCATCTGAATGACGGTATCTCCGATAATACAAATTGGCCAGAAAAAGCAATAATCCTGAGGATTGGAAGCAGTTTAGGATTCAACAAAGGAGGACAAAGGGATTAATTAAGAAAGGGAAAATAGAATATGAGAGTAAGCTTGCAGGGAACATAAAAACTGACTGTAAAAGCTTTTATAGATATGTAAAGAGAAAAAGATTGGTGAAGTCAAGCGTAGGTCCCTTGCAGTCAGAATCGGGGGAATTTATAATGGGGAGCAAAGAAATGGCAGACCAACTAAATACATATTTTGGTTCTGTCTTCACAAAGGAGGACACAAATAACCTCCCAGAAATACCGCGGAACATAAGGTCTGATGAAAGGGTGGAACCGAAAGAAATCAGTATTTGTAGGAAAATGGTGTTAGGAAAATTGATGGGACTGAAGGCCGATAAATCCCCAGGGCCTGATAATCTACATCCCAGGGTACTTAAGGAAGTGGCCCTAGAAATAGTAGATGCATTGCTGGTCATCTTCCAGAACTCAATAGACTCTGGAACAGTACCCATGGATTGGAGGGTAGCTAATGTTACCCCGCTATTCAAAAAAGGTGGCAGAGAAAAAGCGGGGAATTATAGCCTGACATCGGTAGTGGGGAAAATGCTAGAGTCCATTATAAAAGATGTAATAGCAGAGCACTTGGCAAGCAGTGACAGGATTGGACAAAGTCAACATGGATTTACAAAAGGTAAATCATGCTTGACTAATCTACTGGAATTTTTTGAGGATGTAACTGGTAAAATAGATAAGGGAGAACCAGTGGATGTGGTGTATTTGGACTTTCAGAAGGCTTTCGATAAGGTCCCGCATAAGAGGTTAGCATGCAAAATTAAGGCACATGGGATTGGGGGCAAGGTATTGACTTGAATAGAGAACTGGTTGGCGGACAGAAAGCAAAGAGTTGGAATAAACGGGTCATTTTCTGAGTGGCAGGCAGTGACTAGTGGGGTACCGCTAGGATCGGTCCTAGGACCCCAGCTGTTCACTATATATATTAATGATCTGGACGAGGGAATTGGATGTAATATCTCCAAATTTGCAGACGACACAAAGCTGGGTGGGAGGGTATGCTGTGAGGAGGATGTCATGAAACTCCAGTACGATTTGGACAGGTTGGGTGATTGGGCAGAAACATGGCAAATGCACTATAATGTGGATAAATGTGAGGATAAAGAACAAGGATGTCTTGCTGCAGTTGTACAGGGCCTTGGTGAGACCGCACCTTGAGTATTGTGTGCAGTTTTGGTCACCTTACCTGAGGAAGGACGTTCTTGCCATGGAGAGAGTGCAGCGAAGATTCACCAGGCTGATACCTGGGATGGCAGGAATGACATATGAGGAGAGATTGTGTCAATTGGGCTTATACTCACTGGAGTTTAGAAGATTGAGAGGGGATCTCATCGAAACCTATAAAATTCTGTCAGGTCTGGACAGACTAGATGCAGAAAGGATGTTTCTGATGGCCAGGGAGTCCAGAACCAGGGGACATAGTCTAAGGATAAGGGGTAAGCCATTTAGGACTGAAATGAGGAGGAATTTCTTCACCCAGAGAGTGGTGAACCTGTGGAATTCTCTGCCACAGAGAGCGGTGGAGGCCAGTTCATTAAATATATTCAAGAAAGAGTTGGATATATTTCTTGAGGCTAAAGGGATCAAGGGATATGGGGAGAAGGCAGGGACAGGGTACTGAATTTGGATGATCAGCCATGATCTCATTGAACGGCGGAGCAGGCTCGAAGGGCCGAATGGCCTACTCCTGCTCCTATCTTCTATGTTTCTATACAGCATTCGCTATGTGCTCTACTGGAGGCTTACTGGGTTAAATTATGAAGATAGGTTGTATGAACTTGGCTTGTATTCACTTGAGTATAGAAGATTGAGGGGTGATCTGAAAGAGGTGTTTAAAATGTTAAAAGGATTTGATAGGGTGTATACAGAGAAATTATTTCCTCTGATGGGGGGAATCAAGAATGAGGGGACATAATCTTAAAATTTGAACTATGACACAAATGTTCAGAACCTCTCTGGCCACAGGGGAGGTGCCAGAGGACTGAAGAACAGCTAACATAGTACCATTATTCAAGAAGGATAGTAGGGAGAAACCAGGGAATTACAGGCCAGTGAGCCTAACATCAGTGGTAGGGAAATTATTGGAAAAAATTCTGAGGGACAGAATTAGTCTCCACTTGGAGAGGCAAGGATTAATCAAGGATAGTCAGCATAGCTTTGTCAGGGGGAGATCATGTCTAACCAATTTGATTGAATTTTTCAATGGGGTGACTAGGTGTGTGGATGAGGGTAGTGCAGTTGATGTTGTCTACATGGACTTCAGTAAGGCTTTTGACAAAGTCCCACATGGGAGACTGGTCAAGAAGGTATGAGCCCATGGGATCCAGGGCAATTTGGCACATTGGATCCAAAATTGGCTTAGTGGCAGGAGGCAGAGGGTGATGGCCGAAGGTTGTTTTTGTGACTGGAAGCCTGTGTCCAGTGGTGTACCGCAGGGATCGGTGCTGGGTCCTTTGCTGTTTGTAGTGTACATTAATTATTTAGATATGAATGTAAGAGGTATGATCAGTAAGTTCGCAGATGACACAAAAATTGGTGGAGTGGTAAATAGCGAGGAGGGAAGCCTTAGGCTACAGGACGATATAGATGGGTTGGTTAGATGGACAGAACCGTGGCAAATGGAATTTAACTCTGAAAAGTGTGAGGTGATGCATTTTGGGAGGACTAACAAGGCAAGGGAATACACAAAGAATGGTAGAATCTTAGGAAGGACAGAGGATCAGAGGGACCTTGGTGTGCATGTTTATAGATCCCTGAAGGCAGCAGGACAGGTAGATAAGGTGGTTAAAAAGGCATATGGGATACTTGCCTTCATTAGCTGAGGCATAGAATATAAGAGCAGGGAGGTTATGATGGAGCTGTACAAAACGCTAGTTAAGCCACAGCTGGAATACTGTGTGCAGTTCTGGTCACCACACTATAGGAAGGATGTGATTGCATTGGAGAGGGTGCAGAGGAGATTCACCAGGATGTTACCTGGGCTGGAGCACTTCACTATGAAGAGAGACTGGACAGGTTGGGGTTGCTTTCCTTAGAGCAGAGAAGGCTGAGGGGGGACCTGATTGAGGTGTACAAAATTATGAGGGGCATAGATAGGGTAGATAGAAAGGAACTTTTCCCCTTAGTAGAGGGTTTCAAGGTAAGGGGCATGAGGTTTAGAGGGGATTTGAGGAAAAACTTTTTCACCCAGAGGGTGGTTGGAATCTGTAACTCACTGCCTGAAAGGGTGGTAGAGGCAGGAACCCTCACAACATTCAAGAAACATTTAGATGAGCACTTGAAATGCCATAGCATACAAGGCTACAGGCCAAGTGCTGGAAAATGGGATTAGAATAGACAGGGCTTGATGGCCGGCGCGGACACGATGGGCCGAAGGGCCTCTTTCTGTGCTGTATAACTCTGTGACTATGGCTCTATGACAGGTGAATGGAGTTGAGGTGCAGATCAGCCACAATCTAATTGAATGGCAGAGAGGACGCGAGGGGTTGAAAGGCCAACTGCTGTTCCTAATGTTCCTATGGATTGATATGTGCTCCAAGTCCTAGACAGTCAGTTACCCAATACCCTTCTGACTCAAGAGACACGAGTTCTACCATCAGCCAAGCTGACATATATTGTGGTATCTATTCCAGATGTTAGCTGTTATAAATCTCATCATCAAAAAAACTACTCATGAAATAACGCTGGACGGCCAACTGGTGGCGCCGTCCAAGGAGTATAAATACTCGGGCGTAGGCCCAGCTTGCTAGGGACATTTTGTAAGACAAGGAACTAGTGAAGTACAACTAGACCTCCATGTTCTGAAACAAGTTGATTAAAGCCTTGCTTAATGCTCAAACCAAGTGTGTAGTGAGTTTTATTATGTCATTACCGGTGTTTTGATGATGATTTATTAGTAAGGGCAGAAGCCTAGGGTAAAGGTTAAGGCATTGGAGATCCCCCCCCCCCAATGGTTCAATTAGTAAAGCCAGTTGGAGCGGCTGTTGGGCAATACAATTGGCTTCAGCAGCTAAAGAGGACAAAAAGAATCAACTGGGGTTCCCGCTCCCTATCGCTATCCAGGGACCCTTGCTGGAATATCTGCTCAGGCTCCGGTGTGATGGCCTCCGTTAGTTGAATAACCTGCCAGCCCTCACCATCGAAGCCCATGGAAGAATGGTCACTTGCATGAGATACACGTGAGCGACTGGCACCCGTGGAACTGTACCCCAGCAAGGATTCAAGGCCTTCGAGAAAGAAGGAAGAAGAATTGGCGGAAATAAAAATGTATTCCAACGATTGGTGTACCTGTTTCTGATGTGTGTATTTCGCCGATGGTTTGGTAAACAGGGCAGGGCCTCGGATATAGGCTTAGACAATGTGAGGACAAATGGTGTGGTGCGATGCAGTGCCACCATGTCACCACACAGTGACTCCATCTACCCGACGATGATCGGAGGAACCTACCCCTTCAAGGTTTCCCATGGCTCATCTGGGTGTCCCGTGTTTTCTAAGAACATGTCCTGGGGCTAGGAAATACATATAGGCTCAGTTAATTTGGGATGCAGACCTTTGGGACACCACCATCTGTGCACCTTGGTAAACATCATGACTTCTCTTCAGGAGACCATACCATGTGTTTCAGGGGACTAGTAGAGAATAGATGATAGTAGCTGGTCAGGCATTTTTGCCCAATTTTCTTCCTCAAAGGCACTTTTTCTTCCTGAGATACAGTTCCACCAGTGCTTCTTACTCTCTAGTACTTTATACCCATTCTTCATTTGTGAGCCTAGGCAGGTTTTTTTTAATTCATTCTCGGGATGTGGGCATCGCTGGCAAGGCCAGCATTTATTGCCCATTCCCTAATTGTTCTCGAGAAGGTGGTGGTGAGCCACCTTCTTGAATCACTGCAGTCCATGTGGTGAAGGTGCTCCCACAGCGCTGTTAGGGAGGGAGTTCCAGGATTTTGACCCAGCGACGATGAAGGAACGGCGATATACTTCAAGTGAGTGTTGCCAGGTTATTTAACCAGGGTAAAGAAAGAAAGAAAGACCTGCATTTCTATAGCGCCTTTCACGACCACCGGACGTCTCAAAGCACTTTACAGCCAATTACGTACTTTTTTGGAGTGTAGTCACTGTTGTAATGTGGGTAGGTGGGGTTTGGGAAGGGAGAGGGAGTTATGGGAGGGGAATTACAGACAAGCCCAAACCAGCCTTCACCCATTGTTCCTATTGTTCAGTGGTGGGGATCAGGGGGGGGGTCACCAGGTAGCAATCAGGACTGGAGATCTTTTGTCCTTAACCCACCGTGCGGTAGTGTATTTGTAGAGCCCCTACTGCCAACCTCTGCTAAGCTCAGTTATCTGAGCACAGACCAGCAACAGAGCCAGGCATCATCCTGCTCTGTATGAATCTGTACCACATCAGGTGGGACCTTTATCCACAAAACTACGCAGGCCTTTTTCTGGGCAGATATTTTCAATGAAAACTCTGCGAGGTGATTTTATGAATTTCCACTCCGTGTGGTGGCTCAGGTGTGATGGCCTCCGTAGTTGAACACCCTGCCATCCCACACCATAAAAGAAAGACTTGCATTTATATAGCGTCTTTCATGACCTCACGTCCCAAAGCGCTTTACAGCTATTGAAGTACTTTTTGAAGTGTCATCACTGATATAATGCAAGAAACGTGGCAGCCAATTTGTGCACAGCAAGCTCCCACAAACAGCAATGTGATAATGATCAAATAATCTGTTTTTTAGTGTTGTTGATTGAGGGATAGATATTGGCCAGGACACCGGGGAGAACTCCCCTGCTCTTCTTTGAAATAGTGCCGCGGGATCTTTTACGTCCACCTGAGAGGGCAGATGGGACATCTCCGGCTGCATGGGAAACAAAAAAACAGGCAGGCAAACCCGAGCACTACTAAAATCAAAGCAAAACAGATTGCGGCCACAGAGGAGCAATGGTAAAATCAGCCTCTTAGTCAAATCAGCTGTATACAACTTAATGGGCCTGTGTGTTTACCGATAGCAGTTTCCTATGAAATTTAAACGTCAAGGAAAATCTTTCATCTACATTTGTGCAGGTCACGTTCATGGTATGTGGGCGTCGCTGGCACACGCTTGTGGAAAAAAAACAGGGCGTGCGTTCACTTTTAGTGAAAAAGTGTACTGCAAGCACAAGAAATGGTAACTCCTTTGGGCAGCTAAACATGCAGAAATATCCTGGACCATTCCTGGACGAGGAGTGTGCGGAGGGTTGGGCAAATTCTCAGTCCGTATCCCCTTTGCAACAGAATTGAAGAGAAGGAAAGAAAGAATGACTTGCATTTATATATCACCTTTCACGACCTCCAGACGTCCCAAAGCGCTTTACAGCCAATGAAGTACTTTTTGAAGTGCAGTCACTGTTGTAATGTAGGAAATGCGGCAGCCAAATTGCACACAGCAAGCTCCCACAAACAGCAATGTGATAAATGACCAGATAATCTGTTTTAGTGATGTTGATTGAGGGATAAATATTGGCCAGGACACTGGAGATAATTCCCCTGCTCTTCTTCGAAATAGTGCCTTATACGTCCAGCTGAGAGAGCGGATGCGACCTCGGTTTAACGTCTCATCCGAAAGAAGAGATGAAGTCACCGATCATCCGTCAAACCTCGTGCATTAAGTAGTCCTCAGACCCCAGGTAATCGTTAGACAGTTGTCAGGAATATGTCAGTCTTCTAAATCTATTCTCAGCTTCTCCATATTCTATTCCAGCTGAGAAAAACAGTTTGAAATTGGCCACACTTGGAGTACTGTGTACAATTCTGGTTGCCATATTATAAAAAGGACATAGAGGCACTGGAGAGGGTTCAGAGAAGATTTACAAGGATGATACCAGAAATGCGAGGTTATATCTATCAGGAAAGGCTGGGTCTCTCTTCTCTTGAAAAGAGAAGGCTGAGGGGTGACCTAATAGAGGTCTTTAAAATTATGAAAGGTTTTGATAGTGTAGACACAGAAAGAGTGTTTCCACTTGTGCGGAAGAGCAAAACTAGAGGCCATCAAAATATGATAGTCACCAAGAAATCAAATAGGGAGTTCAGAAGAAACTTCTTTACCCAGAGAGTGGTGAGAATGTGGAACTCGCTACCACAGGGAGTAGTTGAGGCGAATAGTATTCCTAGTTCTACCTATGTCGTTGGTTCCTACATGGACCACGACAACTGAATCCTCCCCCTCCCACTCCATGTTCTTCTCCAGCCGCGAGGAGACATGCTTTACCCTGGCAGCAGGCAGGCAACACAACCTTTGGAATTCCCGGTCGCGGCTGCGGAGAACAGTATCTATCCCCCTGACTATACTGTCCCCTACCACTACCACATTCCTCTTCATTCCCCCACTTGAATGGCCTCCTGCACCAAGGTGCCATGGTCAGTTTGCTCATCCACCCTGCAGTCCTTGTTCTCATCCCCACAGGTAACAAGTACCTCGTACCTGTTGGTCAAAGTCAAGGGCCGAGTCACCTCCATCACTACATCCTGGGTCCCCATACCTTCCTGACTCGCGGTCACACCCTCCTGTCCCTGACCATTGACGAACTCTAAAGTACTACTTAACCTAAGGGGTGTGACTGCCTCCTGGAACAAAGTGTCCAGGTAACTCTCCCCCTCCCTGATGCATCGCAATGTCTGTACCTCAGACTCCAGCTCAACAACCCTGAGCCGAAGTTCCTCGAGCTGCAGACACTTACCGCAGAAGTGGTTGTTCGGGATCTCACTGGTCTCCACAAACTCCCACACGCTGCAGTTACGGCACACCACCTGCCCTGCTGTGTCTATCTAACCATCTTTATGTATTTGATTAGTTAATTAATTATTTTATTTTTTTCAATCAATTATTTTATTGAACAGTGACCAGGAGCAGATACCTTGGTATCCGAATAGCACAGAGGCCTATTGGGACAGCTCAGGAGAGTCACCGACAGTTAGGTTGGCTCAATGGTTAGCCCTCTTACCTGTAAGTCAGAAGGTTGTGGATTCAAACCCTCCTCCAGAATTCCAACACTTTATCTAGGCTGACACTTCAGTGCAGAGCTGCATTGATTAGAGGAGCTGTGTTTTCAGATGAGATATTGCACCAAGGCACATCTTCCTGTTCAAGTGGACATAAAAGACCCTACGCCACTTTTTTCAGAGGCGAGCAGGGTGTTCTCCCAGTGTCCTGGCCAACGTGCCCTCCATCAGAACCACCAAAACAGATTAACTGGCTTACTGATGCTTGTGGGATCTTGCTGTGTACAAATTGGCTGGTGCATTCGCCTACCGAACAGCAGTGGGTCTATTTCAAAAGTAATTCATCGGCTGCAAAGCAACTCGAGGCGTCCTGAGGATGTGAAGGGTGCTCTGCGCCACTGTTGAGGTGAGATAACTCAGCACAGAGCGTTGAACCTTCTCGATGTGTGGGTTCAGCTGTATGCTGGATAGGGCATTAACCCACTGAGCCATTGGGAGAAGCCAAGAAACAAAAACCTTCCGCTGAAAAATATAAAAAATAAATAACAAGAGCGGAATTGTATCTGTAACTGTAAATCATATTGTCTATTTACTGCTGAATTTAATGATTGGAATGAGTTGCAAATCCTGATCATCCCAGTTGACGAGCTGTGTGGGAATCTCTTGCATTACATTAAGTGCATCCCCACACCTGAGGAATACTTTCAGCAAATGCTTTTCCTGTGTCTGCCGAGCATAATTGCACAGATAATTATCGCACAGGGGCCAGTGAAGTAATGGAAAGATCCCAATGTTGTTTTTTGTTTCTCTTCTCTTCTGAAAGCAGTAATTCCTTGCTGGGGGTGTAGTACAGTGGATGCTGACAGTCTCCCAGTCCCTCAGCCCAGTGCCCTGTCTTCAAATGGGAGCCAGGATAGTGAGCGCCAGCTGGCTATCACCAGAGAGTGCATCACACCTGAGCCCAGTCCTGCCCTCATCCATGCACATGTGCACACATTCCAACAGGCATTGCTAGATAATGATCGGGAGCAGGAATTCTGTCTGACTTTCGGTCTCAGCTGTGGCTCAGCACGTAGCACGCTTGCCTCTGAGTCAGAAGGTCGTGGGTTCTGAGTCCCACTCCAGACACGTTAGCACAAAAATCTAGGCTGAGTGTAGTGCTGAGGGAGCGCTGCACTGTCGGAGGTGCTGTTTCTCGGATGAGGCGTTAAACCGAGGCCCCGTCTGCTCTCTCAGGTGGACGTAAAAGATCCCATGGCATTATTTCGAAGAAGAGCAGGGGAGTTCTCCCCGGTGTCCTGGGGTCAATATTTATCCCTCAATCAACATCACAAAATCAGATGATCTGGTCATTACCATGTTGCTGTTTGTGGGAGCTTGCTGTGCGCAAATTGGCTGCTGCGTTTCCCACATTACAACAGTGATGGCACTTCAAAAAGTACTTAATTGGCTGTAAAGCACTGTGGGACATTCGGTGGTTGTGTAAGGCGCTATAGAAATGCAAGTCTTTCATTTTTCTTTCCCGTCGCTAGCCCGGGGTGCTAAGGTGAATTGTAGCACTACTGCTGGTGAGATCAGGTAAAGCAGACCAAGTATCGAAGCCAGAACCTTCCTCGTGGCTCTTTACAACCTTTCAGACTCAACATCGAGTTCAACAATTTCGGATCATAACCACCGCTCCCATTTTCTTGGACAGCAGGTGCTGGTAATGATTCTGCTATTCCCATTTACACCTCCTCTAGACCCATCTTTTGTTTCTTTACTTGTCCCATTACCATCCCCTTTTTGCCAGGGATCACAGTCTAAAGATAAGGGGTAAGCCATTTAGGACCGAGATGAGGAGGAATTCCTTCACCCAGAGAGTGGTGAACCTGTGGAATTCTCTACCACAGAAGGCAGTAGAGGCCAATTCATTAAATATATTCAAGAACGAGTTAGATATATTTCTTAAGGCTAAAGGGATCAAGGGATATGGGGAGAAAGCAGGGCGAGGGTACTGAATTTGGATGATCGGCCATGATCTCATTGAATGGCGGAGCAGGCTCGAGGTGTCGAATGGCCTACTCCTGCTCCTATCTTCTATGTTTCTATGCGCCATCATCCCTTTTGTCATTTAACATCTCCCACCCTCCACCCTATCACATCTGTAACATTTTCCAGTTTTGTTGCAACATTAACTCTGTTTCTCTCTCCACAGATGCTGCCTGACCTGCTGAGTATTTACAGCATTTCCTGTTTACCTTCCTAGTCTTGTATGGCTTGCGGTATCATCAAACCTTACTTACTAGGACTACTGAAATTTCCATATTGTAAAGGAACAATAAGTATTATACAAATTAAATTATTAATATAAGACCATAAGAATTAGGAGCAGGAATCGGCCATTCGGCCCCTCGAGCCTGCTCCACCATTGACTAAGATCATGGCTGATCTTCGACCTCAACTCCACCTTCCCGCACGATCCCCATATCCCTTGATTCCTTTAGTATCCAAAAATCTATCGATCTCTGTCCTGATTACACTCAACGACTGAGCCTCCACAGCCCTCTAGGGTAGAGAATTCCAAAGATTCACAACCCCTTGAGTGAAAAATTTCTTCTCATCTCTGTCCTAAATGGCCGACCCCTTATCCTGAGACTGTGACCCCTGGTTCTAGACTCCCCAGCCAGGGGAAACATCCTCCCTGCATTTACCCTGTCAAGCCCTGTAAGGATTTTGTATGTTTCAATGAGATCACCTCTCATTCTTCTAAACTCTAGGGAATATAGTGTCAGTTACAATGAGAGGCACCGAAGTGGGCTGATGTGATCTGCCCTGTGTAACAGGTTGCCTTGAATGTTATACAATAGAGATAGTTTAAAGGTCGAGCAGAAATAACATGAAATGAATCTGTCCTGATGGGTCAGTGCACCATTCGTTGTGGTACTGAGCCATACAGACCAGTAAGGTGCAAGGTGTGATCTCTGGCCTGTGCTGACTTAGTTGATCTTAGCTTGGGGGAATTGGTGGGGGCCTTAGATTGACTTCAGTGTCCCTGAGTGAGGGAGGAGAAACGTCTAAGGTTCCCCCTCCTAGAAACCGTGTACGGGTTTCGGGTGAGGCCCGACTGTAAATCTCCAGCACGATCAAATAGCCTGCCCGCACGCACTGGCTGGGCTATGGTATAAAACATAGTGATCTGGGTTAATACCAGGGATCAGCCGGTACCAAAGCGACCATACCCCAGCGTGAGGTGGGAGACAAGGGGAAGAAAACTGACGCATTAAAGAAATGTGGGGACCCGCACTCATTCACAAATGATCTCTTCACCTCATCTTGACAAAATGGCCAAAACCCTGTTCGCGCTCCTGCTGAGGAGCAGTGCGAGCTTCAACCTGCAGTCCGCTCCCGGACAGCTGACTCAAATTCTTCTGCATTAATGCGAGGTGAGAGTAATACAGTGGTGTGATTCACAGGCAGGTATATCATGGAATTACTTTGAGACTAAAGAAAGGAAAGAAAGACTTGCATTTATATAGCGCTTTTCATGACCTCAGGATGTCCCAAAGCATTTTACAGCCAATGAAGTACTTTTGAAGTGTAGTCACTGTTGTAATATGGGAAACGCAGCAGCCAATTTGCACACAGCCAGCTCCCACAAACAGCAATGAGATAATGACCAGAGAATCTAATTTTTTTTGTTATGTTGGTTGAGGGATGAATATTGGCCCAGGACACTGGGGAGACCTCCCCTGCTCTTCTTCAAATTAGTGCCATGGGATCTTTTACGTCCACCTGAGAGGGCAGACGGGGACATGGTCAGAGAGAGAGACTTCAGAAACTTGCTCTAGAGCGGCACTTAATGGCCACAGTCTGCAGCGACATAGGAAAATTGAATGGAAAATGTTGACACTGTCGGGAGCGGTGAGAGCGGAGGTTCAGTGAGTATTTAAACTCACTTTCGTGGGCTTGTTTTCACAGGTCATTTTTGGGAGCGGTGAGAGCGGAGATTCAGTGAGTATTTAAACTCACTTTTGCGGGCTTTTTTACAGAGGCTTAACAATCTTGCAGACCGGCGGCGGCATTCCAGAGCCACGTCACGATTCAAAATGTGATGCGGGCAGGAGGAAGCAGCTGATTGGGTGAGTACTTATACTACTCTATAGTTTGACAGTTAAGGTTCATAGTTTATAAAGTTTAGAAGGTCTTAATTTTGTGGTTATAGTTTCTAAGGTCTCTGTTGCGTAGCGGGGAGTGCTAGGAAACAAGGGCCCTTGAGTATATCATTTAATTGTAGTATAATTGGTGGTATTGATTTAATTTAAATTAATTAAAGGATAAGTCATGGCAGCAAAGCTCGGCCCTGTGGCATGCTCCTCCTGCACTATCTGGGAAATCAGGGACACTTCCTGTGTCCCTGACGACCATGTGTGCGGGAAGTGTATCCAGCTGCAGCTACTGGCAGACTGCATTGCAGCGCTGGAGCTGCAAATGGATACATACTGGAGCATTCGCAATGCTGAGGACATCATGGATATCACGTTTAATCAGTTGGTCACACCGCAGTAAAGGCTGCACAGGCAGGAAGGGAATGGGTGACCACCAGGCAGAGTAGTAGGCGCAGGCAGGTAGTGCAGGGGTCCCCTATGGCCATCCCCCTCTCAAACAGATATACCGCTTTGGATATTATTGGGGAGGTTGGCTTATCGGGGGAAGGCAGCAGCAGCCAACTTCCTGGCACCATGGGTGGTTCTGCTGCACAGGACGGGAGGGAAAAGAGCGGGAGAGCTATAGTAATAGAGGATTCTATTGTAATGGGAATAGATAGGTGTTTCTGCGGCCGCAAACTATAACCACTTGCCTGGATGAGTGCAGCTCCAACAACACTCAAGAAGCTCGACACCATTCAGGATAAAGCAGCCCGCTTGATTGGCACTCCATCCACCACCTTCAACATTCACTCCCTCCACCACCGGCGCACTGTGGCTGCAGTGTGTACCATCTACAAGATGCACTGCAGCAACTCGCCAAAGCTCCTTCAACAGCACCTTCCAAACCCGCGACCTCTACCACTTAGAAGGACAAGGGCAGCAGATGCATGGGAACATCACCACCTACAAGTTCCCCTCCAAGCCACATATCATCCTGACTTGGACCTGTATCACCGTTCCTTCACTGTCGCTGGGCCAATATCCTGGAACTCCCTTCCTAACAGCATTGTGGGTGTACCTACACCATATGGACTGCAGCGGTTCAAGAAGGCGGCTCACCACCATCTTCTCAAGGGCAATTAGGGATGGGCACTAAATGCAGGCCTAGCCAGCGACGCCCACATCCCATCAATGAATTAAAAAAAAAACTCCAGGATGGTATATTGCCTCCCTGGTGCAAGGGTTAAGGATGTCTCGGAGCGGCTGCAGGGCATTCTGGAGGGGGAGGGTGAACAGCCAGTTGTCGTGGTGCATATAGGTACCAACGTTATAGGTAAAAAACAGGATGAGGTCCTAAGAGCTGAATATAGGGAGTTAGGAGGTAAATTAAAAAATAGGACCTCAAAGGTAGTAATCTCAGGATTGCTACCAGTGCCACGTGCTAGTCAGAGTAGAAATAGAAGGATATTTCAGATGAATACGTGGCTAGAAGAATGGTACAAGGGGGAGGGATTGAAATTCCTGGGACATTGGAACCAGCTCTGGGGGAGGTGGGACCAGTACAAACTGGATGGTTTGCACCTGGGCAGGACCGGGACAGATGTCCTAGGAGGAGTGTTTGCTAGTGCTGTTGGGGAGGGTTTAAAGTAAAATGGCAGGGGGTTGGGAACCTGTGCAGGGAGACAGAGGAAAGGGAAGCAAGGATAGAAGCAAAAGACAGGAAGGAGAAAAGCAAAAGTGGAAGTCAGAGAAATCAAGGGTGTAAATGAAAAATGGCCGCAGTAAACAATAATTCTAAGAGTGGCTTTGTGTCTTAATGCGAGGAGCATTCGTAATAAGGTGGATGAATTAGCTGCGCAAATAGATGTAAACGGATATGATATAATTGGGATTACAGAGACATGGCTCCATGGTGACCAAGGCTGGGAATTCAACATCAAGGGGTATTCAATATTCAGGAAGGACAGGCAAAAAGGAAAAGGCAGTGGGGTAGCATTGCTGGTTAAAGAGGAGATTAACACAATAGTAAGGAAGGATATTAGCTCTGATGATGTGGAATCTGTATGGGTAGAGCTGAGAAATACCAAGGGGCAGAACACATTAGTGGGAGTTGTATACAGACCCCAAACAGTAATGCTGAGGTTGGGGATGGCATTAAACGGGAAATTAGAGATGCGTGCAATAAGGGCACAGCAGTTTTCATGGGTGACTTTAATCTACATATAGGTTGGTCTAACCAAATTAGTAACAATACTGTGGAAGAGGAATTCCTAGAGTGTATACGGGATGGTTTCCTGGACCAATATGTTGAGGAACCAACTAGCGATCAGGCCATCTTAGACTGGGTATTATGTAATGAGAAAGGATTAATTAGCAATCTTGTTGTGCGAGGCCCCTTGGGGAGGAGCGATCATAATATGATAGAATTCTTCATTAAGATGGAGAGTGAAGTAGTTGATTCAGAGACTTGGGTACTGAATTTAAATAAAGGAAACTACGATGGTATGAGGCGCGAGTTGGCTAGGATGGATTGGGGAATGTTACTTAAAGGGTTGGCGGTGGATAGGCAATGGCAAACATTTAAAGATAGCATGAATGAACTACAGAATTTGTTCATCCCTGTTTGGCATAAAAATAAAACAAAAAAGGTGACTCAACCGTGGCTAACAAGGTAAATTAGGGATAGCATAAGATCCAAGGAGAGGACATATAAATTGGCCAGAAAAAGCAGCAAACCTGAGCAGTTTAGGATTCAGCAAAGGAGGACAAAGGGATTAATTAAGAGGGGGAAAATAGAGTATGAGAGTAAGCTTTCAGGGAACATAAAAACTGACTGTAAAAGTTTCTATAGATATGTGAAGAGAAAAAGATTGGTAAAGTCAAGCACAGGTCTTTTGCAGTCAGAATCAGGGGAATTTATAATGGGGAACAAAGACATGGCCGACCAATTAAATACATACTTTGGTTCTGTCTTCACAAAGGAGGACACAAATAAACTCTAAGAGATGTCAGGGAACATAGGGTCTAATGAGAGGGAGGAACTGAATGAAATCAGTATTTGTAGGGAAATGGTGTTAGGGAAATTGACGGGATTGAAGGCCAATAAATCCCCAGGGCCTGATAATCTACATCCTAGGGTAATTAAGGAAGTGGCCCGAGAAATAGTAGATGCATTGCTAATCATCTTCCAAAATTCTATAGAGTCTGGAACAGTTCCCATGGATTGGAGGGTAGCTAATGTAACCCCACTATTTGAAAAAGGTGGTAGAGAAAAAATGGGGAATTATAGACCAGTAAGCCTGACATTGGTAGTGGGGAAAATGCTAGAGTCCATTATAAAAGATGTAATAGCAGAGCACTTGGAAAACAATGACAGGATCGGACAAAGTCAACATGGATTTACAAAAGGTAAATCATGCTTGACTAATCTACTGGAATTTTTGAGGATGTAACTGGTAAAATAGATAAGGGAGAACCAGTGGATGTGGTGTATTTGGACTTTCAGAAGGCTTTCGATAAGGTCCCGCATAAGAGATTAGCGTGCAAAGTTAAAGCACATGGGATTGGGGGTAAGGTACTGACTTGGATAGAAAACTGGTTGGCAGACAGGAAGCAAAGAGTTGGAATAAACGGGTCTTTTTCCGAGTGGCAGGCAGTGACTAGTGGGGTACCGCAGGGATCGATGCTAGGACCCCAGTTATTCACAATATATATTAATGATCTAGACGAGGGAACTAGATATAATATCTCCAAGTTTGCAGATGACACAAAGCTGGGTGGGTGTGTGTGCTGTGAGGAGGATGCAGAGAAACTCCAGTACGATTTGGACAGGTTGGGCGATTGGGCAGATGCATGGCAGATGCAGTATAATGTGGATAAATGCAAGGTTATCCACTTTGGTGGCAGAAACAGGAAGGCAGATTATTATCTGAACGGCAATAGATTGGGAAAAGGGGAAGTGCAATGAGACCTGGGTGTCCTTGTGCACCAGTCGCTGGCGGTAAGCATGCAGGTGCAGCAGGCGGTTAAGAAGGCAAATGGCATGCTGGCCTTCATAGCGAGAGGATTCGAGTACAGGAGCAAGGATGTCTTGCTGCAGTTGTACAGGGCCTTGGTGAGACCACTCCTTGAGTATTGTGTGCAGTTTTGGTCGCCTTATCTGAGGAAGGATGTTCTTGCCATGGAGGGAGTGCAGCGAAGATTCACCAGACTGATACCTGGGATGGCAGGAATGACGTATGAAGAGAGATTGGGTCGATTAGGCTTATATTCGCTAGAGTTTAGAAGAATGAGAGGGGATCTCATTGAAACTTATAAAATTCTAACAGGACTAGACAGACTAGATGCAGGAAGGTTGTTCCCGATGGCGGGGGAGTCCAGAACCAGGGGTCACAGTCTAAGGATAAGGGGTAAGCCATTTAGGACTGAGATGAGGAGGAATTTCTTCACCCAGAGAGTGGTGAACCTGTGGAATTCTCTACCACAGAAGGCAGTTGAGGCCAATTCATTAAATATATTCAAGAAGGAGTTAGATATATTTCTTAAGGCTAAGGGGATCAAGGGATATGGGGAGAAAGCAGGGACAGGGTACTGAATTTGGATGATCAGCCATGATCGCATTGAATGGCGGAGCAGGCTCGAGGGGCCGAATGGCCTACTCCTGCTCCTATCTTCTATGTTTCTATGTTTCTATGACACAACAATTTACAATGGTAAACAAAAGTGACAGAAAAGTGCGATCAAAAAACGTGACAACAGGAAGTAAGGTTTGTGGACAGGGGGTGTTTGATACAGATCTATATAGCTACTTGTAAATTTTAAAAATGATCTTTAGGTAAACTTATTTACATTCATGATCAACAGTAGATGAGTGAGCTGTTTCCTTTTATAAAGCAAGCCCACAGGATTGTTATTTCACAGTGTGAAAATTCAAATTGCTGTTTCATACACAGTTGGTAATGCCTAACAGTCAGGGACAGCGTGTGAAAACTCTACTGCTCCCATAATGACTTCCTTGATGAATTTACATTGTGGCAGATGCCATCACTGCTTTTGTAACACTTTCTGCATTGCTTATTAAAAAAAAAGTCAGCTGTTATTAAAAGAAAGAACTTGCATTTATATAGCGCCTTTCACACCCTTAGGACGTCCCAAAGCGCTTTACAGCCAATGAAGTACTTTTGAAGTGTCAGCACTGTTGTAATGTAGGAAATGGGGCAGCAAGGTCCCACAAACAGCAATGAGATAACGACCAGATAATCTTTTTTTTAGTGATGTTGATTGAGGGATAAATATTGACTAGGACACCAGAGAGAACTCCCCTGCTCATCTTCGAAATAGCATCATGGGATCCTTTATGCTCACCTGAGAGAACAGACGGGGCCTTGGTTTAACCTTTCATCTGAAGGACGGCACCTCCAACAGTGCAGCACTCCCTCAGTACTGCACTGGAGTGTTAGCAGAGAGTTTGTGCTCAAGTCTCTGGAGTGGGGCTTGAACCCATAACCTTTGAGAACTTCAAAGGTCCAAGTGCTACTACACTGAGCCACAGCTGACACCTAAACTGACATAAATTATCTCCCCTGATGGCTCAGGTGGTAAATGCCCTAAGCGTTGACAATTGAGTATAGAACCAGGAGAGGTGTATGGTTCAATCCTCAGGCATCCAACATCAAGAAGTGTCAGTACCTTCAGGAGAAACTCTTGCTGGGGCGGAGATCACCGCTTACAGAAGGAAGGTGCTGCAGGGAATTCAGGGCCAAAGTGATCTCCTGGGCTAGTTTCAATCGCCTAGATGGGTCGGAGAGGAATTTCCCAGATTTCCACCCCCCCCCCCCCCCAAATTGGCCTGGGTTTTTTTAGCTGGCTTTTCGCCTCTCCCAGGAAATCACATGATTTTGGGTAGGGTGGAGAGTATATATACTGTGATACGCAAAGTATCGCAATTGGGTGAGACAGGCAGGATGGACCAGAGGGTCTTTACCTGTCCGTCATTGTTCGCATGTTCTTATGTAAGAGAAAAGGAGAGCAAACAGGGGAAAGCAATAAAAGATCTAAACAGTCCCTCAGATTCATAAACGATAAAACATATTTTTAGCATCATGCAGATGGTAATGCAATGACATTATTTCACTCTTGTTCTGTTCACGAGTGACCATAGGCACACTGGTACACTGTAGCCCACCCACACGCATGCCCAACCCATATAATAACTGACCCACATGCGCGCCCCCTCCCACAAACTTTCACTCAATTTAAACAAGACTCTCAGATTCACTGGTCCTCAAACTTTGAGCTGGACTCGACCAAAGACCTCAGCCGATCAATCCCCTCAAGCTAAAAACAACCAGCTGCAGTAAGTGTGCAAAAAAATGTATCGCTCCTCCATCGCTTCTATCTCTTGTTCTCTGTTGATATTTTTCTTCCCTTCTCCCTCACTTAACTTCACTTCTCCAATATCTGTTTCTCTCTCCCCTTACTTTCATTTCTCTTGCTCTTGTCTTGTTTTCTTCCCTCACTTTCCTTTTGCTTTTATCTTATTTTTCACTTTCCTTTTTTTCGGAACTTTCTTGTCACTTTTTTTGCCTCCTCGGCGGTTTTCGTTTCACTGTACTTCTTATGGCATTGGGAGCTGCTGGCTGGGGAACCGCACGGGACAGGTGAGAGCGTCCGACTGGTCGCTCAATCAGCCAGGGAGCGGGAATTGGCAAAATGCACTAGAAGCAGGACTTTGTTTAATAAAAACACAAGGTATGAGACTTATAACAAGCAGATGGAGTGGGTAGCACTCTCGCCTCTGAGTCAGAAGGTCGTGGGTTCAAGTCCCACTCCAGAGACTTGAGCACAAAAACCTAGGCTGACACTCCCAGTGCAGTGCTGAGGGAGTGCCGCACTGTCGGAGGTGCCGTCTTTCGGATGAGACCTTAAACCAGGTGAATGTAAAGGATCCTATGGCACTATTCAAAGATCAGTGTCCTGGTCAATACTTACCTCTCAACCAACATCACTTAAAAAAAAACAGAGACTATCTGGTCATCATTACATTGCTGTTTGTGGGAGCTTGCTGTGCGCAAATTGACTGCTGTTTTCCTACATTACGAAACCTATAAAATTCTGTCAGGCCTGGACAGACTAGACGCAGGAAAGATGTTTATGATGGCCGGGGAGTCCAGAACCAGGGGTCATAGTCTAAGGATAAGGGGTAAGCCATTTAGGACTGAAATGAGGAGGAATTTCTTCACCCAGAGAGTGGTGAACCTGGGGAATTCTCTGCCACAGAGGGCGGTGGAGGCCAGTTCATTAAATATATTCAAAAAAGAGTTGGATATATTTCTTAAGGCTAAAGGGATCAAGGGATATGGGGAGAAGGCAGGGACAGGGTACTGAATGTGGATGATCAGCCATGATCTCGTTGAATGGCGGAGCAGGCTCGAGGGGCCGAATGGCCTACTCCTGCTCCTATCTTCTATGTTTCTATGTAACAGTGACTACACTTCAAAAGTACTTCATTGGTTGTAAAGCACTTTGGGACGTCCTGAGGCCATTGAAAGGCGCTATAGAAATGCAAGTCTTCCTATTCTTTTTCAAGCATCCGCTGGAAACGGGCGGGACAGGGTTTCGGTTTTAACATTTCGTCCAAAAAGACAAGGTGAACAAACGCAGCTTTAAAAAGAAAGGTCTTCCATCTGTTGGAGACGACTGCGTGTGTTGGGCAGGACGAAGGTAGTCCAGCAGTGAAAGGGTCAGTCGGCGGGCAGCTTGATTGTGAGAAGGCAAGGGGGTGAATTCAGTTAGCACCAAGCTGAGAAGAACTCCTGTCCCATTGTGCATTCAAGGCTTGTCCTTCCCAACCCGCTCTCCCAAGGCAACAGCAGAGAGCTTAAAATACCGAAGGTGCAGATGGTTGCTACGGCAACACACCAATGACGCATTTACAATGCTCCCAAATCCCCCGAAGGAGAATTCGCAATTTATAATCGTACGCCACTGAGTATCTTTTCATCGCATTCCATTTGTTAGACTCCATCACGGCCACATCAGCATTAGCATACAGAGAGAACCAGTCAAGCGAGGGGGGGGGAAATTGCCTGCATCTGCACTTCTTAATCATTCCCATTAGATTAAAGCCAAGGAGGTGTGCAGCAGTATTTTAAACACGCTGTTGACAAATCATTACATAAATGTAGCAAATACCCAATTCCTCTCTGTCTGAACAGTTTTAAAATGCATTATTGGACTGGCTTTTATGGCTGAGAGATTCCAGGATCATTAATCAGCGGGATAATTAATGACCCTCATGATAGTGTTTTTCAGCCTATTACAGATACATTAAAGCTGAGAGCCCCCATTCCTGTTACTTCGAAACTGACAGAAATAAAACACCCAAGATGTTTAGAATTATTCATCACATTTGGTGATTTTCTTTTTTCGTTTAGAATTTTTAACTCTCCCCAAACTGTCCTTGGACACGGTGCCATGTGCCCAGTTGCCCCCTCCCTGCCGGACCTCACATGTAAGCCGAGGCAGTGGGTATCCACTGGCTATTTGCCCATGGGGTTCATCGCAGCTGAGTCCATCATTGCCTGACATTCACACACGGTCCAGGAGGGGTCAACGGAGGGCGGTCAGGAACTTGAACCCTGACAGATTTTTGGCCCCTCTCGAACCTTGGAACACTGAGGTCAATTATACTGCTGCCTCACCTGGGATCAGCTAACACGGCACAGACCAGGGATCAAGCCCGGGAATCTGAAATAACAACAGAAAATGCTGGAAATACTCAGCAGGCCAGGCAGCATCCGTGGAGAGAGAAACAGAGTTAACGTTTCAGGTCTGGGACCCTTCATCAGAACTGGAAAAAGCTGGAGATGTAACAGATATTAAGCAGGTGCAGAGACGGGGGGGGGGGGGGGGGGGGTTGGAGGGGAGGAAGGAATTGAAAGAACATCCTGTACTTTTGTAAGAGGCAGGAAAGATAAAATATTGCAAATGGGAGTGGCAAAAATCATACTGCATGAAAAATGGGGACAGGGATAATTATCTGAAATTGTTGAACTCAATGTTGAGTCCGGCAGGTTGTAAAGTGCCTAATCGAAAGATGAGGTGCTGTTCCTCGAGCTTACGTTGAGCTTCATTGGAACAATGTAATAGCCCGGGAATCTCCTTGCTTGTATGGCTGAACCCTACAGCAGATAGTGGGGGGCGGCAGGGAATCTTGACTTTGTGCGATAGGGTAAATCGGGGTATTCAAGAATCGGCAGCCCCTATTCCAGCACTCCTGACTTTCTTATTTCCATTGACTTCAAAATCAGGAGAGATGTAAAACGCGTTATCACCCATGTCACACTATTGCACCAGTCAAAATTACCCCGAGGCCATTGACCCATTTGGGTGGGGGCGGACGGCGGTGGGGTGGGGGTGGGGGGGTGGTGGGAGGCAGCCCTGCTATTAGTTATGCTTTAAAAAAAAACTTGGAACAGTTCTGCGATTAAATAACTCTATAATTCTTGAAGATTTTTTCTGGAAACATTTCGCATTTTAAGCTGAAAACGGCAGGATTGGAAAAATGCTGTGATCAGCTGCAGCCCTGTCAATCCCAGGAGAGCCAGTCCTGCTGACTCGAGCACTTTCGAACAGATGAAAATCCGAATTAACAGAGTGTGATTGAACCACTGCAAGGAGTTTATATAAATCTGTGTATTTATATAACATTCTTTAAAATGACAGGAAACTGCTAACATGAACCAAGATGCCGTTTGCTTCAGGAATAGCAGCCTGATTTAAACAAATGTATTAAAATTTTGCATCTTAAATGTTTATGTAGGATTACAGAGTATTTACAGCACAGAAACAGGCCATTCGGCCCCACAACTCCATGCCGGCGTTTATGCTCCACACCAGCCTCCTCCATCTAATCCCACGAACGTATCCTTCTTTTCCTTTCTGCCTCATGTGTTTATCTAGCTTCTCCTTACATTTCAAGTGAATTTCATATCGTCCATTTCTCTTAAATATAAATGGGATTTTCCATTGGTTTACGGGTAGCTCCCCCCTCACACCCTATTGACTCCACATTGAACTGATCACAGCTGGGGCAGCAGGAGGACCTAGTACAACTCGCCTCAGCACCAGGGGCTAAGGAATGGATCAATCAGCCAAGGTTCCTGGTGCTCAGTGCTGTCAGTCCCCGGCAGTCAGGTAAGTAGTTGGTGGGTTGGGGGTGGAAATGATGTGCAGAGCGTGGAAGCCCAGGATTGGGCCCGGAGAAACATAGGCCTAGAAATTCGGTTGGTAGCGCCAGCGATTAGCGCCTAAAGAGCCCGAGAATTGGGGCGTTACCCAATTTTCGGGCGGGCGCAGTGAATATAGCGCCACCTCCCATATTGAGTATCCTTTTAGCGCCGGCGCTAACTCTTTGCGCTCGCCCGCGGGCGCAGGCAGATCATGATGTCATTTCAGTGTGCAATGCCTTTTTGGCACCCCGGACCGGATATTCGGTGGCGCCTGCAACCTTTCCGCCTGGCGTTATTAGTGACAGTTGGATGGAGCGTTCCCAGGCCCTTCTCGGACTCGGGGGGCGCTATTTAAAGGAGACAGCACTAGTTTAAAAGCTGCAGCCATTTGGGCTGGCCATTCTGATCATTGATGG
Source organism: Somniosus microcephalus (assembly GCF_052327205.1). NCBI lineage: Eukaryota > Metazoa > Chordata > Chondrichthyes > Squaliformes > Somniosidae > Somniosus > Somniosus microcephalus. The sequence goes on from NC_140999.1 coordinate 10,363,196, forward strand.
AGAGAGTTGCCGACCTTCTGTTGGACAGTACTTTTCTCATTGAGCCTTTGGAGGCACTGGCACTGGCAGCTTGAGGGCCCGGCTCCCGAGCTGGTGATGCAGCATCTGAAAGCAGGGAGGTGGAAGAGTGGCTTTAGCAAAAGGACAGCTTGGCAGCAAGGGATGCCAGATTGCGGCAAGGCTATGGCATGGGTCCACAGTGAGAAAGCATGCTGGCGGGGGGAACAAGTGGAAGGAGACAGTTGTAAAAAGTGAGAACCTTACCATCGCTGTCGACAATGTGGTCGGCAGCTGCAGTGGTTACAGGACCACTCAGACGTCCTCCAAGAATCTGGTGGACTCTCTCCTCGAGATCCTTGAGAGAGACCACTTGTGGAGGTCCTCCACCGGTGCGAAGCTGGTCTTTGCCAATCCTCGCCAGCTTGGACTGCAGGGGAAAGGAGGGGAAGTTATGTTACCTAATGCCCTGAGTGATCATCTCATGCCCCCCATGGTGGAAGAGCCCTTACATGATGCCCTGAGTGATCATCTCATGCTCCCCATGGTGCAAGAGCCCTTACATGATGCCTTGAGTCAAATGTGCATGTGTGTGCCCAGAAAGGGCCATGGGTGCTTGCTGGCAGATGGCCAATGGGGCACAGGCCACCCTGTAGCCATAAAGTCAGGTGCAAATGAAGGGATGCAGAAGTTTGCAGAAACAACACCCACCCTCACGACCCGAGTGAGGTCGTTGAATTTCTTTCTGCATTGGACAGGGCTCCTGGTCACCATGCTGCTGGAGTTGACCCTCTGGCATACATCCCTCCAAGCTCGTTGGTAATCCTTATTGTGATAATAATAATAACTTCCGGGAAGTTATGTCATCACTTCCTGTGAACTGTGAACTATGAACTATGAACTGTGTACATACCTCACTTCCTGTCATATGTCACTTCCTGTTGGACTGGTATAAATACTGGACTGTTCAGTATTGTAAGAGGCTTCTACCAGAGGCATGGTAAAGACCTCTCTTGTATATAGTGTGTTTGTAAGTTGCTTAAAGCTTACCTTAAAGTTACTTGATGTGTAAGACTCCTTTTCTTACATCAATTTAAGCAACTTAATATTTACACTCACAAATACTAGACCTTCGGACAAACTCGGAGTTAAGGATCCAGGGAACCACCCATCATGGAGAGAATCCTTAGACCTATTCGTCTGGACTTGGACCCGAATACACCAGCAGCTGGCAGGGTATGGAAGCATTGGTACCGTACTTTTGAGAATTTTCTGGATGAATGTGAAGCGGATGCTCCTACTAGATTGAGGATACTTATCAACTATGTAACCCCAAAAGTGTTGGAATATGTTGATGAATGGGATAATTATGATGAGGTGATTCGGGCACTTAAGAAACTGTATGCCAAGACTCCAAATGAGGTCTATGCTAGACATCTACTGGCCACAGCCCAACAAGGGCCAGGGGAATCGATTAACGAATTCCTCCAAGAACTTCGCAGGCTCAGCATAGATTGTAACTTTCAGGCAGCCTCAGCTGAGCTGTACCGCAATGAAATGATTCGTGATGCTTTCATCTGCGGGATTGCCTCTCCATTTATACGCCAGCGTCTACTAGAAAGTAAAACACTTGAGCTACAAAAAGCTTTTGACCTAGCTTGTTCTCTGGATTTGGCAAAGAGAAATGCAGACCTCTATCAGCTGCCCAGATCTCGATCTGCTGCTGTAACTGCAACCAGACAATTCAAGCGGTCTCAGGTGAACCCTATCATGGGGGAATCTAATTCTGATAATTCTGATGAAGAAGAGGAGGATGACCCCACTTTAGCAGCCTCTTGGCAATCTAGGAGGGAATGCTTCTTTTGTGGAGATGCTTTTCACCCTAGGAAAACCTGCCCTGCTCGCAATGCAATCTGCAGTTATTGCAAAAAAAAAGGACACTTTGCTAAAGTTTGCCTATCAAGGGCCTCTACGAGGGCCAATCCAGCTAAGGCCTACCGAACTGCCCCAATTAGGGCCTATCAAGATGCTCCAGCTAGGACCTATCAAGCTTCCTCTCGAGCTCTCTCCCGAAGAAGCACACCGAGAGTTTTAGCCACTCTCTGTGCAATGACACCAATTACAGCTGCTTGCCCACAGAACCTGTCTCATGCAGCTACAAAAGTTTCAATTAAAGGGCATACCTTAGATGCCTTAATTGACTCAGGAAGTACTGATAGTTTCATTAAGGAACAGATTGTTGCGAAATTGAAACTACATGACTTCCCATCGGACCAGGCAATTGCGATGGCTCAGTCATCACTGAATACCAGAATCTCCGGCTTTTGTATTGTTGATATGACACTTAATGGTCGCATGTATCCCTCCACCCGACTTTCGGTACTCAAGGACTTATGTAGTGATCTCCTCTTAGGGCTGGATTTCCAGAAGCAGCATAAGAAACTCACTATTGAGTTCGGCGGATCCAAACCTGGTCTTACTATTTCTAATGTACCGTCTAAATTACCGTTTTGTGCATTATCAGCAGCTTCACTGGATGAACCCTCATTATTTGCCAGTATTCCGCCTCGATGCAAACCAATAATAACGAAATCACGGCGCTTTAATCAGGAAGACCAATCTTTTATTGAGGCTGAAATCTCTCGACTTCTAGCAGAGGATATCATCGAACCATGTTCATCGCCCTGGCGGGCTCAAGTCGTCATTGTCAAGAACCATCTAAAACCTCACAAACAGCGACTATGCATCGATTATTTGCAAACCATCAATCAATATACCGACTTGGATGCCTACCCATTGCCACGCATTGATGATATGGTTAATAAACTGGCCGAATACAAAGTGTTCTCAACTTACGATTTAAAAAGTGCCTATCATCAGGTACCCTTGAAGGTCTCAGATAAGCAGTACACGGCCTTTGAGGCTAATGGACGGCTGTACCAATTTCGTCGCCTCCCATTCGGGGTTACTAATGGAGTGGCTGTCTTCCAATGGGCAATGGATGGCCTGGTTCAGCAGGAAAACCTAAGGGACACTTTTCCCTATCTTGATAACATTACCATTGCAGGTCACGATCAACAGGAACACGACGCCAACCTCCAAAAATTTCGGGATGCCCTGCATCGCCGTAATTTGACCCTGAATGAATCCAAATCTGTTGAGTCGCAACCGACCATCAACATCCTTGGCTACTGCGTAGGCAATGGTATCATTAAGCCAGACCCAGAAAGACTTCGCCCGCTCCAAGAGCTCCCGTCACCTAAGAATCCGGCTTCTTTACGTCGGGCTCTCGGTCTGTTTGCATACTACGCTAAATGGATTCCTCATTTTTCGGACAAAATCCAACCCTTGCTGCATGCTGGATCATTTCCACTAGGAACAGCGGCTGTTGCAGCCTTTAACCTTCTCAAAAAACAGTTGGAGAAAGCGGCTCTTCACTCCATCGATGAGAATCTCCCTTTCGTGGTTGAATGTGATGCCTCGGAGGTGGCGATCTCGGCTACTCTGAATCAGAAAGGTCGTCCTGTAGCATTTATGTCCAGGACCTTACAAGGTGCCGAGCTACATTATCCTCCAGATGAGAAAGAAGCCACAGCCATCATAGAGGCAGTACGGAAGTGGAACCATTTTCTAGCTCGCCAGCACTTTACATTGATCACGGACCAACGATCAGTCGCCTTCATGCTCGATAATCGAAAATGAACCAAAATTAAGAATAATAAAATACAACTTTGGAGGATGGAACTGGCCTCTTTTGGTTATACCATTCTCTATCGGCCTGGCAAGGAGAATGTGGCCCCGGACACCCTCACACGGGCATTCTGCTCCACTATGTCATCCTCTACTCTCATAGATGTCCACAATGGATTGTGTCATCCTGGCGTTACGCGCATGCTACATTTTGTACGATCACGGAATCTCCCTTTTTCCACTGGAGATGTAAAGAAAATATGCTCAGAATGCCGGCTTTGTGCAGAATTAAAACCTCAGTTCTTCCGCCCCTCAGATGGTATACTCATACATGCAACCCAACCGATGCAACGACTTAGCATCGATTTTAAGGGCCCAGTGCCCTCTTCAACTCGGAACACATATTTGCTCACCATGATCGACGAATATTCACGTTTTCCGTTTGCCTTCCCCTGCTCCAATATGCTGGCGTCCACAGTAATCTGCTGCCTTGAGCAGGTATTTTCTCTCTGTGGCATGCCGGCTTATATTCACTCAGATCGGGGTCCATCCTTTATGTCAAGGGAACTCAAGGACTACCTCTCAGAACGGGGAATTGCTACAAGCAAAACAACACCATACCATCCCATCGGAAATGGGCAGGTAGAGAGGTATAACGGTATCATCTGGAATTCCGTACGTCTCGCTTTAAGATCTCGGGGCCTACCAGACCAGCAATGGGAAACAGTGCTTCCGGATGCATTGCACTCTATACGGTCCCTGCTTTCTACAGCCACAAATACTACACCTAATGAGCGGTTCTTTGGATTCCAGCGTCGCTCATCTCATGGGACATCACTCCCGTCATGGCTAACTACTCCTGGACCTGTATTACTCCGAAGATACGTTCGGACGTCTAAAAATGACCCTCTCGTAGACGAGGTCGAACTAACCGATGCCAACCCCACCTATGCAAACATACGATATTCCGACGGCCGAGAATCTACCGTATCATTACGGGATCTGGCTCCCTGCCCACCAGGACCTAGTGGGACATCGGGTGATGGCATTTCACCAGGAAACTCTTGGGACCTATCGGGTACCCCTCTCCAGGATCCTGATCGGACACCAACTAGCTTGGTGCCGGTAGAACCCCGTGCTCAAGGTTGCGACCCTCCCAGTACCGCGCATGAAAGTACTGATCCGCCACAGACCAGCTCTGCACCTCCCTCTGAACAGAGGCAGTCTGACTTTGAACCTATTGGGGCTCGTACACGGAGCCATGATCTCCCCGACCCTTCACAGGGTAATCCAGGCCACACAGACTCTGACCAATGGCCAACCGCATGTAAGCGGACCAGCGACCCTCTACAATGGGAACCCAAACGGGTGCGACTCTTCCTCGTTCGGCGGCTGCGGAACAAAAGGTAGACCACAGCCTCCTAATCCTGCAGGAGGGAAGAATGTGATAATAACTTCCGGGAAGTTATGTCATCACTTCCTGTGAACTGTGAACTATGAACTATGAACGGTGTACATACCTCACTTCCTGTCATATGTCACTTCCTGTTGGACTGGTATAAATACTGGACTGTTCAGTATTGTAAGAGGCTTCTACCAGAGGCATGGTAAAGACCACTCTTGTATATAGTGTGTTTGTAAGTTGCTTAAAGCTTACCTTAAAGTTACTTGATGTGTAAGACTCCTTTTCTTACATCACTTATGATTCAGCCTCCTGCCATTGTCTGGGTAGAGAACATCTCGCCGGCGCTCCACTGCGGCCACCAATTGCTCCAGAGCCTCATTGGTGAAGCGCTCTGCTCTCTGTCTCACCTTCTCCAACTGGTCCAAGTTTTTTGCGCCAGAGAAGGGCCTGCGCCGATTCTGAGGCCTGCAAGGCGCAGAGTGTGGATGCTGAAGCTGACTGACCCACCCCTTTAAGAGCTGGCCGGCGCTTGGAAGTCTTGTGGTCATCGGTAATTGAGAGCACCTGCGCTGCGCCCGTCCGCTCCGATATTGGGTTGCGCCGGAAGTTTAGTGCCTTAGGAGTCCCGTGTAACGCCTGAATTCGCGCCTCAATCACTTTAGGGGTGATGCAACCCAATATCGCACCAGGTGGCGATAAGTTGCGTCTGGCTATAAACTTTGCGCTGCGCCAATTCTAACGCCCCAAGCGGGGCTATACCCAATTTCTAGGTGTAATGAAATGTGTTTGGCTTGCCTGTATTCGTTCTTGCCTGTATTCGTTTTGCACTCATGTATATTACCCTCCCCCACACGGTGTATAGTTTCACTTCCTCTTTCCTGACTAACCTGGAATGTTCCAGGTCTTGGCTCTTGGCTCCACCCCTGACTTCTCTTACATAAAGATCCCAGGATCTATATGACTCATTCCTGCGAGCCAGTCAGTGTGTTGAGATGTTAGCTCTGATCTTAGTGATTAAAAGCCAACTTGTTAAGGTCTATAACTTCTAGTTTTGTGGTTATTGAAGGCACATCAATTTTAATCACTAAAGAATACTAGGATGGATCGACTCCTAAAACCAGAGCATCTGGACTTGGATCCACATTCTGCTGAAGCATCAAATCAATTTGGACACTGGCTCAAATGCTTCGAACTCTTCGCGAGGGCCTCATCCGCTAGCGAGGTAGATAAACTGAGTCTACTGACTACTCACGTTAATCATTGGATTTATTCGTTCATCCGGGACGCCACCTCTTACACGGAGGCCATCACTATCCTGAAGGCCCAATACCAGAGGCCAGTAAACGAAGTGTACGCCAGACATCTGCTGGCTACACGCAGGCAGCGACCTGAGGAATCAATGGATGATTTCTTACAGGGCCTAAAGGACTTGGTCCGGGACTGTAACTGCAAGGCCGTGACGGCCAACGCGTACTCTGACGAATTGGTCCGCGATTCCTTCATCACGGGCCTCAAATCGAATTATATCCGGCAGAGACTGCTGGAGAAGGAGGTCCTGGACTTAAAAAAGGCAGTGGCCACTGCGCAATCGCTGGACGTGGCCCAGAAAAACTCTGACTCTTATTCTTCCGGCCATGCGGCCCTCACCGCCTCGTGCGCGCCGAGCGGGCCGCCATCTTGGAATCAGCCATCTTCCCCATCCAGGTCTCAGACCAGCTCTACACCGCCGGAGTCCCCACACAGAAGTTCACCCAGGAGTCCTACTACAGCGGCAATGTCTCGAGGCCCGAAATGCTACTTCTGCGGCCAGGCCAAGCACCCCAGACAACGATGCCCAGCAAAGGACGCTACATGCTTCAAATGTAAGAAAAAGGGGCATTTTAGCAAAGTCTGCAGGGGGAATCCGATTTCCAACTCCGTCACCGCCTCGTGCGTGCCGTGCGGGCCGCCATCTTGGGATCCGCCATCTTTTCCTGACTCAACGGCCGCCCAGGGCCCAACAGTGGCTTCGATCACGGTGGATCAATCCAGGCCACACCCGTTGACAAAATCCATGATGGACATACAGGTAAACGGGAATTTAACGAAATGTTTAATTGACTGTGGGAGTACCGAGAGTTTTATCCACCCTAGCCTGGTACGGCAGCACTCATTAACGGTAACCCCTACACGGAGCAGAATTGCTATGGCTGCTAAGCCCCACACTTCGGACATTTTGGGCTACTGTGTGGTAACACTGACTGTAAAAGGCACGGGCTACAAGGATTTTAAACTCCTCGTGATGCCAGAACTCTGTGTTAATGTAATCTTGGGCCTGGACTTCCAGTGCCACCACGAAAGTGTCACGCTAGCATATGGCGGGTCCCAGCCGCCACTCACAGTCTGTGGCCTATCAACCTTAAAAATCAGCCCGCCCTCTTTATTCGCTAATCTCGCTCCGAACTGTAGGCCCATAGCGACCAAAAGTAGGCGGTACAGTCTGGAAGACAGACACTTTATCAAGGCGGAAGTGGACAGACTCCTGCGGGAAGGCATTATTGAATGCAGTACCAGTCCGTGGCGTGCCCAAGTAGTCATAGTTAAAAATAGCGAAAAGAAATGGATGGTAATTGACTACAGCCAGACTGTTAATATTTATACCCAGCTGGACGCCTACCCTTTACCCCGCATATCAGAAATGGTCAACCAGATCGCGCAATACCGAGTCTTCTCGACTATCGACCTCAAATCTGCGTATCACCAGCTCCCCATTAGAACGGAGGACCGCCCATACACCGCCTTTGAGGCGAACGGACGCCTCTACCATTTTCTCAGAGTGCCCTTCGGGGTAACAAATGGGGTCTCGGTCTTCCAACGTGAGATGGACCGCATGGTTGACGAGAATAAACTACAAGCTACCTACCCCTATCTGGACAATGTCACTATCTGCGGGCACAACCAGCAAGGCCACGATCTAAATCTTGCGAGATTTTTAAAAACTGCCCTAAAGCTGAATCTAACCTACAACGAAGACAAATGTGTCTTCAACACAACCCGTCTCTGTATCCTCGGCTGTGTGGTGGAAGATGGGGTAATTGGACCGGACCCTGACCGATTACGCCCCCTAAAGGAACTGCCCCTGCCACACAATCCCAAAGCTTTAAAAAGGTGCCTGGGATTTTTTTCGTATTATGCCCAATGGGTGCCCAATTACTCTGATAAGGCCCGACCCCTCATTAAATCGACGTCCTTCCCACTATCAGCTGAAGCTCGGGAGGCTTTCACCAGTATCAAACAGGACATTGAAAGGGCTGCACTGTGTGCAGTGGACGAAAGCATTCCCTTTCAAGTCGAAAGCGATGCGTCAGACTTTGCTTTAGCTGCGACCCTCAATCAGGCTGGGAGACCTGTGGCCTTCTTCTCCCGAACCCTTCAGGGGCCTGAAATCAGGCACTCTTCCGTCGAGAAGGAGGCACAGGCTATAGTGGAGGCAGTGCGGCACTGGAGACACTACCTAGCCGGCAAACGTTTCACCCTGCTCACCGACCAGCGGTCGGTGGCTTTCATGTTTAATAACAAACAAAGGGGGAAAATCAAGAATGACAAAATACTCAGGTGGAGGATCGAACTATCCACGTTCGACTATGATATTATGTACAGGCCGGGAGCCCTTAATGAACCCCCAGACGCCCTATCGCGGGGAATGTGTGCCAGCATTCATACGGACAAATTACAGGGTCTCCACAACGACCTCTGTCACCCAGGGGTCACCCGACTATACCATTTTATAAAGTCCCGCAATCTGCCCCACTCCATCGAGGAGGTCAGGGCAATGACCAGAGCCTGCCGCATCTGTGCGGAATGCAAGCCTCGTTTCTACAGGCCTGACCGTGCACACCTTATCAAAGCCACACGGCCATTCGAGCGCCTAAGTCTGGACTTCAAGGGACCCCTTCCCTCTGCCGACCGTAACGTATACTTCCTCAATATCATCGATGAATATTCCCGCTTCCCCTTCGCCATTCCCTGCCCAGACATGATCAGTGCCACGGTCATCAAGTGTCTCTGTAATCTATTCTGCATGTTTGGCATGCCGAACTACATACACAGCGATAGGGGGACGTCATTTATGAGTGACGAACTGTGTCAGTTCTTGCTCTCAAAGGGGATAGCCACTAGCAGAACCACTAGCTACAACCCCCGGGGTAATGGGCAAGTGGAAAGAGAGAATGCTACTGTTTGGAAGGCTGTCACGTTAGCCTTAAAGTCAAAAGGCCTTCCGACCTCCCGCTGGCAGGAAGTCCTCCCAGACGTGCTCCACTCCATAAGGTCTCTGTTATGTACAGCCACTAACGCTACCCCTCACGAAAAGATGTTCGTTTTCCCCCGGAAATCTACCTCGGGCATATCTCTACCCGCGTAACTGACATCTCCGGGGACAGTACTATTGCGGAAGCACGTGAGAGGCCATAAAACGGACCCCCTTGTGGAAAAGGTACAGCTCCTCCATGCAAACCCTCAGTACGCCTATATCGAATACTCTGACGGGCGAGAGGACACTGTTTCCATATAAGACCTCGCTCCCTCGGGGAGCGGAGAGAACGATGAGAGACTACCTGAGGAAGACCTACACTACAAAGAGACAGGACGCCCAGAGGTATCAATACCCAACTTTAACCTGGAGGACACTGCAGATAACCTGGAAGACACTGCGGAGGCCCGGACGGCGGAGGAACCAGAATCCACTCCCCTAGAGGCACCCCAACCGGCTTTGCGCCGATCACTGAGAACCGCAAAACCTCCTGACAGGCTCACTTATACCAACTTTTAAGAAACATCACCCCGATGGACTAAATCTAAAGAAGGGGTGAATGTAATGAAATGTGTTTGGTTTGCCTGTATTCGTTTTGCACTCATGTATATTACCCTCCCCCACACGGTGTATAGTTTCACTTCCTCTTTCCTGACTAACCTGGAATGTTCCAGGTCTTGGCTCTTGGCTCCGCCCCTGACTTCTCTTACATAAAGATCCCAGGATCTATATGACTCATTCCTGCGAGCCAGTCAGTGTGTTGAGATGTTAGCTCTGATCTTAGTGCTTAAAAGCCAACTTGTTAAGGTCTATAACTTCTAGTTTTGTGGTTATTGAAGGCGCATCACTAGGCCTTAGAAACATAGGAGCAGGAGTAGGCCATTCGGCCCTTCGAGCCTGCTCCGCCATTCAATATGATCATGGCTGATCCTCTATCTCAATACCATATTCCCGCTCTCTCCCCATACCTCTTGATGCCTTTTGTGTCTAGAAATCTATCTATCTCCTTCTTAAATATATTCAGTGACTTGGCCTCCACAGCCTTCTGTGGTAGAGAATTCCACAGGTTCACCACCCTCTGAGTGAAGAAATTTCTCCTCACCTCAGTCCTAAATGTCCTACCCCGTATCCTGAGACTGTGACCCCTCGTTCTCGACCCCCCAGCCAGGGGAAACATCATAAAAACATAGAAGCACTCCTGTTCCTTGTGGTCCGCAAGGAAACCTTTTTTTTAAAAGAAAAATTACTTATCCTGTTCTCTGCAGCTCCTTCGCACCCAGTGCTCCTGGCGACCCTGGTACTGGGTGCTGATCGTGGCTGCCCAGCGATAACATAAGAACATAAGAAATAGGAGCAGGAGTCGGCCATTTGACCCCTTGAGCCTGCTCCGCCATTCATTAAGATCATGGCTGATCTTCTACAACAGCTCCACTTTCCTGCACTATCCCCATATCCCGTGATTCCTTTCATGCCCAAAGATCTATCTCGCTCAGCCTTGAATAAACTCATCGACTGAGCATTCACAGCCCCCTGGGGTAGAGAATTCCAAAGATTCACAACCCTCTGAGTGAAGATATTTCTCCTCATCTCAGTCCTAAATGGCCGACCCCTTATCCTGAGACTGTGACCCCTAGTTCTAGGCTCTCCAGCCTGGAGAAACAGCCTCTCAGCATCTACCCTGTCAATCCCCCTCAGAATCTTGTATGTTTCAATGTGATCACCTCTCATTCTTCTAAACTCCAGAGAGTATCGGCCCATTCTACACAATCTCTCCTCATAGGACAGCCCCCTCATCCCAGGAATCAATCTAGTAGGGGTTTGAATGATGTCATCAGACCCTGACTTTTGAATTTTGACGAGGCCCATGACTGCCTGAGCATAAGAACATAAGAAATAGGAGCCGGAGTAGGCCATACAACCCCTTGATCTGGCTCCGCCATTCAATAAGATCGTGGCTGATCATCGACCTCGACTCCACTTTCCCGCCCGATCTCCATATCCCTCGATTCCCCTAGAGTCCAAAAATCTATCTATCTCAACCTTGAATATACTCAAAGACTCAGCATTCACAGTCCTCTGGGGCACAGAATTCCAAAGATTCACAACCCTCTGAGTGAAGAAATTCCTCCTCATCTCAGCCTTAAAAGGCCGACCCTTTATCCTGAGACTATGCTCCCTAGTTCTAGACTCTCCAGCCAGGGGAAGCAACCTCTCAGCATCTCATGCTATGCTCGGGCATCGCTGACTGGCCAGAATGCGCCCGTTAAACCGGTGTGGGATGTGAGGCCAGCAATGATCTGATGATCTGCAAGAATTTTAACCCCCCTTCCCCCTCCGCACACCTTGTTCTCATCAGGTGCGGGGGGTTAAAATCAGGGCTGGTGTTTATCCTCCACATGGGCAGTAGTCCTAGTCCCACTCTGTTCCCCTTATTCCTCTTTCCTACAACCACCTATCTAACCTATTCTTAAATTACAAAGTATTACAAAGCACAGAAACATACTGGCATGAATCTTGTCAGTCATGTGGAAATGACTTATGAAATAATACTGGGCGGCCTGCTGGTGGCGCTGTCCAGGGAGAGTATAAATACTCGGGCACGGACCCAGCTTGCTCAGGACATTCTTTAACAGGAACTAGTGAAGGACACAACTAGATCTCCATGTTGTAAAACAGTTGATTAAAGCTTTGTTTAATGCTTAGACCAAGTGATTAGTAGTTTTCTTACATCACAGGCCATTCGGCCCAACAGGTCCATGTTTATGCTCTGCACGAGCCTCCTCCCACCCTTCTTCATCGAACCCCATCAACAGATCCATCTAATGTTGACATGGTCTTTGCTTCAATTACTAACTCTGCTAGTGCGTTCCACAGACTCACAACCCCTTGTGTAAAAAAGATTCCTCAGTCACTGGAAACAGTCTGGGTTAGATTTTGCCGGCGCTCAGAGGATGGGTTTGGAGGCGGGTCAAAGGGTAAAATCGTTTTGATTGACGGCGGGTTGCGATCCCGCCGTCAACCCGCATCCAAACAATTTTCCCAAGTGTCGGGTCCCCGATTTGCACATGGACCTGACACCTAGCGGCAGGAAGAGGATTAAAGTCAATTACCTGCCTATTAACAGGTAGTTGATAGTAGTTGACAGGCTATTTTTTAATTTTGCCGCTTCTGCCTCGGGTTTCCCGACGTGCAGATACCACGCCAGGTAAGTGTGGCATGTTGTGAGTCTGCTGTAGTGTTTCTGGATTGATGACAGCTGCAGAAGTGGTGTGAATGATCCAATGGTGCACTGGTGAGTCTCAGAGGTAAGATAATGTTGGGAAATTCATTTTTAATGCATTTACACATTTCTTTAGGTAACAAGTTTTGAAATCCATGTTCAGTGCCTCCTCATTGGGAGAACCTCTCTCACCAGTAACAGAACGCTTCTGTCACCTCACCTGCAGCTGCCATCTATTCCAGCCTATGGAGGAAGTCATTGGAGAGCCTGGGTGCAAGAGCTCACCTTTGTCCAGTCATTGTCAATGCTTGCAGCACCTCAATGCTGTCAAACACTGAGAAATCAGCTGTCAAAAAAAAATTGTGCATCATCCAACCGGCTTCCTGTTAATTGGCCGACAAGCCTGCAGGGCGGGCTTAACAAGGTCAATCAACGTAAAATCACTTCTGTGGGCCAGATGCAGTTGGGGGCGGGACTGGAAGCCGGAAACCATCTGACCCGCACCCAACCCGCCTCCATTGAAAAAATCACGGCCACTGTTTCTGGCAACCCTGTCCCATCCCTTCATAACTTTAAATGCTGCCATCAAAGCACCTCGTAAGTTTCTAACAGAATCAGCCCCAATTTTTCAAGTCTTTCTTCATTTCTGAATGTCCTCATACCAGGCAGGATCTTAATCTGATGAAAGGCCATCGACCTGAAACGTTGACTCTGTTTCTCTCTCCACAGATGCTGCCTGATCTGCTGAGTATTTCCAGCATTTTTTGTTTTTATTTCTTATTCTGTGCTGTACCCTCTCTATTGCCTCAATATCCTTCCTATAATGTGGAGCCCAAAACAGCAGACTGCACTCCAACTGTGGCGTTACTAAGGTTTTATATAGATTTACTGTTACATCTTGACTTTTATATTCTATACCTCCTGGCATAAAACCCATTAACTTCTTTATGGCCTTATCTACTTGAGGTACTGCTGTTAATCTTGAGAACTTGAACCCCCAAATCCCTTAGCGCTTCCATATCATCCAGCTTTCCCTCATTCAAAGTTTAATTATTGCTTATTTTTTTTAAAAGGTACCACCTCACATTTACTGACATTGAATTCCATTTGCCACTTTTTTGAACATTCCATCATCTTATCAATAGCCATTTGCAGCTTCCCATGTCCTCAGAATTATTTATTATGCCTCCTATTTTAGTATCATCTGCAAATTTGGACATCACTCCATCTAGCCCTATATCCAAGTCATTGATCTACAAAGTGAACAGAAGTAGTCTCAGAACGGAACTCTATGGTACACTGCTATCACTCTGAGAAACTGCCCTTGACTCCTGTTCTCTGTTTCCTCCCTTCTAACCAGTTTGCTACCCTCCCTCTAATTCCATATCACTTAACTTTCTCCAATAGTCTTGTGTATGGGAAGCTTTCTGAAAGTCCATATACACCACATCCACTGCATTCCCTCCCCCACCTTTTCTGTCACCCCAGCAAAGAAATCTATCAAGTTTGTCAAGCACAATCTTCCTTACTGGAATGAGTGTTGGTTGCTTCTAATTATTTTTTCTTCAGCTAGATATTTTGTAATTGGGGGTTCTTGAAGCAGAATGTTGCAAAAGCATTGGTGCTTTTAGCATCGTCTGTCTTGTCCAATAGAGTGTTGCCACATGAGGTCACATGGCAATATTTCACCTGTCATAGAGACATAGGAACAGGAGGAGGCCATTCAGCCCCTCGAGCCTGTTCCGCCATTCAATTAGATCACGGCTGATCTGCATTTTAACTCCAGTCAGTCATTGCTGCTCTGCAGAAGCCATCTTGAAAGTGGTGCACAACATACAATCAATCGAGCTGTGAAATGAGCAGAGGAGGGGTCAGTGGTGACATGCAGCGCGCTTTGAGATATTTGAGGGTGCATTCATACTACATACTACATAGCACTGGGGTGAAGCACTTTTGCTTTGCACCAATGTTGCAGTTATCAACAACAATGGGTTGCATTTATATAGCATCTTTAAAATCCAAGGCACTTCACAGGAGCGTTTTCAAACAAAATTTGACACTGCGCCACGTAAGGAGATATTATGACAGGTGATGAAAAGGTTGGTCAAAGAGGTAGGTTTTAAGGAGGGTTTTAAAAGAGGAGAGAGAGGCGGAGAGGTTTAGAGAGGGAATTCCAGAGCTTAGGGCCCAGGTAGCTGAAGGCACGGCCGCCAATGGTGGAATGATTAAAATCGGGTACGCACAAGAGGTCAGAATTGGAGGAGCACAGAGATCTTGGAGATTCTGGAGGAGGTTACAGAGATTGGGAGGGACGATGCCAAGCAGTGATTTGAAAATAAGGAGGGGAATTTTAAAATTGAGGCGATGCCAGACTGGGAGCACAGGGGTGATGGGTGAACGGGACTTGGTGCGAGTTAGGATATGGGCAGATATCTTGTAAATGCAGCTTGAGTCTGGAGAGAATACTTGGCCTGATACTGTAGAAAGCAGTGTGAGAATCACTGGGGGAGGAAGCATCGCTCTGCTTCACTTCGGAGTCAATTCACCCGATTTACACCACATAAGCTTAGCGTGGATGTGAAGCCAAAATGCACGATTTGAATGTCCCATTAAACTGTGCTGGAGGTTAATGTGCTGGAGGTTAATGTGCTGGAGGTTAAGGTGCTGGAAGTTAATGTTCTAGAGGTTAATGTTCTGGAGGTTAATGTTCTAGAGGTTAATGTGCTGGAGGTTAATGTGCTGGAGGTTAATGCTCTAGTGGTTAATGTTCTAGAGGTTTATGTTCTAGAGTTTAATGCTCTAGAGGTTAATGCTCTAGAGGTTAATGTTCTAGAGTTTAATGTTCCAGAGGTTAATGCTCTAGAGTTTAATGTTCTAGAGGTTGATGTTCTAGAGGTTAATGTTCTAGAGGTTAATGTTCTAGAGGTTACTGTTCTCAAGGTTAATGTTCTAGATGTTAATGTTCTAGAGGTTAATGTTCTAGAGGTTAATGTTCTAGAGGTTGATGTTCTAGAGGTTAATGTTCTAGAGGTTAATGTTCTAGAGTTTAATGTTCCAGAGTTTAATGCTCTATAGGTTAATGTTCTAGAGGTTAATGTGCTAGAGGTTGATGTTCTAGCGGTTAAAGTTGTAGAGGTTATTATTCTAGAGGTTATTGTTCTAGACGTTAATGTCCTAGAGGTTAATGTTCTAGAGGTTAATGCTCTAGAGGTTAATGTTCTAGAGGTTAATGTTCTAGAGGTTGATGTTCTAGAGGTTAATGTTCTAGAGGTTAATGTGCTGGAGGTTAATGTCCTAGAGGTTAATGTTCTAGAGGAAAATGTTCTAGAGGTTAGTGTTCTAGAGGTTAATGTTCTAGAGTTTAATGTTCTAGATGTTAATGCTCTAGAGGTTAATGTTCTACAGGTTAATGTTCTAGAGGTGGATGTTCTAGAGGTTAATATTCTAGCGGTTAATGGTCTAGAGGTTATTATTCTAGAGGTTAATGTTCTAGAGGTTAATGTTCTAGAGGTTAATGTTCTAGAGGTTAATGCTCTAGAGGTTAATGTTCTAGTGGTTAATGCTCTAGAGGTTAATGTGATGGAGGTTAATGTTATAGAGGTTAATGTTCTAGAGGTTGATGTTCTAGAGGTTAATGTACTGGAGTTTAATGTTCTAGAGTTTAATGCTCTAGAGTTTAATGTTCTAGAGGTTAATGTTCTAGAGGTTGATATTCTAGAGGTTAATGTTCTAGAGGATAATGTTCTAGAGGTTATTGTTCTAGAGGTTAATGTTCTAGAGGTTGATGTTCAAGAGGTTAATGTTCCAGAGGTTAATGTTCTAGAGGTTACTGTTCTAGATGTTAATGTTCTAGAGGTTAATGTGCTGGAGGTTAATGTCCTAGAGGTTAATGTTCTAGAGGTTAATGCTCTAGAGGTTAGTGTTCTAGAGGTTAGTGTTCTAGAGTTTAATGTTCTAGAGGTTAATGCTCTACAGGTTAATGTTCTAGAGGTTGATGTTCTAGAGGTTAATATTCTAGAGGTTAATGTTCTACAGGTTAATGTTCTAGAGGTTAATGTTCTACAGGTTAATGTTCTAGAGGTTAATGTTCTAGAGTTTAATGTTCTAGAGTTTAATGTTCTAGAGGTTAATGTGGAGGTTAATGTTCTAGAGTTTAATGTTCTCGTGGTTAATGTTCTAGAGTTTAATGCTCTAGAGGCTAATGTTCTTGAGGTTAATGTTCTTGAGGTTAATGTTCTTGAGGTTAATGTGCTGGAGGTTAATGTTCTAGAGGTTAATGTTCTAGAGGTTAATGCTCTAGAGGTTAATGTGCTGGAGGTTAATGCTTTAGAGGTTAATGTTCTTGAGGTTAATGCTCTAGAGGATAATGTGCTGGAGGTTAATGTTCTAGAGGTTAATGTTCTGGAGGATAATGTGCTGGAGGTTACTGTGCTGGAGTTTAATGTTCTAGAGGTTAATGTCCTAGTGGTTAATGTGCTGGAGGTTAATGTTCTAGTGTTTAATGTTCTCATGGTTAATGTTATAGAGTTTAATGTTCTAGAGGTTACTGCTCTAGAGGTTAATGCTCTAGAGGTTAATGTTCTAGAGGTTAATGTTCTAGAGTTTAATGTTCTTGAGATTAATGCTCTAGAGGTTAATGTTCTAGAGGTTAATGTTCTAGAGGTTAATGTGCTGGAGGTTAATGTTCGAGAGTTTAATGTTCTAGAGATTAATGTTCTTGAGTTAATGTTCTAGAGGTTAATGCTCTAGAGGTTAATGTGCTGGAGGTTAATGCTTTAGAGGTTAATGTTCTAGAGGTTAATGTTCTAGAGGCTAATGTGATGGAGGTTAATGTGATGGAGGTTAATGTTCTAGAGGTTAATATGCTAGAGGTTAATGTTCTAGAGGTTGATGTTCTAGAGGTTAATGTTCTAGAGGTTAATGTTCTAGAGTTTAATGTTCCAGAGTTTAATGCTCTAGAGGTTAATGTTCTAGAGTTTAATGTTCTTGAGATTAATGCTCTAGAGGTTAATGTTCTAGAGGTTAATGTTGTAGAGGTTAATGTTCTAGAGGTTAATGTTCTAGACGTTAATGTCCTAGAGGTTAATGTTCTAGAGGTTAATGCTCTAGAGGTTAATGTTCTAGAGGTTAATGTTCTAGAGGTTGATGTTCTAGAGGTTAATGTTCTAGAGGTTAATGTGCTGGAGGTTAATGTTCTAGAGGAAAATGTTCTAGAGGTTAGTGTTCTAGAGGTTAATGTTCTAGAGTTTAATGTTCTAGAGGTTAATGTTCTACAGGTTAATGTTCTAGAGGTGGATGTTCTAGAGGTTAATATTCTAGAGGTTAATGGTCTAGAGGTTATTATTCTAGAGGTTAATGTTCTAGAGGTTAATGTTCTAGAGGTTAATGTTCTAGAGGTTAATGCTCTAGAGGTTAATGTTCTAGTGGTTAATGCTCTAGAGGTTAATGTGATGGAGGTTAATGTTATAGAGGTTAATGTTCTAGAGGTTGATGTTCTAGAGGTTAATGTACTAGAGTTTAATGTTCTAGAGTTTAATGCTCTAGAGTTTAATGTTCTAGAGGTTAATGTTCTAGAGGTTGATATTCTAGAGGTTAATGCTCTAGAGGATAATGTTCTAGAGGTTATTGTTCTAGAGGTTAATGTTCTAGAGGTTGATGTTCAAGAGGTTAATGTTCTAGAGGTTAATGTTCTAGAGGTTACTGTTCTAGATGTTAATGTTCTAGAGGTTAATGTGCTGGAGGTTAATGTCCTAGAGGTTAATGTCCTAGAGGTTAATGCTCTAGAGGTTAGTGTTCTAGAGGTTAGTGTTCTAGAGTTTAATGTTCTAGAGGTTAATGCTCTACAGGTTAATGTTCTAGAGGTTGATGTTCTAGAGGTTAATATTCTAGAGGTTAATGTTCTAGAGTTTAATGTTCTAGAGGTTAATGTTCTAGAGGTTAATGCTCTAGAGGTTAATGTTCTAGAGGTTAATGTTCTAGAGTTTAATGTTCTAGAGGTTAATGTGGAGGTTAATGTTCTAGAGTTTAATGTTCTCGTGGTTAATGTTCTAGAGTTTAATGCTCTAGAGGCTAATGATCTTGAGGTTAATGTTCTTGAGGTTAATGTTCTTGAGGTTAATGTGCTGGAGGTTAATGTTCTAGAGGTTAATGTTCTAGAGGTTAAGGCTCTAGAGGTTAATGTGCTGGAGGTTAATGCTTTAGAGGTTAATGTTCTTGAGGTTAATGCTCTAGAGGATAATGTGCTGGAGGTTAATGTTCTAGAGGTTAATGTTCTGGAGGTTAATGTGCTGGAGGTTAATGTGCTGGAGTTTAATGTTCTAGAGGTTAATGTCCTAGTGGTTAATGTGCTGGAGGTTAATGTTCTAGTGTTTAATGTTCTCATGGTTAATGTTATAGAGTTTAATGTTCTAGAGGTTACTGCTCTAGAGGTTAATGCTCTAGAGGTTAATGTTCTAGAGGTTAATGTTCTAGAGTTTAATGTTCTTGAGATTAATGCTCTAGAGGTTAATGTTCTAGAGGTTAATGTTGTAGAGGTTAATGTTCTAGAGGTTAATGTGCTGGAGGTTAATGTTCTAGAGTTTAATGTTCTAGAGATTAATGTTCTCGAGGTTAATGTTCTAGAGGTTAATGCTCTAGAGGTTAATGTGCTGGAGGTTAATGCTTTAGAGGTTAATGTTCTAGAGGTTAATGTTCTAGAGGCTAATGTGATGGAGGTTAATGTGATGGAGGTTAATGTTCTAGAGGTTAATATTCTAGAGGTTAATGCTCTAGATGTTAATGCTCTAAAGGTTAATGTTCTAGAGGTTAATGTGATGGAGGTTAATGTTCTAGAGGTTAATGTGCCCAAGATTAATATTCTAGAGGTTAATATTCTAGAGGTTTATGTTCTAGAGATTAATGTTCTAGAGGTTAATGTCCCAGAGGTTAATGTTCTAGAGGTTAATGTGCTGGAGGTTAATCTTCTAGAGTTTAATGTTCTAGAGGTTAATGTTCTAGAGGTTAATGTTCTCTATGTTAATGTTCTAGAGTTAATGTTCTAGAAGTTAATGTCCTAGAGGTTAATGTGTTGGAGGTTAATGTTCTAGAGTTTAATGTTCTAGAGGTTAATGTCCTAGAGGTTAATGTGCTGGAGGCTAATGTTCTAGAGTTTAATGTTCTCATTGTTAATGTTCTAGAATGTAATGTTCTAGAGGTTAATGTTCTGGAGGTTAATGTTCTAGAGGTTAATGTTCTAGAGGTTAATGTTCTCTAGGTTAATGTTCTAGAGTTAATGTTCTAGAGGTTAATGTCCTAGAGGTTAATGTGCTGGAGATTAATGTTCTAGAGTTTAGTTTTCTAGAGGTTAATGTCCTAGAAGTTAATGAGCTGGAGGTTAATGTGATGGAGGTTAATGTTCTAGAGTTTAATGTTCTAGAGGTTAATGTCCTAGAGGTTAATGTGCTGGAGGCTAATGTTCTAGAGTTTAATGTTCTCATTGTTAATGTTCTAGAATGTAATGTTCTAGAGGTTAATGTTCTAGAGGTTAATGTTCTCTAGGTTAATGTTCTAGAGTTAATGTTCTAGAGGTTAATGTCCTAGAGGTTAATGTGCTGGAGATTAATGTTCTAGAGTTTAGTTTTCTAGAGGTTAATGTGCTGGAGATTAATGTTCTAGAGTTTAGTTTTCTAGAGGTTAATGTCCTAGAAGTTAATGAGCTGGAGGTTAATGTGATGGAGGTTAATGTTCTAGAGTTAATGTTCTAGAGGTTAATGTGCTGGAGGTTAATGTTCTAGGCCTAGATTTTCAGTATAGACAGTTATGGGGCGCTAACCTTAGCGCCCGCCCGAAGTTAGCGCTCGCCCCAAAGTAGCGCCCCGTTGCCGGAAATTCAGTGGCTTCGCCCTAAGAGGTTGGTGGAGCGCTAAAAGAGGCGTTCCACTACTATCTTTAGGCGCTAAGCCGGCGGTGCAGAGCGCAACACCCGAGCTTGGGTGCAGCGCACGGTAGACACTCTGGTGCCAGTGAGCTCTTAAAGGGGAAGGGTGCATGTGTTTTTTTGAGGAGGAGGAGGAGGAGGAGGAGGAGGAGGAGATAAATACACCGTTCAGACCACACAACACATGCAGACTGCCTTTTTTCGTGCAGGAGGAGTGCCCTTTAATTTGCGCTCTCCAGGGTGTGTTGCGTTCCATTTTACAAACGCTCTGGATGCCAGCCGCACAATGGGGCGGTCCGACTGAAGTTTGGATTCGGGGCGGCCAAAGGGCGTTGCACGACGGTGTGACGTCATTTTCTGCGCACGCATCCGGGCGGCCGCTAAACTTTGCGCCGGCGCTAACGGGCAACTTAATTTGGGGCGGGGCGCAAACTGCGCTGCGCCCGGGCGCTACACGCATAGCGCCCGAAAATCACTTCTCTTAAGGCGCTAACTGCTGGTGCAAGCAACTGAAAATCTAGCCCCTAGAGTTTAATGTTCTCACGGTTAATGTTCTAGAGTTTAATGTTCTAGAGGTTAATGTTCTAGAGGTTAATGCTCTAGTGGTTAATGCTCTAGAGGTTAATGATCTAGAGGTTACAGTTCTAGAGCTTAATGTTCTTGAGGTTAATGCTCTAGAGGTTAATGTTCTAAAGGTTATTGTTCTAGAGGTTAATGTTCTAGAGGTTAATGTTCTAGAGATTAATGTGCTGGAGGTTAATGTTCTAGAGTTTAATGTTCTAGAGGTTAATGTTCTCGAGGTTAATGTGATGGAGATTACTGTTCTAGAGGTTAATGTGCTGGAGGTTAATGTTCTAGAGTTTACTGTTCTAGAGGTTAATGTGCTGGAGGTTAATGTTCCAGAGTTTAATGTTCTAGAGGTTAATGTGCTGGAGGTTAATGTTCTTGAAGTTAATGCTCTAGAGGTTAATGTTCTAGAAGTTAATGTTCTAGCGGTTAATGTGCTGGAGGTTAATGTACTAGAGTTTAATGTTCTAGAGTTTAATGTTCTAGAGGTTAATGTGCTGGAGATTAATGTGCTGGAGGTTAATGTTCTAGAGTTTAATGTTCTAGAGGTTAATGTGCTCTCCTACATTGTACCTTGAGGAACTTCATAAATTCACCCCCCTCCCCAAGAAAGCCCTAATTGGAAAAATTGCTTGATAAGACATGTTATCTCTCAGATATTGTTAAAAACAATTATTACATGGATTTAACCTCCGTTACTTTGAGATAGTGTTCATGCAAGGAAAATAAAAGGATATTCTCACTTAAATTAAAAATAGAAAATGTCTAATTCTGGTTGAGCAAAACTCTAGAATCTGGCGTGAGACCGCTCCAGACTATGTACAGAGCCGCCCTGGGCTGTCCCAGCATGATCATTAGAGCCAGAGCATCACAGGATACATCTTCTGATCAATGAGGTTCAGGGACACAAGCTTAACCTTCCTCTGTGCACGATTCTTAAGCCTGAAAATAACACATACAGGAATGTTGTAGGAGTGCATTAATTATTGAGTGGCTTAACTGGACCAGCCACAAAATACTGTGGCAACAAGAGCAGGTCAGAGGCTGGGTATTCTGTGGTATCTCATCTCCTGACTCCCCAAAGCCTTTCCACCATCTACAAGGCACAGGTCAGGAGTGTGATGGAATACTCTCCACTTGCCTGGATGAGTGCAGCTCCAACAACACTCAAGAAGCTCGACACCATCCAGGACAAAGCAGCCCGCTTGATTGGCACTCCATCCACCACCTTAAACATTCATTCCTTCCACCACTGGCGTACCGTGGCTGCAGTGTATACCATCTACAAGATGCACTACAGCAACTCGCCAAGGCTTATTTGGCAGCACCTCCCAAACCCGCGACCTCTTCCACCTAGAAGGACAAGGGCAGCAGGAGCATGGGAACACCACCACCTCCAAGTTCCCCTCCAAGTCACACACCATCCTGAGTTGGAAGTATATCGCCGATCCTTCATTGTCGCTGGGTCAAAACCCTGGAAACCCCTACCTAGCAGCACTGTGGGAGCACCTTCACCACACGGACTGCAGCGGTTCAAGAAGGCGGCTCACCACCACCTTCTCAAGGGCAATTAGAGATGGGCAATAAATGCTGGCCTTGCCAGTGATGTCCACTACCTGCGAATGAATTTTTAAAAATTCATACTTGAATTTTGTCAGTTGGAATTCTACCCCTAGATATTTAGATACCAGTATCACAACTCAGGAAAACATTTATACTTTTCACCCCAGTTTTCTATCCTTTCCCCTGACGTACGCTGGGGTACGGTTCCACGGGTGCTGACACCATCTGGTTGCCCAGTGGGTGAGCATCCAGTGGATTATTCAACCCCTTGTGAGAATCACAGTCATGTCCAATTCTGTCCTCACCTGACATATGCACCATTCGAAGAAGAGTGCGTGTGGGTGGGGTGTTCTCCTGGTGCCTTGGGTGACATTATCCCCTCAAACAACACCACCAAAAACAAGTTAAAGATCATTTATTGAATTTGCTATTTTTGGGACCTTGCTGTGCACAAAGTGGCTGCCACGTCTGCCTACAAATCAGCAGTGACTACACTTCGAAAGAAATTCATTGGCTGTGACGTTCTTGGAACGTCCTGAGGACATGTTTAAAAATCATGAAGCATTTAGATAGAGTAAATAAATAAAGAGAAACTGTTTCCAATGGCTGAAGGGTCGATAACCAGAGGGCACAGATTTAAGGTGATTGGCAAAAGAACCAGAGACAACACGAGGAAAAACTTTTTACGCAACGAGTGGTGAGGATTTGGAATGCGCTGCCTGATAGGGCGGTGGATACAGATTCAATAGTAGCCTTCAAATTGGATAAATACTTGAAGGAGGGAAAATTGCAGGGATATGGGGAAAGAGCGGAGGGAGTGGGATTAACTGGATTGCCCTTCGAAGGAGCCGGCGCAACTCGATGGGCCGAATGTCCTCCTTCTGTGCTGTCCTATTCTATGATTCTATGTAAGTGCAAAGTCTTTCCCTGTCCTTTCCAGCAAGGGTCACTGGTCGGCAATCAGGAGGAGGAATCCTGGCTGCTATTTTTCAGGGACACGGAGGTGAAGCACAGCATGACATTGCCTCACTCACTGAGATCAGTTAGCTCAGAAGAAGGCAAGGGCTAAAACTTGGAAGCATCCTGCTCTGTAGTTGGGTCATTTCCATTCAAGACAGGGCACTGACCTATTTAGCCCCTTGGTTCAGTATACTTAATCATGTTGTGCAAAAGGTGTAGGGTGCAGTTTAATTGTCTCTTGTAATCGGCTCCTGTTCACACAACAAACAGCAGCAGCCATATTGCCAGCATTTTATTAGTAAAAACACATTCAGCAAACATGTTACAGGGAGGAGACATGGCAACAGTTCATATGTTAAAGGAAGACTATCATCTACAATAAACCGTAAATTTCATTAAAATATTATCCTGTGTAATTCTAGCCTGTTGGAGTTGCAGTGTCGATTGGCGTCCTTTCATGCACGGGAGTAAATAGATGTCATGATGCAAACATTTACTCTACTGTGGCGAGCACTTTAGTGCCCCATGGCCTAAACTCTATTGCACTGCACGTAATGCAGATAACTGGTCAGCCTACAAGGTTCAGTCTGGCTGGCATTCCAATTTGACATGCGCCTCTAAGTAAAGCCTGTGCTCACTAATGCATCAACCCATGTGTTGAACTATGCTGTATAAGTTAACTATCTCTCAGTATCATAAAAAGCTGGTGTGTTCTCAGAGACTGAAATTCTGTGTCAATTCCCCTTGCATGATTCCACGGGGCAAATGGTTATCAAACGGGAGTCAATTAGTCTGCTTGAGGTAAGCGAAAGATGGAAAGCTGGGGAAAGTTGTGTTGAGGTCCTACTTAATAGAGGGTGGCACTGAGACTAGGAACTAGATCAATAAATGTCCTGGAGCCAACAGGAAGTAGGCAGAAAGGTCACAAAATATCAGGGAGTAATCATGTTTGTTTCTAGTAATCCAACTTTGCAATGAGAATTTGAAAATCTAGGTCTGGAGCGAAACATGAAGTTCTCCGCTTAGTGGAGTAGGCTAAGATGCCGTTTGACAATCTCAGTACAGTTCCTCCACTGGGCACAATGTAATTGCATGATGTTGCCTTCGATTCTACAGCCTCAACTCTGATGAACCTGGGACTGAGTGTGTGGCGACTGAGAGTCCCCTGATCCAGTGATTGCTGTGTTCTGATGCTATGTGCTGAGGCTGCACTGTCAGGGCACAAGTCCCAGTGTGAGAATGTCTGGTGGCCAGAATACTGCTATCAAGATGCCAAGTGATCAACTGGTCCATCCACGAGAACTGGAAGGAAATTTATGATGATGCAGGCAACACTAATTCAACACAAGCACCAATAAAATTAAGTACCTGAGCACCGTGTGTGTACATAAGATAAATATTTTGTGTAATACAATTATATTTAGGGATAATCTCAGTGCTCCAAGAAAAGCACTGCTTAAAGTGCTGAGAATTCAGCGAAATTTACCAGTAAATCAACCTTTCTACAATGGAGTAGATCATAATCCAGAGGTCAGGCAAGCTATGTGTACTTTCATTTTACTGTTGCTCAGTAATGATGAGGATATCCCTAAATATAGAACGGTAAATTGTGCTGTATCAAAAAAATATATATAATTAAAATAACATTATCTTTTCTTAGCCTTTTCTCTCCCCTACATTTGCACTGTAACAGATTTTTTTTTTTTAATCAAACAAATAGTGGCCTGTTTAAAGAGCTTTAATGCGTACTGTGCCCCAGTACTTTCTACCAACTCCACAGACCTCTAAGCAGATAAGTGCTTATTTCTGGACCATATACAGAGAGTTTTTATGCAGGAACGGGAGAAGTCAAAACCAAACCGGGATGTCTAGTGCAAAAACATCGGCGGATTAAATAGTTAAAGTTCTCTTACACCACCCCCCCCCCCTCTATAGGCACTTGTACCATGTTTTATATCTGTGTGGGTATTTGGTGCAGGGTTTGCATGTTGCCTAGCTTGCTCCCATCTGTCCAATCTTGTGCTTCTAATGTCATTGCTTGTCCTTATCCTGGTATCTCCCAGTTACCACAGTTATACTTGAGGTGAAGAGTAACCAATCATTTACTTAAATGAGGTTGAATATAGTTAGAAAACTTCTGAAGCTGGACAGCCTGACTATTGTGTAACTATTACAGTTTTTATGCTCATTTGTGGCAATTTATACCACAGGCCACAGAGTCTACTGAGATTACAGTGAATGTGCTTTTTACATATATAAGTTTAAAAAGTTAATACATTCAGTAAATTACATTATGGTGAAGGGGCATGGGTGGATAATAGCCACGGAGACCCAAAATACATGAACTAATCACACCTACCAGGGTCATATATGCAACCCCCATCCTACCTAGAACTTTACATGCAAGGGGATTCTTGGAAGAATGGATACTCAAAGGAACTCCTATAGCAAGACTGTAGGGGAATGATTCCAGTGGAGACCAGCTAAAGTTCATCTGCTTGGGTCTGAGTCACGTATCTTTGCCTTTGATTAACTTAAGTTATTTGTTATTTATATGCGCAGAATGTTTAAGAAGTTCTATTGCCTTAACTGTACATAACTAGAAAGTGCAATGAAATCTGATGTTGGTGAGGCACAGATCTCCAGTAAGCTTAGAGGACGGGATGTAGGGTTAGTGTGCAACAGAGGATGATGCAGCGTTGACGCTCTTCCTTACAGTTATTCCAATAGTCTTACTGAAATAAGCAAAGCCACCCATTGGACTGAAGAGTAGAGTCTACATGATGCTGCACTTTCCCTTTAATTTCTCTGTTCTCTTCTGCTGTTTGGACTTCTTCCCATCAATATTCAGGCTCATGGATCTGCGCTTTTCCAAATTAAGCAGTTCCTGGAAAAGCTCCTTGACGTTGTGATTCATCTTGGCTGAGGTCTCCATGAAGGCGCACTTCCACTCCTTAGCCAAGGCTTCCCCGACCTTACTGTCCACCTCCTTGACCGTTTCATCACACTTGTTCCCCACCAACATGACTGGGATGTTCTCGATATTGCCTTTGATCTGAAGGATCTGTTGGTAGATGGGTTTCAGCTCTTCCAGGGACTGTCGGCTGCAGATCGAGTAGACCAAGATGAAAGCGTGTCCCTTGGATATGGAGAGGCGCTGCATTGCTGGGAACTGGTGGGACCCTGTGGTGTCGGTGATCTGAAGGGTGCAGACACTCTTATCACAGCTGATCACCTGCCTATAGGTGTCTTCAATGGTGGGAATGTAGGTCTCTTGAAATGTCCCCTTGACAAAACGTAGCACCAGGGAGCTTTTCCCAACACCCCCAGCCCCAAACACCACCACATTGTAATCATTACTCTGTTCAGGCATGTTCTCAGCGTCTTCTTGCCTACAAATAAACAATAAAATAATAATCCAACAGGTATTACCAATGACCAATTTTAATGAAGAATTTGGATCATCACTGCTGCTGTGACACTTTCCCAATGATTTAATCATTAGTTTAATTGCATCAAGTTAAAGGCAACCTCTGTTTCTTTGAATTATAACGAGAACCATTAACAAATAGGTATGTTGCAGTGATGAACAAAGGGGAGATATCGAGTTCTCTTTCTGGTGTGCAAGCCAGAAAAATCCCATCTGTTAGCATCAATGCAACTCATTAATGCCTAAACCATCAGTGGGAACACATGTGCTGCTCAAATAACTTTTCAAGAAGAAAAGTGATTGGAGTGGATAATTTTCGATGGAGCCAATTTTGTTCCATTTTGGATTTCAACTCAGGCCAATGTAAAAATGTCAATCCAGAGTTCCACTTATTTCAGGGGATTGCATGAAGTGTGTGTGCTGTAATAAAGGGGAGTCTGAACACATTCTATAATAGGGTCATGTTTTAGTGCATGGGAAGGGGATGGAAAATTATAAAGAAATCCAACCAGATGACTTTTCCTAAGACGGTACAAGGGATGAGAAGCTTTTGTTATGAGCAGGGTGTATTTTCACTAGAACAAGAAGATTGCAACTAGAGGATATAAATGTTAAGATCATCAACAAAAGAATGAAGGGAGTGGTTAGGTGTCAGCTCAGTGGGCAGCACTCTCACCTCTTAGTCAGAAGGTCGTGGGTTCAAGCCCCACTTTGGAGACTTGAGCAGAAAAATCTAGGCTGACACTCCCTGTGCAGTGCTGAGGGAGTGCTGCACTGTTGGAGGTGCTGTCTTTCGGATGAGACAGTAAACCGAGGCCCCGTCTGCCCTCTCAGGTGGATGTAAAAGATCCCATGGCACTATTTCAAAGAAGAGCAGGGGGAGTTCTCCCGGTGTCCTGGCCAACATTTGTTCCTCAACCAACATCATTAAAACAGATTATCTGGTCATTTTCACATTGCTGTTTGTGGGAGCTTGCTGTGCGCAAATTGGCTGCTGCGTTTGTTACATTACACCGTGACTATATGTCAAATAGTACTTCATTGGCTGTAAAGCTCGCTATACCTGCCACAGGCCAATTGTATTACCATTGTATTCAGGTTCCTTCCATTTTCTAAACTCTCTGTCACTTGTCCCCTTCTGCCTTACGTTTCTTTATTGTCTTACGGATTGGATTCATCAATGACTTAGCACTTGCATTTCTTCCATGAGAGGGCCCTTGATTGACTGCTGGTGCCCCACCATGTAGTCTGTAGCTTTTCATTTCTCTCAGTAACCAGTAGGATTATTTATGTGCCACACATGTTCTTGTGTAGTTGCTATATTTGTACCCTGTCATTATAGCCACTTTAAAAAAAATTCCCTTTCATTCAATTAGCTTTCATTAAAAAGACTTTTTCTGCCATGCCCATATAGTGATCTTACCCCTAGTTCTAACTCTCTCTACCCCTCCAAGTAGATGTACCCCAAGTTATTTAAAGTCAAGAACCAATCTCCCCCCTAAATTACATTCTCAGCAACTGACTCCATTCTGACCCTATCTCTTCTGTCTTTCAACCAGGACTTACACAGAAATTTGATCTCACCACACAGACAGGAAAAATGTTCTACAACAGAATCTTTAGCGAATTTATCATTTGGTGCAATAACAGTCTTTCAGATGCCAATAGCTATTATTTCTTAGTTAGCAGCTTCTCTGTAGAAAATCACTATGAAGTCCTTTGTCTCTACTTAGATGTTCTAAGTCCCTTAAGTAGATAGAACAGCAGTTTATCCTAAGTATGAATGTAATGTAAGTATTTCTTTCTTCCACTTGTCCTCAGTTGATGATTTGATTAATCTACTTTGGTCCTGCCTTGAATATCAAACCTTCAATTGTACAAAAATCTCATCATGAGCTTAGTCACTCCATCAGAGCACAGTTATTATTGACCACATTCTTCAATGGGATTGTTAGTGCTTCCATGTAAAATGTTACAGTTGCTTCTGTTCAATTTTAGGCAAATTCACTTGAACCTGGCTCCTTGGTGTAGGCTGGTCTTTTTTTCCCCACATCTCTTTTCTCAGCTTACTCTTGGCATGGTCAAAGCATTAATACCTGCTCAAGTATTCTTGGCACATTTTTACAAGAATCAAATTGGATATTACCAGGAATTAAACATTTTTTTCATGGGTTTCCTTAAATAAGGACCTCAGATTTGACATGGTTGTCAACGCAAGGCAACATAATTTCCCAGCAGAAAAATAAACTAGAATACAAGTTCAAATAGTTCTGCATCTACCCAAAGACTCTAGCTCATGTTGCAACACGGCAGCTTGGAGCTTTAAGCTGTTGCTTTGTCACTGTGACAGCAATCGCTGACAGTAACTGCAGAGGGGGAGCATTCATACACCAGCGATTAGACAGTACTCTAGGTGTGAATTGCTACCAAGAGATTTTGTGTGGTAGCATTCTATGGGCCAAGACAGATGATTAGGAAGCACCAGTGTTTCTTGAATGTACTTCAATAAACAGATAGTTCAGTTGAACTGGAGTTTTCTCTTTTATTTGAGGACTTGCATTTCAATTGCTCCCTAAAGAAGTCCTTTAAATGGCAATTTACCATTGTACCCAAGAGAGTACAGTTGATTCATTCATAAACTTAGGGGAAAACATTTTTTATTTGAGCGTTATCAAGACAAATTCTCATCTTTCCAGCATTTGTGGAAGGAAAATAATGAAACCAGTGTAGTTCAACTAATGAAAAGAAACTGAGTCGCGTAACAAACACAATTAATCACATCCAATATAACAGGATATAGAACCAAGTATCTGTCTTAAAGAGACTGTGTTTTGACAGAGCAGCTATCTATAGTGATCTCAGTTGACAAAAAATAAATGAATGAATCAGACTAGAAACAATGCTGCAAGACAACATGGCCATTAAAAACAACTGCAGAGAGTGCCAAAGTTGGCCACCATAGACAAGTTCAACTGCATCTTACTAACAACATTTAGATAAGCACAGTATGCAAGCAAAGGATTTTAAGGGAAAAATCAGACTGAACCACATAATAGTGCCACATGCACCTACAGGTCTAGGCACATATCTATAAATACAATGCTACGTACACTGATGTATGTTACAACCCTAAAGTGTGTGCTCGCTAGAAAATACTTTACCCCAGGACTTCAGGTCTCTCCCCAACCCTGCCCAATTTTCTGGAGAGATTGGTTCCTGAACCGTCCACCACACTGCACTTTCACCTATGGGATATGGGCTCAATTGGGGATGGGGTGGAGGGGGTGGCGGAGAGGTAGACACGTGAAATTAAAGTCTCTCTTTCATAGTGAAATTGGACAGTCTCAACCCAATTCCGAATGGCCCATGGCACAAAAACTATCCACAAATTGGCAGTAAATGGACAACCTTGCTCAACTTTAATAGATGGATGGAGATTGGAAAAACTTGACCAAAAGTGGTCATCTAGGGCTTTGAGGGGAGGAGTGGAGAGGGAGGTGCAGAAAGAGTTTTACTTGGCACCTGCTTGTGCTACACTTGATGTCAGGGTGCCTGATGCTGCTACTGAAAGCCTAAAATAGAATAGTGTTATATTCCCCAGTGCGGGCATGGTACACTCCTGCTGATATCCCTGATCTTGATAAGCGCAAACGTTCAAACCCTAGCCAAAAAAGCGGGGAGAAAGGTTTGCAACACATATTCCTGTGGAAAAGTTCTCTTCCACCCCTCCACCCACACACACGATAACAACTTGCATGTACATAGTGTCTTTAACATAGGGAAACATCCCAGGCTGTTTCACAGGAGCTCAATCGGACAAAAATTGACACAACACACACATAAATGTAGGGAGAACTTTCAGATACAGAACAGATTGTTTTCCTCCATCCTTGTTTCGTCTCGGGCACATTCTTACGTCGCACTTAAGACAGTAATATTCTCAATTCTTGAACCTTGCCAACTTTAATTGGACCTTCGGAAGGCTATTTTCAATATATTATTTATACATAGTAAGATTTAAAAAAAAACTTATTTTCTGTGGTTAAACCTGTTTCATCACCTGGCGTGCATTGTTGCTACACTGGCCAAGGATTGCAGGGAACGATACTGCAGTGACTCTGAACTTTTAGGTCGTGCCTTCAGAGATCAGTCATTGCCGACCAGGATTTCACTGTCCCTCACAATGCAGTGTATAAGCATTATTAACTTTAGTTTAAGTGCATTCCCAAGGACCAAGCACTAGAAGAATCTCCCTGTTTTCACTGGCGAATATAATCTGAAGTCTCCTAAACCTTGATTTTAGCTCTTTCTCGTTATCTCCTTAATGGAGCTAATAGTCTGTTACAATGTTTTCTCGGATCCCTGGAATCATTTTAGGAGCTCCTTAATTTATACCCGCCTCCTGTACAAACACAAATGGTAGTCTGTTTAATTAGATTAAACTTTTTTTTTTAACTCCAACTAATACCCAGAAAGTAGTTGTCTATTCCATCTTGCCTTCTGACCGGTGTAAGTGCTTGGCAATAAAACTCAATCCTGTTGTCTTCACTCATCTCTTCAAAATTTCCCCACTCCCTGAAAAAAAATCAGCATCAGTCGAAGGAAACCTTCGGAACATCCCACTCATTCGGTAAATGCATGGAGTATAATTTGAACGGGGAGAAGTGCAGCGCCGAGGCTCAAAATGCCTTGAAAGATGTTAACACCCACAGACAGCGTTTGATTGTTCAGCTCGTCCAATTTCCAACTCAGTTGAAATCACCGAGGCACAACAGGCCATGGCTGAGCTTAAGCCACAGGCTTCCCCCTCCTGGTAGCCGGAATGTACTCGGAGTGAAATTCTTTTATATATTATTTAATTTAATAAAGCTTTGTTCCGTTACTTGGATGGTTTTAAAATCTCAGTGTAAGAAAGCCTGGGAAGCTAAATTATCACCTCGTTATTGTCGAATCAGCGAAACTTTCAAGCTCTGGCTTGATGGAATTCTTGAACAACCGATTGAACTGTCCGCCTGCTGAATGGAGATTCACAGAACAACCTGAATTCGCAGGAGTGCCTCTTTTCAGCCTCCGAATCTGCAGATGTCGGTGACTTGTGGACTCCCGCTCTCACCGACACACACATCCTTTGCACACTTACACTTCCGCACACTTGCACGCTATTCTTGGCACGCAGTCACTTACACACGCACACTCGATTACTTACACACTACCGTGTGCGCACTCTCAATTGCACACAATATCCCTTGCACACTTAGACACTATCGTGTGCACACTCACAATTGCACACAGTATCCCTCGCACACCTACACACTATCGTGTGCACACTCACAATTGCACACATTATCCCTTGCCGCTTACACTATCGTGTGCACACTCACAATTGCACATTATCCCCTGCACACCTACACACTATCGCGTGCACACTCACAATTGCACACATTATCCCTCGCACACTTAGACACTATCGCGTGCACACTCACAATTGCACACAATGCTTGCACACTTACTATCAATTGCGCATAGACTCGATGACAAGGACTGACGGTTTTCATGCATTGATGTTTCTAAACACTCGTGTTTAATATTCCCGCTCACGTGCACAAACATTTAAGCAATTGAAGGTTCTCGCGCCTCTTCCCCCCCCTCTGAATTAAAATGTTTTTTTATTCTCTCTCTGTGATCTACTCGGCACTTTGAACATCAACTCATAAAAATCCTACCTCTCTGCAGGTTCCTACTGCAAAGGCTGTGGGATCTCACCCTGCCGTCGGAGCAGCTCCCCGCGAACAACCGGGCACGATTCCCTATTGACACATTGCACAGACTTTGGGGGGTGGGGGGAGAAATTCCCCGTGTCAGCAGCGCGACAGACGGAAGGAGAGAAAGTGCATCTACACTGCACTGCACGTCAGCGAGATGAGCGTTACCTTCAGCGTGCGGTGGGAAGGTGCAGCGCGGTGTAGCCCAGCTCCGGTCTCTTTAGTCTTGTTGGCTTCTGTCTCTCTGCTTCACATTCTCGCTCAGTATTTCAGCACCACACCGCCGGGGACAGCTCCGGGACTCAGCACATTCCGCCAGCCTCCTGGATCTGGAGTTATTTATTTTTACACACACATATAGACAAAACATTAATTCCTTACAACCAGAGCGCAGCAGGAATGTTTCCTCTCCTCTGTCTCACCCTGGTGTGTAATAATAACCATAAAGAGATTTCCATAGTCAAACAATAACAGTGCTGATATTTACAGAGCTGGCAAGGCAATCAATTCTCCCCCTCTCTCCCCCCCCCCCCCTCCCACCAGTCTCCATTCATCCACGAATTTTATTGCATTTGACACGGCTCGTTTCCATCGTACGCCGCGCTTGCTGAGAATAACATTAGCAGCATGCACAAATCACTGACTTGCTTTTCCCCCCCTCTCCCTCTCCCTTCCACTGGCTCACAGGGGGGCAGAGCCTCGGGATGTGGACAGGCACCGTTTGCAAGAGACAGGGAGGGAGACAGGCAGGCCGAGAGAGATCTGTCGCTCTGACACAACCGGCTGGAGATTCTCTTGCATTTGATTCAAACTCCACTTCCAGGTCCTCGGGAAAGCGCTTTTCAAGAAACTCGGTGACAATCAAAACGCTTTATCGGCGACTGGAAATGTTCAATTTGCAATTAAAGGTCCAGTACTTTCCTGGGGTTTTTCCCAATCTCAGCTCACAACACTGTTCCCATTCAATTTTACTCCTCGCAATAACTCATTCAGCCTTTTAACTCCGAATAGATGACTTCTTAAACCCCAGACACAATTCCTATTACCTTCAAATAAATTGCCCTTTATCCCCAATAACTCCTAAACAGAGAATACTCCCCCTACCACCCCCAAAAAACCCTCTGCAACCCTTTGTTCCATCTCGTCCAAGCTTTCTAACCCCACCAGCACAATTTTCTCCAGCCCGAATTTGGCTCGGAAATGACATTGTGCGATACCAGCACATCGTGTCAAATTCCTCTGCCGGCTATTTTAAACCGATTCCTTCAAAATAGCATATATTTTTTTTAGCAACGCTTTAAGCACAATTCCCAGCTTTATATTACTGTTTACCTTCAATTAAATACTGCCTTTACCCTGAAGGAAGTATAATGTGCAGTCGTTTTTATGGACCCGCTAATCGCATTCTCCGGAATTACCTCTTGTAGATCCAGAATCAAGACTAGAAGTGGAAAGTACCAGAGCCGAGTGAAGGTCGCTTTGCTACAAAACACGTGCAATGCAAGAGTTCCTAAAGCGTTTCCGAAATTATATAGAGAACGCTGGCTACATTGGGGGTAATGATCTAATGGCTGGGTTCAGGTCACTTGACAAACCAGCACAAATAAGCACCTTTGGGTGGTAATTTTATTACTAGTTTATAACCAGCTGGTTCACAAATTCCTTAAGCCACTTTTCAGTTAAGGTGACAACATATCTTATTAAGAATTTGGATATAGTCATTTCTGTTTGGTTATAACACAATATACATTATATTCATAATACACAAGGTATATGGCACAGTGTGGTAAGTTAGTGAGTTTACTGAGTGGCTGGAGATGCAGACAATCCTCAGGACTGATTCCCAGTAAAAAAGAAAGATTTGCATTTATATAGCACCTTTCACGACCTCCGGACATCCCAAAACGCGTTACAGTCAATAAAGTACTTTTAGCGTGTAGTCACTGGTGTAATGTAGGAAACGTGGCAGCCAATTTGCGCACAGCAAGCTCCCACAAACAGCAACATGATAATGACCAGATAATCTGTTTTAGTGATGTTGATTGAGGGATAAATATTGGCCCCAGGACATCGGGGAGAACGCCCCTGCTCTTCTTCGAAATAGTGCCGTGGGATCTTTTACATCCACCAGAGAGGGCAGACGGGGCCGCGGTTTAATGTTTCATCCAAAAGATGGCACCTCCGACAGTGCGGCACTCCCTCAGCACTGCACTGGGAGTGTCAGTCTAGATTTCTGTGCTCAAGACGCTGGAGTGGGACTTGAACCCACAACCTTCACGACTACAGAGGTGAGGGTGCTGGCCACTGAGCCAGAGCTGATACCACAGTGACACTGGTGTACTGAGAGGAACAACCAAAAAAATTCCCAATCACAACACACGTGTAACATTCGGTCTCTAACATTTTTTCAGCAGCTTTGAGTGAAATGGCTCACCCAAATATGGGCAGAATCCCAATTTCCCCAGGGGGCCGTGCTCTTCCACTTCCCAAGTCAAAAGGGAAGTTCCCTCTTGATGAGCAACAAACTCTTTCTAATGCCCAGAACCCCACTTGCTGCACAACTTTATTTTGATGTGTAGCTTGACGACATAAATAAACCTTCCAGTTCTACATTTTGTGCCAAATTCAAATTGGTTAAAGGAAAGTAAAGTTTTATAGGTCATAGACTGTGAGAGTCAGTGCAACCACACTCCCATATTAACTCTTTCATAAGAGATCATGATACTTTCATTTGCTGAGCTTGCACTTATCATAGTGATGATTTTCTTGTTAACAAACTTTTGTCAAACCCTAAGGTTCTCCATTGTGAAAACATGAAATATAACATGGTCTGTAAATGCCGGGTTGTCATCCAGCTCATGGAACCCAGAGTCAGCTGTGGCTCAGTGTTTGAGGGTTCAAGTCCCACTCCAGATACCTGAGCACAAAACCTAGGCTGACACTCCAGTGCAGTACCGAGGGAGTGCTGCACTGTCGGAGGTGTTGTCTTTTGGATGAGACGTTAAACTGAGACCCTGTCTGCCCTCTCATGTGGACGTGAACGATCCCACGGCTCTATTTGACAAACAGGGGAGTTCTCCTCGGTGTCCTGGCCAACATTTATCCCTCAACCAACATCACTAAAAAGAGATTAGCTGGCTGTTTGTGGGAACTTGCTGGCTGCCGCGTTTCCTAGATTACAACAGTGACTACACTTCAAAAGTACTTTATTGGCCGCAAAGCACTTTGGGGGGTCGTGAAAGGTTCTGAAGCAATGCAAGTCTTCCTTTCTTTACTCGTGGCTGGAATGAAGTGACTACTGGTTCAGTTGTAGTATTCCCACCTCTGAGTCAGACGTGTTGGGCTCGGGCCCCACTTCAGACAGCCCCGGTGAGTGGAGACCAGTAGTGGATTGATATCCAGTGGGGATTTGCGCACCTGATGGGTGCAGCTGATCTCCTCCCACCACCCCCCCCCCCCCACCCCAGCACCAACTCAGCCCACCTAGGAGAAGATAATCTGAAGATAAAAACCGTGAGGAAAGCGGTGGGAATCCACCTTAGCCACCCTTCCTTAGTAAATGGGTTAAGGATCTGTGAGCCTTGAGTTGGGACCTGCCCCTAAGGCAGAACACAATAGACAGATGGAGCTGGGGTGTCCTGAGGGTTAGCAAGAAATGCAACATTCACTACAGATTGCAAATTCTTGCCGATACAGATCCTTCCAAAAGGTTTCATTTGTTAGCATGAGGATGCCCAGCAGGCTTTGCAGATGTTGTCGGTATTCCACCCACATTACAGTAGCAGGTGGCACATGGAAATAGTACAGGGGTGTATTTTTATACGATGGACATGTTAGTTCTTGTTCCTGGAAATATGACAAACTCAGCCTGAAACCTTTTATCTAAAGAGTAAATGCTGGAAATACACAGCAGGCTAGTGGGCATCTGTATAGAGAAAACACATTGGGCTGGATTTTGATTGAGGAGGCGTGTAGGAGGCGGGACTACAACTTTCGGGGTTGTAGTCCCGCCTCCATCGAGTTGTGGCCAACCCACTCGATTGTCACTTGATTGACCTTGTTGAGCCCGCCCAGCGGGCTCAGCAGGCCAATTAAGGGCCACCCGGCAACAGGTGACGTCACAGATTGACATTTCATCTGTCAAGAGCTTTTGACAGATGAAATATCAGCATTTGACAGCTCTTTGAAGCTGTCAAACACTGACAATCTGTACACTAAGTTAATTCCTTCCTCTCAGGCTGATTTAGAGATCTCACCAGAACAGAAAGCTGAATGCTGCAGATTTTGACAGCTCGCAGCCATTCTGCTTTCTGTGCCGGTGAGATGAGGGACTCCCAAGACCTGAAGGAAGGCTGTAAAGGTAAGTAAAACTTCTTTAAACACTTTACACACACCAAACACACTTACCTCTGCACTCATGCACCCATCACTCACCTGAACACCGGACATCTCGAACCCTCCAAGCCCTTCAGCCCGACGGTCCACCTCACTAACTTGGCGTGGTTTGGAGCCGGCGGGAATCCCACACTTCAGGAATAAAAATAGGGATTAGGCTAAAAACT
This sequence comes from Somniosus microcephalus, assembly GCF_052327205.1. Taxonomy (NCBI): domain Eukaryota; kingdom Metazoa; phylum Chordata; class Chondrichthyes; order Squaliformes; family Somniosidae; genus Somniosus; species Somniosus microcephalus. The sequence goes on from NC_140999.1 coordinate 10,400,558, forward strand.
GCCTGCAGGCAGTTAATTGGAACTAATCCCCTTCCCGCCTCGGGGAGGCGGCTCCCAGGACAGGTCGGGTATCCGCCTCCTTTGAAACTAGCATGGAGGCGGGTTGGGGGTGGGATGGGTTCGTACCCCCCCGATTTCGCAAATTTAACTCCCCACATGCCTCCAATCCCGCCTCCACGGCCCAATGAAAATCCTGCCGATAAAGTTCAAGTGTATCACTTTTCGTCAGAAATGGAAATCGTAGATAATATTAATTTTCTTCTATTTCGTCTATTTCGTCAATAATTTTTTCAAACTTTTATTCCGGTTTGCTTTCAGCTTCCATTTTAATTTTTCTCAGCTGATTTTCCACGGGGTTCCTCAGTTTCTTTATTTGTGGATGACACTGGTATGGATTGCCGATTGCCCTGAAGGGGTGATGGTGGCTCTTCTTCTTGAACCGCTGCAGTCCGTGTGGTGATGGTGTTAGATAAGGAGTTCCTACGATGTGACCCATGATGAAGGAATGGAAATATATGTCTAAATCTGGATGGTGTGTGATTTAGGGGGCGGAGGGGGGGGGCATTACTTGGCGGGGATGATGTTCCCATGATATTGCTGCTCTTGTCCTCATAGGCTGAAGCCATAGGATTCGTCTCCTGTTTGGCTAGTCGCCTTGCCTGGCCCTTTAAGGCCACTGCTCACAACTCCCTGTGGGGAGGTGATCTAAGGAGGGACTGTCTTCAAGGAGAGGGTTGTTGTTGTTATTGTGGTTGTTGGGGTTGTTGCTAGGTTGTCTAGACTGGCAGCTGCTTAGCTCCTCACCTTGTTATCACACCATCTTCAGGTTATATCAAGAACGGAGGGAAAACAGCAAGAAATAGCGTTTTTATGTTTGTTTGGTTCTGATCTGTCTGTGTTTCTTACAATGTGTGACATCTGGTGTATGTGTAATGCTTGGAGTGTGAAAGAGACTCAAAACTTTTATACAAATAGATTTACTCCCACTCTCTTTTCATTGGCCTCAAACATGCCTCCTTATGGGTTTTTAGAAAAGGCATTAGAGAATGAACTGAGCTGCTATAAAACCCATCAAGATTAGTAGAGAATAGAAGTCCCTGATCCTAACTTGAGGCCAATAACACGGACGCATTTAAGGGAAAGCTAGGTCAACACATGAGGGAGAAAGGAATAGCAGGATCTGCTGATTGGGTGAGATGAAGAAGAGTGGGAAGAGGCTCGTGTGGAGCATAAACACCAGCATAGAGCAGATGGGCCGAATGGCCTGTTATGTGCTGTTAATTCCATGTAAACAGTAAGCGCAATTTAAAAAAATCAGTGTTTCCAAACTTAATGATGGGGGAAGGAAAGTTTAGTTCAGACTTTCTTAATTGTAGTGACATTATTAAAAAAACACTAGGAACCATAAAACTTAAAATAACAATTGCCCAGCGCCTGTTGTATATTCCGGTATTTGAGGATAAAGATGAACACATATGAAATCCCATTGTGTGTGTAAAATAAATGGGCTAACACCTGCACTTAAAGAGCAGAGGAAGGAATTTCTTAGGGACACATTAAGCGTTTGCACACTGGTATCCCACCGTGTGATTTTTAAAATATGGCCCGAAAATTCTTGGGTCTGGGAGGATAGAACATGGTGTACACTGGATGGAGAGACTGGAATTTGGGGCTGGGTGGACCCACTTTTGCTGGGGCTCCGCCCTTTTAGACCCAATGAAGGGGAATTCCAGTGGTGGGGGTGGCTGCTTTGTAACTCCTCTTCTACCTCACAGAAAGCACTCGTGCATGATGCAAGGGTGCTTTGCAGCGATCCAGCACAAGTGGGCCCCACAAGGGCCTATTCCTAACGGCAAGTTTACAATCAACTTAAGGTTCGGGATTGTCTTCAGGCCTATGATCCTGACAGAGCGGCAATGCGCCACTCGAATATTCCTGCCCTCCCCCCTAGCGGGTGGGGTTGAAACCGAAGGGGCACCATAAGTGGCACAGGTACTGGCCCCCTTTTGTGCTAATAACGCTTCCTCGGGATCTGGGACAAGCTCGATTCTGGAGCCGACTAGCGGCCAAAAGACCCATAACTGCCTCGTTTCTGGCAAAAGAATGGGACTCGTGGAATTTCATGGCAACTGTATCATTAACACCGCCAGACAGCAGAATAACAGCTAAAATGTGTGTTGTGGGGGGGGGGGGGGGGTTGTCTCTCAAAGGTGTTAAGGATACAATTTTTATCCCTAAATACCCTGAGCTATATTTTCTGACTGGATTTAATGCAAGGGAGTTTGTGCAAGAGCATTAGGTATTTGTCTAGGAATATTGCTGCTTGGAAAATATCTCTCTCCCTGCATATGCCGAGGAATTTGATCAGGAGGCGTGGGAAACAAATCCGGACATTGGAGATGAAATGACCATGAAGTAAAACAAAAACACTGATTAGAAAGAAAGAATTGTTCTGGCCATTATGCCTTCTTTGATTGAGATTGACAATTTAGTGGCAATTAGTGCTAAGATGTGTGCAGTTATTACACTGTGGACTCATACCTACTTAATTAAGATGATCAAACTCATTTGATTTAGAACTACAGGAAACTTTCGTTTAACCGGAGGTTAAATGTCCGGAAAGCTCTATCTACCGGCAAAATTCAGGAGCCGTTTCCTATAAGTTTTTTTACTTCTCGTTGCTTTTTTTTCCCCAGTCAGGCTCTGCAAGGTCTAGCTGAAGCTGTTGCTAAGCAACAGGGTTTGTTGATTCACACGGAGCTGAAAAGCTCCGTATGTTTTAACATTAGCGCTGGTTTGTACGGCAGTTTTGATGGTACGGCACCAGCTCGGTCCCGTCAGTGCCGGATATCAGAAAGTTTCCTGTATTAGAGATAGGAGACTTTCAGTCCATCAGTCTGGATTGGATTTTAGCCCAAAATCCCCAAGCTTAAAGGAGATTGCTGTAACTGGAGCAATCCCCGCAAGGCAAGACAGTCCAAAGGCAAAATGAGAGGAAGAGCGTGAACAGTAATACAAAAGCAAAACGCTGCGGATGCTGGAAATCTGAAATAAAAACAGAAAATGCTGGTGATACTCAGCAGGTCGGGCGGCATCTGTGGAGAGAGAAACAGAGTTAACGTTTCAGGTCAATGACCCTTCGTCAGAACTGGAAAAAGGTAGAGACGTAATAGATTTTAAGCAGGTGCTGAGGCAGGGAAAGCTGGGAGGGGAGGAAAGAACAAAAGGGAAGGCCTGTGATAGGATGGAAGGCAGGAGAGATTTATTGGCAAAAGGGATGATTGTACAAAGCAAAAGGAGATGGTAATGGGTACATACATTCGTTCAATAAAAACAGAAAATGCTGGAAAAACTCAGCAGGTCAGGCAGCATCTGTGGAAAGAGAAAGAGAGTTAATGTTTCAGGTCGATGACCTCTCGTCAGTACTTTTGAAGTGTAGCCACTGCTGTAATATCATAAGAGCCCCTCGAGCCTGCTCTGCCATTCAATAAGATCATGGCTGATCTTCTACCTCAACTCCACTGTCCTGCACTATCCCCCTAACCCTTGACTCCCTTAATATCCAAAAAACTATCGATCTCTGTCTTGAATATGCTCAACGACTGAGCCTCCACAGCCCCCTGGGGTAGAGAATTCCAAAGATTCACCACCCTCTGAGTGAAGAAATTTCTCCTCATCTCAGTCCTAAATGGACGATCCCTTATTCTGAGACTGTGACCCCTGGTTCTAGACTCCCCAGCCAGGGGAAACATCCTCCCTGCATCTACCCTGTCAAGCTCTGTAAGAATTTTGTATGTTTCAATGAGATCACCTCTCATTCTTCTAAACTTTAGAGAATATAGGCCTAGTCTACTCAATCTCTCCTCATAGGACAATCCCCCCATCCCAGGAACCAGTCTGGTGAACCTTCGTTGCACTCCCTCTATGGCAAGTATATCCTTCCTTAGGTAAGGAGACCAAAACTGTACACAATACTCCAGGTGTGGTCTCACCAGGACCCTATATAATTGCAGTAAGACATCTGGGGCTAGATTTTCAGTATAGACAGTTTTGGGGCGCTAAGCTTAGCGCCCGCCCGAAGTTATCGCCCGCCCCAAAGTAGCGCCCCGTTGCCGGAAATTCAGTGGCTTCGCCCTAAGAGGTTGGTGGAGCGCTAAAAGAGGCGTTCCACTAGTATCTTTAGGCGCTAAGCCGGCGGTGGAGAGCGCAACACCCGAGCTCGGGCGCAGCGCACGGCAGACACTCTGGTGCCAGTGAGCTCTTAAAGGGGAAGGGTGCATGTGTTTTTTTCAAATGCAAAGTCTGGGGGGGGGAAGGAGGAGGAGGAGGAGGATGAGGATGAGGAGGAGGTGGAGGTGGAGGTGGAGGTGGAGGTGGAGGTGGAGGAGGAGGAGGAGGAGGAGGAGGAGGAGGAGGAGGAGGAGGAGGAGGAGGAGGAGGAATGTGGTGGCCGGAAACATAAATACACCGTTCACAACAACACACTGGTTACGTCCGCACAACACATGCAGAGTGCCTTTTATACGAGTGCCCCTTAATTTGCGCTCCCCAGGGTGTGTTGCGTTCCATTTTACAAACGCTCTGGACGCCAGCCGCACAATGGGGCGGTCCGACTGAAGTTTGGATTCGGGGCGGCCAAAGGGCGTTGCACGAGGATGTGACGTCATTTTCTGCGCGCGCATCCGGGCGGCCGCTAAACTTTGCGCCGGCGCTAACGGGCAACTTAATTTGGGGCGGGGCGCAAACTGCGCTGCGCCCAGGCGCTACACGCATAGCGCCCGAAAATCACTTCTCTTAAGGCGCTAACTGCTGGCGCAAGCAACTGAAAATCTAGCCCCTTTACTCTTATACTCAAATCCTCTTGTAATAAAGGCCAATTTCCTAATTGCTTGCTGTACCTGCATGTTAACTTTCAGTGATTCGTGTACAAGGACATCCAGGTCCCTCTGAACACCAACATTTCCCAATCTTTCACCATTTAAAAAATACTCTGCTTTTCTATTTTTCCTACCAAAGTGGATAACTTCACATTTCTCCACATTATATTCCATTTGCCATGTTCTTGCCCACTCACTTAGCCTGTCTATATCCCCTTGAAGCCTCTTTGCATCCTCCTCACAACTTACATTCCCACCCAGCTTTGTATCATCAGCAAACTTGGATATATTACATTTGGTCCCCTCATCCAAATCATTGATACAGATTGTGAATAGCTGAGGCCCAAGCACTGATCCTTGTGGTACGCCACTAGCTACAGCCTGCCAACCTGAAAATGACCCGTTTATTCCTACTCTCTGTTTTCTGTCCATTAACCAATCCTCAATCCATGCTAGTATATTACCCCCAACCCCATGAGCCCTAATTTTGTTTAATAGCCTCTTGTGTGGCACCTTATCATAGGATTACATAGGATATATGGCACAGAAACAGGCCATTCGGCCCAACCAGTCCATGCCGGCGTTTATGCTCCACTCGAGCCTCCTCCCGTCTTTCCTTATCTAACTCTGTCAGCATAACCCTCTATTCCCTTCTCCCTCATGGGCTTGTCCAGCCTCCCCTTAAATGCATCTATACTATTCGCTTCAACCACTCCCTGTGGCAGCGAGTTCCACATTCTCACCACTCTCTGGGTAAAGAAGTTTCTTCTGAATTCACTTTGATTTCTTGGTGACTATCTTATATTGATGGCCTCTAGTTATGCTCTTCCCCACATGTGAAAACACTCTCTCTGTTTCCACTCTATCAAAACCTTTCATAATTTTAAAGACCTCTATTAGGTCACCCCTCGGCCTTCTTTTTTCAAGCGAATGTAGGAAGCGTGGCAGCCAATTTGCTTACAGCAAGCTCCCACACACAGCAATGTTTTTAAGGTGTTGTTGAGGGATAAATATTGACCAGGACACCGGGGAGAACCCCTCTGCTCTTCTTCGAAATAGTGCCGTGGGATCTTTATTTGGTCGAGAAACCCTTGAGCTCCCTGAAGAACAAGCCTTGGTTTACTTCCTACAGTGACCAAACTTTTGATAATGTTCTCTCCCTACCAAATGTCATTCCCTGGGCCAAGAGGCAGAGGCAATGTTTTACTGATTATATTAATTGATAATCTTGTAGATTCAGTTAGCATAATTATCAACATGGATGTCAAAGACAGAGGAGCTATAAAGGGGAACTTACCTTTAATATTATTTTTTTAAAACTCAGCACACTCCACAGTATCTTATGAGTCTGAAAGAGTGAGAGTCAGTGGAAACTGAGAAAGGAAAAACGATAGATATTCACAACAGGTTTCATTTCCCAGCTCAGACATTTGCAGATTGAATTTCAAAGAAAGCCGATGTATTCTAACTTGCTTCAAACAGCAGAGGGAAGCCTCGAGAGAGAGAGAGAGAGAGAGAGTGAGAGAGAGGGTGACCCTGTATTTCGATGAGCAGCACAGAGGAAGTAAGATGAAAGGCTTTGATGTCACGATTAAATTAGCCGTACACTTCTGACCTAGATGGAGTTGAGGTTGATAAATTCGATCACACTTAGGGTAATTCTGGGACACACACAGCAAAGGATTAGTTTCAATTTCAGCTGCAGTTTGTTTTCTGTGTTTAATTAAGGACTGCGGATTAGGGCTCAATGTCATCAGAAATTAAAGTAATTTTTTCAAGCGCTTGTTGACAAGGGCCAGTATCAGGGCTGGACAGACAGTGTGCGGCACATTGGGGAGCTCATGGTGACAATAAAGCAATGAGGTAAGGAGCAATGCTAGTCATCAATAGTGCCATAAGCGACACCTACTCAGCAGTACCCTGCTTTCTAATGCGGGATCTGTCAGAACCACTTAGCTCCAGACCTCATCACAGCTTTGATCTAGACATGGACTCAAGAGGTAAATTCACGAGGAGAAGTGAGATAATAGATCTTGACATGAAGGTAGAATTTGGCAGAGTGTGGCACCTGTGGAATTCTCTGCCACACAGGGCAGTTGAGGCCAATTCATTAAATATATTCAAGAAGGAGTTAGATATATTTCTTGAGGCTAAAGGGATCAAGGGATATGGGGAGAAAGCAGGGACAGGGTACTGAATTTGGATGATCAGCCATGATCTCATTAAATGGCGGAGCGGGCTCGACGGGCCGAATGGCCTACTCCTGCTCCGATCTACTATGTTTCTATGAGCCCTAGCAAATCGGAGACACCCTGCCGTGGCTGGCACATGGGAAGATGATCATGGTTATTGGATGCCAATCATCGCAGCCCCAGAACATCAATACTGTAGCTCCTCAGGGACATATCCTAGGCCTAACCATCTTCAGCTGCTTCATTAATGACCTTCCCTCTACCTACTTACACTTCTCGTGTTCAGCTCCATTGAAAACTCATAGGATAATGAAGCAGCCATGCCAGCCTGGAACAGGAGGTGGACAACATCCAGGCTTGGGTTAACATCAGTGCCATCAAAGTGCCAGGCAATGACTATTACCAAGATGAAAAAGCCCAACCCTTCCCGTCCGACCTTAATCACTGTCATAAATCGCAACTTCTACAAGAAGTAACTCAGGAAGTACTACTGAACGGCCAGCTGAGGGCGCCGTCCGAGGAGTATAAATACTCGGGCATGGGCCCAACTTGGCCAGAGACAGTCTGGAAACAGGAAGCTAGTGACTACTAACTAGACCTCCATGTTTTGTTACAAGTCGATTAAAGCCTTGCTTTATGTACAACCAAGTGCGTAATGAGTCTTTATTACGTCAATTTAATCGACTTGTTATCGTTTCCACGCCTTGGGTGATTCGGAACAACCAGCTGCAACTCGAACCGCAGAAAGGGACTTGGGCAAGAAACTGATCCATCATGGAAAAACTCCTTAGACCCGCTCGTCTCGACCTGGACCCGAATGCACCTGCAGCAGCGAAGGTATGGAAGCATTGGTTTCGTACCTTTAGCAACTTTCTTGAAGAATGTGGGGCGGGTGCCTCGAATAAGTTACGAATGCTTATTAACTACGTATCCCCTCATGCGTATGATTATATTGAGGACTGTATAGACTACGACGCTGCTATCCAAATTTTACAGCAGCTATATGTCCCCGAATGAAATCTTTGCTCGACACCTACTGGCCACAACTCGGCAGCAGCCTGGTGAATCACTCGATGAATTCCTCCAGAAACTTTGCAGGCTTGGCAAAGATTGTAACCTTAAAGCGGTTACAGCTGAACAGTATCAAGAGGAACTAATCCGCGATTCCTTTATCAATGGGATTGCGTCTCCATTTATACGTCAGCGCCTGCTGGAAAATAAAACCCTCAATTTACGGACTGCTTATGACCAGGCGTGTTCCCTGGACTTGGCCAAGAAGAATGCAGACACTTATCTCCCACCACATGCGTGGGCGGCTATCACCTATAATGAGTCTTTCGATAGGTCTCGGGCGGATGCCCCTGCTGATGATGACTCTACTCTAACGGACGATGACCCTACCCTAGAGGCCTTCGCTGATGATGACCCCACCCTAGCAGCATCCTGGCAATCAGGAAGAAAGTGTTTCTTTTGTGGAGGTATGTTCCATTACAGAAAATTTTGCCCGGCTCGTAATGTGACCTGCAATCATTGCAGCAAGAAAGGACACTTTTCCAAGGTATGCCAGTCACGGGCCTCTGCTAACAAGAAAGGCCGCTCCTCTAAAGTATACCGGTCGAGAGCTCCTGTTAGCTTCACAGCTGCTATCTATGGAGCTGCTCCTCCCACAAGAACCACTGCTAAGGCTACAGCTGCCGAAGGAAAAATGACCCCTCCTCCCATCACAGCTGTTTTTCCCCAAAGTTTGTCCCATGCAGCCACGAAGGTTTCAGTAAATGGGCACGCTCTAAGCGCGCTAATCGACTCCTGCAGCTCTGACAGCTTCATTAGTAAGCGGGCTGTCAGCAGGTTAAAACTGCGCATTTATCCCTCGGACAGGGAGATTGCAATGGCTCCGACGACTCTGACCACCAATTCTTCTGGCTTCTGTCTTGTCAACCTCATCCTCAATGGTCGCACGTATCCCTCCACCCGGCTCGGAGTACTCGAAAACTTATGTAGCAATCTGATCTGTGACAGGACTTCCAGAAGCAGCACAAAAGACTTACTTTTGAGTTCGGAGGGTCGAAGCCGGAGCTTACCATTTCTAAGGCGCCGTTTTGTGCGCTCTCGGCGGCCTTACTCGGCGAGCCCTCCCTGTTTGCCAATCTCTCCCCCCGCTGTAAACCCATAGCCACCAAATCACGGCGCTTTAGCCACGACGACCGAGCATTTATCGAGGCAGAAATCTCTTGCCTTTTAGCTGACTGTATTATCGAGCCGTGTTCATCTCCCTGGCGGGCTCAAGTCATCGTTGTGGAAAAACCCTTTAAAACAACATAAGAAACGTCTGTCTGTTGATTATTCGCAGACTATTAATCAATATACCGATCTGGATGCCTACCCGCTACCACGCATAGATGACATGGTCAACAACCTTGCCAAATACAGGGTATTTTCAACCTTCGATTTAAAGAGCGCGTACCATCAGGTGCCGCTGAAAGACTGACAAAAAGTATATGGCCTTTGAGGCCAATGGTCGGCTTTATCAGTTTCGTCACCTTCCATTTGGGGTCACCAATGGGGTGGCCGTCTTCCAGCGGGCAATGGATGGTGTTAAGTCTGTGTGTTATAGTGATAATTACTACACAGACTACAAGAGTAAATTCAACAGGTCTTTACTGGTTGGAGGTCGGGACTATACTGAATACAATATTAATACACAGTGCTTATATACCGGTGTGGTCACCACCGGTATTACGTATACAGCAGCCAGAGAAAGTAGTACATCTCTTAAGGTGGAACAGGCTTAAGTTCTCTTAAGGTGGAACAGGTTACATACACCACAATCCTCCCTTTTTAGCTTAACAGTCATATCCCCATTTAACATAACATAATAACATATATACATATATAACTTCAGGTATAACAGTTCAAAGGTTCAGTCTCTCAGGAGGCTTTCTGATGCGGCTTGGATAACGCCTCTCAGTAGTCTCTGATTCTTGTTGTTGAGGTGCCTCCTCTATTTGGTTTCCAATGTATTGGGTGTCATCATCATCAAGTACATTCCCTGCCGAGGTAGATGCTTCAGGTTCATTAACGTCTTCCACAGTTGTCTCTGTCACAACCATGGGTTCGACCCTTGCTCTCGACTCTACCAGTTGATCCGCATGACGCCTTATCACATTATGACCAATATCTACTGTGTACATCAGAGGTCCTTGTCTGGCCCGAATTGTTCCGGACTGCCATTTTTCGTTTCCATAGCCCCTTGCCAACACTGGTTGTCCTATGTCGAAAGTTCGAGTGGTCTTGTTGTTAATATGCCGAAACTGTTTGTTTTCCACTTCCCTCCGCACATTTGGTTTTAACAAGTCCAACTTGGACCGCAACCTCCTGTTATAAAACATCATGGCAGGACTTTGGTTAGTCACTGCATGATCGGCGTTTCGATATGACATCAGGAACTTGTCGACCTTGTGTTGCAGCGGAATCTGATCATTGTTCATGGCCTTAATTGCCTTTTTGAATGTCTGGACAAATCTTTCAGCCAACCCGTTTGTCGCCGGATGATATGGGGCAGAGGTATAATGTTTTACTCCATTCTTCTTTAAGAATTGTCGGAATTCTTCCGATACAAACTGTGGTCCGTTTTCCGAACAGATCTGTTCTGGCAATCCGTTCCTTGCGAATATTGTTCTTAACACCGCAATTGTCTTTTCTGAAGTAGTGGTATTCATCTTGATGACTTCTGGCCATTTGGAATGTGCGTCCACCGCGATTAGGAACATGGAGTCCATGAATGGACCAGCAAAGTCAATGTGTACGCGTTGCCATGGGGCTGAAGGTCATTCCCATGGGTGTAGCGGTGCTATCGGAGGTGCATTTTGCACTTTTTGGCACCCAGCGCAGCTTTTCGTTAACTCCTCAATCTGTTGGTCAATACCCGGCCACCATACATAAGCCCTAGCAAGACTTTTCATTTTAACTCCCCCCAGATGACTTTCATGCAGTTCGTTTAAAACTCTTTCCCTTAACTTGGGAGGAATAATCACTCTTGTCCCGTACATCAAGGTACCATGGCAGACGGACAGCTGGTCTCACCTTGCCGAAAATGCCGGTAACAGAGGATCACCCCGTGTTGGCCATCCTTTCACTGTCACCTCGTAGACTCTGGACAGTGTCGGGTCGTTCCTGGTTTCTCTTTCAATACTTGCATTGGTGACTGGTAAACACTCGATGATGGTCGAATGAAATAACTCAACAGGGTCAACTTTTGTCGTGTCTTCTTCTTCAGGTAGCGGCAGGCGCGACAGCCCATCAGCATTGCCATGCTGTTTCGTACCTTTGAATTCTATTTGATATTGATGTGCCCCTAGGAAAAGAGACCATCTCTGGAGACACTGCGCTGTCATCACCGAAACACCCTTCTTAGGGTTAAAAATGGATACCAACGGTTGATGGTCTGTCAGAGGTGTGAATTTTTGGCCCTGCAGGTAATGATTAAACTTCTTCACTCCCCATACAAGGCTAAGAGCCTCCCTATCGATCTGCGCATAGTTGCGCTCAGCGGAGGTCAATGATCTGGATGCAAACGCGACTGGCCTTTCCGTGCCATTTGGCAACTTGTGTGAGAGTACTGCCCCAATACCATATGGAGAAGCATCACAAGCCAACCGCATAGGCAGTGTCGGGTTGAAGTGAGCCAACACTTCCTCTGAGGTGATCAATTCTTTGCTTTTGCGAAATGCCTTCTTACAGTTTTCGCCCCATTCCCATGGTACCCCTTTCTGTAAAAGAGCGTTTAACGGGTGCAGTACCGTGGATAGATTTGGCAGAAATTTATGGTAATAGTTAATTAATCCTAGAAACGACCTCAACTGAGAGACATTCTCCGGAGTGGGAGCCTTTACAACTGCCTCAATCTTGTCAGGAGACTTATGAAGCCCCTCCCGGTCAATGACATGGCCACAGTACGAGATCCGCTTCTGGAAGAACTCACATTTCTGCCGATTTACTCTAAGTCCATACTCTTTCAGTCTGTTGAGCACCAGTTCCAAGTTTGCGAGATGTTGTTCATCACCATCACCTGTGATCAGAATATCGTCCAGGTAACATTGTGTGCCTGGAATTCCCTGTAATACCTGCTCCATGGCCCTCTGCCAAATTGCTGGAGCCGATGCCACTCCAAAAACCAGCCTATTGTACCGGTACAACCCTCGATGCGTGTTGATCGTGAGCTATTGGCGTGACTCTTCCTCAACCTCCATCTGCAAGTACGCCTGCGCCAGGTCTATCTTGGTGAAGTGTTTCCCGCCAGACAATGAAGCGAAAATATCCTCAATCCGTGGAAGCGGATACTGCACCGTGTGAAGCACCGGATTAACGGTGATTTTGAAGTCTCCACAGATGCGAACCTTCCCTGGATCTCCTGGCTTGTTGCTCGCAGGACGTTTCATAACGGGAACAATGGGCATAGCCCACTCACTCCAATCTACCTTAGACAGTACACCTGAATGTTCTAGTGCTTCCAGTTCCGCTTCAACAGTAGGTCGTATTGCATAGGGTACCGGTCTGGCTTTAAAAATTTTTGGTTGTGCATGTTCATCAATCTTGATGTTTGCCGTAATTCCTCTCAGTGTTCCCAGTCCCTGCTGGAACACCTCTTTAGCATCATCCAATATTCTGGACAATCGTTTAGGTTTGACATCTGTTTCCCCGGAATCTACCGTTAGTGCCTTCAAGGAGTGCTAGTCCATATTCATTTTCCTAATCCACTCCCGTCCTAGTAGTGGTGGACCTCCTTCAGGTAGCACATATAAGTCCATTACTTGGCTTTCTTCGCCCTTGTGGACCACTTCTACCTTTATTTTTCCGATGGGGTACACTCTTTGCCCCGTGTATGTTTTCGCACCCATTAAATTTAATAATGTTAGTGCTTTATCTGCATCAGGAATTTTATTTGCCTTACAATAATTTTGTATGCGTTCTACATACATGGCCCAATCTTCGATGTCACTGTCAAAGGTATTAATGTTCCCATGTTTAGGCATCGTTGCAATTTATTGTATTTTTATGTTATCCAAGGTGGCAGCTTCCCGCTCTTGTCGTCGTCCTCTGCCCACAAAATGGCGGTTTTCCCGCGCTTGGCGGTTTTCAACCGTCCCCCGACGCTGTCTCCGCTTCACCGCGGCTCTCGCGCCTTCAGTTTCCCCAGACGCTGCGCCTTTTAGCCCGAATGCGGCCCTTATCTCCGGTCGCGATCGATGTCCCCGCGCTGCGCCTCTCGCTCGAAAGCGGCCCGGCCCTTATCTCCGGTCGCGATCGATCTCACCGCCCTTATTCCTCCGTCTTCCCAGCCCCGTCTGTACAGCCAACGCGGTTGACTTTCTGTCGCGTCGCTGCCCGGCTTACCCACCACCGAGGTAGAAAAGAAGAAAGCTGACAGTCGCTGATGGAGGCTTCGAGGTCAGGATGTCTTCTGCACTCCGGTTTCTCGATGCCTGCCGCTCGACGTGTCTTCCAGTAGGGTGATGAGGGTGGAAACCTCTCTTCGACGTCCTGTCTGTGGACGAAGCCGCCGTGGAAATAACTGCCGCAGGGTAAGAATCGGACTCGTCGCCACTGTTAAGTCTGTGTGTTATAGTGATAATTACTACACAGACTACAAGAGTAAATTCAACAGGTCTTTACTGGTTGGAGGTCGGGACTATACTGAATACAATATTAATACACAGTGCTTATATACCGGTGTGGTCACCACCGGTATTACGTATACAGCAGCCAGAGAAAGTAGTACATCTCTTAAGGTGGAACAGGCTTAAGTTCTCTTAAGGTGGAACAGGTTACATACACCACAGATGGCCTAGTCCGGCAAGAGAACTTGACGGATACCTTTCCGTATTTAGACAGTATCACTATTGCCGGCCATGATCAAAAGGAGCATGACGCCAATCTTCAGAGATTTTTTGACGTTCTCCGTCGTCGCCACTTAACGTTAAACTAATCCAAATCGGTGAAATCGGTGCCATCAGTGAACATTCTCGGCTACTGCGTGGGCAACGGTGTTATTAAACCGGACCCAGAGCAACTTCGTCCACTTCAGGAGCTCCCTCCCCCTACAAATCTTGGCTCTCTTCGTCGGACACTTGGCATGTTTGCTTATTACGCAAAGTGGATACCTCACTTCTCTGATAAAATACAGCCCCTGCTTCATGCAAAGTCTTTTCCATTGGAAGCAACGGCTATTTCTGCCTTCAACCTCCTCAAACAACAGCTGGAGAAAGCCACGCTTCGCTCCATTGACGAAAACCTTCCTTTTGTGGTCAAATGCGATGCATCGGAGGTGGCAATCTCGGCTACCTTGAATCAAGGTGGTCGACCTGTGGCATTCCTATCCAGAACCTTACAGGGTAGCGAGCTCTATTACCCCCCCGTCGAGAAGGAGGCTACAGCCATCATCGAGGCTGTACGCCAATGGAGTCATTTTCTTGCTCGGCGTCATTTCACGCTCATAACTGACCAGCGCTCTGTGGCCCTCATGTTGGATAACTGGAAGCGCACGAAAATCAAAAATAATAAAATTCAACTCTGGAGGATGGAGCTGGCCGCCTTTGGATATACTATCCGTTACCAACCCGGCAAACAGAATGTGGCCCCAGATACCTTCACACGGGCATTTTGCTCTTCAATGTCAACGTCGACTCTGGCGGATCTGCATATGGACTTATGCCATCCTGGCGTTACCCGTATGTTGCACTTTCCTCCAAAAATCTACCATTCTCAACGGAGGACGTAAAGAAAACATGTTCCTCCTGTAGGATTTGTGCAGAATTGAACCCACAATTCTTCCGCCCATCAGATGACTTACTCATACATGCAATGCAGCCTATGCAGAGGCTCAGCATAGACTTTAAAGGGCCATTGCCTTCATCGACGCAGAACACCTACCTACTTACAATGGTAGACGATTCCCTTTGCCTTCTCCTGTCCTAATATGCTTACCTCTACGGTAATTAAATGCCTCGATCAGGTCTTTTCCCTTTGCGGGATGGCCAATTTTATCCACACGGATCGGGGTCCCTCCTTTATGTCGAGTGAACTTAAAAGTTATCTCTCCCAACAGGGAATCGCCTCGAGTAAGACGACACCATATCACCCAATCGGCAATGGACAGGTTGAACGATACAATGCCATCATCTGGAACGCTGTCCGTCTGGCACCGAGGTCACGCAACCTACCAGACCAGCAGTGGGAAGCTGTGCTCCCCGACGTGTTACACTCTATCAGGTCTCTTCTCTCCACGTCCACTAATGTCACACCTCATGAGCGATTCTTCAAGTTTCGGCGTCGCTCTACACATGGGACATCTCTACCGTCATGGTTGGTGGCTCCAGGCCCTGTGCTACTCCGGAGGTTCGTCCGGTCTGCCAAGAACGACACTCTCGTTGACGAGGTGGAGTTAACGGAGGTAAACCTCACGTGTGCGCACGTGCGGTACCCCGATGGCTGGGAGTCCACCATCTCGCTCAGAGATCTGGCTCCCTGCCCAACCGGTCACACGGGCCCGAATGATGGAGGATCCCACGACGATGATGTCAAGACTCCGCACCCCTATGAAGATGATGCCCTACCTGGGACATCGAGGGATCTGCCGGCAGTGCTACCGGATCAACTCAAGGAGCCGAACGCTCCCCGTAGGATGGCCACCCGAAATCAGGATGCTGGACAATCTCCGGCTACGACCCAGGATGAGGCCATCTCTGCACCTGTGGGGACCCGCACCCAGAGTCATGATATTCCCAGGCCTCCACAGGACGATCAA
Source organism: Somniosus microcephalus (assembly GCF_052327205.1). Taxonomy (NCBI): domain Eukaryota; kingdom Metazoa; phylum Chordata; class Chondrichthyes; order Squaliformes; family Somniosidae; genus Somniosus; species Somniosus microcephalus. Next base: position 10,416,430 of record NC_140999.1, read on the forward strand.
GACGACGCGGACTCTACTGACTTACCGGTACGGGCCAAGCGACCCAGGGACCAGGACACGGTCCGGGGAGACGTGTCTTCCGGTCACAAGCAGAAAGCTAAACGACTACGGCTATTTTTGGTCCACCTAGTCCGTTAAAGGAAGACTGGACTTCCAAACCTTTTAGGGAGGAAGAATGTCATAAATCGCAACTTCTACAAGAAGTAACTCAGGAAGTACTACTGAACGGCCAGCTGAGGGCGCAGTCCGAGGAGTATAAATACTCGGGTGTGGGCCCAACTTGGCCAGAGACAACGTGGAAACAGGAAGCTAGTGACTACTAACTAGACCTCCATGTTTTGTTACAAGTCGATTTAAAGCCTTGCTTTATGTACAACCGAGTCTTTATTACGTCAATCACCATTGCAGAATCAGCCACCACCAACATCCTGAGCATCACCAATGACCAGCAGGCAGGTTGGGTGCTTTGCCAAGTAGCCCACCTCTTGACCACAACTCCCCTCTCCTCCCCAAGCCTATACACCTTCTACAAAGTTAAAGTCAGGAATGTGATGGAATACGCACCACTTGCCTGGGCGGATGCCGCTGCATTAACACACAAGGAGCCTAACACCATCCAAGACAAAACACGCCACTTGATCGGCAGCTCTGCCACTGAACTCAATGTCCACTTCTGGTGTACTGTGGCTGCAATCTACTATCTACAGGATGGACTGCAGCAACTCTCCAAACTTACTTCAACAGCACCTCCCAACCATGCGACTTCTACCATCAAGGACAAGAGCAGCAACGTCATGGGAACACTGTCACCCCACAAGTCACTAGCTATCCTGACTCGGAAATAGATCAAAAGGAAATTGGCTAAATGCTTGATGGAGGTAAAATTGCAGGGATATGGGGAAAGAGTGTGGTAGAGAGACTAACTGGATTGCTCTCCGAAAGAGCCGGCGCAGGCTCGATGGGCCAAATGGCCTCCTTCTGTGCTGTACTATTCTAAGATTCTATGTTCCTTCATTGTCACTGGGTCAAAATTCTGGCATTCGCTACCTAACACTATTATGGGAGCTGCAGTGGTTCAAGGATAAGGACCACCACCACCTTTTATAGAGCAACTAGGAATAGGAAATACATGCGACCTTGCCAGAGTTGCCCACATTCCAAGAACAAATAAAAAATCTCCTCTGCTAAACCGTTCCAGATCCTCCAAATTGTGGAACTCCTTCCTTCGGCAACAGAGGCTTTTAAAACCGAAACTTGGTGTCACTTAACCACTGCTTGATTACCATATCTTAGTCACAGTCTCGTCACCTGTACAACGGGCTTGGCTCTTCACCATCAGTCCCCTCAGTTTAAAAACAAAGCTTACAGTTAAGGGTTCTCAGGAACGCAAGACATGGTTTCAGTGGAAGTCTGGTAACAACAACAACTTGTATTTATACAGTGCCTTGAACGTAGTAAAAATATCCCACGGTGATTCATAGGAGTGTTATCAGAGGCTGAACTAGATTGTTCGCAACCCTGGTGTCATATTTGACCCTGATGAGAATCCAGCCACATATCTGCGCCATAACTAAGACCACCTATTTTCACCTCCGTAACATCCCCCGTCTCTGCCTCTGCCTCAGCTCATCTGCTGCCAAAACCCTCCTCCATGCCTTTGTTACCTCTAGACTTGACTATTCCAACGCACTCCTGGCTGGCCTCCCACGTTCTACCCTACGTAAACTTGAGGTCATCCAAAACTCGGCTGCCCGTGTCCTAACTCGCACCAAGTCCCGTTCACCCATCGCCCGTGCTCGCTGACCTACATTGGCTCCCGGTTAAGCAAAGCCTCGATTTTAAAATTCTCATCCTTGTTTTCAAATCCCTCCATGGCCTCACCCCCTCCCTATCTCTGTAATCTCCTCCAGCCCCACAACCCCGAGATATCTGCGCTCCGCTAATTCTGGCCTCTTGAGCATCCCTGATTTTAATCGCTCAACCATTGGTGGCCGTGCCTTCTGTTGCCTGGGCCCTAAGCTCTGGAATTCCCTCCCTAAACCTCTCCTTCCTACTTTAAGACGCTCCTTAAAACCTATTTCTTTGACTAAGCTTTTGGTCATCTGCCCTAATTTCTCCTTATGTGGGTCGGTGTCAAATTTTGTTTTTTAACGCTTGTGTGAAGCGCCTTGGGTCATTTTACTACGTTAAAGGCGCTATATAAATACAAGTTGTTATCAAACAAAAATTTGACACTGAGCCACATAAGGAGATATTAGGACAGGTGACTTAAAGCTTGGTCAAAAAGGTAGGTTTGAGCACCTTTAAAAGAGAGGTAGCGAGGTTTAGGGAGGGAATTACAGAGTTTAGGGCCTAGGCAGCTGAGGGCCAGTGGTGACAAGTGTCAAGTTGGGGTGAACAGCACAAGTTGGGAAGGACAGAAGGAATCGAGTAACTGGGAGCGAACACACATTCTTAAATGTAGCATGCGGAAATTACAGCAAGTTAAATCTTTAAGGCTGTGAAGTAGTGGTTAAGCAATATCAAGTTTTAAAAATCACTAGATTATAGGAAGGAGCAATGAATGGGGGAAGTAATGAGTTGCACAGTTTTGAAGTTCGAGGGAATAATGAAGGTTGAGGGAGGATGATGAGAGTGCAGAATGTGTATCTTCTCCATCTGAAGATCAGGTCTTGCTCATCTGAATGTGTTCAGCTGAAAACATTTGTAAAGCCAGGAGAATGCGTGAATTCCAATGACTGCACTCTTACTGGCTGCTGTGGAGTCCTTTGACAGGAGTGAGGAGAAGTACGTTGGGCAGCAGATGGCGGACCAGTGTTCAACAGGATAAATCAGGCTCTGTGCTGTGGTCACCTGCCAGCAAGTGTAACACACTGTTTCCTCTCTCACTCCTTGTGAGGAAGGGGTTGTTACTGCTATTTCCGGAGTTATAGCTGCTGCTATCAGAGGCATTCAAAGTTATGGGACAGAGACAGGTGACAATTAGCCTTTACAATCGATGATCTGCTACTTGAGACCAATAAATACTCAACTATTGAAATTACGTTTCGGGATAGTAGTGTAGAACTGTTTAGCATTTTCATTGGATACTCTGCTCACCACTATTTTAGTGGAGGTGTTAACCCACTTAACACTCGGGTTGCCGACTCTGGTTGGGTGGTTTCATCACATGACCTTCTGCCTCCAAGAGCCCCGCCCCCAACACCCGCCATTGGTCCCTCGACGCTGGGAGGTTGTTTTCCCCTGGCTGGAGAGTCCAGAATTGGGGTCAGTCTCAGAATAAGGGGTCGGCCATTTAAGATTGAGATGAGGAGGAATTTCTTCACTCAGAGGGTGGTGAATCTTTGGAATTCTCTGCCCCAGAGGGCTGTGGAGGCTCAGTCGTTCAGCATATTCAAGACAGAGATCGAGAGAGTCTTGGATACTAAGGGAACCGAGGGATATGGAGATAGGGCAGGAAGGTGCAGTTGAGGTAGAAGATCCGCCATGATCTTATTGAATGGCGGAGCAGGCTCGAGGGGCTGAATGGCCTACTCCTGCTCCTAATTCTTATGTTCTTATGACAGACCCATCCTCGCACGGCCCTGCCTTCCCACACCAACTGGAGAGCAAACAGACGCTTCTTTACCCGATTGGACGACTCAACTGGCAGGCAAACAGCCAAAAATATTCAAAAGAGAAAAAAAGACATGCAATTTCTTTGTTGCCCCTTTGATTTTTCTGCTGAGTTGCTTTCAGCAGTGTCCAGGAAATTACTATTTAATTCCTGAAGACTTAGAGACTCTACTTAGCACCTAAAATAGGGGGTGGGGAAAATTCAGCAGAATTTATTTAGCTCTCGTCCACTAGGATCCGGCAGTGCAATTCCAGGGCGGACATTTATTTGTTTTTACTGCAGTCTATTGCTCAGAATATCCTATTGTTCCCACCGCGTCAGGTGGCTTCAGTAGCAGGGTGATTACCACTTTGGATTTTTACCACCCTCCCTGTAGTCAAGGAGCCAGGTGTCTGCTTGACATTTGCTCACTGCCACACGAGTGAGCTCACCTCCTACAACTCCTGTGGCCTCACCGTGTGTTTGATTATAAGCAATCTGCGATTATGAACCGCATCATCAAAATACCATTGGGGAAAGAAGAGAATAGATTCCCTGGAGATGCCACTGGGTGACCTGGAGCAGAACGACTGACTCATCCTTACTCAACACAGCAATTAACACCTGCAACAGTTAATTACAGCCAGCTACTCATGGATCCCCACGATTTATTTGGAGGCTGCACGTCACTTCAAAACAATTCAACCGAGAGGGGAAGCTCAGCAGTTAATATAAAAATAAAATGAACTGTAATTATTCATTTTTAGTAATGAAGCATTACATTAAATTAGAACGTCATTTTTTATTGGCTCATGGCTTTGATAATGACATCACTGTGGCTGTAAATTTCGCAGCTCACTTCGACACCACCCCTATTCACCTAATTATCAATGAGCGTCACTGCAAAAAAAAAGTTATTTTTAAGAGTTGAACGTTTTAGCTGGACGACAGCCAGTTGGTCGCACTCTCGCCTCCGAGTCAGAAGGTTGAGGGTTCAAGTCCCACTCCCAAACACTGAAGCACAAAATCTAGGCCGACACTCCAGTGCAGCAGAGGGAGTGCTGCATTGTTGGAGGTGCTGCCTTTCAGATGAGATGTTAAACCGACTGCCTTCTCGGGTGGATGTAAACAAAATCCCATGGCACTATTCGAAGAAGAACAGGGGAGTTCTCCGCAGTGTCCCGGCCAATATTTATCCATCAACCAATCACTAAAACAGGTTATCTGGTCATTATCACATTGCTGTTTGTGGGAGCTTGCTGTGCATAAATTGGCAGCTGCGTTTCCTACATTACAACAGTGACTACACTTCAAAAAACGTACTTCCATGCAAGTCTTTGTTTTTAACTGAGGCAGAGGTCAGGAACTGGCTCACAGGTGTTCTTGGAATCCAGAATTTATAGGGATAGGTTTTAAGGAGGGTCTTAAAAGGAGGAGCAGCAGAGCAGGTTTAGGGAGGGAATTACAGAGCTTAGGGCCTAGCTGGTTGAAGGCACAGCACCAACAATGGTGTGAAGGAAGTGGTGGATGCATAAAAGGCCAAGAGTTGGAGGAACACAGAGTTCTCGGATGGTTGTAGGAGGTTACATAGATATGGCGGGGGCGAGGCCATGGAGGGATTTGAACATGCGGATGAGAATTTTAAAATGAAGGTGTTTGGGGGACCGGGAGCCAATGTAGGTCAGCACAAGGTGCTGGGTGAATGAGAATTGGGATATGGGCAGCAGAATGTCAGGTGAGCTTAAGTTTATAGAGGGTGGAAGCAGGAAGGCTGTCCAGGTAGCATTGGAATAGTCGAAACTGGAGATAACAAAAGCACAGATGAGGAGTTCAGCAGCAGATGGGCCGAGGCATGGGGTGGAGACGGGCGATATTACGGAGATGGTCTTTGTGATGGAGAGGATAAGAAGAAAGATTTGCACTTATATAGCGCCTTTCACGACCTCAGGACGTCCCACAGCCAATTAAGTCATTTCTGAAGTGTAGTCACTCTTGCAATGTAGGAAACGCAGCAGCCAGTTTGCGCACAGCAAGCTCCCACAAACAGTAATGTGATAATGACCAGATAATCTGTTTTAGTGATGTTGGTTGAGGGATAAATATTGGCCAGGAGGCCGGGGTAACACCCCTGCTCTTCTTTGAAAAGTGCCGTGGGCTCTTTTACGTCTACCTGAGGGGGCAGACGGGGCCTCGGTTTAACGTCTCATCCAAAAAGAGGGGGGGGGGGGGGGGGGGGGGGCGGCGTCGGAAGCTCAGCTCCAGGTCAAATAGGGTGCCAAGGCTGCAAAAGGTCTGGTTCAGCCTGAAGCAGCAGCCAGAGAGGAGGGTGGAATCGGTGAACGACAGAGTTTGTGGCAGGGTCCGAAGACAATGCCGTCGGTCTTCCCAATATTTAATTGGAGGAAATTTTGGTTCATCCAGGACTAGATGTCAGACAAGCAGTCGGACATCCAGTTCTAATGAAAGGTCTCCACCCAGAAATGTTAACCTGTCCTTTCTCTTTACAGAAACTGAGGGACCTAGATTGCACTTCCTCCATTTTATTTGTTTGTTTCAGCTATTCAAGATTTGGGTCTTCAAAGGGAGGGAGGTATGGGGGGGAAAAAAAACTAGAGGGGGGACACCCTGGGGAACCCACCTCGCAGCCCCTTCCTGACAATACCACTAGCAGAGGTCTGAGAAACAAATATTCCCACCTTTCCTCTTGGATTATTGTATGGCTTTTAACAAGCTAAAAGGGATTAAATACTATTGTTTTATTGAAGACGTGGAACAGGACGTTGTATAAAGAAAGACTTACATTTCTATAGCGCCTTTCACAACCACCAGACCTCCCAAAGCGCTTTACAGCCAATGAAGTACTTTTGAAGTGCAGTCACTGTTGTAATGTAGGAAACACGGCAGCCAATTTGCGCACAGCAAGCTCCCACAAACAGCAATGTGATAATGACCAGATAATCTGTTTTAGTGATGTTGATTGAGGGATAAATATTGGCCAGGACACCGGGGAGAACTCCCCTGCTCTTCTTCAAAATAGTGCCATGGGATCTTTTATGTCTACCTGAGAGGGCAGACGGGGCCTCGGTTTAACATCTCATCCGAAAGACAGCACTTCCGATAGTGCAGTACTCCCACAGCACTGGAGTGCCAGCCTGGATTTTTGTGTTCAAGTCCCTGGAGTGGGACTCGAACCCACAACCTTCTGACTGTGTCAGCTGTGGCTCAGTGGGCAGCACTCTCACCTCCGAGTCAGAAGGTTGTGGGTTCAAAGTCCCACGCCAGAGACTGGAGCACAAAAATCTAGACTGACACTCCAGTGCAGTACCAAAGGAGTGCTGCACTGTCGGAGGTGCCATCTTTCAGATGAGACGTTAAATCGAGGCCCCGTCTGCCCTCTCAGGTGGACGTAAAAGATCCCACGGCACTATTTCGAAGAAGAGCAGGGGAGTTATCCCTGGTGTCCTAGGCCAATATTTATCACTCAACCAGCATCACAGATTATCTGGTCATTATCACATTGCTGTTTGTGGGAGCTTGCTGTGCGCAATTGACTGCCGCGTTTCCTACATTACAACAGTGACTACGCTTCAAAAAGTACTTCATTGGCTGTAAAGCGCTTTGGGATGTCCTGAGGTTGTGAAAGGCGCTATATAAATGCAAGTCTTTCTTTTCACAGTTGGCCTCAGCTCCCCTACCTAGCAAGGGGACAAATAAAAGCGAGCCAGAATTCCCACCTCCGATCACTATCCAGTAATCACTACTGGAAAGTACAGGCTCTTATGGATGGATAAGCCAACATTGGGCGGAATAGTCTTCCTCATCTGTACCTATCCTGCGATCGGGCAAATGCGGCAATAGACTTGGCTGTGACAGATGGCATGGTTGAATAGCCTGCCGACACTCACACTCACTAAGCTCACGAGAGAATCAACCATGGATCGGAGGGAGGGAGGCCAGCACCTGTGGAACTGTACCCCGCCACGAGTCAGTGGATTCAGGAGACGAGGGCGAAAGGACTGCAAGGAAAAGACACCCGTCACTGATGCATTCATTTTATACCAGAGAGAGAAGATCCGAAAGCCAGATGCGTTTTGGAATCCTAGTGAAAGTTCACCCAAACACATAAAAGAATTAAAACAAATTTGAAAACATGAACATACAACAATATCTGGAATTACTTTTTTAATTGTAATACTCCACGGTTCGCGATTTTAAAAATAAGTTCGTATTTCTACAAATATTGTTACCCAATACATTCAGAGTACAGTACACAACGAGGTGCGCGCTTTGTCACACACAAGGTCTGCTGCATTGATCGATCTGTTTAGCTCCGTTTTCAAGCTCTGCCGAGGGCCTGTTTTTGAAAAAATTTCTGGTCCGACAGTCAGGAGCCGCGCAGCGGCAGCTTTATCCCAGGAAAGGTAGCAGGCTTCTCCCCACTTTCCATGCCTCCCTAACCCAGCTACACCAAGCACTTTTAATTTTAAAAAAACACTAAGGATCATTTGCTGTGAAAAAATAAAAGATTTGCATTTATATAGCACCTTTCACAATCTCAGGACATCCCAAAGCACTTTACAGCCAATGAAGTACTTTTTGAAGTGTAGTCACTGTTGTAATGTGGGAAACGTAGCAACCAATTTGCGCACAGCAAGCTCCCACAAACAGCAATGTGATAATGACCAGATAATTTTTAGTGATGTTGATTGAGGGATAAATATTGGCCAGGACACCGGGGAGAACTGCCCTGCTATTCTTTGAAATAGTGCCATGGGCTCTTTTACGTCCATCCGAGTGGAGGTTTAACGTCTCATCCGAAAGACAGCACCTCCGGCAGTGCAGCGCTCCCTCGGCACTGCACTGGGATTTTTGTGCTCAAGTCTCTGGAGTGGGACTTGAAAGCACAAACCTCTGACTCAAGAGGCGAGAGTGCTGTCCACTGAGCCACGGCCGACACATAAATATAAAAAAGCCTTACAATCATTTGAAGCTTGCCCCATTCTCTCAGATGAGGTGTGCTCTGGTTTGTTGGGAGTCACAATCCTAAGTAGTAACTTGCTCAAAGGCCACGCAAAGATTGATTGCGAAACCACATTTTTACTTTATTTTCTTCTTAAATATCTCTCTCTCTGCCTGCACTATTTTCCCTGCTCCAACATATCCCAAACGCTGGGCTAGGACCCGAGGCCCACAGAAACGGACATCCATGGAGGGCCATCTGTGGCTCCAGGTGCAGTACGAGAACTAATTGTAGATCCTCTTTGGGAACTAGGACTGGCCATTTTCCCCACCTCTTTCCTGCCTCAAACCTATACTATTCCACGCTCTAAATTACAATCATCTCGACTTCCTTTTTTGCTGAGTATTCACTGTATTAGCCGGTAGTTTCATTCTCTAAAAACGGTAAAGCTGCTTCTGTTTAAGTTAAATGTTTAGCCCGGGTGTCATCTTCAACTTAGACACGTGTTCTCTTAATTTGGCTTCACACAAAATAACTCCACACAGCTCCCGCCACCTAAAAAGTGGGGTGGCAGACATTAGATCGATGCTGTATTGTATCAGGTTGGACAAATTGGAAGGCGTCAGGTTTCCTCGTCACTAGAATTTCAGTAACGTGTAATAACAGATGCATAACATTTTCATACCATGTCCACTTAAACTGTGAAGTTATAGATTTTGTCCTTCCAAACTGGGAAATGGCTGGAGAAAACATTTTCAGTGTTTCCACGAAACAGGCGGCAGGGCTGGTGATGGCAGGCCAGTCACTGGTGATGGCAGAGCCAGCAGCAAGGTAAGGAGATCGATTAAGAATATCACACGGAAAATGTATTGGCACAATGTCAAAACATTGTGATTACTCTGGTAGATTATAGGCATCAAAGTAAGTCTAGTGACAACACTACCTGGGCAGGAATGTGCCTTCAATGTGGCACTGCCATCTGGCAGCCTGGTTGGGACCTGATAAAACTCTGAGACAAGGAGAGTACAGATAACGGGCAGGCCTGGCGCTTGCCTCCCATTAGAGGGTCATCAGGTGCTGGGCTAGTGCATGGCATTGGTAGCACTCTTGTGTGAGAGCAGCACAAAATGGCAACGGTTGTGAGGGTGGGCGGGCGGAAAGGACAAAACAAATACTGTGCAACTAAAATTACAACAAATAATAAACAAAACACAAACATAAATGAGAAAATGTAATGCACTTATAGAAACACGAGGCCAAAGTTAATTTAAAAAAAACACAAGCTCAATTTGAAGAAATCAGGGGTTTGAAATTTTGTCTGTTCATTTTAGTGCACCCATTAACGTGTTAAAATACTGTGCACAGAAATTTGCCGCAAATGCCCTATTCTTTTTTAAAATATCGGTTTGGTGCTTTCCAATTTCCTGCAGCTGCCCTCCCAGCTAAGGATGATACACAGAGAACAGAAATAGCTTAAAAGTATAAATGCAAATGGTTGGGGTCCAGATTAACAGCTCAGAATTGACTTATAATTGTATCACTTCACTGAGAAATCAGAACTGCTGGCGTGAAAAGCAACACACTTTAAAACCTATCGAGAATGTTCCATGGAGGTTTATGCTCGGGAGTTCTGCAAACAGCACTTTGCACACAGGTAGAATGATACTCATAAAGGGAGGAGTCCCCTGCCATTAAAAAGACGAGAGTACTTGGGCGTATTTACACTACAAATATGCTGAAGATGCAAAGTGCAATTTGCTTTGTACTGAGGCTGCATTTATAGTGTAAATGCAGAGTCAGGGCTCAATCTGACACTGGAATTAGGTGGAGCGAGGAGCTCTCACTCCACTTCAGAGTGAGTGTGGGCCTTTGCACCTGATTTACACTCCATGTTTAGTGCCTGTGCGAAGCAATTTTGACTTGGTACGGATGCAGAGCTTGTTAAGATTCCTAGACTAGCAGCAGACTTTAAAAAATAAAAAAAATCTCCCATCCTCTTCTGAAGGTGCCGAGTCACGCTGGGGTACAGTTGCACGGATGTCAGCTACCTTCCAGTCCATCACCAAAACCCCTAATCATGAGCCTCAACAGCAGGTGCTGGCGTCACAGCCATACCCATACCTGTCCGCACTCAATGTGCAGTTAGCAGCATGGATCACTGACTGCGATCAACAGCTGGATGCATGTTTGATTTTTCCTACCCTAGCCCAGGGACACCGTGACTCTATCACTGACCCAAACCAGCGAGGACTGGAGAAATCGAACCCAGGACCATCCTTGTCTATATTGATCAGGGTCTTTCATTTACCCATGAAATGATCAGGGAAGCAGGCAGATTTATTCTACACCCACTACTAGTAGCTGTGTGTTGGCATACTCGATACATCCTACATCGAATGTACAGCACAGAAACAGGTCATTCGGCCCAACCAGTCCATGCCGGCATTTATGCTCCGCTCGAGCCTCATCTGTCAGCATAACCCTCTATTCCCTTTCCCCCCCTTAAATGCATCTATACTATTCACCTCAACCACTCCCTGTGGCAGCGAGTTCCACATTCTCACCACTCTCTGGGTAAAGACGTTTCTTCCGAATTCCCTATTTGATTTCTTGGTGACTATCTTATATTGATGGCCTCTAGTTTTGCTTTTCCCCACAAGTGGAAACGCTCTCTATCAAAACCTTTCATAATTTTAAAGACCTTTATTAGGTCACCCCCTCAGCCTTGACCCAGCCTGTTCATCCTTTCCCAATAGGTATAACCTTGTAACATCCTTGTAAATCTTTTTTGCACCCTTTCCAGTGCCTCTATATCCTTTTTATAATAGGTTAAAAGGTTGCAATTAAACATTAACGGATCTCCCTCCTTTCCCCTCCCGCCAAATTGAACAGTTGCATTTCTAGTCCAGATTGGGATCCAAACCTTTAAAGCAAAGCAGACTGAGGGTTTCCAGGCTTGCAGCAGAGTTGACACAACGCAGAGACCGTCAGCACAGAAAGTGCACCTCAACTCAAGCACATCCTCCCGAAAAAAAACAGCATTATATCTTAAATAAATACCAGTTTTATGCAGTTCCATTAGAGAACAGAACTTAACACAAATAAATAACCCAATATCACAGTTCTTCATTAGGCATGAAGATGCTGCCAAACCGCTATTAAAATAAAATCTATCAAAATCAAACTGCTTACAAGAAGTGCTCCCTGATGGTAGTGCAAAAAAACCCCACCTTGCATTGACACACACTTTATTAAGTCTCTCAAAGTGCTTCACATACAAATTACTTTGAAATGCAAGGCTGCCTTGCGAATATATTTTAATATTGTTTGAAGGATAGGTTAACATTTCTGCAACAATTAAAAAAATCAGTTTCTCTAATGATGCTTACCGAATCAATTCAATGAATGAAGTGACTCGTTGCTCCACACTTCCACCTAATACTACTTCAGTCAGCGCACTCCACTTAAAATGCGACTAGGTTCCCATAATCTGCTCTAATAGGGTGTAAAACACATTCTATAAAAAAAAGAGCCAAATGCATTATACATTTACAGTAATATAGTTCCAGACGCCTTCTGCAGCAAAGAGCCTCATGTTTACATAGGGGAGACTCAGGTGCTTGCAAGCGACATATCATTTCACAAAAGCATTCTCTTCCTAGAGTCCTTGATGGCCGAATAGCCAAGAGACACACACTGTCGAGACTCACAAGGGAAGTTAGGCCCACTTGAGTGAAGTACAGGCTGGCACGGCCCGTGGGACTGTACCCGCAGCATGAGTCAGTGCCTTCAGGGGAGAAAATGGAGGAAATAAAACCCATCGGGATTAAAGTTTCTCAGGCTCACGATGTTGGGAGGAAACGGACTCGTTTCTAAATCACTTACTGAGAAGTCTCACGACAACAACAGTCGGTGCTTTGAGAGAACAGGACAATAGCAAACTGCTTCCGTGCACCATGGCGAGGTGTTACCCAGGGCAACAGCTTTTTGCCCGAGAAGGCACGCTCCAACCATCTTCTGCCAATTCCATTCACAGGAAACAGCGTCCTTCCGGAGGCTTTCAAAGCACGCATGGAATCCCTGCCACATGCGTCAGGACTATTTCCTGGGCAGCTCCTACTGTTTAGAAAGCACAAGTCATTAGCAGTAACCTTGTAAAAAGTTACAAGCAGCACTTTATTTTGCCATTTTTCTCCCCTAAAGCACCGACTGCTGGTGCGTACTTTCACAGGCACTGGATGCCCTCACTCTGAAGTGGCTGCCCTTTGTTTGCGCGCCTACACTCTTGCTATACTATCTCTGGGTGGTGCCGGTGGCATCACAGCATAGCAGACTTCGATTCTGCCCTCACCTGCTGTGCAAACATACACGTTCCAGCAGAGGTCACTAGAGCGAGTCACCAGGAGCAAGAAACTGCGCTGATTTATCCACCCCCGCCCCCCCCAAATCTCCAGCCCAGCGGCATGGAAACTGATTACAGGGTCCCACGACTGTCACCGCAGGGGAGAATAGTTAACGCAGCGCAGAGTTATAGAGCCCAAAAACACAAATGAGCTGCATTAACAAGCAGAATGGAAGCTGATGCTTGGCAAGGTTAATGGCTGCATCACATGAGGGGAGCCGAATTAACAAAAGTACATTAACCAAGGGGCGCAAGTTAATTCAATTCTTTCACACTGCTGGGGTCAGTGCCTCCTTCCTTCCAGCCTACCTCAGTGAGGTCATTGGCACTGGCTGTTCAAACAAGAAATAATGTCCAAAAACAGTCGGGATAAAGTAGGACGATAGCAAAACACTGCAGGTGCTGGAAGCCCGAAATAACAGAAAATGCTGGAAAAACTCAGCAGGCCAGGCAACATCCGTGGAGAGAAAACAGAATCAACGTTTTGGGTCAAACCCAAGCGTTGACTCTATTTTCTCTCCAGGGATAAAGTAAGAAGTTATTCATTCTTTGCCTCTTCCCATCCTTCCACCATCCTGATGCCGTGGCACAATTTCACCGTTAACAACAAACCAGTGCCTCGTCTAGACGACTATTTTTCACATGGGAGGCTTAGGCAGCTAGTGTCGACAGGCTATGAACCACGGGTGGAGAGGAGGAAAATGTCTTAATCTAAATGTACACTCTCGGGAGCCGCAAGCCTACATTTCGTTGTACTGCACTTGTGCACTAACAATGACAATAAAGTTGATTATGATTATGAGGAGGAGGAGGGAAATCACAGTCCAACCCAGTCCTGCCCTCACACCACTTCAACAACAGGATGTGCTTTCTAACAGAGCACGGGGTTCGGTAGTTGGAACCCTGGCGGATTTCCCCCTCCCTAATGCAGGGGCGCCGAGGCCACGTGTAACAGCTGCACCACCAGCCTGACTGAGATCTGCCAACTCAACACAAACTGGAGATAGAACGTGGGACCTTTCCGCTGTGGCACAACGGGGAAAATTAATAATAATTCCTGTCGATTTCCTTCGTTTCGACACCGACACTCTCCTTTAGTATTAACTAGCATTAGAGAAACATGTTGTACCACAAGGCTCTAAAACCAACCCTGGAGCAATTTGTTAAATGCTTATAAATAGATTTTTATGCAGAAATGCCGCTGCAGTCCGTAAGGAATTCAATGCGCAAACTTTAAAAACCCCACCAATAACTTAAACCTGATACAGTAAAGACACACCTAGACATATTCAGCAGCGTTGCCACTAGGAATTCAGTAAAGTGCAACGATTGGCGAGTAAATGCCCCAACTGAACTGTGAAAACACCCAGCAGTGATAGCGCCTTGCCAGAGGAACTAGTTTGAGTTGTAGAACACTAGGCTGACATACTGATGGAAGCAATTTAGGATGAACTAAGAATGCCACATTAGATATACTGGCAAATTATTATAATGCAGTGACATAAGTATTTTTTTTAAACCCCTTTTGCGTACTGACACTCAATACACTAGGTAAGCTCAGGGCCAACCCTGTATACTTGCTGCAAACATCAATCCACTTAGATACTTACAGCAACATATGGCTAATAGTACAATAGCCAAAGAAAAGAAAGTCTTGCATTTATATAGTGCCTTTCACGACCACCGAACGCTTTACAGCCAATTAAGTACTTTTTGACGTGTAGTCACTGTTGTAATGTAGGAAACGCGGCAGCCAATTTGCACACAGCAAGCTCCCACAAACAGCAATGTGATAATGACCAGATACAGGAAACTGTGTGTTATCCGGAGGCTAACTGTCCAGCAAGCTCGAGCCACCGGCAAAAATCAGGAGCCGTTTTTTATTCTTTGTTTCTTTTCTTTGCTTTGCTTTTTTTTTTTTGAACAGTCAAGCTCTGCAAGGTCTGTAGCTAAGCAATAGCTTCAGCTAGAGACGCTACAGAGACGCTTGCCGACTGTTTAGAGGCTGTTGCTAAGCAACAGGGTTTGTTGATTCATACGGAGATGAAAATCTCTATGTTTCAACATTAGCTCTGGCGTGTCCGGCAGTTTTGAGGGAATGGCAGCAGCTCGGTCCCGTCGGTGTCGGATAGCACAAAGTTTCCTGTAATCTGTTTTAGTGATGTTGATTGGGGAATAAATATTGGCCCCAGGACACCAGGGATAACTCCCCTGCTCTTCTTCGAAATAGTGCCATGGGATCTTTTACATCCACCTGAGAGCGCAGACTGGGGCCTCGGTTTAACGTCTCATCCGAAAGACGGCACCTCCGACAGTGCAGCGCTCCCTCAGTACGGCACTGGGAGTGTCAGCCTAGATTTTTGTGCTCAAGTCTCTGGAGTGAGACTTGAACCCACAACCTTCTGACTCAGAGGCGAGAGAGTGCGGCCCACTGAGCCACTGGCTGACAGGTGTAACGATAGGTTAGAAAATATCAAAACTGCGACCCGAGAAAATAGCCAACCACACTGTCCAACCTGGGCACGTGCCTTAGACATAGTGCAAGCTGAACCCAGGCAAAATGTTACCACTTCAGAAAGACAAACCCAGCCAGCAGTGCGTAACCCAGGATCAGAGAAAGGACTTTCAGAAGGCGGTCATACTGGTCTTCAAACTCCTTCACCAGAATTTCAAAGAACGTGACGAACAAGAAGGTCCCGGCGGCGAAACCCTGCAGCAGGACCGACGCGATGTGACTGCCGAGGCTGTCGGCACTCTGGATGCCCATCCCGATGCCTATCCCGGCTGGTATCATTGCGCTGACCATCAGGGCCAGCTTCAGTGCGTCTTTCATGGGCAGGGCTCCTTTCGCCATGCTCACCCCCAGCGCCACGGCGGCCAGCGACTCGTGCACTGCCACGCCGACGAACAGGCGGGCCACCTGGGCGCCTTCCTCCTGCAGGCCCAGGGCCAGGCCCTCGAAGACGGAGTGGGCAGACAGGGCGAACACCAGGCCGAGCAGTCGCACGGGGCTGGCGCGGTGCACCTCGGACATGTTCAGGGAATGGCTGTGCGAGTGGGGGCTGCGGCTGTACAGGTTGCCCTGGCCTCGGCCTGGTGAAATGAAGGGGCTCTCGTACTCGGAGTCGCTGCCGCCCTCCGAGCCGGCGTTGAACGTCTCCAAGTCGATGAAAGACGGCTTCTCCTTTCGAAACGTCAGGATCAACTGCTCGACGAAGATCGTCAGGAAGAATCCCACCATCATCGTCGTCTCAGCCAGCGGATAGTCAGTCGAGATGTTTCCGATTTTAAGAACCTCTTGAATCTGCAACAGGAAGTTAACAGTCTATAGGACACGCTTTTAAAGTCGAGCAGCGGACAGAATGATGTACGAGGCTGGTCAGGGTGCAAAAACAAGAAGTGCCAAAATGTTCGATACAGGAAACTCTTTTTTATCCGGCACCGACGGGACCGGCGTGTTGCCAGTTTATCCAAATATCCGGATGACGGAGAGGGTTATCTACCGAGGCTAATTTTAACAAAGTAAAATAAAAAAATCAAGAAATGTGCAGTATACAGTAATTGGCTACTCACCTACAGAATATTGTTTTAAATGGATGGTGGAAGATGCTTGATTAAGTACAGTACTGCCAGTTGAGGGTAATGCAATGCAATGACTACCAGCAGCGTGGGAGACACACAGTACCCCTGTAAAATGGCGGATCAGAAGAGACTACCAGCAGCGCGGGAGAGTCGGACTCCTGTTACAGGGGTATTGAGGTGTTCCGACTCCCGACAGCGCCAAGAAGCCGAGTAGTGGCAGTTTGGAGAACTACCCCCACTGACTAACTCGGCCACCGCGGGAGACTCGGACTCTGCAACATTGCCGGTTATTGAGGTGTTGTTTTCGGAGTATGAATTTTGCCAGTTAATAGAGAATTCCGGACATTTAGGTGCCGTTTAAAACGAGAGTTTCCTGTAGTTCATTTCACCCTGTAACTAATATTTATGGTGATTTTTTTTTTTTTTTAAATAAGTTCCTAGTGGGAATTCCCTTCACTTCTAATGATTAAAAAAGAGGAATCCGAGGCTCCCTTGGCAATACACTTGGTAAAAACAAACAAACAGACGATAATTGAAGCAGGAGAGCACCCCAGGCTCGACTCTCGGCCTTTGCTGATGTTAGCTAGTGACAGTAAGGCTGATATAGTTTGCTTCGCTGCCCATAGACCAGGAAGGAGGAAAATAAAAGTTAGCCTATATTAGACATTCCCGGCTGGAAATTACATCGGGGACTGTGCTGGCTGCCGTGCTTAGCGTCAGGCTCTTTTGCCGTCCTGGGGATGACGAAGTGAGGGCATCCAGCAACAGGTCCCAAAGGTTTGTTAGTTATTCAAGGCAAGTTACATCATGCCTGTGTGAATAACAGGTGTGGCATATGGGACACTGGTGTTTCCCTCTGGTGATGGAGCCCTGCGCCAGTGGCCTAGAGTGATGCACTGTACAATTATAGAAGATGAAGTCAATACAAAATCTGCACCCCCTTCAGAGTTGCTTTCTGCCTATTTTATTTCAAAAGAATTAGGATCTGGGAGACTAATTGGTGTCTTAGAACACTGCTCCTTCACTTCTGCAGCCTAGCTTTCAATCCAGCGCCAATCAATGGGATGCAAGTTCTTTCTCTTCCTGAGAGGAAGGGGGTGGGGGCCATTTATATTAGAATTTTATATTAAGTTTGAAAGTGATTTAGTTAAATCTGAAACTAGGGTCTTAAATCTAAACAAAGCAAACTACGTAGGTATGAGGGGCGAGTTGGCTAAGGTAGATTGGGACGAGGGAATTGGATGTAATATCTCCAAATTTGCAGACGACACAAAGCTGGGTGGGCATGTGTGCTGTGAGGAGGATGTCGTGAAACTCCAGTACGATTTGGACAGGTTGGGTGATTGGGCAGAAACATGGCAAATGCACTATAATGTGGATAAATGTGAGGTTATCCACTTTGGTGGCCAAAACAGGAAGGCAGATTATTATCTGAACGGCAATAGATTGGGAGAAGGGGAAGTGCAAAGAGGCCTGGGTGTTATTGTGCTCCAGTCGCTGAAGGTAAGCATGCAGGTGCAGCAGGCGGTTAAGAAGGCAAATGGTATGTTGGCCTTCGTAGCAAGAGGGTTCGAGTACAGGAACAAGGATGTCTTGCTACAGTTGTACAGGGCCTTGGTGAGGCCGCACCTTGAGTATTGTGTGCAGTTTTGGTCACCTTACCGGAGGAAGGACGTTCTTGCCATGGAGGGAGTGCAGCGAAGATTCACCAGGCTGATACCTGGGATGGCAGGAATGACGTATGAGGAGAGATTGTGTCGATTGGGCTTATACTCACTGGAGTTTAGAAGATTGAGAGGGGATCTCATCGAAACCTATAAAATTCTGTCAGGTCTGGACAGACTAGATGCAGGATGGATGTTTCGGATGGCCGGGGAGTCCAGAACCAGGGGTCATAGTCTAAGGATAAGGGGTAAGCCATTTAGGACTGAAATGAGGAGGAATTTCTTCACCCAGAGAGTGGTGAACCTGTGGAATTCTCTGCCACAGAGGGCGGTGGAGGCCAGTTCATTAAATATATTCAAGAAAGAGTTGGATATATTTCTTGAGGCTAAAGGGAACAAGGGATATGGGGAGAAGGCAGGGACAGGGTACTGAATTTGGATGATCAGCCATGATCTCATCGAGCCTGCTCCGCCATTCAAAGGGCCGAATGGCCTACTCCTGCTCCTATCTTCTATGTTTCTATGCATTAAAAAGGTAGACAAGCAATGGCTAGCATTTAAAGAATACATAATTTACAACCCATATACATTCCTTTAAGGCACAAAAACCCCACAGGAAAAGTGGTCCAACCGTGGCTAAGAGAAGTTAAAGATAGTATTAGATCAAAGGAAGAGGCTTATAACGTTGCCAAAAAGAGCAGTAAGCCTGAGGATTGGGACTATGCCCCCTAGTTCCAGACTCTCCAGCCAGGGGAAACAACCTCTCAGCATCTACCCTGTCAATCTCCCTCAGAATCTTATACGTTTCAATGAGATCACTTCTCATTCTACTAAACTCCAGAGTTTAGGCCCAATCTACTCAATCTCTCCTCATAGGACAACCCTCTCATCCCAGGGATCAATGCAGTGAACCTTCCTTGCACCGCCTGCAAGACAAGGATATCCTTCCTCAGATAAGGAGACTTAAATGCATCTATGCTGTTCGCCTCAACTACTCCCTGTGGTAGCAAGTTCCACATTCTTACCACTCTCTGGATAAAGAAGTGGCCTTTAGACAGTATCAGTATTTTAGACTGATGCCACGTCAGCCTCACTGAAACCACGAGGACCATCGGCGAGGGAACTGGGAAGAAGCATATTAGCATGTGCTCTTTGAGATTAAAGCATGCTGTTGCAATGCTGCAGGTGGAGGTTTGCCCTGGGTCTATCATATGACTTGGGAGTGCTCGATACGTACATTGCTAAATGTACAAAGTGTCCTATACTCCAAGTACCAACAACCCCCAGCTGGAGTTCTAACCTTGTCTCATTTAGATCTGTCACACAGAGAGCTTCGCTCCAACAGAAGGCACCCTCGACGCACAGGAAATGTAGAAATAGCCAGAACTGGAAAAGACTGTTTCAGTCCATCTGGCTTGCTCCAGAGTTCAAAACCAGAATACACAGATCACCATTAACATTCCTCAATTCATTCTCCTGCCAATTGCCTGACCAACCTCCCGAGTCTGTACAAATACAATCTCTTAACAAAGCAGTTCCAAAAGTCACCAGCAGTGAATATCACTGCTCACGATCAGAGGATGTGCTGTTCACAACAACTTGCATTTATATAGCACCTTTAACCTAGTTAAACATCACAAGGCGCTTCACAGGAGCGATTATCAGACAACATTTGACACCGGCAGGAAAAATTATACCATGTAAAATTGAATGTAGGCGTGTGCCCCTTTAAGACTAGATGCAATTGCTCTGTGGGTTTACTTAAGAGTTCAGGTTGCAGATGAAAACCACAGCTTTGTTTGATGGACAGGCCAATGTAGTAGCCATTGTGGAACCTGTATGTTTTTGGAGAGAACAGAAACACAGTATAACAACCTGTATTTATATAGCACCTTTAACGTTAAAAAAAAGTCCCAAGGCGCTGCACAGAAGTGTTAACAAAATTTGACACCGAGCCACATAAGATGATATTAGGACAGGTGACCAAAAGCTTGGTCAAAGAGGTAGGTTTCAAGGAGCGATTTAAAGTAGGAAACACAGAAGATAGGAGCAGGAGTAGGCCATTCGGCCCCTCGAGCCTGCTCCGCCATTCAATGAGATCATGGCTGATCATCCAAATTCAGTACCCTGTCCCTGCATTCTCCCCATATCCCTTGATCCCTTTAGCCTCAAGAAATATATCTAACTCCTTCTTGAATATATTTAATGAACTGGCCTCTACTGCCTTCTGTGGTAGAGAATTCCACAGGTTCACCACTCTCTGGGTGAAGAAATTCCTCCTCATCTCTGTGCTAAATGGCTTACCCCTTATCCTTAGACTGTGACCCCTGGTTCTGGACTCCCCCGCCATCGGGAACATCCTTCCTGCATCTAGTCGGTCTAGTCCTGTTAGAATTTTATAAGTTTCGATGAGATCCCCTCTCATCCTTCTAAACTCCAGCGAGTACAAGCCCAATCGACCCAATCTCTCCTCATACGTCATTCCTGCCATCCCAGGTATCAGCCTGGTGACTCTTCGCTGCACTCCTTCCATGGCAAGAACATCCTTCTGCAGATAAGGCGACCAAAACTGCACACAATACTCCAGGTGTGGTCTCACCAAGGCCCTGTACAACTGCAGCAAGACATCCTTGTTCCTGTACTCAAGGAGAGAGAGACGGACGGAGAGATTTAGGGAGGGAATTCCAGAGCTTGGGTCCGAAGTAGCTGAAGGCACGGCTGCCAATGGTGGAGCGATTAAAATTGGGGATGTGCAAGAGGCCAGCACTGGAGGAATGCAGAGATCTCACGGGTTGTAGGGCTGGGGGAGATTACAGAGATAGGGAGGGGAGAGGCCATGGAGGGATTTGAAAACAAGGTTGAGAATTTTAAAATTGAGGTGTTGCCAGACTGGGAACCAATACAGGTCAGCGAGCACAGGGGTGATGGGTGAACGGTGAACAGTATTTGAAGATTACTTTGCATCTGTAAGAATGAAGGAGTGCAGCATGTAGAAAGTATAAATGAAAGCCCATATTGGGCTCAGCAGAGTTTAAAATAGCCCTGAGAATGGGAGGTTAACAGTACAGTAATCCTGTACCACGAAACATCATCCCAAAGCTTCCAAACAAAGCTATGCGCTCATTGCTCATCTGTTAAGGTTAAAACAGGGAATCTCACACCACCAAACATGTGTAAGAAAGACTTGCATTTCTATAGCGCCTTTCACGACCACCGGACAGCCCAAAGCGCTTTACAGCCAATGAAGTACTTTTGAAGTGTAGTCACTGTTGTAATGTAGGAAAAGCAGCAGCCAATTTACGCACAGCAAGCTCCCATAAACAGCAATGTGAAAATGACCAGATCATCTGTTTTTGTTATGTTGATTGAGGGATAAATATTGGCCAGGACACCGGGGAGAACTCCCCTGCTCTTCTTCAAAATAGTGCCATGGGATCTTTTATGTCCACCTGAGAGAGCAGACGGGGCCTCGGTTTAACGTCTCATCCGAAAGACGGCACCTCCGACAGTGCAGCACTCCTTCAGAATGTCAGCCTAGATTTTTGTGCTCAAGTCTCCGGAGCGGGACTTGAACCCACAACCTCTGACTCAGAGGCGAGGGTGCTACCCACTGAGCCACGGCTGACACTGAGATAAAGAAAACGGAGTTTCGTTTCACTGACAACAGTATCCAAGGCACGAACAAGCACCAGTCCAACCATTGTACTATAGACTCCTCCAGTTTCACAGGTGAACCATCATGTCACAGCAGGTTTTCCAAGAGTTTACTTCCAGGATTCCTTAAAGGTTTAATCAATCAATGAATTCTGGTTCGCAAATGATCCCGACCAACCCTTTATAAATTACCCGCCCTCCTCCTCCCATGGCATTGCTCTCGCCATCAATGACAATTAACAGGGAGACAGTCCTCACCTTTTCCCTTACAATCGGCAACAAAGCATTAAAGCAGGTAGCCAGAAATATTCCACCACCAAACGAACTGCAAAGCGAGAGCACCTTCTTGTACTTGTGCGCTTTCTCATAGTCGGCTTGGATTATCCGAACGGGCAACAGGGAGCCCAACATCATCAGGGCGAAAACCCCGGCCATGCAGAGGAGTTTAGTTACCAAAACATTCATCTTCGAGTCTGGGCGATGAGGTCTCGGCCTTCAGAAAAGGTGGATTCAGAGACACGTAGAGATGATGGCGCTCGATTTTTTAAAAAAAAGATTCAATTATGCGGTCGACTTCTGTCCTCCGACATCTTTTCTTTCCTCAAAAGGGCAGAGCAGTCCTGTTAAAACCCCTCCCAGGTGGCCCGTGAATGCCTCCAATTTCATCGTAACTGGGGAGAGAAAAACAACATCGTGACAAAATCATTTTTTCTTCGGCACTACAATTTGTAAACTTATGGTAGGAAGGCAACGAGAAGTTTTAGTTTAACACATCAGTTAGTGGCTTTTCACTCGTTGTCCAGGGTCTGGTTGGAGGACGAGGACGAGGAGGGCGGTGTAACGGGATGACACAACTGACTTCAGGTCACATCTACTGCATGCGATAATTAAATTGGAGATCAAAGTATATCCTGATGGGCGAGGTTACAGTAGAGGAATGAAAAAAAAGACGGCACACCCTATAAAAATGAGAAAGAACGAGGCAGCATGTCCGGTCTGCATAGTATTTATTAACCATCATAACAGCACGAACTGAAACATATTTACAATAAAAATCCAACAAGACATCAAAAGTTCCCCGTCCCAAGATTTCTCCCCCACCACCACCCCCTCCCCGCTCTCGCTGGATGATGGCGACTCAAAGGTGAGGTACAATTCCGCTATTGTCATCTAGCCTTCAGGCCAAGTGGCAATTTCGCCCAAGCTCACATCCAAGTTGGAAGCATCAATGGGCTGTTCCACTGCGGAGTTCACGGAACCCGTGATCAACAGATTTCCAGCCAGAATTGCTGGATAGTGGTCAGAAATGGAAACCCTGCGAGATTTCTTCCCCTTCCCAATGCCAGGTGGAGAAACCGAGGACAATATTGTCACCAGCACTGTTCCCTCTAAGGTGTGTGGCCGCCTGGCCGCACACACGTTCCAGAGCTCGCGCGCACTTCAAATTAAATGCCGCACAGAGAGCTGGACAGCTGGGGCGGCCCAATACACAACGGCCCAGAATGAGAGAGTCTTTTGCGAGTCTTGCGACCTCAGAGTAAAGGGGCCTTTAGGGAAAAGTGACCATATTATGATAGAATTTTATATTGAGTTTGAAAGTGATTTACGCAGTTAAATCCGAAACTAGGGTCTTAAATCTAAACAAAGCAAACTACGTTGGTATGAGGGATGAGTTGGCTAAGGTAGATTGGGAAACTACATTAAAAGGTGTGACGGTAGACAAGCTATGGCTAGCGTTTAAAGAATTAATACATAATTTACAACAAATATACATTCCTTTAAGGCACAAAAACCCCACAGGAAAAGTGGTCCAACCGTGGCTAACAAGAGAAGTTAAAAATAGTATTAGATCAAAGGAAGAGGCTTATAATGTTGCCAAAAAAAGTAGTAAGCCTGAGGATTGGGAGGATTTTAGAATTCAGCAAAGGAGGACCAAGAAATTGATAAAGAAAGGGAAAATAGAATATGAGAGTAAACTAGCTACAGACATAAAAACAGACTGTAATAGCTTCTATAGGCATGCAAAAAGGAAAAGATTACCGAAAGTAAATGCGGGTCCCTTACAGGCTGAGACAGGAGAAATTATAATGGGAAGTAAAGAAATGGCAGAGAAATTAAACAAATACTTTGTGTCTGTCTTTACGGAAATAGTGGAGACCAAGGGTCTAGCGAGAATGAGAAACCGAAAGAAATTAGTATTAGTAAAAAAATAGTACTGGAAAAATTAATGGGACTGAAAGTCGATAAATCCCCTGGACTTGATGGCCTACATCCTAGGGTTTTGAAAGAGGTGGCTATAGAGATAGTGGATGCATTGGTTGTAATTTTCCAAAATTCCATAGATTCTAGAACTGTTTCCGCAGATTGGAAGGTAGCAAATGTAACCCCACTATTTATGGAAGGAGGGAAGAGAGAAAACAGGGAACTATAGACCAGTTAGCCTAACAGCAGTAGTAGGGAAAATGCGAGAATCTATTATTAAGGACACGGTAACAGGGCACGTAGAAAATAATAATAGGATTGGGCAGAGTCAACACGGATTTATGAAAGGGAAATCGTGTTTGACGAATCTGTAAGATTCGTTTTTTGAGGTTGTAACTGGCAGAATAGATAAGGGGGAACCAGTGGATGTGGTGTATTTGGATTTTCAGAAGGCATTCGATAAGGTGCCACACAAGAGGTTATTAAACAAAATTAGGGTTCATGGGATTGGGGGTAATATGCTAGCATGAATTGAGGATTGGTTAACGGACAGAAAACAGAGAGTAGGAATAAATGGGGTTGGCAGGCTGTAACTAGTGGGGTACTGCAATGATCAGTGCTTGGGCCTCAGCTATTCACAATCTATATCAATGATTTGGATGAGGGGACCAAATGTAATATATCCAAGTTTGCTGATGATACAAAGCTGGCTGGGAATGTAAGTTGTGAGGAGGATGCAAAGAGGCTTCAAGGAATATAGACAAGCTAAGTAAATGGGCAAGAACATGGAAAATGGAATATAATGTGGAGAAATGTGAAGTTATCCACTTTGGTAGGAAAAATAGAAAAGCAGAGTATTTTTTAAATGGTGAGAGATTGGGAAATGTTGGTGTTCAGAGGGACCTGGGTGTCCTTTAACACGAATCACTGAAAGTTAACATGCAGGTACAGCAAGCAATTAGGAAAGCAAATGGTATGTTGGCCTTTATTACAAGAGTTTTTTTTTTTAAATTCGGAAAATTGATTAAACCTGGAAAAATATACGGGAAAGTGATGTTAATATTACCGTAAACAAAGTTGCAGAATGGGCATGTAAATGACAAATGAATTTCCATATAGAGAAGTGTGAGGTGGTGCAATTTGGTAGGATGAATAAGGAGGCTACTTACGCATTGGAAAATAAGAGACTAAATGGGGTATAGGGGCAGAGGGATCTAGGGGTATTGATTCACAAATTAAAAGTAGCAACGCAGGTTAAAAAAGCCATAAAAGTGCAAATAAAAGCACTGGGGCTCATTTCTAGAGGAATAGAATTCAAAAGCAGAGAAGTTCTGTTAAACTTGTATAGAACCATGTCGGATTGTCTCATGATTTGAGACGGTGGGGTGGCAATAAGGCATTACTCTATATATGCTTTTAAGTGGTTGCTGTTGCTGCCATAGTTGGTGTAAAAGTTGTTGTTGTTGTCAAATTTGCCCACGGACGAAAAGGTCGCGCTCAAAAGAAGTTCGTGGCCCGCTCATTACAAAAAAAATTAGAGGGAACATTGGTCACCAGCCATTCATAAAAAAGAGAGAAGAGAAGCAGGGTTTTTGAAACAACTATAACACTCAGTATTAAAGTGTGCATAAAAGTTATGCTGCAGCATTTAACCCTTTGATAACTGCAGCAGCATTTTTACACTAAAACTATGAACACCATGCACCAACGTTAACAAATCTTGGTGATAAATTTATATGGACATCTTTTTGCAAAAAAAAAGATGTGCACTCCAAGTTAATAAATGCATTATCCAGTGCAGAATAGTTTAGAAAGGTCCCAGGTTTGACTCCTGGTCTCAATACTACAGGCTACGGAAGGGGAAACAAACTGCTAGGGTTCCAGCTGCGAATTACTATTCAGTGACTCCTTCTGGGATGTGAGCATCTGTGCACATTGTGATGCCCCCACAGTCAAACAGCCAATACTTACTGTCTGGGCTCACACACAAAGTACAGCCACTGCAAGTCAGACAATGGATGTGGGTTGAAATCCCATCATGCGTCATCACCTGCAGAATTAGAGGAAAGTGGAAATAAATATTAAAATGCAAAGACTGGCTTATCACACCATTCAGATATGGCAATGCCAATAGAAACAGATAGTTTTAATACTTAGCTGAGGTACCTATCACTGCGCCCAAAAAGTCCTTCACTAATTTATACTCGGGAAGCCCCCATTCCCCAGCCCACTCACACTCCAGCAGCCCTTGTGCCTAATCTACCCACTGAATATCTGAAGGACCCACAAACCCTCACACACATTCAATACGTTTTACACTGAGGAAGTCCCCTACTTGGTGATGCCCCCCACAATCAAACAGCCCGCTGCCTCTTTCACCCAGGAAGCCCCCTACAAGGTGATGCCCCCCCACAGTCAAACAACCCACTGCTTCTTGCACTCAGGAAGCCCCCTACATGGTGATGCACCTCACAGTCAAACAGTCCAGTGCCTCTTGCACTCAGGAAGCCCCCTACATAGTGATGCTTCCCACAGTCAAACAACCCACTGCTTCTTGCACTCAGGAAGCCCCCTACAGGATGATATCCCGCCCGCCAGTGAAACAGCTCACTGCCTCTTGCACCCAGGTAGCCCACCCCTACAGTGTGATGCCTCCCACAGTCAAACAGCCCACTACCTCTTGCCCTCAGGAAGGCCACTAGATGGTGATGCCCCCCACAGTCGAACAGCCAAGTGCCTCTTGCACTCAGAAAGGCCACTAGATGGTGATGCCCCCCAGTCGAACAGCCAAGTGCCTCTTGCACTCAGGAAGGCCACTAGATGGTGATGCCCCCCACAGTCGAACAGCCAAGTGCCTCATGCACTCAGGAAGGCCACTAGATGGTGATGCCCCCCACAGTCGAACAGCCAAGTGCCTCATGCACTCAGGAAGGACACTAGATGGTGATGCCCCCCCCACAGTCGAACAGCCAAGTGCCTCATGCACTCAGGAAGGACCCACCCCCAAAGACGGTGATGGCCCCCACTGTCGAACAACCCACTGTGCCTTCCCTCAGCCCCAACCTCACTCACCTGCCTCTCCTCCCGCTGACGGCCCCGGATGAGCACCCCGACCGCTCTGATTGGGCGTTCAATTGCACTGGAAAGACGAACCTCGCAACTGATTGGTCGGTCCACACGTCAATCACAGACGCGCCCGCCCACACTGGGGTAACCTGAAAAACACGCCGCCGGGCTTCGCATCCCCGTTTATTAAACACGTAATTAACGGCAGATTTCAGCTTTGGATGAACTTAAATGCGAACTTTAACAGCAAGAAGCATTAAGGACTCAGTTGCGAAATAATTAAATTTAAACGCTGCCCGTCTCGTAATTTTCACCGGCGTTACTAAGCGGCTGGTAACGGTGAATTGTTTCCGACTGTGCGGAAAAGGAGGAGATATTAGTTCCGGGCCGAATTTCTTTGCCCCTTCTGTCAGAGAGTTTCCCCAAATCACCCATGTGTGTAATGCTTGGGGAAGGGCGGGCAATCCCGTTGAAGGTGCTCTTCCTGGTTGGCATTTTTGACACCACTGATTAATTAACCCTATTTGATCCTTATTCGTCCACCCTCACAGTCCACATCCAGTAGAAACTAGAAGGAAGCCCAGGGTTGCCAACTCTGGTTGGACACATTCCTGGAGGTTTGATCATGTGATGTTTAATCACGTGACATTTTCTGACAGTTTGCAAATGTCATTGTATTTACCTTAGTTAAGTACTTAGCATTCCTAAAATAGTGTAAGATAATTATGTCATAGTACATAAGATTAAAAAAAAACTAAAGGCACTATTTGCACAGAGATGGTTTCAAATTGTGTTATGTCGACATTCATTAGGTGTATCGGAATTGGAGTAGCCAGGGACAGAATCTGTGGCAAACCATCCATATACATCAGCTACTTTGCATAGATTACAGAGAGCTTACTTTGTGGTAACCAACTGATTTACAGTTGTCTTATGCTATAAAATAAGGCATGCTACATAATAGATAACCAGGTACGGTAGTATTACAAAGTAATTACAGCACAGAAACAGGCCATTCAGCCCAACATATCTATGCTGGTGTTTATGCTCCACATGAGCCTCCTCCCACTCTTCTTCATCGAACCTCATCAACATGTATGCAATCTGCTGCCCAGACGTTCAATATTCAGGTATAGCTCTTCAATGTGTTACTTCTGGTCTTAGAAGTTCAGCAGCCTTTTCCTGATTTGCTAGCTTGACCAAATTCAAACAAACTACACTTCCAACAGCAACTAGATCTGAATCCCGCACATGCCCATGGTTAGACAGTCTTTTGCGTCAGACTGTATTAATATTTTTAAATAAACTGTG
The DNA here is from genome assembly GCF_052327205.1 of Somniosus microcephalus. Classification (NCBI taxonomy): domain Eukaryota; kingdom Metazoa; phylum Chordata; class Chondrichthyes; order Squaliformes; family Somniosidae; genus Somniosus; species Somniosus microcephalus. Next base: position 10,444,866 of record NC_140999.1, read on the forward strand.
TAACTCGAACGAATATATTCTTTTAGATTTTAGACTCAATTAAGAAAAATAGTTTCTTTTAATTTTATGTTAATTTAAAGAAATGTTCTTTTAAATCCTAGGGAGGGATATATGATACCTGTACTAAGAGGGGGAATAAAACATACAAAGCTATGGGATAAAGGTAAGTAATCCCCAATTTTTTTTGAACAACAACAACTTGTATTTATATAGCGCCTTTAACGTAGTAGAACGTCCCAAGGCGCTGCACAGGAGTATTATAAGACAAAAAATTAGACACCGAGCCTCATAAGGATAAATTAGGGCAAGTGACCAAAAGCTTGGTCAAAGAGGTAGGTTTTAAGGAGCGTCTTAAAGGAGGAAAGAGAGGTAGGAAGGCAGACTGGTTTAGGCAGGGAATTCCAGAGCTTAGGGCCTAGGCAACAGAAGGCACGGCCACCAAGGGTTGAGCGATTATAATCAGGGATGCTCAAGAGGCCAGAATTAGAGGAACGCAGATATCTCGGGGGGTTGTGGGGCTGGAGGAGATTACAGAGATAGAGAGGGGCGAGGAGGCCATGGAAGAATTTGAAAACAGGATTGAGAATTTTGAAATCGAGGCGCTGCTTAACCGGGAGCCATTGTAGGTCAGCGAGCACAGGGGCGATGGGCGAACGGGACTTGGTGCGAGTTAGGACATGGGCAGCCGAGATTTGGATGACCTCAAGTTTACATGGGGTAGAACGTGGGAGGCCAGCCAGGAGTGCGTTGGAATAGTCAAGTCTAGAGGTAACAAGGGCATGGATGAGGGTATCAGCAGCGGATGAGCTGAGGCAAGGGCGGAGATGGGCGATGTTACAGAGTTGGAAATAGGCGGTCTTTGTTTTGCTGCGGATATGTGGTCGGAAGCTCATTTCAGGGTCAAGCACAGTGGCATAGTGGTTAGCACTGTTGCCTCACAGCACCAGAGACCCGGGTTCAAATCTGGCCTCGGGTGACTGTCTGTGTGGAGTTTGCACATTCTCCCCGTGTTTGCGTGGGTTTTCTCCGGGTGCTCCGGTTTCCTCCCACAGTCCAAAGATGTGTGGGTTAGGTTGATTGGCCATGATAAAAAAATTGGCCCTTAGTGTTAGGGGGGATTAAATACGTGGGGTTACGGGGATAGGGCTTGTGTGGGATGGCTGTCGGTGTAGGGACCGGGTGCTAGGGTTTGAATGATCAGCCATGATCTCGTTGAATGGCAGAGCAGGCTCGAATGGCCTACTCCTGCTCCTATCTTCTATGTTTCTATTACACCAAGGTTGCAAACTACATAAAGCAAAATGAGATAATCAACATTTGCTTATAAAGGAACAGAAGGAGGCCATTTGTCCCGTCGAACCTACTACATCATTTTGTTAGCCAGCAGCTCCACGTATTTAATTTTAATTCCCTGCCCGTTTCTCGCATCCCTTAATACTCTTACTTCCTTAATATCTTTGCTTATTTCTTTTCATCATGCTCTTTATTTTCAGCGTATCCCAGCTCCCCAGAAGATTGATTTTGTACTTTGTGTGTGCATTTGGTGGGGAGGGCTGGGCAGGGTGTACACACTGGGGGCTTTTCCCCAACCGTTCCTATTGCTCCATTTGTACATTGATTGACACTACTTTAAGAAGTCATGTGTGTGTAATGTGAGAACTAGTGACTTAGCTTTTTATTGTTCGAGTCTCACCGATCCATTTCTGGATTTGTCTGCCATGCACTCAGGTTTTTAATGTTTAGGACTTGAGCTGATCACATTTAAACAAAGAGCGAACGCATGGACTTGTTTTTTTTTTGTGCCGACTTACATCAAAGTGCTTCACAGCCACTGAATTTCTTTCCAAGTGCAGTCACTATTATCAGGTGAGTAAATGCAGCAAGGCGTGTGGGAACACCACCACCTCCAAGTTCCCCTCCAAGTCACACACCATCCTGACTTGGAAATATATCGGCCGTTCCTTCATCGTCGCTGGGTCAAAATCCTGGAGCTCCCACCCTAACAGCACTGTGGGAGTACCTTCACCACACGGGACTGCAGCGGTTCAAGGTGGCGGCTCACCACCACCTTCTCGAGGGCAATTAGGGATGGGCAATAAATTCCGCTCCAGAAGAATTTAAAAAAAGCAACCAACTTGCACACAGCAAGGCCCCACAAACAGAAAATTAAATGACTAGTTAATCTGTTTTTGGGGGGTGTTGGCTGAGGGATGAATATTGGCCAGGGTACCAGGAAAACTTCATGCTCTTCTTCAAATAGTTCTATGTGAACAGGGAGATGTTTAACATCCCATCTGAAATAAAGCGTCTCCAAGCATTGCAGCACTCCCTCAGTACTGCACTGAAAAACCAGCCTAGCTTATGTGCTGAGGGTTTGCAATAGGGCTGGAACCCACAACCTTCTGACTCAGGCTATCAAATGAGCCAATCTGACACTCTATCACCTACTGTAATTTTGAATAATTGTTAAAGATTATTAACTCCAGTGCCTTTATTTCATAACAATTGTAAAACACCCAGAGACAAAAAAACAAACCCTGTAATAGTCACTTGTTTTTTTAGGCAAACACAGTAACCCATTTGTGCACAGCAAGGTCCCACAAACAGCAATGAGATAGATGACTAGATAATCAGTTGGTTGAGGGATAAATGTTGGTCAGGACACCAGACCAGGACATCCCTGCTCTTCTTTGAATAGTGTCATGGGATCTTTTATGTCCACAGGCAGAAAGGATCTCGGTTCAATGTCTCACGTGATAGACGGCACCTCCGACAGTGTAGCACTCCCTCAGTCCTACATTGAAATGTCAGCCTAGATCACGTACTCAAATCGCTGGAGTGGGACTTGAACCTACAACTTTCTGACTCAGAGACGAGAGTGCTACCCACTGAGATAAGGCTGACAAAAAGCTAACCCATCTTTTCTCTTTATAGACACTGAAGGATCTGCTATATTTTATGTAAAACACCCATATTTATTCAAATTTTATATTCAGACTTTTAATTACATTTATTTTATTTTCAACACAAACCTTAACCTAATTTGTTTGCTTCATTAGATCTGTATTTGTTCATACATTTTAGTTCCTCTTAAAGATGAGATGACACCCATCTTTAAGCATTTCTTAAAAAAAGGTTCACTGCAATGGTCAATGATACATTTTATTAAACAATCCCCTTAAACTTTCCTACACCTGAATGTAGTCCCGAGTGCAGGCTGGATCACAACTGCCTTGAGCATCTTGCAAATAAACTAATATCCAATAATTTAGCACAATTTAATCACTCTAGAAAAGAGAAGGCTGAGGGGTGACCTGATAGAGAGGTCTTTAAGATTATGAAAGGGTTTGATAAGGTAGACGTAGAGAAGATGTTTCCACTTGTGTGGGAAGACTAAAACTAGGGGCCATAAATATAAGATAGTCACTAATAAATCCAATAGGGAATTCAGGAGAAACTTTTTTAGTCAGAGAATGGTGAGAAAGTGAAACTCGCTACCACAGGGAGTGGTTGAGGCGAATAGTATAGATGCATTTAAGGGGAAGCTGGATAAACACATGAGGGAGAAAGGAATAGAAGGATAGGCTGATAGGGTGAGATGAATAAGGACGGGAGGCCTGTGTGGAGCCCCATAGACCTTGACAGCTCATCCAAAGCACACAACTCTGCCACTAGAGCTCTCCTTCAGTACTGCACTGATCAGCTTAGATTCTGTGCATGAATCCAGAGTGGAACTTGAAACCACAACCATGGCATTAAAAGTTAAATCGCAACGTATCAGGAGCACAACTAAAAGACGATTTGTAACCTCTTTAAAGCACTTCTCTCCAACGTGAAGTAAGGTCACCAAGCAATAGCACCATCCTGTGGTTGGAGATAGTAAAATATTGTTAACTGCTCGTATGTTGCACTGAAGCTGGGCAGTGTGTAAAAAAACAGGTTCTGTCACTCAGACAGAAAGTCTAGCTGTCATTTGGACAAGTCATGTGAGATGGCTTTAAAATTCTCATCATTTTCAAATCCCTCCATTGCCTCGCCCTTCCCTATCTCTGCAACCTCCTCCTACTACCCACAGTCCAAAGATGTGCGGGTTAGGTTGATTGGCTGTGATAAATTGACCCTTAGTGTTAGGGGGATTAAATACATGGGGTTACGGGGATCGGGTGGGATATGTGTCGGTGCAGGCTCGATGGGCCGAAATGGCCTCTATCTGCACTGTGGGGTTTCTGTGATTTCTGTGATTCTGTGATACCCTCCGAGATCTGTGCGCATCACCGATTTTCATCGCTCTCCCATTGGTGGCTATGCCTTCAGCCGCCTAGACGCCAAGCTCAGGCATTCCCTCCCTAAACCTCTCTCTAAAACCTACCTCTTTGACCAAGCTTTTGGTCACCTGTCCTAATAACTCTTTATGTGGCTCGGTGTCAAATTTTGTTTGATTAATCGTCCCTGCGAAACGCCCTGGGACGTTTTACTACATTAAAGGTGTTATATAAATATGTGTTGTTATGACAGGATGGAGGGGTAGAGGGAGAGACAGACAGGCCAACAATCATAGAATTGCACCCAAGCAGGAGCCTTTAGCAAAAGGGCGGTGAAGGAAAGAAAATCTTATTTTTAAGCTGCATCGGTCAACTGTTTTACAATTTAAAAAAAAAGTATATTTTAATAAACTTGCACGGGGGAAGGTGACACAGGATTTCATTGCATACTTCCTCCCAGTTTAAAATATAATACGACAACAGCCCTGTTTAAAAAGTTAAAGTTAAAACGAGGTTCCATTAATTTTGCCCTTTTGTCACTTGGGTGCAATAACTTTAAGCAACATGACTGCTATGGTCAGCATTTGTATGCAACCGAGTGTTGCGGTGTATTGATCCAGTCTATGCTTTGGCTCAAATGCCTGATTAGAATGATTTGATGTATTGATCCATTCCGTCTTTTGTAGCAGCTGCCTGATGACGTGTATTGATCCATTCCACGTTTTGTATCTGACCTTAGCACAGGCTGATCTGGGACTCCAATAAAGTGTCGGCCAGTGGCTCAGCAGGTACCACTCTCGCCTGAGTCAGAAGGGTGTGGGTTCAAGTCCCACTGCAGAGACGTGAGCACAAAAATCAAGGCCGACACTCCAGTGCAGTGGTGAGGGGAGTGCTGCACTATCAGAGGTGCCGTCATTCAGCTGAGATGTTAAACCGAGGCCCCGTCTGCGCTCTTGGGTGGATGTAAAAGATCCCATGGCACTATTTTGAAGAAGAGCAAGGACGTTCTCGCCGCTGTCCTGGCCAATATTTATCCCTCAATCAACATCACTGAAACAGATTATCTGGTCATTATCACATTCCTGTTTGTGGGAGCTTGCTGTGCACAATTTTGGGTGCTGCGTTTATTACAACAGTGACTCCACTTCAACAAGTATTTCATTGGCAGTAAAGCGCTTTGGGATGTCTGGTGGTTGTGAAAGGCGCTATAGAAATGCAAGTCTTTCTTTCATGATAGGCTAGAGGCAGCATCAGATATGGTAGCTTAGTGATCATGTTACTGGACTAGTAATCCAGAGGCCTGGACTAATAATCTGGAATATATGAGTTCAAATCTCACCACGGCAGCTGGGAAATTTAAATTCAGTTAAATAAATAAATCTGGAACAGAAAGGTAGTATCAGTGATGGTGACCATGAAACTACCGGATTGTCATAAAAACCCATCTGGTTCACTAATGTTCTTTAGGGAAGGAAACATGCTGTTCTTACCTGGTCTGGCCTATATGTGACTCCAGACTCACAGCAACGTGGTTAACTCTTACCTGCCCTCCGAAGTGGCCCAGCAAGCCACTTGGTTATATCAAAAACCACTAGGAAAACTATAATCCACTCGGACTGCAGTGGTTCACCACCACCTTCTGGAGAGCAACTAGGGACTGGGCAATAAATGCTGGCCTTGCCCCTGACACCCACATCGTGTGACTGAATTAAAAAAAATATAGACCTGAGAAACTGGTTAGTCTGGTGAATTAACAGCAGAAAATGCTGGAAATACTCAGCAGGCCAGGCAGCATCCGTGGAGAGAAACATCCACAGTATTTTGCTATTACATTAGTCTGGTGAATGTTGTTTAACGATACATCAGAACTATTCCAAGTTGGCCGAATACTTTTACACTACAAATACCATTGACAGAAAAGATGATTCAAAAAGTTAGTGAGAGTTCCCGTCAACTTTCTCTCAGAGAATCCAGTGGTGGTTACCAGGTCACAGTAAAAAAGGTTAACGGGCAGAATTTAGATAGCTCAAATGTTCCAACAGAATGAGGCACATTTTAGTCCCTCGGTCATAGGTAAGCGGGAAGGAGGGGTGAGAGGGTGATGTATGACTACAGCGGAACTGTATCCAGCATGAGTCGTCCTGCAGCAGGGGAGGGTTAGGAGGAATATCGGTCTATCTACTGTTTTAATGAGGAGGTGTCCTGCAGTTGTCACACACTGCAGAGCCTAGAATAATCAACAGCATGACCTGAGTTACAAAGAAAAGCAAAGCTGCACATAAACTTCATCAATTTTCCCCCTCCAACAAGAAATGTTAAATGACCACCACAAAATTGAAAGTTATGGCTAAAAGGGTTATCGCGGTCTCCTCTGCGATAGGGAGACCAAACGCAGATTGGGTGATCGCTTTGCTGAACACCTCCGTTCAGTACGCAAGTATGACCATAAGCTTCCGGTTGCTTGCCATTTTAATTTTCTGTCCCCACTCCCACTCTGTCCTCGGCCTCCCAACACTGTTCCAACAAAGCTCAACAGAAGCTCGAGGAACAGCACCTTTTCTCTACCACAGAAGGCAGTAGAGGCCAATTCATTAAATATATTCAAGAAGGAGTTGGATATATTTCTTAAGGCTAAAGGGATCAAGGGATATGGGGAGAAAGCAGGGACAGGGTACTGAATTTGGATGATCAGCCATGATCGCATTGAATGGCAGAGCAGGCTCGAGGGGCCGAATGGCCTACTCCTGCTCCTATCTTCTATGTTTCTTTCGATTAGGCATTTCACAATCTTCCGCACTCGACATCAAGTTCAACAATTTCGGATCATAACCACTGCTCCTATTTTTTCCCCCCAGCCAGCAGGTGCTGGTAATGATTCTGTTCCTTTAATCTCTCCTGCCTTCCACCCTGTCACAGACCCTCCCTTTTGTTCTTTCCTCTCCTCTCCCTGCCCTTGCTTAAAACCGGTTATGTCTGTGACATTTTCCAGTTCTGATGAAAGGTCACCAGCCTGCAACGTTAACTGTTTCTCTCTCGCCAGATGCTATCTAGCCTAAGTATTTCCAGCATTTTCTGTTTAAATTGCTAAAAGGTGTTTTTCAATTTTCAAAGGGCTGACTTGTCCTTACTGTCACTAGACTTAAATAAATGTCCTGTTTTTCAGATACACTGTGCACTGCACAGGTATAGTTAACACCAGTGGGCCCAGTAACCAGATTCAAGTCAGCCAATAATTACCTCTTCCAATGTTTGAATTCCAGTGTGTACAATTATTTTTTTTTGCACGAGAACATATTAAGACTTCACACATTTTAAGACAGGGGTCAAAATTCTTAATTTAACACACTGATAAAGCTACTCCTCCTTCAATTAAAAACTGATTACATTTAAGCACAAAATTAACAAAGGCTCAAAGTAGAAAATTAGTTGAGTTTTTTTTTTAAATACGTTCATCGACCAGTTAAAGGCTTCCAATAATTGGTCTGCAAACTTTTACATGGCATGTGCGGTGGGTGGAATATCAGGTGCAAAACCCGTGCCTAAAGTGTGGACATTTCTCTCAGTTAACCTGCTGCAGACGTCCAGTTTTTATTGCGTGTGTGATTTAATCAATTGTCAGAACAGCGCAGAATGAATGCAAACTGCTTTGTATTTCAATGATCAGCTCATGGTGACCAGTACGGGTATGGTAGTATAGTGGTTGTGTTACTGGACTAGTAATCCAGAGGCCTGGTCAAATGTTCAAATGCCACTATGACAGCTGGAAATAAATCTGGAATAAAAAGCTACCATCAGTAATGATTGTCGTAAAAACCCAGCTGGTTGACTGATGTCTTTCAGGGAAGAAAATCCGCCGTCCTTACCCGATCTGGCCTATATGTGACTCTAGCAATGTGGTTGACTCTCAACTTCCCTCTGAAATGGCCTAACCAACCACAGTTATATTCAAGAAGATGGCTCACCACCACTTTCGAGGGAAATTAGGGATGGGCAATAAATGCTGGCCTTGCCAGCGACGCCCACATCCCAGGAATGAAATAAAAAAAGAGCCTTAGAATAGCCTGTCCAGCGTCATTGGATAGATGAACCCTCCAAAATGATACTGAGCTATGCAGACCAGTGAAGTATTGGTTTCCTAGCCGATCTCAACAGGGGGCTGCAGTTGGGACATAAAAATTGGTTGCATAGGAACAGGAGGAGGCCATTCAGCCCCTTGAGCCTGTTCCACCATTCAATTGGATCATGGCTGATCTGTACCTCAACTCCATTCACCCACCTCTGTTCCAAATCTCTTAATACCTAACAAAAATCTAGATGCCAGTCTTGAAAATATCAATTGACCCAACAGCCACAGCCTTTTTTTGTTTTGGGGGTGGGGGGGGTGGCGGTGGAGGAGAGAGTTCCAGATTTTCACTATCCTTTGTGGAAAGAGTGCTTCCTGATTCCACACCTAAATAGCCTAAATCCAATTTTAGGATTATTCTCTTGCTCTGGATTCCCCCACCAGCAATGTTCCCTTTAAGCTGCTTGGCTCGACCTCCCTCAGCCGGCTTGGCGGCTTTTCAATAGGGAAAAACTGCGCATGCCTGGTATTTTGAATGGGCCCCTTAAAGGGGTAGCGCATCAAAAAGAAATTACAGGAACATTGCCCACTGGAGGAAATTGCTTCTCTATCTAAACTATCAAATCCCGTAATAATTTTAAATACCTCAATTAAATCACTCCTCAGCCGTCTACTATCAAGGGAATACAAGCCAAGTTATTGCAACATGTCCTCAATGTAGTTGGGCTGAATGGCCTGTTTTTGTGCTCTATATTCTACGTAACTACTGTGGTGAATCTGCACTGTACCCCTTTCCAAGGCCAATACATCCTTCCTGAGGTTCGGTGACCAAAACTTGGGAGTACCGCGTACAGTTCTGGTCACCATATTATAAAAAGGATATAGAGCCACTGGAGAGGGTGCAGAGAAGATTTATAAGGATGATACCAGAAATGCGAGGGTATACATATCAGGAAAGGATGAACAGGCTGGATCCCTTTTCTCTTGGAAAAAAGGCTGAAGGGTGATTTAACAGAGGTCTTTAAAATTATGAAAGGTTTTGATAGAGTGGATACAGAGAGAGTGTTTCCACTTGTGGGGGAAGAGCATAACTTGAGGCCATCAATATAAGATAGTCACCAAGAAATCAAATAGGGAATTCAGAAGAAACTTCTTTACCCAGAGAGTGGTGAGAATGTGGAACTCGCTGCCACAGGGAGTGGTTGAGGCAAATAGTATAGATGCATTTAAGGGAGAAGGGAATAGAGGGTCATGCTGGGAGAGTTAGATGAGGAAAGATGGGAGGAGGCTCGAGTGGAGCATAAACGCCGACATGGACTGGTTGGTCCAAATCACAGAATCACAGAAACCCCACAGTGCAGATAGAGGCCATTTCAGCCCATCGAGCCTGCACCGCCACATATCCCACCCGATCCCCGTAACCCCCCGTATTTAATCCCCCTAACACTAAGGGTCAATTTATCATAGCCAATCAACCTAACCTGCACATCTTTGGACTGTGGGAGGAAACCGGAGCACCCAGAGGAAACCCACGCAAACACGGGGAGAATGTGCAAACTCCACACAGACAGTCACCCGAGGCCGGATTCGAACCCGGGTCCCTGGCACTGTGAAATGGCCTGTTTCTGTGCCATATATCCTGAGTAACTGAACAGAGTACTCCAGATGCGGTCTGACCAAGGCTCGGAACCATTGCAGCATCGCTTACTCACATTTGAATGCCAGTCCCCCTCATTATCCATAGTCTAGGAAAAGGTGGGGGTGGAAAGGGAGAAAAATCAGCCAGGGTTCCTGCTCATGGTTTAGTGATCTTTGTTGGGAAGTGTACACATCAGATGCCAAACAAGGGCAGGATTGTGGTTTGAAGAATGGGAATTAGGGTTGGGTGCTGGAGGGCAACCAGTATTTGTGGATCGGTAAACTGCATTTTGGTTCATTACACCTTTGGGTAAGGTGAGAAGATTGGAGGGAAAGTAAGAGGCTGTCACTTTGGGCTAGGATTCAAAACCACATCCGAAACAAAAGGGAACAGCTTTCCAAACACAAACACAACAAACACAACGAACTGCTGTACAGAACTTTATCAGTTACTGTTTTACATAACGAGATCCTGACTGGTGACAAAATTCTGATATTTTAACAGTTACTGGACTCTTGTGCGGATGAAATAAACACCGTTTTCCCCCCCCCTCAATTTTTTTTTTAAAACAATACAAATGTATAAAGGCTCTGCAATTCAAGTAGTATTAAAAACTTTAAATAAGCAGATTACCCTGGGGGTAGCAGTATGTTTACGGCAAAGTATTAACCTTCATTATTACAAATGGGAAAAGACAACATCTGGTGGGATGAAACTCTGCTTAAATATTCACTTCAAGAAGGGTGGCTGTACATGACTGTTCATCACACTAAATGGGAACAAGGAACTTGAGAAGTTGCATCTTGTGTGGAGGATTCAGTTGCAATCCACTCCCAGGAATAATTGTGTGTGTGTTTTTTTAATACTTGCAATTCATTTGTTGTTCTTTGAATATTGAAACATTGTGCATCAAGAACAGGGGTGTCCTGGTACTCAAAACCCCCCAGGCGACTCAATCTTATTTGTGTTTTATATATTTCTTGTGTGCTGGTTTGTCCTGATTTGCATTTTAAGGGCCTGGCAGTTTTGAGAGGGCTGTTCTTAGCACTGTTGCCTCATTGCTGGGCAAATCCTGGGCCAGAACATCGGGATGTGTTAGTATTTGAAACTTATGATAGATGCAAATAAGTGGGACCATGGACTTGGTATAACAAGACAAATGCTTTGCTTGCGACACCCCTGCCCAGGAACAGGTCAGTTAGCTACTTGCAGAACCACTGGTTGAAGGTGACTGAATAAGCCAAATTTAATTTTTATGACCTGGCATTCCAGGATTTTTTTTAAACCAGTGTTTTGCAGATTGCATTCTGTGATCCAGTAAGTTTAGAACGAATTAATTAGAGTCACTAGTTTGCTGCTGACTGAATAAATCAAATTTATCACAGGGACATCCACCGACGTTTAAGGTTTGCATTCGCTCTATTTTTCCATGAAAACTACACACTAGTGGTCTTGGCCATGTGGCACAGGTTGAATATATATGTGCACAAACAGGACACCAAAACACTTCCATGAATACCTTAGGTGGATTTACAAAAAGAAAAAAAGATTCCATAAGGGAGTTTTACAGAAATTTAAGGGAAATGTTTTGAGTGACAGAATGGGAGAACTTTCACTTCAATTTGTCCCCTCCTTTTATGAGCAGGTGTTGGCCACAGACACTGGCTGCTAATGAAGACCTTTTATTCCTACAGCTAGAACAATGCACATTACATGCTCAATCCTCGGGAAATGTGGGGTTTTGGCAGTGTTTTGGGGTTTTTTGTTGCATGCAGCATCTGAAGTCTACACTGTAAAAGGATTCTTTAAAATACATCAACTACAAATTGGAAGTAGATCTCAATTCTGTTGACCTGATGATGCTAGTGATTTCTCAAACAACTGTCACTGAAAAAAGTTCCACCATTTCACTCCCGGGGCCAACTTAAGATTCGTGTTCACCTCTCGTTCTCAAACAGTCAAGTTTAAAAAGACTACGCACAAATCCTTTTTTCCTACCATCTTCTGCGCCATTAAAAAAGCCTACGTGAATGAAAAACACAAGTGATGTTAATCAATCAGATTGCAAGCTGAATTAGTTTGTATTTATAGATATGGCTTCTGCTGTTCCATTCTCCTGAACAGATGAAATGCTGGAAAAAAAAATGCTTCAGACAACAAAAAAATTCTTATATAAGCTTTGTAAGCCTAAACAGTATAAAGTGAACGAGGGTAATGTCAGTATTGTGAGAAGGCGAGGTATGGAGCCATTGCTGTTCCGTTTCTTTATTTTAAAGGGAACAGTGGAATCTTACAGGACGACAGGTGTTCTGGAGAAGTGATAGAGAAGTTAGGTGTTCCTCGGTGAACATTCTGATTAAAAACTTAGAGAATCACAGAAAGCTCACTACATAAATTCCACAAAAAGGTTGATAAGTGGCTTTTGCAAGCTTGAAAACCCAGTTTTTTTTTTTTATTCCGTATTTACAAGTTGTCTGTTCTTCGCTCAGAGGATCCGCCTGAACATGCAAGTGACAGTACAAATCATTACTTCAAGTTCCTGATGGCAAAGTGAAGAACAAACGACCTCAACTCGTAGTAGTAAGGGTTGGACTGACTCACATCTCCTGCGAAATTAAAAACATCCAAAAATTAATCAACATGTGCAATCTTAACTGAGAAATGTTTGTTTTTTTAAAGCTGTATGATTGGAAACCTTTCTTTTACATAAGAACTTAAGAATTAGTAGCAGGAGAAGGCCATACAGCCCCTCAAGCCTGCTCTGCCATTCAATAAGATCATGACTGATCTTCGACCTTAACTCCACTTTCACGCCTGTTACCCATATCCCTCGATTCCCCTAGAGCCCAAAAATCTATATCTCGGCCTTAAATATACTCCACGCTTCAGCATCCATAGCCCTTTGGGGTAGAGAATTCCAAAGATTCTCAACCCTCTGTGAAGAAATTCCTCATCTCAGTCTTAAATGGCCAACCCCTTATCCTAAGACTTTGCCTCCTAGGTCTAGACTCTCCAGTCAGGAGAAACAGCCTCTCAGCATCCATCAACCCCCTCAGAATCTCATATGTTTCAATGAGATCACCTCTCATTCTTCTAAACCCTGGAGCCCAATCTACCTCCCTAAAGACCTTTGCTGGGGTGCAGTTCCACTGGCAAGTCACCCCCTCTCATGCAATGTAATGCGCTATTCTTCACACCCGAGAGTCTGGAGGGCATTCGACAATGGAGGGAGTCACATCCAAGCCCAATTTGTCCTCACCAGCCGGCCATACATGTGCATAGAAACATAGAAGATAGGAGCAGGAGTAGGCCATTCAGCCCCTCGAGCCTGCTCCGCCATTTAATGAGATCATGGCTGATCATAAATTCAGTACCCTGTCCCTGCTTTCTCCCCATATCCCTTGATCCCTTTAGCCTCAAGAAATATATCTAACTCCTTCTTGAATATATTTAATGAATTGGCCTCAACTTCCTTCTGTGGTAGAGAATTCCACAGGTTCACCACTCTCTGGGTGAAGAAATTCCACCTCATCTCTGTCCTAAATGGCTTACCCCTTATCTTTAGACGGTGACCCCTGGTTCTGGACTCCCCCACCATCGGGAACATCCTTCCTGCATCTAGTCTGTCTAGTCCTGTTAGAATTTTATAAGTTTCAATGAGATCCCCTCTCATTCTTCTAAACTCCAGCGAATACAAGCCCAATTGACCCAATCTCTCCTCATACGTCATTCCTGCCATCCCAGGTATCAGTCTGGTGAATCTTCGCTGCACTCCCTCCATGGCAAGAACATCCTTCCTCAGATAAGGCGACCAAAACTGCACACAATACTCAAGGTGTGGTCTCAACAAGGCCCTGTACAACTGTAGCGAGACATCCTTGCTCCTGTACTCGAAGCCTCTCGCTATGAAGGCCAACATACCATTTGCCTTCTTAACCGCCTGTTGCACCTGCATGCTTACCTTCAGTGACTGGTGCACAAGGACACCCAGGTATCGTCGCACTTCCCCTTCTCCCAATCTATTGCCATTCAGATAATAATCTGCCTTCCTGTTTTTGCCACCAAAGTGGATAACCTCACATTTATCCACATTATACTGCATCTGCCCAATCACCCAACCTGTCCAAATCATCTTGGAGTTTCTCTGCATCCTCCTCACAGCACACATGCCCACCCAGCTTTGTGTTGTCTGCAAACTTGGAGATATTACATCTAGTTCCCTCGTCTAGATCATTAATATATATTGTGAATAGCTGGGGTCCTAGCACCGATCCCTGCGGTACCCCACTAGTCACTGCCTGCCACTCGGAAAAAGACCCGTTTATTCCAACTCTTTGCTTCCTGTCTGCCAACCAGTTCTCTGTCCAAGTCAGTACCTTACCCCCAATCCCATGTGCTTTAACTTTACACACTAATCTCTTATGCGGGACCTTATCGAAAGCCTTCTGAAAGTCCAAATACACATCCACTGGTTCTCCCTTATCTATTCTACCAGTTACATCCTCAAAAAATTCCAGTAGATTAGTCAAGCACGATTTTCCTTTTGTAAATCCATGTTGACATTGTCCGATCCTGTCACCGTTTTCCAAGTGCTCTGCTATTACATCTTTTATAATGGACTAGCATTTTCCCCACTACCGATGTCAGGCTTACCAATCTATAATTCCCCGTTTTCTCTCTACCACCTTTTTTGAATAGTGGGGTTGCATTAGCTACCCTCCAATCCATGGGAACGTTCCAGCTTGGGGGAGGGTCCATTGGATAGCAGTATGGAGCAGGACGCTTGGACAAGTGCAGCACTCCTACCGCTGTCCTGAATGCGACCAGCTAAGTCAGTTGAAGTGGGAACCAAAAGTGGTCAGTAAAATCAGCAAAATGTTGGAAATGCACAGGTGAGCCAGCATCTGAAAGCCTCAAAATTCCTCAATTCTCAGATGCTGAATGACCTGTGGATTTTCGGTTCACTTTCCCCCTTAAATTCTGGTGTTGCTGTCCTTTTCCTCTCTCATCGCTCTTTTCCAGGGGGTTCGACGATTAGATCTGCTGGTCTCGCACTATTCAGTGATGATACTTCCACCTTCAAACAAGACACGGGGGTAGGCAGGAATGTGGAGTAATCAGATCAGACCAGCTCGAGCGGCCTACTCCTGCTCCTAATTCGTATGTTCATATGACACTGAATAGAAGCAGCTACTGGACCAGTGGATTCCCTAGCACCGGAGAAGGCACCTCCCACCTCCTCAGTTAAATAAAGGTTTTGCACAAGTTTATCTGTCAACAACTTACATTTATGTAACACACTTAAAAAAGGTAAAAAAAAAGTCCTAAGCTGCTTTGTAGAGGACCAGACAGCCTTGTGGAAGAGTGAAGAGGTGACTGAATACTCGGTCATAGAGATGGGCTGTTAGAGGAGGCTTCGAGAGAGAAGGGGGCAAGGGTTTAAAGAGGTGTCCAGACAGCAGAATTAAAAAGTTTCTGCCTTGGTTTGGCTTTTGTCCCACGTTAAGGAGATTCTCCTGGATAAGGCCGTACACCTGCAATGACCTAGTACATTTACCTCCCTGCTGTCTACAAACTTACTTTATATTCACACCGATTTTTTTTGCTAACTTCAAAATGAGGAAAATACACCCTTTTATCCTCTAGTACTCATTTTATTTAAGTGAGAAGATCATTGAAAAATTCACATGAGGCTGCCTGACCGAAAATGCTACTTTCCCATATCTCTGAAGATAGCTTCTGTACGTGTCTACATCTCCCAAATCGCTGTCAAACAGCACTCACCTCGTCTGCTGTTAGGACTGTTCCTCGTTGCTGGCACTGGGGGTCCGGCTCCGGATTTGGCTCCGTAACTGTTCAATTAACTCTGGGTTCTGCTGCTGCATCTGCTGTGCAAACTGTTGCCCGCTGGGTTTAAAAAAAAAAAGTAAAGAAAACAAGTCACAACAGAAATGAGACATGATTTGTGTGGACTTTGTGTCATTCCCCAGCTCGAGACAACCTGCTCCCCCCAACACACTTCCCATCGGGTGCCTGAAAACCACACTGGGAACAGTTGGGGGGGGCCCCCCCCCCCCCCCCCAAGTAATTTGGTGCAGGGCAACGTCCCATCAATTTCTACATGACTAGTTCGCAGAGTATTTCAATTTTAAATACAAGTCCCAGACGCAGTAAAAATGCCAGTTTCTAAACTATAAAGCATTTGTCGTAAAAAGTCGGTTAACCCAGTAAGGGTGCATGGCAGCCCAAGATAGCTGGAGATAGTAAATGACCCAAACAAAAGCACGAGAGTAGATGCCCATCACAGGTATTCATTCTACAATTCAACACATTTTTCAAATGGATGACACAGGGGAGCCTACAAGCAAAGAAAGAACTTCCATTTATATAGGATCTTTCACATCCTCAGAAGGGCCAAAGCACTTCACACTCAATGACATACTTTTAGTGTTGTCACGGTTATAAAGTAGGGGAATGTGGCAGCCAATTTATGCACAGCAAGATCCCACAAAAGGCACGGAGATAAATTAAATTTTAGTGACTTTGGTTAAAGGAGAAGTGTTGGCCAGGACTCCTCTGATCTTCAAATAGTGTCAAGGCATCATTCGTGTCCAGCTGAGGGGACAGACGGTATTAGCACCCAAGAATTAGGAGCAGGAGTAGGCCATATGACCCTTCGAGCCTGCTCCGCCATTCAATAAGATCATGGTTAATTTTCAACCTCAACTCCACTTTACCTGCCTGATCCTCATATCCCTAGATTCCTCTAGAGTCCAAAAATCTATTTATCTCAGCCTTGAATATACTCAATGCTTCAGCATCCACAGCCCTTTGGGGTAGAGAATTCCAAAGATCCACAACCCTCCGAGTGAAGAAATTCCTCATCTTCTAGACTCTCCAGCCAGGGGGAAACAACCTCTCAGCATCTACCCTGTCAATTCCCCTCAGAATCTTGTATGTTTCAATGAGGTCACCTCTCATTCTTCTAAACTCCAGAGAGTATAGGCCCAATCTACTCAATTGGCATCTCACCCCAAAGACAGAACTTCTGACAGTGCAGCACTCCCTCTGTAGTGTACTAAAGTGTCAGCCTCAATTATGTACTCAAGTCTCTGGAATGAGGCTTGAATCCATGACCTTGACTCGAGTGTCCTCCCACTGAGCCAAGATTGACACGTTTGTTGCTGCTGAAGATAAGTCATCCAAACTACACAACAGAATGGATGAGTAAAATGTTCTCTTTATCAGCTTCAAGTCCCAGAAGTGACAAAAGAATTCTGGGCGCCACACTTTAGGAAGGATGTCCAAGCCTTGGAGAGGGTGCAGAAGAGATGAACTAGAATGGTACCAGGGGTGAAGGACTTCAGTCATGTGGCAAGACTTGAGAAGCTGGGGTTGTTCTCCTTAGAGCAGAGAAGGTTAAGGGGAGATTTGAGAGAGGTGTTCAAAATCATGAACGGTGTTGAGTGCACACACAAGGCGAAACTGTTTCCAGTGGCAGATTTAAGGTGATTGTCAAAAGAACCAAGGGCGACATGAGTTTTTTTTTTTTACACAAAGAGTTATGATGATCTGGAATGCACTGCCCGAAAGGGTGGTGGAAGCAGATTCAATAGTAATATTCAAGAGAATTGGAGAAATACTTGAGGGGAAAAAAAAAACTACAGGGCTATGGGGAAAGAGCAGGAGAGTGGGATTAATTGGCTAGTTCTACCAATGAGCTGGCACGGGCCCAATGGCCTCTTTCTGTGCTGTATCATTCCAGATATATGCAGAGGTGGACATAGAAACATAGAAGATAGGAGCAGGAGTAGGCCATTCGGCCCCTCGAGCCTGTTCCGCCATTCAATGAGATCATGGCTGATCATCCAAATTCAGTACCCTATCCCTGCTTTCTCCCCATATCCCTTTAGCCGTAAGAAATATATCCAACTCCTTCTTGAATATATTTAATGAATTGGCCTCTACTGCCTTCTGTGGTAGAGAATTCCACAGGTTCACCACTCTCTGGGTGAAGAAATTCCTCCTCATTTCTGTCCTAAATGGCTTACCCCTTATCCTTAGACTGTGACCCCTGGTTCTGGACTCCTCGACCATCGGGAACATCCTTCCTGCATCTAGTCTGTCTAGTCCTGTTAGAATTTTATAAGTTTCAATGAGATCCTCTCTCATTCTTCTAAACTCCAGCGAGTACGAGCCCAATCGACCCAATCTCTCCTCATACAGACAGGAAGAGCAAGAATAAAAAGTACTCACGCTTGGATGAGGCCTGCAATATCATTGGCTCCTGTCCCAGGCCCTGCTGCGGCACCTGCTACCGGACCGTATGACCCAGACATCATTCCAGACATTCTGCCCAACAGAATTGGAAACAAGTCGTTAACTGAATGGAAAAACTTCGGAATTGACAGTAACTAAAAAGAGAAACCATTGAAAGAAAGAGACTTACAATTGCTGTACTTGTGAATTCTGCATTAGATTAGATGCCTAAAAGAGGAAATCATTGAGAAATCACTGATATGTAAAAATAAACTAATTCTAGTTGACCCATTTAAGTAACTGTTTCTTGCATACCTTGAAGTTTCTTTTAAAGATTCAAGTATAAAGTAATGGAAAATATTTCATATTACAAGATGCAAATGACATTCAGCAATAAAGAGTTTGTTACTTGGTATGATACCCTCCTAGTTAGAATGCTGATCTTCTAACCAAATTTGGAGAAGATTTTTAATTTTTTTTTTTTATTCATTCATGGAATGTGGGCGTCGCGGGCAAGGCCAGCATTTATCGCTAATCCCTAGTTGCCCTTGAGAAGGTGGTGGTGAGCCGCCTTCTTGAACCGCTGCAGTCCGTGTGGTGTAGGTACTCCCACAGTGCTGTTCGGGAGGGAGTTCCAGGATTTTGACCCAGCGACGATATACATCCAAGTCAGGATGGTGTGTGACTTGGAGGGGAACTTGGAGGTGGCGGTGTTCCCATGCGCCTGCTGCCGAAGAAGCCTTGGCGACTTGCTGCAGTGCATCTTGTAGGTGGTACTCACTGCAGCCACGATGCGCCGGTGGTGGAGGGAGTGAATGTTTTAGGTGGTGGATGGGGTGCCAACCAAGCGGGCTGCTTTGTCCTGGATGGTATCGAGCTTCTTGAGTGTTGTTGGAGCTGCACTCATCCAGGCAAGTGGAGAGTATTTCATCACACTCCTGACTTGTGCCTTGTAGATGGTGGAAAGGCTTTGGGGAGTCAGGAGGTGAGACACTCGCCACAGAATACCCAGCCTCTGATCTGCTCTTGTTGCCACAGTATTTATATGGCTGGTCCAGTTAAGCTTCTGGTCAATGGTGACCCCCCAGGATATTGATGGTGGGGGACTCGGCAATGGTAATGTCGCTGAATGTCAAGGGGCGGTGGTTAGACGCTCGTTTGTCGGAGATAGTCATTGCCTGGCACTTGTGTGGCACAAATGTTACCTGCTACTTATCAGCCCAAGCCTGAATGTCGTCCAGGTCTTGCTGCATGCGGGCATGGACTGCTTCATTATCTGAGGAGCTGCAAATGGCACTGAACACTGTGCAGTCATCAGCGAACATCCCCACTTCTGACCTTATGATGGAGGGAAGATCATTGATGAAGCAGCTGAAGATGGTAGAGTGTAGAATCTACCTCGTTATTACATTGCTGAGATGATCTATTGTTACTGGGCTTATTCAGCATATTGGCTACCAATATGCTATTGGAATAATTGTGCTCAAGTCAACATGCTTAATGTTGGCAATATCTTTCTTAATTCATCACCATAATCTGCTCCCATCACCCACCAACCTGTGCACATCAGTACTTCACCCAGTGTTGTACAGCTCATAATACTCTCTCCAGACACAACCCAAGATTAGAAGGGGAAAATCTGGAACCAGACTGTGACAGCATCAGACAGTACAAGTGGACACAGTAGAGAAATTTCACACTTGCACCATCAAACCTGACTCCAATCCTAGTGGCAACGTCATCCATCATCAGCAGCTCCCACCCAAGGCCACTTGGAGGAACCTTTCATGAACGGAATGATCCATTTGCGAGATGTCAGGTATGAGAAAGCAATCGTACAGATGGCGCATCTCAGCCAAATGGAACACAGCTAAGTTGCTGGTCACAGAGCAGTAGCGGGAACAGGTCAGGGATATGTTCATGGCACGGGATTTCTTCACCCAATCAAGGGGAAGGTTATTTGGTGGTAAGTGACCTTGTGGGGGGACAACCGATTAGAAAAATATAAAAATCATAAAAGGAGCAAGTAAGAGACCAAGCGGCAGAATTACCATATTCATGAAGCCTGGGTTATTCAGTAAACCTGCCAGATCGAACCCACCGCTGCCTCCTGTCTGGGGGGAAAAGAACAAATACTCTGTGAGCTAAAATGAGAGGCGTTTTTTTTGTGGGGAACAGGGGAGAAGGGCCGACATCAAGACGAGGGCACATGTACTCTAGAGAACTGCACTTCCACTCAATTGCACGGTGAAACATTCTCCCATTTCAGTAGCCGGTCAGCCACCAAGCTTGAAATGCAAAAGTGAACTATTCTCTGCTCACAAATTCGATAGAAAAACAGCATCAAACTCCCATTCAAGGAGTTACGAGATATTTGAATTGCATCTACACCCCCGCAAATGTTTTCAAATTCTACCCCCGTCTTCCTGTAGCTCCGAGTTAAAAGAATACCAAGTACAAAGGTTCCCCTGTATCAAAAAAGTATATAAAGTAGCAGGCACACAAAAGGTACTGTTTACACCCATCACTAGGATGACAGGAAAAGGCGAATTCCTCTTCCACTACTCTTGTGCAGGAGTTATCCCACTATTGCACAACAGCTTGCATTTATATAGCACCTTTAGCATAGCAAACGTCCAAAGCACTTTATATTGGGCCGGGGGGGGGGGGGGGGGGGTACCCAATGGAGCAGGAGAACAAAATAGATAAAAAGGGATAAAAGGATCATGAGAGGTGACCAAAGTCTTCGGTGACAAGATGGGTATTGAGGTGGAAGAGAAGTAGAGGTCTTTATGCAGAAAGTTCCAGGGAATATCGAGCATAAAAGCTCTGCCATCAATTGCAGAGCAAAAAGACTTCAGCGGGTTAGAAACATACTACCTCCAATACGAGCACCCTAGTCAAAGTTGCCCAAACCTCCAATTCAACACACAAAACTTTGAAATAATATTGCGATAAGTTTGTTATTTAATCCTTTGCATGCTGCATGTAGATTTCTGCTGTATACGGAAAAGAATGATAGAATATAGAACACAGGAACGGGCCATTTGGCCCAATTAATCTACGCCAGTGTTTATACTCCACAAGAGCCTCCTCCCACTCGAATTACCTCTTCTCACTCGGCCCACATAACAGACAGTCCTTTGTCCCTCATGTATGCATCAAGCCTCCCCTGAAAAGCATCAATGCTTTCTGCTGCAACTACTCCATGTGGCAGCAAGTTCCATTCTCGCCACACTCGGTGTAAAGAAATGTCTCCGAAAGTCTTTATTTGATCTGTTAGTGACTATCTTATACTTATGGACTCATTGGAAACCGTTTCACCAAATCCACCCGATCAAATTCCTTCATCAGGTCTTCTCTTTTGCAGAAGAGCCTCAGCCTGCTCAATCCTTCCTACTAGTTGCATCCCTTCAAATTCTGGAAACATCCATGGACATCTTTTCTGCACGTTCTCCAGTGCTTCAATATCTTCTTTCTGCTTTGGAGACCAGTACTCCAAGTGTGGTCTAACCAAGGTTCTATACACAGGAAACTCTCGATTTACCAGCACCGAAATAACCGGAAATCTCTGTTAACCGGCAAAATTCAGGAGTAGGTTCAGGTAAGTTTTACTTCATATTAGTGGCCGTTCCTGGATCTGTGGCTGTGTAACCGGGGTTCCTACACCTGTTGCTAAGCAACAGGGACGCCTGGATCTTGTGGCCGGGGTTCCTGCACCTGTTGCTAAGCAACAGGGAAGCCTGGATCTATTGCTGCGTACGGGGCTCTCGTACCTTTTACTATACCTCTCTGTAATCCGGACTTTTTGATAAACCGGCACCACGCTGGTGCCGGATAAAAAAGTTTCCTGTAAATGTATTACCTCCCTGCTGTTGTAGTCTATTCTTCTAGAAATGAACCCAAGTACTGTAAATGGTTTGCACTCTTTATGGCCTTATCAACTTGCATTGCTGCTTTTAGCGATTTATGCACCTGCATTCCCAGATCTCTTTCCTCTACCCCATTTAGTTTCTTGCCTTTCAAGGTCTCCTTATTCCTCCTACAAAAATGAACCTGCCGTAGCAGGATTATGGAGGTTCAGATGTGCTGGAATACAGTTCAAAAAAGTGCTGGATTTCTCCCCTCAACCAAGGGACACTGAACAATTGTGCCCCCCAACAATGCCCTTGCTAAAAATTGGCTACCTCAGCGCAGACTAGGGATCAAACCTGGGAACTTGCTGGTTACTCAATACCACACTGGACAAAGGATTTATCTGCTGAGTCAGTCTGAAATACCATGCTTTTAATCTCATCCAGCTCTACCTTGCTTCCGTTCTTTTGCACACAGCAAGCCAAGCACATACAACGGAGGTGGTTATCCTTTTAAATTGCGTGCGTGATCATGCAGCATTTGCGAAGCATTTTTCTGAAGGATTCTAATAGGTATTTCTAAAGCAGAGAAATGTAAAACAGCATTGCATACCGAAAAGGGGTGGAAAGTCTGCTCTGCATTGCCAACCGGGTGGACTCTGTCCTGGAGTCAAGTGGCTCCAGACTGGCTCGCAGGCCAGTCTGAAATCACAACCCCCGCATTTCAATCTACAGATTTGCTTCATCGACGGCTTGAGTGGCCAGCAGCAAGGACGCAATCAGCCAGGAACCCCATTCACGGAAAGATTAGAATTTTTAAAAGAATACAATGTCGAGGATAATTTTTCTCAACATAAATATTTTTAGAATATAGAACAGAGGAATACTTGGACTTGAAAGTATTCCCTCTCTCTACTTCCCTCTCATTTATTACACAAGAATTGCTGAAATAATTTTTTTTAAAGAAGCTTCTTGTGCAGACATGTTACTGCAAATAAAGACCCTTGAAAATTGATTGCAGCCAAATCGTGCTCATATGTGAACTTAACAAAATCTTGTGTGTTCACAGGATTATGCGATATGTGCAGACCATTATTTCATTTCAGCACTTACTGGACTTGGTGCATCCTTGATCTTCTGTTCTGCTACACCGAGGTTTGCTTTGTACGATTCGTTGTCAGGATCCAGCTCCAGAGCCTTCTTATAGTAATCAACTGCCTCGCTGTATTTATTTAGACTAGCCAGGGCCAACCTGAAATGAATCAAACCAATTAACTGTCTTTATCCAGGCAGAAACACATTTTGTATCCTTAGAATACACACCATCGCTGCACAACTTTATAGAAAATGTAAAATGTCAGAATTACAGTTTGTGCATTCCAGAATTTTACAAAAACTAAAACGAGAACTTGGCGCTTTATCACACCCAAAGCACTTCACAGCCAATGAATTACATAAGAAATAGGAGCAGGAGTCGGGCATTTGGCCCCTCGAGCCTGCTCCGCCATTCAATAAGATCATGGCTGATCTTCTACCTCAACCCCACCTTCCTGCACTATCCCCATATCCCTTGATTCCCTTAATATCCAAAAATCTATTGATCTCTGTCTTGAATATACTCAACGACTGAGCCTCCACAGCCCTCTGGGGTAGAGAATTCCAAAGATTCACAACCCTCAGTGAAGAAATTTCTCCTCATCTCAGTCCTAAATGGCCGACCCCTTATTCTGAGACTGTGACCCCTAGTCCTAGGCTCCCCAGGCAGGGGAAACATCCTCCCTGCATCTACCCAGTCAAGGCCTGTAAGAATTTTGTATGTTGCAATGAGATCACCTCATTCTTCTAAACTCTAGAGAATATAGGCCTAGTCCACTCAATCTCTCCTCATAGGACAATCCCCCCCATCCCAAAAATCAGTCTGGTGAACCTTCGTTGCACTCCCTCTATGGCAAGTATATCCTTCCTTAAGTAAAGAAACCAAAACTGTACACAATACTCCAGGTGTGGTCTCACCAGGGCCCTATATAATTGCAGTAAGACATCTTTACGCTTATACTCAAATCCTCTTGTAATAAAGGCCAACTTACCATTTGCTTTACCTGCATGTTAACTTTCAGTGATTCGTGTACAACCCAGGTCCCTCTGAACACCAACATTTCCCAATCTCTCACCATTTAAAAAATACTCTGCTTTTCTATTTTTCCTACCAAAGTGGATAACTTCACATTTCTCCACATTATATTCCATTTGCCATGTTCTTGCCCACTCACTTAGCTTGTCTAAATCCCCTTGAAGCCTCTTTGCATCCTCCTCACAACTTACATTCCCACCCAGCTTTGTATCATCAAACTTAGATATATTACATTTGGTCCCTTCATCCAAATCATTGATGTAGATTGTGAATAGCTGATGCCCAAGCACTGATCCTTGCGGTACCCCACTTGTTACAGCCTGCAAACCAGAAAATGACCCGTTTATTCCTACTCTGTTTTCTGTCCATTAACCAGTCCTCAATCCATGCTAGTATATTACCCCCAATCCCATGAGCCCTAATTTTGTTTAATAACCTCGTGTGGCACCTTATCGAATGCCTTCTGAAAATCCAAATACACCACATCCACTGGTTTCCTCTTATCTATTCTGCTAGTTACAACCTCAAAAAACTCTTAACAGATTCATCAAACAGGATTTCTCTTTCATATATCCGTGTTGACTCTGCCCAATCCTATTATTATTCTCTAAATGCCCTGTTACCACGTCCTTAATAATAGATTCTAGCATTTTCCCTACTACTGAGGTCAGGCTAACTGGTCTGTAGTTCCCCGTTTTCTCAAATAGTAGGGTTACATTTACTACCTTCCAATCCGTGGGAACACTTCTAGAATCTATGGAATTTTGCAAGATTACAACCAATACATCCACTATCTCTAGTCACTTTTCAAAACCCTAGGATGTAGGCCATCAGGTCCAGGGGATTTATCGGCTTTCAGTCCCATTAATTTCTCCAGCACTATTTTTTTTTATTTTTTTTTTACTAATACTAAATTCTTTCAGTTCCTCATTCTCGCTAGACCCTTGGTTCTCCACTATTTCCAGGAACTTTTTTGAATCTTCTGCCGTGAAGACAGACACAAAGTATTTGTTTAATTTCTGTGCATTTTCTTTATTCCCCATTATAATTTCTTCTGTCTCAGCCTGTAAGGGACCCACGTTTACTTTCGCTAATCCTTTCCTTTTTACATACCTATAGAAGCTTTTATAGTCTGTTAATGTCTCTCGCTAGTTTACTCTCATTCTATTTTCCCTTTCTTTATCAATTTCTTGGTCCTCCTTTGCTGAGTTCTAAAAATCCTCTCAATCCTCAGGCTTACTACTCTTTTTGGCAACATTATAAGCTTCTTCCTTTGATCTAATACTATCTTTAACTTCTCTTGCTAGCCACAGTTGGACCACTTTTCCTGTGGGTTTTTTTGTGCCTTAAAGGAATGTATATTTGTTATAAATTATGTATTAATTCTTTAAATGCTAGCCATTGCTTCTCCACCATCATACCTTTTAATGTAGTTTCCCAATCTACCTTAGCCATCACTTTCAAACTCAATATCATATTATGGTTACTCATCCCTAAAGGCCCCTTTACTACAAGGTTATTAATTAACCCTTTCTCGTTGCACAATACTAGATCTAAAATAGCCTATTCCCTAGTTGGTTCCTCAACATACTGATCTAGAAAACTATCTTGCATACATTCCATGAATTCGTCCTCCACACTATTACTGCAAATTTGGTTTGCCCAGTCTATATGTAGATTAAAGTCCCCCATGATTACTGTATTACCCTTGATACATGTGCCTCTAATTTCCTGATTTATACTCTGCCCTACATTACAACTACTGTTTATCAGGGCTGTAAACAACTTCCACCAATGTTTTCTGCCCCTTGCCGTTTCTTAGCTCACCCAAACTGATTCTACTTCTTGACTTTTGGAGCCAAGATCCTTTCTCTCTACTGTCTTTATCCCATCCTTTATCAGGGCTACCTCTCCTCCTTTTCCATTTTGCCTATCTCTTCTAAAAGTTAAGTATCCTGGAATATTTAGATCCAACCTTGGCTACATTGCAACCACGTCTCCGTAATGGCTATTAGATCAAACCTATTCATTTCTATCTGCGCGATTAATTCATCTATTTTGTTGCGAATGCTTTGCGCAGATATAGTGCCTTTAGCTTTGACTTATTTCTATTTTTCCCTGATGTCACCTTAGTCACTGCTGCCTTATTACCTTTGTTACTCTCTCTGTCCCTTCCTGTCCCACTCTGCTTATTTTTTACCCAAAACTCTACTGCTCTAGAGCCTTGACATTTCTCTCGCTGCTTTTAAATTTACTCTTTCCTGAATCCTCCCACCCCCCACTAGTTTAAAGCCCTGTCTACTGCCCAAGTTATGCGGTTCGCCAAGACACTCACCCCAGCCCAGTTTAAGTGGCGCCCGTCCCAACAGAACAGCTCCCTCTTTCCCCAGTACTGGTGCCAGTGCCCCATGAACTGAAACCCCTTCCTCCCACAATACTCAGCCACGCATTTAAACCTCTAATCTGTTTGTCCCCATGTCAATTTGCACGTGGCTCAGGTAACAATCCAGAGATTATTACCTTTGAGGTTCTGCTTTGTAATTTGGATCCTAGCTCCTTAAACTCACTCCGCAGAACCTCATTCCTAGTTCTACCTATATCGTTGGTTCCTACATGGACCACGACAACTGGATCCACCCCCTCCCACTCCAAGTTCTCCTTCAGCTGCGAGATGTCGCCTTTAACTGGGCAGGCAACACAACCTTCGGAACTCTCGGTCGCAGCTGCAGAGAACAGTATCTATCCCCCCTGACTATACCGTCCCCTACCACAACTACATTCCCTTTCACTCCCCCAACTGGAATGGCCTCCTGCACCACGGCGCCATGGTCAGCTTGCTCATCCATCCTGCAGGATTTTCCCTCATCCACACAGGCAGCAAGAACCTCATACCACACAGGCAGCAAGAACCTCATACCACACAGGCAGCAAGAACCTCATACCACACAGGCAGCAAGAACCTCATACCTGTTGGACAAGGGCAAAGGCTCCTCCAGCACCGTACCTGGGGTCCCCGTACCTGCCTGAGTGGCAATCACACCCTCCTGTCCCTGACCACTAACCAGACCTGTACCACTACCTAACCTAATTATATCTGAAGTGCAATCATAGCAAGGGCTGATAAATAGCAAATGTGATGAACGACCAGTTAACCTGTTCCTCGGTGGCGTTAGTCAACAGAATAACATTAGCCAGGACTCTGGAAGAACATCTTGCACGTCTATGAATTGTACCATGGGATCTTTTATTTCCACCTGAATTAGCAGAAAGGCCTTGGTTTAAGGTACAAATGATGGCAGATCTCAGGTGATACAGTGCTCTTTCAGTACTGCAATGAAGTGCCAGCCTAGATAATGGGTTTAAGACCCACTCCAGGACTTGAGCACAAGTCCTTATGTTTCAGACGTGAGTGTGATACTAAATAAGTTGACACTTGTACCTCAGATAAATTCTTTAGCAGCCTGACAGACATCAATAGCGAAGAGTACATTTAAGTAAGCTATAACTTTCAAATGTACTTCTGGTGTTCACAGACTCCCAACTGAGATCAATTGATCGCGACGACCTCTGTGGCTCTGGTGATAGCAAGTGCTGAAGTAGAAACTATTATTCTTAGCTTGGAATCCTTCCTCTTCCTGGTGCCGTGTCCAAACAGTTAACTCTGTCTGTGGGAAGCTCGAGAGTGAGTGCCGGCAGAGGATGAGATTTAAACCAGGGTCTCCCTGCCCATTACAAAATGCATTATGTTACACCATCAGTCTGTAAATATGTTGCTTCTTTATTTGATTGCAGGGCTCACAAATGGAAATGCTGAACTTAGAATCCCTGCTTTGTTACTTTCCCCATGACCTTGAAGGATTTATGGGGAGGAGGTTACAGTAATAGGGAGGGGCCAAGTTACAGAGCGATTTAAACACAAGAATAAGAATTTTCAATTTGAGGTGTTGTGGGACCTGGAGACAAGGTAGGTCAGTGAGGACAGAGGTGATGGGCGAGGATACAGGCAGCAGAGTTTTGGATGGGCTGAAGTATACTCAGGGTGGAAGATGGGAAGCAGGCCAGAAGAGCACTTGAGCAATCGAGTCTGGAGTTGTCAAAGACTTAAATGAAGGTTTAAGCGGCGAATGGGCTAAAATAAAGGTGGAGGCAGGTGATGCTACGGAGGTGGAAGTCGACAGTCTATGTGATGGAGAGGTACTGGGGTCGGAATCGCGGGTCAAAGTCGAGTAGAACGCTGGGGGGTTACAAACAATCTGCTTCAGCCCAAGAAAGTAACCAGGGAGGAGGATAGGGTTGGTGGCAATGGCTTTAGTCTTCCCAATATTTAACTGGAAAAAATTATGGCTCATCCATGGCTGGAGGTCAGACAGAGTGCAAGGGTCGAGGGGTGGTAGAGTTGGGTGTTAGCCTGCATGTGGAGAGAAGTCTCCCACCAGCAGTAAATAGGAGTCCAATCAGTGGCAGCAATAACTTGAGTTTATGATAGGCTGCAGCAGTAAAATAACAAGGTCACTGAGAAACCCAATGTCTTCATCTCAGATTGCTAAAGTTGCAGAAGGGTGGCTGGATGATTTTCAAGGGTTGGTGGTAATATTGGCATGCCAACCATCAGGCAACTGAACTGTAGGATTGATCGACCTTGACGTCAGTCAATCAATGCTACTTAGCAGATAATGAGTTTAATTTTGAAGGTTTTTTGCATAACGCGCGAACAATTTTTGTCCGGCCGAAACGTAAATACGCTTAGGACGGTTCTGGAATCGTCAGCTTTCTTTCGACGTACCGCACGTGTAGGTACGCTCTATAACTTGAGTTAATTCAAGACAGACAGACAGAAGTATCCTTTTATATATATATATATATATAATATAATATAGATAGATAGATAGATAGATAGATAGATAGAAGATATATATAAATAAAAGGATATGTCTGTCTGTCTCTCTGTCCGGCTATACAATCAAAAGTTAGAGCGTACCTACACATATGTTATATCAAAAGAAAGCTTATTAGGGGACTCTTGTAGGCATATTTACTTTTTTGTCACACAAAAATTGTTTGCAGTGTACAAAAAACGTTCAAAAATCAACTCATTAGCGCTTGACCAATCCTACCTATCATTAGCGTTCAGTGACGTGCTGCTTGACCAATCCTACAGTTCACTCACCTGATGCTTGACCAATCGGTGCTTCACAGGCAGGACCTAATGCTCCAGTCTCCCTAAACTTCGCCGCCATTTTTTTCATCCCCACAGGGACACCACCAGCCAAACAAACCCCCACATTCGGACTCCGGCAGCGGCAAGTGAGTTTCCACGCAGCGGGCGGGTCATCGGCAGTGGCCGACCGTCAACCGCGCCACCCGCGGGGGAGCTCCATCCCCATAGCAACCCCCACATTGCGGCTCCCGATCCTGCCCTGCTGCACCGGCAGGTAAGTTGGGCTCACTCGGGCCGTGCCTCGCAACCGCTCGGCCCGACACACACAGCGGTCAGGGGAGTGGCAGCGGCCGCCCGTCAGCTGCGCGATCCGCGAGGGAGCTCAGCTCGGGTCCGTCTCCACCCAACAGCGCCTCAAGCACTAGGCCCCGCACGGCCGCTATCAGAACGGCACCGGGCCTCAGGCGCTAGGCAGGGAGGGGGGGGGAAGGGGGTGAGGAGGGGGGGGGGGGGAAGGGGGTGAGGAGGGGGGGGGAAGGGGGTGAGGAGGGGGGGGGGGAAGGGGGTGAGGGGGGGGGAAGGGCGGGAGGGAGGGAGGCAGGTAGAGGACAGCACAGGGAGAGGCGGAGAGGGACAGAGAGGGGGGACACACAGGGGCACGGAGACTGCGCGGCCCAAAATTGCCTTGGCAACGCCGGGCTCCCCTGCTAGTGAGAAATAAAAGGAATAGAAAACGCAAACTCATGTCAGGATAACCAACAACTAATCCCTTAAAGAAAACATCTGGGTTCTCTGGTGGCATTGCTATTTGACTACTGCTGCTGCCAGCTGGTGGTCTAGCTACTGTCCTGTGGGAAACTCCTGCTCACAACCCAGAGACCCCAACAACTGATTACTGAGGGAAGTCCTTCACTCAGTTTTGTGGCTTAAAGCACAAGATTTAGGATCACTGTACAATATAATTTTTCACAAATGTCAGCACTGATTAAAAATGCTGCGCATCAGTTCTATATCTACAGGTGCAAGTCATTGTAAACAGCACCTCCAAAGGCTCGACTAGCTAAGGCTGCGAGTGACAAATATACAGACCTGGTTTGATCCCTGGCCTGTGCCCAGTCAGTTGTTACTAATTATTTTGGCGGTCGGGCGACAACAACTTCCCCCAGCGTCCTGGGTTAGTGAGGGGAAGGTCATCGAGGATTCCTGCTACTGTTTCCTTGCCAGTAACCTCCTGCGAGCCTGTGGACATCCAGTAAGGGTGAGCTCAAGCTAGCCCGTGATGCTCTCCCATGCTTGAATAGCCTGCCAACACAATATCTAGACTGATAAATGAAGAATGCCCGCTTGAGTAGAAGTGTCCAGAATCACTCTCCATGGAACCACTGAGCCAACACTTTCAAGAGTGGGAGGAGAGAAATATGTCCAAAAAAAAAAAAAAAAGTACTATTCACCCCATTCTGCCGTAAGCTTTGCTGTAGCTCGGATCAAAAGCTATCGCCTTTTCACAGTCTTCCACTGCTCCAGTATAGTTTCCTAATTTACTGAACGCTGCTGCCCTGCAAAAGAACACAAAATGGTGACCGGTAAAACCAGATCATTTTCCAGCTAATAAAGCTTGGAACATTTTAGTGATGGATTCTGCTGTAACAAAGCAAGTTAGAGACAATACATCTGAACCACCTTATACCCGTGTAGTCAGAGCATCTATAGTTTCTCTGTCATAACCTAATACTTACTCAACATTAACAGTCGCACAGGCAAAAGGTCGTCGACCTGAAACGTTAACTCCGTTTCTCTCTCCACAGATGCTGCCTGACCTGCTGAGTATTTTCTGTTTTTATTTAACAGTCCCACACGCTGCAGCCTTCACACATCTCAACCCAAATGCAAGCTTGGTTTGCTATTTCACCAAATTTCCTTTCTCTCGAAAGTTAAGCATCCTTCAACTGTTTTGAGGACATTTTCTCTTTACTAGTAATCTGCATCTCAATATCAATAATATTTCCGTCTATTTCTCATGTTCACAAGATAGTTATGGATGAGGAAGGCCAAAAAAAGTCGTTTCATCACAACACGCAACAGCTTCTGAAATCATTCAACGGTTTTTGTCTTTACTACCCTACCTGGAAGTCCATGCCATAGAATCATGGAATGATACAGCACAGGAGGCCATTTGGCCCATCGTGCCTATGCTCTTTGGTAGAGCTATCTAATTAATTCCACTCCCCTGCCCTTTCCACATAGCCCTGTAAAGTTTTCCCCTTCAAGTATTTATCCTATTCTCTTTTGAACGTTACTATTGAATCTGCTTCCGCCATCCTTTCAGGCAGTGTTCCAGATCACAACAACTCGCCGCGTAAAATGTTGATCAATCTTCATGTGAAGGACTCAGACACTACTCCTACAGTTCCTATGTGTAAATTGGCTGCCACGTTTGCCTACAAAATCATGACTGCACTTCAAGAGTAAAGAAATGGTTGAAGAGAGTCGTGGGATGATGTGACGTGGTGCCAATTATGAATGGAAGTTCTTTTTTCTTTCAATTTTCCTTTCACTCACTATAGTTAAATCTATCCTCCTGTTACACTTTAGCTTGGAGTTAGTCCTCGATTTTACCTTCTCCATCCCATTTATTGTTTTATAAAATGTTAAGCGCAGAAAGAAACCATTCAGCCCAGAGCTCCTACACTAGTTCTCTGTACACTTCGTCCCATTGCCCTGCCACCATATAAAGCTTTTTTTTAAAAAAAAGACATGCCGCAATCAACTTTCCTGTTAAGCCGTGCAGCCGCCTGGAAGTCCCACGCAAGCTGCTCACCGGCTTTTACATGGGAGAAACTGCACATGCGCGAATGGGCCGCACAGCCAGTTAAAGGGGCCATGCACCAAAAATAATTATTACAGGGACATTGGCTGCAATGCCTCAACATCTTTCCTAAAGTAGGGTACCCAAAACTGGACAATAGTTCAAATGCAGCCACTTTTAAATACCTTCACGACAGCAGTGGATAAACCTTTCTTTTTGTCAACTGGATGCACAGGAGCGTACCATCGAGCCACAAATAACATGTGAACCCATGCCCCCATTCATTTATGTACATCTCTCGAGTTGCTGATACCGACAGGAGCCTAGTGCTTCGATTTAGAATTTATCCAACAATGTGGCAATGACATTAAAGCCAGCCCTTTCCAAACCTCCATGTGTACAAGATGCAAACAGGACAAACCAGCAAAAAAAAAATATGAAGCACAAAGAAGATGGAGCTGCCTGGGCATTGAGAGACAGCTTCCTGGGGCTCACGGGCCCGTGCAGCTCTTGGATTGAGTTTGGACACCTTTTGCTGCAAGGAGACCCCACTTAGTCACCTTCTTATGAGGCTGAATGGGATAGTCTTCCTTCATAAGTCAGTCCTCCGACAGTGCAAATCCACTTCCTGGCTCTTCTCTGCAGCCTCTAGAGCCTGAATGTCACTTTTGTACTACCAAGACTAGAAATGCTGACATACAACTGAACTTGCATTTCTATAGCGCCTTTCACGACCTCGGGTCGTCCCAAAGCACTTCACAGCCAATGAAGTACTTTTTGAAGTGTAGTCACTGTTGTAATGTAGGAAATGCGAAAGGCAATTTGTGCACAGCAAGCTCCCACAAACAGCAATGTAATAATAACCAGATAATCTGTTTTAGTGATGTTGATTGAGGGATAAATACTGGCCAGGACACCGGGGATAACTCCCCTGCTCTTTTTCGAAATAGTGCCATGGGATCTTTTACATCCACCTGAGAGAGCAGACGGGGCCTCGGTTTAACGTCTCATCTGAAAAACGGCACCTCCGACTGGAGTGAAGTGCCAGCCTAGATTTTATGCTCAAGTCTCTGGAGTAACCATCAAACATCGGGACCACATTAAGTGCTGTCATTTCAACTAAATAAAAGTGTTAGACAGAAAATGTTCTATTCTTCCACATTTTACCCTCAACTACACAAATCACACGCTGCAGAACAAAGTCCCTGTGGTATCAGGTTACAGAACCCATTCAAGCTTTGGGTGGCGGGTCTGACATTCTGGTATATTTTTGCATAAATCACTGCTCTTCACGCATGATTTGTTCAATTGCACTCCTTGTAGGTGTAAGCAATTTCCTCATGAATGCATTTAATCAAAAAATGTTATTCCAAGGGTGCTGGCCCAAGACCAGCTTGTATTGAAGATAACTAGTTCTGCCTTCAACACTCCAGTGCAGATACTCTCTAGGGAAAAAGATACACAGCCTGTTGAAGTTCAGCAAGGCTCTATTTAAAACTTTGAAGAAGAAAGCTTTAACGGAATATCAATTTCCCCTCTCTATAGTCATAGGTAGGCAGTAAAAAGATTAGAAAACGGGGTCACATGGGGGCCAAACATTCACCTCGCAAGGCATTAGAGAATTGGCATAGTTGAAGCATAAATTCTGGAGAGATGCAGAAGAAGCCAAGAAAACATCAGGACCACTAAGTGGGGAGGAATCTAAACTGGATTAGCACGGGGATAGATATGAATTAGGCACGGTGAAGAGGAGCAGATCGATCCTTAGCCTAGATTTTAAACAGCTAATATTTAGATACAGCAAGAAGGATATTTGGGAGGGATTGTACAGCAGTAATCTCGTCAAAGGGTTCAGATGACATCAGAAACTGCTTGGGAATGCTCATCTAAACATCAAAGTCAAATTTAGGTTTATTGAAATAAAAACATACTATAGGGTGTAAGGGTGTTCTCGGTCATTTTTTGTTTGCTGTCACTAGGTATCATGGCAGACTCCCATGACTAGGGTGGTACATACACAACACACTAACATACACAATACAGTCCAACAGACATTTAAGAGTATCTTGGAGAGTCCTACCAGTCCGTTACAATAATGAATAATTCTATGCAAGTGACTTGGCATGGTAGACCTTGGTTTCATTCCCGTGGATTGCCTCGTTCTGTGTTTTTCTCTCCTTGGACTGTTTGCCCGAGCAAAGTGTGAAACTTTGGTTATGTGGGCGCTGTAGATGTGACTGCTCTTGGCAGGTAGTCAGCAAATAGCGTCAGAAAGCCAAGCGTCACGAAACAAAATACATATGCTGCCCAAGATGCATGTGCTCCCCAAGATGCATGTGCTCATTGCTAAATAGCTCACCGCTGAAGTTACCTTCCTGCTAAAGATCACAGCTCATGCGAGAGCCTCCAAATACAACTGTAACGTGTATCCAAAAGGTTGACAGACACACACTCAACACAGAGGGAAACAAAACTGGTGTCCATCATCATCATACCTGTTGCAAAAATAAACTGCATTGCTAGGATTTAATTCAATGGCTTTTGTGTAGTAATCCACAGCACTCTGGTAATTTTCTATTTTCATTTGCTCATTTCCTAAATGATTAAAAGAAAAGAAGAATCAATGACATGTATCCTTAGGAAGCCCGGCCACCCCTTGTGACCAAACTTGTAACCAAACATGTAGCTTCTAAGGTTTTGAACACACTTCTAATCACGAGACCACTGCCTGTTCCAAACCGCTTTCATGTTCTGCCCCTCCTTTTCTTCATATAGTTTGTAATTCCCAACTTTGTCATTCAAAGCTTCAGAACATTTTGGATAATTGGGAATGGCTCCAATATTATTTTTGGAAGTGTGACCACATGAATATTAATTAAAGGCTGAAAATTGAGAGAGAGAAAAATGGTTGAGTGAGGACGATTAAAAGTAATGATCAAACGGCCATAAACCCGAAGGGCAAAGCTGGGGTGGCAAGTTGTCTATATCCAAAGATGAAATTGCTTTCTTGCAATTACTGTACTTCCACACAAATAAACCTGCACACATGGTTCAACAATTCAGCTGGCAATAAGTTTAGCACTGAGGCACCACCAGAGTCCTGCTCAAGGCTAATACAACCGGAAGCAAAAAGCTCATCATAGAATCATACAGCACAGAAAGAGGCCATTCGGCCCATTGTATCTGTGCCAGCTCTTTGGGATACCCAATTACTCCCAGTCTCCTACTCTTTCCCCATAGCTGTGCAATTTTTTTCTTAGTTTACATATTGAAACAGTTGCTGCAGTAAGTTTGTTAACCAAAAAAAAACATTTACAGCTAGGGTGACTTGTGCGTTGACAAGTCACAACTCTACCATCAGCAGCTCTGCTGATTGCGAGCTGGAGAGTGAAAATTTTAACCTGCCGAACTAGGAAATTTACTAGCCCAAACACTGAGAGGAGGTGTGTTACTTCAGTAAAAATGTTTGCAAAAGTTCTTGGCAAGGAGCCATTGTTTCAGCCAGTAAATACATTAGCTAGGGGGCGATGAAGCACACACAGATTGTGACAAATATTCACTGCAAGAAATTATTTTTACCTTCTGTTTTCAGCAGCTCAGCTTGAGAGAGATCTTCAACAGTTGGCGAGTCAGGTACACAGTCCACAATTACATTAGGTATCTCCTGTAGACAAACACGGGGGGGGGGGGGAATGTAAAAAAAAAAAAAAAAAATTTTTAATCTTGATTTCAACTCCAATATCAAAGATCAATGAATCTTAAACATGTCTTTCTAGGGTTAAGAGACTCAAGGTAGGATTTCATAAGTGGCATGAAAAACAAACATTTAGCCAATTTTCAATGTAGCGTAATGTAATTTTGATGTAGGATCTGCGAATATGCTGGAGGAAATCCAAGTTTCATTCAAGCACTTTCAACATAAAATGGTTGAATTGAGGGGCATCCAGTTAGGAAATAAACAAACAGAGAATGTATGTCTTATTTGGTTTCAAGTAACCGCCATTTCACGGGTGCATTTAGCTCATGGATCAAGCCAGTTACACAACCACTTGGAAGTCAGAACCAGAAAGGCACAGCAAAGAGGAAGCATGAATAAAATAAAAACACTTATGCCTGGGTATGGAGGGAGGCATGCAAAATCAGAACATTTGTTTATTACTAAAAGATCATCCAAATGCAATAATTAGTGTTTAAGAGCCAGTTGTACCATGTTTATTGAATGACTAATACTTTAAAATGCAGTATGATACACAACTACTAATTCTATAAAAGGTCAAAACCGCCAATGAAGTAAACTGGTTAAATGACGAGGGATATCTTTGAAAATACACTTTAATTTCCAATTTTTCCCTTCCTCTCCTCTTCTGACTCTTGCAAGGCTACAACCGCATGGGCACCAAGTGTCCCTGGGCGCAAAGGTTTCACGGTGCCCAAGACATTGAATAACTGTAGCTTATCTGACTGTCTCTGTTCCCTGCTGGATCAAGAGCAAGAACACACATTGATTATTTTCCTCTTTAGCCCAGGGGCATGCTGAGGGCTACTATAACATGCCAAAGCCAACCTAGTTCAGGCCACCTAACAGCATAGACCAGGACCTACCTAATGTGCATGGCTCAGTTAGATGTTGCCATTGCCAAATTTAACACCACTTCCAAACAATTATTGTCAGCAACATAGTGCTTGAATTCCCAACTTCCTACATTAGGGAGTGCTGAGTCGCCACACAGTTCTTGATTTCAGTTGGTGCTGCAGTCATGCAGAGGAGAATCAAGCTACACATCTGGAAGTGGCCATGTAGGTCCCCTGCCAAGATGATGTGTAGAATGGAGACATGGATAGATCTTATATAAAAATATACACATCATCTTTGGCAGAAAGAACAGAAACAGAAGCTTTAGGATGAAAGCCTACACAATCGAAGAACCACTTAGTTAACTATCAATTTAGCAACATCACGTACTTGTGGCTATTTTTACTCTCTTAAATTCAGCTCTTACCTCGCCAACAGCAGCCGTAAAAATCTCTGGGAGTGTCTGAGACACAGCAAGATCCTCATTATCCACAGAGATGGCAAATGCTGTCTCCAAGCACTGGACTGCAACTGGGGACAAGATCACAGGCCACCATTTAAAATAAGAACAACGATTAACCCAGCATTTTAGTCAGCTGAATTATTTCAACTTTAAACCAAGTCTTGATCTTTCATAAGACATCACATATTTCACTAAGCTACTCTTAATTTCGGTGTACCTGAACGGTTTTAAATTTGCTCAGGGTTGGGTTGGTAACATCTTGTATTCAAGTACAAGAGAAGTTTTTAATTTTGCAGACTTCTTTAGAAATTGTTTCTTTTCTGTTTTTCAGCTCCCTGGCCCCATGGTACTTGTGGGCCTTGGTGAGACCACACCTTGAGTATTGTGTGCAGTTTTGGTCGCCTTACCCGAGGACGGATGTTCTTGCCATGGAGGGAGTGCAGCGAAGATTCACCAGGCTGATACCTGGGATGGCAGGAATGACGTATGAGGAGAGATTGGGTCGATTGGGCTTATACTCACTGGAGTTTAGAAGAATGAGGGGGGATCTCATTAAAAACCTATAAAATTCTGTCAGGCCTGGACAGACTAGATGCAGGAAGGATGTTTCTGATGGCCGGGGAGTCCAGAACCAGGGGTCATAGTCTAAGGATAAAGGGGTAAGCCATTTAGGACTGAAATGAGGAGGAATTTCTTCACCCAGAGAGTGGTGAACCTGTGGAATTCTCTGCCACAGAGGGTGGTGGAGGCCAGTTCATTAAATATATTCAAGAGTTGGATATATTTCTTAAGGCTAAAGGGATCAAGGGATATGGGGAGAAGGCAGGGACAGGGTACTGAATTTGGATGATCAGCCATGATCTCATTGAATGGCGGAGCAGGCTCGAAGGGCCGAATGGCCTACTCCTGCTCCTATCTTCTATGTTTCTATGTTATAAATCTCATCATTCATCAAGAAACTACTTGTGAAATAACACTGGACAGCCAGCTGGTGGCGCTGTCCAAGGAGTATAAATACTCAGGCGTGGGCCCAGCTTTCCAGGGACATTTTGTAAGACAAGGAACTAGAAGTACAACTAGACCTCCATGTTCTGAAACAAGTTGATTAAAGCCTTGCTTTATACTCAAACCAAGTGTGTAGTGAGTTTTATGTCAGTACTATTCATGCAAGAGCCCACTCCTTACAGGCGAGGACCCATTTCTAGCTCCTCACCAACGCTGCTCCATAATCACCCAATAGGTGTTGTAATTCAGACTATTTGTGCATCAGCTGCTTATTTTCTGCCTTTCCCTATGGGGAAACACGAAGCCTCCACCCAGTACTTCTCTCCGTGTGAGGCATTGCGTGGAAGCTGCCCTATGGATTCACCAATACACACTCCGCCACCGAGGAGTCTATAATGGAATGGCTTACCAGGATGCCTGCTCCGATCAGACGAGAAAGCAAGGCTGTGACTGGCATGCAAAAGTAATGCCTAACATTGTGCATTGAGCAGACAATGCGCGACAGCTTTGCTATAAAAGCATAGCTACCGTAGAAAAGAATGCAAATCGTATTGTTACCCATCCGATCACACAAGATTAAAAAAAAACAGTTCTCTGGTGTTGGGCTACGCGCTCAATTTCAACATTGTTCAGTTTTTGATTCTCACCACCCTTCCCCCACCAACATTGGTCACTTACCCTCTAAGCTCTCCTGAGCATCTGAAGTCAAATCCCCAGACTGGAGCTGGTCACGTAAAAACTGAATGATGGAATATGCGAGGCGTTTATTGTCCGTCATTATTGTGTTCCTAGGCTAAATTGGAGGTCAGCTCAAGCACTAAAAACAAAAAAACAAATCCTTCAATTACTCGAGGTCACTCGAAGGTTTGATTCATCTTCAAAGGGAATTGACATAAAACTTTCCTGTAACACAGCCCCACACTCAAAAGAAAGACTTGCATTTACATAGTACCTTTCATGACCACCGGATGTCTCAAAGCACTTTACAGCCAATGAAGTACTTTTTGAAGTGCAGTCACTGTTGTAATGTAGGAAACGCGGCAGCCAATTTGCACACAGCAAGCTCCCACAAACAGCAATGTGATGATGACCAGATCATCTGTTTTAGTGATGTTGGTGGAGGGATAAATATTGGTCAGGACACCGGGGAGAACTCCCTGCTTTTCTTCAAAATAGCACCATGGGATCTCTTACATCCACCTGAGAGAGCAGACGGGGCCTCGGTTTAACGTCTCATCCGAAAGACGGCACCTCCGACAGTGCAGCACTCCCTCAGCACTGCACTGGAGTGTCAGTCTAGAATTTTGTGCTCAAGTCTCTGGAGTGAGATTTGAACCCACGACCTTCTGACTCAGAGACGAGGGTGCCACGGCGGACACCACTCAAGTGATACTGGTGATTAAATGAACAGCAATCTGCAGTTTTTAAATCTTGCCTTATACTGCTAGAAGGTATTACTTTGGATTCCAAGGATCCTGAGCCACTATGCAGGGGAAATAAAAGGCCAACAACTTGCACTTATATAGCACGTTTAATGTAGTAAAATCTCCCAAAGTGTCCAATAGAGACTTAATCAAAAAGTAGCAGCTGTGCTAAGGAGGAGTGACCAAAAGCTTGGTAGAATAATTGGATTTTAAGGAAGGTCTTAAAGCAGGAGGGGGTGGGGGCTCAAGGAAGGAATTCCAGAGTACAGTAAAGAAAGCACTTGCATTTCTATAGCGTCTTTCACGACCTCGGGACGTCTCAAAGTTCTTTACAGCCAATGAAGTACTTTTGAACTGCAGTCACTGTTGTAATGTAGGAAATGCGGCAGCCAATTTGCGCACAGCAAGCTCCCACAAACAGCATTGTGACAATGACCAGATAATCTGTTTTTGTTACGTTGATTGAGGGATAAATATTGGCCCCAGGACACCAGGGAGAACTCCCCAGCTCTTAAGAGTCATAGTTATACAGCACAGAAAGAGGCCCTTCAGCCCATCATGTCTGCGCCGACCATCAATCCCTGTCCAGTCTAATCCCATTTTCCAGCATTTGGTCCATAGCCTTGTATGCAATGGCATTTCAAGTGCTCATCCAAATGCTTCTTGAATGTTATGAGGGTTCCTGCCTCTACCGCCCTTTCAGGCAGTGAGTTCCAGATTCCAACCACCCTCTGGGTGGAAAAGTTCCTCCTCAAATCCCCTCCAAACCTCCTGCCCCTTACCTTGAATCTATGCCCCCTTGTTATTGACCCCCCTACTAAGGGGAAAAGTTCCTCTTTATCTACCCTATCTATGCCCCTCATCATTTTGTACACCTCAATCAGGTCCCCCCTCAGCCTTCTTTGCTCCAAGGAAAACAACCCCAGCCTGTTTAGTCTTTCTTCATAGCTGAGGCGCTCCATCCCAGGTAACATCCTGGTGAATCTTCTCTGCACCCTCTCCAAAGCAATCACATCCTTCCTATAGTGAGGCGACCAGAACTGCACACAGTACTCCAGCTGTGGCCTCACCAGCGTTTTGTACAGCTCCATCATAATCTCCCTGCTCTTATATTCTATGCCTCGGCTAATGAAGGCAAGTATCCCATATGCCTTTTTAACCACCTTATCTACCTGTTCCGCTGCCTTCAGGGATCTATGTACATGTACACCAAGGTCCCTCTGACCCTCTGTACTTCCTAGGGTCCTACCACTCATTGTGTATTCCCTTGCCTTATTTGTCCGTCCAAAATGCATCACCTCGCACTTTTCAGGGTTAAATTCCATTTGCCACTTTTCCGCCCATCTGACCAACCCGTTTATATCGTCCTGTAGCCTGAGGCTTTCCTCCTCGCAATTTACCACCCCACCAATTTTCGTGTCATCTGCAAACTTACTGATCATACCTTTTACATTCTCATCCAAATCATTTATGTAGATCACAAACAGCAAGGGTCCCAGCACCGATCCCTGAGGTACCCCACTGGACACAGGCTTCCAGTCACAAAAGCAACCTTCGACCATCACCCTCTGCCTCCTGCCACTCAGCCAGTTTAGGATCCAACGCGCCAAGGCACCCTGGATCCCATGGGCTCTTACCTTCTTGACCAGTCTCCTATGCGGGACTTTGTCAAAAGCTTTACTGAAATCCATGTAAACCACATCCACAGCATTTCCCTCATCCACACACCTAGTCACCCCCTCGAAAAATTCAATCAGATTGATCAGACATGATTTACCCTTGACAAAGCTATGCTGATATCCCCGATTAATCCTTGCCTCTCCAAGTGGAGACTAATTTTGTCCCTCAGAATTTTTTCCAATAATTTCCCTACCACAGATGTTAGGCTCACTGGCCTGTAATTCCCTGGTTTATCCCTGCTACCCTTCTTGAATAATGGTACTACGTTAGCTGTTCTCCAGTCCTCTGGTACATCCCCTGTGGCCAGAGAGGTTCTGAAAATGTGTGTCAGAGCCCCTGCAATCTCCTCCTTTGCCTCACACAACAGCCTGGGATACATCTCGTCCGGGCCTGGGGATTTATCCACTTTTTGGCCTGCTAAAACCGCTAGTACCTCCTCCCTCTCGATGCTAATATGTTCAAGTATGTCACAGTCCCCTTGCCCGATTTCTATGTCTACATCGTCTTTCTCCATAGTGAACACAGATGCAAAAAATTCATTTAAAACCCCGCCTACATCATCTGGCTCTACACACAGATTGCCACTTTGGTCCCTAATGGGCCCTACCCTTTCCCTGGTTATCCTCTTGCCCTTAATATACTTATAAAACATCTTAGGATTTTCCTTTATTTTGCTCGCCAGTGTTATTTCATGGCTCCTCCTCGCCCTCCTAATTTCTTTTTTAAGTATGCCCCTGCACTTTTTATACTCCTCTAGGGCTTCCTCCGTCTTTAGTCTTTTGTAACTGCCAAAAGCCCCCCTTTTTTTCCTAATGCATTTTTGTATCTCCCTTGTCATCCAAGGTTCCCTTTGCTTGTTGGTCCCACCCTTGACCTTTACAGGAACATGTTGGCGTTGTACTCTCTCTATTTCCCTTCTGAAAGTCTCCCACTGCTTTGATGTGGATTTTCCTATAAGTAGCTGCTCCCAGTCCACTTTGGCCAGATCCTGCCTTATCATATTAAAATCGGCCTTTCCCCAATTTAGAACCCTTATTTCCGGGCCGTCTTTGTCTTTTTCCATGACCACCTTAAATCTCACCGAATTATGGTCACTGTTGCCAAAATGCTCTCCTACTGACACTTCCACCACTTGCCCGGCTACATTCCCTAGAATTAGGTCCAGTACCGCCCCCTCTCTTGTAGGACTTTCTACATGTTGGCTCAAAAAGCTCTCCTGGATGCACTTTAAGAATTCTGCCCCCTCTAAGCCTTTCACACTCTGACTATCCCAATTAATATTGGGATAGTCAGAGTGTGAAAGGCTTTGAAATAGTGCCATGGGATCTTTTACGTCCACCTGAGTGAGCAGACGGGGCCTCGGTTTAACGTCTTAACCGAATGACGAGAATCTACGGGAGAACCGATACCCATGAGAATGCACATCCCAAGATTGAGAACGAACTTCTGCATCGCTCTCCCATGACCTAACCAAACCAATGTAAAAGCACCTATTAAAAATTCTGGGACTCCAGATACTCAAATCAAAATTAAATGGATAACTACGCAAAACATCAACTCCATCCGTCACCACATCTATTTAAGAAGAGATTAATTAGCAGGTTCACGAGCATGCAAATGCTCAGTTTTAAAAAATGACCTATTCATTTCAATCATGGATCCTACAGAAGGTCAATATCAGTCAAATATATTTACAGAGGAAGAACAGAGCCTATTACCAGAACTGATCTGAGCCAGAGCTACATTTCATTCAAATTAATTCAGATTTGCCCTAGATTGCGGAGGTTAGACGAGATCCCAAGGAGCTGGCTCTTATTATCCAGAGAAATAATCATTCACTTTTACTCTTCATTAAATGATCTTTGTATGTTGACGGTGAGAAAACAGAAGAGTTTAGCAAATGCAACGTCTTGTAGATAGAACTGTGCACGGATGGAAAGCAGCACAAATTCAATGGAACAAGACTAACTGCAGACTCCCCTATCAATTGCTTCACAGATTTATTAGGAAATTTGTGGAAAATGCAGAAGGATGAATCATAGCCCCCTGGTTGCATAGTTTCTTTTTGACAATTTCTCAGATTTTAAATAGGAACGGTTGATTTTTAAATTTAGAATAATAGATACCTTGGTATGTGTGTTATGACAGTAACAGAGGTCACACTCTGATCTATTAAAAACTGCATTACCAGTTTATCAATGTCATTGAAACAAGAACTGTTACCGCCCTCAAAAATTCTCCTAGTTATTATCCTCTTACAAATAAAAACCGAAGGAAGATACTACTGACGTGCATAAGATGCTGGAGAAGTACGATGAGTTCACAATGGTGAAATAAATGCTCCTACATGATCTAATAGAGGCCTTTAAAATGATGAAATGTTTTGATAGGGTAGACGTAGTGAAGATGTTCCCACTTGTGGGGGGGAGTTCAAAACTAGGGACCATAAATATAAGATAGTCAGCAAAAATGTTCCCTGTAGGCTGCACTACGGTCTGTGCGGCCCCTCTAAGTTCCTGCGCATGAGCGGTATTGCCAATGTAAAAGCTGGTGAGCGGCCTGCGCGGGACCTTGTGGTTTACTGCGTGGCCGCACACGCGCGCAGCTCAGAGGGAACGCTGGTCAGTAATAAATCCAATAAAAAATGCAGGAGAGAACGTCTTTACCCAGAGGGTGGTGAGAATGTGGAACTCGCTACCATGGGGAGTGGTTGAGGCAAATAGCAGAGATACATTCAAGGGGAAGTTAGATAAACACACGAGGGAGAAAGGGATAGAAGAGCAGCACAGTGGCATAGTGGTTAGCACTGTTGCCTCACAGCGCCAGGGACCCGGGTTCAAATCCGGCCTCGGGTGACTGTGCAAACTCCACACAGACATTCTCCCCGTGTTTGCGTGGGTTTCCTCCAGGTGCTCCGGTTTCCTCCCACGGTCCAAAGATGTGCGGGTTAGGTTGATTGGCTATGATAAAATTGACCCCTAGTGTTAGGGGGATTAAATACGTGGGGTTACGTGGGATATGTGTTGGTGTAGGGGTTACGGGGATCGGGTGGGATGTGTGTCGGTGCAGGCTCGATGGGCCGAAATGGCCTCTATCTGCACTGAGGTTTCTGTGATTCTGTGATATGCAGATAAGGTTA
This sequence comes from Somniosus microcephalus, assembly GCF_052327205.1. Classification (NCBI taxonomy): domain Eukaryota; kingdom Metazoa; phylum Chordata; class Chondrichthyes; order Squaliformes; family Somniosidae; genus Somniosus; species Somniosus microcephalus. The sequence goes on from NC_140999.1 coordinate 10,489,322, forward strand.
GATGAAGTAGGGTGGGAGGAGGCTCGCGTGGAGCATGGGCCAGTTGGCCCAAACAGCCCATTTCTGTGCTGCACATTCTATGTAAATAGGTATCACAATACTCCAATATTCAAATGATCTCACCTTTATTCCGGCTTTTAGGATTTAGTCACATTTATAGAAACCAAAATGAGTCAAGCACTAATTCAAATAGCTTCATGTATAACGCTCTTTATGAATGACTCAAGTGCTTTGTTAAATCAAATTGAAAGACTAAAAGCAGGAGGAATAGGGCACTTTTGGGAACTAAGGCTTTACAAGTCTCATGCTATTGGTTCTGCATGCGCGTAACCCGAGCTCGTTTTATGCTCGGGCCGTTCAGATGCAGGGAAACCAGAAACAGCTGTAGATTAATCCCACAAACCCTTAACTATTTTAACCCTAACCCCAAGTTGTGCGATAGGACAACAAATTAAAAATGAACAAACCTCTGGTGGGCTGTATGGCACAGTGGTTAGGCACTGGCTTTCACTTCCGGGGCCCAAGTTCAAATCCAGCCCAGATGGATGGGACAAAACTATACTCTGTCTGCTGACCGAGACACTGCTGTCCATAAAATGGCTGCTGTATTCATCTAAAAATAACTCCATTTGAAAGCAACTTCCACATGAAGCATTTTGGGACATTTTAAGGGATGCGATAAGCGGACATAAATGCCATTTTTTCCCCACTTTCGTTCAAAATTATCCACAGGGAGACAAAAACAAGTCTCTGAGATCCCAAAGTACATCATCACATAACGAGATTGGAATAAAGCACATTTTTCAACTACAAAGAGATAAAGCTAGAAATACACAGGTTAGTCAGCAGCGGAGACAGAAAGGGTCCCTTCAATCTCAGACTTACAATGATCTGGAAATGTGCCACCTGAAAGGGCGGTGGAAGCAGATTCAATAATAACTTTCAAATATGCTTGAAAAGGGGGAAAAAAATGGCAGGGCTATGGGAAAAGAGCAGGGGAGTGGGACTAATTGGAGAGCTCTTTCAAAGAGCCGGCACAGGCACGATGGGCCGAATGGCCTCCTTCCGTGCTGCAAGATTCTGTGATTCTATACATGGCATTTCTTTGCACCTCTGAAAAATACTGTGGTTAGTCAAATAACCGCAGGAAGCCCACAAACACTTTCCCAGACTTAACACGTTAGCAAAGCGTCACCAACTTCAATGCATTTTTATATCATGATTGTAATGAGCATATGCTTTGAGAACAATATTCTCCAGTATGATCGAGTCACCAGCTGAGTGTTGTAATCCTGTAGCCTTGGTAGGATAGAGGGGGTCCGGAAGGAAGAAAAACTGTTTATACACTACTTATTCCTGACCAGGTTTCCCCAGGGAAACGGAACTGCACTGCCTCCCAGTTACCTAGTAAATGAGTCAGTTAACTTTGTTAAACTTTGGTAGAATTATTAACGTTAAGGATTACATTTTTAACTTGCAAGCTGAATTTCCCAATATATTTTTCTATCCAATAGTAAATGTATGTATAGGTGTGTAATACAGTATTTATATATACACACACACACCTATACACGGAGCTGAGAACTCTCAATTGACTGTGCGAAGCATGTAAATAAAATAACTCATCTGACATTGGTCCAGAACAACTCCAGAACAACTGGTGCCTCAATGCCATGGTGGAAGGCCATTACTAACAACCTGCTTCTGCCAGGTTTACTCCGAGGGGGATTGACAGGATAGATGCGGAGACTGCATCCCCTGGCTGGTGAGCCTAGAACTAGGGGCACAGTCTCAGGATAAGGGGTCGTCCTTTTAAGAATGAGATGAGGAGGAATTTCTTCACTCAGGAGGGTTGTGAATTTTTGGAATTCTCTGCCCCAGAGGGCTGTGGATGCTCAGTCGTTGAGTATATGCAAGGCTGAGATCGATAGATTTTTGGACTTGAGGGGAATCAAGGGATATGGGGATCGGGCGGGAATGTGGAGTTGAGATCAAAGGTCAGCCATGATCTTGTTGAATGGCGGAGCAGGCTCGAGGGGCCGTATGGCCTCCTCCTGCTCCTGATTATGTTCTTTTTCTGAACTCTCTGCCCTGGCTCAAGACCAACCCAATGCTTTTCTAGCTTCCTGGTTTGGGTTCCACTTTCCTTACTCCTTTTTGTGACATGCCTTGGGTGTTAAAGGCACGGCATAAATGCAAGTTGTTGTTTCCGTTGCCGACGTTTCATTTTATTAGAAAATATTTCCAGTTATTTGTCCTTTTAAAGAAAAAAAGCCAATTGGGAGCCTCAGCCCCTACTTTAGCCCTGTGGATCCAAGGCACTACTAGATTATTTCTAAAATACTTGGGTAATAAAATTGACTTTTTAAAGAGTTTCTTCTCATACCAAACAAACACTGACGCTTGGCGACATGCTCAGTTCAATTTCTGGGTTTGTATATTCAAAATTTTCTGAACAGGCTAGTGCTGAAATTCAAACATTAAGTCATAGATCAAAATTAAGCAGCGTCCTGCTGAAACAAACCACTATATTTAGTCACACACAAGTATGTGGGAGTGTGATTGTCGGACAGATTGTACAGCAATAAGTGTTCACTTCACTCTGCTCATAGGAAACTTCTCCAAGACACATGACAAGCTTTGTTCAAACTTTTGCATGTGTAAATACTTGTAGAAGACGGTCAAGCCCTACACTAGCTAAATGATGACTTGAAAGCTACGGGGAGCCCCGTGACTGGGTGGGAAACAAAGCATTCACATATGCGAGTGCGTAGGGGAAGGGTTTTAAGTATGTTGGCAGGGAAATGTATGTAACTCTCTGAAGAAAATCCATCACGTCTAGAATGGAACGCTCGAGGCCATTGGGTAGAATGGGAAAAGCAGCCCATCTTTCTGTACACGGGCTCATTCCATGCCAGACCATTTGCCCAGAGATCCGACTTCCAAAATGCTAAGTTAAAAACTTCCTTGGTTGCATACAAAGGAAGACCCGGGGTTATCTGGAGACAGAATGGTGGGATTAGTTGTGAATTGTTCCAGTAAAAGAGCCGACACAATGGGCCGAATGGCCTCCTTCCATGTTGTAAACTTCCACAGTAAGTCTTAAAGGAATATCAGGAACCTGCCAACAAATGGAGTCCGTCATCACAAGCTTATCCTAAAGAAAGCTTCATACCGCCAGTCACCAGCACAGATTAAAGAACAATTCAATTTGTGAAAACTATTTTCAGCTACCAGAACACCCACTTACCTTGGTAATGGGCATCATATCCCTGCATTTCAAACCGAGTACAACTAACAAAACAAATACAAAAAGGCAAAATACTGCAGATGCCGGAAATCTGAAATATAAACAGAAAATGCTGGAAACACTCAGCAGGCCAGGCAGCATCCGTGGAGAGAGAGAAACAGAGTTAATGTTTCAGGTCGATGAAACACTAACTCTTTCTCTCATCACAGATGCTGCCAGGCCGGCTGAGTATTTCCAGCATTTTCGGTTTATAGAACACAAAACAAACACTGCTCGTCAATGTTTTAGGTTTGAGAATAGTTAGATGCTACAGAGAGAGACTAGCAAGTAATTTAAATCAATACGTTCCAGTGATTACACAGAATATACAGCACAGAAACAGGCCATTCGGCCCCACTGGTCCGTGCCGGTGTTTATGCTCCACACGAGCCTCCTCCCACCCCTCTTCATCAAACCCTATCAGCCTATCCTTCTATTCCTTACTCCCTCATGCGTTTATCTAGCTTCCCCTTAAATGCGTCTATGTTATTCACCTCAACCAAGCCTTGTGGTAGTGGGTTCCGCATTTCTCCTGAATTGAACAGCCAGTGCAAAGTTTAGCTGATATACAAATGTCAGTAGAACCCAGAATAATTTAACTCACTTCTCCACCAGGATTAAAAAATAATTAAATGTCTGTTCTGAATCAGGCACAAACAAGAGAGTGACTGAGGCAGCCTGATTTTAAAATAACTCTGCCCTAAAAAAAAAATCCACTGATTGCCATATTGGCCATTAAAACTTGAAGCAGAAGACAACTTCCTACTTTTGCCTGCTACAGTTTTATACATATGTAGGCATCCACCCTACAAGACCCGATGGTTCTAAGCAAGATAGAATAAGCCGAGAGATCTGCAGCCTTGCCGACTGGTGAAAGGTACATATCCAAAACATTATAACCAGTCTTTTCTTTTTACAGATGTTGACCAACTTGCTATTTATTTCTAGCATTTTGTTTTTATTATTGGTTCCATTATCCTATGTTGAAGTATTTTCTGTTGGTCATGGGGAGAGGGATGATGCAGTTTCTCTGTACAAGCCAAATAGCAGATTTATATTTTCCTTGCTCCAAAAAGATTTTTGCAAGAATTTGCCTTAAACCTGCTTAAAAATTGTGACAGGTGCTGTTGCGTATGTACCTTTAAGAGAATAACTGGTCTCAGACTGCAGTACCGGCAGTGACCACCCCTGTATAAAAGGCGCTAGTGAGCCTCTGTTGTTTTCAGTTTCACTATTGACTTCCATCAGTAAAGACTTGCTTTGTTCAACTCCTGCTGTCCGTGTCTCAATCATTCACGGACATAATAGGTGCATGAGGTGCCACACAAGAAATTCACAAAGAGTTATTTTATTAGATTATAAAATAGATTTTTCATGTGAACTAAAAGCTTTGGAAACCTGAGCAGTCTCACCGTTACAATCTATTCTCGATATTCAGATAACTGCTCCACGTCCTTGTATTCCGTTCCTTAGATTTAGGACTTCTCAGGGAGGACAGCTCATAGCAGGATGGACATTTTTTTACAGCACAGAAGGAGGCCATTCGACCCATTGTGTCTGCGCTGGGCAAAACAGAACTCTCCAGCCGAATCCCACTTTCCAGCACTTGGTCCGTAACCTTGTAGGTTACGGCACTTCAAGGACATATCCAAGTAAATGTGGTGAGTGTTTCTGCCTCTACCACCCTTTCAGGCAGTGAGTTCCAGACCCCCACCACCCTCTGGGTGAAAAAAATTCTCAACTCTCCTCTAATCCTTCTACCAATGACTTTAAAATCTATGCCCTCTCTGGTTATTGACCTCTCTGCTAAGGGAAATAGGTCCTTACTATCCACTCTATATCTAGGCCCCTCGTAATTTTATACACCAGTTCAATTTGCTCCCATTACTTGCCATCCAACAACATGCATGGATGAGTTATCAATGCCTCTTTTGATTTTGTAACCACTATTCATTGGCATAGTGTCTCAGTCTTAAATCACTGTACAACTGCAATAATAAAAGTGCTTCAAAGAGGGAGGTCAGTGACAACATGAAACACACTAAAGCTGTGCATGGCATGGAGTGGTAGAACAGGCAGAGACAGCAATATTTTCCACCTCGGCAGGCTCGGGGGAAGGTGAAAAGCACACACTTACAGGCAATCAACCCAGATTGTGTAACTACATAGCAACTAGCTACTGTGACATGGGTAGAGGTCTGGGAGCAGATGAACTGCAGGTTCTCCAGGGTGAAAGGTTGCAGTCAAAAGAAAAAAAATTATAGTAAAAGGATATATTGTGCAATCAAGCCCAACATCAAGAATGCATGTGCATGCCGAGGACTCCATTTCTCTTTGCTCTGTGACATTGGTTCCAGATCCTTTCCCCACCCTCTCTCTGTAGAGCTAGTCCAGGAAGAAGAATGAGAGATAAAGAGGGAGCATAACACACACTGGGTAAATTAAAGGACAGAGGGTAAATGAAAGACAAGGTGACTAGTCTGGAAGCCTATTCTATTAAGCTGTATAAAGATCTTTGAGAATCAACACAGTTCTGTATTAATAATTGAGACAATTATCTATATATATACACACACACACATATATATAGGTAACGAGATTTTTGTAGATTTGTAAGCAATATTCCCTCGAGTTTTTATTTTAGGTGCGCGGTCCCTTTGGCTGCGTAGCCCATTCAAATTTTTGCGCATGCGCGGTTTCTTCAATATAAAAGCCACCGAGCAGCCTGCACGGGACCTCCAGACCACAGCGCAGCCACGCAGCTCAGCAGGAATGATGTTTGTAAGCAAGTTAAATTTACAATTAATTGGAGTTTAATGATTCACAGATGCAGTTTTGTCTCAAGACTCTTGATTTTTTTTGCTGTTTTAATCAAAGATACTCCAAGAATAGACTTCTCTGAATTTGACACAAAACTGTACAGATTCTCATCAGCAAAGAACACGTTGCAGACTGGCAATCATAGCAACTCCTGAAAACCTCTGGTGGCATCAGGCTATGAATTTGGGGCAGAAATATTCAGATTTTTGTACATTACTGGCAATGGGGAGTGCTGCTACAGAATATGTATTGATTATTGGTGCAATGGCCATAACAAAGAGTTATTTTCGTGTCTCCTAATGCAAAGGGAGTGGAGCATGATTCCATGCGTACCTTCCACTGTCTTTTCCACACGGTCATTCTTCATGCGCACACCCAGGAACTGAGTGCTGGCAGGCTATTTGAGGATATCACAGCCCAGGTGGATCCTATCTTCACCCAATGTTTACACTTGCACCCATTTCAGTGGAGGGGCAATGGGTACATCAGGACTTCTTGCTGATTTCCCCACTGTTTTGCTCAGGACGAATTGTCGCACTCCTACCCTAGCTAGGATTAGCTAATTTAGACTGGCAATAAAAAGCAAGACTCACATTTATGTAAGAACGTTAAGAAATAGGAGCAGGAGTTGGCCATTCTGCCCCTCGAACCTGCTCCACCATTCAATAAGATCATGGCTGATCTTCAACCTCAACTCCAGTTTCCTGCACGATCCCCATATCCCTTGATTCCCTCAATATTTCCCCAAAAATATAGAGCCTTCTACGACCACCGGACATCCCAAAGCGCTTTACAGCCAATGAAGCACTTTTTGAAGTGTAGTCACTGTTGTAATGTAGGAAACGCAGCAGCCAACTTGCACACAGCAAGCTCCCACAAACAGCAATGTGATAATGACCAGATAAGCTGTTTTAGCAATGTTGATTGAGGGATATATATTGAGCAGGACACCGGGCAGAACTCCCCTGCTCTTCTTCGAAAGGGTGCCATAGGATCTTTTACATCCACCTGAGAGAGCAGACAGGGCCTCGGTTTAACATCTCATCTGAAAGGCGGCACCTCCGACAGTACAGCACTGGAGTGTCAGCCTAGATTTTTATGCTCAAGTCCCTGAAGTGGGGCTTGAAACCACAACCGTCTGACTCAGAAGCGAGGGTGCCACCAACTGAGACACGGCTGACACTTAGACAATCAACCCCGGGATCTTCTGATCTGTATGACTCAGTTTATTTCATTAGTGAAAATGGCTTTTATGCTTGAATATGTACCAAATCTCCAAATGGTTTAACTCAGAGTAAACCACGTGGTTTCATAATAAGAGCAATATACCATGCAATGCACAATGCTTTGTTCTAAGATGGAGCCATGTTTAAGCTGACATGTCCTTTTAAAGACCATAAAGTCTAATCTCTACAAGTCAACAGAACCCAAAGTCAGTTTAATTGTTGCTTGGTTAGGGAACTTTGCAAACTGCAAAGTGTTTGCCTCTTTCATCTCAGAAGTGCCAGCATTTTATAACTGTTGGGCAGAGTTTTTTTAACAGCTTAAAATAGGTTTGATATCACAAAGGGTAAACACAGCAAGTCACTAATTTGACATTCTACATTGCTTATCAATAATGCTGTACAGTACTCTATGATTCAAACATCCCCCAAAGTCAAAGCAAAATACCTCATTAGGAATAATTGCAGACTGGACCATTTTAATCAGAGAAAAGCATAATTACCATAATGGATTTCACAAATAAGGTTATGCAAATGTACAAATAAAAATAAAGCTTGAATTATTATAGCAGCTACACAGACTGCTCGAGTGTGGGATGCGAGTAGAGCTACCAAATGCCATACATCTGTTGAGTTACAAATGAGCCAAAAACATCACACCTTGCATCTAGATCATACAACAGCATGAAGTACTGGGATCCCCATCCAATTTTCCTTGTCCACCGCCCACTGTTTTCTCCTGTTCCTGGAGAGAAAATATCAGGGAATATACTGGGAGACAGGGCTACCCCTTCCGCCACTGCAGTGTAAAAACAGTCACTTTCCCCGATAAGTGATAGAATAGTTCTATTTCAATTGGGGTTGGAGAGAATGGGGAAATGAGGAAGAGATGAGTCAGCTCTGCCTCTTGGGCTAATGAGCAAGAATAGAAGCCAATCAGCATAGTTAAAGGAGAGAGAGAGCCAGGAAACAAACACGGCAAGAGGCATTAGGCATCTGAAAAGGGAGAAAAATCCATTTGTGGAATAAAGCAAACAAAAGGGTTTGGAAAAGAGAAAATAAAAATAAAAATCCCTAACAGCAAAAGTAACAAAGCAGCAAATCAGCATATACAATAGATCTGCACATGAAAAAAATCCCATACAGATGTCAAAAGGAATATTTGTTTTATTTCAATCTCTACCAGGTTTGTTTAAAGGAAACACACAATATTATTTTATTTATTGCAATTGACTGTAGAAACTTTATACTAGTTATGGGGAAGCAGCGTAGACTGTCCAACACCCACATTTTCAACATGCCAATTAACTAAAAATGCAGTGCTGTCAGTAAGTGGGCTTGCAAAATTTCCATACCTTGCGCACTTGAACTATGAAGGCCCAGCAGCACAATTCTAAATTCAGTCCTTTCAAAGTTGGATTCTGCAAGAAGGGATCATTTTATGCTGAAGTACTGGTGGTTCATAGAATGGTTACAGCACAGGAGGTGGTCATTTGGCCCGTCGAGCCCGTGCCAGCTCTCAAGAGCACTTCAGCTAGTCCCAGTCCGCCACCCTTTCCCCGTAGCCCGACAAGTGTTTTCCTTCAGGTACTTATGCAATTCCCTTTTGAAAGCCACGATTGAGCCTGCCTCCACCACCCTCTCAGGCAGTGCATTCCAGATCCTAACCACTCGCTGCGTAAAAAAGGTTTTCCTCGTGTCACCTTTGGCTCTTCTGCCAATCACCTTAAATCTGTGCCCTCTGATCCTTGACCCTTCCACCAATGTGAACAGTTTCTCTCTATCTACTCTGTCGAGACCCCACAGGTTAATTACAGGTCTGTTCCGGGCATTTGAGGGAATAATAAACCAGCAACCAAATAAGAACATAAGAAGTAGGAGCAGGAGTAGGCCATACGGCCCCTCGGGCCTGCTCCGCCATTCAATAGGATCATGGCTGATCCGAACCTAGACTCACGTCCACTTCCCTGCCCGCTCCCCGTAACCCCTAATTCCCTTATCAGCTAGGAAACTGTCTATCTCCGTTTTAAATTTATTTAATGTCGCAGCTTCCACAGCTCTCTGAGGTAGCAAATTCCACAGATTTACTACCCTCTGAGTGAAGAAGTTTCTCCTCATCTCAGTTTTGAAAGGGCAGCCCCTTATTCTAAGATTATGCCCCCTAGTTCTAGCCTCACCCATCAGTGGAAACATCCTCCCCGCATCCACCTGATCAAGCCCCCTCACAATCTTATATGTTTCGATAAGATCGCCTCTCATTCTTCTGAATTCCAATGAGTAGAGGCCCAACCTACTCAACCTTTCCTCATAAAAGTCAACCCCCTCATCTCCTGAATCAACCGAGTGAACCTTCTCTGAACTGCCTCGAGAGCAAGTATATCTTTTCTTAAATATGGAAACCAAAACTGTACGCAGTATTCCAGGTGTGGCCTGTATAACTGAAGCAAGACTTCCCTTCCCTGCTTTTATACTCCATCCCCCTTGCAATAAAAGCCAAGATTCCATTGGCCTTCCTGATCACCTGCTGCACCTGCATACTAACCTTCTGCGTTTCATGCACCAGGACCCCCAGATCCCTTTGTACTGTAGCACTTTGCAGTTTCTCTCCATTTAGATAATAACTTGCTCTTTGATTTTTTCTGCCAAAGTGCATAACCTCACACTTTCCAACATTATATTCTATCTGCCAAATTTCTGCCCACTCACTTAGCCTGTCTATGTCCTTTTGCAGGTTTTTTATGTCCTCCTCACTCACTGCTTTCCCTCCCATCTTTGTATCGTCGGCAAACTTGGATATGTTGCACTTGGTCCCCTCCTCCAAATCGTTAATATAGATTGTAAAGAGTTGGGGTCCCAGCACTGACCCCTGCGGAACACCACTAGTTACTGATTACCAACCCGAGAATGAACCATTTATCCCAACTCTCTGTTTTCTGTTAGATAGCCAATCTTCCACCCATGCCAGTATATTACCCCCAATCCCGTGATTTTTTATCTTGTGCAGTAATCTTTTGTGTGGCACCTTGTCAAATGCCTTTTGGAAGTCCAAATACACCACATCCACTGGTTCCCTTTTATCCACCCCGTTTGTTACGTCCTCAAAGAATTCGAGCAAATTTATGAAACATGACTTCCCCTTCATAAAACTATACTGACTCTGTCCGATTAAATTATGCTTATCCAAATGTCCTGTTACTGCTTCCTTAATAATGGACTCCAACATTTTACCAACCACAGATGTTAGGCTAACTGGTCTATAGTTTCCAGCCTTTTGTCTACCTCCCTTTTTAAATAAGGGCACTGCATTAGCAGTTTTCCAATCTGCTGGGGCCTTTCCTGAATCCAGGGAGTTTTGGAAAATTACCACCAATGCATCCGCAATCCCTACCGCTACTTCTCTCAAGACCCTAGGATGTAAGCCATCAGGTCCAGGGGATTTATCCGCCTTAAGTCCCATTATCTTACAGAGTACCATCTCCTTAGTGATTTTAATCATGTTTAGCACCTCCCCCCCCATAGCCCCCTGTTTGTCCAGTGTTGGGATATTTTTAGTTTCCTCTACTGTAAAGACTGATACAAAATATTTGTTCAGCGTTTTTGCCATCTTCATGTTCCCCACTACTAATATCACAGGATCAATGAAGTGTCCTTATGCCATGTTGGTACCAATACACCCGACTGAATTATCACCAAATTTCACCTCGCCCCTTCCCCCCTCTTAATCTTGGAGGCCTGTCAGTGCAACAGAGGAACGACTGTGCAATGGTTTCAGCGAGGAATGTGCCAGCTATTAGCGCTTGAAACGGTCTCTCTCACACACACACACACACACACACACGTAACCCAAGACCGAGTAACACAAGGACAGACATTCCAGCCTGGGCCTACTGCCCCTGAGCGCCTCCTCACTCACACCCACCGACCGACCGACACAACCGTCGGGAGAATAACCCTCCTCCCGGGACCTTACCCGCAACATTCCCCCCTCCCTGTAGTCAAGCCTTAGCTGGGGGCACAAAGCCATTCCCTCGCGTCTCCCCGCGCCCCCCGTTAAGAAAGACTCCCTTAAACTCACCGTTTTCTGACTCACTGAAACACGAACACCCTCCTCCACCGACTCGGCACCTCGCTGCGCAGGCGCCGTCAACAGGCACGTCCCGATCTCGGCGCGCACGCGCGGTTTACAGGGCACCCGATCTCAGCGCGCACGCGCGGTTTACAGGGCCACCCGATCTCAGCGCGCACGCGCGGCTGCCGCACCTTGCCTTCAGCCACGACGCAGCGTTTTGCATATGCTCCAGCAGAGGAGCGGGACTTCCGTGAACTTGTTCGCCACGTGTGCGCTTTTTTAAAAAAAAGACATGCATTTCTATAGCGCCTTTCACCACCTCAGGACGCTTTGCAGCCAATGAAGTAGTTTCCGCACAGCAAGCTCCCACAAACAGCAATGTGATAATGACCAGATAATCTGTTTTCGTGAAATAACAACAGAAAATGCTGGAAAAACTCAGCAGGCCAGGCAACATCCGTGGAGAGAGAAATAGAGTCAACGTTTCAGGTCGAAACCCTTCACCCATTATCTGTTTTAGTGATGTTGATTGAGAGGCAACTCTTCCTCAAAGTAGTGTGTTTTCCATCCTACTTCAAAGTAGTGTGTTTTCCATCCTACTACAACTGACCTGAAACTTTAACTCTGTTTCTCTCTCCACAGATGCTGCCTGAACTGCTGAGTATTTCCAGCATTTTCTCTTTTTATGTCTTTTACATCCACCTGAGAGAGCAGACGGGGGCCTCGGTTTAACGTCTCATCCGAAAGGCGGCACCTTCGACAGTGCAGCACTCCCTCAACACTGCACTGGAGTGTCAGCCTAGATTTTTGTGCTCAAGTTTCTGGAGTGGGACTGATCCCACAACCTTTTGACTCAGAGGCGAGAGTGCAATCGTCTGAGACATGACCAAGGACAGTGAGCTGATTTGCTGTTGAGCAGATACATATTTTTAATAAAATATTTTTGGTGTATGGTGCTTATTATGTTTGTAAATTAATCAAGTGTTTGTAAATTAATCGAGTGTATTAACTACTAAAGCTGGCAAGTTACACAAAGTTGTATAAATTATATGGTTTTTGTCAGGCTTATTAATTCTGATTTGATAAGTTGACACTCATAGAATTACAGAGTATTTACAGCACAGAAACAAGCCATTCGGCCCGACAAGTCCATGCAGTGTTTCTGCTCCACACGAGCTTCTTCGCACCCTTCTTCATCTAACTCCCATCAACATATCCTTCTATGCCTTTCTCCCTCGTGTTTATCTAGCTTCCCCTTAAATGCATCTGTGCTATTCACCTCAACTACTCCCTGTGGTAGCGAGTTCCACATTCTCACCACTCTGGTAAAGAAGTTTCTCCTGGATTTATTAGTGACTATCTTATATTTATGGCCCCTGGTTCTGGTCGGCCGCACAATCTTCTCTACGTCTGCTCTATCAACTCCTTTCATAATCTTAAAGAATTTATCAGATCACCCCTCAGCTTTCTCTTTTCTAGATTGGTTGAGGGATAAATATTGGCCAGGACACCGGGGATAACTCCCTTGCTCTTCTTCAAAATAGTGCCATGGGATCTTTTACGTCCACCTGAGAGAGCAGACAGGGCCTCGGTTTAACTTCGCATCCAAAATATGGCACCTCCAATAGTGCAGCACTCCCTCAGCACTGCACTGGAGTGTCAACCTAGCTTTATGTGCTCAAGTCCCTGGAGTTGGACTTGAACCCACAACCTTCTGACTCAGGGTGCTACCAACTGAGCCACAGCTGACACTAGTTTCAGACCCAAGTTTCTCACCCTCAAACTGAATGTGAAATTCTATCATGTTATGATCACTCTTCCCTAGAGGATCCTTTACTATGAGATCATTAATTGACCCTGTCACATTATCAGAGCTAAAAAACCTGGTTCCCTGGTTGTATTGTTTTGAGATGAACAGCGGAGTTCCATCCAACGAGCAAGCCACATAAATACTGTGGCAACAAGAGCAGGTCAGAGGCTAGGTATTCTGCGGCGAGTGTCTCACCTCCTGACTCCCCAAAGCCTTTCTACCATCTACAAGGCACAAGTAAGGAGTGTGATGGTATACGCTCCACTTGCCTGGATTAGTGCAGCTCCAACAACACAAGAAGCTTGACACCATCCAGGGCAAAGCAGCCCACTTGATTGGCACCCCATCCACCACCTTAAACATTCACTCCCTCCACCACTAGCGTACTGTGGCTGCATCTACAAGATGCACTGCAGCAACTCGCCAAGGCTTCTTCGGCGGCACCTCCCAAACCCACGACCTCTTCCACCTAGAAGGACAAGGGCAGCAGGCGCAGGGGAACACCACCGCCTCCAAGTACCCCTCCAAGTCACACACCATCCTGACTTACAAGTATATCAACTGTTCCTTCATCGTCGCTGGGTCAAAATTCTGGAACTCCCTAACAGCGCTGTGGGAGTACCTTCACCACACGGACTGCAGCAGTTCAAGAAGGCGGCTCACCACCTCCTCCTTGAGGGCAATTAGGAAATGGGCAATAAATGCTGGCCTTGCCCACATCCCATAAACGAATAAAGAAAAGCAGCCAATGCTGCTGTCAATCTTCTCTCTTAGGCAGTCCCTCAGAACCGAGGATGACATGCTTCCACATTAAAAATGAGTTCTCAGGTGACTGATGTGTCCAATGCGGGACCGATAGTCTCTGTCACAAGTGGGGCAGACGGTGGTTGAAGGGGTGGGTGGGTGAGGTGCTTGGGTTGACGTGCGCTCCTTCCGCTGCCTGCGCTTGGCTTTCGCTTGCTCCCGGCGAAGAGGTGCGGGAGGGGGGGGTGGGGGCATGCTGATTGACAGTAGAACCGACCAATGATGATGACGGAAAGGCAGAGGCGGGGGTGGGCGGGAGAGGGCAGGGTGATTGACAGTAGAACCGACCAATGGCGATGACGGAAAGGCAGCGAAGCGGGAGCGGCGGGAGCAGGGTGATTGACAGTAGAACCGACCAATGGCGATGACGGAAAGGCAGAGGCGCGGGTGGGGGGCGGGGGCAGGGTGATTGACAGTAGAAGCGACCAATGGCGATGACGGAAAGGCAGCGGCGCGGGTAAAGTTAGCCAATGAGGGGGGAGGGGGAGGCGGGACTCGGCGTGTGCCTTTGGCGAAGGGCTGAGTTTGAATCGTTGGGCTTTGCTGGCGTGACAGGATCCGAGCGTGACAGGTGAGGGCTTCACCTCAGGCTCCATCATCACCCGACCGACCGTCGAAATTTCTCGCGATCGGTACAAATAAATATATATTTTTTGGGGGGGTTTAAAAAAAAATCATCCCACCATGTCTCCCACCGGCGAGTCGCTGATCGGCAACGGCAGGGGACAGCCCGTGGGCCCGAACCGCCTGCGCTGGAACCTGGGCAAGCAGCAAATCGAGGAGGAGGCCCGGGCCCTGATTCAGCGAACAAAGCAGGTGTACAACCGCGTCGGCTCGCTCGACTTGGCCCAGGTCAATTACGGGAACACGCTGAAGGAGCTGGCGGACATCGAGGTGGAATACACTGGTAAGGGGGAGCGAGCGAGTGTGCAGTGATTGGGGGGGAGAGGAAGCCCTGGAATTTAATTAACTGGTGGCAAAACCCTTAAAAGGGGCTTTGGTTGGCAATTTTGGATTTAAAAGGGTCTTTGATTTGCAATTTTGGATTTAAAAGGGGCTTTGGTTGTCAATTTTGGATTTAAAAGGGGCTTTGATTGTCAATTTTTGATTAAAAGGGGATTTGATTGTCAATTTTGGATTTAAAAGGGGCTTTGATTTGCAATTAAAATGGGCTTTGATTGGCAATTTTTGATTAAAAGGGGCTTTGATTGTCAGTTTTGGATTAAAAGGGGATTTGGTTGTCAATTTTGGATTTAAAAGGGGCTTTGGTTGGCGATTTTGGACTTGCTGATCTTTTATTAAGGCGTGTATTGCACTTTTAAAGAGAAGCATTGGATCAATTTTTACGCAGCAAGTTGTTGTGATCTGGAATGCACTGCCTGAAAAGGTGGTGGAAGCAGATTCAATAGTAATTTTCAAAAGGGAATTGGATTTATACTTAAAAAGGAAAAAATTGCAGGGCTAATGGGAAAGGGTAGAGGACTGGGACTAATTGGAATGCTCGTTCAAAGAACAGGCACGATGGCCTCCTTCTGTGCTGTATCATTCTGTGAATATTTGAATCTGAGGAAGATGCAGGGCTGTGGGGGGGAGAGAGAGAGAGCAGGCTAATGGGATTAGTTTTAGATTGTTCTATTGAAGAGCCAGTACGAACACGGTGGGCTGAATGGCCTATTTCTGGGCTGTAAGCTTCTGTTCTAAGAAGCTGATGGCTCGGTCTTCAAGGTTTTTTCCAGGTTATTGTGTCAAGACCGAACTCCCATGAGCATTAAAGAGCGTGCTTTGGTAAACAGCATCTAAGGACTCTTGGAATTAAAGCTCATAATAATAGGTTGGATTCAGGAACTGGTTTCACGTACTAATAAAAGTTAGTACTGTATTACTAATTGCATTTTTTAAAATTTGCTTATACTTAATTTATACTTTAGCCTGGAAAAAAATCTCAAAAGACTGATCATTGTCAGTTTGGAAATGATGTCAACCACGACTGATACATCTCGTAAAATGATATCAAATTGCATTGTTAACAAAAAAGAAAGCGTTCCTGTTGAGTTAGCTGATTTCACCGGGACACCAGTTGGAGTATTACATTTCATAGAATCACACAGCACAGAAGGAGGCCATTCGGCCCTTCGTGCCTCTGCTGGCTCTGTTGAAAGAGTCATCCAATTAGTCCCTCTCCCCTGCTCTTTCCCTGTAGCCCTGCAGTTTTTTTTTCTTTTTCAAGTATATACCCAATTCCCTTTTGAAAGTTACTATCGAATTTGCTTCCACCACCCTTTCAGGTAGTGCAATCCAGATCATCATCACTCGCTGTGTGTAAAAAAAATAAAAAATAAAAAAATTCTTCTCATCTCCCCCTGGTTCTTTTGCCAATTATCTTAACGCTGTGTCCTCTGGTAACTTTACTGCCAGTGGAAACACTTTCTTCCTATCAACTCTATCAAAACACTTGCTAATTTTGAACACCCCTATTAAATTTTCCTGTAATCTCTGCTTTAAGGAGTACAATCCCAGTTTCTCATCCCTGGTACCATTCTAGTAAATCTCCTCTGCACCTTCTCCCAGATCTTTACATTTCCTAAAGTGTGGTGCCCAGAATTGGTCACTATACTCCAGTTGAGGTCTAACCAGTGATTTCTAAAGGTTTAGCATAACTCCCATCCTTTTGTACTCTTTGCCTCTATAAAAGCCCAGGATGCCATATGCTTTTTTAACAGCCTTATCCACTTGTCCTGCCACCTTCAAAGATTTGTGTATGTGAATCCCCAGATCTCTCTGTTCCTGCACCCCTTTAAGATTGTACCATTTAGTTTATATTGCCCATCCTCATTCTTCCGTCCAAAATGCATCACTTCACACTTCTCACCATTAAATTACATCTGCCATGTATGTGTCTGCCCATTTCACCAGTCTGTCTGTCCACCTGAAGTCTGCTACTATCCTCCTCGCTGTTTACTACATTTCCAAGTTTTGTGCCATCTGCAAAGTTTGAAATTATGCCTGCTATACCCAAGTCCTGGTCATTAATATATCAAAAAGAGCTGTGGCCCTAATACCCATCCCTGGAGGACACCACTGTATACTTTCTTCCAATCTGAAAAACAACTGTTCACCACTCTTCTCTGCTTTCTGTCTCTTGGGCAATTTTGTCTCCATACTGTCACTGCTCCTTTAATCTCATAGACGTCAATTTTGCTAACAAGTCTATTACATGGCACTTTATCGAATGCCTTTTGAAAGTCCATATACACAATATCAACCGCAATACCCTCAATACTTCTCCATTACTTCATTGAACAACCTTCTCCATTACTTCATTGAAGAACTCAATCAGGTTTGTCGGGCACGATTTGCATTTTACATATCCGTGTCAGTTGTCATTTATTACCCCAAGTGACAATTACATTTTTCCTAGATTATGTCCTCCAGAGGTTTCCCCGCCACCGACGTTAGGCTGACTAACCTATAGTTTATCCCTCTCCCTTGTTTTGAATGGCTAGCCTCTGTCCTCTGAAACAGGAATGGGGAAGAAAATCAGGCAAGTTTCCGGCTCCTGATCACAACCCAGACACTTCTGAAAAGTGGTCCTCTGGCGCGGACAGAATTGGGCTTGGCTGTGATAGCTCCTGTGATTGAATAACTCGCTGGCACTCGCTGTCGAGACTGCAAGGTAGCTGCAGCTACTGGGATTGTATCCCGCCTGCAGATGACAAGGGGTGAAATCTAGAGGGGAAAATAATAAAACCAACTTATAAATCATTTCTTGAGCAACGGGTGAAAATCAGTTGCTCTTTACATTTATTGTGTAATAATGGCTTTCCACATGTGCAGTTTAATAACAAAAATGCTTCCTGCAAAACTGAAACATTGTCTATATTTCTAGCTGGGAAGATGATCTAATAACTCACTTGTGATTTTCACTCATGAGCTGTTGGATTGTCCTTGCTCATGGAGACATAAATAGCAGTTGAATACAGTACAGCAAACTCCTTGGGGAATGGTTTAGAAATAACAATGTGGTAACGCTGTATTTATTACACACTACTGAACTCAGTGTCTCCTGTGTCTCAGTGGTTGATGGGTCTGTGCACATCTGATGTCTTTTATGTCAGCAGTTCATTGTTGAGACTTATTTACAGGTTGAGCGTCCCGAATCCGGCAACCTCGGGACCGAGGCCGAGCCGGTTTTCGTGTTTTTCCGGACTTCGGAACGTGTTTCTGATGTCCGAAGTCCGGAAATATCGCAACCTGGGCTCGGGCGTTTCCGGACTTCGGACATCAGAAACACGAGTCCGAGTCCGGAAATGCCTGGCCCCAGGCCTGGTTTGACAGGGTGTCCGGATTCCAGAACATTTTACGGATTCTGGACGACCCTGCCACCAATCGTCCCGGATTTTGGACGCTCAACCTGCATAAAGATTGGCATACCAGAAGATAGCCAACACCCATGGAATCAAACACCAGCGTAAGTCACAGAGGGGAAAGATGGCAGGTAAATGCATTCAACCATTTTTGCTCAGTGCCTCAAATGCCAGTTGACCACGATAAATCCCTTTTATTTTCAGTTTGTATCCGTAATATTCAAGAAGGAGTTAGATATATTTCTTAAGGCTAAAGGAATCAAGGGATATGGGGAGAAAGCAGGGACCGGGTACTGAATTTGGATGATCAGCCATGATCGCATTGAATGGCGGAGCAGGCTCGAGGGGCCGAATGGCCTACCCCCTGCTCCTATCTTCTATGTTCTAATTGCAAACACTGATCTGCGCACATTGTGAATGGGAAAACTCCACTTTGCTGCTAATTTCTAAACTAAAATTATTTAAAAGCGAATGGGGGTGGAATTGTCACACTTTTTAGTCTGAACTGACATTGAAGCATAAAGAAATTTCTCTGGTGACCCCTTCAAACTGACCGATATTGTATCTAGAAAACGCTGGTCAGAGCGGTACGTATTGTGGAAAAACCTTTGTAAGCAGATGTAAGCAATAGTCCAAACATTCAGCAGTTTTGTATGGGGATAGCTGCTGACTGGAGGCTTTACCTTGCTCTCTCCATGGCTTTGTTGGCCTAATAATTCTGAGTTTATGTCAGTTTTCACAATATATAGTAGAACCTAGAAGTCACACACCAACGTTATGAACTGTCCAGTCAACTAAATACACTGTGCCCATTAATGGAACAGTTCACTACCTTACTTTAAAAAAAAATCAAGTTTCAACTATTAATAATACGTGTATCATAAATTGAAATACTAATTCTTCTACCATAAAATTCTTTTCAATGCTTTGTCCTCATTTTAAAGAAACACGTTGCGATGATTTCATTTAAAAGAAAGACTTGCATTTCTATAGCGCCTTTCACGACCACCGGACGTCTCAAAGCCCTTTACAGCCAATGAAGTACTTTTTGAAGTGTAGTCACTGTTGTAATGTAGGAAACGCGGCAACCAATTTGAGCACAGCAAGCTCCCACAAACAGCAATGTGATAATGACCAGATAATGTTTTAGCGATGTTGGCTGATGGATAAATATTGGCCAGGACACCGGGGATAACTCCCCTGCTCCTCTTCGAAACAGTGCCATAAGATCTTTTATGTCCACCTGAGAGGGCAGGCAGGGTTTCGGTTTAACATGTCATCCAAAAGACGGCACCTCCGACAGTGCAGCGCTCCCTCGGTATTGCACCGGAGTGTCAGCCTAGATTTTTGTGCTCAAGTCTCTGGAGTGGGACTTGAATTTGCAGGAATCACAGCCCTAGTTGCTATCCAGTAAGCCATGTTGGAACGTGTGCATATGTAGAATCAGGTGAGGACGAGGTCAGGTTACATTGGGATGCCCCTCACAGTGTTCATTGACTTTTACCCCAGTATGAATCAATACCTTCAGGTGAGAAGCAGAAATTTTGAAAATACAGGTGTTGGGGAACGTAAAAGTGCCCTTCCTGATGTGCTGTACCATCCTTATTAAACTGGACCTGCTCCTACCGCCCTCTCTAGCGTCGTAAGATTGATCTGCTGAACACTTTGTTTCAGATGCTGAGACTTTGTTGTTTGATATTTCAGTGCAACGGAATGTTCTAGACTTCCCCCAGCATGTTTCTCCTTGCAAAGAAGTTCGGGCTGCAAGCACCGAGGTGGACAAACAGCTGTCTGAGTTTGACGTGGAGATGAGTATGAGAGAAGACGTTTACCAGAGGGTTGTTGCTCTTCAGGTGAGAATTGAAAACCAGCTGATGAGCTGGTGTGGCGAGCGGTAGCGTTGTTAAGGCCACTTTTTTATTTTGCAGGATTCCTTCTGAAAGTTTGAGAATATTAGTTTAAAAATTATGGGCTGAGCATTCTTGCAATTGCACTGCTGCAGTTGACCTCGGCCCCTCAGGCTAAGGAGAAAAGAAAGAAAAGTTCCTGCTCCTGATCACTATTTAGTGCCCTGACACTTTCAGCAAAACCTCCCCCTCAGCAAAAATCAGCCCCTTTGGGAGAAGAGGGGAGAGATTTTTTTTGTTGGCGCGGGGGGGGGGGGGGGGGTGCAAGGCTGGCATTTACTGTCCATTCCTAATTGCCCTTGAGACGGTGGTGGTGAGCCGCCTTCTTGAACCGCTGCAGATTCTAGTGGTTTGATACAATTGAGTGGCTCGCCAGGCCATTTCAGAGGGCACTTGAGAGTCAACCACATTTGCTGTGGGTCTGGAGTCACATATCGACCAGACCGGGTAAGGGCAGTAGATTTCCTTCCCTAAAGGACAGGAGTGATGCAGATGGGTTTTTATGACAATTCGGTAGTTTTATCGTCACCATTACTGATGCTAGCTTTTTATGCCAGATTTATTTAATTAACTGAATGGTGGGATTTGAACTCATGTAGTTCAGGCCTCTGGATTACTAGTCCAGTAACATAACCACTAAGCTTCCGTTCCCATTTATAGTTATTGACCAATTGGGTTTAAGTTCGAATATCAGACACCCTGGGGATGATTTTGCCAATGGGGACGTGATGGAGGTGGGACTGCTGCTTGTCAGGTTTTAGGCCCGCCTCCATCGACGTCCGGCCAACCCACGCTATTTTCCCTTGATTGACCTTGTTAAGCCCGCCCAATGGGTTTAGCAGGCCAATTAAGGGAAAGCCGGTTACTGGTGACGTCAGCGAGAGACGTTTAATCTGTCAAGAGCTTTTGACAGATGAACTGTCATCGTTTGACAGCTTCAACACTGACAATCTGTCTTCTAAGTTGAGACCTGAGACACAGGCTTACTTAGAGATCTGTCCTGAGCAGAAGGCTGATGCATTTGAGAATGCAGCGGCCATTCTGCTTTCTCTGCTGGTGAGATGAGGGACTCCCGAGACCTTAAGGATTGAAGCCTGGAGGAAGAAGCAAAGGTAAGTAAAGCTTTTAAAACACTTAAAACTTACCTCACACACTTACCTCTGCACACATGCACCCATCACTCACCTGCACACTGGACATCTCGGCCCCGCAGACCCACGGCTCGCCTCGCTGACCCTGACGAGGTTCGGGGCCGTCGGGAAGCCCGCACTTTAGATGGCAAAATAGGGATTATCCAAAAAACTGCCCAATAACTACCTGTTAACAGGCAGTTAATTGGCATTAATCCCCTTCCCGCCTCGAGGAGGCGGCTCCCAGCGCGGGTTGGGTACCCGCCTCCTGGGAAGATGGCACAGAGGCAGGTTGGGGGCGGGATGGGTACCGCCCCCAGATTCTTCCATTTTTCCGACAGTCCCGCCTCCCCAGGGCTGGGAAAATCGTGCCCCCCATGATTGCTCATTTTTCTGAGACCATGAATGTCTGTCAGTTTTCTAATTGGCCTATCACATTCTTTGTAGCACTCTTTGAACAGGTCGGCTCACTTAAATCCCAACAAAAAGAAAACACTCTTGAAAATGTCAGCTTGCCTGAGTTGGTAGCACATTTGCTTCTACATTAGAAGGTTGTGGGGTTCACTGGCACACCGGGACTTGAGTGCATAATCTAGGCTGGCATTCCAGTGCTATACTGAGGGAATGGTGCATTGTTGGAAGTGTTATTCTTCAGATAAGATGTTAACCTGAGGTCCTCGCTGCATGCTGAGATGAATATTTAAGATCCCATGTCAATATTTGAGAGCTGAGAGTTCTCCCGATGCCTTGGCCATCATTTCTTCATCAACCAATACGACCAAAAACAGATTAACTGGTCATTCATCTTATTCTATTCCACTGGTGCAAAATGGCTTGCAGCCTTTACATAATTTTCGCTGCACTTTAAAAGATGCGTGCAATATTTGACTATGATAAGTGCAACCATTGTTAATTACTATAACAAAAGATTTGCTCGGGATTGTGTTGTAAAATGGTTCATCTTGCAGCTATCTCTGAAGGAATGCCATGTTATTTTGGAGTGAATCCTCTAGCTGTCACTGTTCTAGCTGGCAAAATAGTAGGGTACTAAAAATCATGTTGGCATGAAAGACGAACTTTGTTCACGCACAAAGATCTTTTCTACATGCCATTAGAAGAAAAATAACTATATTTGAGAGACTTTCTCGCTGCTGCGTCACTCCTGGGGGTTTGTTCTTTCAGGATAAGTGTCAGGCTGAAGACCTACAGCCAGAGGCTAGGCGCTACATGGAAAGGCTGCTGAAACTAGGAAAAAGAAATGGACTCCACCTGTGTAAAGATAAGCAAGAGGTGAGTAGCAGTAAAAATGGCATTTGTAGATGAGTCATGCAATCACAGCAGAATGCTGAAAATACACAGCGGGGTCGATATTAACCTCCCCCACAACGGTCAGGTGGTGGGGAGTTAAAAATTAAAAATCACAGAATGTGTCACCAACCCACCATGTACGTGCCTGCCGCCATCTTGGAGCAGCGGGATGCATGATTTTAATGTTTAAATCAACGCGGTTGGGAGCTTAATTTAAATTTAACAGCTGGGTTTCCCAGGGCTCGGGAAACCCGGCAGCGAAATGGAGACAGGAGCAGCTGGCTCCAGCAGTTAAGTGCTATTTAGAGCACTGCTTGTGGGCCGGGAGGAGCAGGAGCAGGAGCGCTTCCACAGCTGCCCTAAACGCCCCCTCCCCTGCTCCTTTCCTTACCGCCACTCATAAAACCGTCGGCCTCCCTTCTGCCGATCGCAGCCTCCACTTGCTGCCACGACCGGCTGACCACCGATTTGCCGCCCTCCAAGCCCCGATCTGTCCCTCCTTTCACCATTGCTGGGCTCTTTCCCCGACCCCCCCCCCCCCCCACCCTCCCTACAGCCCCGGAGTGTTAGCCTGAGTGTCTATTGACCCCACTGTCTCAGCCAATGAGCTGGAGGCGGAATGGGACTTGTGGCCAGCCAGACTTGCAGTCTAACAGTGCATTTTTAAGCAAACAAAACAATGTTTATTTACTCAGCAAATAGCAAAGAAATCAAAGTCTAGTTTATTTAAAAAGAGTCTACAAATGCAACAAACAGAACTCCTGCGTAAAATCAGTCCCAGTCGCTTGCAGCAATGCGGTTTCTGGCACCAGTTGAGACCATTTAACTGAGCACAGAACAAGGGTGGAACCTGGGACCTTCTGGTTCATATGTCTGAGTATCACGCCACATAGATCTTTCCACTAGGCCGTTGGCGAAACTCCAGCCTTTTATTTTCAGCCTAATGAATAGCAGTTTAGTTAGGATACCTTGGATCTTTCTGCGATATCTAACACTGCATCTAAATACAGGAAGCTCTCGACTTACCGGCACCTAAATAACCGGAAATCTCTGTTAACCGGCAAAATTCAGGAGTAGGTTCAGGTAAGTTTTACTTCATATTAGTGGCCGTTCCTGGATCTGTGGCTGTGTAACCGGGGTTCGTGCACTTGTTGCTAAGCAACAGGGACGCTTGGTCTGTGGCCGGGGTTCCTGCAGCTGTTGCTAAACAACAGGGAAGCCTGGATTTGTTGCTGTGTACGGAGCTCTCGTACTGTTTAACTATACCTCTCTGTAATCTGGACTTTTTGATAAACCGGCACCCCGTCGGTGCCGGATAAAAAAGAGTTTCCTGTAAATGCCTTATTCTGGAAGTACAGAGTGCCCCCCCTCTCTACCCCTGCTGAAAATCTTGGTAAACCATGAGTTGCTAGTGAAAAGAACTCACTGCACATTTATTCTGTGCTTTAGGAGATCAAAACCATCATGAAGAGAATCAGCACTTTATGTATAGACTTCAGCAAGAACCTGAACGAGAATACTACTTTCCTGGAGTTTACACGGGATGAACTGGGTAAGGAAA
Organism: Somniosus microcephalus; assembly: GCF_052327205.1. Classification (NCBI taxonomy): domain Eukaryota; kingdom Metazoa; phylum Chordata; class Chondrichthyes; order Squaliformes; family Somniosidae; genus Somniosus; species Somniosus microcephalus. Next base: position 10,513,607 of record NC_140999.1, read on the forward strand.
AAGTTATTTTGTAGATGAAAACAGGATTGGAATTTAGCCCAAACTACATCCAATTGTGCAGCCAAGTAGCCCTAGGTTTCAAGCAGAAGATCATCACCCTTCAGAGGGCTTGTGCATTTGACAGTGAGGTACAGCCCGTCACTATAAGGGTTTAATTGGACCTTAGGCAGACTGATCGTAGATGAATATGACATCAGGTTACTCATCTATGATCTAGCTTTGGTTATGGCAATGACTGTCTGCCCTTTTGGAGGGGTGATAACAGAAATTGCTTGGCAAATATTAATTGGAGGCAATGGAATAAAATCAATCCCATGTGCCCAGTGTTGCCATGGGGAGTGTTTTTTCTGAACATATCTTTTTTGAATGTATACCATGGTGGAAAATTTTGAGCAAAAAATACCCCGCTGGACTTTTCTTCCACGTTTAGCCAATATCTTTAAGTTTTACCAATATGCTTCTTGTGTGATGCTCTCAATTCATCACCTGAAATTGCTCCCAGCCATACTATCAGCAGTGAAAGCATTGCAAGGTGTAGCCTTGGCTCAGTAGTAGCGCTCTCGCCTCCTGAGGCAGAAGGTTGTGGGTTGAAGCCCTGCTCCAGAAACTGGAGTATATTACCTAGGCAGACACTTCAGTGCAGTACTGTCTGAGGTGTCGTCTTTTGGATGGGTTGTTAAACCGAGGACCTGTCTGCCCTCTCAGGTGGACATAAAAGATCCCATGGCATTATTCAAAGAAGAGCAGGGGAGTTCTGGTGTCCGGCCAACCTTTATTCCTCAACATCAAAAGTACTTCATTGACTGTGAAGTGATTTGGGACTTCCTGATGGCGTGAAAGACGCAATATAAATGCAAGTTCTTTCTTTATTTCTTACTTCACCCTAGCGCTATACAGCTCAAAATCCTCTCCGCAGATACAATTAGGTTCAGAGTAATAGTCTAGAATTGTACTACAGGAAACTTTCTGGTATCCGGCACTAACGGGACCGAGCTGGTGCCGTTAGATCAAAACTGCCGTATAAACCAGCGGCAATGTTAAAACATACAGAGCTTTTCAGCTCCGTGTGAATCAACAAACCCAACAGCTTCAAAACAGTCGGCTGCAGCTGCAAGCGTCTCTAGCTGAAGCTGTTGCTTAGCTACAGACCTTGCAGAGCCTGACTGGGGGGAAAAAAAAAGCAACGAGAAGTAAAAAAAACTTATAGAAAATGGCTCCTGAATTTTGCCGGTAGATAGAGCTTTCCGGACTACGAAAGTTTCCTGTATTGGGTGTTTCTCACAGCTAAAGTCGACACAGAAAAAATTCACACCTCCGGCATTGAGCTTTGCTGAAATACTGACTGCGTGATATCCTTGGGTACGCATATTAGTTTCTGCTTCCAAACCATTTGTTTTCCTGTTTCTTTATTGTGGTAATTTTCTCCCCATTTTTCCTCCTCTCTTGAGAGAGTAGGATTCTGTTGGGATAATGATTCTTTGGGTCCTGGACACCCTCTGGTAACTCACCGAAGTGGCCATTCTTTATGTGTGAGTAAAAAATAGTATTTTGGCGGGCCGTTTCAACATGGGGCCTCACAGCCGAACTCAATTTCATCCTCATCCGACATCCTCACAGCATGCTTTCAAGCAGGGCTGACTGGATAATGATCGTACTGGCACCTTGGCCTGCTCTCCCGTTGTTTTGCCATGAGGGCTACTGAGGCCAATTGGAGTTTCCCTACTGCAGTCCCGATTGAGTTCAGATAACTCGCCGCAGACTGGGGATTGAACCAGAGACTTTTTTTGGCCTCTATAAATGAGTTACATGCTGCATTTACTGGCTGAGCCAGCAGGGGGGGCACCTCAGTTTCTCATTTCATCCGGTAATCTCTTATTGCGGCATTGAAGATTAATAAGTGATATGAATAGTTAGTTTTGTTCAGTGGTTTTGATTTATATTAATATATTGCGCTACTAGGTGGTCTCCCTGACGACTTTGTCAGTAGCCTGGAGAAAATGGACAATGGGAAGCTGAAGGTGACACTAAAGTATCCGCACTACTTTCCCTTAATGAAGAAATGTTATGTTCCGAAAACCAGGAAGAATATGGAACAAGCCTTTAACTCCCGTTGTATGGAGGTGGGTCAAGCCTTACTTGACAGTCTCTGGTCTTTTTACATAGAGTTTACAGCACAGAAACAGCCCATTCGGCCCAACTGGTCTATGTCGGTGTTTATGATCCACACAAACCTCCTCCCACTCTATTTACTTCATCTCACCTTATCAACAGATCTTTCCATTCCTTTCTCCCTCATGTACTTATCTAGTTTCTTCTTAGATCCATCTTTCCCATTCGCCTTAACTACTCCATGTGGTAGCGAGTTCCATAGTCTCATCACTCTCCGAGAAAAAGAAGTTTCTCCTGAATTTCTTATTAATCTTAGTAGCTCTATCTTTTTAATCCCAAAACCTTGTCTTTTCTTCATGTCCCTTAGTACCCTTACTCTCCAAGTAAATACCTATCTCCCTTTTAAATACTTAAATGATGTTGCCTATGTGTTCCATATTCACACAATCTGCTTCCCTGGATGTTTTTAACTGGTTCAGGTCGAATCCTAAAGATTATGTCCCCTTGTTCTGGATTCTCCTTCTAAAGGAAAGAGTTGTTCCCTATCTACCTTGTCAATTCCCTTCCTTATCGTAAACACCTTGATCAGATCCCCCCTGAACCTCCCCATCAACCGGGAATATAACCCAAGTTTATACATTGCAGCCAAGCCTGATCCTCTGCATCCAGCATACTTTCCAGCGGAAGTCACTCGATTGTGATCGGCAGCAAGAGCCTGGGCTGATTTCTCGTTCCCCATCCCAGAGTAAAGAGGCTAATTGTAAGACCCCAGCTAAGATCAACTAGGTCGGTTCAAATGGGGAGGGGGAATCAAATGAAGGACGTTCCTGGTCTGTGTGGCTCAGTGCCACACCGGATGATGCAACTATTCAGCTGGGAAAGCTCAATGAGTAGTTCCAAAGCATGCGATAGAGCAGCAAGGAAGTGTATGGAACACCATCACCTCCAAGTTCCCCTCCAAGTCGCACACCATTATGACTTGGAAATATATCACCGTCGCTGGGTCAAAATCCTGGCACTCCCTAACAGCACTATGGGAGTGCCGTCACCACACTGACTGCAGTGGCTCATCACCATCTTCTCGAGGGCAATTAGGGATGGGCAATAAATGCTGGCCTTGCCAGCGACGCCCACATCCCACGAATGAATTTTTAATAAAATCTGTTTTATTGCATTGAGGATTACTGGGCAGTTCAGCAAAATGTAATTCTACTTTAAGAAATATTGCTTAGTGTTGAAAACAATGCCAAAAAGAAATCACTTTCTCTTGACTGATGTAGGACAATGCAAAAATCCTTAAAGAACTGGTGGAACTTCGTACAAGGAAGTCTGGTCTTCTGGACTTTAAGACCCACTCGGATTTCATACTCGAAATGAACATGGCTAAGAACAGCAAGAACGTCGGTGTCTTTCTTGGTAATGAATGTCAATTTAGAACCATTATACAGGAAACTTTGTGCTATCCGGCACCGACGGGACCGAGCTGTTGCCGTCCCATCAACAGTGCCGGACAAACCAGTGCTAATGTTGAAACATACGGAGATTTTGAGCTCCGTATCTGGCAACAAACCCCAACAGCTTCTAAACAGTCGGCCGTACCTTGCAAGCGTCTCTGTAGCTTAGCAACAGCTTCAGCAAGACCTTGCAGAGCCTGACTGGTGAAAAAAAAGTAACGGAAAGAAAAAAAACCTAACGAAACGGCTCCTGATTTTTGCCGGTGGCTCGAGCATTCCGGACAGTTAACCTCCGGATAATACAAAGTTTCCTGTACTTGCCTTGGGTGAAGTGAGTTAACGCACTGTCCTTTCGCCTCGAGGACCTAGGTTTGACACCAGCCCCGCCTGGTGGGGTGAAAGCTTCTGCATTCTGCTAACCAGAAGGGCCCTTTATAAAATTAGCATGTACAGTCTGATTCCATTTTTTATTGGGTCTGATACTGTACCATAGAACTGCTCACAAATTGGCAGTCTTGGGCAGTAGGATTGCTGTTGTGGAAAATGGGAGGGAAAAAAAACTTGCTGTGGTGCAGTAAGTGCTCTTACTGGTTGGGATTGTGTGTATGTTTGGTGATGACAGCATTGGGTTAGATTGTAATGAGTCCTAAAACTGAATAGTCTACCTACAATCTAGACTGTTATGCTGAGTTGAACTAGAAAAGAAATAACGGAGGTGATTTTAACTATCTGCCCGGTGGAAATGGGGTAGTAGCGCTCCGAAAATCATGGGGATTTACTTGCTGTCCCATTCCCACCTGCCCCCATTTTGGTGGGGGGGGGGGGTCTCTGACAATTGGTACCTGGCTTAAGCAGCCTATCCAGCATTCCTTAAAGGGACTGCTGCAAACTGCTCATGAAAGGATATGTTTTATGTTTTTTAATTAATTTTCAGTTTGTTTGGTTTCCTTTTTAATTCCCATCCACACCGACATCCCCAACCAGTGAGCGCTAAAACAGCACTCGCACCTCACCGGGAATATGGGAATGGGGCTCAGGCCTTGTGCAGAGGACATCTATGTCCGCCTGGGGGCCATATCGGTGCTTCTAAAGCTTTCAAATTCATATTTCAGATGAACTAGCACGGAAGCTGAAGCCACTTGGTGAAGAGGAGAGGGCAGTTATCATAGACCTGAAGAAGGATGAATGTGAGAAGCGAGGGCTGGATTTCGATGGTATTATAAATGCCTGGGATCTGCGTTACTACATGAACCAGGTGGAGGAGTTGAAGTACTTTGTGGATCAGAATCTGCTGAAGGAATATTTTCCGATGGAAGTGGTAACATCTGGCCTGCTGGGAATCTACCAGGAACTGCTGGGATTGACCTTTCAACTCATTGAGAAGGAACCTGTGTGGCACGAGGATGTAAAGCTGTACTCTGTGAAAGACACGGCGACTGGAGAGTTGATGGGACAATTCTATTTAGATTTATATCCAAGGTGATTTCTTAATCTACGTTCAAAAACATAGATAGTCCTGCACCAAATTACAGTTCATTAAAGTGGCCTTCTAATTTCATTACCAAAATATCTTATCTGGGTGAAATGCATTGCCGACTGTGAAACTGATCCAGATGGACTAGAAAGTCTTGATCCCTGATCTATGCTGAATTAGCCAATACCAACTCGGTCAGTAGATGGGACAGCACAATTAGCCTCTGGACGAGGGAGGAGAAAAAAAATCAGCTAGGGTTCCTGTTCCTGATCAGTATCCAGTGACTTATTGGAAAGTACACGTGTGGATGTTCATAAAAGAACTTTTATAGCATCTCGGAAACATCCCAAAGTGCTTCACGTACCAATGACTTTAAATCTCTGCCCCCTGTGGCATAGTGGTTAGCACTGTTGCCTCACAGCGCCAGGGACCCGGGTTCGAATCCGGCCTCGGGCGACTGTCTGTGTGGCGTTTGCACATTCTCCCCGTGTTTGCGTGGGTTTCCTCCGGGTGCTCCGGTTTCCTCCCACAGTCCAAAGATGTGCGGGTTAGGTTGATTGGCTATGATAAATTGACCCTTAGTGTTAGGGGGATTAAATACGTGGGGTTACGGGGATAGGGTGGGATATGTGTTGGTGTAGGGGTTACGGGGATCGGGTGGGATATGTGTCGGTGCAGGCTCGATGGGCCGAAATGGCCTCTATCTGCACTGTGGGGTTTCTGTGATCTGTGAATAAATTACTTTTGATGTGCAGTCACTGTTGTGTAAGCAAAAACAGCAGCTATTTGGTGCACAGTAAGAGCCCACAAATAGCAAATGAGATGAACGACAAGTTAAATTCTTTTTGGCTGGATTTGGTTGAAGGAGGACAGTTCTGGTCACCACATCACAGGAAAGATGTGATTGTACTGGAGAGGGTACAGAGGAGATTTAGGAGTATGTTGCCAGGACTGGAGAATTTTAGCTATGAGGAGAGATTGGATAGGCTAGTGTTGTTTTCTTTGGAACAGAGGAGGCTGAGGGGAGACTTGATTGAGGTGTATAAAATGATGAGGGGTCTAGATAGAGAGGATAGGAAGGACCTATTTCCCTTAGCAGAGAGGTCAATAACCAGGGGGCAGAGATTTAAAGTCATTGGTAGAAGGATTAGAGGGGAGTTGAGGAGAACTTTTTCCCCCCAGAGGGTGGTGGGGGGTCTGGTACTCACTGCCTGAAAGGGTGGCAGAGGCAGAAACCCTCACCACATTTAAAAAGTACTTGGATATGCGCTTGAAGTGATGTAACCTACAGGGCTACGGACCGAGAGCTGGAAAGTGGGATTAGGCTGAAGAGATCTTTTTCGTCCGGCACAGACACAATGGGTCGAATAGTCTCCTCCTGTGCCGTAAATTTCTATGATTCTATGAGGAATGTTGACCGGGATCCCACGGCAGATTTGTATTGCAGCGAGGAGAACTCGTATGTAGTGCCAGGAGATCTCTAATATTCACTGGAAGAGAGAGGCTGTTTAAGTTGCACCAGTATGAAGCACCTTTGACAGTGCAGTGCTGAAATATCAGCCTATGTTGGGGGAGATCAGGACTGGGCTGAGCTGTGATGGGCCACGGTTGAATAGCCAGCCAGTACTCACTATCTAGGCTCACGGATGAAGAATGGCCACTTGAGCAAAGTACCAGAGGACTTCAAGTGACTAGGGGAGAAAGTTGCCGTGGGGATTTGTAGGGCTATGGGGAAAGAGCAGAGGACTGGGACTAATTGGATAAATCTTTCAACGAGCAGGCACAGGATTCTATGATAATAAAATAAAATATTTTTACTCCTTCAACATTATAGATTCTGGTAGAATAGGCCCTAAACTCAGCAAAAATAAAAGTGCTTAAAATCTGTGTGGGTATATCTAAGAATATTAGGAAATGTGATGGTGTTGGCTTTTTTTTTTACATAGAATGTACAGCACAGAAACAGGCCATTCGGCCCATCCAGTCCATGCCGGTGTTTATTCTCCACTCGAGCCTCCTCCCGTCTTTCCTCATCTAACTCTATCAGCATAACCCTCTATTCCCTTCTCCCACATGTGCTTTTCTAGATTCCCCTTAAATGCATCGATACTATTCGTCTCAACCACTCCCTGTGGTAGCGAATTCCACATTCTCATCACTCTCTGGGTAAAGAAGTTTCTTCTGAATTCCCTATTGGATTTCTTGGTGACTAATTTATATTGATGGCCTCTGGTTTTGCTCTTCCCCACAGTGGACACACTCTGTGTCTACTCTATATTGCTAAATCGTTTTGTATTATTAGAGGAGAGAGAAAGTATTGTTTTTTCATGTCATTGATTTAGGTTCCTACTGACAAAATTGCATAGTAATTATTTGCTAAATGGCTATTTCAGGGTTAGGGTTGTTGCCACCTGTGCATTGTTTGATAGAATATCCAGGACTTTCTCAAATGTAAACTGAACCGCAAGGGCTGGATTTTACTCCCCACTGCTGTCCGAGCTCAGCCGAGAAATGGGACAGGGTGCTGCTTGGGGAGACAGGAAAGCTGTACTGTTCCGGTTTCATTTGTCAGAGTCATGGAATGTAAGTGACTTTTTTATTATTGAGGCACCCAGACAAAGTGTCCTTAGAGCAGATAACAACCAAGATTGAAAAGTGTAGGTTAGGTTAAGCTTCTTTATTTTTTCTAAAGCTGTTAAATTGTAAGATGAAGGGAGGTGAGGAGTTCCACTGTATTGAGTTCCTGGCTCTAAATGAATCCGAGTAGGAAATGGTGTGATAGGTTTAGATCTAAACGCAGTAAAGCTGCAGAAAGGAGGAAGAATGTGGTATATTAGCTGAAGAGGAACAAGAGAAGAAAGATCAGGGAAGCAGCGACCATAGAATAGGTTCATTGGGGGCCAATGGTTAGAGAAGAATTGTGTGCCACTTGACAAGCTTTCTCTTGTAACCTGCCCAGGAGTAGGACAGAGGTGCGACAGGAGTCTTGAGCTATGAGAGTAATGTTCAAGTCTTTAATTAATATAAATTCAACACGCAGCTGATTGTAATCTAAGAAGTAAATTTCATTCACTCCCATTGTAAACAAAACCAAATTAAAGTATTACCTTTCTCTGCAAACTATTTAAGACATTATCAGGTTGTGGATTTTTTTTAATTCGTTAATGGGATGTGGGCGTCGCTGGCAAGGCCAGTATTTATTGCCCATCCCTAATTGCCCTTGAGAAGGTGGTGGTGAGCCGCCGCCTTGAACCGTTTCAGTCCATGTGGTGAAGGTGCTCCCATAGTGCTGTTAGGGAGGGAGTTCCAGGATTGTGACCCAGCGACAATGAAGGAACGGCGATATATTTCCAAGTCAGGATGGTGTGTGACTTGGAGGGGAACTTGGAGGCGGTGGTGTTCCCATGCGCCTGCTGCCCTTGTCCTTCTAGGTGGAAGAGGTTGCGGGTTTGGGAGGTGCTGCCGAAGAAGTCTTGACGAGTTGCTGCAGTGCATCTTGTAGATGGTACACACTGCAGCCACGGTGCGCCGGTGGTGGAGGGAGTGAATGTTTAAGGTGGTGGATGGGGTGCAATAGCAACCACCAGAGGAGTTTGATATCCTTGTTTGTTTTACAGGGAGGGAAAGTATGGACATGCTGCTTGCTTTGGCCTTCAGCCAGGATGCTCGCTACCTGACGGTAACAGGCAGATCACAGTGGCCGCTATGGTGGCAAACTTCACCAAGCCGACTCCCAGTGCTCCATCATTACTTCAACACGATGAGGTGGAGACCTACTTCCATGAGTTTGGCCACGTAATGCATCAGATCTGCTCTCAGGTAAGAACTCTTCCCCTCCCAATACAGGAAACTTTGTGATATCCGGCACCGACGGGACTGGCGTGTTGCCCATCTATCAATACTGCCGGACATACAAAGTTAATGTTGAAGCATACGGAGGTTTTCATCTCCGTATCTGACAACAAACACTGTTGCTTAGCAACAGCTTCTAAAGAGTCGGCTACAGCTGCAAGTGTCTCTAGCTGAAGCTGTTGCTATAGCTACAGACCTTGCAGTGGCTGACTGGGGGGGAAAAAAAAGAACGAGATCTAAAAAAAACGTACAGAAAACGGCTCCTGATTTTTGCCGTTAGATCGAGTATTCCGGACATACAACCTCCGGATAAACCAAAGTTTCCTGTACTGCCATTATAGTTGCTGCTGTTGGAATCAATGTCATGAAACCCAAGGTTTTTCTCCCCTTCCTCTTCTATAGGCACCAATTCCTGCTATGCTGCAGTACCAGCAGTCCTTCATTACATATTACATAGGACATACAGCACAGAAACAGGCCATTCGGCCCAACCAGTCCATGCCGGTGTTTATGCTCCACATGAGCCTCCTCCTGTTGTTCCTCATCTAACTATCCGCATAACCCTCTATTCTCTTCTCTGTCATATGCTTATCTAGCTTCCCCTTAAATGCATCTATACTATTTGCCTCGACCACTCCCTGTGGTAGCGAGCTCCACATTCTCACCACTCTCTGGGTAAAGAAGTTTCTTCTGAATGCCCTAGAATTATGAAACCAGCAGAAAGAAAATAGAACAAAAAACTTGCATTTATACAGCACCTTTCACAACCTCAGGACGTCCCAAAGCGCTTTGCAGCCAATGAAGTACTTTTGGAGTGTATTCACTGTAATGTAGGAAATATGGCAGCCAATTTGTGCACAGCAAGCTCCCACAAACAACAATGAAATAAATGACCAGATCAGCTGTTTTAGGTGTTGTTTGAGGGATAAATATTGGCCTGTTGCCATTCTTCATGTGTGAGCCTCGACAGTGTTTATTGGCAGGTTATTTGATTTTTGGAACATGTCGCAGCTGAGCCTGAAGCTGTTCTTGCCCAATGGCCACAAATGTGCTGATGTGCCTTCAATAACCACAAAACTAGAAGTTATAGGCTTAAACAAGTTGGCTTTTAATCACTAAGATCAGAGCTACATCTCAACACACCGACTGGCTCACAGGAATGAGTCATACAGATCCTGAGATCTTTATGTAAGAGAAGTCAGGGGCGGAGCCAAGAGCCAAGACCTGGAACCTTCCAGGTTAGTCAGGAAAGAGGAAGTGAAACTATACACCGTGTGGGGGAGGGTAATATACATGAGTGCAAAACGGATACAGGCAAGACAAACCGGTTTCATTACATTCACCCCTTCTTTAGATTTAGTCCATCGTGGGTGATGTTTCTTAAAAGTTGGTATAAGTGAGTCTGTCAGGAGGTTTTGCGGTTCTCAGTGATCGGTGCAAAGCCGGTTGGGGTGCCTCTAGGGGAGTGGATTCTGGTTCCTCCGCTGTCCGGGCCTCCGCAGTGTCTTCCAGGTTATCTGCAGTGTCCTCCAGGTTAAAGTTGGGTATTGATAACTCTGGGCGTCCCGTCTCTTTTTGGTGTAGGTCTTCCTCGGGTAGTCTCTCATCGTTCTCTCCGCTCCCCGAGGGAGCGAGGTCTTTTATGGAAACAGTGTCCTCTCGCCCGTCAGAGTATTCGATATAGGCGTACTGAGGGTTTGCATGGAGGAGCTGTACCTTTTCCACAAGGGGGTCCGTTTTATGGCCTCTCACGTGCTTCCGCAATAGTACTGTCCCCGGAGACGTCAGCCACGCAGGTAGAGATATGCCCGAGGTGGATTTCCGGGGGAAAACGAACATCTTTTCGTGAGGGGTAGCGTTAGTGGCTGTACATAAGAGACCTTCTGGAGTGGAGCACGTCTGGGAGGACTTCCTGCCAGCGGGAGGTCGGAAGGCCTTTTGACTTTAAGGCTAACGTGACAGCCTTCCAAACAGTAGCATTCTCCCTTTCCACTTGCCCATTACCCCGGGGGTTGTAGCTAGTGGTTCTGCTAGTGGCTATCCCCTTTGAGAGCAAGAACTGTCGCAGTTCGTCACTCATGAATGACGTCCCCCTATCGCTGTGTATGTAGTTCGGCATGCCAAACATGCAGAATAGATTACAGAGACACTTGATGACCGTGGCACTGGTCATGTCTGGGCAGGGAATGGCGAAGGGGAAGCGGGAATATTCATCGATGATATTGAGGAAGTATACGTTACGGTCGGCAGAGGGAAGGGGTCCCTTGAAGTCCAGACTTAGGCGCTCGAATGGCCGTGTGGCTTTGATAAGGTGTGCACGGTCAGGCCTGTAGAAACGAGGCTTGCATTCCGCACAGATGCGGCAGGCTCTGGTCATTGCCCTGACCTCCTCAATGGAGTGGGGCAGATTGCGGGACTTTATAAAATGGTATAGTCGGGTGACCCCTGGGTGACAGAGGTCGTTGTGGAGACCCTGTAATTTGTCCGTATGAATGCTGGCACACATTCCCCACGATAGGGCGTCTGGGGGTTCATTAAGGGCTCCCGGCCTGTACATAATATCATAGTCGAACGTGGATAGTTCGATCCTCCACCTGAGTATTTTGTCATTCTTGATTTTCCCCCTTTGTTATTAAACATGAAAGCCACCGACCGCTGGTCGGTGAGCAGGGTGAAACGTTTGCCGGCTAGGTAGTGTCTCCAGTGCCGCACTGCCTCCACTATAGCCTGTGCCTCCTTCTCGACAGAAGAGTGCCTGATTTCAGGTCTCTGAAGGGTTCGGGAGAAGAAGGCCACAGGTCTCCCAGCCTGATTGAAGGTCGCAGCCAAGGCAAAGTCTGACGCATCGCTTTCGACTTGAAAGGGAATGCTTTCGTCCACTGCACACAGTGCAGCCCTTTCAATGTCCTGTTTGATACTGGTGAAAACCTCCCGAGCTTCAGCTGATAGTGGGAAGGACGTCGATTTAATGAGGGGTCGGGCCTTATCAGAGTAATTGGGCACCCATTGGGCATAATACGAAAAAAATCCCAGGCACCTTTTTAAAGCTTTGGGATTGTGTGGCAGGGGCAGTTCCTTTAGGGGGCGTAATCGGTCAGGGTCCGGTCCAATTACCCCATCTTCCACCACACAGCCGAGGATACAGAGACGGGTTGTGTTGAAGACACATTTGTCTTCGTTGTAGGTTAGATTCAGCTTTAGGGCAGTTTTTAAAAATCTCGCAAGATTTAGATCGTGGTCTTGCTGGTTGTGCCCGCAGATAGTGACATTGTCCAGATAGGGGTAGGTAGCTTGTAGTTTATTCTCGTCAACCATGCGGTCCATCTCACGTTGGAAGACCGAGACTCCATTTGTTACCCCGAAGGGCACTCTGAGAAAATGGTAGAGGCGCCCGTTTGCCTCAAAGGCGGTGTATGGGCGGTCCTCCGTTCTAATGGGGAGCTGGTGATACGCGGATTTGAGGTCGATAGTCGAGAAGACTCGGTATTGCGCAATCTGGTTGACCATTTCTGATATGCGGGGTAAAGGGTAGGCGTCCAGCTGGGTATAAATATTAACAGTCTGGCTGTAGTCAATTACCATCCGTTTCTTTTCGCTATTTTTAACTATGACTACTTGGGCACGCCACGGACTGGTACTGCATTCAATAATGCCTTCTCGCAGGAGTCTGTCCACTTCCGCCTTGATAAAGTGTCTGTCTTCCAGACTGTACCGTCTACTTTTGGTCGCTATGGGCCCACAGTTCGGAGCGAGATTAGCGAATAAAGAGGGCGGGCTGATTTTTAAGGTTGATAGGCCACAGACTGTGAGTGGCGGCTGGGACCCGCCATATGCTAGCGTGACACTTTCGTGGAGGCACTGGAAGTCCAGGCCCAAGATTACATTAACACAGAGTTCTGGCATCACGAGGAGTTTAAAATCCTTGTAGTCCGTGCCTTTTACAGTCAGTGTTACCACACAGTAGCCCAATATGTCCGAAGTGTGGGGCTTAGCAGCCATAGCAATTCTGCTCCGTGTAGGGGTTACTGTTAATGAGTGCCGCCGTACCAGGCTAGGGTGGATAAAACTCTCGGTACTCCCACAGTCAATTAAACATTTCGTTAAATTCCCGTTTACCTGTATGTCCATCATGGATTTTGTCAACGGGTGTGGCCTGGATTGATCCACCGTGATCGAAGCCACTATTGGGCCCTGGGCGGCCGTTGAGTAGGGAAAAGATGGCGGATCCCAAGATGGCGGCCCGCACGGCACGCACGAGGCGGTGACGGAGTTGGAAATCGGATTCCCCCTGCAGACTTTGCTAAAATGCCCCTTTTTCTTACATTTGAAGCATGTAGTGTCCTTCGCTGAGCATCGTTGTCTGGGGTGCTTGGCCTGGCCGCAGAAGTAGCATTTCGGGCCTCGAGACATTGCCGCTGTAGTAGGACTCCTGGGTGAACTTCTGTGTGGGGACTCCGGCGGTGTAGAGCTGGTCTGAGACCTGGATGGGGAAGATGGCTGATTCCAAGATGGCGGCCCGCTCGGCGCGCACGAGGCAGTGAGGGCCGCATGGCCGGAAGAATAAGAGTCAGAGTTTTTCTGGGCCACGTCCAGCGATCGCGCAGTGGCCACTGCCTTTTTTAAGTCCAGGACCTCCTTCTCCAGCAGTCTCTGCCGGATATAATTCGATTTGAGGCCCGTGATGAAGGAATCGCGGACCAATTCGTCAGAGTACACGTTGGCCGTCACGGCCTTGCAGTTACAGTCCCGGACCAAGTCCTTTAGGCCCTGTAAGAAATCGTCCATTGATTCCTCAGGTCGCTGCCTGCGTGTAGCCAGCAGATGTCTGGCGTACACTTCGTTTACCGGCCTCTGGTATTGGGCCTTCAGGATAGTGATGGCCTCCGTGTAAGAGGTGGCGTCCCGGATGAACGAATAAATCCGATGACTAACGCGAGTAGTCAGTAGACTCAGTTTATCTACCTCGCTAGCGGATGAGGCCCTCGCGAAGAGTTCGAAGCATTTGAGCCAGTGTCCAAATTGATTTGATGCTTCAGCAGAATGTGGATCCAAGTCCAGACGCTCTGGTTTTAGGAGTCGATCCATCCTAGTATTCTTTAGTGATTAAAATTGATGTGCCTTCAATAACCACAAAACTAGAAGTTATAGGCTTAAACAAGTTGGCTTTTAATCACTAAGATCAGAGCTACATCTCAACAGGAATGAGTCATACAGATCCTGAGATCTTTATGTAAGAGAAGTCAGGGGCGGAGCCAAGACCTGGAACCTTCCAGGTTAGTCAGGAAAGAGGAAGTGAAACTATACACAGTGTGGGGGAGGGTAATATACATGAGTACAGGAAATACAGGATCAAGACAAACAGATTTCATTACATGTGCCATCTAGCAAAGTCCAACGGGTGACTGTAAGGAGTGGGAACACTGATTTTCTTTCTTTATATAGTTTTGCCAGCTTGTCTTCATTGTTGTTCTTAAACATTGAATGTGGAGATGACCTAACCACATATTTTGCTTCATGAGCTGCCAGGCTTCACTGCTGTAGACAAGGACAGATAATACCAAATTCTTACAGTTCTTGAATTTAGATTTCGTCATGTTAATATTCCGTAGCTTTCATATCTTTGACAGCTGCAGAGAAATACCAGCAGCGTTGGCAATTCTCGCATTCGCTTCCTTTTTCCCTTCTTGTATTATCAGGCTCCCCAAACAAATGAAATAACTCACATCCTCCAATAACTGCCCCCTTGAGGGACAATTCCTTGTTGACAATCGGTCTTCGTGGTCTTAGGCTTTGGTAACTGAGAGAAGCGAGTTTGTCCCCATACCATGGCTTTGAATGTTGGTGCTCATTGCCACTGACCCCACCCCCTCTACCTAAAGAGGAAATCGATTACGGGTGAGTGTTCTGGACTAGTTAGATGTAGGTAGCGCCCCTAGTGGTAGTTATTGTATCGCAGTGTGTTATTTGACCTCCTTCCTGTCTGCACCGGAAGTAGTATTCGAGGAAGTGTTTTCTCAGTTGTGAACAAGGTCCACGTGTGGCAGCTTGTTTTCTATCCTCCATCCTTCCTTATACGCTAGGCAAGACACAATGGGGTAGATTTTCCCGAACCTGTCGGGAAGAAGGCAGGACTTCAACTTTCGGGTTTTTGACCCGCCTACATCAACGTCCGGCCAATCCACGCGACTTTCCCTTGATTGACCTTGTTGAGCCCGCCCAGCGGGCTCAGCAGGCCAATTAAGGGCCACCCTGCAACAGGTGACGTCACAGACTGCAATTTCATCTGTCAAGAGCTTTTGACATGAAATATCAGTGTTTCACAGCTGTTTGAAGCTGTGAAACACTGACAGTCTGAGTTCTACCATGAGTCATTCTGCACAGACTCCGTTAGAACTCTTACCGGCACTCAAAGCTGAAGGCTGTCACTTTTGACAGATCGCAGCCGTTCAGCTTTAAGTGCTGGGTGAGTGATGGGCTCCTGACGCCTACAGGAAGAAAGGCTGTGAAGGTAAGTACAGGTAAGTCATAGAGTTTTACAGCACAGAAAGAGGCCCATCGTGTCTGCGCCGCCCATCCATCCCTGTCCAGTCTAATCCCATTTTCCAGC
This sequence comes from Somniosus microcephalus, assembly GCF_052327205.1. Classification (NCBI taxonomy): domain Eukaryota; kingdom Metazoa; phylum Chordata; class Chondrichthyes; order Squaliformes; family Somniosidae; genus Somniosus; species Somniosus microcephalus. The sequence goes on from NC_140999.1 coordinate 10,529,103, forward strand.
ATTTGGTCCATAGCCTTGTATGCAATGGCATTTCAAGTGCTCATCCAAATGCTTCTTGAATGTTGTGAGGGTTCCTGCCTCTACCACCCTTTCAGGCATTGAGTTCCACATTCCAACCACCCTCTGGGTGAAAAAGTTCCTCCTCAAATCCCCTCTAAATCTCCTGCCCCTTACCCTGAATCTATGCCCCCTTGATATTGACCCCCCTACTAAGGGGAAAAGTTCCTCTTTATCTACCCTATCTATGCCCCTCATCATTTTGTACACCTCAATCAGGTCCCCCCTCAGCCGCCTTTGCTCCAAGGAAAACAACCCCAGCCTGTCCAGCCTCTCTTCATAGCTGAGGCACTCCATCCCAGGTAACATCCTGGTGAATCTTCTCTGCACCCTCTCCAAAGCAATCACATCCTTCCTATAGTGAGGCGACTAGAACTGCACACAGTACTCCAGCTGTGGTCTCACCAGCGTTTTGTACAGCTCCATCATAACCTCCCTGCTCTTATATTCTATGCCTCGGCTAATGAAGGCAAGTATCCCATATGCCTTTTTAACCACCTTATCTACCTGTTCCGCTGCCTTCAGGGATCTATGTACATGTACACCAAGGTCCCTCTGACCCTCTGTACTTCCTAGGGTCCTACCACTCATTGTGTATTCCCTTGCCTTATTTGTCCGTCCAAAATGCATCACCTCGCACTTTTCAGGGTTAAATTCCATTTGCCACTTTTCCGCCCATCTGACCAACCCATTTATATCGTCCTGTAGCCTGAGGCTTTCCTCCTCACAATTTACCACCCCACCAATTTTCGTGTCATCTGCGAACTTACTGATCATACCTTTTACATTCTCATCCAAATCATTTATGTAGATCACAAACAACAAGGGACCCAGCACCAATCCCTGAGGTACCCCACTGGATACAGGCTTCCAGTCACAAAAGCAACCTTCAACCATCACCCTCTGCCTCCTGCCACTCAGCCAGTTTAGGATCCAACGCGCCAAGGCACCCTGGATCCCATGGGCTCTTACCTTCTTGACCAGTCTCCTATGCGGGACTTTGTCAAACGCTTTACTGAAGTCCATGTAAACCACATCCACAGCATTTCCCTCATCCACCCCCCTAGTCACCCCCTCGAAAAATTCAATCAGATTTGTCAGACATGATTTACCCTTGACAAAGCCATGCTGACTATCCCCGATTAATCCTTGCCTCTCCAACTGGAGACTAATTTAGTCCCTCAGAATTTTTTCCAATAATTTCCCTACCACAGATGTTAGGCTCACTGGCCTGTAATTCCCTGGTTTATCCCTGCTACCCTTCTTGAATAATGGTACTACATTAGCTGTTCTCCAGTCTTCTGGTACATCCCCTGTGGCCAGAGAGGTTCTGAAAATTTGTGTCAGAGCCCCTGCAATCTCCTCCTTTGCCTCCCACAGCAGCCTGGGATACATCTCGTCCGGGCCTGGGGATTTATCCACTTTTTGGCCTGCTAAAACCGCTAGTACCTCCTCCCTCTCGATGCTAATATGTTCAAGTATGTCACAGTCCCCTTGTCCGATTTCTATGTCTGCATCGTCTTTCTCCATAGTGAACACTTTAGACACACCAAACACACTTACCTTTGCACTCGTGCATCCATCACTCACCTGAGCGCCGACATCGCGACCCCTCCAAGTCCTTCAACCCGACGGCCCGCCTGCTCTAACCTGGCGTGGTTTGGAGCCATCGGGAAACCTAGACGAAACCCCTCAAAATAGGGATTAGGCTAAAAACTGCCTGTTAACTACCTGTTAACAGGCAGTTAATTGGCACTAATCCCTTCCCGCCTGGTTTCGGCGGGTCCCAGTGCGGGCGGGTACCCGCCGCCCCTGAAACTTACGTGGGGCGGGGTTTTGGGCGGGATGGTGTCAGGACCCCCAAATTCGGGATTTTCCCCCCCACACGCCTGAAACCCCGCCTGACGGCGCCAGGAAAATCTAGTCCAATGTCTGTGAGTATCCTTGTTTGGTAACATAGTAACAACCTTGTCGGTATAGTATTTTGACAATACTTTGTCAATAAGAAGTTTATTAGCTGCTAGCTACTAAGGGTTAACTTCAGTGCTATTTACTTATATACAGTTACCTACTTATCTGTGTTAAGCAGTCTATTCTGTTTTCATAAGCATGTTTTTGCATCTTATGTAACATCTATTGTATAGTACTTACCTCTGTACAAAACATACTTTGTCTTTGTTTACAGTTTCACACTTTTATTCAAGTAAAGCTTCAAAACAGCACCATGCTTCTCGAGGAGTTATTTGAATGAGTGTTTAGCTGACTGGATAGCTGGACAGGAGTTACATCTAGTGAGACCAGTACAGTGAGGTATAGAAATGTGTGAAAGGAGCCATCAGGAGGAAGGTGCCCTTTGTGTAGTTCAAGGGCAAGATTGTAATGTTGCCACTGGCAGTAAAGAGTGTCTTAATAGTTGATTGCCTCGGTGACTCCTGTTGGTAACCTGGGCTTACATTTAGTTGCATATGACATGAAGAAGACCCTACAGGGTATTGTCACTTTTACAGTCAAAAATCTTCCACGAAAGGGACGCCTGTGCTTGTATTGGTGTATCTCAGCTGTTTGAACTCATCTCATAAAACACTGTCGAAAGGGTCCCCTGATTGCTTAGTTGGCAACTGCCCTACACCATGAGGAACAGAGCCAGCAGACCAGGAAGGTGCTCGGTTTGATCCCCAGGATGTGGTGTTAGTTGATTTCACCCAGGCTGCGGCCTCTGCGCGGCTCGGTTAGAGGGAGAGGGGAACAAGCTGCTACCGATGGTGATCCAGTGACTTCTGGTAGTTACACGCGCACGGGCTTTGGCTGTGGTGCCTGCCCTGGTAAAGCCTCTTGAGTGAGGTACCAGAGGGTGGCTCGTGGCTGGTAACTGTGGAACTGTAACCCATTGAGTCAGCACCTTAAGGAGAGATAGCGATGGGAGGCGGGGGTGTGGGGAGAAGTTGTTCTTCGTACAGTTAAACTGAACCCCATATTCCGTGAAGTGAGTTGATGCAGTGATCCTATTATTGCCCGATAGGCTGAGTTTGCCATGTTCAGTGGAACACACGTTGAGAGAGATTTTGTGGAGGCTCCGTCTCAGATGTTGGAGAACTGGGTTTGGGAGAAGGAACCCCTACTCCGGATGTCCAAGCACTACAAGGATGAGAGCATGATTCCACAAGATCTGCTGGAAAAACTCCTCAAGTCCAGGCTAGCTAACACCGGTAGGTATTGACACCATTTTTCACACCTGTGTAGTCTTACAGCAAATTAACAGGCGAGCAAAAGTTAAGAGCTCACAGGAGGTTTGCATCAAAGTTGACTTGCTTTCCCACTTTGTGCCTGATGCAGACATTTTGGTGATGGATTTATTAAAATGGCACTTTTAATAATGTGGTATCATCAGTGGGCACATGGTGTTCCTGTAGCTGACTACACAATAATGACCCAGAAATTCGGGTCGGGGGCTTCCCACGGGCGCAAGCCCCCGACCTGCGCTTACCTTGCGTGCCGGCCGTTGAGCTGTGGGCCTGCATGGGATTCCGATCCTGGGCCTCCTCCAACTGCCGGCGCGCAGTGCTTGCGTATCCCAGGGGCGCAGTTAGTTTGAAGCGTCCCCTGGGATCACATGGGCCATGGAGAGCCAATGGTAGCAGGGAATGCTTCATTCATAAGTTTGACAGGAAGAGCTGTCAAACCTATAAATACTATAAGCTCCAAAACATCACGAAATCTTCAAATAAATAAATTCTTCGGCAGCACCTCCCAAACCTGCGACCTCTACCACCTAGAAGGACAAGGGCAGCAGGCGCATGGGAACACCATCACCTGCAAGTTCCCCTCCAAGTCACACACCATCCTGACTTGGGAATATATCGCCGATCCTTCATCGTCGCTGGGTCAAAATCCTGGAACTCCCTCCCTAACGGCACTGTGGGAGTACCTTCACCACACGGACTGCAGCGGTTTAAGAAGGAGGCTCACCGCCACCTTCTCAAGGGGCAACTAGGGATGGGCAATAAATGCTGGCCTTGCCAGCGACGCCCACATCCCATGAACGAATTGAAAAAACAAGGGCCTCGGATTAGTTTGCCTATCACAGAAACCCCACAGTGCAGATAGAGGCCATTTCGGCCCATCGAGCCTGCACTGACACATATCCCACCCGATCCCCGTAACCCCTACACCAACACATATCCCACGTAACCCCACGTATTTAATCCCCCTAACACTAAGGGTCAATTTTTTATCATAGCCAATCAACCTAACCCGCACATCTTTGGACTGTGGGAGGAAACCGGAGCACCCGGAGGAAACCCACGCAAACACGGGGAGAATGTGAAAACTCCACACAGACAGTCACCCGAGGCCGGATTCGAACCCGGGTCTCTGGCGCTGTGAGGCAACAGTGCTAACCACTATGCCACCGTGCTGCCTACTTGCTCTTCTGATCACAGTGTTGCCTAGCTTGGGAGACCAAGGCAGGCAGGGAATCTAGGAAGAAGATTTGTGCTATTGCAAATTAACAAACTATTTCTCTCTCTCCTTCTTCAACAGGTCTCTTTAATTTGCGACAGATAGTTTTGGCAAAGGTTGATCAATCACTACACATGAGTACAAGCGCGGGTGTGGACGCCAAGGAAGAGTACGCCAGGTTGTGTAAAGAGATCATGGGAGTTCCAGCATCACCAGGTAACTGAGGAGAAAAACTCTCCTCCTCTGGCTTTGATGCACATAGAAAGAAAGAAAGACTTGAATTTATACAGCGCCTTACACGACTTCAGGACGTCCCAAAGCATTTTACAGCCAATGAAGTACTTTTTGAAGTGTAGTCACTTGTTGCAATGTGGGAAACGCAGCAGCCACTTTGTGCACAGCAAGCTCCCACAAACAGCAATGTGATAATGACCGGATAATCTGCTTTTGTTATGTTGATTGAGGGATAAATATTGGCCAGGACACCGAGGATAACTCCCCTGCTGTTCGAAATAGTGCCGCGGGATCTTTTCCGTTCACCTGAGAAAACAGAGGGGGCGTCAGGTTTAACGTCTCATCCAAAAGACGGCACCTCCGACAGTGCAGCACTGCACTGGAGTGTCAGCTTAGATTTTTGTGCTCAAGTCTCTGGAATAGCCATCCAGCTCAGATGAGCTACTGCTTTGTCGGAGATGCGCTACCTCAGCATAGACTGGGGATCAAACCTGGGGACCTTTCTGGTCTGTGTGGTGCAGACACTGACTTTGTCAACTGAGCCATCAGTGAGCTTCTGTTTATTGTTTGTTTGACGAGACCGTTTTTCCCACCCCACCCCGCCATCCCCGGCCCCGGCAAGGAAGAGGCTGTCATTTGCTCTGTGATGCAGCTAAATAATTAACCGTGTGCAGCACTGCATGTGTGTACCCGCTCTGTAACCTAACACAAACCTGGCTAGATCTCGCCTATGAAAATTTAATGAATATAATTTTAATGACTTTAGTTTTTTTTTAAAGAATTCAAGCAGGTGAGAAGATAATGTCATTGTTTTTATTTTTCAGGAACTAATATGCCAGCCACATTTGGGCACCTGGCTGGGGGATATGATGCCCAATATTACGGTTACCTCTGGAGTGAGGTCTACTCCATGGACATGTTCTACACCCGATTTCGACAAGAAGGCGTCATGAGCTCAAAGGTACTGATCAATTTTTACCCATAGTTCTGATTTCTGATTTAAAAGAAACCTGATAATCCAAATTTGTAACCAGATTGTTTTTACAAGAAAGGCTACTAAGTACTGATCAGAAGCAGGAACCCTGCCTGATTTTTAATTATTTTTAAATGTTGCCCTCCCTAGCCCTGGCTGCTGAGGCAGGTTAGATTGTCTCCAATACTTGGCTACAGTGCCAGTACGAGTGAACACCCTCAGGAAAGGGGGAGTGGTACCATTAAGAGTTGACAACACAGAAGAAAGCCATTCGGCCCATCATTTCTGGGCTGGCTCTTTACTAGTGCAGTACAAAACTAATCCCCCTAACACTTCTCTCCCCAGGGCCCTGTATTTTCCTCCACTTCAAATATTCATCCAATTTTCCCTTAAAAGATGTAGTGGCTTCTGACGGCACCACACTCTGTGACAAAGCATTCCATGATCTATCAACCCGCTATCTTTATGCAAAGAATATCTCCTAACCTCTCCCCTCACTCAGAGTGACAGTTTTAAGTCACTGACTCCCCAGCCAGAATCCTATTCACACTTTCAAAACCCTTCTAATTTTAAAAACTTCTATTAAACCTCCTTTAAGCCTTCTCTGCTCAGAAATTTGGAAATCTTTTGAACATGTTTTAGAGCAATTTTTTAAAACTGCTGCTCTCTTTATTTTGTCCAGTTGCATTCTGAATCTGCAGCCTGGTTGCAGTTGATTGTGGAGTTACATTACAACTTTTGTGTCGATGCAAATCTGTTTGGTGCACATTGACATGAGGAGTTATATTACAACTTTTGTGTTTATGCAAATCTGTTTGGTGCACATTGACATAAAAGTGGCATTATTACTCCAACGCCATGTCCCAATCTGAACGCACTAAAACCAGGTGATCTGTGGAATATGACTCCACTGTGATGCCAAGCCAAGTTTAAAAGGCACAGATCTTGTAGGCACTTTATAAAATCACTATAATCTTTTTAATGTTATGAGAAAGCAGGTACTGCAACTCACATAATTCCCAACATTAAAAAATAGTGCACATACTTAGAATTTATAGCACAGAAACAGGCCATTCGCCCCAGTAGGTCTATGCCTGTGTTTATGCTCCACCCGAGCGTCTTCCCACTCTACTTCATCTCACTCTATCAGCATATCCTTCTATTCCTTTCTCCCTCATGTACTTAACTAGCGTCCCCTTAAATGCATTTGTGCTGTTTGCCTCAACTACTCCCCATGTGCAGAGGTCTGCTGGCAGCCTGAGTGCAGCTCATAGTCAGCAGCACAACACAAGTTGCTGGATCCTCCTTCCACTTTACAGCTACCGCCCCCTTATTACAATATAATCACAGGCAAGTCCTGGTTTTCCTTTGTTGTGCACTCCAGTTATAAACTTTCCCAACCGGCAAGCTTATAATAAATTAGCACTTGGTGAAAGTGCAGCCTATTCACTTCTCCATTTTGTGCTCGCCCCCTCTAGGTCGGTGTGGATTACCGAAACTTCATTCTTAAACCGGGCGGTTCTCTGGATGCCGAGGAGATGCTGAAACATTTCTTGGGGCGTGAGCCGAAGCAGGAGGCCTTCCTTCTGAGCAAAGGGCTGACGGTGGACCAGGACAAACACTCTGCCCCTTCTGCCTGTTGAGGTTGTTCGTTTCACTGTGCATCGTGTCAGCACCGATCTCCTTCCACTGTGGCACGGGAATCTCTCCTTATCACGAATGGACTGCTCTGCAAATGGATTTTTTCCTGAATGTTAATTTATTACACAACTGCAGCGGGGTAACAGGTCAACCGCAGCTACCCCGAGTTGTAGCAGAAGCCTTACACTAAACCCGAAGAAACAAGACCGATGATAATTTATGTGAAATCTTTTGAATTGTAATCTCTGCATAATCAATGGGGAAAGAAGGTCTAAGGAAACAATCTCTTTTCACGTAAATAGACCCTTCACTGCAACAGTTGGGGTGGCGGAATTTCCTTCAGTGTCCCCGGGCTGCAGAGGGGGAAAATCAGCCGAGGTTGCTGCTCTTGATCATCATCCAGCGGCAACCCGTGCTGGATACTCTGTGTGTGAGGGTATTGAGTGAGGGCAAGATTAGGTTTGGTTGTGATGCCCTCTAGAGTAGGCTAGCCTGCCACTACTCACTGTCTACACTAACACGTGAGGCAGGGCTACTTAGGCAGAGGGCACTGTACCCCTAGGGGCATTTGGCACCTCCCGGAGAGATGGTGGAAGGAATATCCACTTCGTGTTAGTAATAAATATTTACCTTTTACAATCGCCAAAAAAGCAACAGAGGCATCTAAATGTCAGTGCGAACAAATTAATGGCCTAAGATTAGAACTTCAATATTTTATTACAGGTGCGAAGACTAAGGGGATGTTTTTGTGGAAGTGTGCTTGTTTTTTTTTTTACAATTTTCTTTCCCTTTTAAATTTTGCTCCATGATGAAAAGAATATGCAGTGTGTGTTAAAGGAATGTGGTTTAATCAGATGACCTTGGTGATTGACCAGAGTTCCCCGATGGCCCGGTGGGTAAATGTACTCCCCCCCGTGAGGTACTCGGCCACACCAACCAGGAGGGTTCCCAGTTTGTGCTCCACTGCTCTCAACTGGAGACACTACATTTGGTTTGCACACCTGGTTTATGGACGACCCCTGCTCCTGAATGCTATCCAACAACCATATTTGAAAAGCTGCTGCACAAGTGATGGGAAGAGAGCCTCTGCCGCCTGTGGAATTGTATCTGAGCATGAGAATAAAGGCAGACAATTAGAGAAGAAACCTAATTTGGGTTTAATAGTGCATTATATTCCTTTGCGCTTTGGTCCCAGTGCAACTGGAGGCAGTATGAGTGTGGGCTAACTGATTATATGTGATGTGGGTTTACAATATGCTTTGAACACTCGTCAAACTAATTTTTAATGGAAAAATAATTTCAGTAATCCGAAATTACACCGTCACACATGGGAGGGTTTCCCCTAACTCTGCCCAGGTTCACAATCTTAAAGCCGTGGCTTGCTCGAGGGCCACTTGGGAGTGTTCCAACTCACTGTTACAAGATGATGCGATGGAGGTTTGTGTCCATGCATCCTCGCCTGAGCTCCTGATTTCATATCTGACAGTTGCTGAATGTATTTTCTCTGGTCGGTGAACATTGGGATAACCTTGTCTCCTTTGGTGTTTTCTCACTTGCGAGCAAGAGGAGAGGGAACAGCGTTAAATCCCAGCTCTAACAACATCCCACAGCCAGATGTGCTGCAGATTAAGCCCCAGAGACACACTGAGCAGCTGGGGGCCAAATGTAGAGGAGCACATGTGGTCTTCTGGCAGCATAATGAGTGTGACTGCCGTACAGTGTGAGGAACTGAAACCACTGTGGAAATGGATGAAAGGTCTTCTGTGCAAGCAGGGTGTACAGTGAATAACCAGCGAGAATTAATTTTTTTAGTGGTCTGAATCGTGGCTTTTATCAACTTTGTCAACTTCTCAGGGGCAGAGATGCTAGAAAACATGCCCAGTGAGAGCAGTGCGCTTGTAATAAATCAGTGACACGAGATTTGACTGTATGTGATGCAAAGAGTTGCTCCTCTTTAAAAACATATAAAAAGACTTGCATTTATGCAGCACCTTTCATGACCACCAGACGTCCCAAAGCGCTTTACAGCCAATGAAGTACTTTTTGAAGTGTAGTCACTGTTGTAATGTAGGAAACTCGGCAGCCAATTTGCGCACAGCAAGCTCCCACAAACAGCAATGTGATAATGGCACAGTGGTGACTTACTTGTCAAGGGCCACAATTGCAACCAATATTTTTCTCAGACACTTCTGGGCTACCACTCCATAGAGTGATAAGGGATGTGGGTCTGGGCCTGTGATTTCTGTATTTTTAGTGGGACATTAGGCCAAAAGCTGATTTTATCGCACGGCAAGACAGCTAATAAGTGACTTCACACACACAGTTCTCGTCCATTATTAAAATCTATATACAGGAAACTTTGTTATATCCGGCACCGACGGGACCGAGCTGTTGCCGATCTATCAAAACTGCCAGACATACACAGTTAATGTTGAAGCATACGGAGGTTTTCATCTCCGTATCTGACAACAAACACTGTTGCTTAGCAACAGCTTGTAAACAGTCGGCCCGTACCTTGGAAGCATCTCTGTAGCTTAGCAACAGCTTCAGAGAGACTTTCCAGAGCCCGACTGTTGAAAACAAAGCCACGAGAAGAAAAAAAACCTAACAAAACGGCTCCTGATTTCTGCCGGTAGATCGAGGTTTCCGGACATACAACCTTCGGATAAACCAAAGTTTCCTGTAACATTGTCCTGTGACCTCCCCAAGCATTTTTGTGCCTTTCTAATGGTGTGGTTTGGTGACTATTAGCAAGAATACAGTTGGGAGTCTAGTAGGGTCATAACTGGGAATAATTATAATAAAGATAAGGCATGTTTTAACTAGATAAAATATATGCAACAACAAAATACCTAAGGGAGTAGCAGTCACGGGGTTTAAGAGTGATGATCTCACACTAGAAGGTGACTTTTGTAACCTCAGAGACTTGTACCAGACTTTAAACAAGGTGCGTTACATAACTCAGTAATTAGATAAAGTTTATATTGCTGCCAGTGTGGTGCTCAAGCGGAGTCCTACGACCTCCTATTTTTACTGTAGAACTGGTCCTGTGTTTTGCTGTGCCTCACATCTACACACTACACACTCAGGCCCCACAGAACATCAAGTCCTGGGCGCCATCGGAGGCACAGTATTCGCCTGGTTTACATTAATACAGCAATGGGAATACTGTGCCCCTGCCATTAACAGCACATCATTGATACACACGTGCCTAAATGAGCACTAGGGGAAGTACACAACGGATATGGAGCCCCTGGAACGCTGCCGTTCATTAAACACATGTACAATCCCTGATGGCTTGGCTGGAGCTTTATTGAGCTTTCTGTGGAACAAAATCTTAAATGAAAGGTAATTTGCTGAGGTTTTGGTGCACATGCGCAGAATGATGCAAAGACTGCTACCAGAAATGGTTCATATATTTTGGAAATTGATTTAATAAAACTAGATCACAGATAGATTTTGTGTGCTTTTATTACTTCAGATGTGGAAAGACAGACTTGTATTTATATAACACCTTTCATGATCACCAGATGAATCAAAGCAGACTGCGGTTCACCATGTGCGGCCTCTTGCATTGTTCCACGAAAGCTCGAGGAACAGCACCTCATCTTCCGATTAGGCACTTTACAGTCTTCCAGACTCAATATCGAGTTCAACAATTTCAGATCATAACCTCGGCCCCTATTACATTTTTATATTTTTTATCCACTCTTTTGGTTTGTGCCTTTCCCTTTTTTTTCTTCTCTCCGACATGGCAGCTGTCTCTCACTCTGCCAGCGCATTTCACACTTCATCTAGAGCCATTGTCTGTTTCTTTACCTGTCCTATTACCATCTCGTCTCGCCTTGAATATCTCTTAATGCCTCTTCTTTCATCCCCTCCCCCATTTCCCAGCCCCCAAACTGCCTTTTAATGTTTCATTTCCTGCTTTTTTTTCTCAGTTCTGAAGAAGGGTTTCGACCTGAAACGTTACACCTGTGTGAAACACCTTGGGACATTTTTCTACATTAAACGTGCCATATTAATGTAAATTGTTGTCATTTTTGTGTTGGTGCTGTCCCTCAGACATCCAGCAGAGGGAGTCAATATGTAATTTAAAGTTAATTCTCTGGGCACTGATTCTCCTGTATAAGTCTTTTAGAGGGGCGCTGTTGCTTTTGCAGTGTTGCAATGATATATCATTGCAACGACAGCTCATCAGTTAAATGCAACCACGTGGTGTTTAACTAATCCTTACAACTAGTAGGTTCCAGAGTTAATCCACAACCTATACTGAGTTCATTGATCAGAGATGGGGCAGTAGTAGTAATATAATTGTTCTCCGTGTCCTCACATACTGGAACCGCCTCCCTAATCCCCTCTGCCTCTCCACTTCCCGCCTTTGAAAAGATGAATTTTAGGAAGGTTTTTAATCACTTTTTGGCCACTGCTCCTAATCTCCTCATGACTCAGCACCTTTTTTTCTATTTTTTCCCCCTCCCCTCTGTGTAAAGAACCTTGGGATGTTTTCAAAGTTAAAGCTGCAAATTATTGTTGCTGATGAACCACTGGGGGAACACCAACACCTTTTCTTTTATGCAGAATCCTAGATGAAGATCCAGGACCCACCGTGCAGCACATTACTTGAAAAGAGTAAGAGGAGATGGGATAAATCAAGAAGGTAGTTATTAGATAGTAGCAAAATACTGTGGATGCTGGAAATCCGAAATAACAACAGAAAACGCTGGAAAAACTCAGCAGGCCAGGGCAGCATCCATGGAGAGAGAAACAGAGTTAATGTTTCAGGTCGATGACCCTTCATCCGAACTAGAAAAATACAGGAAAGGGGATGGATTTTAAAGCAAGTGGGGGCTGGGAAAAGGGGGAGGGGATGAAAGAACAAAAGGGAAGGTCAGTGATAGGGTAGAAAGCAGGAGAGATTGAGAGACATTAAGAGATATTCAAGGAACAAAGGATGGCTCTGGATGAAGTGTGAATGGCCCTGGCAGAGTGAAGAACAGCTGCCATGTGAGAGGGGAAAAAAAAGCCCAGACGAAAGTGTGGATTAAAAAAAAGAATATATATATGATAGGGGCCGAGGTTATGATCTGAAATTGTTGAACTCGATATTGAGTCCAGAGAGCTGTAGAGTACCTAATCGAAAGATGAGGTGCTGTTCCTCGAGCTTACGCTGAGCTTCGGTGGAACAATGCAAGAGGCCGAGGATGGTGAGGTCTGAGTGGGAATGGGGCAGTGAATTAAAGTGACAGGTCACCGGGAGCTCGGGGTCCCCCTTACGGACTAAACGGAGGTGTTCCGCAAAGCGGTCACCCAATCTGCATTTGGTCTCCCCAATGTAGAGGAGACCACATCGTGAGCAGCGAATACAGTATACTAGATTGCAGGAAGTACAAGTAAATTGCTGTTTCACCTGGAAGGGGTGTTTGGGGCCCTGGACAGTGGGAAGGGGGGAGGTATAAGGACATATGTTGCATCTCCTGCACTTGCACGGGAAGGTGTCGGGCGAAGGGGAAGGGGTGCTGGGGGTGGTAGAGGAGTGGACTAGGGTGTCGCGGAGGGAGCTGAAAGGGGAGGTGAGGGGAAGATGTGTTTGGTGGTGGGATCACGCTGGAGGTGGCGGAAATGGCGGAGAATGTGAAGGCTGGTGGGGTGAAAGGTGAGGACAAGGGGATGGTGTCAAGCTTGGGTTTCAGAAGCCTGTAGATCGTAGGTGGAAGGGAATACTTGGAGGACACCTCCAGTGTCATGACACTGGCCTCAAGATGACCATACAACATCTAGTGCTCGGAGAAGATGCATCATCTTACACCAAAACTACAAGGAGTTCTTCTATGAAATGTCAACTGTCATATTTCCAGTTTATTGCACTTTCCCTGTTCAATCTAACATGCTGCCCTCACTGTAATCATCACAGGCTGACTTTTACAACAAAAAGTGTTCCTAATAAGGCTGCTTTGATTAAGTACTTCCTTCTTGTTACTATTTTTAATGTGCTCTTAAGGATAAAAGATATAGTCACAACTCAAAGTTAATTTTTATATTAATTCACGGGATGTGGGCGTCACTGGCAAGGCCGGCATTTATTGCCCATCCCTAATTGCCCTGGAGAAGGTGGTGGTGAGCCGCCTTCTTGAACCGCTGCAGTCCGTGTGGTGAAGGTACTCCCACAGTGCTGTTAGGCAGGGAGTTCCAAGATTTTGACCCAGCGATGATGAAGGAACGGCTGAAATATTTCCAGGTCAGGATGGTGTGTGACTTGGAGGGGAACTTGCAGGCGTCGGTGTTCCCATGCATCTGCTAGCCTTGTCCTTCTAGGTGGTAGAGGTCGCGGGTTTGGGAGGTGCTGCCGAAGAAGCCTTGGCGAGTTGCTGCAGTGCATCTTGTAGATGGTACACACTGCAGCCATGGTACGCCGGTGGTGGAGGAAGTGAAGACGGTGGATGGAGTGCCAAAATACCCATTCTTCATGTATAAGTTACTTTCCCACTTAAAAAATAATGTCCCGGATCTGTTCACCTCAGCTAGGGTTGATGGCAGGGGAACTACAATTGGTCTCAATTGGGTAGGAAAAAAAATGAGCTGAGGGACCCTGCTGCTGACTGCTGTCTAGTGATCCACGTCAGGGAGTACATGCATGTGGACACAGGCCAAGGGCAGGATCACTTGTTAAGATGCCCCCTGCAGTAGTCAAATAGCGCATTGGCATTCATTTCACTCACACATGCTTTGGAGAGGATCAGTCCACCAAACCATACCCCAGTATGAGTCAGCCGTGGCTCAATGGTAGGGGTGGTGGGGGTGGGGGGGGGGTGAGTAAGTGATGTGTGAGTAAGTGAGCTGTGGCTCAGTTGCTAGCACTTTCGTCTCTGAGTCATGAAGGTTGTGGGTTTAAGTCCCACTCCAGAGACTTGAGCACACTCCAGTGCAGCACCGAGGGAGTGCTACATTGTCAGAGGTGCCGTCTTTCGGATGAGACGTTAAACCGAGGCCCCGTCTGCTCTCTCAGGTGGACGTAAAAGAGCCCATGGCACCATTTTGAAAAAAAGCAGGGGAGTTATCCCCCATGTCCTGGGCCAATATTAATCCCTCAACCAACATAACAACAAACAGATTATCTGGTCATTATCACATTACTGTCTGTGGGAGCTTGCTGTGCATTAATTGGCTGCTGTGTTTCCTACATTACAACAAGTGACTGCACTTCAAAAAGCACTTCATTGGCTGTAAAGCGCTTTGGAACATCCGGCGGTTGTGAAAGGCGCTATAGAAATGCAAGACTTTCTTTTCTCTTTAAACATTTCCGAGATGTCTAGACACTCAGATGATGCTGAGAACAGATTCATTGTAAAGGGTCTTGCCTCTGAGTCAGAAGATTGTGGGCTCAAGATTCACACAAAGGGGCTTGGGTCAGTTATTATTATCGGATATATTTGACATTGCCCCTTTAAACAGAATTTCTCCCGTACAGCAATGCCCAGATCATTACTGTATAAATTTACTGTAAGAGGCATTGCTATTTAGGAACATATTTTCCTTGTTACTAACACAAAGCACACTCAGAGTGATGCAATGCTTGGGCAGTGATCTGTGCCTCTTTGTCCTGCCAACGCCTGAGTCATTGTCATCATTTTGAAAAGCTTTAAACTCCGTTTAAATGCCTGTTTTGACACACACAAACCAGCAGCTAATTGGATGGAAAGCGCGGGGATTCCCACCTGTCTCCCGTCTGATTGGTCAACGAGATTTCCCAGCAGGCAGAATTTCGCGGGAAAGACATTTACAAGAACTGAACTTTCCATCTCTCTTTTTATTATTTTTTGGGAGGAAAAAAAAGGAGAAAAATCAATGTATATTATTATGTCTGGGAGCGCGGGTTGCGGTTCGCCCAAGCGGATGATGGTGTCTGTGATTAAATCCACGCCGTTCAAATCCCAGTGCGGCGCCGAGGAGTTAAATCTGGGGGATTTTTCAATGTTTTTTCCGTACAAATGGCCGGAAAACTCCAACAGCCTGAGCCTGAGCCCGACTCCCAGCATCGGGTCGACAGGGTCCGTGTCACCCGGGCAGAGTCCTGACATCCCCGCGTACAAGGTAGGAGGTTCTCTGTTCGTGTGTGTGTCCCTGTAGCGGATCTTGCAGGAGAAGTGCAGACAGGCAGAAGGAGCTGCCAGCTCGGATTTTAATGCACAATGTATTTACTAACCGTGCCAGCAAGATTCTAGATAGATGGATATTCAAGAAAGAAACGAGCTTGCATTTATAGTGAACTGGTTGTACTTGGTTTGTCACTATTGTAACTATATATTTTTTAATACAATTATAAATATTTATATTTAATAATTATATTTATAATTGCAATATGTAAGTTAGTTAAAAAGGCGCAGTGCTTCTCGAACTTCTAATTGCAGATCTATATTTGGTTTGGGGCCAGCAGGATTTACTGGAAATCACTTGCCGTTCATTTCTCCCCCGCTAAGAGAAGCGTGGTTTTCAGATGTTAAAAAATAACAGATGAAATTGGACTCCCAGCCGAACAGGTCCATTTCCAGATTTATCAAAATCATTTTTTTTAAATGCCACGCATTTTTTTCATTTTAATTTGTCTGCAAATTGCATTTTTTGCAAAGTTTCCTCCCCGTCTTTTTTTTTCTCCCCGATCGTGGCCTTGATGATTCTAATTTAAATCGTGCATTTAAAAGATAAATATAATTGAGATTGTTGCTGCATGTTCCGTCTTGTTAATCCTTTTTTTTTTGAATGAGCTGAAATTGCAAATATCCGCGCGGAACCCGCCAAAAATGTTGCAGGCGCCAACGTTCCATCGCCATGGAGACGGGACACCGGGCGGCCCCGCCCCCCCCCGGCCGCACGCGTGTCTGATTGGCTCCTGCCCGAGCGCCACACTGCGGGAGCGCCCATTCATACCGGCTGGAGGGAATCCTGGGGCTTTCTGCAAAGGGCGTTTATACATGTTTATTATACATGTTTATACATATTCATCCTTTTGTATTGAGCTCTTCGCCGTTATTTAAATTGCAGCAAGGTGATCATCATTGATAGCTGTGTATTTATATTATATTTATATATTTATATTATATTTATATTATATATTTTATATTTATATATATTTATATTATATTTTATATTATATTTATTTATATATATATTTATATTAAAATTTATATATAATATTTATATATATATTTATATATAATATTTATATATATTTATATATATTTTTATATTATATTTATATTATATTATTTATATTTATATATTATATAAAATTATATTTATTTATATAGTTATTTTATGATATATATAGTTGTTATCTAGTGTTATATTGATTAGGATATATACATACATACGATTACATTTCCCTTAGCAGAAGGGTCAATAACCAAGGGGCATAGATTTAAAGTAATTGGTCGGAGGTTTAGAGGGAATTTGAGGACAATAATTTTCACCCAGAGGGTGGTGGGGGTCTGGAACTCACGGCCTGAAAGGCTGGTAGAGGCAGAGCCCCTCATCACATTTAGAAAGTACTTGGATATGCACTTGAAGTGCCGTAACCTACAGGGCTACGGACCAAGAGCTGGAAAGTGGGATTCGGGAGGCTAGCTCTTTGTTGACCTGCACAGACACGATGGGCCCAATGGCCTTTTTCTGTGGTGCATATTTCTATGATTCTATGATACATACATAGAATATACGGCACAGAAACAGGCCATTCGGCCCAACCGGTCCATGCTGGCATTTATGCTCCACTCGAGCCTCCTCATCTAACACTGTCAGCATAACAGCTCCGATTGACGGGTCACACCACCAGCATGCCCGATATGAGACTCCCAAAACAAGCGCTCTACTCGGAGCTCAGGCACGGCAAGAGAGCCCCAGGTGGGCAGAGGAAACGCTTCAAGGACACCCTCAAAGCCTCCTTGAAAAAGTGTAACATCCCCACCGACACCTGGGAATCCCTGGCCCAAGACCGCACAAAGTGGAGGAGAAGCATCCGGGAAGGCGCCGAACACCTCGAGTCTCTTCGCCGGGAGCAAGCGGAAGCCAAGCGCAGGCAGCGCAAGGAGCGCACGTCAACCCAAGCACCCGCCCCTTCAACCACCGTCTGCCCCACCTGTGACAGAGACTGTAGGTCCCGCATTGGACTCATCAGTCACCTGCGAACTCATTTTTAATGTGGAAGCAAGTCATCCTCGGTCCCGAGGGACTGCCTAAGAAGAAGAACCCTCTATTCCCTTCCCCCTCATATGCTTATCTAGCCTCCCCTTAAATGCATCTATAATATTCATCTGAACTGCTCCCTGTGGTAGCGAGTTCCACATTCTCACCACTCTCTGGGTAAAGAAGTTTTTTCTGAATTCCATATATAATTGATTGCTTAGGAAAGTACAGGACTGGGAAAGGCTCTACAGTTGCCAAAACCTAATGCCACTCAAGCACCCACTACCTTGAAATAGCTTCCCAAATCTCCCTTAAATTTCCCCCGCACTTTTCGCCTGCACTGCGGTCAGAGGGGTAAAGAAAAACTTGCATTTATATAGCATTCTCAAAGCTTCGCAGCCAGTGACTTCCTTTTGAAGTGTAGTTAGTGTCATGTAGGTACAGTAGTTGTGTCCGCTGTGGCTCAGTGGGGAGCACCCTCGCCCGAGTCAGAAGGCTGTGGGTCAGTGGGTAGCACCCTCGCCCGAGTCAGAAGGCTGTGGGTCAGTGGGTAGCACCCTCGCCTGAGTCAGAAGGCTGTGGCTCAGTGGGGAGCACCCTCGCCCGAGTCAGAAGGCTGTGGGTCCCTGGCCCGCTCCAGGGACTTGAGCGCAGAAATCTAGTGCCAGTGCTGAGGGAGTGCCGCACTGTCAAAGGTGCCGTCTTTCGGATGAGACGTTAAACCGAGTCCCCGTCTGCTCTCTCGGGTGAACGTAAAAGATCCCGCGGCCATTATTTTGACAAAGAGCAGGGGAGTTATCCCCGGTGTCCTGGGCCCAATGTTAATCCCTCAATCGACATCACTAAAAAAACAGATTATCTGGTAATTATCACAATGCTGTTTGTGGGAGCTTGCTGTGCGCAAATTGGTTGCCGCGTTTTCTACATTACAACAGTGACTACACTTCAAAAAGTACTTCATTGGCCGTAAAGCACTTTGGGACGTCCAGTGGTCATGCAAGGCGCTATATAAATGCGAGTCTTTTTTTCTATAAAGGATATGGCGTGGACTGCCCATACCCTTTATAGGCTGGGTGTACAGTGGAAACAGCCCTCCAGTACCATTTCCCAAGTGGCCATTGACATGAATCAGTCATTCATGAAAGAAAGACTTATGAAATAATACTGAGCGGCCTGCGGGTGGCGCTGTCCAGGGGGAGTATAAATACTCGGGCACGGGCCCAGCTTGCACAGGGCATTCTTAACAGGAACTGGTGAAGGACACAACTCGACCTCCATGTTGTAAAACAGTTGATTAAAGCTTTGTTTAACGCTTAGACCAAGTGCCTAGTGGTTTTCTTAAGTCAGCCGTTCTTTCTAAGCCTAGATACTGACAGCTGCGAGGCTATTGTGCTCCAAAGGGCTTCCGAGCTAACACAAAAGCAAAAATACTGCAGATGCTGGAAATCTGAAATAAAAACAGAAAATGCTGGAAACACTCAGCAGGTCGGGCAGCATCCGTGGAGCGAGAAACAGTTAACGTTTCGGGTTGACGACCTTTTGTCAGAACTGGAAGAAGTTAGAGATGTAACAGGTTTTTAAGCAAGTGCAGGGGCAGGGAGAGGCGGGGAGGAAAGAACAAAAGGGACGGTCTGTGATCGGGTGGCAGGCAGGAGAGATTAAATGACAAAAGGTATGATTGTACAAGGCAAAAGGAGATGGTAATGGGACAAGTTAAGAAACAAAAGATGAGGTGTAAATGAGAATGGCAGAATCATCAACAGCTGCTATGTGGAAAAAATAGGGGCCGAGGTTATAGTCTGAAATTGTTGAACTCGATGTTGAGTCCAGGAGGCTGTAAAGTGCCTAATCGAAAGATGAGGTGCTGTTCCTCGAGTTTACGTTGAGCTTCGTTGGAACAGTGCAAGAGGCCGAGGACAGAGAGGTCAGAGTGGGAGTGAAGCGGTGAATTAAAGTGACAGGCGATCAGAAGCTCGTGGTCACCCTTACGGACTGAACGGAGGTGTTCCGCAAAGTGGTCACCCAATCTGCGTTTGGTCTCCCCAATGTAGAGGAGACCACATCGTGAGCAGCGAATACAGTGTACTAGATTGCAAGAAGTACAAGTAAATCGCTGTTTCACCTGGAAGGGGTGTTTGTGGCCCTGGACAGTGGGAAGGGAGGAGGTATATGGGCAGGTGTTGCAACTTGGCTTCAGAGCTAAGCCTGATGTGGTTCTGACCTGATGCCCATGCATTCCCTTTCTGGCAGAGGTAGTTGAAACATGAGCGGGAGCAGGGACCCTGGCCGATTTTTGTTCATTTTTCTTGGCTCAATGGAGCTGGAGCCAATTGCAAGGAGCCAACTGCCCCACCCTCCCTAGCTGAGATTGAGAGATCGGACTAACTCCGCTCAGGCTGGGGGATCTAACTCGAGGAATGTGGGGGTTCCTAAGTGACGCCCTCGGGCTGTGTGTTGCAGGATGGGATGCGACGTGGCCGCCCGAGAGCGGAAATAGTCCGAGATTTGATCACCGAGGGCACCATGTCCACCAGCCGGATCCGCTGTCACATCTGCAATCGAGTATTCCCGCGGGAAAAGTCGCTGCAAGCTCACAAAAGAACGCACACCGGTGAGTGGGAGAGGTAGCTCATCATTCCCGCCCATGTACCTTTCAAAATATTCATCATCGTTACCTTCGCTGCTCTTGCCCCACCTTCTCACTCACTCGCCAAGCTCAAGACACCTCACAATCTCTCTGACTCTGTAGCTCATTCATAGAAACATAGAAGATAGGAGCAGGAGTAGGCCATTCGGCCCCTCGAGCCTGTTCCGCCATTCAATGAGAAGATGGCTGATCATCCAAATTCAGTACCCTGTCCCTGCCTTCTCCCCATATCCCTTGATCCCTTTAGCCTTAAGAAATATATCTAACTCCTTCTTGAATATATTTAATGAATTGGCCTCAACTGCCTTCTGTGGTAGAGAATTCCACAGGTTCACCACTCTTTGGGTGAAGAAATTCCTCCTCATCTCTGTCCTAAATGGCTTACCCCTTTATCCTTAGACTGTGACCCCTGGTTCTGGACTCCCCGGCCATCGGGAACATCCTTCCTGCATCTAGTCTGTCTAGTCCTGTCAGAATTGTATAAGTTTCAATGAGATCCCCTCTCATTCTTCTAAACTCCAGCGAGTATAAGCCCAATCGACCCAACCTCTCCTCATAAGTCATTCCTGCCATCCCAGGTATCAGTCTGGTGAATCGTTGCTGCACTCCCTCCATGGCAAGAACATCCTTCCTCAGATAAGGCGAACAAAACTGCACACAATACTCAAGATGTCAGGCTTACCGGTCTATAATTCCCCGTTTTCTCTCGACCACCTTTTTTGAATAGTGGGGTAACATTAGCTACCCTCCAATCCATGGGAACTGTTCCAGAATCTATAGAATTTTGGAAGATGACCAGCAATGCATCTACTATTTCTAGGGCCACTTCCTCAAGTACCCTAGGATGTAGATTATCAGGCCTTCCAAGGCTCTCGGTTATGGAACTCCTTAATTCCTTCAGTGGTACCTTCCTTCTGTGGTCTAAAACTACTTCATTTACAAAGCGCCTTATCGTGACTCTAAACTGCATCAAAGTGCTTCACGTGATCTACTTTTTGAAGGTTAGTGTTGGGGAATTGAGGGATATGGGGATCGGGTGGGAAAGTGGAGTTGATGTCAAAGATCAGCCATGATCTTACTGAATGGCGGAGCAGGCTCGAGGGGCTGTGTGGCCGACTCCTGCTCCTGATTCTTGTGTTCTTATGTGAATCTATAGGCTTTTAATATTCAAGCCTGGTGTCACCCAACACTGCTTTTCAATTTACCTCCGCTTCTCTCTTACAATCTGCACTTTGGACCTTCATCTTCCACCCCAAACCCCCCCCCCCCCCCGCCCCCCAACCGACCCCGTAGGTATCTCAATTTTGAAAAACAAAATAAAAAGAGAAAATGCTGGGAAACACTCAGCAGGTCGGGCAGCATCTGCGGGGAGAGAGAAACAGAGTCAATGTTTCAGGTCAGTGACCTGTCGTCAGAACTGGTGATGTGTTCTGATGAAAGCTCATCGACCTGAAACGTTAACGCTGTTTCTCTCTCCCCGCAGTTACTGCCTGACCCGCTGAGCGTTTTACAGCATTTTTCTATTTTTATTTCTGATTCCCAGCATCTTTTGTTTAAATAAATAAATGATGTTGGGAGTTTCCCCCCCCCGCCCCCCGTTGGTGACGTGGCTGAGTGATTCGCACCGGACGGTGGCAGGTTCGATTGCTGGTCCGCGCTGAGTTTGCTGATGTTAATTGGGGAATCTCCAATTGGCCTTGGTGCTCTTGGAGCAAGGAGGCGGAAAAATCAGCCAGGACTTCTGCTCCTGGTTGCTATCCAGTGACTCTTCTGACTCGCTGGGTTTCGGGCCTTCACCTAGGCTTCTCAACAATAAAGCATGGGGGGGGTCAATTTTCACTGCCTTCGCCTGGCGTTCACGGGGGTGGGGGGCAAAGGTAATGGCCTCAAGATGGGGTCGGTAGAAACAAAAATAGGAGCAGGAATAGGCCATTCGGCCCTTCGAGCCTGCTCCGCCATTCAATATGATCATGGCTGATCCTCTATCTCAATACGACATTCCCGCTCTCTCCCCATATCCCTTGATGCCTTTTGTGTCTAGAAATCTATCTATCTCCTTCTTAAATATAGAAACATAGAAAAATAGGAGCAGGAGTAGGCCTCGCCGCCCCATTGACGCTGGCGATGCAACCGGCCCCATTTTGAAAGGGGGCCTACCACCGGGGTGCCCGACACGCCTGCCAGTTTCAGGCGACAGGCCCCCTATTTTGATCTGGAAATCGAGGTCCACTGACGTTTATAGGACCCCGATTGCCACTTTTGTTCGGAGCCTGATCTGTGCAAACTTGGAATTGAGGAGCCCCGACCAAAGGCAAGAGGCAATAATTTGACTCTTTAAGGGACGGTTAAAAATAAATGTCTAACTTCTGCCAACTCCAATCAGTTGTATGTTGGCCTCACCTTTGTGTCTGCGCTCCCCAAAACCGAGTCTTGGGATAGAATCATAGAAACTTATAGCGCAGAAGGAGGTCGTTCGGCTCCTGGTTAAGCAACGCCTTGACTTTAAAATTCCCATCCTTGTTTTCAAATCCCTCCATGGCCTCACTCCCTCCCTATCTCTCTGATCTCCTCCAGCCCCACAACCCCCCCCCCCCCCCCCCCCCTGAGGTATCTGCGCTATTCTAATTCTGGCCTCTTGAGCATCCCTGATTTTAATCGTTCCACCATCAGTGGCCGTGCCTTCAGCTGCCTGGGCCCCAAGCTCTGGAATTCCCTCCCTAAACCTCTCCGCCTCTCTCTCCTCCTTTAAGACGCTCCTTAAAACCGACCTCGTTGACCAAGCTTTTGGTCACCTGTCCTAATATATCCTTATGTGGCTCGGTGTCAAATTTTGTTTGATAATTGCCCCTGTGAAGCGCCTTGGGATGTTTTGCTATGTTAAAGGCGCTATATAAATGCAAGTTGTTTAATTTTTTTTTTGTTCCTTCTTCTCCCTCCTCCCCTCCTTCTCTGTTTGACCGGCGCTCAGGTGAGAGACCGTACGTGTGCGACTACCCGAGCTGCGGGAGGGCGTTCGTGCAGAGTGGGCAGCTCAAGACCCACCAGCGCTTGCATACGGGGGAGAAGCCGTTCATCTGCTCCGAGCCAGGTGAGCGAAGGAAGGAGCACGAGGGGAATGCAAGAGCTCTCGGTCCGAGGGTAACATGGTGGGGGTGGGGGGGCGGGCGGGCGGGGGGAGGGAGCTCAGCTGACCGATTCAGAAGGTTCGTGGAATCATACAGCCACTCGGCCCATTGCGTCTGTGCCGGCTCTTTGAAAGGCCTATCGTAGGAGCAGGAGGAGACCATTCAGCCCCTCGAGCCTGCTCCGCCACTCGATCCGATCACGGCTGATCTGTATCTCAACTCCGTTTACCCGCCTTTGCTCCGTATCCCTTGATACCCTTAGCCAACAAGAATCCAGTGATCTCAGTCTTGAAAGCCCCAATTGTCCCCCAGCATCCGTCGCCTTTGGGGGGCAGAGTTCTGGATTTCTACTACCCTTTGTGCAATGTTCCCTGACATCAATCAGTCATTCATGAAAGAAAGACTTTTGAAATAATACTGAGCGGCCTACGGGTGGCGCTGTCTCTTTTAACGGGCACCTAAATTAACTGGAAATCTCTGCTAACCGGCAAAATTCAGGAGTAGGTTCAGGTAAGTTTTACTTCATATTAGTGGCAGTTCCTGGATCTGTGGCTGTGTAACTGGGGATCGTGCACTTGTTGCTAAGCAACGGGGACGCTTGGTCTGTGGCCGGAGTTCCTGAACATGTTGCTAAGCAACAGAGAAGCCTGGATTTGTTGCTGTGTACGGGGCTCTCGTACCTTTTAAACTATACCTCTCTGTAATCCGGACTCTTTGATAAACCGGCACCACGCCGGTCCCCTTGGTGCCGGATAATAAAGAGTTTCCTGTAAATACTCGGGCACGGGCCCAGCTTGCGCAGGACATTCTTAACAGGAACTAGTGAAGGACACAACTAGACCTCCTTGTTGTAAAACAGTTGATTAAAGCTTTGTTTAACGCTTAGACCAAGTGCCTAGTAGTTTTCTTACGTCATTCCCTTTAAGCTGTGCAGCGCTCCAGAGGTCCTGCGCGGCCGGCGAGCTGGCTTTTAAATTTAAATCGCACATGCGCGGACTCCTGAATGGGACCCGCCGCCCATTAAAGGGGCCGGGCGGCCCGAAATAAAATGACGGGGAACATCGCCTTTGTGTGATAAAGCGTTTCCCGATTTCCCTCCCTCCCGATGAGCTCGAATTTTAAGATGATGTCCCCTCGTTCTTGGCTCCCCCACCAGAGCAAACAGTTTCTCCATCTCTTGCCTGTCGACTCCTTTTAACATTTTAAACGCCTCGATCGGATCATCCCCTCAACCTTCTATACTCCAGGGAATACAAGCCAAGTTTCTGCAACCTGCCCTTGCAATGTAACTCTCCTGAGCTTTAATATCATTCTATCCAATTAGTCGCACCCCCCACCCCGCAACTTACCCAAAGCCCTGCAAATGTTTCCTGTTGAAGAATAATGTATCTCCAATTCCAAAGTTTGTGTGTGTACACACGTGTATATCTAAACCAAAGCTGTACTTGACGACACGTAAACACACAGCAATAAAATCGATGGATGGATGGATGGGCTCACTGTTGTGTTCCCGTATAAAGTTAGAACGAAGGTGGTGGAGGGAAAGGTAGGAAATCTGGGTCAGGGGGGCTTGGGATCTTGCCACATCGGGCTTGTAAGCCTTTGGGTTACAGGAGAGCAGTCAGACTCATAGAATCATAGAAATTCACGGCACAGAAGGAGGCCATTCGGCCCATCTTGTCCGTGCCGGCCGACAAAGAGCTCTCCTGCCTAATCCCCCTTTCCAGCACTTGGTCCGTAGCCCTGTGTTACGGCACTTCAAGCGCATATTCAAGTACTTTTTAAATGCGATGAGGGTTTCTGCCTCTCCCACCCTTTCAGGCAGTGAGTTCCAGACCCTCACCACCCTCTGGGTGAAAATATTTCTCCTCAAATTCCCCCTAAACTTCTGACCGATTACTTTAAATCTGTGCCCCCTGGTTATTGACCCCTTTGCTAAGGGAAATAGGTCCTTCCTATCCACTCTATCTAGGCCCCTCATAATTTTATACACCTCAATTAGGTCTCCCCTCAGCCTCCTCTGTTCCAAAGAATACAGCCCCAGCCCATCCAATCTTTCCTCATAGCTAAAATTCTCCCAGCCCAGGCAACATCCTCGTAAATCTCCTCTGCACCCCCTCTAGTGCAATCACATCCTTCCTCTAATGTGGTGACCAGAACTGTACACAGTATTCTAGCTGTGGCCTAACTAGTGTTTTATACAGTTCAAGCATAACCTCCCTGCTCTCATATTTTATACCTCGGCTAATAAAGGCAAGCATTCCGTATACCTTCTTAACCACCTTATCTACCTGTCCTGCTACCTTCAGGGATCTGTGGACATGCACTCCAAGGTCCCTCTGCTCCTCTGTGCTTCTCAGTGTCCTACCATTTTATTGTGTATTCCTTTGCCTTGTTGGCCCTCCCCAAATGCATTACCTCGCAGTTGTCCGGATTGAATTCCATTTGCTGGTGTGAAGCAGCGGAGGCGAGCAGTGAGTTCTGGCTTAGCTGTGGGTCAGGAAACTGTGGGGTGGGGGGGGGTGGTCCCTGAACTGGAAGCCCTCTTGCCACCTGCACAGTCCCGGTACCCAGCTGGCCTCGGCACCATTTGGTGGGCATGCGCGGCAGTGCTACTCTTCCCCCAACCTTTGTCACCCAGCTCCTGCTGTGATCGGACCTGCACTTTCTCCTGGACTGCAGCGGGTTCAAGAAGCAGGTCCGCCAGTCACCACCTTCTCGAGGACGACCAGGGATGGGCAATAAATGCTGGCCTTACCGGCGATGCCCACATCCCGAGAATATATATATATATCTTTTAAGTTTTAGATTTCACTGTATAGTCATAGTCATAACGGCACAGAAGGAGGCCATTCGGCCCATCAAGTCCGTGCCGGCTCTCTGTAGAGTAATCCAGTCAGTCCCACTCCCCTGCTCTATTCCCGTAGCCCTGCACGTTTATGACTGCTCATTTAGTCAACGTGGTTTCTAAAGGCAGGCAAAAGATTTTTTTTTTTTTAATGGAAAAGCACGACACTGGAAATTAAAATGCGAAGAGCTGGGACCACATGGCGGGTTAGCAGGTTAATGTCTCGGGCAGAGACACTCCCACAGGAGGGTCTCAGCCGTGGCTCAGTGGGTGGCGCTCTTGCCTCTGAGTCAGAAGGTCGTGGGTTCAAGTCCCACTCCAGAGACTTGAGTACATAAAGCCAGGCTGACACTCCAGTGCAGTGCTGAGGGAGTGCTGCACTGTCAGAGGGTGCTGTCTTTCGGATGAGATGTTAAACCGAGGCCCCGTCTGCTCTCCCAGGTGGACGTAAAAGAGCCCATGGCACTATTTCAGAGAAGAGCAGGGGAGTTCTCCCCGGTGTCCTGGCCAATATTTATCCCTCAATTAACATCACTAAAAACAGATTATCTGGTCATTATCACGCTGCTGTTTGTGGGAGCTTGCTGTGCGCAAATTGGCTGCTGCGTTTCCTACATTACAACAGTGACTCCACTCAAAGTACTTCATGGCTGTAAAGCGCTTTGAGACGTCTGGTGGTCGTGAAAGGCGCTACAGAAATGCAAGTCTTTCTTTTCTTTTTTTCTTCAGAGGCTGGCTGCTCTGCAATGTATTTCACACCGTTTCTCCAGGAGGGGAGTCTGCATGGGATGTAGTTTATTTTTAAACCCACTTTGCCCCATTTATAAATAACTAGATTCCACTGCGGATTACTTACGGAGTGTACCCAAAGGAAGAGCCTGCGAGCTGATCACTTGAGATAGTTAAGGAAATAGAGCGTGCAAATTTGGAATGTTACTTTAATTTAAATTAGTAGGACATCGGTCGTACTGTATATTCAAACTAGTAATGGGTATTTATAGGACTGACAGCAGGGAAGTTGTGTTCGTACAGAGAGTGTTCAACGTGTGCAGTAAACTTGCTGGTAGAGCAGTGGAGGCTAAAACTCTGCAGTCATTTAAGAAACAATATTGGGACTTTCCGATCTCGATGAATTAATCTTCTTGTCAGCCGTGGCTCAGTGGGCAGCACTCTCGCCTCTGAGTCAGAAGGTTGTGGGTTCAAGTCCCACTCCAGAGACTTGAGCACAAAAAATCTAGTGCGACACTCCCAGTGCAGTACTGAGGGAGTGCCGCACTGTCGGAGGTGCCGTCTTTCGGATGAGACGTTAAACCCAGCCCCCGTCTGCTCTCTTGGGTGGATGTTAAAGATCCCACGGCCACTATTTCGAAGAAGAGCAGGGGAGTTCTCCCCGGTGTCCCTGGCCAATATTTATCCCTCAATCAACGTCACTAAAAGAGATTATCTGGTCATTATCACATTGCTGCTTGTGGGAGCTTGCTGTGCGCAAATTGGCTGCTGCGTTTCTACACTTCAAAAAGTACTTCATTGGCTGTAAAGCACTTTGGGACGTCCTGAGGTTGTGAAAGGCGCTATAGAAATGCAAGTCTTTCTTTGGCCTGCTCTGGTAAGCAGTGAGGTTTTCCATGGTCACATCCTGGCGCGCAATAGGAGACCCCCTAAGTCTTGGCTCTGAGCAAACCACACCTAAACTCTCTGGGTTTAGGGAGCTGAGGCGTGCCCTCCAGGGAGAGAGTGTTGAACTCCACACTGGGGAAGCAGAAATCTTACAGGTGAGCGCGGAATTGGCAGTAGCTTGCATTGGACACCTGGTGGTGCTGTGCTCCAACAGTGCACTGTCAACCTCCAAAAACCAGCCCAGCGCTGTAGCTACGAGTCAGCGGAAGGTTGGTGCCTGTAATCCGTGCTTGGGGAGTCGTGCTGCAGTCTATCTCGGGACTGTTCAAGCCCGTGCTCAGTTACCCAACAGCCAAATTGAAGAAGGTTCCCACATGTACAATTATTTATTTTTTTAACAGCGGAACTCTGTGTTCGTCCATCTGTAGCCTCTTGTCCATCTCCCACTTCCTTTGCTCCACCATTGGCGGCCGTGCCTTCAGCCGCCTGGGCCCTAAACTCTGGAATTCCCTCCCTAAACCTCTCCGCCTCTCTAGCGCTCTCTCTCTCTTCTCTTTTTACGACGCTCCTTAAAACCTACCTCTTTGACCGAGCTTTTGGTCACCTGTCCTAATATCTCCTCATGTGGCTCGGTGTCAAATTTTGCTTGATAATCGCTCCTGTGGGACATTTACTAGGTTCAGGGCGCTGTATAAATGCCAGTTGTTGTTGTATGATTCTCCGTTGAGGTGGGGCTGACTGTTGCGGCTCTTGCTCCGCGGGAGGAGGCAACAAAAGGCTCCCAGTTTTCATCAAACTTTCTGCCATTTCACCCCAGGGAGGCGAAGTTTGAATGAACAGTGCACCTCCGCTGGGCCTATGAGATGCTGTTGTATTGTATCTCTGGGGATTAAGTACAGCTAAAGAATCTCTGTTAAGTAAAGTGACTGGAAATGTTTTTAAAATTTTTCTCCAGGTTGTGTCAGCAAATTTACTCACGCCAACCGACACTGCGTGAAACACCCGTACTCCAGGCTGAGGCGGCAGGAGGGCGCGACGGACCAGGGCAAGGCCTCGACGGCTGAAGATAAGGCGGTGGCGGAGTGGCTAGCGAGGTGAGTGGCTGAGCGCTCTGACATCCCATAACCTGAGTGTGTGCGTGCGGGAGTGAGAGCGCGTGCGGGAGTGAGAGCGCGTGCGGGAGTGAGAGCGCGCGTGCGGGAGTGAGAGCGCGCGTGCGGGAGTGAGAGCGCGCGCGCAGGGGAGTGAGAGCGCGCGCGCAGGGGAGTGAGAGCGCGCGCGCGCAGGGGGAGTGAGAGCGCGCGCGCAGGGGGAGTGAGAGCGCGCGCGCAGGGGGAGTGAGAGCGCGCGCGCAGGGGGAGTGAGTGTGTGTGAGAGTGTGTGTCTTGTTTGTTCCCTCTGCTCTCTTGATGCCAACTCCTGTTGCCCTACAGTCCCACAGTGGCTGGAAACCAGCACCCCCCACCCCGAGACATCGCCCCAGTGACCCCTTTCCCATGTGAAAGTTGGCGGGCTATTCAACCATGGGGAGTTGGCGGTATGACAGTCAGACCTCACAACCAGACCTGTGTTCTTTCCAGCCAAACTTGCTGTGCGACAGGGGTGGGTTAGAAGTGTATCATCACAATACCAGCATGGCCAAGACCAGCAAAGTCATCCCAGACAAGTGGTTAAACCTCGGAGATTCCTGGCCTGTACAGGCCTCACTCTCTGCAATTCACTCCCTACATTACAAAATATTTACAGCACAGAAACAGGACATTCGGCCCAACAGGTCCGTGCCGGTGTTTATGCTCCACACGAGCCTCCTCCCGCCCCTCTTCATCTCACCCCATCAGCATATCCTTCTATTCCTTTCCCCCTCATGTGTTTATCTAGCTTCCCCTTAAATGCATCTATACTATTCGTCTCCACCACCCCCTGTGGGAGCGAGTTCCACATTCCCACCACTCTGGGGTAAAGAGGTTTCTCCTGAATTCTCGATTGGATTTATTAATCTCTCCACTTCCCTCCCCTCCTTTTGGAGGCCTTCCTTAAAAGCCACCTCTTTGACCAATCTTTCGGCCGCCCTTTCCAAGCTCTGCTCCTTTGGATCGGCATCTGTTTTTTTTTCCCTTGTGAGGCGTCTTTTTGGGATGTTTTTTCTGCGTTAAAGGCGCTATATAAATGCAAGTTGCCGCTTTGGTGGGAGTGCAGCCCAGGACTGCACTGGTGGGGGGGGGTGGAATGTACCAACTGAGCTGTCCGGGGGGGGGGGGGGGGGGGGTGGAATGTACCAACTGAGCTGTTGGGGTGGAATGTACCAACTGAGCTGTGGGGAGGGG
Organism: Somniosus microcephalus; assembly: GCF_052327205.1. Classification (NCBI taxonomy): domain Eukaryota; kingdom Metazoa; phylum Chordata; class Chondrichthyes; order Squaliformes; family Somniosidae; genus Somniosus; species Somniosus microcephalus. The sequence goes on from NC_140999.1 coordinate 10,559,206, forward strand.
GGGGGGGGGTGGAATGTACCAACTGAGCTGTCGGGGGGGGGGGGGTGGAATGTACCAACTGAGCTGTCGGGTGGGGAGTACAACAAAATTACAAACTGAACCATTATGGGGTGTGGGGGGGGGACGGAGTGCGGATGTTAAAACGACGGTTGGACTGCGGTCGAGTACTTTTACCCAGCTTGAAGTCCGTTTCTTCTTGACCGTGCGTCTCCCTCAGGTACTGGCAGAGCCGAGAGCAGCGGCTGACCCCTGCGATGGAAGAGACGGTCGTCCAGAGGTCTGACCAGGAGCAGAAGAATCCGATGGGCGGCCACCGGGAGGAGGAGGAGAAGGAGAGGGAGCAGCGATGCTCCGGGCAGCACCTGCAGGAACAGAAGGAGCGCTGGCACGGGGCGCTGGCACTGATCCAGTTGGCAAACCTCTCCTCGCCTCCGCCTTGCTGAACCACTCTCCCCCACCCCGCCCCCCCCCCCCCCAACTTCCCTCCCCTCCCTTGTATTTCTACGCTGCCTTTTGCGACCTCCGGACGTCCCAAAGCGCTTTACAGCCAGTGAAGTCCTTTTTAAAATTGTAGTCACTGTTGTAATGTAGGCCAATCTCAAAACAGCAAGGAGATAATGACCGGATAATCTGTCTTTTAGTGATGTTGGTTGAGGGATAAATATTGGCTCAGGACACCCCTGCGCTTATTCTGAATAGTGGCCCTGGGATTTTTTACATCCACCTGAGAGCAGACGGGGCCTTGGTTTTAACTGATCTTAAAGACAGCACCTCCGACAGTGCGGCACTCCCTCAGTACGGCACTGGGGCGTCCGCCTAGGTTATGTGCTGGAGTGGGGCTTGAACCCACAACCTTCTTACTGAAGAGGCGAGAGTGACTCCTTAAAACTGTTCATATTTTCAGCGGGGGCGCGAGCTCTCAAGATAAACTGGTTAAAGCAGCAGACAGACCAATCGAAAGGGACGTGTGACGAGCACTCGCTTAACAGCGTCACATTCCTGTCGTGTTTCTGTGTTCAGCAACAATAACCTGACAGGATATATTGCCACCTGCTGGTGCGCATAGAAACTGCAGCACTTAACAGCTCCCACATTAACCACATTCCGTCTTGTATTAATCACAATTTTTTTTTAAGTCTTCGTTCAACTAATCGGTAGTTTGGCTTCATTGCCCTGCACACGTGCGTGGACCAAGAATAACGGCCCAGAAATTCGGGTCGGAGGCTTCCCGCGGGTGCAAGCCCCCGACCTGCGCTTACCTAGCGCGCCGGCCGTTGAGCTGTGGGCCCCCGTGGGATTCCGATCCTGGGCCTCCTCCAACTGCCGGCGCGCAGTGCTTGCGTATCCCAGGGGCGCAGTTAGTTCGAAGCGTCCCCTGGGATCACGTGGGCCATGGAGAGCCAATGGTAGCAGAGAATCTGTATTCATAGATTTCACAGGAAGAGCTGTCAAATCTATGAATACAATTCAGCCCCAAAAACATAACTAAAACTTCAAATAAATAAAAAAAAATCACATTTTTAAAATAACTATAAATTACATAAAATAACTATTTTAAACAATAATTTAAATTTTTGAAAAAATTAATTACAGTTTCTAACGGGGCTAAAAATAAACTTACCTTTCTTTAAAGTATTTAAAAATAAACCTGTGGAAAAAGTGTTTTAATTTAACTTAATTCACCACTTACCTTGTTAAAAGCAGGCCTTGCGACTGCTTTTTAAAAGCGTAGCTGCTGGAGACTTACCCTCCCGGAGAAACCTGCAAAAAAAACCGGAAGTTCCAGGCGTACGCGCTGCCTCTCCGGCGCACGCGTTCGACCTGTGAACCCCTTCCTTGAAGGGAACGGAAGTTCCGGTTTCCCGCGCATGCGCAGTGCGTGCACGAAACCGGCACTTTCGTTGGGCCTATGCGTGAGTACCCCGTGCGTACTCACCCGTGGGGACACGAAGTTCTGGCCCAACATTCGGCCGTTCTCGCTTGCCCGGTGCGTTAAGTGTTTATTAGTGGCTTGACTTCTGTGTTACGGGGGGGTTGGAGGAGGTTTGCAAAGATGGTCAGGGGCTGGGGGTGGGTGGGGGGGGGGGGACCTCCAGATGAGGATTAAGATAGATTGAAAACTTACAAAACCAATTTAAATGATAGAAAGGTAAGCCAAGCTGGGCAATTTTTCAATTTTAGCACCCCACCCCACTGCTCAGTTGGTACGTTCCTCTCCCAGTGAAGAAGGATGGAGGGTTGTCGGAACTAAGAGAATGGGGAGGGGGGGAATTAAAGGTAACTCCAGAACAGGGAAAGGCCACTAGGCCCATCGAAGGCCTACCACAGCTCTCCATTTAGACCCTTCAAACGCCTCGAGTGGTTTTGTACTCGACTGTTGGATTATTCCAACTATTTCTGACTGAGTAAAGAGGATTTCTGTAATATTGGTTTCCTATGAGGGAGGCAGCAAGTGAGGGCGGAGGGGAGGGGGAGGACAGGGGAGGGGATGGCAGTGGTGGAGCAGAGAAGAGGGACGAGGTGGTGGTGAGCAGGCAGAGAAGAGGCTGGAGGATGAGGGGGGGAAGGAGGAAACTGAGGAGAAGATGGGACGGGGAAGGAAGAAGGAGAAGGGGGCAGAAGGAAGAGTGGGTTGGGGGCGGGGAGAAGGAGCAGAAGTAGAGGGGTCGTGGAGGAGGGGATGAATAGGGACGGAGGAGCTGAGTTTGGAAGTGGAGATGTAGAGTAGACATGGGGGAGGGGGGAAGAATGGGGCGAAGAGGAGGAGAAGGAGCAGGGGGAGGGATTCGTGGATGAGGGGAGAGCTATATGTACGATGAGGAGAGGAGGTACTGGCCATACTTCCTATGACCTTCCTCATGTTTATACCCCAGAGCTGACTTTACATGTAGAAGAGCAGCTACAGCACTTTAATAAAAATTAAACTAGTAACTGATGGAAAATGCAACTTAACAACACAGCCAGGAAACAAATCGGTGCAGGGATGGGTTTGTTGGCGATTTTTATTTCTCTTCCCCCCCCCCCCGCCAGCTCCTGTTTTTGTGACTCGTGCAGTAAATCACACTTTGTGGAAAGGCAGCGCTATTTAAGTTATGAATTTGCACTGCAGGGCAAAACCACTTCTCTTTGGTGAGCTGTGAGACGGAAGGTACTGAATTGGGTCGATTGGCCATTGTGGAAAGGTGGTTGGGGGGGGGGGGAGAAACAAAATGGATGCCGAATCCACCGATCCAACGGGATGAAGCATCAGTTAAAATGGCGGCTGACTGGCTGTAGCCATCTTTTTAAAAAATATATATATATATACAGGAAACTCTATTTACCGGCACCCAAACAACCGGAAATCTCGGTTAACCGGCAAAATTCAGGAGTAGGTTCAGTTAAGTTTTTCTTCATATTAGTGTCCGTTTCTTGATTCTTGGCTGTGTAATCGGGGGGTTCCTGCACTTGTTGCTAAGCAACAGGGACGCTTGGTCTGTGGCCGGGCTTCTTGCACCTGTTGCTAAGCAACAGGGAAGCCTGGATTTGTTGCTGTGTACGGAGCTCTCGTAACTTTTAACTATAACTCTCTGTAATCCGGACTTTTTGATAAGCCGGCACCACGCCGGTCCTGTCGGCGCCGGATAAAAAAGAGTTTCCTGTATTTTACGGTTACTGTCAGCCACTATATCGTTTTTGTCCGCTGCGTGGTGCGTGTTGAAAGCTAACAAAGGGACAAATTCCTTCTTTGAGATGTGGTAAATGGGAAATGGAACCGAGATTTAAGCTCTCGTGTTCCTGGAGACTGAGGCGGGGGCTGAGGAAAGACTGGGTGCAGCAGTTCAGTAAGACTGAAGGCTGCTGGTCTAGCACTTCAGATTCTGTGTACAACACTCTTATATTTTTGAGAAACGCTATTTTAAGAATTGGGTTGGGGGGGCGGGGGGAGTGGCAAGAATGTACAAATTTATCCCAAATCTCTTTAAAACATATGTAAATAGTCGGGAGGCAGGGAGTGCAGCCCACGTGCTGATCTTTTGAAATTAAGCTCTTTAAAATATTTTGAGAGGGTTTGAAGAACCTTCAGTATTGTGTCGATAGGATTTAACACCAGACAGATTGTACTGCGCTGGGACTTGTACTAAAACACTTAAACGCACGCATGCACACACCGCAGAGCTGACAGATTTGAAATCATTGTTGGGAGAAGCTTCTAAAGCATTAATGTTCTGTATCAAATTCTTTCCTTTTGTACACTGAAGACATTTCAGCTGAATAGCTGCCTGTAAACCACCAGAGTGTGGGATCTGGCTTGTGTGAATATGTAATTTAGCACAAACAAAAAGATTGATTTTTGAAGAGAGACGGTAGTTTAATTGCACTGTATATAAACTATTTAATAAATGCCGAAAAGGAATCTAATTAAAAAATCTTTTAGCTGAAGGCAGCTGGCTTGTGTTAATCTTTGATATCCGATTCTCAAAAGGTTTCGATGATCCAGAATGTTGAACTTGTGTTGTCTCTAAACAGCACACCTTGATTCTCTGGCCCACAGCCACTAACTGCACTTCCCACTGGGGTACCTGACCCTGCAGCCTAGAACGTCCCAGGTCCGATATCCTCCCCACTGCCCTGCGGTTATCATAGAATGGTTACAGCACAGAAGCCCGTGCCGGCTCTCTGCGAGAGTCACGCTCCCCCCGCCCTTTCCCCGTAGCCCTGCAAATTTTTTTCCTTCAGGTACTTATCCAATTCCCTTTTGAAGGCTGTGATTGAATCTGCCTCCACCCCCCCTTTCAGGCCGTGCATTCCAGATCCTAACCACTCGCTGCGTAAATAAGTTTTTCCTCATACCGCCTTTGGACCTTCTGCCAATCACCTTAAGGCTCTTTGAAAGATCTAGCCAATTATTCTCACTTCCCCCCTGCTCTTTCCCCATAGCCCTGCCATGTTTTATTCCTTTTCAAGTGTTTATCCAATTTCCTTTTGAGAGTTACTATTGAATCTGCTTCCACCGCCCTTTTAGGCAGCGCGTTCCAGATCAGAACAACTCGCTGCGTTTTAAAAAAAAGTTTCCTCGTGTCCCCTCTGGTTCTTTTGCTAATTATCTTAAATCTGTGTCCTCTGGTTACTGACCCTCCTGCCAGTGGAAACAGTTTCTCCTTATTTACTCTATCAAAACCCTTACATCATTTTGAACAACTCGATCAAATCTCCTCAACTCTGCTCAACCCCAGCTTCTCCAGTCTCTTCACGTAACTGAAGTTCCTCAATCCCTGGTACCATTCCAGTAAATCTCTGCACCTTCTCTTAAAGCCTTGACATCTTTCCTAAACCGCTCTGTGCTGAGATCAAGGGCCTTGGGCTGGGAGGGAGTAGGGGCTGCTACCATTTCTTTTTTATTTGTTTGTTCATGGGATGTGGGCGTCGCTGGCAAGGCCGGCATTTATTGGCCATCCCTCGTTGCCCTCGAGAAGGTGGTGGTGAGTCGCCTTCTTGAACCGCTGCAGTCCGTGTGGTGGAGGTACTCCCACAGTGCTGTTAGGGAGGGAGTTCCAGGATTTTGACCCAGCGATGATGAAGGATCGGCCGATTATATTCCCAAGTCAGGATGGTGTGTGACTTGGAGGTGACCTCAGCACAGTCAGTAAGCAGGGGCCAGAGTAGCTCTGTGAATGGGGAATCGCTGTTTCCCCACCAGCCCTCGTGCAGGGCAGAAGAAGGGGTGGTGGTGGGAGGGGCGAGTGGAGGGGGGGGGGGGGAGGTGGAGGGGGGGGGGCGGTTGGCTGGTTGAGGACCCGTTATCTCCTGTCTCCTCCCCTATTGCACTATGTGGATTTCCCAGGCTCTGTAACTGGGGCCTGCGGTTAGAGGCCCGGAGATCAAATTCAGATGAAGTGGGACTGGTATCCTCAGGGTTCTGCCGGAAGTGAATCTGTTGAAATATGGAGTTCGGTCACAGATCAGCCATGATCTCATTGAATGGCGGGACAGGCTCGAGGTGGCTAAATGGCCTCCTCCTGTTCCTATGAAAGTGCCCCTGACTCCCCATCTGATGGGAGGTTCCTGAGGGGAGGGGATGAGGCTGGAGGCAATCAAGACAAGTGGTTGATTTGTATTTCGAAGCCTTCCCCTCAAACAATCTCGGCCCCTCGTGGGTGCCGCCTGACTGCTGCTCTCCAGAAGGCCATGATACGGGCCGCTTAGGAGCTCGGCTGAATGCCTCTTGGACCTGCAGAGAGGAGAAAATAGGCCAGGGAGGAAAAACTGTAGAAGCGACCCCTTCCTAGAAACAGCACACCGGAGCTGTGCTGCGTTTGTTTGAGCACTCGGGGTAGGGGTAGCCAACCCTCCAGGATTGCCCTGGAGTCTCCAGGAATGAAAGATTAAGGGGGTGATTTTCATTCAGAAGTCGGGTTGGAGGCGGGACTGCAATTTTCGGGGTTGTAGTCCCGCCTCCATCGAGATGCAGCCAATCCACGCGATCTTAACTTGATTGACCTTGTTGAGCCCGCCCAGCGGGCTCAGCAGGCCAATTAAGGGCCACCCGGCAACAGGTGACGTCAAGACGTTTTGACAGATGAAATATCAGCGTTTCACAGCTGTTTGAAGCTGTCAAACACTGACAGTCTTACTTCTAACCTGAGTCCTTCTACACAGACTTAGTTAGAAATCTCTCCAGCACTGAAAGCTGCAGGCTGTCACTTTTGACAGATCGCAGCCATTCTGCTTTCTGTGCCAGTTAGATGATGGACTCCCGAAACCTAGAGAAAGGAAGGCTGTAAAGGTAAGTACAGGTAATTTAAACTTCTTTACACACTTTAGACACACCAAACACACTTACCTTTGCACTCATGCACCCATCACTCACCTGAACACCGACATCTCGACCCCTCCAAGTCCTTCAACCCGACGGCCCGCCTCCTCTAACTTGGCGTGGTTTGGAGCCGTCGGGAATCCCACACTTCAACCTTCAAAATAGGGATTAGGCTAAAAACTGCCTGTTAACCACCTGTTAACAGGCAGTTAAGTGGCACTAATCCCTTCCCGCCTCAGGTAGGCGGGTCCCAGTGCGGGGCGGGTATCCGCCTCTTTTGAAACTGGCATGGAGGCGGGATGGTGTCGGGACCCCCCGAATTCGGGACTTTAAGCCCCCCGCACGCCTCCAATCCCGACTCCACTGGTCAGTGAAAATCGACCCCTAAATCTCCAGAACACAGCTGCCAACAACTCCGGGAGAAAAAAATCACAGGGACATTAAACAAATTGTGTTTTTTTTTTCATTTTCCCTTGTTTATTAGTTCTAAAGGTATTGGAGGTGGGGGGGGGGGGGCGGCGGGGAAGGCTGTTTGACCAGGGGGGGGAGGTGGGATGCAGGAGATCCTGGGATGAAACCTCCAGGGCTACGGCCAACCAGAGTTGGCAACCCTACTCCCAGGGGGATACTCACAGAGACAAATCTCCCTGTCGCCTCCCAAAGAGAAAGACTTGGTTTTTCCCATCAACAGAGACTTGTTGATTAGAAAAACACAGGCTGGAGCATAAGAAAAACAGGCTAATGACAACGTCCCAGTGTTTTTGCTAAATGAGACTGAGCTCACAGACCTGTTGCGTGAGATAATCGTTAGTCACGGGTGTTTGCTACAAGAACAACTTAGCAGTAAAGTCTGGCTATCAACTTCCGAGAAACTGACGTCGACTGATAATCGCACTCGGCACCTCCAGACGCTCTCCACTTTGGGGGGGGCCCTCATGATCCAGACGCTCGCATGACATAACCGTCTGCAGCGGTGGAGACCGCCCCTCGGAGCGGGACTGCAGCCGGCGGACAGTGGTTAGCGCTGCCAGCTCGGGGGAGGGGCGACTGATTCCGGTGCTCCCAGCGGGGAGCGCTGCTCGCAAGGGGCCACGCCCTGGAAAATCGCAGGTTGTGCTTGAACTGTATAAAACAAGAATTAGGCCTCAGCTCGAGTACCGCGCGCAGTTCTGGGGATGTGATTGCGTTAGCGAGGGGGTGCAGAGGAGATTTATGAGGATGTTGCCTGGGCTGGGGAATTTTAGCTATGAGGAAAGACTGGATAGGCTGGGGTTGTTTTCTTTGGAACAGAGGAGGCTGAGGGGAGATTTAATTGAGGTGTATAAAATTATGAGGGGCCTAGATAGAGTGGATAGGAAGGACCTATTTCCCTTAGCAGAGAGGTCAATAACCAGGGGGCATAGATTTAAAGTAAAAGGTAGGAGGATTAGAGAGGATTTGAGGGGAAATGTTTTCACCCAGAGGGTGGTGGGGGTCTGGAACTCACTGCCTGAAAGGGTGGTAGAGGCAGAAACCCTCATTGCATTTAAAAAGAAATTGGATATGTGCTTGAAGTGCCGCAACCTACAGGGCTACGGACCAAGAGCTGGCAAGTGGGATTAGGCTGGAGAGCTCTTTGTCGGCCGGCACGGACACGATGGGCCGAATGGCCTCCTTCCGTGCTGTAAATCTCTATGATGCTACGCGGCAATGCACCGTGGTCCCAAGATGCTCCTCACCCTGTGCGTGATCGCCACTAAAACCTCAGGAGGTGCGATAGTAACACGCCGCCATCAAACTCCTCCGCCCGGGTGTTCAGCTGTTTCACTTATAACAGTAGAGCAGCTTGATGCAAACACTTTGCTCCCAGTATCGCCAGTGTGCTCTCTACCCGTTTACAGCGTCTTTGGCCACAAAAGGCTGATGGATCTGAAATTATTTTTGTCCCACTCTTAAAATAAGCGATTCTCTTTTGTCCAACGCTGCAAAGAAGGGGAGAGAAGACAAGATCATAGAAACATCGAAACTAGGAGCAGGAGTAGACCATTCGGCCCCTCGAGCCTGCTCGGCCATTTAATGAGATCACAGAATCACAGAAACCCCACAGTGCAGATAGAGGCCATTTCAGCCCATCGAGCCTGCACCGACACATATCCCACCCAATCCCCGTAACCCCTACATCAACACATATCCCACCCTATCCCCGTAACCCCACATATTTCAATCTCCCTAACACTAATGGTCAATTTATCATGGCCAATCAACCTAACCCACACATCTTTGGACTGTGGGAGGAAACCGGAGCACCCGGAGAAAACCCACGCAAACACGGGGAGAATGTGCAAACTCCACACAGTCACCCGAGGCCGGATTTGAACCCGGGTCCCTGGCACTGTGAGGCAACAGTGCTAACCACTATGCCACCGTGCTGCATGGCTGATCATTCAAATTCAGTACCCTGTCCCTGCCTTCTCCCCATATCCCTTGATCCCTTTAGCCTTAAGAAATATATCTAACTCCTTCTTGAATATATTTAATGAATTGGCCTCTGCTGCCTTCTGTGGTAGAGAATTCCACAGGTTCACCACTCTCTGGGTGAAGAAATTCCTCCTCATCTCTGTCTTAAATGGCTTACACCTGGTTCTGGACTCCCCCGCCATCGGGAACATCCTTCCTGCATCTAGTCTGTCTAGTCCTGTTAGAATTTTATAAGTTTCAATGAGTTTCATTCAAGAAGTTAGGTGACGCCACGCTCGGGTGTTGTCAGTGGAAGGGAAGAGGGGAGGGAGGCAAAAAAGATTGGAGTCTGTGTCAGCTGTGGCACACTCGCCTCTGAGTCAGAAGGCCGTGGGTTCAAGTTCCCACTCCAGGAGACTTGAGCACAAAAATCTAGGCTGATGCTCCACTCCAGTGCAGCGCTGAGGGAGTGCTGCACTGTCGGAGGTGCCCTCTTTCGGATGAGACGTAAAACCGAGGCCCCGTCTGCTCTCTCAGGTGGACGTAAAAGATTCCATGGCCACTATTTCGAAGAAGAGCAGGGGAGTTCTCCCCGGTGTCCTGGCCAATATTTATCCCTCAATCAACATCACTAAAAACAGATTATCTGGTCATTATTACATTGCTGTTTGTGGGAGCTTGCTGTGCGCAAATTGGCTGCCGCGTTTCCCACATTACAACAGTGACCACACTCCATTGGCTGTAAAGCGCTTTGAGACGTCCGGTGGTCGTGAAAGGTGCTATAGAAATGCTAGTCTTTCTTGAGGTTTGGGAAGGGGTTGAGTTGGACTAGGAACATATGAAAACACATGACAGGAAAGACCAGCTAGAAAAAAAGAAAAGGCTGAGGGGTGACCTGATCGAGGTCATTAAGACTTTGAAAAGGTTCGCTAGGGTAGACGTAGAGAAGTTGCTTCCACTTGCGGGTGAGACCAGAACTAGGGGCCATAAATGAGATAGGCGGGAAAGTGGAGTTGAGGTCGAAGATCAGCCATGGTCTTATTGAATGGCAGAGCAGGCTCGAGGGGCCGTACGGCCTACTGCTGCTCTTATTTCTTATGTTCTTATAGTCACTAATGAATCCAATAGGGGAATTCAGGAGACAATTCTTTACCCAGAGAGTGGTGAGAATGTGGAACTCGCTACCACAGGGAGTAGTTGAGGCGAATACAAAAGTAGGGAGGTTATGCTTCAGTTATACAGGGCATTGGTGAGACCACATCTGGAGTACTGTGTACAGTATTGGTCTCCTTATTTAAGGAAGGATGTAAATGCGTTGGAAGCAGTTCAGAGAAGGTTTACTAGACTAATAGCTGGAATGGGCAGGTTGCCTTATGAGGAAAGGTTGGACAGGCTAGGCTTGTATCCGCTGGAGTTTAGAAGAGTAAGAGGTGACTTGATTGAAACATATAAGATCCTGAGGGGTCTGGACAGGGTGGATGTGGAGAGGATGTTTCCTCTTGTGGGAGAATCTAGAACTATTTAAAAATAAGGGGTCGCCCATTTAAGACAGAGATGAGGAGAAATGTTTTCTCAGAGGGTCGTGAGTCTTTGGAACTCTCTTCCTCAGAGGGCGGTGGAAGCAGAGTCTTTGAATATTTTTAAGGCAGAGGTAGATAGATTCTTGGTTAGCAAGGGGGGTTAAAGGTTATCGGGGGTAGGCGGGAATGTGGAGTAATCGGATCAGCCATGATCTTATTGAATGGCGGAGCAGGCTCGAGGGGCCGAGTGGCCTACTCCTGCTCCTAATTCGTATGTTCGTATGAATAGCATAGATGCATTTAAGGGGGTGCTAGATAAACACGAGGGAGAAAAGGAATGGAAGGATATGTTGATGGGGTTAGATGATTAAAAGTGGGAGGAGGCTGGTGTGGAGCAGAAACACCGGCATTGTCCAGTTGGGCTGAATGGCCTGTCTCTGTGCTATAAATACTTCCTAATACTTTGCAATGAGGATTGTGAAATTTGCATCCACTAGGGGGATGAAGGAGTCAATGGAGGTCGGCAATGATATACTTGCCCACCAACCATGAAACCTGGGAAAAAAACCTTCGGCCATTTTCAGAAAAAACTCTTTGAGAAATTCCTCTCCAGCTTCTGAAGAAGAGCAAACAAGTTCCAGGTGTCCATGGTGACTGAGAGGCACATTGCCCCAATACCCACCTACCTTCCATACGTAATTACATCGCCCGCACTCAACAGCAACAACAACAACTTGTATTTATATAGCACCTTTAACGTAGTAAAACATCCCAAGGTGCTTCATAGGAGCGATTATCAAACAGAATTTGACTCCGAGCCACATAAGCAGACATTAGGACAGGTGACCAAATGCTTGGTCAAATCGGTAGGTTATAAGCAGCGTCTTAAACATCCCCACTGACACCTGGGAATCCCTGGCCCAAGATCGCTCAAAGTGGAGGAGAAGCATCCGGGAAGGCGCCAAACACCTCGAGTCTCTTCGCCGGGAGCAAGCGGAAGTCAAGCGCAGGCAGCGCAAGGAGCGCACACCAACCCAAGCACCCCACCCACCCGCCCCTTCAACCACCGTCTGCCCCACCTGTGACAGAGACTGTAGGTCCCACATTGGACTCATCAGTCACCTGAGAACTCATTTTTAATGTGGAAGCAAGTCATCCTCGGTTCCAAGGGACTGCCTAAGAAGAAAGGAGCAGAGAGAGGTAGAGAGGCGGAGAGGTTTAGGGAGGGAATTCCAGAGTTTAGGGCCCAGGCAGCTGAAGGCACGGCCACCGATGGTGGAGCAATTAAAATCGGGGATGCGCAGGAGGCCAGAATTGGAGGAGCGCAGAGATCCCGGAGGGTTGTAGGGCTGGAGGGAGGTTACAGAGATAGGGAGGGGGCGAGGGCCATGCAGGGATTTGAACACAAGGATGAGAATTTTAAAATTGAGGCATTGTCGGACCCTCCCAGCTCCCTTTCAAATGCTTGCAGTGAATCCCACACTCGCTGCACGCACTGACAACTTGTTCAGTATATCAGCGACTCTGCAAAAACAAGTTCCTCCTGATACCTAGAACCATAGAATTATAGAATGATACAGCAGAGAAGGAGGCCATTCGGCCCATCATGCCTGTGCCAGCTCTTTGAAAGAGCTTTCCAATTAATCTCACTCCCCTGTTCTTACCTCCCTAGTTCTATTCTCAAGTAACTAATAAGTAGCTTAAGTACCCTGGAGCTCCCTAACCTATCTTGCTCGAATAGTCCATCCAATTGGACCAAATCTAATCCTTGCATTCTGTTGAAGACCTCATTCAAATGATGGTGCGATGAGTCTTACATAGAAACACAGAAGATAGGAGCAGGAGTAGGCCATTCAGCCCCTCGAGCCTGTTCCGCCATTTAATCAGATCATGGCTGATCATCCAAACTCAGTACCCTGTCCCTGCCTTCTCCCCATATCCCTTGATCCCTTTAGCCTTAAGAAATATATCTAACTCCTTCTTGAATATATTTAATGAATTGGCCTCAACTGCCTTCTGTGGTAGAGAACTCCACAGGTTCACCACTCTCTGGGTGAAGAAATTCCTCCTCATCTCTGTCCTAAATGGCTTACCCCTTATCCTTAGACTGTGACCCCTGGTTCTGGACTCCCCCGCCATCGGGAACATCCTTCCTGCATCTAGTCTGTCTAGTCCTGTTAGAATTTTATAAGTTTCAATGAGATCCCCTCTCATTCTTCTAAACTCCAGCGAGTATAAGCCCAATCGACCCAATCTCTCTTCATTCATCATTCCTGCCATCCCAGGTATCAGTCTGATGAATCTTCATTGCACTCCCTCCATGGCAAGAACATCCTTCCTCAGATAAGGCGACCAAAACTGCACACAATACTCAAGGTGTGGTCTCACCAGGGCCCTGTACAACTGCAGCAAGACACCCTTGTTCCTGTACTCAAACCCTCTCGCTACGAAGGCCAACATACCATTTGCCTTCTTAACCACCTGCTACACCTGCATGCTTACCTTCAGCGACTGGTGCACAAAGTCACCCAGGTCTCGTTGCACTTCCCCTTCTCCCAATCTATTGCCATTAGATAATAATCTGCCTTCCTGTTTTTGCCACCAAAGTGGATAACCTCGCATTTATCCACATTATACTGCATCTGCCATGCATCTGCCCAATCACTCAACCTGTCCAAATCATACTGGAGTTTCTCGGCTTCCGCCTCACAGCACACACGCCCACCCAGCTTTGTGTCATCTGCAAACTTGGAGTATTGAGAAAATAGAGATGTGGTGGCGAGGTTGGAGGTGGGAGTGGAATCGTCTTATCAGATGACTATTTTTTTCCCGTGTCCCATCCAGGAATGCGAGTGGTCCTGTACAAGCACCGGAGGACATTTGATGAATCAGTACTCCTCCATGTTGAACACCACTTGGAAGAAGCACTGAGGGTAGCAAGGGGCACAGAATGTACTCTGGGTGAGGGACTTCACTTCCATCACCAAGGGTGGCTCGGTAGCACCACTACTGACCGAGCCGGCCGAGCCCTGAAGGAGATAGCTGCCAGTCTGGGCCTGCGACAAGTGGTGAGAGAACCAACACGAGGGGGAAAAACCTACTTGACCTCGTCCTCACCAATCTACCTGTCGCAGATGCATCGGTCCGTGACAGCATTGGTGGCAGTGACTGACATGAATCAGTCATTCATGAAAGAAAGGCTTATGAAATAATACTGAGCGGCCTGCAGGTGGCGCTGTCCAGGGAGAGTATAAATACTCGGGCACGGGCCCAGATTGCGCAGGACATTCTTAACAGGAACTAGTGAAGGACACAACTAGACCTCCATGTTGTAAAACAGTTGATTAAAGCTTTGTTTAACGCTTAGACCAAGTGCCTAGTAGTTTTCTTACGTCAGTGACCACCGCACAGTCCTTGCAGAGACGCAGTCCCGTCTTCACACCGAGGTCACCCTCCGTCGGGTTGTGTGGCAGAGAGTTGCTGAAGGGAACAGGAGTGCTTGGATGAAAAGAGGAAGTTCAACAAACTGTGACTGACAATAAAAAGGAAGGTGCAACCTCAAAGGGTTTTCATTTACGCTTGAATGTGCATCACATAAACAAACTGGGCAGGAAAGAAAAACGCAGATTGGGTTTTCACATGCTGCTCGCTATTTCAGCTGGCAGAGCGGGGAGTTCCGGTGGTCTCTTCGCCCTCCCTCTCTCTCGAGATGGTTCACGGCAGATGTGGCTTCAACCTTTGGCAAACACCAGCTTGACGTTCACAGGAAAAGCCGAAATGCAGTTGGGCTGGTGCGGAGGGATTAAAATATTTTAAAGGAGACGAGATAGGTGTGTTTACTGCTCCCCATTCCGGCCTGGTCTCCATCCTCTTCTGCTGCAGTTTAGTCGTTGCTGATCTTGGAATCAGGCGCCCCCCCGCCCCACCCTTTATTGCTCAGCGGGTAAATGCGCCTGCTGATGTGGAACTGAGCCTCACTAGACCAGGAAGGTCCCACGTTAGAAAGAAAGACTTGCATTTATATAGCGCCTTTCACGACCACCGGATGTCCCAAAGCGTTTTACAGCCAATGAAGTACTTTTTGAAGTGTAGTCACTGTTGTAATGTAGGAAACGCGGCAGCCAATTTGCGCACAGCAAGCTCCCACAAACAGCAATGCAATAATGAGCAGATCATCTGTTTTAGTGATGTTGATTAAGGGATAAAATTTTGGTCCAGGACACCCGGGATAACTCCCCTGCTCTTCTTCGAAATAATGGCCGTGGGATCTTTTACGTCCACCTGAGAGAGCAGACGGGGCCTCAGTTTAACGTCTCATCTGAAAGACGGCACCTCCGCCAGGGCAGCACTGGGAGTGTCAGCCGAGATTTTTGTGCTCAAGTCCCTGGAGTGGGTCTATGAACCCAGAACCCTTCTAACTCAGAGGCGAGGAGTGGTACCAACTGTGTCACGGCTGACACAGTTTGGTCAGTGCCGAGTTTGCTGATTTCCGGGTGCTAACAAGTGACCTCAGAGCCCCCTGGCCAGGACTTGGGAGAAACATAGAAGATAGGAGCAGGAGTAGGCCATTCGGCCCCTCGAGCCTGCTCCGCCATTCAATGCGGAGGTGGGGTGAAAGGGCAATCAATCAACGTCCTCGTTCTTTATCTGGGCCCATTGACCCCCCCTCTGCTGGAATTTGTCGGGGGAATTTTAACTCCCACCACTCGGTTGAACCCACAACCTTCTGACTCAGAGACGAGACCACTGAGCCACAGCTGATACGACCTTTACAATGGTACGTTCCCGGTGCCTACATAGCAACAGTGACTGCACCTCAAGTGTGAATCATTAGCTGTCAAGCATTTTTTGGATGTCCTGAGGACGTGATAAGGTCTTATGTAAATGCCAGCTCCTTCTTACATTAACGTTACCCTCTGCGCACGTTCACACGCATTGCCTCCAACCTCTGTCGCTTTATACCAGTACTTCATTGTCCGTGAAGCGATTTGGGACGTCCCGGGGTTGTGAAAGGCGCTTTATAAATGCAAGTCTTTCTTTTTTTGCAAGCATTCTGGGTGGGGCAGAGTACAGACTCATGGAAGCTTGCCCAACACGAGCTTAGGAAGGAGAGTATTTGCATAAGCAACAGCACACAGCAAAACTGCTGCCCCACCCTAACTGCCTCTTCCTGTGGGTTGCTGTGGTTTTCGGACTGGACTATTTTCAGACTCTCTGGTGCTGTCAGATTGTATCATCTATGGGTCCTATCTTGACGTTCCAGCTTGGAAAAACCTAATGAAAGAATGAAAATCTCCTCTCCCAAACACTTTCGTTCTTTTTTTCCAGACAATCTTTCTCCCCTCCCCCCCATCTCTCCTGAAAGCGCAGAGCCGCGCTGGGGAGGTGGGGGGAGGGGAGGTTAAGTCCCACACGCCTGCAACTGAACGGCCACTCTTCATGCACCAGCTCGGGGTTGCCATCCCTCCAGGATTGCCCTGGAGTCTCCAGGAATGAAAGATTAATCTCCAGGGGGCACCGCCGGGAGCGAAAAACCCAGGAGAAACATCATAGGGGCCGTGAGAAAAAGATAGGTTTTAGACAAAAAATTTCTATGAACATTTTTGTTTATTCGTTGTAAAAATATTGGAGATGGTGGGAGAATAAAAGGGCTGTTTGACCAACAGTCAAGAATCGTCAGAATCAGGTAATGCATAGAATGCAGGGAAGCTCAGCGTAAGCTCGAGGAACAGCACCTCATCTTTCGATTAGGCACTCTACAGCCCTCTGGACTCAATATCGAGTTCAACAATTTCAGATCATAACCTCGGCCCCTATCACAAATACATATTTTCTTCTTTTTTTTATCCACAATTTTTGTTTGACCCCCCTTTTTTTCTTTTCTCCCACAGGGCAGCTGACCTTCATTCTGTCGGCGCAATTCACACCCCATCTAGAGCCATCCTTTGTTTATTAACCTGTCCCATTACCACCTCCGCTCGCCTTGAGTATCTCTTAATGTCTCTCAATGTCTCTTAATCTCTCCTGCTTTCTATCCCATCACTGACCTTCCCTTTTGTTCTTTCATCCCCTCCCCCTTTCCCAGCCCCTACACTTGCTTAAAAATCTGTTCCATTTCCTGCTTTTTTCCAGTTTTGACGAAAGGTCATCGACCTGAAACGTTGACTCTGTTTCTCTCTCCGCAGATGCTGCCCTGGCCTGCTGAGTGTTTCCAGCGTTTTCTGTTGTTATCAATGCATAGAGACTGTTCACTTTCCAGTCAGCGGCAGGAAGGCGCTGCATCGTGAGGATGGACAACCAACGGCGTGAGTGAGGGGGCGGGGCGGGTTGGAGGTGGGAGTTCATGTGATGAAACCTTCTGGAATAAATCCAACCAGAGTTGGCAACCCAAGCACCAGCCCAGATGGTGAGTGTTGGCAGGGCACTTCAGCACAGGGGGCATCACAGCCAGGCAGGGTCATTGCCCTCGTCCAAGGCGCACACACACACACACACACTCACACACACACACACACACACACACTCACACACACTCTCACACACACTCACACTCACACACACACACACACACTCACACACACACTCACACACACTCACACTCACACACTCACACACACTCTCACACACACTCACACACACACACACACACACACTCACACTCACACACTCACACACACTCTCACACACTCTCACACACACACACACACACATTCACACTCACACACTCACACACTCACACACACACTCACACACACACTCACACACACACACACTCTCACACTCACACACACACACACACACTCACACGCACACACTCACACTCACTCACACACACTCTCACACACACTCTCACACACACTCTCACACACACTCTCACACACACACACACACACACACTCACACTCACACACTCACACACACACTCACACACACACACACACACACACTCACACTCACACACTCACACACACTCTCACACTCACACACACTCTCACACTCACACACACACTCTCACACACACACTCACACACTCACACTCACACACACTCACACTCACACACTCACACACACTCTCACACTCACACACACTCACACACACTCACACACACACTCACACGCACACACTCTCACACTCACACACACTCACACTCACACACTCACACACACTCTCACACACACTCTCACACACACACTCTCACACTCACACACACTCACACACACTCACACACACACTCACACGCACACACTCACACACTCACACTCACACACACTCACACACACACTCACACGCACACTCACACTCACACACACACTCACACTCACTCACACTCACATGCTCACACTCACACACACACTCACACTCAGACTCACACACACTCACACACACACTCACACACACACTCACACACTCACACACACACTCACTCACTCTCACACACACTCACACTCACTCACACACTCACACACTCACACGCACACACTCACTCACACACTCACACTCACACTCACACACACTCACACTCACACACTCACACTCACACACACTCACACACTCATACTCACACTCACACACACACTCACACAATGGCATCAGGGGCCCTGACAAGCAATCAGGAACAGGAGCCCCTGGCTAATTTTGCCAGCCAAAGTGGATGCTGAAGCCAATTGTATTTCCCCGCCTTAGAGTGGTGCACACATCGCAGACCAGGGATTGAGCCTGGGACCTTTCTGGGATCAGTGCTGCTGTTGGCGGTGCTGTTTTCCCATCCCACCCCGACCAATTCCCTCCCCTCTTGGAATGTTAAACAAGGCTCATAAAGAAAGAAAGACTTGCATTTCTATAGCGCCTTTCACGACCTCCGGACGTCCCAAAGCGCTTCACAGCCAATGAAGTACTTTTTGAAGTGGAGTCACTGTTGTAATGTAAGAAATGCGGCAGCCAATATGTGCACAGCAAGCTCCCACAAACAGCAATGTGATAATGATCTGTTTTTGTTATGTTGATTGAGGGATAAAATATTGTCCCCAGGACATCGGGGATAACTCCCCTGCTCTTCTTCGAAATAGTGGCCGTGGGATCTTTTATAACCACCCGCGAGAACAGACGGGGCCTCAGTTTAATGTCTCATCTGAAAGACGGCACCTCCGACAGTGCAGCACTCCCTCAGTACAGCACTGGAGTGTCAGCCTGGATTTTGTGCTCAAGTCCATGGAATGGGACTTGAACCCACAACTTTCTGACTCAGTGGTGAGAGTGCTGCCCACTGAGCCACAGCTGATATCTCACTTCTCGGGTATGCTCAGTGCCTGGTCAAAATTTAAGAAACATATTGATTGGGCACGGTGATGCTATCCTCGGTGCAAGCGCGTCTAACTCTATGTGCGATCGTGGGATTTCACGCCAGGCTTTGAGCAAGTGGCAGTTCCCACAGTCACTGAGAGAAAACGCCAACTGCATTAATCGTTTCAAAAGAAAGAAAGACCTGTGTTTCTATCGTACCTTTCATGACCTCAGGACGTCCCAAAGCACTTTACAGCCAATGAAGTACTTTGGCTGTAGGAGGAGGCTGGTGTGGAGCATAAACACCACTGATGTAAGAAAACTACTAGGCACTTGGTCTAAGCGTTAAACAAAGCTTTAATCAACTGTTTTACAACATGGAGGTCTAGTTGTGTCCTTCACTAGTTCCTGTTAAGAATGTCCTGCGCAAGCTGGGCTCGTGCCCGAGTATTTATACTCTCCCTGGACAGCGCCACCCGCAGGCCGCTTAGTATTATTTCATAAGTCTTTCTTTCATGAATGACTGATTCATGTCAACCAGCATGGACCAGTTGGGCCGAATGGTCTGTTTCTGTGCTGTAAATACTTCGTAATACTTTGCAATGAGGATTGTGAAATTTGTATCCACGAGGGGGAGTGACGGAGTCAACGGAGGTCGGCAATCATTAGGGTGAGGGGCAAACAGTGGAACAGGCGACCGTCACTTGCCTAGACCCACAATGGAGAGTGGGCTTTAGGGCGGGGCAATGAAGAGCTGGCGGTGGCTGTGAGACTGTACCCCATCCGAAAGGGAAGGCAAAAGAATGGAGCTTTAGTAAGAAGAACATTAAATAACCGAACAGGCTTGCGACAGCCGCAAAAAAAAAAAACGCCTAATCATAGAAACTATAAGCACAGAGGGAGGCCATTCGGCCCATCGTGCCTGTGCCGGCTCTTTGATAGAGCTATCCAATTAGTCTCACTCCACCCCTGCTCTTTCCCCGTAGCCCTGCAAATTTCTTTTCAGGTATATATCCAATTCCCTTTTGAAATTTGCTATTGAATCTGCTTCCACCGCCCTCTCAGGCCTGCAAAGCTGAACCGTGTACCTTCACCTTGGGTCTAGATTCTAATATTCAGGGTTATAACGGTTATGTTCT
The DNA here is from genome assembly GCF_052327205.1 of Somniosus microcephalus. Taxonomy (NCBI): domain Eukaryota; kingdom Metazoa; phylum Chordata; class Chondrichthyes; order Squaliformes; family Somniosidae; genus Somniosus; species Somniosus microcephalus. The sequence continues at coordinate 10,579,378 of NC_140999.1, forward strand.
ACGGTAACGCATGGTGCAATTCACCTGCACAATTTGAAACCCGCTAAGGACTCAATGTACATTCCACTCAGGAGTCCTCTATGTGATCAAGCTTCACCGCGGAGGTTTTGCAATGAAGTAGGAAGAAACAACGTACATTTCCTTAATATTTTGTAATGAGGTTTTGTCAGTAACTGGCAGAAGAGCAAAGTATGATGACAAATATTTCTCGCAAAGTATTACAAAGTATGTTCAGCACAGAAACAGACCGTCCAGTGGGCAGCGCTCTCGCCTCTGAGTCAGAAGGTTGTGGGTTCACTGTCCCACTCCAGGGACTTGAGCACAACAATCTAGGCTGACACTCCCAGTGCAATACTGAGGGAGTGCTGCACTGTCGGAGGTGCCCTCTTTCAGATGAGATGTTAAGACGAGGCCCCGGCTGCTCTCTCAGGTGGATGTAAAAAGATCCTATGGCACTATTTTGAAGAACAGCAGGGGAGTTATCAACATAACAAAAACAGATTATCTGGTCATTATCACGTTGCTGTTTGTGGGAGCTTGCTGTGCACAAATTGGCTGCCGCATTTCCTACATTACAAAAGTGACTACACTCCAAAAAGTGCTTCATTTGGCTGTAAAGCGCTTTGCGACGTCCGGTGGTTGTGCAAGGTGCTATGGAAATGCAAGTTTTTCATTCGGCCTAACTGGTCTATGCTCCACACGAGCCTCCTCCCACCCCTCTTCATCGCACCCTATCGGCATATCCTTCTATTCCTTTCTCCCTCATGGGTTTATCCAGCTTCCCCTTAAGTGCATCTCTGCTCGTCGCCTCAACCACTCCCTGTGGTAGCGAGTTCCACATTCTCACCACTCTCTGGGTGAAAAAGTTTCACCTGAATTCCCTATTGGATTTATTAGTGACTATCTTATATTTATGGCCCCTAGTTCTGGTCTCGCCTGCAAGTGGAATCATCTTCTCTATGTCTACCCTATCAAAACCTATCATAATCTTAAGTGTCTCTATCGGGTCACCCCTCAGTCTTCTCTTTTCTAGAGAAAAGAGTCCCAGCCTGTTCAATCTTTCCTGATAGATATAACCTCTCGGTCCTGGTATCATTCTAGTAAATTGTTTTTGCACCTTCTCCAGTGCCTCTATGCCCTTTTTATAATGTGGAGACCAGAATTGTGCACAGTTCTCCAAGTGTGGTCCAACCAAGGTTCCATGCTGCTTGTAAACTAGACAAGCTTATACTATAATTTCTCTACTTTTCAATTCTATCCCTCTAGAAATGAACCCCAATGCTTTGCTTTGTTTTTTTTTATGGCCTTATTAACCTGCGCCGCTGAGTTCTCAATACAAGAGAAAGCTTATCAGATATTGCAGATGGATACAGTAAAACCACTACGGTTTACAGCAGCAAAATGAAGCCATCATCCCAATGTGTCTGTGCCGACCCCGCGCTAGAGCAATCCAGAACTAATCCCACTGCCCGGCTCTCAATCCCCATGGTCCTGTATCCTCCTCTGTTGCAAGGAGTTTTCCATCAACGCTCTTCATCATTGCAAAAGAAGAAATACCTGTTTTTCTTGCGAAGCACTGATACAGAGACTCGCGGGGACAACTTTCCTTATTTTTCTCAGAATTTAAAGTTGTTGCCAGGAAACACATGACCACATGAAGATTGAACCCGTCAAACAAGTGATAAAAATCAAACTGATTGGCTGATTCTGAGAAAAGTGAAAACAACAACGTATATATTTACGATAGCAAAATACTGCGGATGTTGGAAATCCGAAATAACAATAGAAAATGCTGGAAAATCTCAGCAGGTCAGGCAACATCCGTGGACAGAAATTTGAGTTGACGTTTCGGGTCGAACCCTTCTTCAAAACTGGAAAGAAAAGATAGATCGGAGGCAGGGCTGCGATCGGACAAAAGAATAAAAGAAACAAAAGAAGTAAAAAAGAGACAATGAAAGGTGTTAGAAGCTAGACGAGATGGTAATAGGCTGAGATTAGGTGTAAAGTGTACTGGCAGAGCAAGGGATAGTTGCCAGGTGTGAGAGCGAAACAAAAGGAAAGGGGGGGGGGGGGAAAGGAGTGGAAAAATACAAGAAAAAATGAAATAGGGGCCGAGGTTATGATCTGAAATTGTTGAACTCGATATTGAGTCCGGAAGGCTGCAGAGTGCCTAATCGGAAGATGAGGTGCTGTTCCTCGAGTTGAGCTTCCGTGGAACAATACAAGAGGCCAAGGACGGTGAGGTCCGAGTGGGAATGGAGCGGTGAATTAAAATGACAGGCGACCGGAAGCTCGGGGTCACCCTTACGGACTGAACGGAGGTGTTCCGCAAAGCGGTCACCCAATCTGCGTTTGGTCTCCCCAATGTAGAGGAGACCGCATCGTGAGCAGCGAATACAGTATATTAGATTGCGAGAAGTACAAGTAAATCGCTGTTTCACCTGGAAGGGGTGTTTGGGGCCCTGGACAGTGGGAAGGGGGGAGGTATATGGGCAGGTGTATATATTTATATATACGTATATATTTATATAGCACCTTTAACGTAGTAAAATGTCCCAAGATGCTTCACAGGAGCGTAATCAGGCAAAATTTGACACCGCGCCACATAAAGAGATATTAGGACAGATGACCAAAAGAGGTAGATTTCGAAATGCGTGTTAAAGGAGGAGAAAGGGAAAGACGGAGAGGTTTGGGGAGGGAATTCCAGAGTAAAGGAAAGAAAATTGTCAAGGAAAATACCTGCAAGAGGTTTCTTTTGAGTCAATTCCACTTTCTGCTCCCTCAATTTATGCTCCAAACGCTTGGCCAATCTCCTGAGTGCCAACTAAGCCTCTCCGAGCACTCTTCAACACGTGGTCCAGCTTTGTCGCTGTAGGGAGCTATGCTCGAAGGGATTCTGGGTGATGGGTAGCGCTACAGCACTGCAATGCTGATTCTTCATCCCGAGCTCTGTCCCTCAGGATCACAGGATTGAGAAGGTTCCCGTAGAACCCACATATTCGCTGTCCCCATGTCCCTGAACAGGATGGACAGATTGTTCTTGGATAGCGACCAGCCTTGCCCAAGCTTTGCCCATTATTTGTCTGACCTCTCCCCTTTGACCTTCCTCGCACCAGTGGTCCTACTGTTGGGCAAGACTTAAGCTCCGATGTAGCCCTTCAGATCACAGAGGCACTCAAGCCCCACCACCACTATTAAGGTCGTAGTCGAGAAGGGTATACAAATTTGATTGGTATCATTGGATTACTTTAAAACAGGTTGGGGCAGGACAGGAAGTGCCGTCCTTTGAATGAGACGTTAAACCGAGGCCCCGTCCGCTCTCTCAGTTGGATGTAAAAGATCCCATGGCACTATTTGAAGAAGAGCAGGGCAGTTCTCCCCGGTGTCCTGGCCAACATTTATTGCTCAACCACCACCTAAAAAGCAGATGATCTGGTCATTTAGTTCACTGGTATTTGTGGGACCTTGCTGTGCTCAAATTGGCAGCTGTATTTCCCGATATTAAAACGGTGACTATACTTCAAAAGGTATTACATTGGCTGTGAAGCGCTTTGGGACGTCCTGGGGTCGGGAAAGGCGCTATAGAAATGTAAGTCTTTCTTGCTTCACCGTGCCAATAGCTCCTCCCCTGGTTGCCTTGGAGATGCCAGCACCACACCCATTAGCCTTGCGACAATCGTTGAAAGCCACAACAATTTATCGACAATCTTGATGGGGCAGAGCCCAGTGCTAAATACCGATTCGGATTATAATAGCTTGCTCACGTCGCCTGCAATATTATGATACAGAAATACACAGAGGTTATACAAAATAGTCTTATCCTTAATGGGTTGCATATTCCTGAGAAGCGTTTGGGGTACAAATTGGACTCTCCCAATCGTGCATGCACACAGAGATGATAGGTGCAATGGCAAGGGTGCCCGAGAGCCTCTCGGCAATGTTAAGGAGCGTGGAGGAGTCCACGTCCAACATTGCACAAGGCTCTGTGCACACCGTGGAGCTCATCATTTGCAGTCTGCAAAGGATGGTAGACTCCCAGAGAGACCGTGGCGACCCAGACCTGATGCCGCGTGTGATGGGCGATCTGGCAGCTTCCATTGCAGCACAGGTGGAAGCGACGCAACGTCTTAGTGCTGTAATGCAGTCTATACTTGGTGGCATCCAATCTCAGACTGCTCTCATGCAGTCTCAGCTTGATGCCACGCAAGCTCTGACTGCTGCCATTGTGGCTGGGTCTACCACCGTCGACCGGGGCTCCAACAGATTGTTAGGGATGCTGAGGTGCTGCCCCGGGGAGTGGCAGTGGGTCAGTGGAGCAGGAAGCTGCTGTCCTCTCTCAGGATGACAGCATTCCTGCTCCCACCATTGGCACTCCGCCATTGCCCTTGTCGCTGCCTGTCATCCAGCCAGCCCAGACAGCTGCCACCCATGCTGAGATGATGCAGTCCACAGCCGGGCCTGCCAGGCCCAGAGCTGGATGAGGGCGTCCTGCAAGGCCATCTGAAGTCTCCCGCACGGACACTCAGCAGCCTTCCACCAGCCCTGCTGCAGCCACTGGGCCAACGCTTCATAGGAGCACTAGAGTAGGCAAAGGCACAGTAACGAGGGGCACTAAGGGATTGCACAAGAGTGAATAGCTAATATTGTTGTTGTAAATATGTGTTCACTGATTATTGATAAATTTATTAATTCAATTTGGATGCTTTTGTGGTGTCTCTCATTTCAGCTTTGCGCTGTGAAATGGCCTGCGACAGGGATGGAATGATGGGGATGTGGTGAGCAACGGGGATCTGGGGTTTAAATTATTGGAACCGCAGTTTGATGAGGCGGTCACGGACCGCCCTTCCAGAAGGCCACTTGAGTGGCTGCCCCCTCCCTCGCTCCTGTTCCTCTTCCTCCTCGTGTTCCTCTTCCTCCTCGTGTTCCTCTTCCTGCTCGTCCTCCTCATCCTCCTCCTCAGGTGGCCCCACAATCCCTGGTGGCAAGGGCTGGGCCCTCATGATAGCCAAGTTGTGGAGCACGCAGCAGAACACGACTAAATGGGACACCCGCTCAGCCGAGTATTGGAGGGCTCCTCCCGAGCGGTCAAGGCAGCGGAACCGTTGCTTCAGTCGGCCGATGGTCTGCTCGATGATGTTCCTGGTGGCAGCATGGCTTTCATTATATGAGTGCTGGGCAGGAGTGTTGGGGTTGCGGAGGGGAGTCATGAGCCAGGTGGAGAGTGAGTAGCCTTGTCTCCGAGCAGTCAGCCACGAGCTTGAAGTGGTGCCTGGAAGAGTGCTGGCACAAGATGAAGGCATCATGGCTGCTGCCAGGATAGCAGGCATTGGCATTGAGGATTCGCTGTCTGTGGTCGCACACCAACTGCACATTAAGTGAGTGGTAGCCTTTGCGGTTATGGAAGATCTCAGGATTGTTATGCGGTACCCGCAAAGCCACGTGGGTGCAGTCAATGGCGCCCTGCTCCATGGAGAATCCCGCTATCCTGGCAAAGACACATGTGCACTCATCCTGCTTCTCTCTGGTGATGGGGAAGGAAATGTAATCCCTTCTCCTACTGTAGAGAACCTCTGTGACCTCCCAGATGCAGTGATCGACAGCGAACTGCGAGATGTTAGTTATGTCTCCTGTTGCAGACTGGAAGGATCCGCTGGTGAAGAAATTGAGGGCGACGGTGACCTTGACTGCGGCTGAGAGAGCAGTGGTCACCCTGGTCTGAGGCTGGAGGTCTGGTTGCAGGAGGTGGCAGAGTTCTGTGACCACATCCTTGGTGAAGCAGAGTCTTCTAATACACTGCTCCTCACTTAATTGGAGGTAGAAGAAGTGCTCTTGGAATACCCTCGGAGGGTAAGACCTCCTGTTGGCCCTGCTCCTCCCTCCAGGCACATGTTCCAGTCTTTCTCGCTGCCCCCGCTCCTTCCACCATAGATCCTAGAGGGCGAGGTCGACTGCCAGTACAGCCCCCATTAATGTAACCAAGTGTGGCAGTTTAATTTTTAAATAAATGTAGCTAATTTTTAGTTACCACAGCACTCCTGAAAGAATCTTGTAATTATGGAATGAGACTGTTGCACTATGTGAAACTGACAAGCATTGAAACGCCACTAACCTACAGCTGCGACTCATTACTGATGATGTCTTTAAATAACATCCCTGGAGCCAGCTTCCTCTTGCTTCACGCCAGCTCTCCCTGTCGCTGTTTCCTCCAGGCGCTAAGGTAGGTGGCAACAATCAATTTCATAGATTGGGTGGCCAGTGAGCATTGCAACCTCACTGATGTCACGATCCACCTGGCGTTGAGGCTCCCGACGATAACTGTTAGCGGCGGCGCTGTGGAGGGGGGCGCGATAATGCTCTAGCGCCCCATTAGCATCATCTGTTGGTGCTAACGGGGGGGTGCTAAGGTACCGAATTTTTCCCCCAATCTCCTTTTGGGAGGAGCCATGTAGAAATGTAAATTGTTGTGGTTGTTTGAAGGTGATTTCTTTGCAATGAAATTCATCCACACATTTCTGTCTCTTCCTCCTTCCCTGACGCTAAAAAAAATAGGTTAGCCAGACTCGTTTTCGTGAAGGCATTACCCCTTTATAAATAAAAACTGCACAAGTGATCCTAGTGCCTCTGGCTCAAAGCAAGAACTTGCATTTATATAGCACCTTACGCAACCTAAGGACGCTTTACAGCCAATGAAGTACTTTTGTAGTGTAGTCACCATTGTAATGTAGGAAACATAGCAGACAATTTGCGCACAGCAAGCTCCCATATACAGCAATGTGACAATGATCAGATAATCTGTTTATAGTCATAGAGTCATAGAGTTATACAGCACGGATAGAGGCCCTTCGGCCCATCGTGTCCGTGCCGGCCATAGTGATATCGATTGAGGGATAAATGTTGGCCCCGGGACACCGGGGATAACTCCCCTGCTCTTTGTCAAAATAGTGGCCGTGGGATCTTTTACGTCCACCTGAGAGAGCAGACGGGGCCTTGGTTTAACATCTCATCCAAAAGCCGGCACCTCAGACAGTGAGGCACTCCACTGGAGTGTTAGCCTATATTATTGCCTAGATGTGGTGCTCAAGTCTCTGGAGTGGGACTCGAACCCACGACCTTCTGACTCAGATGCAGAGAGAGTGTGACCCATTGAGACAAGGCTGAGGGGTGGTGGGGGGGGGGGGGGTGGTGGGGGTGTGTGGAGAAACAAAAGAACAATCAGCCTGGGATCCTGCTGTTGGTCACCACCCAGCGACACCTGCAGGCAGACTTCAGGTGAGGGACAGGAAAAGGGGGCTCGACTGTGACATTTTCAGCCCCCTCCACCCACCCTGTGCTGAACCACGCTCACAATCCAGGCTTGCGTATGAAGAGCAGTCACTTTTTGGGGTGGGCACCGTAGGACAACCCCTTGGTGCCGTGCCCAGAATAAATCAACAGCTTCAAGAGGATGAGGCGAGGGGGTTGGAAAAAAAATACTTGCAAGGAAACAATAAGTTGTTGCGACATTAACAGATTGCACGCAGCCTTCCACGTAAAAGTGTTGAAATACGTGAGCCAAGACGGTAATAGTTTACCAATTTCAGTTACAGTTTCACCCACTCAGCTATTGTGAAAAGTTCTGTGTAAATGTTTACCAAGTGCATGATGAGCCATTATTGCATCTCATTATATATTTTTTTCATTTCCAATTTTTTTCATTGTATTTCCTCTCCCGTGTTGGATGCGCTGCTCTCCAGCAAAGCAACGTGTCCGCTGGCCGTGTAATTAACACTAATCAGCAACAGAATTAGGACAGGCTCCTGCAAGACCAGTCGCAATGTTGTGGAGCGATGGCCTCCTTTTCCATCGAGCTTTGGCAGAGAAATGAAAAACCGTTTGAAGGAAAAAGAAAGACTTGCATTTGTATAGCGCCTTTCACAACCTCAGGACATCCCTGAGATGAAAAGTAAGTTGCCTTTCAAAAGCTAGGCTTTATTAACCTTAAAAACCAGCAGTACATCTTAAGCTCCCAGTCTCAACCAGACTGTGGAGAACTGAATTTAAGATGGCCACCACAGGTCACATGACATCAACTAACCAATAGGTTTACAGCATATATCTCAAGGCAGGAAAACAGGCAACCAATTACAATGCTTCTTATAAAACAAGAATAATCACCACAATCCCAAAGCGCTTTACGGCCAATGAAGTACTTTTTGAAGTGTAGTCACTGTTGTAACATAGGAAACACGGCAGCCAATTTGCGGACAGCAAGCTCCCACAAACAGCAATGTGATAATGACCAGATAATCTCTTTTAGCGATGTTGGTTGAGGGATCAATATTGGTCCAGGACACCGGGGATAACTCCTCCTGCTCTTCTTCAAAATAGTACCGCGGGATCTTTTACATCCACCTGAGAGAGAGCAGACGGGGCCTCGGCTTAACGTCTCGTTCCGAAAGAGGGTTACCTCCGACAGTGCAGCACTCCCTCAGTACTGCACTGGGAGCGTCAGCCTAGATTTTTGTGCTCAAGTCTCTAGACTTGAACCCACAGCCTACTGACTCAGAGGCGAGAGTGAAGATGTTATAGCTCCAACACACACTGTGACACCATACCATGCACCACTGTCAGCTGTGGCTCATTGAGTAGCACTCTCGCCTGAGTCAGAAGGTTGTGGGTTTAAGTCCCACTCCAGAGACTTGAGCACCACATCTAGGCTGACACTCCCATTGCAGTGCTGAGGGACGTAAAAGATCCCACGGCACTATTTCAAAGACGAGCAGGGGAGTTATCCCCGGTGTCCTGGGGCCAATATCGCTCAATCAACATAACAAAATCAGATGATCTGGTCATTATCACATTGCTGTTTGTGGGAGCTTGCTGTGCACAAATTGGCTGCTGTGTTTCCTACATTTCAACAGTGGCTACACTTCAAAAAGTACTTCATTGGCTGTAAAGTGCTGTGGGACGACTGGTGGTTGTGAAAGGCGCTATAGAAATGCAAGTCTTTCTTTTCTTAAAGGCATCTTCAGGAGATGTGTGTGGGGGGAGGGGCGGGGGAGGGTGGAGGATATTCTCTCTGGATAAGGCAGGGCTGAATAGGTTAAGATGGCGTGATGTGGAGGGGAGTTTGTTTCTCGCCCTGCGCTGTGCTGCTTCACAAGATTCACATGCATGTGCTGCGCAGCCTTATCAGCTTGTTCAGTCTGCCGTGTCATCCTGGGCGGAGCACAACCGATCACAACAAGTCTGTTGGCAACTTCTGTAATTTGTGGAGACCATGCGCTCACAGTCAGGCCAGGCGTAGCGAGAGGCTGCTGCTGAAGAACCGGCGCAGGGCAAAAAAAACCATGATGGAAGGACAAACCCACGGCACCAGCACAGTAAGTCCAACCTTCCCCAACTGGCCGCTGCACCACCCGGGACTGAGAAAGTGCAAGCAGAATTGTTGCTGCGCCTCTTTGCTGCACCTCACTGGGCAAAAGGAAGAACTTTATGTAAGAGTGAGTTCAATGCTGTATGGACAGATCCAACAGTCTGCATTGATAGGCACGCCAGACAGGTCAAATAATATAGGTCAGCTACACTGCTCTGTGGTGTAGCATTTCGAGTGTCTTCTGTAAATATATATTATAGATACAGTGTAAAAACTACACAGTGTGCATGGTAGTGGATTTGTGTCTGTATCTGGGGCTGAAGGAAATGAATTTTTAAAGATTCAGATAGCCTTTTTCTTATTACTTAACTCTTTAAATATGCACCTTTGACAAATTTGCATGTTTCTATTCTGAACATAGAAGTTGTTTTGAAAAAGTGACTTTTAAAAATACTGTGTGGAAATGGGCCAAGGCAGACAGAGAAACAAACTCTTGCCCTCTCTCACCGTCCCTCCCTCTTCTATCCCTCTCCTTTTCCCTTTCCCCTTCACTCTCTCCCTATTCCATTCCCCCTCTCTTCCCGTTTCCTCTGTTCCGTCACTCCCCTCTCCTCTCAATACAATACAATACAAATCGCTTTATTGGCATGATAAGGTACATCTTATGTTGCCAAAGCATCAAAATACATTTATGGTTGAACACATAAACGCGGTTCCATTCATACAGTGTATAAACAGGTATATCCCTGAGTTTATAAATATACATTCGCCTTGTTTATATATACTCTTGTCTTAGTTTACTGGTTGTCCCTCTGTTCATGGCAAGCTGTAACATAGTGTGCCGCCAGTGTTACACAGCTTCTCTCCTCCCCCAGTAGGAATGGGAGCTTTTGGTTGTCAGTCAGATTTCTGAATTCAGGGCATATTTGTGAGAATTTTTGGTAGAAATTCTCTCTGATGCCCTGATATTTTCCACAGGCTGTGAGGAAGTGCATCTCTGTCTCAACTACTCCCTGACTGCAGTGAGAGCATATCCTGTCTTCTCTTGGCAGCCTGGTCTGCCTGTGTCTGCCTTTTTCGATCGCTAGGCTATGTTCGCTAAGTCTGTACCTTGTCAAGGTTCTTCTCAGTTTGTTATCCTTTACCATGGTCAGGTAATCAGCTATTTTGTATTGTCTGTTTAGGGCCAAGTAGCAATTGAGTTTGCTTTGGGTTTTTGTTGTTTCTGCCCAATATGACAGATATTTTTCCTTTTGCTTAGCGACGATTGTGTTGGGTCGAATTCTTTGTGTTACCCTGTCACTGGTTATTGTTAGTATTGTTATTAGTTACTTTATTGAGTCCCAGGACTAGTTGACTGAGGGTATTCTTCTTTATGGTCAGCTCTTGGCATTTCAGGGCGTCGTAGTGATAGCATTGGGGGTTGCTCATTTGTAGGTGATTCCAAAATTTGGTGGCTCTTTTTTGGATAGTGATTATTAATGGGTATTGGCCTAGTTCCGCCCTGCATGCGTTGTTTACTGTTTTCCTTTGAGTCCGGAGGATACTTTTACAGAATTCCGCATGTAGGATCTCAATTGGGTGTTTGTCCCATTTTGCAAAATCTTGTTGTGTTAGTGGTCCCCAGACCTCACAGGAAGTTTATAAGTCTTTTGTTTATGATGCTACAGAATACCTTCCCCAGGTTACTGTTTACACAGATGCCTCGATAGTTGTTTGGGTCGATTTTGTCCCCACTTTTGTATATGGGTGTTATGAGTCCTCTCCCTCCCCTCTCTCCCTCTCACCTGCCTCTCCTTTTCCCTTCCCTCCTTCTCCCTGTCCCCCTCCTTCTTTCTCTTCCTCCCTTTCTCTCCTCTCCCTCCACCTCGCTGCTCTACCCTTCTATCCCTCTCCCCACCCCTTCTTTTTTTCCCCCAGTTCCCCTTCTATCCCTCTCTCTGTGTTCTGTCGTTTTCTCTGTTGCCCCCCTCCCTCTCCCTCCCTCCTTTCCCCTTCTATCCCTCTCCCTCATCCCTCCTTCTCCTTTTCTCTGCCCCCCCTTCCCTCGCCAATGCACAATGGCACTCAAGCTGTACTGCGGAACACAGTGAAACCCTTCTTCAAAGGACAGCATCAGGGAATTGTAAGAAGTATTACTGAGAGACTCAAAGTCCTTAGTGCAGGACACCACCCAGGTTGAAAAGAGTAGGAGGGAAGATGAGGTTAGTCAAGAAATAGTGGTGGTTCTAAGCTTGGGTTTTGACAGCCTGAACCAAAAGGGTGAAGTTCAAGAGAATGAGACAGAGGGGGAGAAGAAATGAATGTAAAATAAAGGAGTCTGGCAACTACCCCAGGACAATGGAACATGATGGGAGGATGTTTCCCCTGGCTGGGGAGTCTAGAACTAGGGGTCACAGTCTTAGAATAAGGGGTCGGCCATTTAGGACTGAGATGAGGAGAAACTTTTTCACTCAAAGGGTTGTGAATCTTTGGAATTCTCTGCCCCAGAGAGCTGTGGATGCTCAGTCGTTGAGTATATTCATGACAGAGATCGATAGATTTTTGGATACTGAGGGAGCCTAGCACAAAGGAAGATAGTTGTGGTTGTTGGAGGTCAATCATCTCCGCCCCAGGACATCACTGCAGGAGTTCCTCAGGGCAGTGTCCTAGGCCCAACGATCTTTAGCTGCTTCATCAATGACCTTCCCTCCAGCATAAGGTCAGAAATGGGGATGTTCGCTGATGACTGCACAGTTTTCAGCGCCAGTCACAACTCCTCAGATAATGAAGCAGTCCATGCCCACATGCAACAAGGCCTGGGCGACGTTCAGGCTTGGGCTGATAAGTGGCAGGTAACATTCGCGCCACACAAGTGCCAAGCAATGACTATCTCCAACAAGCGAGAGTCTAACCACCGCCCCTTGACATTCAAAGGCATTACCATTGCCGAATCCCCCACTATCAATATCCCGGGGGTCACTATTGACCAGAAACTTAACTGGACTAGCCACATAAATACTGTGGCAACAAGAGCGGGCCAGAGGCTAGGTATTCTGCAGCGAGTGTCTCACCTCCTGACTCCCCAAAGCCTTTCCACCATCTACAAGGCACAAGTAAGGAGTGTGATGGAATACTCTCCACTTGCCTGGATGAGTGCAGCTCCAACAACACTGAAGAAGCTTGACACCATCCAGGGCAAAGCAGCCTGCTTGATTGGCACCCCATCCACCACCTAAAACATTCTCTCCCTCCACCACCGGCGCACCGTGTCTGTAGTGTGTACCACCTACAAGATGCACTGGAGCAACTTGCCAAGGCTTCTTCGGCAGCACCTCCCAAACCTGCGACCTCTTCCACCTAGAAGGACAAGGGCAGCAGGCGCATGGGGACACAACCACCTCCAAGTTCCCCTCCAAGTCACACACCATCCTGACTTAGAAGTATATCGCCAATCCTTCGTCGTCACTGGGTCAAAATCCTGGAACTCCCTTTTTAACAGCACTGTGGGAGTACCTTCACCACACGGACTACAGCGGTTCAAGGCGGTGGCTCACAACCACCTTCTCAAGGGCAATTAGGGATGGGCAATAAATGCTGGCCTTGCCAGCGACGCCCACATCCCATGAATGAATTTTAAAAAAGGGATATGGGGATAGTGCGGGAAGGTGGAGTTGAGGTAGAAGATCAGCCATGATCTTATTGAATGGCGGAGCAGGCTCGAGGGGCCGAATGGCCTACTCCTGCACCTATTTTTTATGTACTTACTTATATTCTTATCCCGGTGGAACTCAGCATCCTCACTAGGGTGCCTATGTGTTACGAGAGTGCGAGCACCACAAGAGCAGATTTTCCCGCTGCTGGCTGCAGGGGTAACCATAACTGACCCGACCGGCACTCTTCTCTTGGCAGCTTCTCCTTGGCCCGTCAGCAGAATCACCAGCTCCGTTTCCGCCTCACTAAATGTGGGGAGCCGGCTTTATCTGCTCATTTATCTCATCGTTGTTCGTGGGAGCTTGCTGTGCGCAAATTGGCTGCCACGTTTCCCTATATTACAACAGTGACTACACATCAAACAAAGGTACTTCATTGGCTGCAAAGCACTTTGGGACGTCCTGAGTTCGTGAAAGGCGTTATATAAATATCTTTCTTCAGCACTGATAGCATCATGGGTTGAAATGGAGACCCGTAAATATGTCCTCACAAGCGCACGCAACCACAGAGGAACAAGGGTTGGGGCGGGGTTGGAGGTTGAAGGAAGGGGATGGGAACCTCCCAATTCCCAGTCAGTGTTCCACAGGCCTATGGAATACGGCGGTAACTGGGATGTAAAGGATCTGGGGCTGAGGGGCAGTGTTCTCCTGACACTGGACACACAGCAGAGTAATCGTGCGGGAGGTCCTCACCAGGTGATCCCAGCAACTTCAGCAAAGTCAATACCAGCTGTTAAAGAGGAAGCTAAGTTGTGCAATGAAAACACATGGCGACTGTACTTCAGATCTGCCAGTCATGGGTACAGTATTATAAAATATAAAATACAATGGGCAGCACGGTGGCATAGTGGTTAGCACTGTTGCCTCACAGCGCCAGGGACCCGGGTTCGAATCCGGCCTCGGGTGACTGTCTGTGTGGAGTTTGCACATTCTCCCTGTGTTTGCGTGGGTTTCCTCCGGGTGCTCCGGTTTCCTCCCACAGTCCAAAGATGTGCGGGTTAGGTTGATTGGCTATGATAAATTGACCCTTAGTGTTAGGGGGATTAAATACGTGGGGTTACGTGTTGGTGTAGGGGTTACGGGGATCGGGTGGGATATGTGTCGGTGTAGGGGTTACGGGGATCGGGTGGGATATGTGTCGGTGCAGGCTCGATGGGCCGAAATGGCCTCTATCTGCACTGTGGGGTTTCTGTGATTCTGTGATAAACGCACATTGGTGCCGGTTTGCTCTTAACAGAACTTATTGCAGTCCGAGTGCAGAAGTAATGTTTTTTTTAAATATCTGTGGTCTGTCTTCCAGCTGTTGTGACATTTTTCTTTTGGCAGCCTTCTGACGACATAAGAATATTAAGACAAACATATATTTCTCACATAATACAAAAAGCAAAATACTGCGGATGCTGGAAATCTGAAATAAAAACAGAAAATGCTGGGAACACTCAGCAGGTCAGGCAACATCTGTGGAGAGACAGAAACAGCGTTAACGTTTCAGGTCGATGACCCTTCGTCAGAACTGGAAAAAGTTGGAGATGGAACAGGTTTTTAAGCAAGTGCAGGGGCAGGGAGAGGGGGGAGGGGAGGAAAGAACAAAAGGGGGGCTCTGTGATAGGATGGAAGGCAGGAGAGATTAAAAGACAAAAGTGATGATGGTGCAAGGCAAGGCAAATTTCTTACCTTCCTTTGTAGCCTTTGGTGTCAGCCGTGGCTCAGTGGGTAGCACTCGCGGCTCCAAGTCAGAAGGTTGTGGGTTCGAGTCCCGCTCCAGAGGCTTAAGCACAAAAATCTTGTCTGACACTCCCAGTGCAGTGCTGAGGGAGTGCCGCACTGTCAGGGGGTGCTGTCTTTCAGATGAGGCGTTAAAACGGCTGGTGGATGCAAAAGATCTCATGGCACTATTTCGAAGAAGAGCACGGGAGTCATCCCTGGTGTCCTGGTCAATATTCGTCCCTCAATCACCAACTAAAACAAATTATCTGGTCTTTGCTATTAGTAGGAGATTGCTGTGTGCAAAAACAACAATGACGGGTTACGGGGATAGGGCTTGGGTGGGATGGCTGTCGGTGTAGGGACCGGGTGCTAGGGTTTGGATGATCAGCCATGATCTCGTTGAATGGCGGAGCAGGCTCGAAGGGCCGAATGGCCTACTCCTGCTCCTATCTTCTATGTTTTACCCTTCAAAAGTCATCTCACTAAAAGGTATAAAATTATTACAGGGTAAGTGCTGAGAGGCTGTTTCCCCCTGGCTGGAGAGCCTAGAACTAGGGGTCATAGTCTCAGGATAAGGGGTCGGCCATTTAAGACTGAGATGAGGAGGAATTTCTTCACTCAGAGGGTTTGGAATTCTCTGCCCCAGAGGGCTGTGGAGGCTCAGTCGTTGAGTATATTCAAGACTGAGATCGATAGATTTTTGGATACTAAGGGAATCGAGGGATATGGGGATAGTGCAGGAAGGTGGAGTTGAGGTAGAAGATCAGCCATGATCTTATTGAATGGCGGAGCAGGCTCGAGGGGCCGCATGGCCGCCTCCTGCTCCTATTTCTTATGTACTTCATTGGCTGTAAAGCACTTTGGGACTTCCTGAGGTCGGGAAAGGCGCTGTAGAAATACAAGTTCTTTCTTTCTGACTGCAATGTGTTACCTGTGCGTTTTGTTTCAAATCTTTTCCTGTTACTAAGAGACTCCGCCGTGAATCACCCAATCCCTCGGCCGAGGCTATTCCCTCGAGGCCCAACACCGCAACCTAAATTTGCAATATTTTAAAAGCAGATGTGTCTGTTTCTTTGTATTCTGGTTATTTTTTTTTGGTGTTTATTTTAAGCACCGGGGCAAAGTCTGCCACCAAATCACTGGCCAATTCGGTGTTTTTATAACAGGGGTGAGAGTCTGTCCACCGAAGCACAAATAAAGAACAAAATTGACTAAAAACCTACAAAGCATTGGTCACAACTGCAGTGTGTGCTTACATAGAAACATAGAAGATAGGAGCAGGAGTAGGTCATTCGGCCCCTCGAGCCTGTTCCGCCATTTAATGAGATCATGGCTGATCATCCAAACTCAGTACCCTGTCCCTGCTTTCTCCCCGTATCCCTTGATCTCTTTAGCCTTAAGAAATATATCTAACTCCTTCTTGAATATATTTAATGAATTGGCCTCAACTGCCTTCTGTGGTAGAGAATTCCACAGGTTCACCACTCTCTGGGTGAAGAAATTCCTCCTCATCTCTGTCCTAAATGGCTTACCCCTTATCCCTTAGACTGTAACCCCTGGTTCTGGACTCCCCGACCATCGGGAACATCCTTCCTGCATCTAGTCTGTCCAGTCCTGTCAGAATTTTATAACTTTCAATGAGATCCCCTCTCATTCTTCTAAACTCTAGCGAATATAAACCCAATCGACCCAATCTCTCCTCATACGTCATTCCTGCCATCCCAGGTATCAGCCTGGTGAATCTTCGCTGCACTCCCTCCATGGCAAGAACATCCTTCCTCAGATAAGGCGACCAAAACTGCACACAATACTCAAGGTGTGGTCTCACCAAGGCCCTGTTTTGGGTATCACAATTATAGAAAGGTCACTGGAGCCATGGAAAAAACGATAATACCAGGGATCAGGTTTGTTTTTGCCTCTCTCAGGAAGATTACAAAGGGTTGCCAACTCTGGTTGGTCGTATTCCAGGAGGTCTCCATCACATGACCTCTGACCCCAACTGCCCCCCACCCCCCGGGTCAAACAACCCTTCTTTCCCCATCTCCAATATTTTTTTATAACTAATAAACAAAAGTGAAAACAATGACACACGCAATTGTTTTCTCCCGGGTGTTGCTCGCAGTCAGTGTTCCAGGAGATTCATCCTCAATTCCTGGAGACTCCAGGGCAATCCTGGAGGGTTGGCAACCCCTACGATGACCCGGCTGTTCTTGGGTGGGGAGGTGTCTAATCATGACCACCACTCTATAGGGACAGGCTTGAAGGACCAGCTGGTCTTTTCCTGTCATTTTCATTTGAAAGGATATCATTATGTTATCGGATTACACGGGACATACGGCACAGAAACAGGCCATTCGGCCCAACCAGTCTATGCCGGCGTTTATGCTCCACTCGAGCCTCCTCCCGTCTTTCCTCATCTAAATCTATCAGCATAACCCTCTATTCCCTTCTCCCTCACATGTTTGTCCAGCCTCCCCTTAAATGCATCTATACTATTCACTTCAACCACTCCCTGTGGTAGCGAGTTCCACATTCTCACCACTCTCTGGGTAAAGAAGTTTCTTCTGAATTCCCTATTTGATTTCTTGGTGACTATCTTATATTGAGGCCTTTAGTTAAACTCTTTCTCACAAGTGGAAACATTCTCTCTGTATCCACTCTATCAAAACTGTAAAGTCTGTGGGTTGTACAGTTAATAACGACACAGACTTCAGGAATAACAAACAAACAGGTCTTTACTATTCGAAGGTCAGGGCGAATCTGCCCAAGGAATCATGCCACAACACTTATATACCGGTGTGGTCACCGTCGGTATTACAGTATACAGAAGCCAAACAAGTAGTGCCACACCTAAAGTAGTTCTCTTAAAGGTGAACGGTTACATACAATAGTTCTCTTAAAGGTAGACAGGTACATACACTACAAAAATCTTTCATAATTTTAAAGACTTCTATGAGAAAAGGGATCCAGCTTGTTCATCCTTTCCTGATGTGTATACCCTCGCATTTCTGGTATCATCCTTGTAAATCTTCTCGGCACCCTCTCCAGTGCCTCTAGATCCTCTTTATAATATGGCGACCAAAACTGTATGCAGTACTCTAAGTGTCGAGAGACTTAAATAAAAAGTACTAGGAATAAAAAACAGAAAATGCCCGAAACGCTCAGCAGGTCAGGCAGCATCAGTGGAGAGAGAGACAAGAGTTAACGTTTCAGGTCGACGGCCTTTCGTCAGAACTTGATGTTAGAGTTGTAACAGCTTATATAAGAACATAAGAACATAAGAAATAGGAGCAGGAGTCGGCCATTTGGCCCCTCGAGCCTGCTCTGCCATTCAATAAGATCATGGCTGATCTGATCTAGGCCTCAACTCCACTTTCCCTGCCCGCTCCCCATAACCCTTGACTCCCCTGTATTTCAAAAATCTGTCTATCTCCACCTTAAATACATTCAGTGACCCAGCCTCCACAGCTCTCTGGGGTAGAGAATTCCAAAGACAAATACATTATCACAAATAAGGTGATACCGTGGCCTCGAACTTTGGCCACACAGCACCCATTTCCTGGGCGCTAAACGGCCTCCAGAGCCTCCAATATGGCGGGTAGGAAACACACGCTCATTATGAGTTGGAAATGCGCTGCCCGCCATATTGGTAAAGGCCACAAAATCAAGTATAGAGCAAGAGCAAAGTAGGGGGGGGGGGCATGGAAAGAATAAAAGGGAAAGATCTGTGATAGGGTGGAGGGCAGGGGTGATTAAATGACAAAAGGGATGATGGTGCAATGATGTTTCCAGCATTTTTTTATTTTTATTTCAGATTTCCAACATCTAGAATGTTTTGCTTTTGTTAAAATAAACTGGGGCTGTATTCCCTGGGAAGGAGAAGATAAATGGGGCGCCTAATAGAAGAGCTTTATTCCAGTCCGGCAACACCTCGATTAAAAAATTCTCATCCTTGTTTTCAAAGCCCTCCGTGGCCTCGCCCCTCCCTATCTCTGTAACCTCCTCCAGTCCTACAACCACCCCCGGCCCGAGATATTTGCGCTCCACCAATTCTGGTCTCTTGTGCATCCCTGATTTTAAATGCCCCACCATTGGCGGCCGTGCCTTCTGTTGCCTGGGCCCTAAGCTCTGGGATTCCCTCCCTAAACCTCTCCGCCTCGCTACCTCTCTTTCCTCCTTTAAGATGCTCCTTAAAACCTCCCTCTTTGACCAAGCTTCGATTCACCATCCATGGAGAGAGAAACAGAGTTAACGTTTCAGGTCTGGGACCCTTCATCAGAACATTATCAACAGCTGATTATAATATGCACTGATTAGTGAATAATACAAAGAAATTGCAATCCTATAGCAGAATTGCAGGAAATGAAGAGTCTCAGATCAATTATTAACACTAAACTACAATTGCTTTGACTTTGCCTACATGCAGCTGAAACGTTTGCGAGGTGATAATACATTTCTCATTTTCTTTTCAGATTTTTTGAAATTGGAAAATTACGCTGGACGCTCTGTTCAAGGAACTGGTCGAATGTTCCTGAATCTCTACTGAGCTCTTGAGCAATCATTGCTCCTCGGAGCCAATGCTTCTTATCGAAATGAATAATATCAGTGAATGCCTGGATTTCTTCGCCAGACAGCAAGTAAATATCATTCTGCTGCATTACAACCACACTGGGAAGCTGAAGAACAGGCGGTTGCCCAGTGAGGGCATGAGCGCCGTCAGAATTCTCTTTATGGCAGTCAGTTGCTTCATTGTCATAGAGAACCTCTTGGTATTCTTGGCTATCCTGAACAACAGTCGCTTTCGGAGCTGGGTTTACTACTGCATTGCCAACATCACGCTGTGCGACCTACTGACTGGCACCGTCTACATCGTGAACCTGTGCCTGTCGGGTGAAAAGACCTTTCACATCACCCCCACGCTCTGGTTCATTCGGGAAGGGGTCTTGTTCTTTGCCCTGGCCGCCTCGACGTTCAGCCTGCTCATCACGGCGGTGGAGAGGTACGCCACCATGGTCAAACCTGTGCCGTATGCCTCGGCACGCAAAACCTATCGGGTGTACGTCCTGATTGGATTGTGCTGGCTGGTGGCCTCCCTCATTGGCCTTTTGCCACTGCTGGGGTGGAACTGCATTTGCAACTTCGATGAGTGCTCCACCTTGCTGCCTTTGTACTCCAAGAGCTACATCCTCTTCTGCGTCGTGATGTTCAGCATCATCATAATCGGGATAGTGGCGCTCTACAGTGGCATCTACCACCTTGTCAAGACCAGCGCCAAGTCGGTGTCCAGCAGCAAAAGCAGGCAGAAGTCCGTGAGGCTGCTCAAGACTGTTTTCATGATAGTCGCCGCCTTCGTGGTCTGTTGGAGCCCCCTCTTTGTGCTTCTCCTCCTGGATGTCTTCTGCAACTCGATGTCTTGTGCCAAGCTGCACAGCATGGAGTGGATCATTGCCTTGGCGGTGGTCAACTCGGCCGTCAACCCGGTCATTTACTCGTTTGGAAGCAAGGAGGTGAGGCGGGCCATTCTCAAGCTCCTGTGCTGTTGCTTCCTCAAAGCCGGCGCTCCCTTGCCTTTCCTGAGCAGGAGTGAGTCCGTCCTGGGGGCCTCCACCGACAGCTCCTACAGGCTGAGGGAGAGTTTCCGCAATTCAAAGCTGATGAGTCCAAAGAAATCTGTGCCTAAGTCAGGCGAGCTATAGACCTTGTCTCGGGATTCGGAGCGGACGTTCCGGCTGGGAATTCCCCAGGAGGCTGCTCCCGTTTCCCCCCTCCCTCCCCACCCTGCCGTAACTTCACCAGAAACACCATCTACGTGTTAAAATTGAGTTTCCTTCTGGGTGAAGTTATGGCAGCAGAACCGGATTAGATGAAGGAAATTCCCAGCCTATGCGACAATAGTGTCAGCCAGGCTCGCCTCTGAGTCAGAACGCTGAACGCATCGTCCAGGCTGACGCTCCCAGTGCAGCGCTGAGGGAGGTGCTGCACTGTCAGAGGTGCCGCCTTTCGGATGAGACGTTAAGACGAGGCCCCCGTCTGCTCTCTCAGGTGGATGCAAAAGAACCCATGGAAATTTTGTCTGATAAAGTTGACGTAAGAAAACTACTAAGCACTTGGTCTAAGCGTTAAACAAAGCTTTAATCGACTGTTATACAACATGAAGGTCTAGTTGTGTCCTTCACTAGTTCCTGTTAAGAATGTCCTGTGCAAGCTGGGCCCATGCCCGAGTATTTATATTCTCCCTGGACAGCGCCACCTGTAGGCCGCTCAGTATTAATTCATAAGTCTTTCTTTCATGAATGACTGATTCATGTCAAAGGCCCCTGCGAAGCGCCTTGGAACGTTTTATTACCATGTTGTTGTTGGGAGATCCTAGTGAAGGAGAGCAGGGTAATTCTCCTGGTGTCCTGGCCAACATTGATTGGCCATTAATCTCACTGCTCTTTGCACAACCTTGCTGTGCGTAAATTGGCTGCCACATTTGCCTACAGCGCATATACTTTGAAATTAATGAATTGGCTGAGGACATGAATGGTGCTATATAAATGCAAGTTATTTCATACTTATGGTACCTCAGAAAGCACCACTGTTAAAAAAAATCAGTTCATTCTCATCTCCGACAAATCCTTTTCAACTATGGCTATGTGTTTCTCAAAGCCCAACTGATAGGAATCGTGTTTTTTGGTTTTATCTGGTAATTCAAATCTCAGGCAGCTTGTTAAAACAATGTTGTTTTCTTATAAACCACATTGGCAGCATCAACCAACTGGAACACTGTGCTGGCTGGCACCAGTATATATGTATTAGAATAAAACTACGTAAGCGCTCAGGATCCACGCCAGTATGCTACCGCACCATCGCCTGGTCAGAATGCTCTGAGCCCTGTAATAAGTCCGTTTTCCACACGTTAAAAAGCACACTCGGGGAATGAGAGACGCACAATTGCGGCCATTTTTTTTTATAGTAACTTTAGGAACAGGAGGAGGCCGTTCAGCCCCCCTCGGGCCTGCTCCGCCAACCAATCAGATCATGGCTGGTCTGCAGCTCAAGTCCCCATTTACCTGCCTTTGCTCCACATCCCTCGACACCCTTACCCAGCAAAAAAAAAAATCGAGCGCTCTCAGGCTCGCAAGCTCCAATTGTCCAACAGCATCCGCAGCCTTTTTTGGCACGGCTGACGCTGTGTGTGGGTGTTGCAATTTTGTTCTTGCGCCACAACATGTTTTGACACAGAGTGCGTTTAGCACATCCCGGGTGTTTGGGCAGAAATATTCGAGAAGCACTTTCAGCAGGGAATTGGATAAATACAATCAAAGGGGAGGAAATTACAGGACTAACGGAGAAGAGCGGAGGGGGAGCGGGGACTAATTGGGTGGCTCTTTGAAAGAGCCGGCACAGGCACGATGGGCCGAATGGCCTCCTTCTGTGCTGTATGATTCTATTCTATGACATAGAAGAGCAGGAGTAGGCCATTCGGCCCCTCGAGCCTGCTCCGCCATTTAATCAGATCCTGGCTGAGCATCCAAATTCAGTACCCTGTCCCTGCCTTCTCCCCATACCCCTTGATCCCTTTAGCCTTAAGAAATATATCTAACTCCTTCTTGAATATATTTAATGAATTGGCCTCCACTGCCTTCTGTGGTAGAGAATTCCACAGGTTCACCACTCTCTGGGTGAAGAAATTCCTCCTCATTTCTGTCCTAAATGGCCTACCCCTTATCCTTAGACTGTGACCCCTGGTTCTGGACTCCCCCGCCATTGGGAACATCCTTCCTGCATCTAGTCTGTCTAGTCCTGTCAGAATTTTATAAGTTTCAATGAGATCCCCTCTCAATCTTCTAAACTCCAGCGAGTATAAGCCTAATCGACTCACTCTCTCTTCATACGTCATTCCTGCCATCCCAGGTATCGCACATGAAGAATGTCTACATAGATGAGGTACAGAAGGTGACCTTTCATAGTGGGATATAGTTTCACCGCCCCTGCGCGGACCATACCCCAGTGTGAATTGTCACCACCAGCAGATGGATAAGAATAGAAAAAAAAAACAAATTAATATGTCGTTTTTAAAAGTTTGAAATCTCAACCATTGTAGAGACTCGGTCTTAAAGCTAAGGGACAGAGAAGAAAGGAGAATGTCTTTCAGATTATGTAATTCTAAGGACTGCCAATTTACCATATGATCTCACATATTCGTTTGATAAAGATTTAACAAGCCCTTATCTTTTTGTTTTAACGATGGGTTGCTGTGATAGTTGAGGCACTATGGGAGAGAAATTCAGAATCGCCCCGTTTGGGGCGCGATTATCGGCTGGGCGCAAAGTTTAGCTCCTGGCGCTAATTATCACCTCCGACTGCAAACTTGGCTTTTATCGCCCCTGGAGGTGATTGGAGCGCTAAATCAGGCGCTTCACACCTGTCTTAAGGTGCAAAGCCGAGGTGGCATAGTGGTTAAGCACTGTTGCCTCACAGCGCCAGGGACCCGGGTTCGAATCCGGCCTTGGGCGACTGTCTGTGTGGAGTTTGCACATTCTCCCCGTGTTTGCGTGGGTTTCCTCCGGGTGCTCCGGTTTCCTCCCACAGTCCAAAGATGTGCAGGTTAGGTTGATTGGCTATGATAAATTGACCCTTAGTGTTAGGGGGATTAAATACGTGGGGTTACGGGGATCGGGTGGAATATGTGTCAGTGCAGGCTCGATGGGCCGAAATGGCCTCTATCTGCACTGTGGGGTTTCTGTGATTCTTTCTGTGATTCTGAGCGAGGCGCTACCTCAGAGCGCTGGTGAAGCTCATGTGATGTCAGTCAGCAATGGAACACAGACACAATGGCGCTGGCCAGTTCTTAAAGGGGAGGGTCGATCTTGTTCTCCATCCACACCCTGCTCATTGCAGCCTTGAATCTCGGCCTGGAGAGACCTGTACATCAAATCTGCTGGAAAGAACAATGGAGAGGCCCAGGGAAAGAGTGCAGCCCGCGTAGCCTGTTCTAAATCGATGCAAGGAAGATCAAACCAGAAAGAACCTGCAAAGTGCTGCTCAGTACCCAAAACTCCTCAACACAGCTTTGAATTTCTCCAGAAGTCTCTCTCTCTCACTCAGAATGCGTGGTGCAAAAATATCACCAACAAAAAAAGGCAGGAAGCAGTCGTCTTTAAATAGCGCTCCCCCAGTCCCTTCCAGACTGCAAAACGCTCCCCTCAACCTGTCGTTGCTAGTGGCAGGTGGTAAGACAGGGGGCGCCACTCAATATCCGGTCCGGGGCGCTACCGGGGCGTTGCGCACTCGACTGATGTCACGATCTGCCGGCGCAGGAGATCGTGGCGGTAGTGTTTAGCGTCGCCGCAAAATGTCTAGTTAATTTTGTGAGTGGCGCAAACATTGCCGTGCCCGGGCACTAGTTGCTTTGCGCCCCATTAGAGCCCTCTTAAGACGCTATCGGGAGGCGCAAACCAACTGAATTTTCCCCCCTTTATATCTCTTAAAATAGGTGGCCTTACCAATGAAAGATATGTCAGTTAAACATTGGCCTGGGGAGGGAGAATGAGTCCACATGAAATGGAAAGCAGTCCCAGATTCTCCAAACATTCTAAGTCTCTGATATACTGTGCTGGAGGCTTGAGTCCAATCTATTCCATGGCATAAATATGTTAGGGTCCACCGACTGATGCCTTAAGGGAAAGCGAGATAAACACGCGAGGGAGAAAGGAATAGAAGGTTCTGCTGATAAGGTTAGATGAAGAGGGGTGGGAGGAGGCTCGTGAGAAGCATAAACATGGTGGTCCGAATGGCCTGTTTCTGTGCTGTAAATTCTATGTAATTCTATGATGGATGTTCATTAAAAGATTAAAACTGCCACAAAGTAATTTCACATAGAGACTCCTAACAGTCACTTTCTTACTCTGGGCTAGACACAACGCAAAGCCAGAGTTTATGGGTAGGATTTTCAATGGGCCGTGGAGGCGGGATTGGAGGTGTGTGGGGGGTTAAAATCTCAAAATCGAGGGGCACGAACCCATCCTGCCCCAACCCGCCTCCATGCCAGTTTCAAAGGAGGTGGATACCCGACCTGTGCTGGGACCCGCCGGGATTAGTGCCAATTAACTGCCTGTTTACAGGTAGTTAACAGGCAGTTTTTAGCCTAATCCCTATTTTTATCCCTGAAGTGTGGGATTCCTGACGGCTCCAAACCACGTCAAGTTAGCGAGGCAGAATGGCCGCGAGCTGTCAAAAGTTGCAGCATTCAGCTTTCTGTTCTGGAGAGATCTCTAAATCAGCCTTAGAGGAAGGAATTAACTTAAGAGTACAGACTGTCAGTGTTTGACAGCTTCACAGGGCTGTCAAATGCTGATATTTCATCTGTCAAAAGCTCTTGACAGATGAAATGTCAATCTGTGACGTCACCTGTTGCCGGGTGGCCCTTAATTGGCCTGCTGAGCCCGCTGGGCGGGGTCAATCAAGGGAAAAGCGAGTGGGTTGGCCACAACTCGATGGAGGCGGGACTACAACCCCAAAAGTTGTAGTCCCGCCTCCTACACGCCTCCAGTATCAAAATCCAGCCCAATGTGTTTATAAATGGCAAAGATGTATAGGCCACAACTGGAATATTGCGTCCAGTTCTGGTCACCACACTTTAGGAAGGATGTGAAGGTCCTTGAGAGGGTGCAGAGGAGATTTACCAGAATGGTTCTGGGGATGGGGGAATCTTAGCTACAAGGACAGGTTGGAGAAGTTGGATTTGTTTTCATTAGAGCAAAGGAGGTCGAGGGGAGATTTGATAGAGGTGTACAAGATTATGACGGGTTTGGATCAGGTAGACAGAGAAAGGCTGTTCCCACTAGCTGATGGTACAAGGACTAGGGAGACGCTGATTTAGGGTTTTGGGCACGAGATACAGGGGGGATGTGAGAAAAAACTTTTTTTTACGCAGCGAGTGGTGAGGACCTGGAACTCACTGCCGACGAGGGTGGTGGAAGCGGAGACACTCAATGATTTCAAAAGGAGACTGGATAGGCAGTTGAGGGGAAATAAACTTGCAGGGCTCTGGGGAATGGGACTGACTGAATGGCTCTACAGAGAGCCAGCACGGACTCGATGGGCCGAATGGCTTCCTTCTGCCCTGTTATGACTCTATGGGCTGGATTTTATCAATGGAGGCGAGTAGGAGGCGGGACTCCCACTTTTGGGGTTGTAGTCCCGCCTCCATCGAGTTGTGGCCAACCCACTCGATTTTCCCTTGATTGACCTTGTTGGCCAATTAAGGGCCACCCGGCAACAGGTGATGTCACAGATTGATATTTCATCTGTCAAGAGCTTTTGACAGATGAAATATCAGCATTTGACAGCTCTTTGAAGCTGTCAAACACTGACAATCTGTACTCTAAGTTAATTCCTTCCCCTCAGGCTGATTTAGAGATCTCTCCAGAACAGAAAGCTGAATGCTGCAACTTTTGACAGCTCGCGGCCATTCTGCTTTCTGTGCCGACGAGATGAGGGACTCCTGAGACCTGAAGGAAGGAAGCCTGCATTAGTAAGTAAAACTTATTTAAACACTTTACACACACCAAACACACTTACCTCTGCACTCATCACTCACCTGAACAACGGACATCTCGAACCCTCCAAGTCCTTCAGCCCGACGGTCCGCCTCGCTAACTTGGCGTGGTTTGAAGCCGTCGGGTAGCCCACACTTCAGGGCTAAAAATAGGGATTAGGCAAAAAACTGCCTGTTAACTACCTGTTAACAGGCAGTTAATTGGCACTAATCCCCTTCCCGCCTCGGGGAGGCGGCTCCCAGCTCAGGTTGGGTACCCGCCTCCTGGGAAACGGGCATGGAGGCAGGTTGGGGGCGGGATGGGTTCGTGCCCCCCGATTTCACGATTTTAACACCCCACACTCCTCCATTCTCGCCTCCACAGCCCTGGGAAATTCTAGCCCAGTGAGAAGATATGGATTTGACTCAATGTGAGTCATTGATGAATATTTTCCTGTTTTTAGCTGTCATCTTCCCATTTGCATGGCAGTCCTTTGATATCAAGCTAACTAAACACAGATGCATTTTTAAGATTAGCCATTTCATAATGTTTTCCTTCATTCATCGTGCCATGTGTGAGATTGATGGTTAATAAATGTCGCTGGGTCAAAGTTCTGGAACTCCCTCCCTAACAGCGCTGCGGGAGCACCTTCACCACACGGACTGCAGCGGTTCAAGAAGGAGGCGGCGGCTCACCACCACCTTCTCAAGGTGGGCAACTAAGGGGCGGGCAATAAATGCCAGCCTTTGCCAGCCACGCCCGCATCCCAAAAATGAATAATTAAAAAAAAACTTTTTGGTGAGATTTCATGACGTTTCCAAATTGACCGCTCACCTGGGAATGTGCAAATATTATTTTAAGTGAACGAAAAGCCTTCGCTGCTTTATTGTGTCTGTGTTACAAGCTTGGGCATTGCTGAAGGGTTTCACTGTTATACAGCACAGTGCATGACGTAAGAAAACTACGAGGCACTTGGTCTGAGTATTAAACAAGGCTTTAATCAACTGTTTTTCAACATGGAGGTCTAGTTGTCCTTCACTAGTTCCTGTTAAAGAATGTCCTGAGCAAGCTGGGCCCATGCCCGAGTATTTATACTCTCCCTGGACAGCGCCACCAGCAGGCCGCCCAGTATTACTTCATAAGTCATTTCCACATGAATGACAAGATTCATGTCAGTGCAACTTAATACAATCGCCATTGGAAAAGCAAACATTTCCTTAATGACAAGAATTTCCCTGAAGTGTTGGGGCTGCCTCGAGATATTAACAGGGTTGTGCTGATGTATTAATATGGGGTGTTGAAGTACTGGTTGAGTAGGTCAAGGTATTAATGGAAGATGTCAAAGCATTAATGGAGCATGTCAAAGTATTAACGGAGCATGTCGAAGTATTGTTGGAGTATATTTTCTCTGCAAAATGAATTGCTAGCACAACACAATTCCAGTCATGTTTGTGTTCAACCATCTCAATTGTTCTCAAGTTTTCAAATTGTGAATAAATATTTTTGAATGTAATCAAGGTGCTGCTGTTGTCGATTTAACCTTGCCCCGTGTGAGTCATAAATCATCCACTACAGGTGGAACAGACGTGCCGTGTACAGCTCTGGAGATTCACTGACGTTCACTGCGATCTGAATGTGTGTTGAGGTTCAGTGGAAAAGCAAAATGAGGCATGGCTGAACTCGCGCAGAACAAGGTGGCACTAACCGGCAAGAAGGCACCCCCCCAGATTTACCCAAACGTGGAGCCGGGAGGAGCAGGAGTGCTCCCTACTGGCTTTCACATTCCCGAGGGCCACTGTGATGTCAGCGGATGCCCGATCTTCAGGCACAAGTCAGGAGTGTGATGGAATACTCTCCACTTGCCTGGATGAGTGCAGCTCCAGCAACACTCAAGAAGCTCAACACCATCCAGGACAAAGCAGCCCGCTCGTTTGGCACCCCATCCACCACCTTAAACATTCACTCCCTCCACCACCGGCGTACCGTGGCTGCAGTGTGTACCATCTACAAGATGCACTGCAGCAACTCGCCAAGGCTTCTTCGGCAGCACCTCCCAAACCCGCGACCTCTTCCACCTAGAAGGACAAGGGCAGCAGGCACACGGGAACACCACCACCTCCAAGTTCCCCTCCAAGTCACATACCATCCTGACTTGGAAGTATATCGCTGATCCTTCATCGTCGCTGGGTCAAAATCCTGGAACTCCCTCCCTAACAGCACTGTGGGAGCACCTTCACCACACGGACTGCAGCGGTTCAAGAAGGTGGCTCACCACCACCTTCTCGAGGGCAATTAGGGATGGGCAATAAATGCCGGCCTTGCCAGAGACTCCCACATCCCATAAACAAATATAAAAAAAGTCACCGGTAGCTTGAAGTCCAACCTGAGGCCTAATATCCCTCCAGGGTTGTCCTGGTGTCTCCAGGAATTGAAGGTTAATCTCCAGGATGCTTTTAAGTTCATTTTCTGTGAGCTCTTTTGTTTAATAATTGTAAAAATATTGGAGATGGGAATAAAGGCTGTTGGACTGACAGTCAAATCATCCGATTCATTGAGTGAAGAAGAGTCTATTTGCTTTCCACTTGATGGTACATCACAAGGATGGGCGAGTTGGGTATCCAATGGCGAGAGGGTGGGGGGGGCGGGGTGGTTAGCGGCAGGAGGTCAGGGAATGAAACCTCTAGGACTACATCCGCCCAGAGCTGGGAGCCCTGCATGGTGGGCTTCTCGGGCCTCACCATTCAGGAGCAGGGCGACGTAAGAAAACTACTAGGCACTTGGTCTAAGCATTAAACAAAGCTTTAATCAACTGTTTCACAACATGGAGGTCTAGTTGTGTCCTTCACTAGTTCCTGTTAAGAACCTGCGCAAGCTGGGCCCGTGCCCGAGTATTTATACTCTCCCTGGACAGCGCCACCCGCAGGCCGCTCAGTTGATTCATGTCACAGGGATTGGCCCGAATAGGTATAACTCTATGACTCTGTCTTAGTAGAGGGGTCAATAACCAGGGTGCATAGTTTCAAGGTAAGGGGCAGGCGGTTTAGAGGGGATTTGAGGAAAAACTTTTCCACCCAGAGGGTGGTTGGAATCTGGAACTCGCTGCCTGAGAGGGTGGTAGAGGCAGGAACCCTCACAACATTCAAGAAACATTTAGATGAGCACTTGAAACGCCATAGCATACAAGGCTACGGACCAAGTGCTGGAAAATGGGATTAGAATTGACGGGATTTGATGGCCGTTGCGGACACGATGGGCCGAAGGGCCTCTTTCTGTGCTGTATAACTCTCTAAACCGTTATGACAGCTTTTCCACGAATTTCCGTCATGAAGAAAGCGATTGTCTGTCCTCCTGCCTTACTCAAAGGCTTCGGGGGGGGTGGGGGGAATTTGAACCTAAAAAAAACCGGGTGGGTTTGGCGCGTGTGGGGGGGTAGTTAAATTGTTAAAATTCGGATTCCCGTCCCTGAACCTGCCTCCAACCCGTCCACTTCCCAGTTTTAATGGAGGTGGGACGGGGGCGGGCGACCAACCCGCTACCAGGGGCCGGAACGACAATTTAAATATTATAATGAGGCTGAAAGCCTCTTTTTTCTCCTCCATTTTGAATTTAACTGCACGTGGTCGGGTTCCACCCAAACCGAGGCGGGGACTGCTGGATCCGGGAGCTAAGTGGCTTTATCCCTACCTCCTGGATCGAGGATCCCTGCCTAACCCACCCCTCCCCGCCGCGATTGGAGACTCCCCCACGAGGCCTCCGATCACCTTCCCAGGCATTCCACTACCCCGCCCCCCAGAGATGATGCTGAGACCGGCCCCCATCCCGATCACCCGCCCCAATCATCCGGCCCCAATCGCTGGTCGACTCACCCCGCCACCCACCGATCCTTTCCCTGGCCCGATCACTGATCGCCTCTCCCAATTGCTGATCGTCTGCCCGATCCCCTGATCCTCTCCACCCACCCCCCGCCCCCCGATCCATTTAACGGCCCCGCCCCTCACGTGATCCCTCCTCCGTTCAGCCGCAGGCCAACCCGCCCTCAGCCAGCAGGCCAACCCGCCCTTGTAGTGTATGTAACCTGTACCACAAGAGGATACCTTAAGGTGATGGACTCCTTTTTGATGGCTCCTGTACATTGTAGTACCGGTGGTGACCACACCGGTATATAAACCCTGCGGAGCAAAGTTGTATCCCAGTTCAGCCTTGACCCTCAATCACTAAAGACCTGTTTAATTATTTCTGTAGTCTGTGTCCTGTTATTCAGCATAACTACATTTGAAAACACAGACTCAACAGCCCTCAGCCAGCCTCTCTCAATCTGGCTGTCTGCGGGTGGGAAACCGAGGCCGCGCAGGCAAATCAGGCCCTGCTGTTATAGCCTGCGGAGAAAACCGGCCTCCCGCGTATCCCAACCGCCTCGGAGACCCCCGCTGCCCCCAACCCGCCTCCCCAGAGAAAATTGCGGCCTTAGTGAATAAAAGATGCTCAGCCACAACCCTCCAGCACTGTGTAATTCCCTAGGATGTCCAGCAGAGGGACCTCACCACTGCACTGTTGCTGTGAGTTACTTCGGTTTTGCTTTGGTAAATTGTTTATGGGTTAGTTTTCTAAAATCTTCTCCCCCATCCTCTCCTAATGGTCTGACTCACGCTGGAGTATGGTTTCCAGGGCCTAAGTAGCTATTCTTCATGTGTGAGGCTTAACAGAAATGTCAGCTGGCTATTCAACACAGGGAGCATCACAGCCCAGACAGTGAGGGACCGCAGGATGTTTGACCAAAGCCGGGCCCGATCCTCTCTCCTTCTGCCAACCCAGAGGTTGTTGCTTAGTGACCAGGAGCAGCGACCTGGCTGATTTTCCCTTCTCTTGTCCATGGAAGACTGAGGCCGGTTGTGGCACTACTGCCGCTGCTTGGCTGCGCCAGGGATTGGAACCAGGGACCTTACGGATCAGTGTAGCTCGGCTATACACCAGGTAGTGCGTTCAAGCTCAAGCTCCAAGTGTGAGCCTTGGCTCAGTGGGTAGCACTCTCTCGCCTCTGAGTCAGGCCGTCGTGGGTTCATAGTCCCCACTTGAGATTGGGCTTGTACTCGCTGGAGTTTAGAAGAATGAGAGGGGATCTCATTGAAACTTACAAAATTCTGACAGGACTGGACAGACTAGATGCAGGAAGGATGTTCCCGATGGTCGGGGAGTCCAGAACCAGGGGTCACAGTCTAAGGATAAGGGGTAAGCCATTTAGGACAGAGATGAGGAGGAATTTCTTCACCCAGAGAGTGGTGAACCTGTGGAATTCTCTACCACAGAAGGCAGTAGAGTCCAATACATTAAATATATTCAAGAAGGAGTTGGATATATTTCTTAAGGCTAAAGGGATCAAAGGGTATGGGGAGAAAGCAGGGACAGGGTACTGAATTTGGATGATCAGCCATGATCGCATTGAATGGTGGAGCAGGCTGGAGGGGCCGAATGGCCTACTCCTGCTCCTACCTTCTATGTTTCTATGTTTCCAGAGAATTGAGCACAAAAAGCTAGGCTGACACTCCCAGTGCAGTGCTGAGGGAGCGCCGCACTATCGGAGGTGCCGTCTTTCGGATGAGACGTTAAACCGAGGCCCCGTCTGCTCTCTTGGGAGGATGTAAAAGATCCCACGGCCACTATCGAAGGAGAGCAGGGGAGTTCTGGCCGATATCCCTCAATCAACATCACTAACACAAATGATCTGGTCATTATTACATTACTGTTTGTGGGAGCTTACTGTGCGCAAATTGGCTGCCGCGTTGCCTACGTTACACTTCAAAAGTACGCCATTGGCTGTAATGCGCTTTGGGACGTCCGGAGGTTGTGAAAGGCACTATATAAAAGTATTTCTTTTTCCAATATTTATCCCTCAACCAACATCACTAAAACAGATTACGATAGCAAAATACTGCGGATGCTGGAAATCCGAAATAACAACAGAAAATGCTGGAAAAACTCAGCAGGCCCGGCAACATCGGTGGAGAGAGAAATAGAGTCAACGTTTCAGGTCGAAACCCTTCTTCAGAACTGAGAAAAAAAGGCAGGAAATGAAAC
This sequence comes from Somniosus microcephalus, assembly GCF_052327205.1. Classification (NCBI taxonomy): domain Eukaryota; kingdom Metazoa; phylum Chordata; class Chondrichthyes; order Squaliformes; family Somniosidae; genus Somniosus; species Somniosus microcephalus. Next base: position 10,611,729 of record NC_140999.1, read on the forward strand.
AGATTAAAAGGCAGTTTGGGGGCTGGGAAATGGGGGAGGGGATGAAAGGAGAGACATTAAGAGATATTCAAGGTGAGACGAGATGGTAATAGGACAGGTAAAGAGACAAAGGATGGCTCTAGATGAAGTGTGAAATGCGCTCTCTCGCCTCCGAGTCAGACCATCGTGGGTTCATAGTCCCCACTCCAGAGACTTGAGCACAAAGGTCTAGGCTGACACACCAGTGCGGTGCTGAGGGAGTGCCGCACTGTCGGAGGTGCCGTCTTTTGGATGAGACGTTAAACCGAGGCCCCGTCTGCTCTCTCAGGAGGATGTAAAAGATACTAAAACAGATTATCTGGTCATTTTCACCTTGCTGTTTGCGGAAGCTTGCTGTGCGCAAATTGGCAGCCGTGTTTCCCACATTACAACAGTGACTACACTTCAAAAAGTACTTCATTGGCTGTAAAGCGCTTTGAGACATCCGGTGGTCGTGAAAGGCGCTATAGAAATGCAAGTCTTTCTTTCTTCTTTTTCACCCAGCTGAAATTCGATTAGGATGGCATCAGATGAGATAATTCTACAGTACTAGATCTTATCAAGCTTAATAGAAACATAGAAGATAGGAGCAGGAGTAGGCCATTCGGCCCCTCGAGCCTGCTCCGCCATTCAATGAGATCATGGCTGATCATCCAAACTCAGTACCCTGTCCCTGCCTTCTCCCCATATCCCTTGATCCCTTTAGCCTTAAGAAATATATCTAACTCCTTCTTGAATAGATTTAATGAATTGGCCTCCACTGCCTTCTGTGGTAGAGAATTCCACAGGTTCACCACTCTCTGGGTGAAGAAATTCCTCCTCATCTCTGTCCTAAATGGCTTACCCCTTATCCTTAGACTGTGACCCCTGGTTCTGGACTTCCCTGCCATCGGGAACATCCTTCCTGCATCTAGTCTGTCTAGTCCTGTTAGAATTTTATAAGTTTCAATGAGATCCCCTCTCATTCTTCTAAACTCCAGCGAGTATAAGCCCAATCGACCCAATCTCTCCTCATACGTCATTCCTGCCATCCCATGTATCAGTATCAAGTGTGAGTTTGGCTCAGTTGGTTGCACTCCTGTTTTTGAGTCGGAGGGTCGTGGCTTCAAGGTCCCACTCCAGAACTGTGAACTGCGTAATATCGGGCTGAGGCTTGCATGACGTACGATGCTGTCGTTTTAACGAGATGCTAATCTAAAATCCAACCTGCCCCCTTCCGTTGGCTCAGGAAAGTTGTGAAAGATACTGACGCACGATTTGAAGATTACCAGAGAGCTATTCCGGCCATATTCCTCCCTCAATCGTTATCAAAAAAAAACAAACAGGTTAACTTCCTGCTTTTTTTTCCCAGTTCTGACGAAGGTTCATCAACCTGAAATGTTAACTCTGTTTCTCTCTCCACAGATGTTGCCTGGCCTGCTGAGTTTTTCCAGCGTTTTCTGTTGTTATTTCGGATTTCCAGCATCCGCAGTATTTTGCTATCGTAACTAATGTTTGTGGGATCTTGCTGTGCACATTTGACTGACCTGCTGCCACCAGTGACTGTCCTTTGAAAAGTAGCTCATTGGGGTGTGAAGATGGTTGGGAAATCCTGAGATGCAAAGTTAAATGCAAAGTCTGATTATATCTTTAGAGAAGGATAACATGAGCAGAGTCTTCAGGATAAGTTTTAAGTTAACATATAACATGTAACTAAATTTTAAAAGCTAAACGTAATTTAATAAACTTAAACAAGGTAAATAATTTGATTAACACTAAACTAATTAATTAAATAAATAAAATAATGGGAGAACAGGAGATGTGTTGCTGCTGCAATGTGTGGGAGCTTGTGGACATTTTTGTCCAGGGCGACTACATCTGCGGTAAGTGTCTGTGGCTCGAGGAACTTCGGCTCCAAGTTGAGGAGCTGGAGTCTGAGCTGCAGACATTGCGAGACATCAGGGAGGGAGAAAGTTACCTGGACCTTTTGCTCCAGGAGGCAGCCACACCCCTTAGATTAAATACTTTAGAATTGACAGGTGGTCAGGGACAGGAGGGTGTGACTGCGAGTGAGGCAGGTACGGGGAATCCAGGAGGTAGTACTGCAGAAGCCTCAGTCCCTGCACTTGTCCAATAGATTCGAGGTTCTTGCAATCCTTGTGGACAAGTGCGGGGAGGACGAGCAAACTGACCACGGCACCGTGGTACAGGAAGCCGTTCAAGTGAGGAGATAAAAAGGAAGGTGGTTGTAGTAGGCGACAGTATAGTTAGGGGGATAGACACTGTTCTCTGCAGCCAGGAGTGTGAGTTCCGAAGGCTATGTTGCCTACCTGGTGCCGGGGTAAAGGACATCTCCTCCGGGCTGGAGAAGAACTTGGAGAGGAAGATTTAAAGGAGACTGGCTCAATTAGCATTCTCGCCTCGAGTCAAACCTTTGTGGGTTCACGCCCCACGATGGACAATCTAGGCTGACACACCGAGGGAGTGCGGCATTGGTGGGTTTGCTGTCTTTCAGATGAGCTGTTAAACCGAGGTTCTATCCAACTCCACAACTGGACGTAAAAAGATCCCATGGCATCATTTGCAGAACATAGGAACCTAGAAACAGGAGTAGGCCACTCAGCCCCTCGCGCCTGTTCCGCTATTCAGTTAGATCACGGCTGACCTGTACCTCAACCCCATTTACCCGCCTTTGCTCCCTACCTCTTGATATTCTTGCCCAACAGAAATCTATCGATACAAAAGCAAAATACTGCGGATGCTGGAAATCTGAAATAAAGACAGAAAATGCTGGAAATACTCAGCAGGTCAGGCAGCATCTGTGGAGAGAGAGAAACAGAGTTGACGTTTCGGGTCGATGACCCTTCGTCAGAACTGGAAAAAGCTGGAGATGGAACAGGTTTTTAAGCAAGTGTAGGGGCGGGGAAAGGGGGGAGGGGAGGAAAGAACAAAAGGGAAGGTCTGTGATAGGGTGGAAGGCGGGAGAGATCTTAGTCTTGAATGTTCCAATTGTCCCAGCATCCTTTTGGGGAAAGAGAGTTCCAGATTTCTACTACTTGTGTGAAGAATTGCTTCCTGATTTTATTCCTGAATGGCCTGATTCTAATGTTAAGATTATGTCCCCTTGTTCTGGATTTCCCCCACCAGAGGAAATAGTTTCTCTTTATCCGTCCTATAGACACAGAGAATGACGTTGTCCCAGTGTCCTGGTCTGGTCAAGAGAGTTCTCCCAGTCTTCTGGCCTGGCCAAGGGAGTTTTCCCAGTGTCCTGGTCTGGTTAAGGGAGTTCTCCCAGTCTTCTGGTCTGGCCAAGTGAGTTCTCCCAGTGTCCTGGTCTGGCCAAGGGGGTTCTCCCAGTCTCCTGGACTGGCCAAGAGAGTTCTCCCAGTCTTCTGGCCTGGCCAAGGGAGTTTTCCCAGTGTCCTGGTCTGGCCAAGGAAGTTCTCCCAGTCTTCTGGTCTGGCCAAGGGAGTTGTCCCAGTGTCCTGGTCTGGTCAAGAGAGTTCTCCCAGTCTCCTGGACTGGCCAAGTGAGTTCTCCCAGTCTTCTGGTCTGGCCAAGGGAGTTGTCCCAGTGTTCTGGTCTGGCCAAGGGAGTTGTCCCAGTGTCCTGGTCTAACCAAGGGAGTTCTCCCAGTGTTCTGGTCTGGTCAAGGGAACTCTCCCAGTGTCCTGGTCTAACCAAGGGAGTTCTCCCAGTGTCCTGGTCTAGCCAAGTGGAGTTCTCCCAGTGTCCTGGTCTAACCAAGGGAGTTCTCCCAGTGTCCTGGTCTAGCCAAGGGCATTCTCCCAGTTGTCCTGACCAGCACCCCTCCCTTAACCAACAGCACTAAAAACAGATTAACTGGTCAATCATCGCATTTGCTGTTTGCGAGACCTTGCTTATTGCAAATGAGCTGCCGCAGTGACCTACCGATACAGAAGTGACTGCACTTCAAGAAACAAAAAGGAATTAATTGGCGGCGAAGGGCGTTGGGTCGTCCTGAGGCTGCGGCGGGCACTACATAAACACAAGTTCTTCCTCTCACGTGTTAATCTCCCCCCAGGACATTGTTAGGCCCGACTCCAGTTCCTGCTGAACTGAGCCAGTACTTCACAAACTCACTGATATCAGCTCAGTAGGCACAGGAGATCACGGTCTGTTCCTCCGACAGCCACCGAGACCAGGCCCGAACCAAGGGTCAGCGGACCGGAGACGTTCTTTCCGTGTAGGGTTTGCCACCATCTGGTCGGATGTATTGCTGGAGTTGGGGGTTGCATAGGAACAGGAGCAGGCCTCGAGCCTGTTCCGCTGTTGTTTCATTACACGACGTCCCGCCACAAACTCAATTCCCTAGCCACCGACTCAGCCCCTCCCCCACCCTTCCCTGGCCACTGTCTTGAGGCTGAACCCGACTGTTCGCGACCTCAGCGTCCTATTTGACCCCGAGATGACCTTCCGACCCCGTGTCCTCTCCATCACCAAGACCGCCTACTTCCACCTCCGTAACATTCCCCGTCTCCGCCCCTTTGCCTCAGCTCATCCGCTGCTGAAACCCTCATCCATGCCTTTGTTACCTCTAGACTTGACTATTCCAACACACTCCTGGCCGGTCTCCCACTTTCCACATACCGTAAACTTGAGTTCATCCAAAACTCTGCTGCCCGTGTCCTATCCCGCACCAAGTCCCGTCCACCCATCACCTCCTGTGCTCGCTGACCTACATTGGCTCCCGATCCGGCAACGCCTCGATTTTAAAATTTTCATCCCCGTGTTCAAACCTCTCCATGGCCTCGCTCCCCTCCCTATCTCTGTAACCTCCTCCAGCCCTGCAGCCCTCCGAGATCTCTGCGCTCCTCCAATTCTGGCCTCTTGTGCTTCCCTGATTTTAATCGCTCCACCATTGGCGGCCGTGCCTTCAGTTGCCTAGGCCTCAAGCTCTGGAGTTCCCTCCCTAAAGCTCTCTACCCCTCTCTCTCTCTCTCTCTCTCTCTCCTCCTTTAACTCGCTCCTTAAAACCTACCTCTTCGACCAAGCTTGTGGTCACCTATCCTAATACACATGCAAATTTTGTTTGGTAACGCTCCTGTGAAGTGCCTTGGGACATTTTACTACTCCTGAAACACACTCCGGTACAGAATCGATAGATGGAAACACAGCAAGGAGCTTTATCTTCAGAGGAACTGAACTTAGCCACTGTGAACAGGATTTCACAGAAGGCACTGCTCTCCAAATAGCCAAGTTCTGCACCAGTCTAAAGAGAACCTTTTCTGGAAATCGGAATCGATGATGCTCGGAATCAGAAAAGGGACCGCTGGCCCATCAAACAACAGTTGCTGATGCTAAGCACACTAAACGCAGTTAGATGCAGAGTAAAGCTCCCCTCCACTCTGCCCAAGCAACAGAACTTAGCCGCGTATACATGACAGCACACGCCAGTGTGATACTTTCTATTTCTCACTGCAGCTGTCCAATGTCTCCTCAGAGTGTGAGATTGCTAATTACAGCCGGCCAATAGAGCAGACTTCAATCCCATTATCCCAGGGCTGGATTCGAACCCACACACGCACCGCCCAATCCTTCCAGCCATCGGCTTTTTATTCTGTGTTAAAGACACTACTACTCAGAACCTGAAACAACCAGAACCAGTAAGATTTGGGTATTTAGGATGAGCCCAGAGTGGCCGGGTGTAGGTTCTTAATTCAGTTCACGACCTTATCACGGGAATGTGCCTACCATAAAACCACTGCATGTCTGGCAACAATTCACACCAGGAGCACTGTTATATATTAGTGGGGCTCATATATGGTCTGGGGCTCACCTGTGGCCATAAGTAGCCTTGCTGCTCCAGGTGTGTATGGTGCGGAATTACCCAGTTGGGCATGGGGCTGACCAGTTGGACGTGGGGTTGACCAGTTGGACGTGGGGTTGACCAGTTGGACGCTGGGCTGACCAGTTGGACGCTGGGCTGACCAGTTGGACGTGGGGTTGACCAGTTGGACGTGGGGTTGACCAGTTGGGCATTGGACGTGGGGTTGACCAGTTGGGCGTGGTGCATGGGGCTGACCAGTTGGGCGTGGGGCATGGGGTTGACCAGTTGGGCGTGGGTGTGACCAGTTGGGCGTGGTGCGTGGGGTTGACCAGTTGGGCGTGGGGTTGACCAGTTGGGCGTGGGGTTGACCAGTTGGGCGTGGGGTTGACCAGTTGGGCGTGGGGTTGACCAGTTGGGCATTGGACATGGGGTTGACCAGTTGGGCGTGGTGCGTGGGGCTGACCAGTTGGGCGTGGGGCTGACCAGTGGGGCGTGGGGTTGACCAGTTGGGCGTGGGGCGTGGGGTTGACCAGTTGGGCGTGGGGTTGACCAGTTGGACGTGGGGTTGACCAGTTGGGCGTGGGGTTGACCAGTTGGGCGTGGGGTTGACCAGTTGGGCATTGGACATGGGGTTGACCAGTTGGGCGTGGTGCGTGGGGCTGACCAGTTGGGCGTGGGGCTGACCAGTGGGGCGTGGGGTTGACCAGTGGGGCGTGGGGTTGACCAGTTGGGCGTGGGGTTGACCAGTTGGGCGTGGTGCGTGGGGCTGCTCAGTTGGGCGTGGGGCTGACCAGTGGGGCGTGGGGCTGACCAGTTGGACGTGGGGTTGACCAGTTGGGCGTGGGGTTGACCAGTTGGACGTGGGGTTGACCAGTTGGACGTGGGGCTGACCAGTTGGGCGTGGGGCGTGGGGTTGACCAGTTGGGCGTGGGGTTGACCAGTTGGGCGTGGTGCGTGGGGCTGCTCAGTTGGGCATGGGGCTGACCAGTTGGATGGGCACCTTGGAACAGCTCGACGGTTATAGCATCTCTTTCTTTTGTTTTGAAATGGTGAACACCTCAGACTCTGAGTGGCGATAAGGGCATCTGCACCTGCGTTTAAGGAAGAAGTTTTTTTTTAATCTAGTTTAATTTTAATTTAGTACTTCCTTCGTCATATAATCAGGATGAAGGTGACCTGTGGGATAATTTGATCTCCTCCCTCCAGAATATGGACTCGACTTTTACCCAGTTGCAGCATCTAATTTGTTGCTATATTTAATTTTTTTTTAATTGCTTAGTTTAATGTGAGTTGGACGACAACAACAAGAAGCTAATGACCTCAGCCCCCGTGACTCACAACACAGGAAGCCATTACTCTCCAAGTGTTAATCTTTGGTTGTCAGATCTCTCGGTAACAGCGGCCGTGCCTGTGACTGTGTGGTAATCCCTGGCAATGTGATTTTTCACTTTTATATAACCACTAAATCACGATGCCAGGAACCCCCACAATCGCAGCAGGAGAAGAGTGGGCTCGTATTCCTCGTTCAGTCAGGAGAGCTCTCAAATATCCATCTGATGGCAATCGGACGTCCCTGATGGGAACAGAACCAGATCTGGAAAACAAGAAGCAGAGAGTGAGAGATTGACATGGTTGATCGCAGACCAACGCCCGCAGCCAATTTGCGCACAGCAAGCTCCCACAAACAGCAGTGTGATAATGACCAGATAATCTGGTTTTTTGTTATGTTGATTGAGGGATAAATATTGGCCAGAATCATACAGCACAGAAGGAGGCCATTGGGCCCATCGTGCCTGTTTGGATCACTATATTTATCTGGTGTAAGAAACTCTTGAGTTCTGCTTTAATTTCATTCTGTTTATAATTGGATAGAGTTCTTGTTACCCAATTCACCTTGTTTCGTTTTATATGTTGTACACATTTTTAAAAGAAAAAGACTTGCATTTATATAGCGCCTTTCACGACCACCGGACGTCCCAAAGCCCTTTACAGTCAATGAAGTACTTTTTGAAGTGGAGTCACTGTTGTAATGTAGGAAACGCGGCCGCCAATTTGAGCACAGCAAGCTCCCACAAACAGCAATGTGATAATGACCAGATAATCTGTTTTTAGTGATGTTGATTGAGGGATAAACATTGGCCAGGACTCCCCTGCTCTTCTTCGAAATAGTGGCCGTGGGATCTTTTACATCCACCTGAGAGAGCAGACGGGACCTCGGTTTAACGTCTCATCCGAAAGACGGCCCCTCTGACAACGCAGCACTCCCTCAGACCCACCTTCGCTCCCTGGAGATGGTCAGTCTTTGCTGCGTTTCCGCTCCACAGGGAGGGCACCCAATGAGCCGTCAACCGCGTGTGAGCCTGGATGGCCAGGCTGTTTGACCACGGGAGGGTGATTCGCAGCCAAGGCTGGTCGTGTCCTCACCCGGTATCTGCACACTTTCCAGCAGGGGGCGCCAGATAGCGATCAGGAGCCTCAACCTTGGGCTCAAATACTTCATCGTCGCTGGGTCAAAATCCTGGAACTCCCTTCCTAACAGCACTGTGGGAGCACCTTCACCACATGGGACTGCAGCAGTTCAAGGCGGCGGCTCACCACCACCTTCTCAAGGGCAATTAGGGATCAGCAATAAACGCTGGCCTTGCCAGCGACGCCCAGATTCCATGAACGAATATAAAAAAATAACAGTGACTGCACTTCAAAAGTACTTCATTGGCTGTAAAGCGTGTTGGGATGTCCTGAGGTCATAACAGCTGCTTCACAAATACAAGTTCTTTCTTTTCTCCCACCCTCAAAAGACACCCAACCGATCAGAAAATAAAACTAGACAGGGAGAAAAATTCAGTTGCTTTGCGCCTCCCGTTAGCGTCCTCTTGGGGCACTAACGGGGCGTAAAGCAACTAGCGCGCGGGTGCGGCGCCGCCAACGCCTCCCGCGAAATTCAGCGAGAGGTTAGCGGCAGCGGTAACCGGTAGCGCCCCGCGGCGCTGCGCTGCGCCGCCGGCGATGATGTCATCGGCGTGCACGCCGCCCCGCTTGCGCCCCGGCCGCGATCTTCGGGAGTGACATGAATCAGTCATTTATGAAAGAAAGACTTATGAAATAATACTGAGCGGCCTGCGGGTGGCGCTGTCCAGGGAGAGTATAAATACTCTGGCACGGGCCCAGCTTGCGCAGGACATTCTTAACAGGAACTAGTGAAGGACACAACTAGACCTCCATGTTGTAAAACAGTTGATTAAAGCTTTTGTTTAACGCTTAGACCAAGTGCCTAGTAGTTTTCTTACGTCAGGGAGCGCCCCCTGACTTACCGCCAGATGCTATGTCCAATGGGGTCGGGGGGGCCTGCCTGCGGCCAGGGAGGCGCTATTTAAAGGCGAGGTGCCAGGCGGCCATTTTTGTTGCTGGCCGCCTGCCAGCACCCTGCCTCCGCTCCCGTCCCCCTTACCCGCCCCCCGCGGAGTGCCGCTGCGCTCCATGAGCCCGGCACTTCTCAAGTGCCGGGCTCTTTTGCCGGCACTCCCCATCCCCGGGGGCCCAGCTGGACCCTGGGTCGCGCTGCGCAAGGCCCCTCCCCTTTAAGAAGGGGAGGAAGGCCTGCAGTACCACGGCACATAGCACCGCAATATTCCCTCGCAGCGCCCCAAGAGGGAGGCGGGGTGCTTCCTGTAGCACCCCGCTTCCCTCTTGGGGCGCTAACACTCAATTTCCGTCGTGGGGGCGCTAATTTTTCCGGGGCGCTAAAAGTAGCACCCCGGCGAAGTTAGCGCCCCAAAAGGGGACGCGACTCAATTTTTAGCCCCATGACTTTCTGTATAACCGCAGCCTCATTTGACTGTAGTTGGTGCTATTGAATCAGGCCACAGTATAAACCGAGGGTATTCTTGTGAGGTTTGTTAGGTTAGTCACCAATCTTCTGACATCCTCCCCCACCCCTGCCCGCCTCCCAAAGCTAGGCTGCTGTCGATGGCTCGACACTGCTCTGTGCTGAGCTCGCTGGTCTAGCCGGGGCATTGGCAGGTGCAGCGCAGTCGGCCACAGTCTCCCCTGGGCGAGGAATGGGAAAATTAGCCGGGATTCCTGCTCCTCATCACATTTCCATTGACTCCTGGTGGAACGTGGGCAAGGGATGAGGGTCCGGATGTGGTTCCTCCCACAGTGGGATAGCTGACAATCGCTCGAGACTCGCGGATACATAGTGGGCAAGGTATTGGAGAGAACCATAGAACCATCACCTGAGCAATGAGTCACGCCTTCAGGAGAGAGAGGGAGGGAGGCGGTGGAGAGGGAACCTATTTTTTTTGCTTCTTTTTAATAGTCTGAAAAAATACCCAACCGCCTTGAACAAAATAACTAGGACTGATTCTAGAGTGCTGGGAAACCGGTCTAAAAACAACAACTGCAAGAAATGCACCTACTCGCAGCTCAGAAGTGTCAGATTGCACCTTTTATCCCTAAACCATCTCCCCACCCCCATCCCTCCAAAAAACATTCTCAGATTTCAAATACCATTTAGTTTTTGTGCTGCCGTTAAAGCCTTTTCTGCTTGGAGATTTGATTCTATCCAAGCCCAAACATTACACAATGTAGTTAACCCCCCCTCCCACCCCCCCTGTGAAATATTCCTCTGGGTGCATCGGCTGGGAGGCGGACAACTTCACCCATGGGAAGCAGGGCAACACTGTGGGGGCTGAAATCATTTTGGGGGCAAAAACCCAAGTGTTGGTACCATGCCGAGCCATAGAATATAAGAGCAGGGAGGTTATGATGGAGCTGTACAAAACGCTAGTTAGGCCACAGCTGGAATACTGTGCGCAGTTCTGGTCGCCACACTATAGGAAGGATGTGATTGCATTGGAGAGGATGCAGAGGAGATTCACCAGGATGTTACCTGGGCTGGAACGCTTCAGCTATGAAGAGAGACTGGACAGGCTGGGGTTGTTTTCCTTAGAGCAGAGAAGGCTGAGGGGGGACCTGATTGAGGTGTACAAAAATTATGAGGGGCATAGATAGGGTAGATAGAAAGGAACTTTTCCCCTTAGTAGAGGGGTCAATAACCAGGGGGCATAGTTTCAAGGTAAGGGGCAGGAGGTTTAGAGGGGATTTGAGGAAAAACTTTTTCACCCAGAGGGTGGTTGGAATCTGGAACTCACTGCCTGAAAGGGTGGTAGAGGCAGGAACACTCACAACATTCAAGAAGCATTTGGATGAGCACTTGAAACGCCGTAGCATACAAGGCTACGGACCAAGTGCTGGAAAATGGGATTAGAATAGACGGGGCTTGATGGCCAGCGTGGACACGATGGGCCGAAGGGCCTCTTTCTGTGCTGTATAACTCTATGACTCTATGGGGGAAAATTCAGTTGGTTTGCGCCTCCCGTTAAGAGAGCGCTAATGGGGCGCAAAGCAACTAGCGCCCGGGCGCGACAATGTTTGCGCCACTCACAAAATTAACTCGACATTTTGCGGCGGCGCTAAACACTACTGCCACGATCTCCTGCGCCAGCAGATTGTGACGTCAGTCGAGCGCGCAACACCCCGTTAGCGCCCCGGACCGGATATTGAGCGGCGCCCCCTGCCTTACCACCTGCCGCTAGCAACGACAGGTTGAGGGGAGCGTTTTGCAGTCAGGAAGGGACTGGGGGAGCGCTATTTAAAGGCGACCGCTTCCTGCCTTTTTTTTGTTGGTGACACTTTTGCACCACGCATTCTGAGAGAGAGCGAGAGAGAGAGAGACTTCTGGAGAGATTCAACGCTGTGTGAAGGAGTTTTGGGTGCTGAGCAGCACTTTGCAGGTTCATTTTGATTTGCCCTTCCTTGTATCGATTTAGAAGAGACTGTGGGGGCTGCACTCTGAGCTCTTTCCCTGGGCCTCTCCATTGTTATTTCCAGCAGATTTGATCTACAGGTCTCTCCAGGCCGAGATTCAAGGCTGCAATGAGCAGGGTGTGGATGGAGAGCAAGATCGACCCTCGGCTTTAAGAACTGGCCGGCACCAGTGTGTCTGTGTTCCATTGCTGACTGACATCACATGAGCTTCGCCAGCGCTCTGAGGTAGCGCCTCGCTCCTCGGCCTTTGTGCCTTAAGACAGGTGTGAAGCGCCTGATTTAGTGCTCCAATCATCTCCAGGGGCGATAAAAGCCAAGTTTGCAGTCGGAGGCGATAATTAGCGCCAGGCGCTAAACTTTGCGCCCGTCGATAATGACGCCCCAAACGGGGCGATACTGAATTTTTCCCCCTCTGACTCTAAGAAGGTATTTTGTACTTGTGCCAAAATTTTTCATCAAATTATCACTGGGAGGAATTTTACCCTTGTTTGCAGGAGAGCGAGGGGAAAGCTGGGCCTTACCTGCTGGGTGTTGCAGTTGAGAGAGAATGGGAAGACCGGGGGTGGGGGGGGGCGGAGGGGGGGTGGCCTTTAGAGGTGCAAGGCCAGTTCTGTACGCTACTTTGTACAATCCATAGAGTTTCTCTTCTATGCATAGACATCACTGAAAACTCAGAGGGACCTGGGTGTCCTTGTACATGAATCACAGAAAGTTAACATGCAAGTACAGCAAGCAATTAGGAAATCAAACAGTATATTAGCTTTTGTTACATAGGGATTAGAGTATAAGAGTAAAGAAGTCTTCTGCAATTATACAGGGCGTTGGTGAGGCCACACCTGGAGTACTGTGTACAGTTCTGGTCTCCTTACCTAAGGAAAGACATACTTGCCTTAGAGGGAGTGCAGCGAAGGTTCACTAGACTGCTTCCTGGGATGAGGGGATTGCCCTATGAGGAGAGATTGAGTAGTGCTCAACCATAAATGTATTTTGATGCTTTGGCAACATAAGATGTAACTTATCATGCCAATAAAGCGATTTGAATTGTGAATTGAGTAGACTAGGTCTATATTCCTTAGAGCTTCGAAGAATGAGAGGGGATCTAATTGAAACATAAAATTCTAAAGGGGCTTGACAGGGTTAATGCTGGGAAAATGTTTCCCCTGGCTGGGGAGTCTAGAACACGGGATCACACTCACAGAATAAGGGGTCGGCCAATTAGGACTGAGATGAGGAGAACTTTCATCTCTCAAGGGTGGTGAATCTTTGGAACTCTCTGCCCCGGCTGTGAATGCTCAGTCATTGAATATATTCAAGACAGACGTCGAGACATTTTTGGGAACAAAGGGAATTAAAGGATGCGGGGATAGTCCGGAAAGGTGGAGTAGAGGTAAAAGGTCAGCTATGATCTTATCGAATGGCAGAGTAGGCTCGAGGGGCCAAATGGCTGACTCCAGCTCCTATTTCTTATGTTCTTATGTTCTTAAACAGAGGAACGACTGTGACATAGAGTGTGGGCACCAGGCACAAGATCTGCTTCAATCCATTCTTCATCTGAGCCATGAATGAATGAATGAAAAGAAGTGAAAGAAGAGAAATGACTTGCATTTCTATAGCGCCTTTCACGACCTCAGGACGTCCCAAAGTGCTTTGCAGCCAATAAAGCATTTTTTGAAGTGTTGTAATCTAGGAAACATGGCAGCCAATTTGCGCACAGCAAGCTCCCACAAACAACAATGTGATAATGACCAGATCATCTGGATTTCTGGTAATGTTGGTCGAGGGATAAATATTGGCCCCAGGACACCGGGGATAACTCCCCTGCTCTTCTTCGAAATAGTGGCTGTGGGATCTTGTGCATCCATCTGAGGGGGCAGACGGGGCCTCGGTTTAACGCCCCATCCGAAAGACGGCACCCCCTCAGACACTGGATTACGTGCTCAAGTCTCCTGACTCAGAGGCAAGATCGCTGCCCACTGAGCCATGGCTCACACTCTTTCCTAAAGCACTCTCCTGGTCGCAGTTTGTTAACAACATCCCGTATTATAATTATTACTATAGAACAGTGTATCCGCCAATTCACAATTGTAGCAGATCAGTCTTGAGGCAGGCCCAGTACAAATACAAAGTTGGGCCCCTCAGGTTGAACCTGGTATTAATTATCAAAGAGCTTATGGGCTCTCCTCAGTAAGAACATAAGACGCAGGAGTCGGCCATTCGGCCCCTCGAGCCTGCTCCGCCATTCAATAAGATCATGGCTGATCTGATCTTGGCCTCAACTCCACTTCCCTGCCCGCTCCCCATAACCCTTGACTCCCTTATCGTTCAAAAATCTGTCCATCTCCACCTTAAACATATTCAATGACCCAGCCTCCACAGCTCTCTGGGGAAGAGAATTCCAAAGATTCACCACCCTTAGAGAAGAAATTCCTCCTCATTTCCGATTTAAATGGGTGCCCCCTTATTCTGAAATTATGCCCCCGAGTTCTAGATTCCCCCACGAGGGGAAACATCCTCTCTGCATTTACCCTGTCAAACCTCTTCAGAATCTTATATGTTTCAATAAGATCCCCTCTCATTCTTCTAAACTCCAATGAGTACCGGCCCAACCTGCTCAACCTTCCTTCGGTTAATCTGTTAATTTGCTCTTTAGCTGGGGAGGTCGGAGGTCAGTGGCTTTATTTAGAAGCTGCTGGATTCAATGACATCATCCTTTGGAACTATGTTGGATGTAAACCTTTGACATTTTGATGGTTTTTTTTTGTTTTAATTAGTCTTTCAATCTTCTTCGAAGAAGAGCAGGGGAGTTTTTCAGTTTCGTTCTAGATGCATCACAAGCATGGTGTCTCCTGAAATGCTGTATAAAGAGTTGAACAGGCTTTAGATTAAAAGACATTCTCTTTCATAAATGTCTCGTCATTGAACCCACAAAGAAATCAATACAGAGTTCTCCTGAGGTTTTGGCCAACATCTCCCCCTCCACCAACACCAAAACAGATTAACCGGTCATGTAAATCACATGTTGTATGTGGGATCTGGCTGTGCAGAAATTGGCTGCCAGGTTTGTCTACATAAAACGCTTCAAAATTAATTCAGTTCACTTTTCTCCCTTCCTATCATGCTGGGGTGTGGTTCCACTTGTGCGTTGACTGCCCGCTAATCCCTCATTCTTCCTGGGCGAGCCCAGACAGCGAGTGTTGGCTGGCTATTCAACAGACAGCCAGACACATGCACTGTCTACCAAGGGCCACAGGATGGTAATTACAAGTGAGATGCGTGTACAATTTTCCCTACCCTTCTAGGGCCACTGGAGTGAATGGTTGCACACTTCCTGCCACGTCCCGGAGATCCACTAACACAGCACCCACCAAGGACGTGATCTTGGGTCTTCCTGATGCGTGCTAGCACTTTGACAGAAAAAAATCAAAGAGCAAGTTATTATCTAAATGGAGAGAAACTGCAAAGTGCTACAGTACAAAGGGATCTGGGGGTCCTGGTGCATGAAACACAGAAGGTTAGTATGCAGGTACAGCAGGTGATCAGGAAGGCCAATGGAATCTTGGCTTTTATTGCAAGGGGGATGGAGTATAAAAGCAGGGAAGTCTTGCTTCAGTTATACAGGGTACTGGTGAGGCCACACCTGGAATATTGCGTACAGTTTTGGTTTCCATATTTAAAAGATATACTTGCTCTCGAGGCAGTTCAGAGAAGGTTCACTCGGTTGATTCCGGAGAGGAGGGGGTTGACTTATGAGGAAAGGTTGAGTAGGTTGGGTCTCTACTCATTGGAATTCAGAAGAATGAGAGGCGATCTTATCGAAACATATAAGATTGTGAGGGGGCTTGATCGGGTGGATGCGGTGAGGATGTTTCCACTGATGGGTGAGATTAGAACTAGGGGGTATAATCTAAGAATAAGGGGCTGCCCTTTCAAAACGGAGATGAGGAGAAACTTCTTCACTCAGAGGGTAGTAAATCTATGGAATTTGCTACCTCAGAGAGCTGTGGAAGCTGCAACATTAAATACATTTAAAACGGAGATAGACAGTTTCCTAGCTGATAAGGGAATTAGGGGTTACGGGGAGTGGGCAGGGAGGTGGACGTGAGTCTAGATTCAGATCAGCCATGATCCTATTGAATGGCGGAGCAGGCCCGAGGGACCGTATGGCCTACTCCTGCTCCTACTTCTTATGTTCTTATGTACAGTTGGCTTCAACAGCCTTGGGCTGTCCTGCCAGGCTTCCTGCTTCCTGCTCCTGCTCCCTACTCAGTATGTATCCCTGCTGGAAAGTGCGAGTGTGAACACTGGGTGGGAAAAAGAGGATGAAATCAGGCTCAGCCAGGATGCACCCCCACGCCTTCCCTCAATCAGATAATCTGCTGGCAGTCACTGGCTAGGTTGGGACGTGAAGCACGGGCATTTAGGGAAGAAACAGCAGGATGACAGGGAACACAAACTGCAGCAGAGCACATTAAGAAGAGGAGAGGGGAAAACTGGGGGGAGGAGAAAAAATGACTACATACGGTGACACCACAAGTCCCGGCCAGCTGATCGGGAAATCCACGCCTGGAGACCGCACTGGGGCGAGTGACTGGGATTGATTTTACGCACGTTATGTAACTATCCTCCACTCACTGCATTTTGCTGGAGAAATAATCCTGCTTTTATCGGGAGCCTCAGTTTGTTGTAGTTTCGATCAGTAGTCTGGTAAAAGCACAAGTCCCGCCCCGCCTCCAACTCATTGGCCGGCTGACACACTGGACTCAATATTCACTCCAAAAAAATATATATATGAAGCTTATTATTTTATTTTCTATGGGGCTTTCTATTAGCAGATCTCCTGTGGCGTTGCTCATGTGGGTCATAGAGTCATAGATAGAGTTATACAGCACAGAAAGAGACCCTTCGGCCCATCGTGTCCGCGCCGGCCATCGAGCCCTATCTATTCTAATCCCATTTTCCAGCACTTGGTCCGTAGCCTTGTATGCTATGGCGTTTCAAGTGCTCGTCTAAATGCTTCTTGAATGTTGTGAGGGTTCCTGCCTCTATCACCCTTTCAGGCAGTGAGTTCCAGATTCCAACCACCCTCTGGGTGAAAAAGTTTTTCCTCAAAACCCCTCTAAACCTCCTGCCCCTTACCTTGAAACTATGCCCCCTGGTTATTGACCCCTCTACTAAGGGGAAAAGTTCCTTTCTATCTACCCTATCTATGCCCCTCATAATTTTGTACACCTCAATCAGGTCCCCCCTTCAGCCTTCTCTGCTCCAAGGAAAACAACCCCAGCCTGTCCAGTCTCTCTTCATAGCTGAAGCGCTCCAGCCCAGGTAACATCCTGGTGAATCTCCTCTGCACCCTCTCCAATGCAATCACATCCCTCCTATAGTGTGACGACCAGAACTGCACACAGTATTCCAGCTGTGGCCTAACTAGCGTTTTGTACAGCTCCATCATAACCTCCCTGCTCTTATATTCTATGCCTTGGCTAATGAAGGCAAGTATCCCATATGCCTTTTTAACCACCTTATCTACCTGACACTCTGTCCTTCCTAGGGTCCTACCATTCATTGTGTATTTCCTTGCCTTGTTAGTCCTCCCAAAATGCATCACCTCACACTTTTCAGGGTTAAATTCCATTTGCCACTGTTCTGCCCATCTGACCAACCCGCCTATATCGTCCTGTAGCCTGAGGCTTCTCTTCTCGCTGTTTACCACTCCACCAATTTTCATGTCATCTGCGAACTTACTGATCATACCTCCTACATTCATATCTAAATCATTAATGTACACTACAAACAGCAAAGGACCCAGCACCGATCCCTGCGGTACACCACTGGACACAGGCTTCCAATCACAAAAACAACCTTCGACCATCACCCTCTGCCTCCTGCCACTAAGCCAATTTTGGATCCAATGTGCCAAATTGCCCTGGATCCCATGGGCTCTTACCTTCTTGACCAGTCTCCCATGAGGGTCTTTGTCAAAAGCCTTACTGAAGTCCATTCAGAGAAATATATTATATATCAACCAAATATAATAATCCATTCCCTACCTATATATGATCGATAGATTTTAGGATATTAAGCGAATCAAGGGATATGGTGATAGTGCGGGAAGATGGAGATGAGGTAAAAGATCAGCCATGATCTTATTAAATAGTGGAGCAGGCTCGAGGATGCTGAATGGCCTACTCCTGCTCCTATTTCTTATGTTCTTAGGTTCTATATCCCATTATTTTCAAATATTTATCTACTTCCCTTTTTAAATATTACTATGGATTCTGCTTCCACCTCTGTTTTTGACAGGGCATCCCAGATCCTGGTAGGGCATCCCAGAGCCTAACACCCCTCTGATCACAAATTGTTTTCCTAACCTCTCTCTGCTCTTCTGCACATAGCTCCATGTGATCCTGTACATCCACCTGAACAGGCAGACGTGACCGGAGTTAAGAATCTCATCCAAAAGATAGCACCTCTGAAAATGCAGGGAGTTATGCTAAACCTTTATAAAACACTGGTTAGGCCTCAGCTGGGGTATTGTGTCCAATTTTGGGCACTGCACCTTAGGAAGGATGTCAAGGCCTTGGAGAGGGTGCAGAGGAGATTTAGAAGAATGGTACCAGAGGTGAGGGACTTCAGTTATGTGGAGAGACTGGAGAAACATAGAAAAATAGGAGCAGGAGTCGGCCATTCGAGCCTGCTCCGCCATTCAATATGATCATGGCTGATCCTCTATCTCAATACCATATTCCCGCTCTCTCCCCATACCCCTTGACGCCTATTGTGTCTAGAAATCTATCTATCTCCTTCTTAAATATATTCAGTGACTTGGCCTCCACAGCCTTCTGTGGTAGAGAATTCCACAGGTTCACCACCCTCTGAGTGAAGACATTTCTCCTCATCTCAGTCCTAAATGTCCTACCCCGTATCCTGAGGCTGTGACCCCTCGTTCTAGACCCCCCCAGCCAAGGGAAACATCCTCCCTGCATCCAGTCTGTCTAGCCCTGTCAGAATTTTATACGTTTCAATGAGATCCCCTCTCATTCTTCTAAGCTCTAGTGAATAAAGGCCTAGTTGACCCAATCTCTTTTCATACGACAGTCCTGCCATCCCAGGAATCAGTCTGGTGAACCTTCGCTGCACTCCCTCTATGGCAAGGAGACCAAAACTGCACATGCTACTCCAAGTGTGGTCTCACCAAGGCCCTGTATAACTGTAGTAAGACATCCTTGCTCCTGTGCTCAAATCCTCTTGCAATGAAGGCCAATATACCATTTGCCTTCCTAACTTCCTGCTGCACATGCATGTCTGCATTCAGTGACTGGTACACAAGGACACCCAGGTCCCTCTGTACATCAACACCTCCCAATCTATCACCATTTAAATAATACTCCTGAGAAGCTGGGATTGTTCTCCTTAGGGCAGAGAAGGTTACGAGGAGATTTGATAGAGGTGTTCAAAATTATATGGGGTTTTGATAGTTTTTCCCTAGCAGCTCTGCTTCCAATCTGACAGGAGGGTCGGTAACCAGAGGATACAGATTTCAGATAATTGGCAAAAGAACCGGGGCGGGGGGTGGGCGGGGAGAGGAGGAGAATTTATTTTAATTGCCGTGTTATGATGATCTGCAATGCAGTATCTAAAAAGGGTAGTGGAAGCAAATTCAACAGTAACTTTCTAAAGGGGAGCGGCTAAAAACCTGAAACAGGAAAAATTTGCAGGGCTTTGTGACTAAGTGGATTGCTCTTTGAAAGAGCCAGCACCGACACGATGGGACGAATGGCCTCCCTCCGTGCTGTGAGATTCTATGAGCTGGATTTTCATTGAGGAGGCAGGTAGGAGGCGGGACTACAACTTTTGGGGTTGTAGTCCCGCCTCCATCGAGTTCTAGCCAACCCACGCGATTTTGACTTGATTGACCTTGTTGAGCCCACCCAGCGGGCTCAGCAGGCCAATTAAGGGCCACCCGGCAACAGGTGACGTCACAGATTGACATTTCATCTGTCAAGACCTTTTGACAGATGAAATATCAGCGTTTCACAGCTGTTTGAAGCTGTCAAACACTGACAATCTGTACTCCAGGTTAATTCCTTCCTCTCAGGATGATTTAGAGATCTCCCCGGAACAGAAAGCAGAGGCTGCAGATTTTGACAGCTGGCGGCCATTCTGCTTTCTGTGCCGGTGAGATGAGGGACTCCCGAGGCCTGAAGGAAGGAAGGCTGTAAAGGTAATAAAGGTTAGTAGAACTTCTTTAAACACTTTACACAGACCAAACACACTTACCTCTGCACTCATGCACCCATCACTCACCTGAACACCGGACATCTCGACCCCTCCAAGCCCTTCATCCCGACGGCCCACCTCGCTAACTTGACGTGGTTTGGAGCCGTCGAGAATCCCACATTTCAAGCGTGAAAATAGGGATTAGGCTAAAAACTGTTAACAGGCAGTTAATTGGCACTAATCCCCTTCCCGCCTCGGGGAGGTGGGTCCCAATGCGGGTCAGGTGCCCGCCTCCTTTGAAACTGGCATGGAGGCGGGTTGGAGGCGGGATGGGTTTGTGCCCCCCGATTTCGGGATTTTAACCCCCCCCACACGCCTCCAATCCTGCCTCCACGGCCCAATGAAAATCCTGCCCTAGGATTCCCTCAGTGCTGCACTGGAACATTAGCCAAGATTAAGTGCTCAAGTTGTGGAGTGGGGCTTGAAACCACACACGCTGACGCAGAGGCAGGAGAGCAACCAACTGAGACAGGCTGACACAGACAAGGTATGGATAACATAAAATATGGAACAAGGCAAGGTCATTCCAAACCGTTAATTCTATTCACTCCAAAGACTACGTACAGTTTGCATTTTACCCAACCTCAAGGGAGAGGTGATTAATCATGCAGGAAAACCATCTAAGAAGATAGAACTCTGTGAAATTTCTCTCTGACCCTCTTAAGGTAATATAACAAATCGTCAGGATCTAATGCAACATTACAAGGATAAATTCAGCCGCACTCCGTATATTTTCCTTCAGATCTGAAAACAGAGGAACCATCATCAAGTTCCATTAGACATTTGGTCATCTCTTGTCTACACTTTTCTCCACAACCTTTAATCCGACTCTTTAAAAAAAAGTGATATTTATCCCGTTTTATTTTAATCAATATAGTATTAATTGCCTAAAAAAGGTAATCTAGCCCAGCATGAACTTGTCCATCCCATTGGTTAACAATTACAAAGGGGCATGTATCTTCACCCTAAAGTAGTACGGAGCTTGATGTTGCCTTTGCTTCCCAACCCCAAGTGGTTACTCTTCATGTTTGAGCTGAGGCAGTGAGTGTTGGCAGGCTATTTGACTATGGGGAGAGTCAGAAGTCTGATCCTGTCCTTACCCAATTTTCACACACACACACACACACACACACACACACACACACACACACTAAGAAGCAGGAATCCTGGCTGATTTTTCGCTTCCATACACTAAAAGAAAGACCTGCATTTCTACAGCACCTTTCATGACTACTGGACGTCTCAAAGCACTTTACAGCCAATGAAGTACTTTTTGAAGTGTAGTCACTGTTGTAATGTAGGAAACGCAGCAGCAAATTTGCACACAGCAAGCTCCCACAAACAGCAATGTGCTAATGACCAGATAATCTGTTTTAGTGATGTTAATTGAGGGATAAATATTGACCATGACACTGGGGAGAACTCCCCTGCTCTTCTTTGAAATAGTGCTGTGGGATCTTTTACGCCCGCCTGAGAGAGCAGACGGTGACTCGGTTTAACGTCTCATCCGAAAGACGGCACCTCCGACAGTGCAGCGCTCCCTCAGCACTGCACTGGAGCATCAAGCCTAGATTTTTGTGCTCAAGTCTCATGGAGTAGGACTTGAACCACACAACCTTAGTGTCACAGAGTTATACAGCACAGAAAGAGGCCCTTCGGCCCATCGTGTCCGCGCCGGCCATCAAGCCCTGTTTATTCTAATCCCATTTTCCAGCACTTGGTCCGTAGCCTTGTATGCTATGGCATTTCAAGTGCTCGTCTAAATGCTTCTTGAATGTTGTGAGGGTTCCTGCTTCTACCACCCTTTCAGGCAGTGAGTTCCAGATTCCAACCACCCTCTGGGTGAAAAAGTTTTTCCTCAAAACCCCTCTAAACCTCCTGCCCCTTACCTTGAAACTATGCCCCCTGGTTATTGACCCCTCTACTAAGGGGAAAAATTCCTTTCTATCTACCCTATCTATGTCCCTCATAATTTTGTACACATCAATCAGGTCCCCTCAGCCTTCTCTGCTCTAAGGAAAACAACTCCAGCCTGTCCAGTCTCTCTTCATAGCTGAAACGCTCCAGGTAACATCCTGGTGAATCTCCTCTGCACCCTCTCCAATGCAATCACATCCTTCCTATAGTGTGGCGACCAGAACTGCACACAGTATTCCAGCTGTGGCCTAACTAGCGTTTTGTATAGCTCCATCACAACCTCCCTGCTCTTATATTCTATGCCTCGGCTAATGAAGGCAAGTATCCCATATGCCTTTTTAACCACCTTACCTACCTGTCCTGCTGTCTTCAGGGATCTACGTACATGCACACCAAGGTCCCTCTGATCCTCTGTCCTTCCTAGGGTCCTACCATTCATGGTGTATTCCCTTGCCTTGTTAGTCCTCCCAAAATGCATCACCTCGCACTTTTCAGGGTTAAACTCCATTTGCCACTGTTCTGCCCCTCTGACCAACCCGTCTATATCGTCCTGTAGCCTGAGGCCTCCTGATTCAGAGGTCAGGGTGGTGCCCACGGAGACATGGCTGACACTTAAGCCAAGTGTAGCGCCATTACCATCACCCCAGCTAACTGGGTCAACACAAAGAATTATTTTTAAAAAAAAATTTAAATGACAAAATGTCTGGTGGTAATTTGAACCTCTGAAGGGGTGGCGAGATGTTATGTCCTAGACCTTAAACCACTGGAGATACTTTGGTGGTCTAAATCAAGCTCGACTGAATTGCTGCGTCATAGCTCACTGCCAACTGTCCAGTATCTTATATTTATTGTGTGTACTATAACTGTTGATTTGTTTTTAAAAAGCGTTGCTAGGTAACTAAAGCATTAGTGGCTCTAGTTGAAATATTGGTCCATTGCTCCTTCTACAGAGGCAAAGAGTAGGGCTGGCAGTGTGTGGACTGCGTAGGATACCTGTTATCTGATGTGTAATTTGCTAAATGTATTGCAATAAATACACTGAATTCCTGTATCCAGTGACTTGTACCGATTGTGTTGGTGGAATCTTGCTGTCATTGACACTATTTAAAGAGCAGGGGAGTTCTCCCCTGTTGTCCTGGGCCAATATTTATCCTTCAACCCACATCACTAAACAGATTATCTGGACATTATCAAATTGCTGTTTGTGGGAGCAGCAAAGTTGGCTGCCGCGTTTCCCACATTACAACGGTGACTACACTTCAAAAAAGTACTTCACTGGCTGTAAAGCGCTTTGGGACGTCCAGTGGTCGTGAAAGGCACTGTATAGAAATCAAAAGTTCTTTCTTTCATTGCGTTTCTAGGTGGAATATCTTTGTGTTGACAGAATACTGGTGTTTATGTTCGCTCTGTTTAAGATATCTCAAGACCGCGTGTTTTGTATCACTCCCATCCTTATCTGTGTTTGTTCTTGACAGAACGCAGGGTTTGCTGACACCCACTGTCTGGAGCCACGGATGAGGTACCAGGGTTCTCGGTGTGCCATGGGGTGGGTGAAAGGTCAACTGAAGAATTTGTATCCATGGAACCAAGCCAGTACCTTCAGGGGAGAGAGAGAGAGAGAGAGAGAGAGAGTGAGAGTGAGAGAGAGAGGAGAAAATTGAAGGGAGGGCAATTGGAGAATCTCGATCTGGCAGTGTTTTTAGTTTGGCAACTGTACATTCAGGTTATCAACCTCCTCCTATGGTTTCCTCTGCTAAAAGGCTCCAAGCATGCTGCCACCTCTACTGTCCTCCACGGATGCTCACGGTGTTGAACTGAAGGCTCATCGCACCAGTTCCTTCTCTAAAATTAAGTGTAGGAGGCACGACCAGGTAAAAATCGAGAAGCAGGGGTTAGGTAAGAAGGCAAATGGTATGTTGGCCTATATAGCGAGAGGATTCGAGTACAGGAACAAGGATGTCTTGCTGCAGTTGTACAGGGCCTTGGTGAGACCACACCTTGAGTATTGTGGGCAGTTTTGGTCGCCTTATCTGAAGAAGGATGTTCTTGCCATGGAGGGAGTTCAGCGAAGATTCACCAGACTGATACCTGAGATGGCAGGAATGACGTATGAGGAGAGATTGGGTCGATTGGGCTTATACTCGCTGGAGTTTAGAAGAGTGAGAGGGGATCTCATTGAAACTTATAAAATTCTAACAGGACTGGACAGACTAGATGCAGGAAGGATGTTCCCGATGGTCGGGGAGTCCAGAACCAGGGGTCACAGTCTAAGCATAAGGGGTAAGCCATTTAGGACTGAGATGAGGAGGAATTTCTTCACCCAGAGAGTGGTGAACCTGTGGAATTCTCTACCACAGAAGGCAGTAGAGGCCAATTCATTAAATATATTCAAGAAGGAGTTAGATATATTTCTTAAGGCTAAAGGGATCAAGGGGTATGGGGAGAAAGCAGGGACCGGGTACTGAATTTGGATGATCAGCCATGATCTCATTGAATGGCGGAGCAGGCTCGAGGGGCCGAATGGCCTATTCCTGCTCCTATCTTCTATGTTTCTATGTGACGCTTCGCAGAACACCTCTGTTCAGACTGTAAGGGTGACCCCGAGCTTCCAGTCGCCTGTCACTTTAATTCTCCGCTCCACACCCACTCAGACCTCACCGTCCTCGGCCTCTTGCATTGTTCCACTGAAGCTCAACGTAAGCTCGAGGAACAGCACCTCATCTTTCGATTAGGCACTTTACAGCCTTCTGGACTCAACATCGAGTTCAACAATTTCAGACCGTAACCTCGGCCCCTATCCTATATATATTTTATCCACACCTTTTGTTTGTGTCTTTTCTTCTCTCCCACATGACAGCTGTCTTTCATTCTGCCAGCGCAATTTACACTTCATCTAGAGCCATCCTTTGGGGGAAAAATTCAGTATTGCCCCTTTTGGGGCGCCATTATCGGCCGTGCACAAAGTTTAGCGCCTGGCGCTAATTATCACCTCCGACGGCAAACTTGGCTTTTATCGCCCCTGGAGGTGATTGGAGCGCTAAATCAGGCGCTACACACCTGTCTTAAGGCGCAAAGGCCGAGGAGCGAGGCGCTACCTCAGAGCGCTGGCGAAGCAAGGAAGGGCAAATCAAAATAAACCTGCAAAGTGCTGCTCAGTACCCAAAACTCCTTCACACAGCGTTGAATCTCTCCAGAAGTCTCTCTCTCTCTCTCTCTCTGAATGCGTGGTGCAAAAATGTCACCAACAAAAAAAGGCAGGAAGCGGTCACCTTTAAATAGCGCTCCCCCAGTCCCTTTTTGACTGCAAAACGCTCCCCTCAACCTGTCGTTGCTAGCAGCAGGTGGTAAGGCAGGGGGCGCCACTCAATATCTGGTCCGGGGCGTTGCGCACTCGACTGACGTCACGATTTGCCGGCGCAGGAGATCATGGCGGTAGTGTTTAGCGCCGCCGAAAAATGTCGTTAATTTCGTGAGCAGTGCAAACATCGCCGCGCCCCATTAGCGCCCTCTTAAGGCGCTAACGGGAGGCGCAAACAACTGAATTTTCCCCCCTTTTGTTTCTTAATCTGTCCCGTTACCATCTCCTCTTGCCTTGAATATCTCTCTGTCTCTTAACCTCTCCTGCCTTCTATCCTATCACAGACCTTCCCTTTAGTTCTTTCAACCCCTCCCCCCTTTCCCAGCCCCTACACTTGCTTAAAAATCTGTTCCATTTCCTGCTTTTTTCCAGTTCTGACGAAAGGTCATCGGCCTGAAACGTTAACTCTGTTTCTCTCTTCACAGATGCTGCCCGACCTGCTGAGTGTCTCCAGCATTTTCTGTTTTTATTTCAGATTTCCAGCACCTGCAGTATTTTCTTTTTGTACAGGTGACACCCAGTTTGGGTTGTGCAAACCTCTACACTGCCGGAGAAACAGAAGCCGCTGTAACAGTCAGGACTTGCACATTTCTGAGAAAGGAGGAGGTGGAGGTGCGATGAGTGATGTAAAAAGACTACTGAGCACTTGGTTTGAGTGTAAAACAAGGCGTTAATCAACTGTTTCACAACCAGGAGATTCTAGTTACATCACTAGTTCCTGGTTACAGAAACGTCCTGAGCATGCTGGGCCCACGCCCGAGTATTTATATTCCTTGGACGGCGCCACCAGCTGGCCGCCCAGTGTTACTTCATGAGTCATGGTAAGATTCATGACAATGAGTATTGATTTCAACACAGTGTGGATGGGAACAAGAGTAGAATGTTCAAAAAGACAACTGGCCAATAGACCAGGGAGAAGTTAGAGGGAGAGGCAGATAGAAAGGTTAGATAGTGGAGAAAAACCACTTATCAGACAAGAAGCTTCCACAGCTATGGGAGCACTTCAAGCCTTGGAGAGACCTGGGTTTATAATAGTTCCAAAAAAAATTGTTCTCAGGGTACGGGTGACATTACCAAGGTGACAGAGTATCAGCTGTGGCTCAGTGGGTAGCACACTCGCCTGAGTCAGAAGGTTGTGGGTTCATAGTCCCACTCCAGGGACTTGAGCACATAAAGCTAGGCTGACACTCCAGTGCAGTGCTGAGGGAGTGCTGCGCAGTCAGAGGTGCCATCTTTCGATGAGACGTTAAACCGAGGCCCCGTCTGCTCTCTCAGGTGGACGTAAAAGATCCCATGGCACTATTTCTAAGAAGAGCAGGAACAATTGATCAGGACAAATGAAAGACTTGCATTTCTATAGCACCTTTCACGACCACCGGACATCCCAAAGTGCTTTACAGCCAATGAAGTACTTTTTGAAGTGTAGTCACTGTTGTAATGTGGGAAACACAGCAGCCAGTTTGCGCACAGCAAGCTCCCACAAACAGCAATGTGATAATAACCCGATAATCTGTTTTAGTGATGTTGATTGAGGGATAAATATTGGCCAGGGCACTGTAAGTCCCTGCTCTTATTCAAAATAGTGCCATGGGATCTTTTACGTCCACCTGAGAGCAGACGGGGCCTCGGTTTAACGTCTCATCTGAAGGACGGCACCTCCGACAGTGCGGCACTCCCTCAGCACTGCATTGAAGTGTCAGCCTAGATTTTTTGTGCTCGAGTCTCTGGAGTGGGACTTGAACCCACAACTTTCTGACTCAGCGTTGAGAGTGCTGCCAACACTACACGAGGAATATTTGGGGAGTTCTCCCTGGTGTCCTGGCCAATATTTATCCTTCAACCACCGTCACTAGAGAAAACCAGATCATCTCGCCATCATCACATTGCTGTTTGTGGGAGCTTGCTTTGTGCAAATTGGCTGCCGGGTTTCCTACATTACAACAGTGACTACACTTCAAATAGTACTTCATTGGCTGAAAAGCGCTTTGGGACGTCCAGAGGCCGTGAAAGGCACTACATAAATGCAAGTCTTGCTTTATAATAGGAAACCTTTGTACAGAGAGATGTTAAGGAGATTCAATTCTCAAGAAGGTTAAACATGACAAAAAAAAAGTGTTAATCTCTACACACACAAAGGATCCTGTAGAAAATAGAAATTTTGTATTAACGGTGTTGCACACACAGGAAGAAAAAAAAAAGCACTTATGGAATTCAATTCAATTACTGGGAACCCAGTCCAGGCACTTGGTCGATATGCTGAGCCACAGTCTCATTTTTTAATGAGTTTCTCTGGATGAGAGATATCCATTTATGGGAACACTATGGAGACATACTGACAGATGGGAAACAAAACCAGACTGCACTTAAGTCTACTTCCTTGCTGATAATGTAACAAACAAGATGGAACAACTACATGTAGTTAACAAAAATTAAAAGAGTCCCTTTTACAATGATTTGGTTTTAGCGAATAATATTGTTATGGAGCAGATTTCATTCAAATAGAAGAGTACAACACAGAAGGAGGCCATCGAGCCCATCGAGTCTGCGCCAGCTCCTCCGAAGAGCAATCCAGTCAGTCCCACTCCCCTGCTCCTTCCCCATATCCCTGCCAGCTTCTCTCCCTCAAGTATTTATCCAATTCCCTTTTGAAGGCGACTATTGAATCTGTATCCACCGCCCTATCAGGCAGCGCATTCCAAATCCTAACCACTCGTTGCGTAAAAAAGATTTTCCTCACATCGCCTCTGATTCTTTTGCCAATCACCTTAAATCTGTGACATCATCCGAAAACAGTGTCAGTTTCCACATGTACGCCGACGACACCCAACTCTACCTCACCACCACTTCTCTCGACCCCTCCACGGTCTCTAAGTTGTCAGACTGCTTGTCCGACATCCAGCACTGGATGAGCAGAAATTTTCTCCAATTAAATATTGGGAAGACCGAAGCCATTGTTTTCGGTTCCCGCCACAAACTCCGTTCCCCAGCCACTGACTCCATCCCTCTCCCTAACATCTGTCTGAGACTGAACCACAGTTTGCAATCTTGGTGTCATATGTGACCCTGAAATGAGCTTCCGACCACATATCCGCGGCATAACTAAGACCGCCTATTTCCACCTCCACAACATTGCCCGTCTCCACCCTTGCCTCAGCTCATCCACTGCTGAAACCCTCATCCAGGCCTTTGTTACCCCGAGACTTGACTATTCCAACGCACTCCTGGCTGGCCTCCCATGTTCTACCCTACGTAAACTTGAGGTCATCAAAAACTCGGCTGCCCGTGTCCTAACTCTCACCAAGTCCCGTACACCAATCACCCCAGTGCTCGCTGACCTACATTGTTTCCCAGTTAAGCATCGCCTCGATTTCAAAATGCTCATCCTTGTTTTCAAATCCCTCCATGGCCTCGCTCCTCCCTATCTCTGTAATCTCCTTCAGCCCCACAACCCCCCCCCCCCCCCCCCCAAGATATCTGCGCTCCTCTAATTCTGCCCTCGAGTATCCCTGATTATAAATCGCTCAACCATTGGTGGTCGTGCCTTCTGTCGCCTGGGCCCTAAGCTCTGGAATTTCCTCCCTAAACCTCTCCGCCTCTCTCTCCTCTTTAAGAAGCTCCTTAAAACCTCCCTCTTTGACCAAGCTTTTGGTCACCTGCCCTAATTTCTCCTTATGTGGCTCGGTGTCAAATTGTTAGTCTTATAATACTCCTGTGAAGCACCATGGGATGTTTTATTACATTAAAGGCGCTATATAAATACAAGTTGTTGTATTATGTTCCCCTCAATTTTATTCCTTTCCCTCCCCACCAGAAGGCACAACTACAAGTAGGGTATGATTCGATGGGTACTGGATGCACTTTAGTCATCAGGCTGTGCAACTATGGTGGAATTCTCGCCTAGCCTGAGCCTGTTGTCACTGGATGTCCACATGCAGATACACATTCCAACACAGGACACTGGATAATGATCAGGAACAAGAACCTTTGTTGATTTTCCTCTCCCCAACCCCCATTCCCACCTAGCTGATAACATAGGAACAGGAGGAGGCCATTCAGCCCCTCAAGCCTGTTCCGCCATTCAATTAGATCATAGCTGATCTGTATCTTAACTCCATCTACCCGTCTTGGTTCCGTAACCCTTAATAGCCTTGCCTAATGAGAGGCTCTCCCACTGACTCCACATACTCCAGCAGGGTCAATGGTGTAGGGTACCAGCAGGCATGATATGATTGGGCAGAGTCAGCATGGATTTATGAAAGGGAAATCGTGTTTGGCAAATCTGTTAGTTTTTTGAGGTAGTAAATGGCAGGGTAGATAAGGGGGGACCAGTGGATGTAGTGTATTTGGATTTTCAAAAAGCATTCGGTAAGGTGTCACACAAGAGGTTATTACTCAAAATCAGGGCTCATGGAATTGGGGATAATATATTAGCATGGGTTTTTTTTTTTTAAATTTGGTTTTGGGATGTGGCAAGGCTGGCATTTATTGCCCATCCCTAATTGCCCTTGAGAAGGTGGTGGTGAGCTGCCTTCTTGAACCTCTGCAGTCCGTGTGGTGAACATCCTCCCTCTTCTTTTTCTTCTTAAGCAGTCCCTCGGAACCGAGGATGACATGCTTCCACATTAAAAATAAGTTCTCAAGTGACTGATGAGTCCAATGCGGGACCTACAGTCTCTGTCACAGGTGGGGCAGACGGTGGATGAAAGGGCGGGTGGGTGGGGGCTTGGGCTGACGTGCGCTCCTGGTGTCCTCCCACAGTGCTGTTAGGTCGGGAGTTCCAGGATTTTAATCCAGTGACGATGAAGGAACGGCCGATATACTTCTAAGTCAGGACGGTGTGTGACTTGGAGGGGAACTTGGAGGTGGTGGTGTTCCCATGCGCCTGCTGCCCTTGTCCTTCTAGGTGGAAGAGGTCGCGGGTTTGGGAGGTGCTGCCGAAGAAACCTTGGCGAGTTGCTGCAGTGCATCTTGTAGATGGTACAGACTGCAGCCACGGTACGCCGGTGGTGGAGGGAGTGAATGTTTAAGGTGGTGGATGGGGTGCCAATCAAGCGGGCTGCTTTGTCCTGGATGGTGTCGAGCTTCTTGAGTGTTGTTGGAGCTGCACTCATCCAGGCAAGTGGAGAGTATTCCATCACACTCCTTACTTGTGCCTTGTAGATGATGGAAAGGCTTTGGTAAGGATTGGTTAATGGACAGAAAACAGAGAGTAGGAATAAACGGGTCATTTTTGGGTTGGCAGGCTATACCTGGTAAAGGGTATCAGGACTGCCAAAACGAAACAGACACTGTGGATAGAGGATCATTTCCACAACAACTCGGACCCCCGGCGCATGTGGCAAGGCATCCAGTCCATCACCGACTACAAGAGTAAAAACACCAGCCCCCGGTTAGCGATGCCTCCCTTCCGGAGGAGCTTAGCAACTTCTACGCTTACTTTGACAGGGACAACAGGGAGTCGGCTACCAAAGCCTTGCCACCCCCGGAAGACCAGGTGCTCACTCTGTCGACCTCCGACGTAAGGGGTGTTCTACGCGGAGTGAACACACGAAAGGCTGCTGGACCTGATAGCATCCCTGGACGGGTACTCAAGGAATGTGCTGATCAGCTGGCTGATGCCTTCACCGCCATCTTCAATCTGTCATTGGCCCAGGCAGTAGTCCCCACATGCTTCAAGACCGCTACCATTATTCCTGTGCCAAAGCAAACGGCTGTGACGTGCCTGAACGACTATCGACCTGTCGCACTCACACCCATCATAATGAAGTGTTGAGAGAGACTGGTCCTGGCTCACATCAAAGCCAGTGTTCCCGCCTCTCTTGACCAACACCAGTTTGCCTATCGTGCAAACAGATCAACGGAGGGTGCAATCACAACTGCTCTACACTCTGCACTGAATCACTTAGATGGTAAAGAGACCTACATCAGAATGCTGTTCATAGACTACAGCTCAGCATTCAACACTATCGTCCCCAACAAGCTGGCCACCAAACTCCACACTCTTGGCCTGAACACTTCCCTCTGCAACTGGACTTCCTAACAAACAGACCCCAATCTGTCAAATTAGGTAACCACACCTCCCCCCCCCCGACCCTGAACACGGGGGCCCCACAAGGATGTGTGCTGAGCCCCCTCCTCTACTCCCTCTTCACCCACGACTGTGTGGCTGTTCATGGTTCCAACACCATCATCAAGTTTGCGGATGATACCACGGTAGTAGGCCAGATCACCAACAACGATGAGTCAGCCTACAGGGAGGAGGTCCAGCATCTCGTGAAGTGGTGTGCCGATAACAACCTGGCCCTTAACATCAAGAAAACCAAAGAAATCATTGTGGACTTCAGAAAGTCTAAAGGCGGAAGTCACACCCCCATCCAAATCCATGGGGCTGTGGTGGAAAGGGTGGACAGCTTTAAGTTCCTCGGAGTCCACATCACGGAAGACCTCTCCTGGTCCCTCAATACCTCCTCTCTGGTGAAGAAGGCCCAGCAGCGCCTATATTTCCTAAGGAGGCTGAAGGGGTGTAACCTGTCACCCCTGATCCTCTCTAGCTTTTACCGCTGCACAATAGAGAGCATCCTGACGAACTGTATCACAGTATGGTATGGCAGCTGTAGCTACTATGACCGGAAAGCCCTGCAGCGGGTAGTCAAAACTGCCCAACGCATTACCGGCACCCGGCTACCGACCATAGAGCACATATACCAGAAACGCTGTTTACGGAGGTCACGGACCATCATCAAAGACCCTACCCACCCCAGCCACAGTCTGTTCGCCCTCCTGCCATCTGGGAGACGCTACAGATGCATTCGCACCCGTACGACCAGATTTAGGAACAGCTTCTTTCCCAGGGCTGTCATCCTACTGAACTCCACAAATAAACGCTAAAGCCTGCACATCTGCCAATGCACTTTATTATGGTTATGTTTATGTTAATATACTACAAGCCAAATGAATGTTGAATGTTTAAATGTCTTAATCTAAATGTACACTCTCGGGAGCCGCAAGCCTACATTTCGTTGTACTGCACTTGTGCACTAACAATGACAATAAAGTTGATTATGATTATGATAACTAGTGGGGTACCGCAAGAATCTGTGCTTGGGCCTCAGCTATTTACAATCTATACCAATGACTTAGATGAGGGGGCCGAGTGTAATGTATCCAAGTTTGCTGACGATACAAAGCTAGGTGGAAATGTAAGCATTGAGGAGGACGCAAAGAGGCTTCAAGGGGATATAGACCAGTTAAGTGAGTGGGCAGGAACGTGGAATATAATGTGAAGTTATTCACTTTGGTAGGAAAATTAGAAAAGCAGAGTATTTTTTAAAAAAGGTGAGAGATTGGGAAATGTTGGTGTTCAGAGGGACCTGGGTGTCCTTGTACATGAATCACTGAAAGTTAACATGCAGGTACAGCAAGCAATTAGGAAAGCAAATGATATGTTGGCCTTTACTACAAGAGGATTTGAGTATAGGAGTAAAGAAGTCTTAATGCAATTATATAGGGCCCTGGTGAGACCACACCTGGAGCACTGGGTGCAGTTTTGGTCTCCTTACCTAAGGAAGGATATACTTGCCCTAGAGGGAGTGCAATGCAGATTGCACAGGCTAGGCCTGTAGTCGCTTGAGTATAGAAGATTGAGGGATAATGTAATGAGGTGTTTAAGATAATTAAACAAATTTATAGGTTAGGTAGAGAGAAACTATTTACTCTGGTGGGGAAGTCCAGAACAAGGGGGCCTTCTGAGATGACATCACGACTCCACAGTAGTTGTCTGGCTCAGTAAGTATGACTCAAGTGGATAATCAGTTGGACTATCAGTTGAAGGACAATTTGCACATTGGGTTAGAATTGGCTGAGAGGTCAAGGCTCCACCAGTACAGAGAGAGCTTTGGAGTCAGATCCTGCGTTTAGCAAGAGGAAAATAACGAGGAAAAGGCAAGGTTGGGTTCTGTTGCGACTTTCTTCGAGACTCGGAGCCGTTTCCTGGGATTATCCTTGTTTTTCTCCTCCGCAAACTCGCCAAGACTCTTCTGAGATAACATCACGACTCCAGAATAGTTGGTAGTCTCAGTAAGTGTGACTCATGCATAATCCTGTAAATGCTTCCTTAACTCTTTCATATAATCAATACAGGCTTTTACATAAGAAATAGGAGCAGGAATAGGCCACTTGGCCCCTCGAGCCGGCTCCGCCATTCAATAAGATCATGGCTGATCTTGGGCTCAAAGCCACTTCCCTGCCCGCTCCCCATAACCCTTCACTCCCTTATCTTGCAAAAATCTGTCTATCTCCACCTTAAATGTATTTAATGACCCAGCCTCCACGGCTCTCTGGGGCAGAGAATTCCACAGATTTACGACCCTCAGAAAGAAATTCCTCCTCATCTCAGTTCTAAAAGGGCGACCCTTTATTCTGAAACTATGCCCCCGAGTTCTAGATTTCTCCATGAGGGGAAACATCCTCTCTGCATCTACCTTATCGAGCCCCCTCAGTATCTTATATGTTTCAATAAGATCACCTCTCATTCTTCTAAACTCCAATGAGTATAGGCCCAACCTGCTCAACCTTTCCTCATAAGTCAACCTCATCTCAGGAATCAACCTAGTGAATCATGCCTGAACTGCCTCCAATGTAAGTGTGCTGCCTTCCTTTAGGAATTTATGTTAGTTTTCAAGTTAATTCAGGGGTTTGAGTAATTTGGGTCGATTCCCATTGTGTGCCGCCACCTAGTGGATATTTGGTACCTAGCAAGTGCAGTAAAGCGCAGTAAAGTAAAATTGCTGTAAAGTAAAATTGCTGTACATCACAAGACCTGCAGCTCGACACATGGTGTTGCAGTTATTTTCTTGTTACGCTTCGGCCTTGGACACTATTTGTCTGCAAGTACTTGAGAATGTTATAGATGATTAGTGTACACTATATTTTGCAGAAAATGTTTAGTTTGTAACCTTTCTCTGTAAGCAAACCTACACAGCTAGCCGTGAATTGCTCACTCTCTGTACCTAGCTGGTTAACTTGTAGCTGTATTTTGATGCACTGTGTACAGGGCTAATTTAAAGTGAATGTAAGAGAATGCCTTTCAGTTTGCTAAATGTATATTCACAGTAAGCTGTGTTTTCACGTGTTTTGGTAAGTTACATGCCAAATGTACTGTGTTGCTCACGCTTACCTAAGTTTGTGTATGCATATCAGTTATGTGCTTGTGTACTAAATGTATGCTTCCACTTCTGTATTGTATTCCAGTTTCACAATAAGAATCTTTCAGTAAAGTTTACAAGAAAAGTCAAGCCTTGTGATTTTTATGGGAAGATATCAAGTTGTTAGCTACCTGTCTAGCTCTGCATAGGAACGCGCTGCAAGGGCAGAAAAGTAAGTATATCCTTCCTTAAATATGGAGACCAAAACTGTACGCAGTACTCCAGGTGTGGTCTCACCAGCACCCTGTACAGTTGCAGCAGGACTTCCCTGCTTTTTTCTTCTCTTAGGCAGTCCCTCGGAACCGAGGATGACTTGCTTCCACATTAAAAATGAGTTCGCAGGTGACTGCGGGACCTACAGTCTCTGTCACAAGTGGGGCAGACGGCGGGTGGGTGGGGTGCTTGGGTTGACATGCGCTCCTTGCACTGCCTGCGCTTGGCTTCCGCTTGCTCCCGGCGAAGAGACTCGAGGTGTTCGGCGCCTTCCCGGATACTTCTCCTCCACTTTGTGCGGTCTTGGGCCAGGGATTCCCAAGTGTCGGTGGGGATGTTGCACTTTTTCAAGGAGGCTTTGAGGGTGTCCTTGAAGCGTTTCCTCTACCCACCTGGGGCTCTCTTGCTGTGCCGTGCTTTTATACTCCAGCCTCCTTGCAATAAAGGCCAACATTCCATTTGCCCTTTTGATTACTTGCTGTACCTGCATGCTAACTTTTTGTGTTTCATGCACAAGGACCCCCAGGTCCCTCTGAACTGTAGCATTTTGTAATCTCTCTCCATTTAAATAATAATTTGCTTTTTTATTTTTCCTGCCAAAGTGGATAACCTCGCACTTTCCTACATTATACTCCATCTGCCAAATGTTTGCCCACTCACTGAGCCTGTCTATATCCCTTTGCGGATTCTTTGAGTCCTCTGCACAACTTGCTTTCCCACCCATCTTTGTATCATCTGCCAATTCTCTATCCATGCTAATATATTACCCCGAACTCCGTGAGCTCTTATCTTATACAGTAACCTCTTATGTGGCATCTTATCGAATGCCTTCTGGAAATCCAAATACACGACATCTACTGGTTCCCCTTTATCCACCCTGCTCATTACATCCTCAAAGAACTCCAGCAAATTTGTTAAACATGATTTCCCTTTCATAAAACCATGCTGACTCTGCTTGACTGCATTATGATTTTAAACATAAGAACATAGAAGATAGGAGCAGGAGTAGGCCATTTGGCCCCTCGAGCCTGCTCCGCCATTCAATAAGATCATGGCTGATCTGATCTTGGCCTCAACTCCATTTCCGTCTGCTCCCCATAACCCTTGACTCCTTTAGTTCAAGAATCTGTCTATCTCCACCTTAAATATATTCAATGACCCAGCCGCCACAGCTCTCTGGGGAAGAGAATTCCAAAGACAAATACATTACCACAAATAAGGTGATACCGTGGCCTCGAACTTTGGCTGCACAGCACCCATTTCCTGGGCGCTAAATGGCCTCCAGAGCCTCCAATATGGCGGGTAGGAAACGCACGCTCATTATGAGCCGGAAATGCGCTGCCCGCCATGTTGGTAAAGGCCACAAATAAAAATGGGCGTGCAGTGCCGTGCCCAAACCTGAAACAGGCGTTAGGCTCTTAGCATATGCAAAAAAAGGCGACACCATTCAGGCAAAGGGATTGCTCCCTGCGTCCCTCCACATGCCCAAATATGGGCGCACCTGACTTTCTCGGCCTGCATGTCCCGTGCAACGATATACTGTGCCGTGCAACGATGTACTGTGCCGTGCAAC
This sequence comes from Somniosus microcephalus, assembly GCF_052327205.1. Lineage (NCBI taxonomy): Eukaryota > Metazoa > Chordata > Chondrichthyes > Squaliformes > Somniosidae > Somniosus > Somniosus microcephalus. The sequence goes on from NC_140999.1 coordinate 10,647,887, forward strand.
GATGTACTGTGCCGTGCAACGATGTACTGTGCCGTGCAACGATGTACTGTGCCGTGGAACGATGTACAGGAAACTCTTTTTTATCCGGCATCGACGTGGTGCCAGTTGATCAAAAAATCCGGATTACAGAGAGGTATACTTACCAAGGTACGAGAGCCCCGTACACGGCCACAGATCCAGGCGTCCCTGTTGCATGGCAACAGGTGCAGGAACCCCGGTTACACAGCCACAGATCCAGGAACGGCCACTAATATGAAGTAAAACTTACCTGCACCTACTCCTGAATTTTGCTGGTTAAGAGAGATTTACGGTTATTTAGGTGCCGGTAAAAAGAGAGTTTCCTGTACTGTGCCGTGGAATGCCAAGACATGGGTTCTCACCCACCATTCCCCACTGCGTCCTGTCTTTGAGAAACCGGTAAACACAGGTGAGGGGGCCGAGGTGAGGAGAAGGAGAGAGGGGAACACTTCTTTCAATTCTCGCATTTTAAGCAGGATGCCTTTGCACGACATGGTGCTGCCGAGAAAATCAGCAGTGGCCTACAAGACTCTAGAATCAGCAAAACCAGTTGATTTGACGATTCCACAGAAAGCACCAAATTACGGGGGCTACGAGTGGATCCAAGGGGAATACAACTTTTTGAGCCGAGGTTGGGAAGTATGAAACAAGCCAACCGGTTGCCTGTTTGACACTCTCACACCCCCTAGTGGCAAATCTTAATGCAGCAGGTCACAGAGGGCCAGGACCAAGTTGTCCGTCCGCCTCGTCAGTCATTCAGGAAGTGGCGTGTAGTGTGGGGGGAAACCCTAGGAAGTGGGACAATAATAAACTTATAATGAGGGAGGCAGTGGGTTGGCACATTGCACGGCCACATCTGCAACCAGGGTTTGAATCCGAATAAAACTGAGGGACGGAAAGACTCCTTGTTCTGCTACAAGTTTGGTGTAAAATGAGTTGGGTAGTCTCACCGCAGTACTGCAGTGCCTACGGGCATAGCCCTTAATTTGACCATAGGAACTAGAGTATTGTTAACGGTTCTCTCTCCTCGGGTACTGTCCCCCTTTCCTTCAAATCTGCCGTCATCACCACTCTCCTCAAAAAAAACACTTGACCCTTCCATCCTTGCAAACTACCACCCCATCTCCAACCTCCCTTTCCTCTCCAAAGTCCTCCTCCCAAATCCGTGCCCATCTTTCCCAAAACTTCATGTTTAAATCCCTCCAATCAGGGTTTCTGCCCCTTGCCACAGTACCGAAACGGCTCTTATCAAAGTCACAAATTAATTCCTATGTGATTGTGACAAAAGTAAACTATCCCTCCTCATCCTTCTCGACCTGCCTGCAGCCTTTGACACGGTTGACCACTCCATCCTCCTCCAACGCCTCTCCACCGTTGTCCAGCTGGGAGAGACTGCAGTCGCCTGGTTCCATTCTTATCTATCCAGTTGTAGCCAGAGAATCATCAGCAATGGCTTCTCATCCCGCTTCTGCACAGTTACCTCTGGTGACCCCAAGGATCTATCCTTGGCTCCCTCCTATTTCTCCTCTACATGCTGCCCCTTGGCGACATCATCCGAAAACACAGTGTCAGTTTCCACATGTATGCGGACGACACCCAGCTCTACCTCACCACCACTTCTCTCGACCCCTCCACGGTCTCTAAATTGTCAAACTGTTTGGGCGACATCCAGTTCTGGATGAGCAGAAATTTCCTCCAATTAAATATTGGGAAGACTGAAGCCATTGTTTTCGGTCCCCGCCACAAACTCCGTTCCCTGGCCACTGACTCCATCCCTCTCCCTAACATCTGTCTGAGGCTGAACCAGACTGTTCGCAACTTTCGTGTCATATTTGACCTAGAGAGGAGCTTCGACCACATATCAGCGCCATCACCAAGCCCGCCTATTTCCACCTCCGTAACATCGCCCGACTCCTCCCTTGCCTCAGCTCATCCGCTGCTGAAACCCTCATCCATGTCTTTGTTACCTCTAGACTCGACTATTCCATCGCACTCCTGGCTGGCCTCCCACATTCCACCCTACGTAAACTTAAGGTCATCCAAAACTCGGCTGCCCGTGTCCTAACTCGCACCAAGTCCCGTTCACCCATCACCCCTGTGCTCGCTGACCTACATTGGCTCCCGGTTAAGCAACGCCTCAATTTCAAAATTCTCATCCTTGTTTTCAAATCCCTCCATGGCCTCGCCCCTCCCTATCTCTGTAATCTCCTCCAGCCCCACAATCCCCCCCGAGATATCTGCGCTCCTCTAATTCTGCCCTCTTGAGCGACCGTGCCTTCAGCTGCCAAGGCCCTAAGCTCGGGAATTCCCTTCCTAAATCTCTCCGCCTCTCTACCTCTCTTTCCTCCTTTAAGGCGCTTATTAAAACCTAGCTTTTTGACCAAGCTTTTGATCATCATCCCTAATATCTCATGCGGCTCGGTGTCAAATTTTATTTGGTAACGCTCCTGTGAAGCACCTTGGGACGTTTTACTATATTAAAGGCGCTATATAAATACAAGTTGTTGCTGTAGTAGGCCATTCATCCCCCTCAAGCCTGCTCCGCCATTTGATCAGATCTGTAATTCAACTCCATTTACCCGCATTATCTCCATGTCCCTTGATACCCTTACCTAACAAAAACCTATCGATCTCAATCTTGAAAACAACCATCTCATTGAAAAAGACCACAAAAGATGTTGGGTGTAAGAATTCATCTTGGCATGATAGAAGATACTCCATTGAGGTTGGACTTGAGCCATGTGGTTGGAGAATAGAGGGAGCTCGACACTCAGCTGGCTGTGTTGTACCTGACCTGGGAGAGCCTGATGCTGTCTGAACTAGGAACAGTGCTCTGGCCTCCACTGATAGTAACCATTCTTCTTCTCTTCTTCGACAGAACCGAGGATGACTTGCTTCCACACTAAAAATGAGCTCGCAGGTGACTGATGAGTCCAATGCGGGACCTACAGTCTCTGTCACAGGTGGGGCAGACGGTGGTTGAAGGGGTGGGTGGGGTGCTTGGGTTGACATGCACTCCTTGCGCTTGGCTTCCGCTTGCTCCCGGTGAAAAGTTCACTATAAAAAGAAAAAAAAAAAAGTGTGGGGGGGGCAGGGGGGAGAAGAATAGGGAGGATGGATTAGTCACCAACTGACAAAAATCCAAGTAGGGCAACAAAAAGAGAAAATGTTTTGAGAGCAAAACTTCACCCTTTAAGAAACAAACGTAGAAGAAGGAGATTAGGTGGTGCAGTCGAGGGCTTTCACCCTGGTGCTCGGAGTGGGGGCACGAATGTGTCTCTCCGCTGTCCGCTTAGAGTCCTAAACTACACGAGTTTGGGTTGTTTCCACCCTGTTTCCAAAGGATTCGCAAAATAGAATTTCTAACCAGCACAAACAGTGAATGGTGCACAGTAAACCGATCACAAGATGGGTGAGGAAGATAACGGTCCTTTGGGCTATTTGATTTCATCCAAAAAACAAAGGCTCCGGCCTAAAGGCATTCTGTTGAAACCCGTATCTACAGTGATACCAGTGTAACAGGAACTCCCTGCACCCAGCTGCCTTTTATGATTTTCAGTGTTGCAATAGGCTTGGCCTCGGCACAGAGACTCCGTATGCATTCCACAGCAGCCTACACTGCTCATCCCCGATTTCAAATCCTTCCATGGCCTCGCCCATCCCCATCTCTGGTAACCTCCCTCCAAGCCCCACAATCCACTGAGAACCCTGCGCTCCTCCGATTCTGGCCTCTTGCACAGCCCCGATTTTACACTTTTTCGCTCCACCATTGGCGACCGTGCTTTTAAACTCTGGAATTCCCTCCCTAAACCTCTCCGCCTCTCTCTCCCTCTCTCTCCCCTCCTTTAAAACTCTCCTTACAACCTACCTCTTTGACCAAGTTTCTGCCTTAATATCTCCTTATGTGGCTCAGTGTCCAGTTTTGTTTGATAATCGCTCCTGTGAAGCGCCTTGGGACATTTTACTACATTAAAGGCGCTATATAAATGCAAGTTGTTGTTGCCTAGGGAGGTGATGTACAACACGTACGTGGTTCCTATACCTTTTTTAAAATTAGTTTATGGGATGTGGGCATCGCTGGAAAGGCCAACATTTATTGCCCATCTTCTTTGATAATATTTGGGGTAGATCTCCAGGAGCATTTTCAGGGGGCTCTAAACATGTGTCAGCATTTGCAAAGGGGTCTGGTCTACACACAGTAATGTTTCTTAAAACAATCATGGATTCAAAGGGATCAGAACAGAAGATTTTCCCCCCCCCCCCCCCAAAATCTTTACACCATAATTACCTGCCTGCCTTTATACAGAGTGACTGTCTGAAGGAACCAGGTTATATTAACAGCTTTACGAGCTGTTGCGTCCATTTTGAACTCCAGAGCAAAGATAATACACAACTGAGGCAAGTTAACCAAGCACAGAGCAGCGATTGATCCAGAAACCTTCCTATTTTACACAGCAAGATCCCACAAATGGCAATGAGATAAATGGCCAGTTAATCTGTTTTGGTGGTGTTGGTTGAGGGAGGGAAGGAGGGAGGAATATTGGCCCAGGGCAGCACAAGAGCTCCCTGCTCCTCTTTCTTAGGCAGTCCCTCGGAACCGAGGATGACTTGCTTCCGCATTAAAAATGAGTTCTCAGGTGACTGATGAGTCCAATGTGGGACCTACAGTCTCTGTCACAGGCGGGGCAGACGGTGGTTGAAGGGGCGGGTGGGTGGGGTGCTTGGGTTGACGTGCGCGCCTTGCGCTGCCTGCGCTTGGCTTCCGCTTGCTCCCGGCGAAGAGACTCGAGGTGTTCGGCGCCTTCCCGGATGCTTCTCCTCCACTTTGTGCGGTCTTGGGCCAGGGATTCCCAGGTGTCGGTGGGGATGTTACACTTTTTCAAGGAGGCTTTGAGGGTGTCCTTGAAGCGTTTCCTTTGCCCACCTGGGGCTCTCTTGCCAAGCCGGAGCTCCGAGTAGAGCGCTGGAGAGGTACCACCAACGCTGCCTCCGCAAGATCCTGCAAATCCATTGGCAGGATAGGCGCACCAACGTCAGTGTTCTTGCTCAGGCCAACATCGAAGCTTTGACCACGCTTGATCAGCTCCGATGGACGGGCCACATCGTCCGCATGTCCGATACGATACGAGACTCCCGAGCTCCTCTTTAACATCCAGCTGAATAGGCAGACGGGTCCTCGGTTCAATGTCTCATCCGAAAGACGGCACCTCTGACAATGCAGCACTCCCTCAGTGCCGCACTGGAGCATTGGCCTAGACTACATGCTCAAGTGGGACTTGAACCCACGACCTTGTGACTCAGCGGAAAACGGGGAGCAGCTACAGCCCCGCCCGAAGATCGGGCCGAGTGTAGAACAGCGACAAAAAAGGGCGTTAAGTGGATCAGTCACCATTGTACACTCTGCCCGATTTTCGGGCGGAACTATAGCCAACCCGCCACTGCCCCATTTTCCGCCATCGCTGAAAGTTAAAATCAGGCCTAGAATCGAGCTTGGAGAGAAAATGAAAAATTCTGATCGTCCAACCTCTAAAAGTAGTTTTAGTCCATTCTTAATTGCTAAAGGACACAGCGACAATTAAAATGAATATCCAACCATTTCAGCAATAAACTAATGAATAAAACATCTGCTTGCTCAGTCAGGTAGGAAATAAAAGAATGATTCCACAAGCAAAATACATCTTTGGGCAGGTCCCAGCAAAGCTTTTTCTGGTCAACAAGACTGCCTATTGATAAATAATTCATTGCTTTTAATTGGGAGGCCAGTTGTCCCTCCAGCCCCTGCCAGGGCCAAGTGAATACGAATGCGAGAACAAACAGTGGCTGCCTGCCTAATGCTCAATGTCGAGTCATCGATGGAAAAAGCATCTCAACAGCACTTAACATTTATTGCCTTCTACAGTCAAGCTCTGGGGCGACTGCTGGGCTGTATAAATAAACAGGGCTACACATTACTTCACTAATCCTGGAAATGTTCTTCAATAGAGAGCGAGCGAGAGAGAGAGAGATGGAAATGCAGTCCCTGGGTGAAATGTCACTTTGAGGTCACGAAGTGCGCAGCCTGTGGGGCCGAAGCATTAAATCAAATAAAGTTCTACCTGCAAGGTCCCTTGATGCGCCGAATGTGCTCCTCAGCATGGACCCATGACGGGCTTTGGCATGATTCTTGTCATTCATGTGGCAATGACTTATGAAGTAATACTGGGCGGCCTGCTGGTGGCGCTGTCCAGGTAGTATAAATACTTGGGCATGGGCCCAGCTTGCTCAGGACATTCTTTAACAGGAACTAGTGAAGGACACAACTAGACCTCCATGTTGTAAAACAGTTGATTAAAGCTTTGTTTAATGCTTAGACCAAGTGCCTAGCAGTTTTCTTACGGCAGGCTTTAATGGGTAAAAGTGCAGTGGAAATTTGCTATGCTGACCCTTTTTGTTCTGAGTTGCTTGAGGCAGAGGTAGGGGTACTTCCTTCACCCCAGCGGCTCTGGGATAGGGGAAGGAAAAAACTAAAATCGGCCAGGTTTCCCACAAGTGCACGTGCGGTTCAAGAGTAGATCAGTCTCAGCAGCGATGCCCAATGTTCCCTCTAATGTTTTTTTTTCCCGTGCGCGCTATCTTCCAGCAGCAGCAACTTGTGAGCGGCTGTGCGGGACCTCCAGTTTGATGACGATTGGTGATGCCCCCCCCCCCACTCCCCTCAACGCCTCTCGCATTGAAAACGCCTGCAACCCTTCTTGCATACAACCCTACCATCTTCTCAAACACAGTACCCAGCAATTTCTTAAATGGAGCCCAGTGTTCAGGCCTCAACCGCCCTTCCATTTGTTGATCACACTCTTTTCAAGTGACAGCCTTGGCTCGCTGGCAGCTTTCCAACCTTGGGGTTCAGAAGGTTGTGGGTTCAAGCACCAACTTCAGAGATTAAGCCCACAATCTCAGCTAACGTCTCAGTGCGGTACAGACGGGGGGTGCTGTATTGTTAGAGGTTCTGCATTTTGGATGAGACATCAAACCAAAGCATCTGCCTGCCCTCAGGTGGATGTAAAAGATCCCAGGGCACTAATCAAAAGAAAAACAGGAGTGTTCTGCTGGCTGATATATATTCCCTCAACCAACAACACCAAAAAAAGATTATCCAGTCATTATCACATTGCTGTTTGTGGGAGGTTGCTGTGTGCAAACTGGCTTCTGCATTTCCTACATTGCAACAGTGACTCCACTTCCAAAATGCTTAATTGACTGTTAAGTGCAAGCCAACCCGAGGTTGTGAAAGGCACTTTATAAAGATAAGTTCTTTCTTGCTCGGTATAAAAAGTAATACTTCCAGGGCCGGGCCTCTGTCCTAAGCTTGTCCTTCACAATCCTGAACTTGTACACAGAGACCTACTGAGAGCTGGTTGCCATCAAATCCTTCTCATCAGCGATGAGGAAACAGGATTAAAAATAATGGAGAGAGAGAAAAAAACGAAACATACTAAAAATCTGGGTCAGAACTTCCTCCCCCCGCCCCCACCCCTCCCCTTAATCAAAACTCCTTATTTCGCTCCTCAAAAGAAAATGGAAATCTTGCCAGAGTTCCAAGTTTCCATGAGAAAACGTCCAGAATAAGAATCAAAAATGTTTTTATGAACAGTGATCCCAACAGAAGCTCAAATTCCTGACTCAAATCTATTAAACCCGAACCCCTCCAGGCCATATTCAAAAAACCGTTCCTTCCTGGGTCCATTTAAAATACGCAAATACTGCAGGCCATTCCCCACTACACTTAAACAGGCTTTGCGAAGGACTCCAAATGGACAACTGCACTTACAACACGGAAAAGAAAATCTCTCTCACTTTGTTTCATTACATCCGGCTTCCAGTTTTTTTCCCCCCAAGCTTGTAAATTCTAAGCTCTTCCCCCACTCCTCCCCCTCTCCAATTTTCTTTCTTCCTCTCCTGAAGGTGCTGATTTATTCTGGCGTATGGTTCCACAAGCGTTCAAAGTTATCAGGGGCGTTGATAAGGTAAATCGAGAAAAACTATTTCTGCTGGTTGGCGAGCTGGTAGCTAGAGGGGATAAATTTAACATTACCAAAAGAACAAAGGGAGGGGCCAGGCGATGCTTTATTGTCAGCTGTGACTCAGTGGGTGGCACTCTCGCCTCGGAGTCAGAAGGTTGTGGGTTCATGTCCCACTCGAGACTTGAGCATAAAAAATCTCAGCTGGCACTCCCAGTGCAATGCTGAGGGAGCGCCGCACTGTCGGAGGTGCCGTCTTTCGGGTGGACGTAAAAGATACCATGGTAGTATTTCGAAGAAGAGCAGGGGAGTTTTCCCCAGTGTCCTGGCCAATATTTATCCCTCAATCAACATCACTTGAAACAGATTATCTGGTCATTATCACATTGCTGTTTGTGGGAGCTTGCTGTGCGCAAAATTGGCTGCCGCATTTCCCACATTGCAACAGTGACTCCACTTCAAAAAGTACTTCATTGGCTGTAAAGCGCTTTGGGACATCCGGTGGTCGTGAAAGGCGCTATAGAAATGCAAGTCTTTCTTTCTATTTCTAGAGTTAAATGAGGGTTTAAGAAACTTCTGGAAACTGTTGTGCTTTGGGTGTCGCCAACACACAACGACCAGAGGGAATCTCCGCTTGAAAATATCTTAAAGAAAAGTCTAAAATAGCGAGGAACAGCATCTCATCTTTCGATAAGGCACTTTACAGCCTGCTGGACTCAACATCGAGTTCAACAATTTCAGACCATAACCTCGGCCCCTATTTTTTCACATTGCAGCTGTCGATGGTTCTGCCCTTCCCCATTTACACATCTTCTAGAGTCATCTTTTGTTTCTTAACTTGTCCCATTACCATCTCCTTTTGCCTCGCACCATCATCTCTTTTGTCTTTTAATCTCTCCTGCCTTCCACCCTATCACAGACCTTCCCTATTGTTCATTCCTCCCCTCCACCCTTCCCTTGCTTAAAAATGTTACATCTCTAACTTTTTCCAGCTCTGAGGAAGGGTCACAGACCTGAAACGTTGACTCTGTTTCTCTCTCCACGGATGCTGCCTGACCTGCTGAGTATTTCCAGCATTTTCTGTTGTTGTTTCAGATTTCCAGCATCCGCAGTATTTTGCTTTTGTGTTAAAAAAAGCCAGCTCTTTCCTCAAAATACAAATGTTACAGAGGACAGCAGAGTCAGCAACGGCGCGTCTGGTCACGATCCAGTGGCTTCCGGCTGAATAGTCTCCGTTGGATTGAAGCAAACTTGCTGTGATGCCCTCTGCAGCCAAATAGTTTGCTCAAAGCTCAGAACATTCTGCGATTGCATGGTCTCCGGGGAGGAGGAACCCGTTTGATGTTAAAAACAGTCCGGGGTGTGGGGGGGAATAGATGCTTTCCCCTTGCTCTTTTTAAAAATATATCCAGTCATGTGAGTCAGAGCTGTTTTAAGATGCGGAGGGTCACGAGAGACGCCACATAATCCAAATATTACAGGGAAACAGGGTCGACTGGGGAGTCAATGACGGGTCACGACTGTTGACGAATAAATAAATGCATTTGCAAGGAGCGAGAGAGAATATATATATATATTATAATATACACACACACACAACTGGAGCCAAACTTTCTTACACACTGGTTGAACACAAGTTGGTGAATTTCTGCCTGGTTTACTTGAAAATGCTGTTCCCCATCCCAGAGACATGCTTAGGTAGAAAGTTAGAATTGAAGCAAAGTTTGATCTTTGCTCAACTGGTGCGCGGCGTTCATCCAAATATCAATGTCAATGTAGCTCAGAGAAATGAACCAAAATCAGCGATTTTTTTTTTTTGCAACAGGCGTACTTTACAAATCAGAATACATTTACAACAGGAGAGAGCAGGGGGGTGGGGGGGGGATTTGAACTGAGAATAATGCATTGACAATTATTTCCGTTCCACGTTTCATTCCCCCACCCACGGACACACTGAAATAACTCCTCGGATGAGACTGAAACTTCAATATAAGGAACTCGACATTCCTATGCAGCTGTGATCAAAAATAAGACTTACCTGCAACAGATGCAAGATTAAAATTGACTTTAACCCGGGTTGGGGGGGGGAAGAGAATGCATTCAATTGCCTGCAATTAAATTAATATACATTATCGACACCTCCCATCTGCTGGTGAATTCTGGAGAAATTAAAAAAACAAGCACAGCGTTCAAAGCCGGCGACACTCCCTCCGAGCTGGTAATCCGTGCCTTTTAATAAATCTGTATAAACAGGCCGTTTCAAACGTGGCCTGCCTGTTGCTGACGACTCGGTCTGACTAATGCAGCAGGAAAGACTTTTTATACCCTGCCGATCCCGGGGGGGAGGTGGCACAGAGGCAGCAAACAGCACTGGGGTCAGAGCTATCCTCTCTCATCCCATTTACCAGCGCATCGCATCGCTCCTCTGAGACTTGCAGTCTCTTGTTTTTTTGCAATCAAATTAGCCTGCAAGCTACACAGAGAGAGAGAGAGAGAGGCTAACTCCGTCATGCAACGGACCCGAGGCACTGAATCATATTGTTTATGAAGTTAAGTGCTTTAAAAAAAAAAGTATTCAGATTCCTTTAGGAAATAGGTCACAGTTACAATCATATCATATGAAGCATATTAAATGTTGCAGTAATAACCATCTTGCTTTTAACCCTTTCAATCTAGCAGCATTCCCCTCCTCTATTTTTGCCTAGTTCCCCCCTTCCCCCTGAAGGTCCTTGACCTCCCACCACCCCCTCCCTCACTGGGGGACGGTCCCACTGGTGTTGCTAGCCCTCCAGTAATATGTCCAAGTGGCATGTGTGAGTTGTCCGCAGACTATTTGAGGGCAGCGATGGGGGGAAGCAGTGGACCAGAGCTGAGCCCTACCCTGTCCTCTCCAACAACAACAACTTGCATTTACATATCACCGTCAACACAGCAAAACCTTCACAGGAACGCCAACAAACAAAACTTGACACCGAGCCACATAAGGACATGTTGGGGCAAGTGACCAAAAGCTTGGTCAGGGAGGTAGGTTTTAAGCAGTGTCTTAAAGGAGGAGAGAGGCGGAGAGGTTTAGGCAGGGAATTCCAGAGCTTAGGGCCCAGGCAGATGAAGGCACGGCCGCCAATGGTGGAGCGATTAAAATCGGGGATGCGCAGGAGGCCAGAATTGGAGGAACGCAGATGTCTCGGGGGGGGGGGGGGGGGGGTTGTGGGGCTGGAGGAGGTTACAGGGATCGGGAGGGGCGAGGCCATGGAAGGATTTGAAAACAAGGATGAGAATTTTAAAAGCGAGGTGTTGCTTAACCGGGAGCCAGTGTAGGTCAGCGAGCACAGGGCCGATGGGTGAACGGGACTTGGTGCGAGTTAGGACACGGGCAGCAGAGGTTTGGATGAGCTCAAGTTTCCGGAGGGTGGAACGTGGGAGGGCGGCCAGGAGAGCATTGGATTGGTCGAGTCTGGAAGTACCAAAGGTATGGATGAGAGTTTCAGCAGCGGGTACACTGACACATCCACACACACATGCACTTCCCAGCCAAGGTGCACAGAGGTCACGGTCACCTGACAGGAGCAAGAAATCCCCTTAATAACAAAATGTCTCAGAATAAGTATTGGAAAGGATAAGTGGTCAATAGAAAGGAGGATGGTAGATTGGTAGATAGCAGAAAGAACATAAGGACATAAGAAATAGGGGCAGGAGTGGGCTATTTGGCCCTTCGAGCCCATTCAATAAGATCATGGCTGATCTTCTAACTCAACTCCACTTTCCTGCACTATCCCCATATCCCTCGATTCCCTTAATACTGTATTCAAAAATCTATCGATCTCTGTTTTGAATATACTCAACGACTGAGCCTCCACAGCCCCCTGTAGTAGAGAATTCCAAAGATTCACCACCCTCTGAGTGAAGAAATTTCTCCTCATCTCAGTCCTAAATGGACGATCCCTTATTCTGAGACTGTGACCCCTGGTTCTAGACTCCCCAGCCAGGGGAAACATCCTCCCTGTATCTACCCTGTCAAGCCCCTTAATAATTTTGTATGTTTCAATGAGATCAGCTCTCATTCTTCTAAACTCTAGAGAATATAGGCCTAGTCTACTCAATCTCTCCTCAAAGGACAATCCCCCCATCCCAGGAGTCGGTCTGGTGAACCTTTGTTGCACTCCCTCTATGGCAAGTATATCCTTCCTTAGGTAAGGAGACCAAAACTGTACACAATACTCCAGGTGTGGTCTCAACAGGGCCCTATATAATTGCAGTAAGACGTCTTTACTCTTATACTCAAATCATCTTGTAATAAAGGCCAACATACCATTTGCTTTCCTAATTGCTTGCTGTACCTACATGCTAGCTTTCAGTGATTCGTGTACAAGGACACCCAGGTCCCTCTGAACACCAACATTTCCCAATCTCTCACCATTTAAAAAATACTCTGCTTTTCTATTTTTCCTACCAAAGTAGATAACTTCACATTTCTCCACATTATATTCCATTTGCCATGTTCTTGCCCACTCACTTAGCCTGTCTATATCCCCTTGAAGTCTTTTTGCATCCTCCTCACAACTTACATTTCCACCCAGCTTTGAATATATTACATTTGTTCCCCTCATCTAAATCATTGATGTAGATTTTGAATAGCTGAGGCCCAAGCACTGATCCTTGCAGTACCACATTAGTTACAACCTGCCAACCCGAAAATTACTTGTTTATTCCTACTCTCTGTTTTCTGTCCGTTAACCAATCCTCAATCCCTCAAAGAGGGGTTTAGATTGTTCTCAAGCTGAAAAAATGTGCTAAAAGACCAGGAGAGAACCTGTCCCTATGATGCACCTGGCAAGTTGAATGTCTGGCGTGGAACAGAATCATGTAGACCAGGTTAGTCCAAGGTTTGATCCCCAACCTGTGCTCAGTTGACTGATTTTTAAAATTTGTTCCTGGGATGTGGGCGTCGCTGGCAAGACCAGCAATTATTGCCCATCCCTAATTGCCCTTGAGAATGTGGTGGTGAGCTGCCTTCTTGAACTGCTGCAGTTCCTGTGGTGAAGGTACTCCCACAGTGCTGTTAGGGAGGGAGTTCCAAGATTTTGACCCAGCGACGATGAAGGATCGCCGATATATTACCAAGTCAGGATGGTGTGTGACTTGGAGGAGAACTTGGAGGTGCTGGTGTTCCCATGCGCCTGCTGCCCTTGTCCTTCTAGGTGGAAGAGGTCACGGGTTTGGGAGACGCTGTTGAAGAAGCCTTGGCGAGTTGCTGCAGGGTAGCAGTACGGGTGCTTTAATTGTCCTCAGCACCCTTGCTTCAGGAAGGGAGAAAAACCAGCCATGATTCCCGCACTTAATTGCTATCCAGTAATCCAACCCCCCCCCCAACCCCCACCATTGAAAAATATGCATGAGAGGATGTAGAATGAGAACAGGACCAGGGCTCGGCTGTGATGCCCAACCCACAGTCTAAAAGCTCACCAATTCTCACTGTCTAAGCTCACTCATGTGTGGTCACTTGGGCGAGATACCACAGAACAGCTGGCACCTGTGGAACTGTACACCAGTACGAGTCGGCACTTTCAGGAGAGCCCGGAGAACATTGGAGGAGGAAATAAAGACACAAGGAGGGTTTCACAGAACTTTATCTTGTTGGAAGTTTTGCCTGTGCTCACACACCTCCCTTAGAAGATTAGAAAGAGTTCCTAACAGGCATGGTCCATTGGAAAGAGTTAGCTTGATGGAAGAATAGGCTTTACTCAGTCAATATTCTCTTACTTTCTTATGGGAGGCACAGCATCTTCATTTACCTTTACAGATGAGTAAATATAAGTGGTAGCTTTCTAGACAATCAACCTGCCACAGTTGACCCTGGGCCAGAAGGCTGTGGGTTCAAGCACCACACCAGTACTTGAGTGTATGATCTAGGTCAATACTTATGTAGTCAGAAATGTCATGGTGTGGGTGAGATGTTAAACCAAGGCCTCACCTGTGTTAAAGTTGGAATGGGAACATTGGGGCATAAAATCAAATGGATTGAAGTAGCTTCTTCATTTGAACTGATCTTCTGATGATCTACCCCAAAGTGTAGACCAAATGCGCTGTGCACATTTGGTGAAGGATAATAAATGTGAGTTTCTGTGCCGTTTCCCTCCAATGCAATGAGAACAGGATCAAGCTCAGTTATGATGCTCACCCCATGGTGAAAAAGCCCTCTAACACTCGCTGTCTAGGATCATTCATGAATGCCAATTGGCGGAGATACCACAGAACAGCTGATACCCATGGAACTGTACACCACCACAAGACCATGAGCAGATACATATCCACTCAACTCCACGACAAACAGGCACGTGCCTGAGTTAAAGGCACTGAGGACTATAAGATGTCCAGATAGTGAGCCAATGCGTGTGGGACCATGACAAATCATGTGCAAGGGAGGAAATTGGTCAAGAATGAATAATGAAGGATGCAGGAATAATGCGCCATGCTTCGGATGAGATGTTAAACCAAGGTTCTGGATCAAAATAAAACAAACTGTAGGTGCTGGAAATCTGAAACCAAGACAGAAGACGCCAGTAACACTCAGCAGGTCAGGCAGCGCCTGTGGAAAGATCAGACAAGTTGTCCATTCTGATGAAATGGCCACACCTGAATTTTCAAGCCTGTCTGCTCTCTCATTGAGCTTTCCCAAGTTTTTCCGGTAGATATTCTGGAGTTTAATTTACCTTTGGGGACGGGTTGCAGGGAGAGACTCTGCAGAATGGCGGGAACAGTGGCATAGTGGGTTATGTTACTGGACTAATAATCCAGAGGCCTGGACTAATGATCCGGTAGACAAGAGTTCATAATCCCACCACAGCAGCTGGGGAATTTAAATTCAGTTAAATAAAAAATAAAATCTGGAATTAAAAGCTAGTGTCAGTAATGATGGCCATGAAATTACTGGATTGGTTGTAAAAACCCATCTGGCTCACTAGTGTCCTTTAGGGAAAGAAATCTGCCATCCTTACCTGGTCTGGCCTATATGTGACTCCAGACCCTCAGTAATGTGGTTGACACTTAACTGCCCTCTGAAATGGCCTAGCAAGTCAATCAGTTGTCAAGAAGCTTGTGATTTCAAATAAAGCTGTTGGACTATAACCTGGTGTTGTGTGACTTCTTACAGTTGTCAAGAAGGCAGCTCACCACCACCTTCTCAAGCGCAATACAGGATGGGCAATAAATGCTGGCTTTGCCAGCGATGCCCACATCCAGTGAATTAATTAAAAAAAAAAGAACCTGTTCCTCAGGAGGGTTGAATGGTTGGGGTGGAGTCCATCTTAGAGCAGACTGTCAGAGAGATCTGTGCGGGGAGTGGACTTGTTGGGCTGAATGCCTTCTAGTTGTCAGCTGTGGCTCATAGCACACTTGCCTTCTGAGTCAGAAGGTTGTGGGTTTAAGTCCCACTCCGGGGACTTGTGCGCATAAAGCTAGGCTAACACTCCCAGTGCAGTGCTGAGGGAGTGCTGCACTGTCGGAGGTGCCGTCTTTCGGATGAGACGTTAAACCAAGGTCCCAGGTGGGCTTTCTCAGGTGGGCGCAAAAGATCCCATGGTGCTATTTCGAAGAAGAGCAAGGGGAGTTATCCCCAGTGTCCTGGTCACTATTTATCCCTCAACCAACATAACAAAAACAGATTATCTGGTCATTATCACATTGCTGTTTGTGGGAGCTTGCTGTGCGCAAATTGGCTGCCACGATTCACACATTACAACAATGATTCCACTTCAGAAAAGTACTTCATTGGCTGTAAAGCGTTTTGAGACGTCCGGTGGCCGCGAAAGGCGCTATAGAAATGCGAGTCTTTCTTTTCATTATTCCATATTTTTGCAACCTCCTTCCTCGCAAAACCTCCCCGATGAGAAATATTTTTATTTTTGGATAAATAACTTAGCTTTGCTCTTACTCCCAGCTCAAGAGAAACAACAACCATGTGGATTCATCATCTCCTAGCACTAAGCAATAAATTCACATGCACAATTGAGCAGCAGAATTGAGACACTAACCTATTGTTACTTCCTTCAGAGAGTGCATCGGCAGTTGACGTACGCACACACAGAGCGATCTGTACATGCCATTAATAATCTGGAACTAATGACCCAAATTTCCGACTCTTAGTCTGCCTTACTAAATGAATCCATTCAAGACGCCGTTCAGATCAAGAGTCGTTGGTAGGAGGTTAGCCGCCGTTCATTATCAGAACCTCGCTTGTCACGTTAGGACCACACATATGCTTCCCACTCGGGTTCGTTTTTTTGTCTTGGGGGGCAACATTTAGAAGCACGACACGCAGGCTTAGATCCACTGAGACCTGTGCCGAATGTGCATTCTCAACAAGAGAGGCCTCTCACTACCCATTATGCATTTCTTCTTCTGTTTTTTCTCCCTCCCTCTACTGAAGTTGCGTCGTGGACTCATACTGTGGTACGGTCCCACAGGCGCTGGCACACTCCGGCACCTCACTCAGGTGGCCATTATGTGAGTCTACTGTTTGACTGTGGAGGGCATCACAGCAGACTCCGATTCTGTTCCTGGCAACATGCGAGCACTTTTTTTCCAGTAGGGGTCACTGACGTAAGAAAACTACTAGGCACTTGGTCTAAGCATTAAACAAAGCTTTAATCAACTGTTTTACAACATGGAGGGCTAGCTGTGTCCTTCACCAGTTCCTGTTAAGAATGTCCTGCGCAAGCTGGGCCCATGCCCGAGTATTTATACTCCCTGGACAGCGCCACCCGTAGGCCACTCAGTATTATTTCATATTTCTTTCTTTCATGAATGACTGATTCATGTCAGTCACTGGATAATGAACCCCTGCTGATCCTCCCTAACCTAGGGGTCACTGAGGTCAATTGCAGTACTCCTCGTTGAGATATTGGGAAATATGGGTGAAGCAGTGACACTGAACACTAAATTTGTAACAAACCCTAAATTTCCCCTGACTGGAGAGTCTAGAACTAGTCTCAGAATAAGGGGTCGGCCATTTAAGACTGAGATGAGGAGGAATTTCTTCACTCAGAGGGTTGTGAATCTTTGGAATTCTCTGCCCCAGAGGGCTGTGAATGCTGAGTCTTTGAGTATATTCAAGGCGGAGATCGATAGATTTTTGGACTCTAGGGGAATCAAGGGATGTGGAGATCAAGCGGGGAAAGTGGTGTTGTGGTCGATGATCAGCCACGATCTTATTGAATGGAGGAGCAGGCCCGAGAAGCCGTATGGCCGACTCCCGCTCCTATTTCTTATGTTCTTAAACACCTCATCGTGTGTTCGAAATATCACTCAGCACCTCACAGAGTGAATTACGTTTCGCAATGAAGTGTGGAAAAAAATGTTAAAGGACGTAGGGAAAGAACAGCGATCGCGTAACTGGGGAGAGTATCGACGATATGTCATACCAACTGGATATTGTGATCATAATACGTGCTCTCATGATCCCATAGAACCCTCCCACCATATAGGACTATCCTCCCTGGCCGCTGCTGTAAAGCTGGCTATGGCTATGGAAGAATCGTTCACTGTAACTCAACCTGTGAATCCTTCCCCTACATCACACTATTCTCTAAGGGAGCAGCAAGAAGGGTTTAACCATTTAGGACTGAGAGGAGGAGAAATTTCTTCACTCAGAGAAAGAAAGAAAGAAAGAAAGACTTGCATTTATATAGCGTTTTGCATGACCACCGGACGTCACGACGCACTTTACAGCCAATGAAGTACTATTTTGAAGTGTAGTCACTGTTGTAATGTAGGAAACCAATTTGCGCACAGCAAGCTCCCACACACAGTAATGTGATAATGACCAGATCATTTGTTTTTTTATTGATGTTGGTTGAGGGATAAATATTGGCCCCTGCTCCCCTGCTCTTTTTCGAAATAGTGCCATGGGATCTTTTACGTCTACCTGAGAGAGCAGACGGGGCCTCAGTTTAATGTCTCATCCGAAAGACGGCACCTCTGACAGTGCAGCACTCCCTCAGCACTACACTGGAGTATCAGCCTAGATTTATGTGCTCAAGTCCCTGGAGTGGAGGGTTGTGAATCTTTGGAGTATAAGAGTAAAGAAGTCTTACTGCGAGCCCTGGTGAGACCACACCTGGCGTACTGTGTAAAGTTTTGGTCTTCTTACCCAAGGAATTATATACTTGCCCTAGAGGGAATGCAACGAAGGTTCTCCTGGGATGGGGGGATTGTCCTATGAGGAGAGATTGAGTAGACTAGGCCTATATTCCCTAGAGTTTAGAAGAATGAGAGGTGATCTCATTGAAACATATAGAATTCTTACAGGGCTTGACAGGTTGGATGCAGGGAGGATGTTTCCCCTGGCTGGGGAGTCTAGAACTCGGGGTCACAATCTCAGAATAAGGGGTCGGCCATTTAAGACTGAGATGAGGAGAAATTTCTTCACTCAGAGGGTTGTGAATCTTTGGAATTCTCTGCCCCTGAGGGCTGTGGAGGCTCAGTCGTTGAGTATATTCAAGACTGAGATCGATAGATTTTTGGACACTAAGGGAATCGAGGGATATGGGGATTGGGCGGGAAAGTGGAGTTGAGGTTGAAGATCAGCCCCGATCTTATTGAATGGCGGAGCAGGCTCAAAGGGCCGCATGGCCTAATCCTGACCCTAATTCTTATGTTCTTAAGATACTAAAACAATAACATACACAGATTTAGGGTAATTGGCAAAAGAACCAGAGGCGACATTTTTTACACAGCGAGTTGTTGTGATCTGGAATGCGCTGCCTGAAAGGGCGGTGGAAGCAGCTTCAATAGTAACTTTCAGAAGAGAATTGGATCAATACTTGAAGGGGAAACATTTGCAGGGCTTTGGGGAAAGAGCAGGGGAGAGTGGGACTAATTGGAGAGCTCTACCGAAGAGCCGGCACAGGCACGAAGGGCCGAATGGCTTCCTTCTGTGCGGTAAGAGGCTATGATTCTCTGTGATTCTATACTCGCTGCCGGCTCAACATTGTCAAAGGACCCAGGAATAGGGTCCACCTCTCCGAGCTTCACAGCCACAAAGTGGTGCCTGGTGCCAAACCAAACTAATAACAAGCAGAGAAAATATATATTCAAGTTTCCAGAGAGTCAAGAATCAGTCCAATTCTTATATTCCCTCACCCCCCGCCCCATATCTCTTCTGAAGGTGCTGAATCTCGCTGGGGCACAGTTCTGCAAATGCCTCTCACCCTCAAGTGGTAATTTGAGTTCCGTTCACCTGGTTGCTGTATTGGGGATCTTGCTGTGCACAATTCAACTGTCTCGGTTGGCTGCAGAACAACAGCAACTGCCCTTCAAAAGTAATTCATTGGCTGCGAACTGCTTTGGGATGTCCTGAGGGTGTGAAAGGCGCTATAGAAATGCAAACTCTATCTTCAGTGTTACATAATCCAAAATGTTGCCTCCAGGCATGACTCAACTTTAGAATCACAGGATCTATAATTGTGCTACTGGATCTTTTCACAGTTTAAGTGGCTGCAGAATGAAGATTGTGTATGTCATTACACTTTACGGAAATTCGAGTGACAATGGTGCTAATGAAAATGTTACAAATCGATACTGTACAAATGAACAATTCTCATCTCTTACCTCAGCTTGCTGAGAATCCCAGGTCCATTCTGCACACAACGTAGAGGGAGATATAGAATATTTCACAAAGTGTGGACTTGTGGCGATATCGCTGGTCCTTCAGGCTTTTTCGAGGGTGGAACAATCAGACATCGTTCTAATCAAAAGTGGCCGCAGGCGAATTAAAGAGCAACTCTACAAGAGGCTGGGTCAGGAGAAGCGGGGTGGGGGGGGTGGGGGGGAGTTTGCAGTGCGGATCCATGGAGATGCAATCACGATCAGTACAGTCAGACTGAATTAATGCATGCAGCTCAAATGACACAATTGCTGAAGTGTTCCCTGAGTTAATGACTGCATCCTTACTGATGCTAATGCAGCTCTCTTTCACTGTCGCCCTCAGTATCTCCTCTCAGTTCCTTGTGGGTGGTGCTATGTATTTAGCTGGTACTGAGTTTCAAAACTGACATGCCTAGCAATAAAAAGGACAAAGATCCCATTTGTGGAGTCACCCGCTGAGCGATGGCTGTTTAACGATTGCCAGTACGGGTAATTTCCATCAGATTGTGAGGATACAATCTGAATCCCATAAGGTGGGAACAATCCTAAACATCATTGGCATGGCCAATATGTACCCCTCAACCACGTCACTAAAACAGATTATCTGGCCATTATCACATTGTTGTTTGTGGGAGCTTGCTGTGCGCAAATTGGCTGCTGTGTTCCCTACATTACAACAGTGATTACACTTCAAAAGTACTTCATTGGTTGTAAAGCGCGCTGGGACATCCTGAGGATGTGAGAAGGCGCTATACAAATGCGAGTCTTTCTTTCTATTATGCCCAATTTGTTGCCTCTAATGCCATATGCGCCCTTGGAGCCAAACCTGTAAGTTAAATGACATAAGAAAACTACTAGGCACTTGGTCTAAGCGTTAAACAAAGCTTTAATCAACTGTTTTACAACATGGAGGTCTAGTTGTGTCCTCCACTAGTTCCTGTTAAGAATGTCCTGCGCAAGCTGGGCCCGTGCCCAAGTATTTATACTCTCCCTGGACAGCGCCACCCGTAGGCCGCTCAGTATTATTTCATAAGTCTTTCTTTCATGAATGACTGATTCATGTCAGTAAACAAATTGACACCTGTGTCTTCAGACGCACCGAGACGCCACGTGAGAGGAGTCTGTGTTTCCCATGGTGCTTGCAACTGCTGGGTGCCAATGCTGGCCAAGATGGACCGTGGCTGCCATCAGGTTGCCATTTTGGGTTTAACCATGGGCGGGGCGGGAGCGCAGGCCAAGGATAGACCTGTGGCAATGTGGGCCTGCACGGTAGTTTCCCTGAAAGGCACTGGCCGCATCATCAAAATCACCATCGCAGTTTTGTTTCCAACCTGCGTTTCTTGAAATGTCACATTCGCGGATTCAAAGAGACTGCATAGGTGAACGTGCCATTACACCTCGCCGCCGAATTTGACCGCAGATCCAGCAACAAGGGAATCGGATAACGTTACAGAAGTGTCAGCCGTGGCTCAGTGGGCAGCACCCTCGCCTCTGACTCAGAAGGTTGTGGGTTCAAATCCTGCTACTGAGACTTGAGCACAAAAATCTAGGCTGACATTCCCAGTGCAGTGCTGAGGGAGCGCCGCACTGTCGGAGGTGCCATCTTTCGGATGAGTTGTTAAACTAAGGCCCCGTCCGCCCTCTCAGGTGGACGTAAAAGATCCCACGGCCATTATTTCAAAGGAAAAAAGGGGAGATCTCCCCTGGTATCCTAGCCAATATTTATCACTAAAGCAGATAATCTGGTCATTATCACATTGCTGTTTGTGGGAGCTTGCTGTGCGCAAATTGGTTGCTGCTTTTCCTACATTACAACAGTGACTCCACTTCAAAAAGTACTTCATTGGCTGTAAAGCACTTTGTGACGTCCCGAGGTCGTGAAAGGCGCTATATAAATGCAAGTGTTTCTTTCCTTTCTAAATGCTTCTGCAATATAAATAGTGACACGAATCTTGTCAGTCATGTGGAAATGACTTATGAAATAATACTGGGCGGCCTGCTGGTGGCGCTGTCCAGGGAGAGTATAAATACTCGGGCATGGGCACAGCTTGCTCAGGACATTCTTTAACAGGAACGAGTGAAGGACACAACTAGGTCTCCATGTTGAAAAACAGTTGATTAAAGCCTTGTTTAATACTCAGACCAAGTGCCTAGTAGTTTTCTTATGTCAAATAGGATATTAATAGGAAGTGTACTTTACAATGAAAGGTTGCCTGGGTGGCTCAATAGATAAAAACACTTTCCATTGTAGGAGCATAGAGAACAGAACGTTTCAGGTTTGATTCTTCGACTGCGGTGGCTGAGCTGATCTCAACGGAAGTGGCAAAGAGGTGCCACTATTAGCCTCAGGACCGCGGGGCCTGAGAAAGGAAATAACATAAGAATTAGGAGCAGGAGTCGGCCACACGGCCTCTCGAGCCTGCTCTGCCATTCAATAAGATCGTGGCTGATCTTTTACCTCAACTCTCCTTTTCCCCCTCCACCTCCCCCATATCCCTTGATATCACCCTGGCTTCCCAACTCCTGGTCGCTACCCAGTGACCCCCCCACCCCTGACCCCCTTACTGGAGAGTGGGCATCAGGTAAGGATGAGATGAGGCTCAGCTATAATGCCCGCTCTCCCCACCCCTCCGCCCACCATAGTCGAGTAGCTTGGCAGCACTAGCTGTCTACGCTCGGTTGAGGTGCCCGTGGAACCGCGGTTCAGCAAGAAGCGTATAAAGTTAAAGCACAAAGGATTGGGGGCAAGGTACTGTCTTGGATAGAGAACTGGTTGGCAGGCAGGAAGCAAAGAGTTGGAATAAACGGGTCTTTTTCCGAGTGGCAGGCAGTGACTAGTGGGGTACCGCAGGGATCAGTGCTAGGACCCCAGCTATTCACAATATATATTAATGATCTAGACGAGGGAACCAGATGTAATATCTCCAAGTTTGCAGATGACACAAAGCTGGGTGGGTGTGTGTGCTGTGAGTAGGATGCAGAGAAACTCCAGCATGATTTGGACAGGTTGGGTGATTGGGCAGATGCATGGCAAATGCAGTATAATGTGGATAAATGCGAGGTTATCAACTTTGGTGGCAAAAACAGGAAGGCAGATTATTATCTGAACGGCAATAGATTGGGAGAAGGGGAAGTGCAACAAGACCTGGGTGTCCTTGTGCAACAGTCGCTGAAGGTAAGCATGCAGGTGCAGCAGGCGGTTAAGAAGGCAAATGGTATGTTGGCCTTCGTAGCAAGAGGATTCAAGTACGGGAACATGGATGTCTTGCTGCAGTTGTACAGGGCCTTGGTGAGACCACACCTTGAGTATTGTGTGCAGTTTTGGTTCCCTTACCTGAGGAAGGATGTTCTTGCCATGGAGGGAGTGCAGCGAAGATTCACCAGGCTGATACCTGGGATGGCAGGAATGACGTATGAGGAGAGATTGGGTCGATTGGGCTTATACTCGCTGGAGTTTAGAAGAATGAGAGGGGATCTCATTGAAACTTATAAAATTCTAACAGGACTAGACAGACTAGATGCAGGAAGGATGTTCCCGATGGTCGGGGGAGTCCAGAACCAGGGGTCACAGTCTAAAGATAAGGGGTAAGCCATTTAGGACAGAGATGAGGAGGAATTTCTTCACCCAGAGAGTGGTGAACCTGTGGAATTCTCTACCACAGAAGGCAGTGGAAGACAATTCATTAAATATATTCAAGAAGGAGTTAGATATATTTCTTAAGGCTAAATGGATCAAGCGATATGGGGAGAAAGCAGGGACAGGGTACTGAGTTTGGATGATCAGCCATGATCGCATTGAATGGCGGAGCAGGCTCGAGGGGCCGAATGGCCTGCTCCTGCTCCTATCTTCTATGTTTCTATGTAAGCAGTTTCTGCAGGAGAAGGGCCGGGCAACTGGAAGAGCAAAAATCAGATAAAAGGTGTAAGTTGAGATTCACAGCTTACCAAAGAAAAACCATTTCAAGTGTTTGTCTTCACAGGCCACCTATCATGGAACCTCGGGAGCTACGTATAAAGTATAAATCCACGTTCCTGTTAATTCGTGTATACCCCAAGACGCTGATACTATAATCTTTTGCCTTTTGATCGAGAAGTTATCAATAAATGAGGGAAAGGCGTTACAAAAGCAGCCCATCCCAAATCCACAAAACTTCAAACAGGACAAATGAAAAATATCAGCACAAATAGAATTCAAATTCTGGCTTCTTGCCATTGGTGGTCGCGCTTTCAGCTGCCTCGGCCCTAAGCTCTGGAATTCCCTCCCTAAACCTCTCCGACTCTCTCCCTCTCCCCTCCTTTAAGACGCTCCTTAAAACCTGCCTCTTCCTGTCCTAATGGCCCAGAACTTGGTGTCGGGGGCTTGCCGCGCGTGCAAGCCCCCGATCTGCACTCACCCTGCGCGCCGACATCTGAAGCCCGGGCCTGCTCGCATTTCCTGTCACTGGCCCGGTTCTGATGTCGGCGCGCAGTGCTTACCTGATCCAGCGGCGTAGTTAGTGCGATGTGCCGGCTGGGATCAGGTGAGCACTGTACAACCAATCAGGGGAGGGGAAGGTTCATTCGTGAGTTTGAGAGTAAGAACTGTCAAACTCATGAAAACTATGGGGGCCCAAAACACTATTTAAACTTTAAATAAAAATTTAAAAAACATCCCAATCATTATATTAAGTATAAATAAGTTTAAAAAAATAATTTAAACAATAATTTTTTTTTTGAAAAAAAATAAATTTTTAATAAAAAGGGTTTAAAACTAAACTTACCTTATTGTAGATTCTTTAAAATAATAAACCTGTGGGAAAAAAAATTCTAAATTACACTAAAACACCACTTACCTGTAAAAATAAATACTTACGTGTGCTTTTTACAAGCGTAAAGACCGGAGGCCTTTAGACATGCGCAAATCCCCCTAAACAGAGGAAATCCAAGACGCACGCGCTGCCCCCTACATCGCACGCGCTAGCCTCTTCACCTCTTGGGTTAGAGGAGAGGAAATGCCGGTTTTCAGCGCATGCGCTGTGAATGCTGAAAACCGGCATTTCCTCCGGCCAGACGCGTGAGTACCCCTTCCATACTCACGCGTTTGGGGAGGAATTTCTGCCCCAATATCTCCTTATGTGGCTGGGTGTCAAATTTTTGTCTTGTGAAGCACCTTGGGACGTTTTACTACATTCTAGGCGCTGCATAGATGTAAGTTGTTGTTGTAAGTTGCCTGGGCTTCCGAAGCTGCATTGCTGGGGCCTGGGTGCTGCATCGAAGGGTTCAGATGCTGAATTGCTGGAGCTTGGCCATAGTATTTGACCCATTGGCTGCCAATAGATGCAAATCAATGTGTTCTAATGATTAACCACACGAACGACTTCATTCATCAGTTAATTAGTGTCTTTAGAAAAAGTGTTCAAATGGTGAGTGATGTGGTAGTGTCATTGGTAGATCTAAATAACCTATAAAGGTACCCAAGGGGAAGAATGAACTCGCACTTTTTATAGCACCTTTGATGTCATCAAGTAGGATCTCTCTTAGGCAGTCCCTCGGAACCGAGGATGACTTGCTTCCACATTAAAAATGAGTTCTCAGGTGACTGATGAGTCCAATGCGGGACCTACAGTCTCTGTCACAGGTGGGGCAGACGTTGGTTGAAGGGGCGGGTGGGTGGGTGCTTGGGTTGACGCGCGCTCCTTGCGCTGCCTGCGCTTGGCTTTCGCTTGCTCCCGGCGAAGAGACTCGAGGTGTTCGGCACCTTCCTGGATGCTTCTCCTCCACTTTGTGCAGTCTTGGGCCAGGGATTCCCAGGTGTCGATGGGGATGTTACACTTTTTCCAAGGAGGCTTTGAGGGTGTCCTTGAAGCGTTTCTTCTGCCCACCTGGGGCTCTCTTGCCCTGCCGGAGCTCCAAGTAGAGCGCTTGTTTTGGGAGTCTCGTATCGGGCATGCAGACAATGTGACCCATCCATCGGAGCTGATTGAGCGTAGTCAAAGCTTCAATGCTGGGGATGTTGGCCTGAGCAAGAACACTGATGTTGGTGCGCCTATCCTGCCAATGGATTTGCAGGATCTTGCGGAGGCAGCGTTGGTGGTACCTCTCCAGTGCTTTGAGGTGCCTGCTGTACATGGTCCATGTCTCTGAGGCATACAGCAGGGCGGGTATCACTGCTGCTCTGTAGACCATGGGCTTAGTGCCGGTTTTGAGGTCCTGGTCTTCAAACACTCTCTTCCTCAGGCGACCGAAGGCTGCACTGGCACACTGAAGGCGGTGTTGGACTTCGTCGTCGACGTCTGCCCTTGTTGACAGTAGGCTCCCGAGGTATGGAAAGTGGTCCACGTTGTCCAAGGCCTTGTCGTGGATTTTGATAATCGGGGGGCAGTACTGTGTGGCGGGGGCAGGTTGGTAGAGGATCTTTGTCTTACGAATGTTTAGTGTAAGGCCTATGCTCTCGTACGCTTCGGTGAAGGTGTTGACGATGGTTTGGAGTTCGACCTCCGAGTGAGCACAGACGCAAGTGTCGTCTGCATACTGTAATTCGACGACAGAGGGTGGGATGACCTTGGATCTGGACTGGAGGCGACGGAGGTTGAACAGTTTCCCGTTTGTTCTGTAAATTAGCTCCACTCCAGTGGGGAGCTTACTGAGGGTGAGATGGAGCATTGCAGCAAGGAAGATCGAGAAGAGCGTTGGTCAACTCCATCCCACAGCATGATACCTGCCACCATCTCAGCACAACCCCAGCCCGGCATGAGGTTGAAAAGGCCACCCGACAACTGAAGAACAACAAGGCCTCAGGAGCAGATGGAATCCCCGCCGAGGCACTAAAGCATGGCGGAGAAGCACTACTGGTGCAAATTCATGAACTCATTTCTCTTATCTGGAAGGAGGAGTGCATGCCAGGGGATCTCAGAGACGCCGTAATTGTGACCATCTTCAAGAAAGGTGACAAGTCCGATTGTGGTAATTACAGAGGAGTTTCCCTGCTGTCTGCCACAGGGAAAGTCATCACAAGAATCCTCCTCAATCGCCTTCTCCCAGTAGCCGAAGAGCTCCTACCAGAGTCACAATGCGGATTCCGCCCACTAAGGGGCACAATGAACATGATCTTCACCACACATCAATTACAAGAGAAATGCAGGGAACAGCACCAACCGCTGTACATGGCCTTAACATAGAAACATAGAAGATAGGAGCAGGAGTAGGCCATCCGGCCCTTCGAGCCTGCTCCGCCATTCAACGAGATCATGGCTGATCATCCAAACCCTAGCACCCGGTCCCTACACCGACAGCCATCCCACCCAAGCCCTATCCCCGTAACCCTGTAACCCCACGTATTTAATCCCCCCTAACACTAAGGGCCAATTTTTTATCATGGCCAATCAACCTAACCCGCACATCTTTGGACTGTGGGAGGAAACCGGAGCACCCGGAGAAAACCCACGCAAACACGGGGAGAATGTGCAAACTCCACACAGACAGTCACCCGAGGCCGG
Source organism: Somniosus microcephalus (assembly GCF_052327205.1). NCBI lineage: Eukaryota > Metazoa > Chordata > Chondrichthyes > Squaliformes > Somniosidae > Somniosus > Somniosus microcephalus. The sequence goes on from NC_140999.1 coordinate 10,675,020, forward strand.
ATTTGAACCCGGGTCCCTGGCGCTGTGAGGCAACAGTGCTAACCACTATGCCACCGTGCTGCCTTCTTTGATCTCACAAAGGCCTTCGACACTGTCAACCGTGAGGGATTATGGAGTGTCCTCCTCAAATTCGGCTGCCCTCAAAAGTTTGTCACCATCCTCCACCTGCTTCACGATGACATGCAAGCCGTGATCCTGACCAACAGATCGACCACAGACCCAATTCACGTCCGAACCGGGGTTGAACAAGGCTGTGTCATCGCACCAACGCTCTTCTCAAGTAGGATAAGGATAGGTGTACACCCAATTCCCAGAAAAATAAGGGTTGTTGTACATCCCATTCCCAGGTGGTATAAAGCTACATCCACTTCCTGGGTGGGAAATCTCATTCCCAGAAGGATAAGGGTGTTTTTGCATTCCATTCCAGATGGAATAAGGATGGGGTACAACCCTGCCCAGGTGCTATGAGAGTGAGTATAACATCCCATTCCCAAGTAGGATAAGGGTAGATGCACATCCCATTCCTGGTGGTATTAAGGTAGGTGTACATCCCATTCCCGGTTGGCACATCCTATTCTCAGAAGGATCAAGGTGGTGATACATCCCATTCCTGGTGATATGTCATCAGTAGGGACATGACTGTGGCCTCAATGTTCTTGGCCTGTGGAGGGGAAAGATCAACCATGGTTTCTGCCCCTGATCCAGTGACCTGCTACTCTGTATGAATGTTGGGGACAGCAGGATCTAGCTCAGGATCTCCCTCAAGGTTGAATAGCCTGCCCGCCGTCACAACGGAGGACTCACGCGCGAAGAACGACCACCTGGGCACAGTACTGGGAGGGCAGCCAAGAGCCTGTGGATCCGAAGCCCGTCAAAAGTCGGCGGCTTCAGGGGAGGAGGAGAGAAAAAAAAGAGAGAGCCTAGGAGGCACTTCCACATAAAGCTGAACAGGAGTCTGTGATAGGGTAGAGTCCGATCCCGAAATAGAGTTCTCTTTTTAATGTTTTCCACCAAGTGATTTCCTCTTCGTACACAAGACAACACAAAGCGTGGAAATAATCGAAGCCAAGTTCCATTAAGTCAGATTATCCAACATCACCCATCCATTATTCATCCATTTATATCATTATAATAAACAGTTCATTTTTGTTTCTCTTTCAGCATCGCGGTTGAGTCATCCAGAGAAGGTTCTTATTGTGTTTTTACAGCCAGCAAGCCCTTCTAAGTACACAAATTCCCCGTAGGTGTATTGCGTGACTAGAGCTGAGCCTTAGCAGCTAGAAATTAAGCTCCCCTTCATCCAACTTGACTTGGCATTTGTACAGAGACAAGAGAGCATAAAAAAGGAAACTGATCTTTGAATGGAGCAGCTGTCCGTGGAACACGTTTGCAGGGCGGAATCTACCGTTTTTTTTAAAAAACCTCCACAGAAAGAAACTCCACTGGATGGCATTTTAACCTCTGAATTGCTAATAGCAGATCTTTTACAACCTGATTCCTATGGTCTCTGAGGAGACAGTGTGCCTTTTGTTAGCCAGTGTTTGCTGGTTATTATGAAGTTATGTAATCTTCTAATTTTGTTAAATGTTTTAATGAACACACTTGCACTATTTTTTTTTGTACAAGTTACTCCCAGGCCGCGACCTTAATTGATGTTAGTTAGCGAGTGATAGGCCTTGTCATAAATCTCACCATCGAGAAACTACCTATGAAATAACACTGGACAGCCAGATGGTGGTGCTGTCCAAGGAGTATAAATACTCGGGCGTGCGCCCCAGCTTGCCAGGGACATTTTGTAAGACAAGGAACTAGTGAAGTACAACTAGACCTCCATGTTCTGAAACAAGTCGATTAAAGCCTTGCTTTATGCTCAAACCAAGTGTGTAGTGAGTTTTATTACGTCAGGCCTGTCCTGTGAGCGTTCAAGATCTTCATACACAGTTACAAGTCCCACCTTGACCTTGCCCCTCAGTTGGGGGGTACAGCTGAAACAGGGGGTACACCTGGCTACCAACATTGGGGACTCCCAGCTGCTGCTGGAGAGAAGGTCCCGAAGCCCATGCTGGGGAGGTGGGGGTGGGGGGGATGGGAGAGGGAAATAATCTTACCTGTGGCTACAGTCAACTGTGGCTCTGTGAGTAGTACTTTGGCCTCGGAGTCAGACGGTTGTCGTTTGAAGTCCCACTCCAGAGACGTGAGCACAAAATCTCAGCTGACACTCCCGTGCAGTACTGAGGGACGGCTGCACTGGTCGGAGGTGTCATCCTTTCGGATGAGATGTTAAACCGAGGCCCCGTCTGCTCTCTCAGGTGGATGTAGAAGAACCTATGGCACTATTCCGAAGACGAGCAGGGGAGTGGGGCCAATATTTATCCCTCAACCAAGATCACCAGAACAGATGATCTGGTCATTATCACATTGCTGTTTGTGGGAGCTTGCTGTGCACAAATTGGCTGCCGCGTTTCCTACATTACAACAGTGACTACACTTCAAAAAGTACTTCATTGGCTGTAAAGTGTTTCGGGACATTCTGAGTCCGTGAAAGGCGCTGGAGTGGGATTTGAACCTATGGCCTCCTGACTCAGATGACGGAAGGAAAGAAGAAAATTCGAGCTGAAGAAGGGAAAGGAATAACATATAGGAAAGGAACTGATGTTTACTCCAGTGGGGAACGGTAAAAGGAGGTTTGTGGCGGAGCCACTGAATGACTCTGGGCAACTGTACATAATTCCCTTTAACGATGTTCTAACACCAGCCTAAGCCTGTACCATTGTGTTAGACATTACTTTGTTTTGTATATAGTGTTTGTATGCACAGGGCGTGGCCCCTTTAAGAGCGCAGGAAAACGCGGGCAAACGCGATGACGTCACGTCGCAAACCACACGACGGCCCAGGCAGTCCTCGTGGAATCTCCATCTTGTTAAGACCTGTTTTCGTGGTTCTCCTGTATCGATCTCATCAAACTCAGAATCACAGAAACGCCACAGTGCAGATAGAGGCCATTTCGGCCCATCGAGCCTGCACCGACACATATCCCACCCGATCCCCGTAACCCCTACACCAACACATATCCCACCCTATCCCTGTAACCCCACGTATTTAATCCCCCTAACACTAAGGGTCAATTTATGATAGCCAATCAACCTAACCTGCACATCTTTGGACTGTGGGAGGAAACCGGAGCACCCGGAGGAAACCCACGCAAACACGGGGAGAATGTGCAAACTCCACACAGACAGTCGCCCGAGGCTGGATTCGAACCCGGGTCCCTGGCGCTGTGAGGCAACAGTGCTAACCACTATGCCACCGTGCTGCCCTGTTTGAACTTGTTTAGTCTTACATTAAAGACCTGTTTGATTGATCTCCTGAGTCGACCTCAGTTATTAGTTAGGGATTCGTCAATTCCTACAGGTTTATGTTTATGCATACAGCATGGGAAAGGGCCTTCAAGCTCATACTTGTTCACCTCTATCTTTCAGTTGATTTTAGCCCCATGCACGGCCCACCACTTCGTACATGAGGCAAAAAAAACTGTGGGTGTATTTGGATTTTCAAAAGGCCTTTGATAAAAGTCCCACATAAGAGGTTAGTGTGCAAAATTAAAGTACATGGGATTGGGGGTAATATACTGGCATGGATTGAAAATTGGTTAACAGACAGGAAACAGAGAGTAGGAATAAATGGGTCTTTTTCGGGGTGGCAGGCGGTGACTAGTGGGGTACCGCAGGGATCAGTGCTTGGGCCCCAGCTATTCACAATATATATCAATGATGATTTGGATGAGGGAACCAAATGTAATATTTCCAAGTTTGCTGACGACACAAAACTAGGTGGGATTGTGAGTTGTGAGGAGGATGCAAAGAGGCTTCAAGGCGATTTAGACAAGTTGAGTGAGTGGGCAAATACATGGCAGATGCAGTATAACGTGGATAAATGTGAAGTTATCCACTTCGGTAGGAAAAACAGAAAGGCAGAGTATTATTTAAATGGTGATAGATTGGGAAATGTTGCTGTACAAAGGGACCTGGGTGTCCTTGTACACCAGTCACTGAAAGCAAACATGCAGGTGCAGCAAGCAGGTAGGAAGGCAAATGGTATGTTGGCCTTCATTGCAAGAGGATTTGAGTACAGGAGCAAGGATGTCTTACTACAGTTGTACAGGGCCTTGGTGAGACCACACCTGGAGTACTGTGTGCAGTTTTGCTCTCCTTACCTAAGAAAGGATATACTTGCCATAGAGGGAGTGCAGCGAAGGTTCACCAGACTTATTCCTGGGATGGCAGGACTGTCGTATGAGGAGCGATTGGGTCGACTAGGCCTGTATTCACTGAATATATTTAAGAAGGAGATAGATAGATTTCTAGACACAAAAGGCATCAAGGGGAGAGAGCAGGAATATGGTATTGAGATAGAGGATCAGCCATGATCATATTGAATGGCGGAGCAGGCTCGAAGGGCCGAATGGCCTACTCCTGCTCCTATTTTTCTATGTTTCTATATTACAACAGTGACAGCACTCCAAGAGTATTTCATTGGCTGTAAAGCGCTTTGGGACGTCCCGAGGTCATGAAAGGCGTTATATAAATGCAAGTCTTTCTTTTAGTCACTGTGCTAGTGGCTGATTCGAAATCACCTCAATCTTATTACAATGATCGCCGTTGCTTGTAAAATACATTTGTGGAGCAACAGGCTAACATTCTGATGGATGGTGACTGAGAATGGAGGCCTCCCTTGACTTCAAAATTTAAGCGCTTCAGGATAAAAACTGAGGGCTTTGAGAAAATAATGATGCCCATATTTTGAGTTACTGATAAAGCCTCTGCAGATTAGTAGGAATTCGGGCCAGATCTCTCGTTCCGCATCTTATCTGCTGTTCACAATATATATTAATGATCTGGACGAGGGAATTGGACGTAGTATCTCCAAATTTACAGATGACATAAAGCTGGGTGGGCGTGTGTGCTGTGAGAAGGATGTCGTGAACCTCCAGTATGATTTGGACAGGTTGGGTGATTGGACAGAAACATGGCAAATGCAGTATAATGTGGATAAATGTGAGGTTATCCACTTTGGTGGCAAAAACAGGAAGGCAGATGATTATTTGAATGGCAATAGATTGGGAAAAGGGGAAGTGCAAAGAGACCTGGGTGTCCTTGTGCACCAGTCACTGAAGGTAAGCATGCAGGTGCAGCAGGCGGTTAAGAAGGCAAATGGTATGTTGGCCTTCGTAGCAAGAGGGTTCGAGTACAGGAACAAGGATGTCTTGCTGCAGTTGTACAGGGCCTTGGTGAGACTGCACCTTGAGTATTGTGTGCAGTTTTGGTCGCCTTATCTGAGGAAGGATGTTCTTGCCATGAAAGGAGTGCAGCGAAGATTCACCAGGCTGATACCTGGGATGGCAGGAATGACGTATGAGGAGAGATTGTGTCGATTGGGCTTATACTCACTGGAGTTTAGAAGATTGAGAGGGGATCTCATCGAAACCTATAAAATTCTGTCAGGCCTGGACAGACTAGATGCAGGAAAGATGTTTCCGATGGCCGGGGAGTCCAGAACCAGGGGTCATAGTCTAAGGATAAGGGGTAAGCCAATTAGGACTGAGATGAGGAGGAATTTCTTCACCCAGAGAGTGGTGAACCTGTGGAATTCTCTGCCACAGAGGGCGGTGGAGGCCAGTTCATTAAATATATTCACGAAGGAGTTGGATATATTTCTTAAGGCTAAAGGGATCAAGGGATATGGGAAAAGGCAGGGACAGGGCACTGAATTTGGATGATCAGCCATGATCTCATTGAATGGCGGAGCAGGCGTGAGGGGCCGAATGGCCTACTCCTGCTCCTATCTTCTATGTTTCTATGTTTCTATCTGTATCAGGATGGGAAGGCTGTGTCGGGTTCCTGTGATCTTAATTCTTTAAACCTGTCTTCCCGAAACAACGAACAATTGTTTGGTGTAAATTCAATTAGTCCCTGGCATCACAGAATCGTAGAAACTTGCAGCTTGCAGCACAGGAGGCCATTCGGCCCATCGTGCCTGTGCCAGCTTTTGAAAGAGCGGTCGTGCTCAGATCATCCCCCCCCCCTCTTTTTGTGACCGTATCCCTGTCAGTTCCTCATCCACAAGAACCCGTCCAACTCCCTTTTAAAATTATTGATGGAATCAGCTTCCGCCACCTTTTCAAATCGAGCGTTCCAGATCCCAACAACTCTCCGAGTGAAAACCTTTCTCCCCATCTCCCCTCGAGATCTTTTGCCAATGATTTTCAATTTATGACCTCTGATTATTGGCCACGTCACCAGAGGGAATATTTTTTCACTCTCTACTCTATCAGAACCTCTCACCATCTTGAAAACCTCGATCGGGTCACCTCTTAACCTTCTCTGTTCCAAGGAGAACAGTCCGAACTTTTCCCACCTCTCCTCGTAACTGAAGTCCCTCATCCCTGGTAACATCCCGGTAAACCTTCAGGTTTGAAGTTGATTTTTTTTTGCTCTGCAAGGTCGGAGAAATTTATAAGAGTCAGAGCAACATAAGATGGCTGAACATTGACTCTCTTTGCATCTAGCCTTCAGTTGGATGTAGTCACTGATTCAAGTACATTTCAAGGTTCCCCCCCCCTCCAAATCTTGACTTGAAAAATGCTTGTGGTTAGGCAAGTAAAGGCCCATTCAAAATTCACACAATCCTTTATTGTTGAAATAATGGCTGAATTATGTAACTCACTGCCAGAAGCATTTATGCTCAGATGAAAACTTAAAATTTCTTGTAATTCCCGTACCTGCGCCTATTCACTCAGTGCAATGGAAACCAAACTGAACAGGCAATAATATACCCAGGGTCAGATAATGTTATTGTGGAATCTTGAATACCGGGGAGTGGGTTACAGGCTGGAATCTAATCCAGAGATTTGGATGGTCTATTTATAGAATAATGGATACCAGGGAGTGGGTTTGAGATGTTTTATATATATATATCATGAAGTATACAAAGGAATGAGTTATGGGCTGGAATCTAATTGAGGGTTCAGATGGTTTGGAGTGAGTTCTCTTTACAGCACAGCTGATAAAAGATGGCATATAAATGAGTAATGGAGATCAGAAGATATCGAATTTGATATTCAATCTGATGTTGGCAAGTGTGTTCTGGTCGTCATAGTATAAAAAGGATATAGAGGCACTGGAGAGGGTGCATAAACGATCAACACAATGCCAGAAATGTGAGGTTATACCTATCAGGAAAGGATGAACAGGCTGGGTCTCTTTTCTCTTGAAAAGAGAAGGCTGAGGGGTGACCTAATAGAGGACTTTAAAATTATGAAAGGTTTTGATAGAGTAGACACAGAGAGAGTGATTCCACTTGTGGTTGAAGAGCAAAACTAGAGGCCATCAATATAAGATAGTCACCAAGAAATCAAATAGGGAATTCAAAAGGAACTTCTTTACCCAGAGAGTGGTGAGAATGTGGAACTCGCTGCCACAGGGAGTGGTTGAGGCAAATAGTATAGATGCATTTAAGGGGAGGTTGGACAAGCATCTGAGGGAGAAGGGAATCGAGGGTTACGCTGATAGATTTAGATGAGGAAAGACGGGAGGAGGCTCGAGTGGAGCATAAACGCCGGCATGGACTGGATGGGCCGAATGGCCTGTTTCTGTGCTGTATATCCGATGTAATTGTATGTGCGGCGGAAGGGGATGGGTGCAAAAATTGGCCTTGGTGTTTCTGGCCAAGGGATAGGAAAATGAACTCGGACACCTACTCCTGATCACTAGCCAGTGACCCCTGCTGGAAAAAGCATGCATAAGGACATTGGTGAGGACAATTATTGAGCTAAGAGAAATAACCAGCCAACACACACTGTCTAGATTCACACTAATAACCATTTGGATGAGATACCGGAGGGTTCCCATCATCCATGGAACTGTACCCTCATCAGGAGCTGATGATCACAGGAGGAAGATGGCGGGGGGGGGGGGGGGTGGAAATGGGTATTTGATGATGATTAATTGGGCTTAACACTGTAATGAGTGTGCATGAGAAATGGCTTTTGGGCAGCAGAATTCGGTGCTTGTATTAGATGAACATTTTAATTTTTACGGAAACTGATATTTTCTTTACTTCCCTTTTGTTGCTCTCCCAAAGTCCCGCAGTATCTGTGACCGATAGGACAGCTATGCCAAAGGAGTGCAAGCTTTTTGTCGTCATTGGATGCTTAGATATGAGACTTGGGGAGCCACAGATAAAGTTTAATTCAATGTTCACATTCAACAACAACAACAACTACAACTTGTATTTATATAGCTCCTTTAACATGGTAAATCGTCCCAAGGCGCTTCACAGGAGTATTATAAGACAAACATTTTTACACCGAGCTACAGGAAACTTTTGTTTAAACGGAGGTTAAATATCCGGAATGCTCTATCCACCGGCAAAATTCAGGAGTTGGTTCAGATAACTTTTTTTTAACTTTTAGTTGCTTTTTTTCTCCATTTGGGGCTCTGCAAGCGTCTAGCTGAAGCTGTTGCTTAGCTACAGAGACGCTTGCAAGCTGCGCCGACTGTTTTGAAGCTGCAACAGGGTTTGTTGCTTCAGACGGAGCTCTGAGCTCCGTATGTTTTAACATTAGCGCTCGTTTCTCCGGCAGTGTTGATCGACCGGCACCAGCTCGGTCTCCTGTATATAAGGAGAAATTAGGGCAGATGACCAAAAGATTGGTCAAAGATGTAGGTTTTAAGGAGCATCTTAAAGGAGGAAAGAAAGGTAGAGAGGCGGCGAGGTTTAGGAAGGGAATTCCAGTGCCTAGGCAACAGAAGGCAAGGCCACCAAAGGTTGAGCGATTATAATCAGGGATGCTCAAGAGGGCAGAATTAGAGGAGCGCAGATATCTCCGGGGGGGGGGGGGGGGGGTTGTGTGGCTGTAGGAGATTACAGAGATAGGGAGGGGCGAGGCCATGGAGGGATTTGAAAACAAGGATGAGAATTTTGAAATTATTTTGCAAATATCTCAAGCTGCTGACACTAAGGGGTCGATTTTCACTCCTTTCGCCTGGTGTTAACCGGGCTGAAACGGCCTCAAAATGGCGTCAATAATACCCTCAAAATGGAGTCGGTGGTTTTACCGCCCCGTTGACACCGGCAACCAGCTCCATTTTGAAAGGGGCCTACCGCTGGGTGTCCAAAGTGCCTGCCTGATTCAGGCGATAAGCCCTTTTTAAGATGGAAATCGGGGTCCCATGACATAAATAGGACCCCGATTGTCATTTTAGGTCGGAACTGGAACCCATTTTGAGGCCATTACCACCCCGGTAATGCCAGGCAAAGGGAGTTTGGTGATCCGCATATAAGAACATAAGAACTAAGTCGGCCAATTGACCCTTCGAGCCTGCTCCGCTATTCAATAAGATCATGGCTGATCTTCTACCTCAACTCCACTTTCCTGCACTATCCCCATATCCCTTGATTCCCTTAATATTCAAAAATCTATCGCTCTTTGTTTTGAATATACCCAATGACTGAGCCTCCACAGACCTCCGCGGTAGAGAATTCCATAGATTCACAACCCTCTGAGTGAAGAAATTTCTCCTCATCTCAGCTCTAAATGGCCAACCCCTTATTCTGAGACTGTGACCCCTGGTTCTAGACTCCCCAGCCAGGGGAAACATCCTCCCTGCATCTACCCTGTCAACATAAGAACATAAGAAATAGGAGCAGGAGTAGGCCAATTGGCCCCTCGAGCCTGCTCCACCATTCAATAAGATCATGGCTGATCTGATCCTAACCTCAAATCTTCTATCACTGTGCATCCACCCGAACCCATGTGATCTCCCGGGAGAGGCTCTGTATGTTAATAGTCCCACAGGATAGAGGGCCTCACAGGGCAGCAGCCTAGTTTCAGTGAATTCCAGAAAAATTCCTGTCCTCTACACATTCTAAAGAATGACGATCCTTTCCCCACATTCTCATTAAAACTGCGAAAGCAAGAAAATGCTGCACAAGTCTTCTGCTGTCGATCTGCAGCCCTACACAGCACATAGGTCACCAGATGGGAATATTTTTCAATGCATTGTGCCCTCTCCTGGTCATATTGTAATATTCTGGACTAGTGATCCAGTGACTAGTGGATCGCGAGTGGAGCTCGGGGGCCAGGAATCGCGAGGTGATCTCGGGGGCAGGAATCGCGAGGTGATCTCGGGGGCGGGAATCGCGAGGGGAGCTCGGGGGCCAGGGTTCGCGAGGTGAACTCGGGGGCCAGGGTTCGCGAGGTGAGCTCGGGGGCCAGGGTTTGCGAGGCGAGCTCGGGGGCCAGGAATCGCGAAGTGAGCTCGGGGGCCAGGGATCGCGAGGTGCGCTCGGGGGCCAGGGATCGCGAGGTGAGCTCGGGGGCCAGGAATCGCGAGGGGAGCTCGGGGGCCAGGAATCGCGAGGGGAGCTCGGGGGCCAGGGATCGCGAGGTGCGCTCGGGGGCCAGGGATCGCGAGGGGAGCTCGGGGGCCAGGGATCGCGAGGTGAGCTCGGGGGCCAGGGATCGCGAGGTGCGCTCGGGGGCCAGGGATCGCGAGGGGAGCTCGGGGGCCAGGGATCGCGAGGTGCGCTCGGGGGCCAGGGATCGCGAGGTGAGCTCGGGGGTCAGGGATCGCGAGGTGAGCTCGGGGGCCAGGGATCGCGAGGTGAGCTCGGGGGCCAGGGTTTGTGAGGCGAGCTCGGGGGCCAGGGATCGCGAGGTGAGCTCGGGGGCCAGGGATCGCGAGGTGAGCTCGGGGGCCAGGAATACAAATACAGTCACAAATACAAAAAACTGATGGGGCTCCTCTAACCTCCCCCCGGCTAACCTTCACCAGAATATCAGTGATAATTTGATCTTGTGAGAGATGACAACATTCATGTCCGGGGCCGGGACCCAGGAGCGAGGATGAGCCCAGCAGCGAGGTCAAGGCCCAGGAGTGGCGCAGCGTGGACCAGCAGCGGGGTTGGGGCCCATGGAAGGTGATGTGCCTCAATTATTCCGAGACTCGAAGTTAGCAGAACAAAAGTAAGGCTTTTATTAACTCAGAACATAACACGTAAAATAGAGAGATGTCTACCTTCAGGAGGCTGATGCCCGACTGAAGTTAGATTACAAAGGAGCCAGGTATGGGCGGAGCCCTGCACACAACCAGTTCCAGCACATTCCAATACATAATACATGAGGACTGGGGAAAGGGAAAAGACACAGAAAGCAGGCAGTTACAAGACACAGAAAACAGGCAGTGATGAATGGAATATATTTCATCACATTCACCCCTTCTATAGATTTAGTCTGTTCGGGGGTTTGATAGTCCTCTGCGACCGACGTGGCTGTTGTGGTGCCGCGGGTGTCGGCTGGGTGTCCCCGGTAGCCTCCTGGGTCTCTGCCGGGGGTGCCGCCGGGGTTGTTGAAGGGGTAGTTGGTGGGGGTGCCGTTGGTCGATGTTCTTCCGGGGGTGATGAAAGAATAGTGGGTGGGTAAGGGTTGCTGTGATCGTCGTCGCTGCTATTGCCGTGGTTGTTGTCGATGCCGGCTGGGGCGACGTCTTTTATGGACACGGTGTCCTCCCTTCCGTCGGCGTGCCGGACATATGCGTATTGGGGGTTGGCGTGGAGTAGGTGTACTGGCTCCACGAGAGGGTCCGTCTTGTGGCCCCTCACATGCCTTCGCACGAGTACCGGACCTGGGGTGGAGAGCCATGACGGCATGGATACGCCTGAGGTGGATTTCCGAGGAAAGACAAACATTCGTTCATGAGGCGTGGCATTAGTGGCCGTGCACAATAGCGACTGTATCGAATGGAGCACATCCGAGAGGACTTCCTGCCAGCGGGAGATAGGGAGGCCCTTGGTCCTTAGAGCTAGAGTGACTGCTTTCCACACTGTCCCGTTCTCTCGCTCCACCTGGCCGTTACCCCGGGGGTTGTAGCTGGTGGTACGGCTCGTGGCGATCCCCTTGGACAGCATGTACTGGCGTAGCTCTTCACTCATGAAGGACGCCCCCCTATCCGTGTGGATATAGCTCGGCATACCGAACAGGCAGAACAGGCTGTTGAGGCATTTAATGACCGTGGCGCTGGTCATGTCTGGGCAGGGGAAGGCGAATGGGAAATGGGAGTATTCGTCCACAATGTTCAGGAAGTAAACATTGCGGTCGACGGACGGGAGGGGGCCCTTGAAATCTAAGCTGAGCCGCTCGAAGGGCCGTGTAGCTTTGATTAAGTGGGCTCTATCTGGGCGGTAGAACCGAGGCTTGCACTCAGCGCAAGTGCGGCAGTTCCTGGTCAGAGACCGAACTTCCTCAATCGAGTAGGGTAAGTTACGGGACTTTATGAAGTGGAACAGCCGCGTGACCCCTGGGTGGCAGAGGTCGTTGTGGAGGGTCTGTAGCCGATCCTCGGTGGCGCTGGCACACATCCCTCGTGAGAGGGCGTCAGGGGATTCGTTAAGGGCCCCTGGCCGGTAAATGATGTCATAGAGTCATAGAGTCATAGAGTAATACAGCACGGATAGAGGCCCTTCGGCCCATCGTGTCCATGCCGGCCATCAAGCCCTGTCTAATCTAATCCCATATTCCAGCATTTGGCCCGTAGCCTTGTATGCTATGGCATTTCAAATGCTCATCCAAATGCTTCTTAAATGTTGTGAGGGTTTCTGCCTCCACAACCCTTTCAGGCAGTGAGTTCCAGACTCCAACCACCCTCTGGGTGAAAAAGTTCTTTCTCAAATCCCCTCTAAACCTCCCGCCCTTTACCTTGAATCTATGCCCCCTAGTTATTGACCCCTCTACTAAGGGGAAAAGCTCCTCAGCATCCATCCTATCTATGCCCCTCACAATTTTGTACACCTCAATCATGTCCCCCCTCAGCCTCCTCTGCTCCAAGGAAAACAAACCCAATCTGCCCAGTCTCTCTTCATAGCTGAAGCGCTCCAGCCCTGGTAACATCCTGGTGAACCTCCTCTGCACCCTCTCTAACGCGATCACATCTTTCCTGTAGTGTGGCGACCAGAACTGCACACAGTATTCCAGCTGTGGCCTAACCAGTGTTTTATACAGCTCCATCATAACCTCCTTGCTCTTATATTCTATGCCTCGGCTAATGAAGGCAAGTATCCCATATGCCTTTTTTACCACCTTATCCACCTGTTCCGCCGCCTTCAGGGATCTGTGTACCTGCACACCCAGATCCCTCTGACCCTCCGTCTTGCCTAGGGTCTTTCCCTTCATTGTGTATTCCCTTGCCTTGTTAGACCCCCCAAAGTGCATCACCTCGCACTTTTCCGGGTTAAATTCCATTTGCCACTGTTCCGCCCATCTGACCAACCCATCTATATCGTTCTGCAGACTGAGGCTACCCTCCTCGCTATTTACCACCCTACCAATTTTAGTATCATCCGCGAATTTACTGATCATACCCTTTACATTCATATCCAAGTCATTAATGTAGACCACAAACAGCAAGGGACCCAGCACCGATCCCTGTGGTACCCCACTGGCCACAGGCTTCCAGTCACAAAAACAACCTTCGACCATCACCCTCTGCCTTCTGCCACTAAGCCAGTTTTGTATCCAATGTGCCAAGGCACCCTGGATTCCATGGGCTCTTACCTTCTTGACCAGTCTCCTGTGCGGGACTTTATCGAAGGCCTTACTGAAATCCATGTATACCACATCCACTGCGTTACCCTCATCCACACACCTAGTCACCCCCTCAAAAAATTCAATCAAATTAGTCAGACATGATCTTCCCTTGACAAAGCCATGTTGACTATCCCTGATTAATCCTTGCCTCTCCAAGTGGAGACAAATTTTGTCCCTCAGGATTTTTTCCAGTAATTTTCCTACCACTGATGTTAGGCTCACTGGCCTGTAGTTCCCCGGTTTTTCCCTACTACCCTTCTTGAATAATGGTACTACATTAGCGGTTCTCCAGTCCTCTGGCACATCCCCTGTGGCCAGAGAGGTCCTGAATATATGTGTTAGAGCCCCCGCAATCTCCTCCTTTGCCTCACACAGCAGCCTGGGGTACATTTCATCCGGGCCTGGGGATTTATCCATTTTTAGGCCAGCTAAAACCGCCAATACCTCCTCCCTCTCGATGTTAATATGTTCGAGCATATCACAGTCCCCCCGCCCTATTTCTATGTCTACATCGTCCTTCTCCATAGTGAAAACAGATGCAAAAAATTCATTTAGAACCCCTCCTACATCTTCCGGCTCCACACACAGATTGCCACTTTTGTCCCTAATGGGCCCTATTTTTTCCCTAGTTATCCTTTTACCCTTAATATACTTATAAAACATCTTCGGATTTTCCTTTATTTTGCTCGCCAGTGTTATTTCATGGCCCCTCCTTGATCTCCTAATTTCTTTTTTAAGTATCCCCCTGCACTTTTTGTACTCCTCTAGGGCTTCCTCCGTCTTTAGCCTTTTGTATCTACCAAAAGCCCTCCTTTTTTTCCTAATCCATTCCCGTATATCCCCTGACATCCACGGTTCCCTGTGGTTTTTGGAACCACTCTTGACCTTTATGGGAACATGTTGCCCTTGTATGATCTCAATCTCCCTTCTGAAAGCCTCCCATTGCTCCGATGCGGATTTTCCTACAAGTAGCTGATCCCAGTCCATTTTGGCCAGATCCTGCCTTATCCTATTAAAATCGGCCTTCCCCCAATTTAGAACCTTTATTTCCGGCCCATCCCTGTCCTTTTCCATGACCACCTTAAATCTTACCATATTATGGTCACTATCACCAAAGTGCTCACCTACTAGCACTTTTTCCACTTGGCCGGCCACATTCCCTAGAATTAGGTCCAGTACCGCCCCCTCTCTTGTAGGACTTTCTACATGCTGGCTCAAAAAGCTCTCCTGGATGCACTTTAAGAATTCTACACCCTCTGAGCCTTTCACACTTTGACTATCCCAGTTAATATTGGGGAAGTTGAAATCCCCCATTATTATTACCCTATTATTTGCACATTTCTCTGAGATTTGCCTACATATCTGTTCCTCTATCTCCCCCTGACTGTTTGGAGGCCTATAGTACACTCCCAGCAAAGTGCTTGCCCCCTTTTTGTTTTTAAGCTCCACCCATATGGCCTCATTAGAGGACCCTGCTAATATATCATCCCTCCTTAGTGCAGTAATTGACTCCTTAATTAATATTGCGACACCCCCTCCTCTTATACCTCCCCCTCTGTCTCGCCTGAAGATTCTGTACCCCGGAATATTGAGCTGCCAGTCTTGCCCCTCCCTCAACCATGTCTCCGTGATAGCAACAATATCATACTCCCATGTGTTTATCAACACCTTCAGTTCATCCACCTTATTTGCAAGACTCCTTGCATTAAAATAGATGCCATCCAGCCTTGCCCTTATATATTTGCCCTGTCTACCAAGCTGACTTGTTTTTTCCTCCATAATTGGCAGCACATCCCCCCCTATTTCAGCTCCCCTCTGTATCCCATCCCCCTGCCAAGTTAGTTTAAACCTCCCCCGTACTCGAAAGTGGAGAGCTCGATCCGCCACCTAAGAATCTTATCATTTTTAATCTTCCCCCTCTGTTTATTGTTGAACATAAACGCTACCGATCGCTGGTCGGTAAGTAGGGTGAAGCGTTTGCCGGCTAGGTAGTGGCGCCAGTGGCGCACTGCCTCCACGATGGCTTGGGCCTCCTTTTCCATGGAGGAGTGTCTGATCTCGGGGCCTTGGAGGGTCCTCGAGAAGAAAGCTACGGGCCGCCCCGCCTGGTTGAGGGTGGCCGCCAAGGCGAAGTCAGACGCATCACTTTCCACTTGAAATGGAGTGTTCTCGTCCACTGCCTGTAGCGTGGCCCGCTCAATATCCTGCTTAATGCTTTTGAAGGCGGCGTGGGCCTCAGCAGAGAGCGGAAAAGAGGATGCTTTCAAGAGGGGGCGGGCTTTGTCGGAGTAGTTGGGGACCCATTGGGAATAGTAAGAAAATAACCCCAGGCACCTTTTCAGGGCTTTGGGAGTGTTGGGCAGGGGCAGCTCCCGTAGGGGGCGCAATCGGTCGGGGTCTGGTCCGATTTCCCCATTCTCCACCACGCTGCCCAGTATGCAGAGGCGCGTGGTGTTGAAAACGCACTTGTCCTCGTTATAGGTGAGGTTGAGTTTTTGTGCGGTTTTCAGGAACCTCTCGAGGTTCGAGTCGTGATCCTGCTGGTTGTGACCGCAGATGGTGACGTTGTCGAGGTAGGGGAAGGTTGCCTGCAAGTGGTGGTCATCGACCATGCGATCCATCTCCCTCTGAAAGACCGAGACCCCGTTCGTCACCCCAAAGGGGACTCTGAGGAATTGGTAGAGGCGTCCGTTCGCCTCGAAGGCGGTGTACGGGCGGTCCTCTGGTCTGATAGGGAGTTGGTGGTACGCTGACTTGAGGTCGATGGTGGAGAACACCCGGTATTGGGCGATTTGGTTCACCATTTCTGATATGCGGGGTAGCGGGTAGGCGTCTAGTAGGGTGTACCTGTTGATCGTTTGACTATAGTCGATCACCATCCGTTTCTTCTCGCTACCCCTTACCACTACCACTTGGGCGCGCCACGGGCTGTTGCTGTGTTCAATAATGCGCTCTTTCAGGAGCCTGTCTACCTCGGTCGCGATAAACCGCCTGTCCTCCCAGCTGTACCTCCTGCTTTTGGTCGCTATTGGCCGGCAGTTAGGGGTAAGGTTCGCGAATAGCGAAGGCGGCTTTACCTTCAGGGTAGCCAGACCGCACACTGTGAGGGGCGGCTGGGACCCACCGTACTTGAGCGTGATGCTTTGGTGGTTGCACTGGAAATCCAAACCCAAGATCACGCTCGCACATAGATTCTTCATGATTAATACTTTAAAATTATCATACACAGTTCCGTTAACGCACAATTGTACCGTGCAGTAACCCAGAATGGTCGATGTCTGGGTTTTATCGGCCATAGAGATGGTACCCTGAGCAGGGACCACCTTTAGGGAGAGTTGTTGTGCCAGTTTAGGGTGGATAAAACTCTCCGTGCTTCCACTGTCAATTAAGCATTTAACCCGGCACCCGTTTACCTCGATGTCCACCATTGATTTGGATAGCGGATGCGGCCTGGTCTGGTCCACTGTGACCGATGCCACTGTAGGGCCCTGATCGAGACAAGATGGCGTCCACGCTGTCTGCTCATAAGATGGCGGACCCCACGAGGTCGGGCAAGATGGCGTCCAAGATGGCCGCTCCCACGGCGCACACGCGGCGGTGGCGGGTTTTCCGGCGGTTGGTTTTCCGGCGGGGTTCCCTCTGCACACCTTCCCGAAGTGCCCCTTCTTACCGCACTTAAAGCAGGTGGTGCCTTTCGCCGGGCACAGGTTTCTGGTGTGCTTTGGCTGCCCGCAGAAGTAGCAGTTGGGTCCTTGACGCGTCGCGGCTGTCGTAGGGCTTCTGGGGGGAGAGCTGGGCCCCGCCGGTGTCGGGCTGCCGGGCGGGGAAGATGCCTTCCAAGATGGCGGCGCCCTCGGCGCACATGTGGCGGCGTGGGCGGCGCGGGCTGAAGAGTAGGCGTCCGAGTTTCTCTGGGCCATCTCCAGGGACCGCGCGGTGTCCGCAGCCTGTTTCAGGTCCAACCCCGTTTTTTCCAGCAGTCTTTGCCGGATGTGAGTGGAGCTGAGGCCTGTGATAAAGGCATCGCGAACAAGCTCGTCGGTGTACACTGCGGCTTTTACATCTCGGCACTTACAGTCCTTGCCAAGCTTTTTCAGGATGCTTAGGAACTCCTCCACCGATTCCCCAGGTCGCTGTGCGCGAGTAGCGAGTAGATGCCTAGCATACACCTCATTCGTAGGCTGCTGGTAATGCGCCTTTAAGGTGTTGCAGGCGGCCAGGTACGTATCGGCGTCTTGGATGAGGGGGTAAACCCGGTGGCTTACCCAATTCCGTAGCATTCCGAGTCTCATCTTCGCAGTGTCCGTAGCATCTTTGACGGCTGTGGAATTGTCCAGGAAGAATTCCATACAGTCAAACCAGTGTCCGAAGCGTGCTGATGCGTCCGGAGCATGTTGATCCAAATCCAAACGTTCGGGTTTCAGGATTTGATCCATAGTGTTGAAAATTGAGTTAATAAAATTGATGTGCCTCAATTATTCCGAGACTCGAAGTTAGCAGAACAAAAGTAAGGCTTTTATTAACTCAGAACATAACACGTAAAATAGAGAGATGTCTACCTTCAGGAGGCTGATGCCCGACTGAAGTTAGATTACAAAGGAGCCAGGTATGGGCGGAGCCCTGCACACAACCAGTTCCAGCACATTCCAATACATAATACATGAGGACTGGGGGAAGGGAAAAGACACAGAAAGCAGGCAGTTACAAGACACAGAAAACAGGCAGTGATGAATGGAATATATTTCATCACAGAAGGTGCGGCACGGGCCAACAGCGAGGTCGGGAGGACCACAATGCATCCTATGAAACCCAGGCAGGGAGGACCTGCAGGAAGGAGGGAGGAGGACAGTAGCAGTATGTTTGCATTTTGTACTTTGCTTCTGAAAAGTAAAAAAAAATTGACAGCTGAACCAATTTCCGGCCTTCTCCCCCCCCCCCCCCCCCGCCCATCTCTCCCGAAAGTTTTGACATTTGTCGGGGTACAGGTCCAGCAGTGACCTGGCCAACTGGTCAGCCTTCATGCGTGAGCCTCGACAGCACCTGCCGATAGGATATCGGACTGCGAGGGAGCATCATAGATGAGACTGATCCTCCCCACTTACACACACTTTCCTGCCGGAGGGTCACTGATAGCAAGGAGTGGGCACTCTGGTTGATTTTTGTTTCCTCTCTCTGGGCCAGGTGCACTGGTAATTACAGGTAATTGCAAGACCCCAAATGCTGCCCTGGCTGAGGTCAGCATGGACCAAGAATTTAATCTCGTCTGTATGGCTTTAGAAAAAGTACTGGATGGTGCTTATACCCACCACGCCATTGGGAAAGGCTGATTTTATATCTTATTTATATTAAAAGTCTGGCATGCAGCACACATTTCCTAATCACTGTCACACTTACTTAATGTAAAACATTCCCCATCACACTTTGTTGACAACAGCCTGGATTTTGCAGTCAGTGGCGAAGAAGGCAGATCATAGCTCCTTAAAGACTTTTTGTGGGGTTTTGAGGGGAAATTTCAGGTAATTAGGGATCGATTTCAGTGCGGCGCCCTCTACAGGGAATCTGGGCGTCTAGGGGGCATAGTTTCAGAATAAGGAGGCGCCCATTTAAGACGGAGATGAGGAGGAATTTCTTCTCTCAGAGGGTTGTGAATCTTTGGAATTCTCTACCCCAGAGCTGTGGAGGCGGAGTCATTGAATATATTCAAGGCGGATATTGACAGACATTTGAACTACAAGGGGTATGGGGAGAGCGCGGGAAAGTGGTGCTGAGGTCAAGATTGGATCAGCCATGATCTTATTGAATGGCCGACTCCTGTTTCTTATGTGAACAGGGCAGGCAACAGCGTGTCTTCTTAAACAGATTGAAGAATCCTCACAGACACAGACACAGACAGAGAGTCTACAGGTCATCGGCCTGAAACATTAACTCTGTTTCTCTCTCCACAGATGGTGCCTGGCTTGCTGAGTATTTTAAAGCATTGATTTCAGATTTCCAGCATCCACAGTATTTTGCTTTTGTACGCCGAGCCTAAACCTGGAAGTATAAATTAGAATATTTAATGGATAGGGCAAAGAAAATTAGCATGGGTTCCCACTCCTGAGTGGATAAGTGACCCCTGCTGGAAACTGCTGCCTGTGGCTGTCGGGTACAGACAAGACCAGGCTCCGTTGCGATACCACACTATCAAAGCTCACACATCATGTCTACTTGGGGCATTATCCCTACAAGAGGTCAATGCCTTCAGGAGCGGAGAATGGGGGAGGAGAAGAGGGTAAGAAGGAGGGGAGAAAATTGGTAAGAAGGCTTGAAGGCGATAGGTTTTGCAGGTTGCGAAATGAGCAATCACATTTTGACAACTTAGTGAGTCAGCCTCCTGCTGCTAGTTGATCTGTAGAGTGGCCCTGGTGTGACGACTGAGCCTACCCATTCCCTGTCTCCCACATAATGCAAAACAGGAGAGCACATCAAACGCATGATATTCAGTGTGAAGTATTTAAGTAACCCTGGCTAACAGTTTATTAAAAAATACGCTTCTTCTGGCCTCCTACCACATGAATTAGAAACTGCGTTTACTGTGACAGTGTCTTCCAGAAACTTTGTGAAGGAAACTAAAGCAGGAAGCCAATCTGCTTCGAAAATACTGCTTCACATCCTAGGTACCAACATGTCTATTATTCTCGAGCTGTTCAGTGCCATGTATTGCAAGCTGATTGACAAAAGCTGCTCCAATCATATGGTAATGGATTCCAACTCGAAGGGGCACAAGTTAAACTGCTTTTATATTGCCCTTCTTTGACAGCACCTCCCAAACCCACGACTTCTACCACCTAGAAGAACAAGGGCAGCAGGCGCATGGGAGCACCACCACCTGCAAGTTCCCCTCCCAGTCACACAGCATCCTCACTTTGTAATATATTGTCATTCCTTCTTAGTCGCTGGGGCAAAATCCTGGAACTCCCTCCCCAACAGCCCAGTGGGAGCACCTTCACCACTCGGACTGCAGCGGTTCAAGGCAGCGGTTCACCACCACCTTCTCGAGGGCAAGTAGGGCTGGGCGAATAAATGCTGGCCTTGCCACATCCCACTAATGAATAAAAGAGGGGCTTATGCCACTCAACCCCAGCACACAGGTCTCGTGTGCACCTGCTGGTACTTCTGCAGTGAACTTGCCAGACTCACCAAGATTGGTCACTGGGAAAGACTATTCCATCAGTCACTTCACATTGGTTCGGAGCGGCTTACACATCAGGTATCAGTAATACGAACATCCCTCTAAAATCCAAATGGAAAAACTGCTTAGAAATTAGGAAGTTAAGAGCAAGAAGTGAGGAGCAGGCAGGTCTTCCCCAAGTGGTAATCGAGTTGGGGAATAAGTTACCAGGATTTATTGAAGCAAACAGTACAAGTTCAAAAGAAAGACTTGCATTTCTATAGTGCCTTTCACGACCACCGGACGTCTCAAGGCGCTTTACAACCATTGAAGTATTTTTTTGAAGTGGAGTCACTGTTGTAATGTGGGAAATGCGGCAGCCAATTTGTGCACAGCAAGCTCCCACAAACAGCAATGTGATAATGACTAGATAATCTATTTTTGTTATGTTGGTTGAGGGATAAATATTGGCCAGGTCACCGGGGATCTTTTGCGTCCACCTGAGGTGGCAGACGGGGCCTCGGTTTAACGTCTCATCCAAAAGACGGCACCTCCAACAGTGCAGCTCTCCCTCAGCACGGCACTGGGAGTGTCAGCCTAGCTTTATGTGCTCAAGTCCCTGGAGTGGGACTTGAACCCACAACCTTCTGACTCAGAGGCAAGCGTGCTACCAACTGGGCCACAGCTGACACTTCAAAGCAATTAGATGTGGTTTCTAAAAGGGGTTTAAAGGACAGAGAAGCTAATCACAAATCTAAAAAAGGATCAACATGCTGAGCCTGATGACCTTTTCATGAACATTTTCCCTCATAAGTTAATAAACTTACTCCTCTTTTAATCCTTTCCCGTAATAAAGTCAAATGTGCTCTTTTCACACTTTTTAAAAAAAAACTTAGACAGCAGCTCCCACCCCCACAACCTCTACCGCCCAGAAGGGCAAGGGCAACAAGATCATGGGAACTGCATTACCATATTTGTACATGTATCACCAGTACTTAATCAGCACTGGGTCAGAATCTTGAAATTCCCAACCAAACCCAACACCATGTGGGAGAATCAACACCACAAGGAATGCAGCAGTTGAAGAAGGCCCACGATCATCTTCCCAGGGCAACTCGGGATAGGCAATAAAAAAAACAAAAACACGGCCTTGCTATTGTCACCCACATCCAGAGAACAAATAATAAACAATCTTTTATTGTGCAATTCCTCCAATTAAAAGTATTTCCTGCATTTAAAAAAAAAAGGCTTGCAAGATCTTCACAACAAAATCATCATGGTGCTCAAGTGGAGGGGAAGAAAGATTAAAGGGGAATTAAAGCAGCAAATTAGGTGGTTTGCCGAAGAGGAGAGGGATCGAGAGATGTGGTGAGAAGACAGGTAGGGAGGCAGTGAGGTAAAGCATAAAAAACACTACGGCTATGAAAGACGTTTTCTGTTCCTAAAAAAATGTTCTTATGGCAAGTCACCAACGCTAGCAACTTTTGCAGTCTCGGATCTTCCAAGGAGCCAAATCCACTGATATGGCACCAAGCCATATGGACTAGACGGATTCAAGGTTCAATCTCTTATCTGTGCCGAGATGGCTGACCTCCATCAAAGGTAGCAGTGAGTGGACTAGAACGGAGACTATTGTTGGCATGTGGAGGTGGGAAGCTCCCCGATTGCTAGACGGACGGAAATTCCTTCCGGAAAGCACGTTTATTCCAGGACAGGATCAAACCGCAACAGCGAAGCCCTCAATGATCCAATGGCCTGGCGACCTTCACCATCTAGGTTCACAAATGAGTAGCGGTCACTTGGCTGCGACACCAGAGATCCTGCTGGAACTGGTGAAAGTGTAGGAGTCAGCGTCTTCAAGAGAGTTGGTGAGAAATAGGTGGTGGTGGTGGGGGGAGAATACAACAACTTGCATTTATATAGCGCCTTGAACGTAGTAAAATGTCAGGAGCGTTAACAAAATTTGACACCAAGACACACAGGCAGATATTAGGACAAATGACCAAAAGCTTGGTCAAAGTGGTAGGTTTTAAGGTGCATCAAAGGAGAGGGGGGTTTAGGGAGGGAATTGCAGAGCTGAGGGTCTAGGCAGCTGAAGGCACGGCCACGGATGGTGGAACGATTAAAATTGGAGATGCGCAAGAGGCCAGAATTGGAAGAGCGCAGAAATTTCGGAGAGTTGCAGGGCTGGAAGAGGAGGGTAGAGAGGTAGGATGGGGAAGGTCACGCAGGGATATGAAAACATGGATGACATTTTTTAAATATTGTTGAATACCAGAGCAACATTCAAAAACACAAACACGTCAGCTGCTCAGTCAGTTTTTTGTCCCAAATTTTATTATTTTTCCCCTCCTGCTGTATAGAACAGTCATGATGAAGGTCAGTGTTCGATACAGCTCCACTGTTATCCCATAATCCATTTCATTACATATCAGGAAAAAAAAACCCCCATCAACGTCAATGATTTTCAACAAATAACCATTACAGACATAAATAAAAGTTCAGGATAAGATGCAGCAATTAAAATGGAAAAAAAATGTCCCATCAAGTTTCAAAAGAAAATACTTATGTTCTGCATTCACTGCAGTATGTGACGAGGAATGAAATAGCACATCACAATGTTGGGATAGAAGCTGCCGTTTCTTTTGGGTTGAAAGACAGGAAGATGCCGTTTCTTTTGGGTTGAAAGACAGGAAGATATGTTTGAGGTTTTTTTTTTGTTCAACGTTAGATTTAGTGACTCACCTCTTCACAGGAACAGCGCTAGGAGGTGGGCCCCGATCCCAGTTATGTTAACTTGAACTTGGCTCTCACGATGGCCTGGCAGGTGAAGACACAGACTGGAAGGTCCCAGCTTCAACCTCTGGGCAGTGCGAAGTTAACTGATCGCAAGTGCAGCTGGGGTGCAACTTTCTCTTTGTTTCTCTCTCTGCAGATGCTGCCCGACCTGCTGAGTGTCTCCAGCATTTTCTGCTTTATTTCAGATTTCCAGCATCCGCAGTATTTTGCTTTTGTTTTGGGGTGTAACAGTTGCTCTGTGTGTCCGTGGGCTTTGAGTGGAGTGGGGTGGTGGTGGTGGTGGGGGGGGGAGGTTATGGAAATCAGCTCGGGATTCCACTCCTGATCCCTGCTGGAAAACAGACATTGCTAAAAATGGAATGGCTTCGGCCGTTCAGTTGAATTACCTGCTGACACTCACTTGAACCAAATTAAGCCTGTGCAATTTTTTCATTTTTTTGGCACGGTTCATTTAGATTCACTGAAAGAATAAAAACCAACAGCAAAGCATTGCACTAGGGTGCAATCTGTACATACAGGGGTTTTAAAAATTATTTAGATTAGCCAATTTGCACAGCCTTAATCAGCAGTCAAAATCATTTAAAAAAAAGGTTTACTCATAATGCAACAAAGACAAAAACCTGTGAAGTTGTGCGCTCATAAAAAGGTGAGGGACGCAAGTATTGGGAAATGGGAGTACTTTCCATTTTGGGGAGCCAGTGTCAGCATCAGGCAAATCCAGATTAGGTACAGCACGACTGGACACAGAATAAAGCTTCCTCTATTGTGTCCCAACAACATGCCTCAGCCTCCAGCTCAGGAGAGTACCCCCTAGTGCAGGGAGGTCCAAACTGCAGGCCGAGGGCCACACATGGTCTACCAAGAACTGGCAATCCAGGTCTCCCAAACCCAGGCAACTGAGCAAACATTTCTTCTATGCTAGTTCTTCCAATTTCAATATTCTGGCCCTAAACATTTTGTGAAGGCTGTTCCTCGTGCTAAATCAGAACATCAAGGTCTGTTCGTGTTAGCAACTTAGGATATAGTGAAGTTAACCATGGTGTGTGGCCTTGGGGCGCCATGGTACTTTTATACATGGCCCATGAAGACAAAAGGCTTCGATATTTCCTCCCCCTCCCCACTCCACAGCAGAAACATTTTCCATACAAGTGCCTATGTGGCCACTTTGAAATGTAATTGGTGCTGAATTATGGACAGTCCTGTGCTCGCCGCTAACTCATTTTATCTGGGACCCTTACAGCCAGTAGACTGGGTTAAACAAATGACAACCAACAAACATATATCCATGCGTTCAAACCTGGATTGAGTTCATTATGTAGGAAATTCTTAATTTATGAAGTGTACAATGGAGGGCAAGTGACCAGGTTTTGGGTAGTGCTTAATATGGATTGCATGTGGGTGAAAATAGAATAAAGTTTTTTTTTTGTTGTAAAAGTCAAATAGTAATAGTGCCATTATTTATGGAACATCTTCCAACCCTCAAGAAGTTGCTGGCGCTGCATAATCAGAGAGATTTGGCTCAGTGCTGTAGGTCGGATCCAGCCACGACAACATAAGGGGGGTTGTACAGGAAGAATCCTTCTACCACGTGAAGGCGACGAGAGCAGAGGACTCTGGCGTTAGTGCTGCTTCTGCTTCAGAGTAATCCTTCGCACTGTGTTGTAAACCAAGCCAAAATTCTGCAAAGGGAAAAAAAAGTGCCAATTTTTTTTCAGTTAAGAGTTTCCCCCCCTTCCTATCCTGAAGCTGCCGACTCTCTGCGTGGGGTACAATTCAACATCACAATCAAAGCCAAATTCTGCTCAGTGGACGTCTACACACCTGTGCTGTACAGGTATGCAGATACAGGAAACTCTCGATTTACCGGCACCTAAATAACCGGAAATCTCTGTTAACCGGCAAAATTCAGGAGTAGGTTCAAGTAAGTTTTACTTCATATTAGTGGCCGTTCCTGGATCTGTGGCCGTTAACCAGGGTTCCTGCACCTGTTGCTATGCAACAAGGACGCCTGGATTTGTTGCTGTGTACGGGGCTCTCGTACCTTTTACTATACCTCTCTGTAATCCGGACTTTTTGATAAACCGGCACCACGCCGGTCCCATCCGTGCCGGATTAAAAAAAAGTGTTTCCTGTAGTGATGTGGAAAAGGTCAATAACTCTCGCCGATAGAACTCTTATCCCGTCCCCGCGCTGGGCAACTTCACTCGGGTAAAGCTGAGCAGCCCGCTCCCCATTTGCTCCGTAGTCGGGTCATATACTCACTCACCTGGGCAATAACATAGGTAACTCCTAGATACGCTGCTATACACAACGCCAGCAGTAGATCGAAGATGGCGGGTTTAACTCTACAAAGAGAACATATTGAAGAAGTGTCATTTAAATGGCTAATGGGAGGAGAGGCTGAAATCCAGGGGGGGGGGGGGGGGGGGAAAGGGAGGGGGAAGAAAGAGAAAATCAGGCATCGAGCATAAGCTTGGGAGAAGAGATAGGGAAGGTGACAGAGTCATGCTCAAAGCGATTTAAAGTATCCTAACGCTGATGGTTTGCTTGAAGATTTTGCAGTTTATGAACTTCTGCTGCCTATATCATAACTCGCACCAAGTCCTGTTACCCATCACCTCTACGCTGATCTACATTGGCTCCCAGTCCAGCAGTCTCTCATTTAAAATTCCCATCCTTGTGTTCACATCCCACCATGGTCTTGTCCTTCCCTATCTCGAACCTCCTCCAGCCTTGCAACCCACCGAGATATCTCTGCGCTCCTCCAATTCTAGCATCCCCGATTTTAATCGCTCCACCACTGGCGGCCGTGCCTTCAGCTGCCTGGGCCCCAAGCTTTGGATTTACCTTCCTAAACCTCGCCGCCTCTCCCTTCTCCTTAAAATCTACCTTTATGACCAAGTTTTTGGTCACCTATCCCAATATCTCCTTGTGTGGCTCGGTGACAAATTCAGTCTGATAGCGCTAGTGTGAAGCACCTTCACATTGGATAAATGCAAGTTGCTGTACAGCTTGAGGGAGTAAGATGGAGTGCCTTGAGGGAAGAATTTCACTGCAGGCGCAAAGGCTCCGCCAGCAATGGTAAAAGTGGAGGGGAAGAATGCACAATAGTCTACGTTATGGTGACAAGAGTGTGTGAACAGGGACCTAGGTGCAAAGGAGGTTTGAGGTGTAGGGGAGTTCACTATCCACCCATGCATCAGTTTCCTCTTCGTGAAAATATTGCCACATGTATGTGGAGGCCTGTGGTGCTGTCTATCTTACCCCCTCTCAAAAACCCCATAGGAACTAGACAAATGTATTTAATACATATTTTAAATTCTGCAGCCTGTTCTTTACACCATGAATCACAATATGGATGTGGATGAGGAAGCCTTTCAACCTATCCTAAGCTCAATCACAACCTCCGGCCATTTCTTGAGGTGGGATTTTGTCTCCGCCACCCTGGTCTGAAAGTCCATCCCACGTATGGAGCACATTGTGCAAAAAAAGCTAACAAACTATACAAGGAAACAGGATTAGGGGGAAAAAATCTAATCTAATTATTTATAAATCGGAGGAAAGGTTAGATTTGAAAAATATGAAAAAGATTACTGGCAATCGTGATAATCAATCAGGGACCAATAATCAAATCTGAAACAACGGCCAGTAATGTGGAGATATTGTTCCATAATAAATCACGTAACAATGAAAACAAGCGTCATTCTTGTATTAGTAACTGGTAAACAACCAATTTAGTCTGCCGTGAATCTTTAGATCAACCATAAGTGCTTCTAATGGGACAGTTGATGGTACTGTAATAGTTTCAGAATTTATCACTGTTCAATCTACAGTCTTGATTTCCTCTGTTCTTCTCTTACAAGCACTGGCGTGCTGGGGTACAGTTCGACATGCACTAGCAGTCCTCCAGCAATGTTTCCTGCATAATTTGTGTGTGCACGGTCCCTATAACTGGCTGCGCAGCCCATTCAAATTTTTTACGCATGCACGGTTTCTTAATGTAAAAGCCACTGAGCAGCCTGCGCGGGACCTCCGGACTGCTGCGCGGCAGCGTGGGCACATTGTCCTCCTGCGTCTTATCTTCTGAAGGCATGGACTCTTCAGACAGCCTTCTGACAAATTCACCCAAGTGACCATTCTTCAATATGCGAGCCTAGACAGTGAGTACTGGAAGGCTATTCAACTGTGGATGACTTCACAACTGAGCCTGATCCAGTGCTCGCTGCGTGTCCACACACGCGCACTCTTCAGTAGGAATTACTGGTTAACCATCGGGAGTAGGACCTCGGGCAAATTTTTCCACCCTCAACAAATGTTCGTTGAAGCCAATTGTAGCTCCCTCTACCAGCCAACTCAGCCTACAACCGTTCCCAGTTTCCACATCTAGCTGTACATTCACCCACCGAGCTACAGGGGTGGTGCATTCTTGTGGGGTGTATCTCGTACCTGTATGCATTCATGGTTTGTTTCAGCTGATCATAGAAGAGAAATTCTGGATCTCTGCAATCAACAGAAAAAGATAAAGTTCTAACGGAATGGATGAATAAGTTAAGAAAACTTGGTTGTCCTGTAACAGCTAAAATTCTAGCTTCACAACCCAGAGGTTTGAGGCCCCGAGTGACTGACCCCAACCGGCTATATATGTTCCTGCTGGTACCTGGATTAAGCCCTGTATCAGCTCGACTTTGGGAGGAAGAGCGATGCAAGCCAATTCAAACTCCAACAATAGCACGCCTATTGGCTAGTAAGCACCACTGAAACTAAATACCTTTGTTTATATGGCAACTTGTCATATCTTTCAGAAACATCGCAAAGTGTTGACCAATATTGACCAAGACACTAGGAGAACATCTTGCTTGTCTTTGAATATTGCCACGGAATCTTTACTGTCCACTTGAACAGGCAGATAAGACCTCAATGCTTCATCTGAAGGATGGCCACTCAGCACTGCACCACCGTGCCAACCCAGATTATGTGCTCAAGACCTGGAGTGAGATTTGAAACCACCATCTGACTCGGGAGAGAATGCCATCAGCTGTGTCAAGCCGACACTTCAGTCATGGATGCAAGGCAAATCATAGGGAATAATGGGCCAATCCCGATCAAACTGGACCAAGTGCACAGCATTACATCACTGACCGACACGGATAGCTTCTAATATTATTTTAGTCATTCAAAGAACGAGTGGAGGGGACTTCGACACTCTCAACTTTGAATCAACATTCTCCACCGTCATCAGAATGTAGAGATGGGTTCACCATTGTGGCATTACTCCCAAATATGTGTCATTTGCTCTGGTATACACTGTAGAGTTAATATTGAGTTTTCGCTCTACATTTCCCATCTCTGCGGTAGTCATCATCATGGACATCTACAGACAGGAAACTCAATGCAGTTGGTGTCCACACTGATGGATTAATGACTGACAATTGCTGCAAACCTATCTTGCGTTTGATTACTGTATTAAGTCATACATAAGCCTTAATGCTTACAGCAAAAGAAACAACTAGTGTTGAAGATGTAGCCAATAAGCAAGTTAATTCTCATCATGAATGGTCCATATTTGGGGCGTGGCTGACGTGGGCACCAGTACGGTAGCTTTTCTTTAATAAAAGCACAATGTACCTTTTGTCTGCCTTCACATGATGACGTTTGACATCTTTCAAGTATCGACTCATGTAATATTCCATAGTGGAGATCAGGGTGCTGTCCTTATCAATGAGCTGTGCTGCCCTCGGTTGGGCTGTTAACCAGTCAAGTACTGATGATAGCTGGTCCTGCTGTAGTTGCTGAATTGGACGGGAGGGGGAGAAGCAGACAAACGGTGAGTGAGTGGCACTGAAAATTAACACACATATTCCAGAACATCACCTTGCTCTTTAGTTTCTGACTTGACATATGTTGGAAATTCATGCTCGCAAAGATAGGGGTTTGAAGGGCCAAGGCCCACAGTGCAGGACACCAAAGTAAGCAAGTGTAGGAGAGAAGCTGATGCAAATCGAAGAGTAATAAGGTGATGCCAAGCTTGAGTTTTAAAAGCCTGCAGAAAGTAAGGAGTTCCACATAAAAGCACTTGAACTACTTTTTTACTAAAAAGGGACAGCCTATTACAGTAACTCTACAGTCAGTTAGTGATTATAATCGGTAGACAGGAGTGAAAATGATCCACACAATTTTACAGAAAACACTGTTGGTTTTTTCATTACCAATAATTGCCCACCTTCACCTAAATCCAAATCCACAGCTGCAAGGCATCTCTGACCCTCTTCTAGCCAGCTTGACCCCTCGCCACAAGTTACAATTTATTCAAATCATCGCAGCCCGAATTGTCGCCTGCAGGCATCTCCAAGTTCCACTGGTTGCCAGTGGCCAGAGCCTCGCTCCAGCCTGCCTTAGTAATCCGCAGCCCGACATTTCCCCACACACCTTCCGCTCCTCTAACACCGCGCTACCCTTTATCCCAGCTTCCTCCGTTCTACCATTGGTGGCCACTCCGCAATCTCCTCAGTTCTGTCCTCTGCAACTACCTGCTCAATTCCCACCTGCATTCAAAAATCTTCTCCAGTCATATTATCCCATAATCCTACCCTCTCATTATTGCCTATTGCTCAGCATTCACTGCTTTTCCTCTTTAATGTAAAAGAAAGACTTGAATTTCTATAGCGCCTTTCACCACCCAAGGACGTCAAAGCGCTTTACAGCTAATGAATATTTTTGAAGTGCAGTCACTGTTGCAATGTAGGAAATGTGACAGCCAATTTGTGCACAGCAAGGTCCCACAAACAGCAATTTGATACATCACCAGACAATCTGTTTTTAGGTGTAGGTAGAGGGATAAATATAAGAACATAAGAAATAGGAGCAGGAGTAGGCCAATCGGCCCCTCGAGCCTGCTCCGCCATTCAATAAGATCATGGCTGATCTGATCCTAACCGCCAATCCACTATCCCAGAACCATCTCCTGAATCTAACAGAATTAGACACATGAAATAGGAGCAGGATCAGGCTACACGGCCCCTGGGCCCGCTCCGCTACCCACAGGGCCATGACCGATCCGAACCTAGACTCATGTCCAATTTCCTGTCCGCTCCCCATAACCCTTAATTCCCTTTACTTCTAGGAAACTGTCTATTTCTGTTTTAAATTTATGTAATGATGTAGCTTCTACAGCTTTTTGGGGCAGCATATTCCATGGACCTACCACCCTCTGAGTGAAGTAGTTCCTCCTCATCTCAGTTTTGAAAGAGCAGCCCCTTATTCTAAGACTATGCCCCCTAGTTCTAGTTTCACCCATCATCGGGAACATCTTCCCCGCATCCACCCGATCCAACCCCTTCACAATCTTATATGTTTCAATAAGATCGCCTCTCATTCTTCTGAACTCCAATGAGTAGAGTCCCAATCTACTCAACCTCTCCTCATATGTCCATCCCCTCATCCCCGGGATTAACCGAGTGAACCTTCTTTGTACTGACTCGAGAGCAAGTATGTCCTTTCTTAAGTATGGACACCAAAACTGTACGCAGTATTCCAGGTGCGGTCTCACCAATACCTTGTATAACTGAAGCAATACCTCCCTATTTTTATATTCTATCCCCCTAGCAATGAAAGCCAACATTCCATTGGCCTTCTTAATCACTTGCTGCACCTGCATACTAACCTTTTGAGTTTCGTGCACCAGGACCCCCAGATCCCTTTGTACTTCAGTACTTTCAAGTTTCTTGCCATTAAGATAATAACTTGCTCTACTATTTTTCCTGCCAAAGTGCATAACCTCATACTTTCCAGTATTGTATTCCATCTGCCAAATCTCTGCCCACTTACTTAGCCTGTCTATGTCCCCTTGCAGGTTTTTTATGTCCTCCTCACTCACTACTTTCCCTCCCATCTTAGTATCATCTGCAAACTTTGATATGTTACACTCGGTCCCCTCCTCCAAATCGTTAATATAGATTGTGAAGAGTTGGGGACCCAGCACTGACCCCTGCGGAACACCACTAGTTACTGATTGCCAGTCTGAGAATGAACCATTTATCCCAACTCTCTGCCTTCTGTTAGATAGCCAATCCTCTATCCATGCCAGAATATTACCCCCAATCCCGTGATTTTTTATCTTAAGCAATAATCTTTTGTGTGGCACCTTGTCAAATGCCTTTTGGAAGTCTAAATACACTACGTCCACTGGTTCCCCTTTATCCACCCTATACGTTACTTCCTCAAAGAACTCCAGCAAATTTGTCAAACATGACTTCCCCTTCATAAAACCATGCTGACTCTGTCCTATTAAATTATGATTATCCAAATGTCCTGTTACTCTCTCCTTAATAATGGACTCCAAAATGTTACCTACCACAGATGTTAGGCTAACCGGTCTATAGTTTCCAGCCTTCTGTCTACTGCCCTTTTTAAATAAGGGTGTTACATTTGCAGTTTTCCAGTCTGCCGGGACCTTTGCCGAGTCCAGGGAGTTTTGGAAAATTATTACCAATGCATCCACAATCCCTACCGCCACTTCCCTCAAGACCCTAGGATGTAAGCCATCAGGTCCAGGTGATTTATCCGCCTCGAGTCCCATTATTTTACCGAGTACCACTTCCTTAGTGATTTTGATCGTGTTTAGCTCCTCCCCCCCCCTTTAGCCCCCTGTTTGTCCAGTGTTGGGATATTCTTAGTGTCTTCTACTGTAAAGACTGATGTAAAATATTCATTCAGTGTTTTTGCCATCTCCATATTTCCCACCATTAATTTCCCGGTCTCATCCTCTAAGGGACCAACATTTACTTTAGCCACCCTTTTTCTTTATATATAACTATATTGGGGAGAACTCCCCAGCTCTTCTTCAAAATGGTGCCATGGGATCTTTAACATCCACCCAAGAGGGCAGACAGGGCCTTGGTTTAACATTTTATCTGAAAGACAGCACCTTCAACTGTGCAGCGCTGCACTGAAGTGTCAGCTGAGATTTTTTGCTGCAAATCTCTGGAGAGGCACCTGAACCCACAGCCTTCTAACGCAAAGGTGAGAGTGCTACCACTGAGCCACGGATGACACTATTAGGTTGTTTGATATGTCAGCATTACAGTTTGCAAATGTGTGCTCATCTTTCAAAGGTGGCCATCCGTTTGGCAATTCACAAACAAGTGAAGGCTACACTTAGGTGAACAATGCCGATATATATGCAAGTACGATGTTCAATGAGAAGCAGCTAGATTGAAGAGCAAGACTGCAACACCAATTTTTCAACCACCCTCCCGCAATTCTAGCCGACACCATGTCATATATTAAGGCCCCTCAATCATAAAATTACATAGAATTTACAGCACACACAGGTCATTCGGACCAACTGCTCCGTGCCAGTGTTTATGCTCCAAACGAGTCTCCTCCCACCCCTCTTCATCTAACCCTATTAGCATAACCTTCTTCTCCTTTCTTCCTCATGTGCTTATCTAGCTTCCCCTTGAATGTATCTATACTATTCGCCTCAACTACAGGAAACTCTCGATTTACCGGCACCCAAACAACCGGAAATCTCGGTTAACCGGCAAAATTCAGGAGTAGGTTCAGTTAAGTTTTTCTTCATATTAGTGGCCGTTTGTTGATTCTTGGCTGTGTAATCGGGGGTTCCTGCACTTGTTGCTAAGCAACAGGGACGCTTGGTCTGTGGCCGGGCTTCTTGCACCTGTTGCTAAGCAACAGGGAAGCCTGGATTTGTTGCTGTGTACGGAGCTCTCGTACCTTTTAACTATACCTCTCAGTAATCCGGACTTTTTGATAAACCGGCACCACGCCGGTCCCGGATAAAAAAAAGTGTTTCCTGTACTCCCGTTGGTAGCGAGTTCCACATTCGCACCACTCTCTGGGTAAAGAAGATATAAATCACATTTATATCCTTCTCGCTTTCCTCTGCTGTGCTTAGCTAAAGTTCCACAAGCACGGTCAACCTACAGTAGTTCACCCAAAGTGGCCAATCTTTCCACGAAAGCTGGCAGGTTATTTTGCTATGTGGGGGGGGGGGGGGGGGGAGGAGGAGAACCACACCCCAATGTCACACACACACACTTTAGCAGGAATCAGGGATGATTCTTTTTCTCTTCTCTAGCTCAGCGGTACGGAGATCAGTTAAATCCCTTGGCTGACATCAACTAACACCACAGACCAGGGATTGTACCTGGGACCGCACCTGGGACCGCCTGGTGCGCATGGCTCAGTACGACATCAGGCAGTGCATTTAGCAAATAAGAGTAAATCGGCGGACGACCCATTTGATAACCCAGGGAGCCGTTATACTGGCACTTGTGCATTGCAGCGGTGCAAAAGTGACAATATAACTCTGGAGTTGGTCTGGTCCAATCAATGCTCCCTCTAAGCTGTGCAGCTGTCTGCCCATCCAGAGACCGGCTTATTCAATGTGAAACATCGCGCATGCGCAAAACTTTGAATGGGTAGCGCATCCCCCAAAAGAAGTTACGGGGAACATTGGGTCCAATCCCCTGGGGAGGCCATTTCATATGACAAAGGAGTTTGTCACGGATGGAGTATAACTCCAGTGCGGTGCCAAGTCGGGTTTCGAAAAGTTCCCAAGAGACTCACAAGTTCTCCGTTAGGCACTTTATTAACTTCAATACTTAAAAAAAAATCCTTGTGTGTGTAGATCCTTGCATGCAAATACAGAGCTCTCCCCTGGCTATATGTCTGTGATTGCAGTCAGGTAATGTACATCTTTTATTACAAGCTGCAAATTGATTCTGCAGTTGTTGCTGCAGCATAATGCAGCCTAAATTAATTAATTATTTCTGACACTGAGGTCAGGCAATACCCTTGGTCGCTACCCACAATACTTGGCTCTAATTGGTCTGGGAGCTAGACACCCGATCCCACTGTTTAAAAACATCTCACCACCAACCTCATCCTCTTGTCGAGCATTAAGACAGAGGACATTACCTCAGTTCCCCAGGTATAGACTCACCTGCAGCTACTGTGCACCTCAACTCCAGTAAGAAACAGCAGCTGGGATGCCATTTGCTTTAAAAAAAGGAAAGTGAAGTTTAGAGAAATTAAGAAGCACTCTGCTTACCATTTGCTCTGTGAAGATCTGAAGGTCCTCTGGGGCACCCTAAAAAAAGAAAACAAACTTAAAAAGAGACAGCCCTGTAAAGGCTGAACAGACAGATCACAGAAGGCGGGAAAACTGGATGAGACACACACCCGGAGCTATGTGTGCGCACACTATATACCAAGGATATAGGCTCAAGGGCCACTTGTGGCCCAACTCTATCTGACTGGTGGCCTTTGGCAGATTAGTTACTTGGTATGTAGCCTGTTTGGCTGTGGAGTGTTGGGACTGAAAACCAGTGCAGTTCCATAGAATTAGGAGCAGGAGGAGGTCATACAGCCCCTCGAGCCTGCTCTGCCATTCAATAAGATCATGGCTTATCTTCGACCTCAACTCCACTTTCCTGCCCTATTCCCATATCCCTCAATTCCCTCCCCTCTTGCACTTCAGAGAGAGAAAAAGCGAGAGTACATTATTAAGAGGCACAGGTAATTCCTGCATTCGCAGCACAAGTCGGTAACTCCTTGTTGCCGCATGATCAAAACCGGGAGCGGAGTCGGAGGGATCACAGGCAGATCTGTGTCCCGTCATTCCATGGGCTTGGAATAACTGAATCCTCCCGAGAATAACCTTCAAGCAAGCCAGTGCTCAACATTGGGCTCAATCTTGCCGGAGCGGGGCATTGCTACACCAGAAGCTGCTGCTGCAATTAACCAAGATTAACATTCTGAAAATTAAAATAGAAAATGCTGGAAACGCACATCAGATCCATCAGTGTCTGAAAGAAAAAGATAGGTTAACATTCAGAGTGGAACCCTTCATGTTTATTTATATTCTCAAAACTCGCTATTTCTCCTTATATCCAATATATATTAACATTCTTTATTTTTTTGTTTTGAGCAGCGAGTGCCGATTCAATATTCAAAAAAAGGAGTTTTTTTTACGCCATGAGATATTTTCTCTCCTCCCCATTTGGAGTCTCCAGCACCACCCCAGTGAAAGAGGCTGGAGATTATTCCCAGTTCCCCACGCATGCTGATCTACAGCCAGCCACTAGGTAGAGACAACAGCTGCAGCGACAACACCACCTAGACAGATTTATATCACACCCCTTTCATCTAAATGGTGGAGAGGTGGACACTGCGCAGGTGGTGGAAGAATTGTGGAGCGGGAGGCATGGGGGGGCGGGGGGGGGTGAAGACAGGGGAGAGAGGGAGAGGTTTATAAGAGGGTTTGGAAGGAGAGAGGTGGCAAGGCAACACAGTTCTAGGAACTCTCCTCCCTACAGTGTCGTGACCGAGATGGGAGGCACAGCAAATATTAGAAACATAGAAGATAGGAGCAGGAGTAGGCCATTCGGCCCCTCGAGCCTGCTCCGCCATTCAATGAGATCATGGCTGATCATAAATTCAGTACATTATCCCTGCTTTCTCCCCATATCCCTTGATCCCTTTAGCCTTAAGAAATATAACTCCTTCTTGAATATATTTAATGAATTGGCCTCAACTGTCTTGTGTGGTAGAGAATTCCACAGGATCACCACTCTCTGGGTGAAGAAATTCCTCCTCATCTCTGTCCTAAATGGCTTACCCCTTATCCTTAGACTGTGACCCCTGGTTCTAGACTCCCCGGCTATCGGGAACATCCTTCCTGCATTTAGTCTGTCTAGTCCTGTTAGAATTTTATAAGTTTCAATGAGATCCCCTCTCATTCTTCTAAACTCCAGCAAGTATAAGCCCAATCTCTCCTCATACGTCATTCCTGCCATCCCAGGTATCAGCCTGGTGAATCTTCGCTGCACTCCTTCCATGGCAAGAACATCCTTCCTCAGATAAATCGTAGGTAGAAACCTGCAGCCTCATACCTCACTGCAAAACACGGGGGAGCTCCAAACACACTGTCACCCCAAAGGTCACCTTTCATTTCAGAGGTATCCATGAAAACAGATACAATACCTATTGACAAAAAAATCCTCCCAAAACAAATGTTACCTTCTTTTTTTAAACTCACCAGATCATCACGGGCAGACGAGTCCGTTCATTCAAAATAAAAAGACACTTTTCTGCGGTTACTTGCACATGCATATAAAAAAATAAAGTAAAAGTGACTAAGAAATGAAAGAAACACCCTTACCTTCTCTGTTAGGTTGTAAATTACCCGTGCCAGTGCCTCAGCAATTACTTTGGTATTGCGACTTAACTTCTGAATATCAATCTGGGACCTAAATTTGGGAGGACATCAGATGATGAAAACTTTGCTCGACATCCATCGCAAGACACAAGATACGCCAGTCGCCAACATTTAATGCCACAATTATTTTAGGAGCAACCCTGACCTTTTTTGATAGATCGAACCTAGGCTCTCACCATATCCCTCAATCCTTTCTCGCTCATCCAACTGCCTCTGGAGTTCATTGATATGGTCTGCTTCAAATGGCCTCCCGAGAATTTTTTTTATGCACAATTCATTACGACCGGAAAGAAAAAGTTCCACCTAGCTTCCCTTCTTGTTCTTAACTTCCTAATTTTGTGCTCCGCAGTTTCAACCTTCATTTCTACTGAGCAATTTGTCTAAATCAACTTTGTCGATCCCCTTCATAATCTTGAAAGCTTCAGTTTTGTAATCTGCTCTCCTCAGAGACAGGAAGTACAAGTAACCTCACAGACTTCAATCCCAGTGCAATGCAGTCACAATAGGCATGGGAGCGACATTCTTCCTAAAAGATGTGATTTTCCCTGGTATTCCACAAAACTCTGCTTATGCCATGTCCAATTGTAGCGAGCCGCTTGATCTCATCTTTCTGGAATAGCAACCCTACCATCTTCCCATTACAGCTTTTAACATCCAGACACCCAGGGCATTGCTGTCCTATCCAAAGACATCAGCTCAAACAATGGAACACGTCCGCAGTGCTGCACTGGAGTGTCCGCCTAGATTATGGGTTCAAGTCCTGGTGCAGGGCTCAAACCACAATCTTCTAACCCAGAAACTACAGTGCTAGCTAGTGAGCCATGGAGGCACCTTGCTTTGAGTATGCTCATCTCGCTTGAGGTTGCTCTTCAGCCGAGGAGCAGGAGCGGTGTCTTTTGCTGTAACAATATAAACCTGCCAGTCATTCTACTTGCTTCCAAAGTAAAGCAAAAGCAAATGTTTACATTTTCATTCGACCGGTATTTGACTTTACCCTCAAGGCAAACAGAACACACAAGTAGAGCGGACGCTGAACATCCAACCAACTAGGGGTAGGTATGCAATGAAGCCGAGAAATATTTAATATTTAAAAGCCAGTTGTGTCTTGGCAACTGGTGCCAAAGAAAATGTGGGTTTCACCCAGAGATATAGCAGACTGAAGCCAATTTATAAATTTACATTTTCCTTATCTAAAGTCACAAAAATCCCTCACTGTTGCATCCTGCTTGAGAAGGATGTTACAGTATATCAGGAGGATGGGGTAGGATTAGGAAAGTTAAGTCATTGGTAAACAGGGTCTCCTGGAGTTTGCCCGATTCCCTAGTTTCCCTCAAAATTGGGCACAACAGGGTGAGAGAGCTGGGCACAAGGTCGCACAATCGAGTGGGTTAATTAAGGCTTTCCTCACCGTTTGCCGGGCTAGTTTGCTATCTAACTAAATCACTGGACCTTATCGCACAGCATTCCTTTAATTTAGTGGGATAAGCAGGGCAACAGAGTCACACTTTCCAACTGCTTTAAAACAAATCTGAACACAACATGACAGACTGCAGAAAGAGCAAGGTAACCAGCCTGAAGCAGGCAAGAGACCTCCAACAGACAGACAAGTTAGAAAATGAGTCAGTGGCAGCCCTGTAACACTCAGCTGTAAAATGATGATCTGACCAGTCGAACGAATAACAGCCATTAACAGTAACTTGGGGCATCCAAACTACAACCAAAGGACGACATGGCCCAAACCAGGACAACCTGTGAGCCCAGGCAGCTAGGTCCCATTTCTTATTTGC
Source organism: Somniosus microcephalus (assembly GCF_052327205.1). Classification (NCBI taxonomy): domain Eukaryota; kingdom Metazoa; phylum Chordata; class Chondrichthyes; order Squaliformes; family Somniosidae; genus Somniosus; species Somniosus microcephalus. Next base: position 10,713,641 of record NC_140999.1, read on the forward strand.
TGGTTTGGTCGGTTTGATTTTTATGGGTCTGGTGATTTGGAAACGGCGCCTCTCATTGGTGATAAATCCCAAGCGAGAACCGGTTAGTATCAGCAACTTCAGATACATTTTGTTTGATAATCGCTCCTGTGAAGGGCCATGGGACGGTTTACTATGTTAAAGGCGCTATACAAATGCAAGTTGCTGATGCAAATTAATGGGAACATGGATTTAAACTTCATGGCACAGAAATTCGGGTCCCAACGCGTGAGTACGCACTGGGTACTCACGCGTAGGCCCAATGAAAGTGCCGATTTCGTGCATGCATTGCGCACGCGCGGGAAACTGGCACTTCCGTTCCCCTGAAAGAAGGGGTTGACAGGTGGAACACGTGCGCCGGAGAGGCAGCGCCTGCGCATGGAACTTACGTATTTTTACCGGGTTTCTCCGGGAGGGTAAGTCTCCAGCAGTTACACTTTTAAAAAGCAGGTGCAGGGCCTGCTTTTAACAAGGTAAGTGGTGAATTAATTAAAATTAAAACATTTTTTCCACAGGTTTATTATTTTTAAATACTTTAAAGAAAGGTAAGTTTATTTTTAGCCCAGTTAGAAAATGTAATTAATAAATGTTTAAAATAATTATTTCATGTAATTTAGTTATTTTAAAAATGAGATTAAAAAAAAAAAATTATTTGAAGTTTTAGTGATGTTTTGGGGCTTATAGTATTTATAGGTTTGACAGCTCTTCCTGTCAATTTTATGAATGGGCATTTCCCTGCTACCATTGGCTCTCCATGGCCCACGTGATCCCAGGGGACGCATCGAACTAACTGCGCCCCTGGGATACGCAAGCACTGCGCGCCGGCAGTTGGAGGAGGCCCAGGATCGGAATTCCACGGGGGCCCACAGCTCAACGGCTGGTGCGCAAGGTAAGTGCAGGTCGGGGGCTTGAACCCGCGGGAAGCCCCCGACCCGAATTTCTGGGCCAATGTGACCTACAAGGCTTTGTGGGGAGCAACTATACAGTCAACAGGTACAAAAAGCATGGATACTCTGCATTAACTGGTTATTTTAGAATAGTACAACACAAACTAAAACAAAACATGCTCAATGAAATAATTAAAGCAGCAATGAGGAGGCTGCTCTCACCTCATGTCCATAACACTGGTCCGCAGGCTGTTTTTATGGCTTTCTAGGCGGGATATTGTGAATGCTGGTAATCGGCGGATTCCGAATCGCTCGTGCTCCCAGGCCAACATGTCCTCCGCCAAGTTGATTTTTTTGTGGATCATGGAGAACTTGACTTCTGGAAACTTGCTGGAGGTCACCTGCATTTTAAAATTCAAAAAATTCCAGCATTTTAAAATTTAAAAAGAGAGTTTGGGTTTTCAATAAACCAACAGATCTCTTTTTTTGGTCATATAACTCCCCCACCGCCCACGATCGCTCCTGAAGATGCTAACTCATGCAAGGACCAGCTCCTAAAAAGCACCGTCAACTCTCAGGTTCCTCATGCACGAATCGAGATGCTCAACCTTGGGAGAACACCAGCAAAGGCCAATTCCGTAGTTGCCTACACGTGTACACGCGCATATTTTCCAGTGGGGATAATGGATGGTCGTCAGGAGCAGGAACCCAGCCCGATTAATTTGGGGGCACAGAGGTCAATTGTCGCCTCTGCCCTGGGTGAGACCGACCAAATCAGCACAGTCCGCATAGAACTTTTCTGCTCAGTTTCAGGAAGTGGAATCCTGGCCGATTTTCCCCTTTAATCACGGGAATTGAAGCAAACAATAGCCTCCGCACTGGATGAGATTAACTAACTGAGCACAAGCCAAGGATCAAACCTGGGACCTCCCCACTCAGCTCCATACTAAAAACGGAGAGAGAATTGCATTTACCAACGGAGCTGCAAAATTTTTAATTTTACTTAAACGTGGTGGCCATTTTCCATTGAGCGAGTTTCTGATCTTGGCCTTGCGGTCAGTGGGATGCAGCGCGCGATGGGGGCGGTTTACCTCTGTCCCATGGAGGAAAAAAAATGAACGAGTGCCGCATAGGCACTCTATAGCTGGCTCAAGGGATCACTGGTAGAGGGCTGGGAGTGGAATTCCCATCTACCCACTTCACTGAAAGGTCAGAGTGGGATAAATACCACTTATGTCGGCCAATGCAATAGCCATTCTGTACCAGCAACATTCCACAAACACGACACTTTGAGAGCAATTTACTGTGTGAAGTGATTCCAGAAATACTGAGGATGTGATAAAGCATTACACCAATGAGGGTCGTGGGGTAAAAGGGAAAAGTGAAAAGCGGAAACATGGGGTGCAAGCCCAGGGTCTTGTCCTGTCGCACATTACAACTGCATCTCCGGCAGATCCCTCGAGTTCTATTGGGAAAGCGGATCTTGACGTGGCGACACACTTACTGTTTCCAGTTCCTTCAGGAAGGCGTGCTGTGGGGTAGCTTCCTTAGGCGGCTTTGAAACGTGAAGATAAAGGCTATCGTCACTGCCCAACGTATCGAGGCACAAAACGAAAGCAACGTTATCCTGAAGAAGGCTCGAATCTGGAAAACATGGAGCCCCCACCCACAAGATTACAGCCAAGCAGACACTCTGGTGAACGCTGGTTCTCCTCACAGAAGCAGGGTGAACCTGATCATTTTAACTGGGAGATGGAGTTTACAAGGAAATTATTAGAGAATTTTACAGCATTCGGCCCAACAGGTCCATGTTTATGCTTCACACGAGCCGCCTCCCATCCAACTTCATCTCACCCTATTCTTCAATACCTTTCTCCCTCACCTACTTATCTGGCTTCCCCTTCAATGCACCCATGCTATTTGCCTCAATCACTCCATGGGGTAGCAAGTTCCAGATGCTCACCACTTTGAGTAAAGAAGTTTCTCCCGAATTCCTTATTGTTAATTATCATTTCTTAAAACAGGGTGGGGAAAATCTCTATTGAGAGCCAATGCCCATGAGTAACAAGTTTGCATCATGTGCACCTTTTTAGTGGTAGTCTCCACCGCTGAAGAGGGCAGGGCGCGTTGGTGGGAACACAATTTGCCCGCTGTACGCATTGGATGGTTTCGACTTCTAGAATCCTGACCCGCTAGTACCCCTCTCTGGTGCAATATACACCACAGTTATTGTGTAATGTTCTGTGTAATCGGACATGGTAAAGAACTACAGGCGTCTCAACAACAACTTGCATTCATATAGCGCCTTTAACATAACATCCCAAGGTGCTTCACAAGAGCATTAATGAAATTTGACATCAAGCCACATGATATTAGGACAGATGACCAAAAACTTGGTCAAAAAGGTAGGTTTTAAGGAGTGTCTTACAGGAGGAGTGAGAGAGGGGTAGAGAGGTGGAGAGGTTTAGGGAGGGAATTCCAGAACCGAGAGCTGAAGGCACGGTCGCCAATGGTGGAGCGATTAAACTCAGGGATGCGCATGAGGCCAGAATTGCGCTTCCATGCTGACGCTGTCCAGAGATCAATCAACTCCTCCCATCTTCTCTTCAGCAGAATTCCCTGTATGGCTCCATAACGGAGAAATATAATAGGTAACTGGTGCAAACTACTCACCGGATACCCGTTTCTGCCCGAAAGACGGTGCGCTTAACATGCTGTAAACGGCAACTTTGTAATTGACAATAATGGTGATGGCAAATGGTTTGCACTATTTGCCCAATTTAAACATGGGTGGTTTAAGTGGTGGGGACAGTAATTTCATATCTGAGGGATGTATGCAACCCCCATTCTTCACTGGCACTCATACCTCTGCTGGGGAGGTGGGCTGCATGCTCAAATGCACAGAGACACAATCCTTCATCTTACCTGTGTGATCCAGGCTATCCTCCAGCCAGCGTTTGGTGCCCTGGTAATTGAATTTGCCTCCTCCGGATACAAAGAACAGGATATTATATCTGAAAAATTATTGCAGACCAAGTGTTATTTTACAAATAAAAAACATCGAAACAAAAACAATGTAATTGACAGTTATTCTTTCCAGCCAAGTGCTCGACTGAGAAACCTACAAATTAAACTGGTGACTAATAATGTTTCCCTTCTATTTTTAGGAAGAATTTCAAAGATAGCACAGTCTGTTTAGTACATTTTTCTGTAGCAGTTCCCATTGATTTGTTGATTGGCTGATCTTCCACCCCATCCCAATATCCTCCACCCCACCCCTCCCAAATGCCCTGACCCATGTTAGGATATGGTCCCACAGGCACTCGTCCTCATCTAATCCAAGTACTGTAGCTGCTCACGTGCGAGCTGAGACAACGCTAGCAAGCTGCATAACTGCGGGCACTTTCGCAACATGACCTTAATGATATCCTCATGAAGTCTAATTAGGCATATTTTCTCAGCACAGGTCAATGCACAGCAGGGGACTTATCCCCGGCGTCCTGGCCAATATTTCTCCCGCAATCAACATAACAAAAACAGATTATCTGGTCATTATCACATTGCTGTTTGTGGAAGCTGTTGCACACAAATTGGCTGCCGCGTTTCCTACATTACAACAGTGACTACACTTCAAATAGTACTTTGGGACGTCCGGTGGTCGTGAAAGGCGCTAGATAAATGCAAGTCTTTCTTTCTTTCAGAAGCAAGAATCCTAGCCGATTTCTCCTCAACCGTAGGCCAGTGGTGCCGAGGTCAACTATACAGGCCTTATTGTTGCCCTGGTCAGCACTGAATGGGAATCGAATCTGCGATCCTTCGATTCACTAATCCCACACTGTGCACTGCATTTATCAATCCGAACTATATCGGAAGGTGGGCAAAAGCGACTAGCAGAAGGAATCTGCTTCATACAAAGTTTAGATATGGATTACTCCAGGTCTGCAGACGTGCACACAAAATGCCCTGGGTCAATTGGAGGGGTTGAGGCAAGAGGAAAACAAAAGTAACAAACTCACTCATTGCACGCTTATCAGTTCTAAGTGAGCACTGAAATAAAATTGTAGTGTGCTGGCACAGTACAAGTCAGAAAATCTCTCGGTTTCACATTTCCATTCCTTTCAATATTGCAACACTTTATATAAACTAAAAGCAGAAAAGAAACAAAATTCGAAATTCCTTGCGGCGCTATTTCACAACCAAGCTTTTGGAACTGCTTTTTGCACTCACCCGGCATGTGTCCTCTTGTAAGTGTAGAGTTTGGAAAATAGTCGAGCCAGTTCTAGTAAAGCTGCTACGCCACTACCATTAGAATCGGCACCGTAAGACAGCCACTGTCAGGGGAGCGGGATAGGATGGGGGAAGAAAAAAAACCTATTTATTCCATACATTAAATTGTTAAGACACAAAACGTCAAAGACAAAAGAATGACCCATCCACTTTGTCCCTCTAATGCCTCAATTTACCTACTGCAAGGTGGTTGGAGTATAAGAGTAAGGAAGTCTTGCTGCAATCATACAGGGCTTTGGTGAGACCACACCTGGAGTATTGTGTACAGTTTTGGTCTCCTTACCTCAAAGGAAGGATATACTTGCCTTAGAGGGGGTGCACAAAGGTTCACTAGATCGATTCCTGGGATGAGAGGACTGTCCTAAGGTGAGACTGAGTAGAGAGGCCCTATATTTTCCAGAAGAATGAGAGGTGATCTCATTGAAACATAAGTGGATTTGACAGGGTAGATGCGGAGAGGCTGTTTTCCCCTGGCTGGACAGTCTAGAACTAGGGGTCATAGTCTCAGGAAAAGGGATCGACCATTTAGGACTGCGATGAGGAGAAATGTCTTCCCTCAGAGGGTTGTGGGAACTCTACCCCAGAAGGCGATGGATGCTCAGTCATTGAGTATATTCATGACGGAGATCGATAGATTTTTCGGCACTTATGGAATCAATGGATATGGGGATCGGGCGGGAAAGCGGAGTTGACATAATCAGCCATGATCTTATTGAATGGCGGAGCAGGCTCAAGGGGCTGTATGGCCGACTCCTGCTCCTATTTCTTATGTTCTTAAAGTCTATCAGCCAACTACATTTTGAACTCCCCAATGCCTTTGACTTCACTGTATTGCCACAGACTGTTCTCACCTAATTTCCCCACACTGACACTTTGCAGCAGGAACTAACCCCTGCCCCACCCCCTCCAGCCCAGGGTTAACGACGCTAGTTTTAGTCACCTTACCAAGCCCTGCCTGAGATCAGCTCTCAGTGCACACGGTATGGCCCAGCGCTGCACCAGACAGTTTCTTTTCCCACCAGGCTGTTGCGTGATGCTCTAATGTCTCAAACTTTTATTGCTTTTTGCGTAAATAATTTTAATGTAATGTACATCGTCCATCCATATAGAATCCTTGAGTTGGTAATGCTGAAACACCTCAAGTCCACCGAAATTCAATATCTCATTTCAATATATACTTGCTGCTCACGTTTTATCAGTAATTTTGGGTTATTAGTGATAATTTATCTACTCAAACGGGGAAAAAGCTTTATCAGCATCTGCCACTTATCCTGCATGTTACAAATGCCTTCCCCCAGACTGCTGCCTGCCCATCAGAACAGCTCCTCTAATGCCTTGCAGTTAGCGAGTGTAGGACACGCTGTCAATTGCCTGTCTATTGTTGTAGCATTCATAGTTTGTACCAGACAATTTTAGGTACAGTTTGTTTCTAAGTGATTTACATTCTGGACAAGGCTCTGTATACAGCACAGCGATGGAAAAGAGCCCATCCTTCTCTATCTGAGACGCTCAATGGATTAAATAACAAACTAAGTGCTTGATATTATAGAAATACATTTACTGAGAACTGGGTTTAAAGTAACAACTTGGGAAAAGGTACAAGACCTTGCTGCTTGTTAGTATGTTTATAGATAGATTAAACGGTGCTAGTTAAACTCAACATTTTTCACCCTCTTCATGCTCCACAAAGCCATTGGCTCCTGCTGGAATACGGCATCACAGCAACTCTCTGGCAACCTGCCTGTTTAATTCATTAATTTTGGGTTATTAATTTGGGTTAATATCTCAAAGTTTGGAAGGGCATAGAATGTTAGTTATAGTTTAACAGGATGTAGTATAAAACTTTCATATAATCATTATGCTTCACTGAAATCCTTGCGACTGTGAAAAGCCTTACAAAACAGGTTTCTAAAAAATCACTAACAGTAGTAATTATGTTGTGATAGCCAGGGCTGTACTTACAGGAGCCACTCCAAAGGAGTCATAGTGTGCTACAATTACAATGGTGGGTAGATCCTCTCCACCCAGACCAGTCAATCTGCCCTAAAGGAACAACACAAGCATGGAACATCAGAACAAACAGCTCACACTTTCAGGAGTCACATTTCTTTTATGAACTTAACAGAGAATCAGAAACAGCAAAAACATTTTATAAACTAGAGACTTTAAAACCAGTAACTGAAGGAGTTATACTTCTGGGCAGGGGAATGAGCCCAACAGCAAAATGGCAGAACATCCCACTGTCTCACAATGCATTATTTGGCAGCTTTAGAACTTAAATTATCACTAATACACCTAGGTGAAATCAAATCAAATCAACTTTTATTGTCATTGCTAGTGCACAAGTGCAGTACAACGAAATGTAGGCTTGCGGCTCCCGAGAGTGTACAATTTGGATTAGGACACTTAAACATTTCAACATACATTTGTACATATATATTAGCATAAATATGACCATAATAAAGTGCATCGGCAGATGTGCAGGCTTTAGTGTTTATTTGTGGAGTTCAGTAGGCTGACAGCCCTGGGAAAGAAGCTGTTCCTAAATCTGGTCGTACGGGTGCGAATGCATCTGTAGCGTCTTCCAGATGGTAGGAGGGCGAACAGACTGTGGCTGGGGTGGGTGGGGTCTTTGATGATGGACCGTGCCCTCCGTAGGCAGCGTTTCTGATATGTATGTTCTATGGTCGGTAGCCGGGTGCCGGTAATGCGTTGGGCAGTTTTGACTACCCGCTGCAGGGCTTTCCGGTCATGGGAGCTACAGCTGCCGTACCATACCATGATACAGTTTGTCAGGATGCTCTCTATAGTGCAGCGGTATAGGACAAGAGCAAAGGACTGTAGTACAGGACACCATTAAGCTGGAAACCAACAGGAGAAAAACAAGATAAATCAAAAAAGGTGAGACGACACCACATTTTGGTTTTAAAAGCCTTCAAGCTCCTTTTCTACCCTGTGGTCCTTGGTCCTCCAATTCTCACTGTACAACCCCACTTCCTCTGCTCCACCATCACTGTTACTCTTTGGAACGTTCTTGCTAAACCCTTCCAACCTTGCTCCTTTCTCTCCCTCCTGTAAGGGACTGTTCAATATCTTAAACCATCTTTTCAGTCACCTCCCCCAATCCTTCTACTGCTGCTGCTCAATACCAGTTCCTCCTCGGGACCTTTCATATATTAAAAGGCACTATAACAGACGCTGGGCAATGCTGTGGGAGACAGGAAAACCAAAGGGAATTCACCCAATGCCAGATCCCAATTTTCAGACGTTTAAGTTGCATTCTACAAGAAACAGCTCAACTCATTGGCACAGATATCCCTTCACTGCAGAGTCAATCATCCCCTTGTCGCTAACACACTGGTTCCTGGAGAGGGAAGGGTTGCGGATAATTGAAATTTTCAAGATAGAGATAGATAGATCTTTTTGTTAGGTAAGGGTATCAAGGGCTAAGGAGTAAAGGCGGGCAAAATGGAGTTGAGGTTCAGATCAGCCATGATCTGATCGGAATGGCAGAACAGGCTCAAGGAGCTTAATGGCCTACTCCTGTTCCTAATGGTTGGAAGGAAAAAGCCTGGCTCGAAATGGGTTAAATGACTAGATGCTCAATGAGAGCGAACAGCTTTGAATACCAGTTGAAGTCTGCAACGGGGTGAAATACACAACTTAAGCCTTTCTTCAAAAATTGCAAGATCAAAATTTGCAACGGCAATACTAGATTTGACAACATTTTTGCTCCGATTCTTTATAACCAACTCCAGACCAGCCAAGTGCCCGACGGTGGTGCCATTGAGCCTGTGAAATTTTCATTTGTAGCACCACCACCAGCCATTACAATGGAGAAGAAGGATTCCAACTTACCTCAAGGCTGGTTATTGACCAGTCAGTAATGGCTTTGCTTTGGGCCCCACTCGTAACCATCTGGAAGCCATTGGCTGTGGCTGTGTGCAAGAGGACTGGGGAGGGGGGAGGAATAAATACATTTTATTCAATGCACCCAAGATATTGGTAGAGTTGACAGAAACACTACACACAGTATTGCCAACAAGGCCTTTTGGCATCAATGCTTTATGGGGATAAAAATCAAAATCTCAGTACTTCAAATTGTTCCCACCACCAGACCTATAAACATAGCTCAGGATGCTCTTGATACAAGCCAAGCTTGGCAGAACAGGGCGTTTTTCTACAGTTTTAAGTGGACATGTTATGAAAGTATCAAGCACTTTACTGACATACTAATATCAACATGGAGAACAAATGACATTACATATTGCTATTAAAAACAGAAACATTTCCAAGTATTCAGCAGGCCTATCAGCATCTAAGAGAGAAGGGGCAGGTTAATATTTCACGCAGAAGTCTACCAGGAATGGCAGCTGCTGATGGGTCTGCTGTGCATAGTTTCTGTTTTTATTTCAGCGTTCTTTTTATCTACATACTTCTATCAAGTCTCAAATGGATAGTTTGGTGTCAAAAACACGGCTCTGTGTTGCATTTAAGCCACGTAGACCAGAATGTCCCATGCTCAATTCCTGTTGGGTGTTGAGTTTGGTGACCATGGCTGGGAGTAAGAGTGAGCAGAATTCATCCCGGGGCAGTGAGCTAGGAAGGGAAAAAAATCAGCCAGGGTTCCTGCTCCTGATTGCCATCCAGTGAGTCCTGCTGTTCCTGATTGCCATTCAGTGAGTCCTGCTGTGTCTGTGTGGACATTAGGTTAGGGTCGGATTGGGCTTGGCTGGAACGCTCCAGTCAAACAGCAAGGTACCAGAGGTTAATTAGTGTCTGTGGAACTGTGCTCCAGCAGGGCTCAAAGCTATTATTAGGAGTCAAGAAAATAAAAAGGATCGCCCGACTTTGCAGCCGGATCAAGCAGCGATATCATTTTTTCCTTTCATTTTATTAGACACATTATGAGGGATATTAATGCTGAGAAATGAAACTCTTGCCCATTTCAGGCAATCAGTGTCAGCAATAAGCACGCCCAAGTCAGATGCAACAAAGTCAGAAACAGGAAAACGTTCCCTGTATTCTGCCCCAACCTCACACTTCTGCTTTAGCCTAAAAAAAAACACCTACTACTGCACCAGTGCCACACTTTCATTTCCTACAGTAGCCATCTTGTGATCTCTGAACCAGATTGTCAACTTGGGACATTTTTTGCTGTAGAGCCATGCCAGTCAGGTACAGGACTGATTTGCCCCAAATCATTTCACATAAATGCCCATTACACTAGCACACAGAAAAGAGATTTTGTTGTATCAGTGTGGGCTGGATTGGAACCCAAGTTCTCGAGGAGACCGGCCGATGTCTAACCCACCCAGTTGTCTAACTCACGAATAATGGTCAGTCGGGCAAAGTATCAGGGACCACCAAACAGCAAATTGTCAAGAGATGAGGGAAGGAAAAAAGAAAAAAATCTCAAATGGCTGCAAAACATGAGAGCAGACCCTGAGCTGGTAGCCAACAATATAGTCATAGTATGTTAAATATTAACTCGTTTTGTAATGGCACTGTAATAGTGTTAACGATTTATTGGGCAATTAAAAAAAAATCAAGAACAAAGTCATTCTGTGACACACACTTCCACAAGGCACCTTTTATTGCTCTTAGTTCATTCATTTCCTGAGTTTCAAAGAAATTAATTCTCCATAGGCAGTAGTTTTTGTCTATAACTACACCGTAGTTTAGATATGATGCAAAGCTCCCTCTACACTATCATCTTAACCTCAACCTCACATAAACAGTTACACCTGCATCATTACATTTCCCACACCAGCCATACCCAGCTCCCCACCCCCCCCCACTACCACTGTGGATCCTTCAAGAGCGATACCAATTGAATGGCAATAAGTATTGAATTCTGTGCATTTTTCTGCTGCAGTTTGCATCTTTTCATTCGGGAGCCTTACATCAATCAGAACAGCAATGTCACAAGATCATCTTCAAGTTTCCCTCCAAATAATCACACGCTGTTGCTGCTGTGCTTTATCATCCCTGGATCAATATCCTGGAATTTCCCACCTAATACCATTGTGGGAGCACCACCAGCACAAGGACTGCAGCGGTTCAAGGAGAAGACCCACCACCATCTCAGGGCAACAAATGTGGCCCTGCCAGTGCCACCCACATCCTAAAAACAAATGAAAAAAAAGACCAGACATTTCACAACCGGGGCCACTCAGTCCCTTTAATCCATACTGGTAGTGAGGGGGGGGAGGGGATTTTCAAAGTGGGGTCCACAGGTTATAAGGGGGGGGGGGGGGGGGGGGGGGAGAAAGGTGTCATGAGGGCCCCCCTGCAGGTCACATTTCTTCTATCATTCTGCATTTGCTATCTTTCTAGCGCTGTTTGTTGTTTCTGTTGCGGTATACATTTCCTGCCATGATAATGCGGGTTCCCTTCTTTTGGAAATTAGGACCAGACGTCCAGTTAATGTTTGTGGGGGTTCCTACAGACAGGTTTGAAAACTGCCATAAATATATATTACAGAACAAACCAACCTGGGATTGAAGTTAAGGTGAAAATTTAACTCGGGGCTCTTCTGATGCTTGGAAACTGTTCAAGGTTCACTCCTGTGATTTAAGACATCATCAAAACTTAACAGAACTCCTGCCCTGTAGTTGCCCATTCTCCTGATTCAATGCCAGGTGGTAACAGGACACTTTGGTGCTGAGACACAAGGTCACTAATAAACATCTGGGAGCGCTGAAAGTTTGCATGTGTGGAAATTAGTTATTTGAGCTGGAAGATTGGGTGAGGGGGGAGAGCCATCAAGACAACACTGATGTACCGTTCAGTCCGTAAGGGTGACCCCGAGCTTCCGGTCGCCTGTCATTTTAATTCACCGCCCCATTCCCACTCGGACCTCACTGTCTTTGGCCTCTTGCATTGTTCCACGGAAGCTCAGCGTAAGCTCGAGGAACAGCACCTCATCTTCCGATTAGGCACTTTACAGCCTTCCGGACTCAATATCGAGTTCAACAATTTCAGATCATAACCTCGGCCCCTATTACATTTTTACTTATATTTTTTATCCACACCTTTGTTTTGACTCTATTTTCTCTCCACGGATGTTGCCTGGCCTGCTGAGTTTTTCCAGCATTTTCTGTTGTTATTTACTGATGTACTGTATTTGGTGCGACGCAGGTTTAACTCTACTTCAATTAGTCCCCACACTCAGTCATACTGCTGCAGAGAGCACCCCCAAATGCAGACTGGACAACTCTTGAAGATGGAGGGAGAAAAGAGGAGAGGAGCATCGTCACAGTACAGCTTGGACACGCTTCATGGTTGCCAGCTCAGGAAGGCAATGACGAGGCAGAAGGCTCGCTGACCACGATTTCATAGTCCAGGGAGATGAAAGGGGCCTTGGATGGAGTCTTTCTCCCCTCAACGTGAAACAAAACTTGAACCTTTAAAAACAGGAACCACTTGCATTCATAGATACAGTATTAAAGCCATTGTATTGACTCTGAACGCGGCGCTGTATGTATAGCTGACGCGTCCCTATGGGGAACAAGCATTCCATTGTACTTGTTACATATGGCAAATAAATCTAATCTGAATCTGATTGAAGGCAAGCAGATAGTACCACACAAACTGGCGAAACTCTGGCTGCCACAAGTTACTCAACAAAAAAAAAAAAATCAGACAATATAGGCTCGACCCACCTTCTGCAGCAGAGGCAGAGCCCTGCGAGACAGACGCTGAATTTGTTTGCTCATGTATTGACAAGAGCTCGTCATCCTCCAAGGCAAAGTACACCGGCACAACTGTCTCAGTTGCCAACAGCTCTGGCTCGATCTCCATAAATTGCTGCAAGTTTTAAAAACAAAAAGTCAGCCCACTTCCAGTGCCCACTATCAAAAAGAGAGAAAATGCTAAAGTTTCAACGCCTCAAATTTGCTTCCCATCCCTCCTGAAGATGGTCATCAATGCTGGAGTGTGCAGGGGTCACTCAATAGCAACCAGGAGCGGGAATCATGGTTATTTTTTCCCCTCTCATCAGCCCAGAGCGAGGCGCCAAATGTAGCATCACATTGTGGTCCTAACTGAGATCAGCTAACACAGCACAGATCAGGGACCGTCCTCGTCTCTCTGGCTCATTACCACATCATACTACCCACTTACCTACTGAGCCAGAGGTGGACCTCAGGGATCAAAAAGTTTCAAAAAAATTATGCATGATTGGACCAAATAGAATTTGACTTTAAGCTCAGGGTCCAAATTTTTCCACAAATTCCAAGATATTTCCCTGTACAAACTGTGGAATGTGAGCCATGCAGTTCAGTTTCATTTACTGCTATCCCTTCAGAAATAACTTCATTGAAGACAACATCTTTCATTCTAATAAAACATTTTTTTGTGAATTTTATACTAAATGTAAGGGATGTTAGTGCTGGGACAGGCACTCAGCGTTAGAATCAAGCACACCCAATAATGAGTATTATTAGATGCAGAAAAATATTCATTCCATTGTCACAGCAACCCACCTCATCTCCAACTTCAAAAGGACCAGCATAACATTTTTCCATTATTCACACTAGCTTCTCTGACTGAAATGGCTAATTTGTGCCAAATTAGGGAGAGTTTTATGGCTGTGGGTCCATGCCCACTAGGAACAGGATTGAGACGGTCCAAACTTCTTTCAAGTAGGACAGTGACAGCCAACAGACAAAAGGAGGCTTTCATTTTGTCACTGTTTTGATCACTTTGGATTTATGGTTTGTGAAGTACTGATTGGAGGTGGTATGTGGGTGGATGTTTCAGCAAAATCCATTAACACAGCGAATTCACTGTGCTACCCACCGCCTACTCGGGCTCTAAATGACGTTCCCAAGCCTACTTGTGTTTTGCTTTTATCTGCCGCGATGCTAACCAAACCCATCGACAAAAGAATGACTGACCTGTTACCACTCCCAGGTACGCCCTATCCTTTGTACACTTGTGCCCTCATGAAGGTTTTCTTCAGAGGACGCGTAATTGGGCAAAACGCAAGAAAGCTGCTTTACCTGAATGACATCTTGAGGCATTGTCGACATGTTCTGGGGCAGGATGATCACCACTGCCCCTGCACTCTGTCGTATGGCCTCCTGGAACTTTTCAAATGAGAACTCCGCTAGTCTCATTATCACACACCGGCGGCTCAGCACATCTGCTTCGAATGTTCGAGCCTCTGTGTTCAGCATGGCATTCCTTGTGCCTGTCAAGAAAAAGAGATATTGTTTAGGTACCTGCCAATACACGGAGCTGACAACCAGCAGGTCCCCAGACTGCACTATTAGGATTGCAGTTGCCCCAAAGGCAAGGGAAAGTAGTTGGGATCAGCTGGATTGTGGGATCAATTGTTTAATTCTTTTATAAGAGAGAAAACATATTTTCCTTACACAAAAAATTCTCGGGGGGGGGAAGGATAAGGTTTATTTTGATTTACTTGGTCTTGTCTCTAACCTTGGTGGTGTCCTGCATGCTGCATTTTGGCCTGTATCATAGGTTTCTTAAGGCCCGACAGAAGAATGAAGTACAAGAACGGGCCAGAGAAACTTCAGTTCTTCAGCATTAGACAGCAGAGTGACTCCTGTCGCTTTTAATCGGACCTTTAAAGTTTTTGCACAACTTGCCAACAATTCATTTCTGGGCTCATGCACTAAGGCTGACCATTTGCTCAAGGTACCAGAGGGTTGCAGGCATCCATGTAACTGTACCTCAGTAAAAGTCAATGCCTTCAAAGAAAAGGAGAGTGAAATTGGGGAGAAAAAGATTGTCAGTCACATTATCGGTTCACCTGTTGAGCTGAAAACAGCAGAAACTGTACAGTAGTGTCCACTGGCAAGATTTAAATTGCATCAAAAAGCTCAAAGGGCAACATCCTGTACAGTGGCACATGGATTTCTGGGGAAGTCATTAGCTGCTGTATAATCATTTACCCATCAGTAAACACAGCAATTAGCAAACCAAGAACTGTCTTGGCATTGATGCAGACGGCTCCTGGCTTCTGATCCGTGCCTGCAGCCAACCACTACATACGTACGGCCCAATGGTCATCTATGTATCACTTCAAAGAACTAAAAAATATATATAAATACCGTATTGTTCAGCGCTATTCAGGCCCATAACACCAACACCTAGTGACATTGTTATAGATATCAGCAATGGCTGAGGATCCTGCAACCTCACTGGAATGCAGTTAATGGCCATTGCCATCGCTTGGTAAGCTATAGTATGTACTGAATATTTGTGATTTACAGATGACACAAAGTTAGGAGGGACAGTAAGTAGTGCAGATGGAAGCAAGAGGTTACAATGGGACAAAGACAGATTTAAGTGAATGGACAAAACTATGGCAAATGGAGTTTAATCTGGGCAAGTGTGAGGTCATGCACTTTGGGGCAAAGAAAGGCAATCGTAAACGGTGAGAAACTGGGAACTTTAGAGGAGCAAAATAGATTTGGGCGTCAAGTACACAAATCATTAAAAGCTCATGCATTGATACAAAAACAATCAAAAAGGCTGATGGAATGTTGGCCTTTACCTCACGAGGACTGGAATACAAATGGAAGGAAGTGATGCTTCAGTTGTAGAGCCTTGGTCAGACCCCATCGGGAGTCACTGCGTTCAGTTCTGGGAACCGCACCTCAGGAAGGACATACTGGCCTTGGAAGGGGGAGCAGCGCAGATTCACTAGAATGATACTGGGGCTTAGAGGGTTCAATTAAGAGACCAGGTAGCATAAACTTGGCTTGTATTCCCTAGACTTCTTTGCCTCCCTACCCTCCTTTAAGATGCTCCTTAAAATCTACCTCTTTGACCAAGCTTTTAGCCACATGTCCTAATATCTCCTGGTGTGGTTCGGTGTCAAATTTTGTTTGATAACGCTCCTGTGAAGCGCCTTGGGACGTTTCACTACGTTGAAGGTGCTATATAAATGCAAGTTGTTGTTGAGGGGTGAAAATTGTTTAAAATGTTAAGAAGGATTTGATAGGGTAGATACAGTGGCCTAGAAATTCAGTAAGGCGCTGCAAGCTTTGCGCCCAGTTACTGCCTAAAGAGGGCTTCTGCGCCAGTATAGGAGGTTGCGCTGATATGGAGATCGGCGGTAATGGCGGCGGTAGCTGGTAGCGCTGCGCCGGCACCGATGACGTCATCGGTGTGCGCAGTGCCCCGTTTCCGCCCCGATGCCGGCCCGACGCCCATATTCATTTGCCGCCGCCTCCTCCGTGGCGGCCGCTACTAACATCCGGAGACCAGGGCCTTACTGCAGCCTTAGTGGGGCGCATAAAGGTGGAGGTGCGGCCGGCCGCTTTTTCGGCGGCCGCCTGCCCGCACCTCCTTCCCCGGCCTCCTCCACCCCCCCCCCCCCGCGGCATTGCCGGCTGCTTTCCGCGAGCCCGGCACTTCTCCGTGGTGCCGGGCTCATTTGCCGGCACAATCCAGCGGCGATCTCCCCGTTGCAGGCACCTCCACCTTAAGAGAAGGAGGAGGCCTGCAGTACCGCAGCCTGCCGCACCGCATCGGGTGGCGCAGCGGCACTTAGAGCGCTGAAATTCAGTTTCAGCGCCCCAAGCGGGGGCGGGCACGCCCTGGAATAGCGCCCGGTTCCGACTTGGGGCGCAAAAAGTGAATATTTGACGGTCGCACATGGCTCCGCGCCCAGCGCTAACTTTTGGCCGTTAGCCAGCTGGCGGGGCCATAGTGAATTTCTAGGCCAGAGAAACTAGTTCCTCTGGTGGGGGAAATCAAGAACGAGGGGATAGAATCTTAAAATTAGTGAGACCACTTAGGAGCGAAATCAGGAATCACTTTTTCCACACAAAGGGTAGTAGAAATCTGGAATGCTCTCCTGCAAAAGGCTATGGACGCTGGGTCAATTAAAACTTTCAAGGCCAAGATTGATAGGTTTTTGTTACGCAAGGGTATCGAGGGATATGGAGCAAAGGCAAGCAAATGGAGCTGAGGTAGGCATCAGCCATGATCGAACTGAATGGCGGAGCAGGCTCGAAGGGCTGAATGGCCTCCTCCTGTTTCTAATGTTCCTGGATTCCACAATGATTTAATAGTGATTTTAGTTTTGTCATGCAAGCTTGCTTTACCATCCAATTTTCCCTGCTGGGGTACAATTCCAATGACACTGGCAGCCCTCTGGTGCCCTGCCCAATTGAGTGTAGGCAAGCTATTTGATGGAGAGAGCACCAGAGCGGAGCCAGATTCTGTGCTCACTTGACATCCACATAGACTTTCAAGCAGGGGTCAGTGGACAGCAATCCTGGACATCCTTTCTAACGGAGACAGGCCGCGGCAAACGGAGACAGGCCGCGGCGATCGGAGCAACTCAACTGCTGTCCCGAGTTGACACCGGCTAACTCAGTACAGACAGGAATCAATCTGGGATGTTCCAGTGGCGCTTTTACCCACTAAACTATAGGGGAACTCAAACTCACCACACAGACTTCAGTAGTTCAAGGAGGCAGATCCCACCACCTTCAAGGGCAATTAGGGATAGGCAAGAAATGCTGGCCATGCCAGCGACGCCCACATCCCATGAACAAATATTTAAAAATCTGCCTTTTTAAAGAGACATTTAAGCTTGCAAATTATGAAGCTGGAGAAAGGAACATGATACAATACACAAGAGTCTGCTGTGTAAAAAGGGCATTGTAAGGAGGAAGGCTTTACAAAGAGAATTCACAAAATACTTTTATGTACATGCCAACTTCTGCTGGTTAAAAAAGACATACTTTCTTCAGATTGCATATTGCCAACCTTTTCTGTTAACGGAACAGTCCACGAGATATGTAGCAAAACATAATCAACATGGCACTGAATCACTGACATATCACCTCTCTACCCCCATGACAAAGACAGTGCCCCTATATTTTTTTTTTAAATGGGAAAGGGGGAAAAGGAGATTTGCGCTTTAGATATTTCTATTGTTCCCCAAGCTTAACGTTGTTCCAAAGTGGTGTTATTTTCTCAAGATCAAGTACTGGTGTGTTTAAACCAACGACCTCTTGATTCAGAGGCAAGTACTACCACGGAACTACGGCTGACAGCTCAAATCTCATCCGCCAGGGCGGCACTCCCTCAGTCCCGCACTGAAGTCAATTTAGATTGTGCTCAAGTCCACAATCTTCTGACTCCGAGGCAAAAGCACCATCACTGAGCCAAGGCTGACACTTCGAAAAATTTTAACCCCTCAATTCTAATGCAGTCTAAGATGACAAGGCAAGGAGCACCTCGGGGGGGGGGGGGAATCCACTCTCAGCCAAAAATTTCTGCTGTCACTTTGGGAATATCACAATGCCATGCTTGGCAGAGCTCTCCGCTTTATGTGAAAACTGAATTCCTATAAAAGCAAATCTGGTTATAAGCAAGCTCACCTTTTCTTGGGCAACTGAAATAACAGCAATAAAAAAAATGTCATGTATTCAAAACTCAAAACAGGGATGGGGTAAATGACAAAATTATCCCTGGCTTTATATTCAAAGTCAATGGTTAACCACATAATCATTCTATTATTCAACAACTTAAAAGTTGCAACAGTGGCGTATTTTCAGGAAAAAAGAGTTGTCCGACAGGCAACCCTCCCCAGCCTTCACTGTCTATTTTAAATTGACCATTACTTTCTTGTACCTCCCTCTTCTACCTCCTAAGCGCCAAACACACTGTTTTGCACTGTGCTTCGAGCAAGGCTCTTGTGCGGTCGTCTTCTACTCGAACTTTGTTGTTTCTAGGATCTCAAAAGAATGAAACTCCTTACCTCTGCTCAGTCTGAAATCCACAGCCTTTTCAAACCCAAGTTCTTAATTTACCCGGACTTCTCTTATACTCATTCTAACCTTGGCTATGTCCTGTGGCATCAGCCCTGGCCTTTTGACTAGGTTTCTCAATAATAAATAAGATTGGCTACAGCATGTTAGCATGCTTTGTTATGCTACTCCTTGCAATCATTTTAAACTGCGCAAACCTGTATTATTTAATATAAAAAAATATATAAATAGTTCACAGTGGGAAAGGAGGCCATTTCATTCAATTTCGGTCAGGTGTTCAGAGCTCCATCTGCTTTTCTCTCACACTATGATACAGTAATCCATAATTACAATAACTGATAGATTAATAGAAAATGGGATAAGAAGCTCACAATGAAACCTTCTCACTCAAGACGCCAGGGATTACATTTCCAGGATTAATAGCGTTCTACGATATCTAGATTGCCGATACATTATTCACTTGAAAAAGGTATTTGAGAATGACAGTCAATTGTGCAACTCTATTCAGGAAAGCAGAACATTAATGTCTACAAGACATAGTGTAGTGTTGTCACCAGCCTGTTTAAAATATTAGCACTAATACTCTATAGAGGAAAATAATATGCTTAAGCCAATATACTTTAATACTGTGCAATATGGCACTTGTGCAGTATCTTTAATTCATCACATCAAACTGCTCCCGGTAATGTCAACAGCAGTGACAGATCTGTCGCAATTCTAGTGCTTTACAGTTGGATCTGCTGGCTCAAGACTCTATGCCTATTTCCCTTTGTCACAATTTAGTAATGCTTCTGTGTGACATTGACAAGCCTAGAAGTAATGCCTGATGTACAATGGTAATATCTGCATCTATTACCTCTAATAGGCAACACTAACACTTGCTAATCAGGCCTCTCACACATCCTGCCATTTTGGCCTCTTACAACAAACAGAACTAAATGATGCATCATTTCCTCCAGTTAACTGTGAGGAAGGCCATGTGGACGTGCGTGTACGGATATGTATTATATACACACACATTTGGCTACACTACTCCATCTGCAAACCATTTTTCATCAAAATTGTAGTGAATATATCACAATCTTAATCTTTCAGCATAGATATTGTCATGCATCTAAGACACGCAGTATCATTGGGCGTCATTTCTGGCACTGACAGGTATGTCCAAATAAAAACGTGATATTGTAGATTTTCTTTTAAAAAGAAAAACTGCAATGTTAAGACTTCAATGCGTCTCATCCAATGGTTCAAGTCTCAATCAAACTTCTCCAGCTTTGTTCACGTGGCTCAAGATTCAGTGACAATGCCAATCAGCATCTTGCTTGAAAACCACTTTCAGGAATGCTGCAATGCACTGCACAATTCTGTGCTGGATATAGGTTTAGGCCAGTGATTCTGTACACCGTGACCCGTCAGAAATGGTAGCACCGTGGCCTTTGGGTCAGAAAGCCTCGCCCCAGGATCTGAATATATAATGTCAGCTAATACTTCAGTGCAATACTGAGGGAGTGCTGCACTGCTGGAGGTGTCACCTTTTGAATGAGATACCAAACCGAGCCCCCAGCTACCTCTTCACGTGGACGTACAAGATCCCATGGCACTATTCGAAGAGGAGCAAGGGAATGCTCCCAGTGTCCTGACCAACATCCATCCCTCAACCAGCAATGCCAAAAACTGGTAATTATCTTATTGATGTCTATGGGGCCTCACTGTGAAATTTGGCTGCTGCATTTGCCCACAGAACAGTGACCACACTTCAAAGGCAATTCATAGTGTATGAAGCATTTCTCTCCCAAGTTAGGGAGAAGCTCACGCGAGCCAGGAATACTAAAACTGCCTTACAGAGCTGCACGGACAGGCCGAGAGGTCAATCCACCAATAGGTAGACTCAAAATAGCAAATCCAACTCAAGGGGTGCCGACAGCGGCTGTTAACTTCACCGACACTGGCAGGACCAAGTGGAACCCTCCCAAGGCGAGTTCTTGTGCCATCAATGGCTGTGGTATTGTTATGCAGCCCTGTCGGAGGAAACCCTGCAAAGTAAACAGCTCGAATCCCAGCTCAAATCAACATTCCACAGGTAGGCAGGCTGTGAATGGAGATCGGGAGGCACATGTAGCGGAAAGTCCACAGGGACCTGGGCTGCAAATGCCCCTCCCAAGATATTAGCACTGCTGGCTTAAGACACCATCTGAACTTCTTGCTAATATTAGTCTTATACAATAACTCCCAAATGCCACAGTTCCACACATCTTTTGACTCGTAGAACCATTTAACTTTCCGCCTGAGCTGCGAATTGAACAAACGTCTAGTTAATAGGTTAGTGAGTAACCACAGAAAAATGTCATTTGGTAATTCTACGCTGTTTCACATAAATAGCCAAATTTAATTCTGAGCAAAAACACTAAACATTTTTTTTAAACGAGCCAATATTATATCGTCAATAACTTACTCTGCACCCATCTCAGTCTCATGTCCTTATAAGGCAAGGTGGAAGAATCTACCCAACCCCCATAAATGGCTATCAAAGCCGACCCTCAGTCAAGTATTTGAGCTGTTTCTGCTTCCTCCCTCCCTCCGACACACAGATCACGTGGAAACCTGGAGATGCCAGAGGCAAATAAAACTGGTGAGTCAGGGATTCAAACATGCTTGGTCAGAAGTCCAATATTCTAACTTAGCCTTTGTTGCCACTGCAACATCTTTTGTAATAGACCGGGCAGATTTTCTACCCTGTGGGCTGTTTACTAGAGGCTCTCTGTGGGTAGGCGCCATACCTATACTAGTTATGTGTGCAAACTAAGTTTATGTTGCCTGGGACCTTCGGACCTCTTAACAGCAACAAGTGGGCACTCTAATTGTAGCCTGTACACTGAGTGAATACTATTAGTGGTCACTCTTTGCCCGATACGAGGCTCCCAAAACAAGCGCTCTACTCGGAGCTCCGGCACGGCAAGAGAGCCCCAGGTGGGCAGAGGAAACGCTTCAAGGACACCCTCAAAGCCTCCTTGAAAAAGTGTAACATCCCCACTGACACCTGGGAATCCCTGGCCCAAGACCTCACAAAGTGGAGGAGAAGCATCCGGGAAGGTGCCGAACACCTCGAGTCTCTTCGCCGGGAGCAAGCGGAAGCCAAGCGCAGGCAGCGCAAGGAGCGCACGTCAACCCAAGCACCCCACCCACCCGCCCCTTCAACCACCGTCTGCCCCACCTGTGACAGAGACTGCAGGTCCTACATTGGACTCATCAGTCACCTGCGAACTCATTTTTAATGTGGAAGCAAGTCATCCTCGGTTCCGAGGGACTGCCTAGGAAGAAGAGTGGTTACTCTCCCTACACTAATACGACATCCCTTTCAACCTTGCTGCAAACCAAGCTGTGTCGTGCACGGCCAGTTGAGACCGTGATTTAAACCCAGTTTCTAGGAACATTCAACCACTGGGCCAAATATCGGCCACCCTCCGTGGATCGTGGAAAAAATGAAATAACCTTACTTGCCATCGTGGAGGGTCACACCACATCATTCTACACGCAAAATGGTTGGTTTAGACTGACATTTGACCTAGGGTTCCTTAGGCAGAAATGGAACCCTATATTTGGGACTAGCTAGTCAACATGCACAGTAAATATCACAACTAGGGTTTCCATCTGTCCAGTGTTCAACAGTTTTGGCTATGTGGAGAAAAATGTAAACAGGCAGTCTAATTTTTAAAACAAGCCTTTTTATGCCCATTTACCTCTGTGCCTTATGACACTGAGACATTAATTATTGAAGGTATTAAGACTGTCAATGAATTTATTACCAGCACAGTAAACCTCTGAACTCAAACTAAGATCCCTTTATTGCGCTGTTCAGTTCTGGATTTGGCAAAAGTTGGAGAACCCTAACCACCCACGTTATCACTGGGTCTATGTAGCATATTGGTGTCAATGTGTTAAAGGATTGAAAGTAAATCTCACAAACTACTACGCCTTCTGTATGATACTCACCTCAAATGGCTCACTCCACCAGTAACAGAGGTGTAACTGATACTTTACCCTAGTGTTACACAAGTCAAAACACTCTCTTCCAGCCACAGCGTTTGTGAAGGACAAAATCTAATTATGCTTAATTTATGCAAATGTCCATCAGATTAAAATATCTCAGTGCTGTACACTATACCTCACTGCTGAACTGCAGTGACTGTTATGTAAGCAAATGCAGCAGCCATTCTGTGCCGGTATTGTCCCACTAACGAGCAAGGAGGTGAGACATTGGGAAAACCCCTTGCTCCTCGTCAACTAATGCCACGAGATCTTGAACATCCTGTCGAACAAGTGCAACAAACAGATCAAACCTCAGTTTACATCTTGGCCCGAAAACTTTCTCTGTAGGTGCAACCTGGAAGTTAGACCAGAAAATGCGCCCATTCTGCCAACATCAAGTTACGCTCAAATTTCCTGCAAATCGCATTAGAAGACACCCGGATGTAAAATGAGCATAAACAATCGGGACTCGAGCAAAGTGTCGAACTCACACCATATATTTCTTCTTTAAGTATGAAAATTAAACTTTCAACTCATTTAACCATCATTCATGCACATTAGGCACAGCATGTTTAAGAGCTTGCAATCGGGGAAGTTTTCAAATTTGAATGTGACTTATTCCAATGCCATAAAATCTATTCAAAGAAACAGAAAACACAGAGCATGTCTCAGTGAGGATATACATTTTTCTAAAATGCTCAAAAAATTGCAATAAAACAACAGAATAACTGGTTCCTGCTGCATCAGACTATTCACAATCCTACTTGACTCGGAGCGGAGTTTCTGACCCCATGTCCCCTCCATCACCAAAACCGCCGACGTCCACCTATGTAACATCGCCCATCTCTGTCCCTGCTTCAGCCTATCTAATGCTGTAACCCTCATCCATGCTTTTGTTACCTCCAGACCGGACTATTCCAATGCTCTCCTCCCACGCTCTGTAAACTTGAGCTCATACAAAACGCTGCTACCAGTATCCTAACTCGCACCAAGTCCAATTCACCCATCACCCCTGTGCTCGCTGACCTACATCGGCTCCCAGTCCAGCAACGCCTCAAAATTTAAAATTCTCATCCTTGTGTTCCAATCCCTCCACGACTTTGCCCCTCCCTAGCTCTCCAACCTCCTCCAGTCCTACAACCGCCGAGGACTCTGCATTCCTCCAATTCTGGCCTCTTGTGCATCCCCGATTTCCTTTGCCCCCCCCCTCCATTGGTGGCTGTGACTTCAGCTGTCTAAGCCCCAAGCTCTGGAATTCCCTAGCTAAACCTCTCTGCCTCTCTCTCCCTCCTCATTTAAGACACCCCTTAAAATCTACCTCTTTGACCGAGCTTTTGGTCACCTGCCCTAATAGATCCTTGTCAAATTTTGTCTGATAATACTCGAAGTACCGTGGGACATTTACTACATTAAAGGCGCTATATAAATGCAAGGTGTTGTTGTTGGACCCGAAAATCTGGTCAGAATTTGAAGAGCCTCTCTGAGCATGCGCAATTTCAGGAAACTCGTGTACAAGGCTTTGCAACTTGGGGATAGGCCCATTATCACAGACAGATACGTTTGGGTGGAGGGATCGATAGACGGTTATAAAAGAGAGAGGAGATTTAGACGTATTGTACTTGAGCACGAAATTACAGAATCTTTTAGGCCGCATGTGTGATTTGTGCTCTGCGCTTGTACACGGGCTCAAATACACAGGAAATTACAGGCCACTCCGTCATTTCCAATAATGCAGCATTCCCTCAGTACTGCGTTGGAAAATTATGAGAGAGTTTGGGTTCAAACACTGACAGGTATAAAACGATGCTAGGTTCCGATACAAATTTCAGGTAGTCCGATTAAAAACAAGTTTTTATGAAGTTAAATGTTTAAATTTAAAAAACCTCACATGGGGCTTGTGGTAAACCACGTTCACTATCGTATCACTGTTAGTAGTTAGCACTGTTCACCACTGTTCGTTATAACTGTATCACTGACCACTATTGTATCACGGTACGAGGTCGCCTCTTGCCACACTGCAAAACCTGGGATGACCACTGCCGACCGCCTTGGCTCCACCCACCAGGCCAGGTACAAAGGTGAGCGACTGGCTGGTATTCCTCCTGCTTGGATCGGATCACCCACGAGAGTGGGCTCTGTTATTCTGTTATTCCGATCCCTGGAAGTGGCCCACCAAGATCAGGAAGCATTCACCAGGTACTGCTCGCGACCCTGGGACTCGGGCCCGACCCCTACCACAGCACCCTTCCCAGCGCCGCCCCCGGGACCTACCTCTGCGTCGGCGTCCCGACCCGACCGGCCCCGCCACCGACATCGGGCATCCGCGATCGGGCCGCCGGCTGTTTTTTTTGTGGCCAGGAGAAGCACCCGAGGTCGCGCTGCCCAGCCAAGAACTCCATATGCAAAACCTGCCTGAAGAAAGGCCACTTCTCCAAGGCCTGCAGGAGTGGATCCTCAGAGGCCAGCAGTGCCGCATGCGAACTATGGGGGCGGCCATCTTCGTTTAGGGCAACTGAGGCCAGCATCCCCACACATGAGTCATGGGGGCGGCCATCTTTGTTTAGGACTTCCAATCCCACCTCCAAAGCGTAACCCTAGCATACGGTGGACCCCTCCCCCCACTCACAGTCAACAACCAGCAAACGTTAAACCGCCCACCGCGTAACACCTGCAGCCTCTCCACCCTCAAGGTCCCGCCACCCTCTCTGTTTGCTAACCTTACCCCTGACTGCAAACCCGTCGCTACCAAGAGCAGGCGGTATAGCGCCGGGGACAGAGCCTTCATTAGCTCTGAGGTGCGGCGCCTCCTGAA
Organism: Somniosus microcephalus; assembly: GCF_052327205.1. Classification (NCBI taxonomy): domain Eukaryota; kingdom Metazoa; phylum Chordata; class Chondrichthyes; order Squaliformes; family Somniosidae; genus Somniosus; species Somniosus microcephalus. The sequence goes on from NC_140999.1 coordinate 10,739,434, forward strand.
AGAGGGCATTATCGAGGGGAGCAGCAGCCCCTGGCGTGCCCAGGTCGTAGTCGTAAAGACCGGCGATAAAAACCGCCTGGTCATCGACTACAGCCAGACCATAAACAGATATACCCAGCTGGACGCATACCCCCTCCCCCGCATATCTGACATGGTCAATCAGATTGCACAGTATAAAGTATTCTCGACCATCGACCTGAAGTCGGCCTACCACCAACTCCCTATCCACCCTGAGGACCGCCAGTATACCGCCTTCGAGGCGAATGGGCGCCTATACCACTTCCTTAGGGTCCCCTTCGGTGTCACTAATGGGGTCTCGGTCTTCCAAAGGGAGATGGACCAGATGGTTGACCAGAACGAACTGCAGGCTACATTCCCCTACCCAGATAACGTCACTATCTGCGGCCGCGACCGGCAGGAACATGACGCGAATCTGGAGAAATTCCTCCGTACGGCCCAACGGCTGAACCTCACCTACAATAAGGAGAAATGCGTGTTTAACACCACGCGCCTTGCCATCCTCGGCTGCGTAGTGGAGAACGGAATCATCGGCCCCGACCCAAAAAGAATGCGCCCCCTCATGGAGCTACCCCTCCCCCACTGCCCTAAAGCACTTAGGAGAACCCTGGGGCTTTTCGCCTACTATGCCCAATGGGTACCCAATTACGCGGACAAAGCCAGACCCCTCCTGAAAGCCACTTCCTTCCCCCTCACGGAGGAGGCGTGCGCGGCCTTCTCCCTCATTAAGGGAGACATAGCCAAGGCCACGATGCACGCAGTGGACGAGTCCATCCCCTTTCAGGTGGAGAGCGACGCATCCGACTTCGCCTTAGCCGCCACCCTAAACCAGGAGGGGAGGCCAGTGGCCTTCTTCTCAAGGACCCTACAGGGCCCCGAGATCCGACATTCGTCGGTCGAGAAAGAGGCCCAGGCGATCGTGGAGGCAGTACGGCGCTGGAGGCACTACCTGGCAGGCAAACGATTTACCCTCCTCACCGACCAGTGTTCGGTGGCTTTCATGTTTAATAACAAGCTGAAGGGCAAAATCAAGAATGACAAGATTTTGAGATGGAGAATCGAGCTCTCCACCTACGATTATGAGATCTTGTACCGGCCAGGCAAGCTGAACGAATCCCCTGATGCCCTTTCACGAATGACATGCGTCAGCGCGCATATCGATAGGCTTCAGACCCTCCACGACCAGCTCTGCCACCCCGGAGTCACCAGACTCTACCATTTCATTAAGGCCCGCAACCTGACCTACTCCATCGAGGAGGTCAGGACCATGACCAGGAACTGCCAGACCTGTGCGGAGTGCAAACCGCACTTCTATAGGCCGGACCGAGCAAGCCTGATCAAGGCCACCCGCCCCTTCGAGCGCCTGAGCATCGACTTTAAGGGGCCCCCTCCCGTCCTCTGACCGTAATGTGTACTTCCTCAACATCGTTGATGAGTACTCCCGTTTCCCCTTTGCCTTCCCCTGCCCCGACATGACCAGTAGCACGGTCATTAAGTGCCTGAATGCCCTCTTCGCCTTGTTCGGGTTCCCGAACTATATACACAGCGACCGGGGCTCCTCCTTCATGAGCGAGGAACTCCGGCAATTCCTCCTAGAGGTATTGCAGCAAGCAGGACCACCAGCTACAACCCCAGAGGTAACGGTCAGGTGGAAAGAGAGAACGTGACGGTATGGAAGGCCGTCCTCTTAGCCTTAAAGTCTAAGGGCCTCCCAACCTCCCGCTGGCAAGAAGTCCTCCCGACAGCGCTGCACTCCATCCGGTCATTACTTTGCACGGCCACTAACACCACCCCCAATGAACGAATGTTCGTTTTCCCCAGGAAGTCGACTACGGGAACCACTCTACCAACCTGGCTGACCGCCCCGGGGCCGGTCTGGCTGCGGAAACACGTGAGGACCCATAAAACGGACCCCCTGGTCGAGAGGGTGAACCTCCTGCACGCCAACCCCCAGTACGCCTACGTGGCGTACCCGGACGGGCGGGAGGACACTGTCTCCCTACGAGACCTCGCACCCTCAGCCGATCCGGAAACACCGCCACCACCCCCCCCAACCTCAGTCCAGGTAGACGGCATGCCGGAACCCCACGAGCCCTCGCCGACCACGCAAACACCAGCATCAACACCGGATAAGGCACCAGCACCGGATAAGGCAACACCACCGCTGCGGCGATCGGAGAGGCTTACGAAGCCTCCGGACAGACTGACCTACCAGAATTGGTAGTACACTTCACCCCGCCGGACTTAATTCTAAACAAGGGGTGAATGTGGTAAACCACGTTCACTATCGTATCACTGTTAGTAGTTAGCACTGTTCACCACTGTTCGTTATAACTGTATCACTGACCACTATTGTATCACGGTACGAGGTCGCCTCTTGCCACACTGCTATACCTGGGATGACCACTGCCGACTCCGCCTTGGCTCCACCCACCAGGCCAGGTATAAAGGTGAGCGACTGGCTGGTATTCCTCCTGCTTGGATCGGATCACCCACGAGAGTGGGCTCTGTTATTTAGTCAATAAAAACCTTTAGTCACCTTCGTAACTCTTCGCCTTTTATTGGAGGAATTGATAGGTATATCAGGGCTTAAATCCAGTCTCATGACTGAGACATGAGTGCAACCAACAGAACTGATCTGACACCTAGAATTGCACTGTTAGGTGCATTTTACAGTGCAAGTGGGAACAGAAAACTCCACATGGTCAGCTTAATAAAATGGCAAGATTGACACAACTGGCTTCAGTGTCAGTGAGTTAGGGAGGTGGAAAGAATACGCATTCAGACAGTGTTTCTGCTCCTGTTCACCGGCCAGTACGTACGTGCGCGTGTGTGTACGTCAGGCGAGGACAGAATGATGCTCAGCTGTGATGCCCTCTACAGTCAAATAGCTTGTGGGTTCAAGTCCCACGCCAGAGACTGGAGGGCAAAAATCTAGGCTGACACTCCAGTGCAGTGCTGAGGGAGTGCTGCACTCTCCAAGGTGCCGTCTTTCGGATGAGACGTTAAACCGAGGCCCCGTCTGCTCGCTCAGGTGGACGTAAAAGATCCCATGGCACTATTTCAAAAAAGAGCAGGGGAGTTCTCCCCAGTGTCCTGGGGCCAATATTTATCCCTCAATCAACATAACAAAAACAGATTATCTGGACATTAACTCATTGCTGTTTGTGGGAGCTTGCTGTACGCAAATTGGCTGCCATGTTTCCCACATTACAACAGTGATTAAACTCCAAAAAAGTACTTCATTGGCTGTAAAGCGCTTTGGGATGTCTGGTGATTGTGAAAGGCGCTACAGAAATGCATGTGTCTTTCTTTTAGCTGTGATGCCCTCTACAGTCAAATAGCCTGCCAACATTCCCCCCAACCAAGTCTAGGTTGACATTTGAAAAATGGCCACTTGGGGAAGGTATTTGGAACCAAACCCCAGTGCATGACAATGCCTTAAAAGTGTTAAAAGGAGAATATTGTGACTTTCAGAGTGTCGAATAGCTCTTGGAAGATTCTGGCACAACATAGGGTGGCTGTGGAGGGCGTTAGGCCACTTTCCAATTAAATTTATACCTTAAAATGTTATGTTATGTATCGAACCTTGGTTAGACCACGCTTGGAATACTGTTGTACAGTTCTGGTCGCCATATTATAAAAAGGCTATAGAGGCACTGGAGAAATGCAGAGCAGATTTACATGGATACCACCAGAAATGCAAGGGTATACATCAGGAAAGGATGAACAGGTTTGAGTCTCTTCTCTTGAAAAAGAGAAGGCTGACCTAATAGAGGTCTTTAAAATTATGAAAGGTTTTGATAGAATAGACAGAGAGAGTGTTTCCACTTGTGAGGAAGAACAAAACCAGAGGCCATCAATATAAGACAGTCACCAAAAAATCCAATAGGGAATTCAGAAGGAGCTTGGAAATCCCTCCCTAAACCTCTCCGCCTCTTTCCTCCTTTAAGATGTTCCTTAAAAACTCCTCACCTGCCTTAATTTCTCCTTATGTGGCTCGGAGTCAAAATTTTGTTTTGCAACATGCCTGTGAAGCACCTTGAGAAGTTTTACTATGTTAAAGGCGCTATAGAAATACAAGTTGTTAGAGAGTGGTGAGAATGTGGAACTCGCTACTGCAGGGAGCGGTTGAGGCAAATAGCATAGTACTGTATATGCATTTAAGGGGAGGCTAGATGAAGGAGAAGGGAATAGAGGGTTATGCCAATATAGAGTTAGATGAGGAAAGGACGGGAGGCGGCCAGCATGGACTGGTTGTGCCGAATGGCCTGTTTCTGAAAGAAAGACTTGCATTTATATAGTGCCTTTCACGACCACCGGACGTCTCAAAGCTTTACAGTCAATGAAGTACTTTTGAAGTGAAGTCACTGTTGTAATGTGGGAAACGTGGCAGCCAATTTGTGCACAGCAAGGTCCCACAAACAGCAATGTGATAATGACCAGATAATCTCTTTTTGTTATCGGGCACTGGGGATAACTCCCCTGCTCGTCTTCAAAATAGTGCCATAGGATCTTTTACATCCACCTGAGAGCGCAGACGGGGCCTCGGTTTAATGTCTCATCCGAAAGACAGCACACTCACAGTGCAGCGCTCCCTCAGTGTCAGCCTAGCTTTATATGCTCGAGTCTCTGGAGTGGGACTTGATCCCACAACCTTCTGACTCGGAGGCGAGAGTGCTGTAGATCCTATGTAATCCTATGAATGGCCTGTTGCTGTGGTGTATATAATATATAATATAGAACATAAGGCGCAGGAGCAAGTCATTTGGCCCCTTGAGCCTGCTCCGCCATTCAATAAGATCATGGCTGATCTGATCTTGGCCTCAACTCCACTTCCTTGCCCGCTCCCCATAACCCTTGACTCCCTTACCATTCAAAAAATCTGTCTATCTCCACCTTGAATATATTCAATGACCCAGCTCTCTGGGGTAGAGAATTCCAAAGATTCACAACCCCGGGAGAAGAAATCCTTCTCATCTCCGTCTTAAATGGGTGACCCCTTATCCTGAAACTATGCCCCCTTAGTTCTAGATTCCTCCAGGAGGGGAGACACCCCCTCTGCATCTACCTTGTCAAACCCCTTCAGAATCTTACATGTTTCAATAAGATCCCCTTTCATTCTTCTAAATTTCAATGAGTAGAGGCCGAACCTGCTCAACTTTTCCTCATAAGTCAACCCCCTCATCTCAAGAATCAACCGAGTGAATCAGTATATTGTATGTAATAATTCTAATTAGTAAGGTTTCGTGTGGCAGCACCGAGGGAGTGCTGAACTGTTTGGAGGTTTGAATCTTTCAGATGAGATGTTATGCGGAGGGGGGGGTGGGTGAGGTACTCACCGTAGGCCTGTCCCTGCAGGTCGTACTGTTGCATCCTGTACACCGTGAACTCGTGGGCCGCCTCGATGGGCAGCGGGGAAACCAGGATCAACACGGCCGGGATGAAGACGATGAAAGTCAGCGGGAAAGAGCCCTTGAACATGTTGTCAAACACTTCACTCGCTTCCTCGAACATTCTGCAATCTTCGACAATTCTCTTATTTATATATTATTAAAAACAGAAACGAAAGAATTTATTTTGTGGGGTGAGGGGGGCGAAAATTAAAAGCTGTGGTGTTTGGTTTTCAGCCGCCACCTCCTACACACTCTCTCCCTCACACTGCCAGGGGTCCTTTAGGCAGGTCACAGACATCCTACACCCGAGGGGGGGCCTAAAAGCTGACCCGCCCCCTTACTCCCTATTCATTGGCTGGTTGCCATCCTTATTAACATAATCGGACCCCAACTCGGCTTCTGTATGGTCGCTCCTGCTGTCAATCAGACACAACCCTCCTCCCCGGTCACCTCTCCTTGAATGGTCAAGTCCTTTTTTTTTCTGTCCTACGTTTGTCAGCAAAAGTGTCCAGATTTTCGACCAAAAAATAAATACACGAAATTATCATTTTTTAAATTATATATATAAAAGGAGGGAGGTTAGATTGGAATTGATTGCACGGACCAGCCGCGAAAGTGGTTGATACGCATGCGTACCAAGCGGCTGGCGGCGGCAATGATTGACATCCACGCCGCCCAATCAAAAATGGAGCTCCGACCGACGGGCCCGCGGACAATGGACCAATCATAGTCGGGCGTGACCGGGGCTACAGTTTTCCCATGATTGGCGTGGATATCAGCCAATAAAAGTTTGAAAAGGGAATGTGTAGGCGCGGTAATGGATGGCTGCTTCGAGGGGGTGGTCTTTCCTGGTTTTAAGAGGAAAGCGGCAGTTTTTGAACCAAAGATGGCGGCTAGGAGTCGCAGGAGTGTTTTGTGAGTAAACTTTAAAAAAAAAATTAATGATTGATTTCTCGTTTCCTGCGGCACAGGACGTTTCCAGACCGGGAATAAACACCTAAAAAGGACTGAATGTTGATCTAAGAGTTTAATATTGGCTGGCGTTTGGATTTAAATATTCAGCGAGTCCTGTCAGTTGAAGAAGGCCGGTTACCAGGGTTACCAGGTTTTGGTGGGTCTGGGTCTGGATCTGGGCAAGGGATGGGGGGGGTCTTGGCTTCACTTGTATCTCTGCATCATAAGGTGCATAGTATCATAGGGAGGAGGTGTGGATTTTTAAGTTAAAATCAGACTTTTGGAGTCTGGTTTACGCGTTATAAATTTCAGGGGCTCCAAAACTGAGTTCACTTCAACAACAACAACAACTTGTATTTCCATAGCGCCTTTAACATAGTGAAAAGGTCCCAAGGCACTTCACAGGAGTGTTATAAAACAAAATTTGACACCGAGCCACTTAAGGAGATATTTGTGCAGTTGGTCAAAGAAATAGTTGTAAAGGAGCGTCTTGAAGGAGGAAAGAGAGGCGGAGAGGTTTAGTAAGGGAATTCCAGAGCTTGGGACCTAGGCAGCTGAAGGCACGGCCGCCAATGGTGGGGCGATTAAAATCAGGGATGCTTAAGAGGCCAAAATTGGCGGAGCACAGCTATCTGGGAGGGTTGTGGGGCTGGAGGAGGTTAGAGAGATAGGGAGGGATGAGGCCATGGATGGATTTGAAAACAAGGATGAACATTTTGAAATCGAGATGTTGCTTAGCCGGGAGCCAATGCAGTTCAGTGAGCAACGGAGTGATGGGTGAATGGGACTTGGTGCGAGTTAGGACACGGGCAGCAGAGATTTGGATGACCTCAAGTTCAGGGAGGGTAAAATGTGGGAGGCCGGACAGGAATGCGTTGGAATAGTCAAATTTAGAGGTAACAAAGGCATGGATGAGGGTTTCAGCCGCAGATGAGCTGGGGCAGGGGTGGAGTGGGGCGCTGTTCCGGAGGTGGAAATAGGTGGTCTTGGTGATGGCGCAGATATGTGGTCGGAAGCTCATCTTGGGGTCAAACATAACACCAAGGTTGCGAACAGTCTGGTTCCGCCTAAGACAGATGCCTGGGAGAGGTATGGAGTCGGTGGCTAGGAATGTTTGTCAGTGCGTGGCATAGCTATCGAGTTTTTGCAGTGGAATGAATTTTGTGACTAACTGCAAACCACTCCTCCTCATTAGTAGTAATGCATTCAGGTTGCGTTCAGTAACAGTATTACAATAATGGACAGCGCATAAATATGGAATAGTCCCTGTTTGAAAAATATAATGTCAGGTTGAAGTTGAGATGGTGTGACTGTACATGAAGACCTAGAAGGCTTAAGTGTTGACTGTTGCCCACAACGTTATTTAAAAAAAAGTACAACTTGCATTGATATAGCGCCTTTAACATAGTAAAGCATCCCAAGGCACTTCACAGGATCGTCATCAGACAAAATTTGAAACCGCATTACATGAGATATCAGGACATGACCAAAAGCTTGGTCAAAGATGTAGGTTGCAAGGAGCCTCTCAAGGGAGGAGAGAGAGAGACGGAGAGGTTTAGGGAAGAATTCCACAGCTTGGGGTCTAGACAGCTGACTTGTTCGGCTGCCAATGGGGGAGCGATGAAAATCAAGGATGCACAAGAGGCCAGAGTTGGAGGAAAGCAGAGATCCTGGAGGGTTGTAGGGCTGGAGGAAGTTAGAGGTAGGGAGGGGTTAGGCCATGGAGAAATTTGAACACCAGGATGAGAATTTGGACCGAGAGACAATGTAGGTCAGCGAGCACGGAGGTGATGGATAAACGGGACTTGGTGCGAGTTAGGACACGGGCAGCAGAGTTTTGGATGAGCTCAGGTTTACGAAGGGTGGAAGATGGGAGGCCGGCCAGGAGAGCGTTGGAATAGTTCTCCCACCACTGCTGTTCCTTTTTACCAGTGGATGCATGTGTGATATCTTTTTGTACCAAGCTCAGTCTGTTAATGTGACCATGACTGACTCCATGCATTCTGTGCTACTATATAGCTGCTGTGAGTCACGTGGCCGACTTCTGTTATTACATAGAAACATAGAAGATAGGAGCAGGAGTAGGCCATTCGGCCCCTCGAGCCTGCTCTGCCATTCAATGCGATCATGGCTGATCATCCAAATTCAGTACCCTGTCCCTGCTTTCTCCCCATATCCCTTGATCCCTTTAGCCTTAAGAAATATATCTAACTCCTTCTTGAATATATTTAATGAATTGGCCTCAACTGCCTTCTGTGGTAGAGAATTCCACAGGTTCACTACTCTGGGTGAAGAAATTCCACCTCATCTCTGTCCTAAATGGCTTACCCCTTATCCTTAGACTGTGACCCCTGGTTCTGGACTCTCTTGCCATCGGGAACAGCCTTCCTGCATCTAGTCTGTCTAGTCCTGTTAGAATTTTATAAGTTTCAATGAGATCCCCTCTCATTCTTCTAAACTCCAGCGAGTACAAGCCCAATCGACCCAATCTCTCCTCATGTCATTCCTGCCATTCAAGGTATCGGCCTGGTGAATCTTTGCTGCACTCCTTCCATGGCAAGAACATCCTTCCTCAGATAAGGTGACCAAAACTGCACACAATACTCAAGCTGTGGCCTCACCAAGGCCCTGTACAACTGCAGCAAGACATCCTTGTTCCTGTACTCCAACCCTCTCGCTACGAAGACCAACATACCATTTGCCTTCTTAACCGCCTGCTGCACCTGCATGCTTACTTTCAGCGACTGGTGCACAAGGACGCCCAGGTCTCATTGCACTTCCCCTTCTCCCAATCTATTGCCATTCAGATAATAATCTGCCTTCCTGTTTTTGACACCAAAGTGGATAACCTCGCATTTATCCACGTTATATTGCATCTGCCATGCTTCTGCCCAATCACCCAACCTGTCCAAATCATACTGGAGTCTCTCGGCATCCTCCTCACAGCGCACACGCCCACCCAGCTTTGTGTCGTCTGCAAACTTGGAGATATTACATCTAGTTCCCTCGTCCAGATCATTAATATATATTGTGAATAGCTGGGGTCCAAGGACCGATCCCTGCAGTACCCCACTAGTCACTGCCTGCCACTCGGAAAAAGAGCCGTTCATTCCAACTGTTTGCTTTCTGTCTGCCAACCAGTTCTCTATCCAAGTCAATACCTTGCCCCCAATCCCACGTGCCTTAATTTTACACGCTAATCTCTTATGCGGGACCTTATCGAAAGCCTTTTGAAAGTCCAAATACACCAGATCCACTGGTTCTCCCTTATCTATTTTACCAGTTACATCCTCAAAAAATTCCAGTAGATTAGTCAAGCACGATTTACCTTTTGTAAATCCATGTTGACTTTGTCCGATCCTGTCACTTTTTTCCAAGTGCTCTGCTATTACATTTTTTATAATGGACTCCAGCAATTTCCCCACTACCGATGTCAGGCTTGCTGGTCTGTAATTCCCAGTTTTTTCTCTACCACCTTTTTTGAACAGTGGGGTAACATTAGCTACCCGCCAATCCATGGGTACTGTTTCCAGAGTCTATCGAGTTTTGGAAGATGACCAGCAATGCATCTACTATTTCTAGGGCCACTTCCTTAAGTACCCTAGGATGTAGATTATCAGGCCCTGGGGATTTATCGGCCTTAAGTCCCATCAATTTCCCTAATGCCATTGCCCTACAAATACTGATTTCTATCAGTTCCTCCCTTTCGTTAGACCCTATGTTCCCCGACATCTTTGGGAGGTTATTTGTGTGCTCCTTTTGTGAAGACAGAACCAAAGTATGTATTTAATTGGTCTGTCATTTCTTTGTTCCCCATTATAAATTCCCCTGATTCTGACTGCAAGGGACCTACACTTGACTTCACCAATCTTTTTCTCTTCACCTATCTATAAAAGCTTTTACAGTCAGTTTTTATGTTCCCTGCAAGCTTACTCTCATACTCTATTTTCCCCCTCTTAATTAATCCCTTTGTCCTCCTTTGTTGAATCCTAAACAGCTCCCAGTCCTCAGTTTACTGCTTTTTCTGGCCAATTTATATGTCCTCTCCTTGGATCTTATGCTATCCCTAATTTCCTTTGTTAGCCACGGTTGAGTCACCTTTTTTGTTTTATTTTTATGCCAAACTGGGATGAACAAATTCTGTAGCTCATCCATGCGATCTTTGAATGTTTGCCATTGCCCATCCACCGTCAACCCTTTGAGTGACATTCCCCAATCAATCCTACCCAACTCGCACCTCATACCATTGTAGTCTCCTTTATTTAAATTCAGGACCCTAGTCTCTGAGTAAACTATTTCACTCTCCATCTTAATGAAGAATTCGATCATATTATGATCGCTCCGACCCAAGGGGCCTCGCACAACAAGATTGCTAATTAATCCTTTCTCATTACATAATACCCAGTCTAAGATGGCCTGATCTCTAGTTGGTTCCTCGACATATTGGTCCAGGAAACCATCCCGTATACACTCCAGGAATTCCTCCTCCACAGTATTGTTACTAATTTGGTTAGCCCAATCTATATGTAGATTAAAGTCACCCATGATAACTGCTGTGCCCTTATTGCACGCTTCTCTAATTTCCCGTTTAATGCCATCCCCGACCTCCGCATTATTGTTTGGAGGCCTATATACCACTCCCACTAACGTTTTCTGCCCCTTGGTATTTCTCCGTTCTACCCATACAGATTCCACATCATCAGAGCTAATATCCTTCCTTTCAATTGTTAATCCCCTCTTTAACCAGCAATGCTACCCCATCCCCTTTTCCTTTTTGCCTATCTTTCCTGAATATTGAATACCCCTGGATGTTGAGTTCCCAGCCTTGGCCACCCTGGAGCCATGTTTCCGTAATCCCAATCATATATATATTCGTTTACCTCTATTTGCGCAGCTAATTCATCCACCTTATTATGAATGCTCCTCGCATTAAGACACAAAGCCTTCAGGCTTGTTTTTTTAACGCTCTTAGATCTTTTAGAATTATTATTTACTGTGGCCATGTTTGATTTAAACCCTTGATTTCTCTGCCTGCCACTTTTTTGTTTTTCTTCTTCCTGTCTTTTGCTTTTATCCTTGTTTCCCTTTCCTCTGTCTCCCTGCTCAGGTTCCCAACCCCCTGCCATTTTAGTTTAAAACCCTCCCCCAGAGCATTAGCAAACACTCCCCCTAGGACATCGGTCCTGGCCCTGCCCAGGTGCAAACCGTCCGTTTTGTACTGGTCCCACCTCCCCCAGAACCGGTTCCAATGTCCCAGGAATTTGAATCCCTCCCTCCTTGCACCATTCCTCTAGCCATGTATTCATCAGAAATATCCTTCTATTTCTACTCTGACTAGCACGTGGCACTGGTAGCAATCCTGAGATTACTACCTTTTGAGGTCCTATTTTTAAATTTACCTCCTAACTCCCTATATTCAGCTTTTAGGACCTCATCCCGGTTTTTACCTATATCGTTGGTACCTATATGCACCACAACAACTGGCTGTAGTAATGCGGAGGTTGGGGATGGCATTAAACGGGAAATTAGAGACACGTGCAATAAGGGCACAGCAGTTATCATGAGTGACTTTAATCTACATGTAGATTGGGCTAACCAAATTAGTAACAATACTGTGGAGGAGGAATTCCAAGAGTGTATATGGGGTGGTATCCTGGACCAATATATCGAGGAACTAACTAGAGATCAGGTCATCTTAGACTGGGTATTATGTAATGAGAGAGGATTAATTAGCAATGCTGTTGTGCGAGGCCCCTTGGGGAGGAGCGATCATAATATGATAGAATTCTTCATTAAGATGGAGAGTGAAGTAGTTGACTCGGAGACTAGGGTCCTGAATTTAAATAAAGGAAACTACGATGATATGAGGCGCGAGTTGGCTAGGATGGATTGGGGAACGTTACTTAAAGGGATGACGGTGGATAGGCAATGGCAAACATTTAAAGATCGCATGGATGAACTGCAGAATTTGTTCATCCCTGTTTGGCATAAAAATAAAACAAAAAAGGTGACTCAACCGTGGCTAACAAGGGAAATTAGGGATAGCATAAGATCTAAGGAGAGGACATATAATTTGGCCAGAAAAAGCAGTGACCTGAGGATTGGGAGCAGTTTAGGATTCAGCAAAGGAGGACAAAGGGATTAATTAAGAGGGGGAAAATAGAGTATGAGAGTAAGCTTGCAGGAAACATAAAAACTGACTGTAAAAGCTTCTATAGATATGTGAAGAGAAAAAGGTTGGTGAAGTCAAGTGTAGATCCCTTGCAGTCAGAATCAGGGGAATTTATAATGGGGAACAAAGAAATGGCACACCAATTAAATACATACTTTGGTTCTGTCTTCACAAAGGAGGACACAAATAACCTCCCAGAGAAGTGGTATATCTGTTTGAGAGGGGGTTGGCCACAGGGGACCCCTGCACTACCTGCCTGCGGCTACTACGCTGCCTGGTGGTCACCCATTCCCTTCTTGCCTGTGCAGCCTTTACCTGTGGTGTGACCAACTCCCTAAACGTGCTATCCACGATGTCCTTAGCATCGTGAATGCTCCAGTATGTATCAATTCGCAGCTCCAGCGCCGCAATGCGATCTGTCAGTAGCTGCAGCTGGATACACTTCCCGCACACATGGTCGTTGGGGACACAGGAAGTGTCCCTGATTTCCCACATAGCGCAGGAGGAGCATGCCACGGGGCCGAGCTGTCCTGCCATGACTTACTTTTTAATTAATTTAAATCAAATCAATACCACTAATTACACTGCAATTAAATGATATACTCAAGGGCCCTTGGTTACTAGTACTCCCCGATACACAACAGAGACTTTGGAAACTAACCACAAAAATTAAGACCTTCTAAGTTTTATAAAATATTAATCTTAACTGTCAAACTATAGAGTAGTATAAATACTCACCTGGCTGTACTCACCCAATCAGCTGCTTCCTCTTGCCCGCGTCACTTTTTGAATCGTGACGTGGCTCCGGAACGCCACCGCTGGTCTGTGAGATTGATAAGTCTCTGTAAAAAAAGCTCGCGAAAGTGAGTTTCAGTACTCACTGTATCGCCGCTCTCACCGCTCCCGACACTGGCCTCTGTTTTTAAAAAAAAAAAAAAGCCTGCGAAAGTGAGTTTCAGTACTCACTGTACCGCCGCTCTCTGCTCCTCCCGACACTGGGCTCTGTACAGTAACGTCCTCTTGCCTTCTGTGCCAATTATGTTTTGTTGGGCATTTGCATTTTTCAGTGCACTGAGCACCTCTGACTATCTCATCAGTTCACACATTTTGAGATTGTTGCTTGCTTAAAATCTCCTACATTTTCCCCCTTATAACAACAGTGAAAGTTGCTGAGTTAAATCCTTGCCTTTGGCTGTGCTCTGTTGCGCTTGGAGTGTAAAAACATGTTTATTAAGTGACTTATTTTTGTGCAGCAAGGTTTTAAAAATTTCAGGAATATACTTTAATAGATATGTAAAATAGATATATTGTATATTTAAATAGTTGCACTTTAAATTAAATTTTTTAAAAGTACAGTGGTTGAAATTCCTTCAACTATGTGGCAACTACCTGGGTTAGTGCTAGAGCTGTGTGAATTCATGGTGCTATTTGCAGTATGTCTTTTTGCCACTAGAGGAAGTCATAGCTTTTATATAGTGCAAATGTGGACCTTTTACTGTATATAGTTCAATGTGGACCTCTAGTGGCAGAAAAAGGTGTTGAACTAGGCGACCCATCCTGTCGCACCTGCTCAGTCAAAATTCTTTGGTTTTTTGCCACGGAGCTTGAATTTCTGTCATTACATCATTCTGACCAAAAAATGTAACCTGCCACCCGCACCTCGGGTTCCAAATAGTAGTCAATAGGGGAAGTCTATAGTGTCAGCTGTGACTTTGTGGGTAGCACTCACCTCCGAGTCAGCAGGTGGTGGGTTCAAGTCCCACTCGAGAGTCTTGAGCGCACAAATCCAGGCTGACACTCCAGTGCAGTGCTGAGGGAGTGCTGCACTGTCGAAGGTGCCATCTTTCGGATGTGACGTTAAACCAAGTCTGCTCTCTCAGGTGGACATAAAAGATCCCATGGCACTATTTTGAAAAAGAGCAGGGGAGTTATCACCAGTGTCCTGGCCAATATTTATCCCTCAATCAACATAACAAAAACAGATGATCTTGTCATTATCACATTGCTGTTTGTGGGAGCTTGCTGTGTGCAAATTGGCTGCCGGGTTTCCTACATTACAACAGTGTAAAGCGCTTTGGGACGTCCGGTGGTCATGAAAGGCGCTATAGAAATGCAAGGCTTTTTTAATGTGAAAATCAGTTTAATATCTTAATAGATGAAGTGCTTTTATTTACTAACAGGTTGAAAGCAGGCTGTGCAGTTGAGCTGATACGGTTTTCGTGGCTGGAGGTCTGTACCTTGTGGTCAAGTAAGGCACAGCCCCAGGGAACCGTGTCCAAAATTATTTGTTCAAGGATGCTCATCATTTGAGCCAATGGTAAATGTTTTAAAATTAACAAATAAAAAGGGATGTGGAGTCATTTCAACTCTAAATGTTTCTTCAGCTTCTTTTCATGGACACCCTCCTTGGTCAGTAACACCACCAGTAGTTTTAAGAGCTCTTCTGTAGACCGAGTCAGTTGCTTGTCATGCCAATTGGCTGGAGGAATCTCCATGAAGTCTGCCCACTGAGAGTGCTCTCTAAATGTGTATTCATACTAATCGAAAGTTGCATTTTATTTAAGCCTGTTGCCACCGACTTGTGGCGTTTACTGTCAACTAACTGGTATAAGCTTTAAAAAAGTCGTTGCCTGTCTTTGTGTATACTGAGTAACTGCAGTTAAATACTTTTGGGGAGTGAAATTGTGCTTTTGCACAGATTAGACTTCTCTTCCACCACCCCACCCCCCACAAAAAAATAATTAATGTCTCCTTTAAAATAGAGCAGCTAGGGTCGCTGCTTGTATTAACCTAGACTAAGATCATGCAAAACTGTGCTGTCTAACCATCACCGTGTAATCTATCTTGCCTGACTTTTGTGACTTAATTATTTTAAAAGGGTTTCTAAACAATCTGCAAACCTGACTACCATTAAACCACTGAGACCTGAGACGGAACCAAAGTCATCTTACAATACGTCAATGCAACTTTCTCAACAGAAACCCACACAGATTGTATCAAAACAATTGCCCAGCAAGCCTGCTACACCAAATCTCAAACGGAGTGATTCTTTTGTGCAGCGTAAATGTAAGTAATGGCATGCTTTCCCCTCCCCAGTTTCTTCTCTTCTCTTTATTTTTTAATTTGTTCCTGGGATGTGGGCGTCGCTGGCAAAGCCTGCATTTATTGCCCATCCCTAGTTACCCTTGAGAAGGTGGTGATGGTGGTACTCCCACAGTGCTGTTAGAGAGTGAGTTCCAGGATTTTGACCCAGTGACGATGAAGGAACGGCGATATATTTCCAAGTCAGGATGGTGTGTGACTTGGAGGGGAACTTGGAGGTGGTGGTGTTCCCATGCGCCTGCTGCCCTTGTCCTTCTAGGTGGAAGAGGTCGTGGGTTTGGGAGGTGCTGCCGAAGAAGCCTTGGCGAGTTGCTGCAGTGCATCTTGTAGATGGTACACACTGCAGCCACGGTACGCCGGTGGTGGAGGGAGTGAATGTTTAAGGTGCTAGATGGGGTGCCAATCAAGTGGGCTGCTTTGTCCTGGATGGTGTCGAGCTTCTTGAGTGTTGTTGGAGCTGCACTCATCCAGGCAAGTGGAGAATATTCCATCACACTCCTTACTTGTGCTTTGCAGATGGTGGAAAGGCTTTGGGCAGTCAGGAGGTGAGACACTCGCTGCAGAATGCCCAGCCTCTGACCTGCTCTTGTAGCCACTGTATTTATGTGGCTGATTCAGTTAAGTTTCTGGTCAATGGTGACCCCCAGGATGTTGATGGTGGGGGATTTGGTGATTGTAATGCCGTTGAATGTCAATGGGCGGTGGTTAGACTCTCACTTGTTGGAGATAGTCATTGCCTGGCACCTTTGTGGCATGAATGTTACTTGCCACTTATCAGCTCAAGTCTGAATGTCGTCCAGGTCTTGTTGCTTGCGGGCATGGACTGCTTCATTATCTGAGGAGTTGTGAATGGAACTGAACACTGTGCAGTCATCAGCGAACATCCCCATTTTCTGACCTTGTGATGGGGGGAAGGTCATTGATGAAGCAGCTGAAGATGGCTGGGCCTAGGACACTGCCCTGAGGAACTCCTGCAGCGATGTCCTGGGGCTGTGATGATTGACCTCCAACAACTACAACCATCTTCCTTTGTGCTAGGTATGACTCCAGCCAGTGGAGAGTTTTCCCCCTGATTCCCATTGACTTCAATTTTACTAGGGCTCCTTGACGCCACACTTGGTCAAATGCTGCTTTGATGTCAAGGGCAGTCACTCTTACCTCACCCCTGGAATTCAGCTCCTTTGTCCATGTTTGGACCAAGGCTGTAATGAGGTCTGGAGCCGAGTGGTCCTGGCGGAACCCAAACTAAGCATTAGTGAGCAGATTATTGGTGAGTAAGTGCTGCTTGATAGCACTGTCGATGACACCTTCCATCACTTTGCCGGATTGAGAGTAGGCTGATGGGGCGGTAATTGGCCGGATTGGATTTGTCTTGATTTTTGTGGACAGGACATACCTGGGCAGTTTTCCACATTGTCGGGTAGATGCCAGTGTTGTAGCTGTACTGGAACAGCTTGGCTAGAGGCGCAGCTTGTTCTGGAGCACAAGTCTTCAGCATGACAGGATGTTGCCTTTGCTGTATCCAGTGCACTCGGCCGTTTCTTGATATCACATGGAGTGAATTGAATTAGCTGAAGATTGGCTTCTGTGATGGTGGGGACCTCGGGAGGAGGCCGACATGGATCCTGAGTCAGTGACTTGTGCTGAGAGTGATACGGTTGATTGGGTCCTGGCATCCCTCTGGTACATACCCCCTCATGTGTGAACCTTGAGAGTGAATATTGCCTGGCCTTTTGACAGTGGAGCGCATCGCAGCTGAGTACTGCCTGGGCCTCGACCAATGCTCATTGATAATCCCCTCCATGCATTTACTTTCCAATAGGACTCAGAAGTGGGAGCCCTGCTTAAATCTTTCACCACCCTAGCCCAGGGGTGCTGTGGCTCATTGTACTCCTGCCCTAGATGAGAACATCTCATTCAGCACAGCCTAGGGATTGAAGCTGTGATCTTTCGAGTCTCTGGCTCAGTAGCACATTGAGAAGTGCATTCGACCGCTGAATTGGTTGCACGCGTATCTTTTTTTTTTTACCTTTTTTGGATCAAATCGGCTCCTTCTGAGGCAACCACTTAACATTGAATGGTAGCATAGTGGTTATGTTACTGGACTAGTAATCCAGAGGCCTGGACTAATGATCCGGAGACGCGAGTTCATAATCCCACCACGGCAGCTGGGGAGTTTAAATTCAGTTAATTAAATAATTCTGGAATAAACAGCTAGTGTCAGTAATGGTGACCATGGAACTACCGGATTGTCGTAAAAAAACCATCAGGGGAGGAAATCTGCCGCCCTTACCCGGTCTGGCCGACATGTGACTCCACACCAACACCAATGTGGTTGACAAAACTGGCCGCGCAAGCCACTCAGTTGTCAAGAAGGTGGCTCATCTCGAGGGCAATTAGGGATGGGCAATAAATGCTGGCCTTGCCAGCGATGCCCACCCGTGAATGAATTTTTTTAAAAAAGGCAAGGAAGGAGGATGTCAGTGGCATATGTCCCCTGCACCAGCTCACGAATGAAAATAATGTTTTCTGAGCTCTAAGGCAACTGTGTCTCAAATATTAACTTTTCAAGAAATGTATTAGAGGATTACGCTTTGTTTATATATTTATATTTAAAAAAATCTGATCACTGTCAAGTGGGAAATGTTCATGGCAATTGTATTCCATTAAAAAGTAGCGTATCTTCACCAGACCGTAGCTCAGAACTCCTCCCACACACTTGCACTTACGCCGGTAAGACAGAGCTTGTGATCTAGGTTTTTGAAAACTGTATATATTTAGTATTCAGAATTGTTTTAAGTTAAATTCTCTCGCTTGCTTTTGTACTAATTACTTAACGCAAACCAGACTGCTCCAACTTTTAAGTACTAAATTAGTGGCACATCAGAAGTTTCCCAAAACTGCCCCCCCCCCCCCCCGCTGCCCCCCCCGAAAGTAACCTGACCAAACTTTCTCTCCTCCACTTAGAATGATTTCTGGGTTTATTTGCTGCACTCATTTCACTGATTATATGCAAATAATTCATGTTTTTGCTCCTGTACCTTCTGCTTTCTTCATCCCTCCCACCCCTCCATTTCTTTTATGCATGGCTTTCCTGTTCTGATTGAATTGATTGGGCTTATACTCTCTGAAGTTTAGAAGAATGAGAGGTGATCTCATTGAAACACAGAAGATTCTGCGGGGGATTGACAGGGTAGATGCTGAGAGGTTGTTTCCCCTGGCTGGAGAGTCTAGAACTCGGTGGGACGTAGTCTCAGGATAAGGGGTCGGCCATTTAAGACCGAGATGAGGAAGAATTTCTTCATTCAGAGGAGTTGTGAATCTTTGGAATTCTCTACTCCAGAGGACTGTGGATGCTGAGTCGTTGAATATATTCAAGGCAGAGATAGACAGATATTTGGGCTCCATGGGGATCGGGCGGGAAAGTGGAGTTGAGGTCGAAGATCAGTCATGATCTTATTGAATGGCAGAGCAGGTTTGAGGGGGCCATATGGCCTACTCCTGCTCCTAATTCTTATGCTCTTATGTTCTGCATTCTCCATAATCAGTTATTGATTGCCTCTTGTCAGCCTTAGTTTTAAAATGGCTGTCAACCATCCTATTGGGCATATGGGTTTTATTCTCACAGGATTTACATGTGCTGCATCAAAAAGTAAATTTTGGTGGCGAGAGGTATTAAAAATAGGCTTAAGGCACAATGAGCGTATGGGCACCAGCTCCGCTCTTCTACCTTGATGCGAAAAGGGCAAAACTGAGCGTTAAGCAGCAGCTCGTATTGTGGCTGACCACCATCAGAGCTTCGACCTCTGAAGATCTGCAATGAAAATTACATCAGGTTTGGAGGATCTCTTTGTGAAAAGTCCCAAATTTGTGTACTTCCTGCAGCAACGTAGCTGCTGGCCATTCCTCTGCTGCACCGCAGTTTGAAAATCAATAAGCTAGCTGATCTCTGCCAGGGCAGTGGTTGGATGTTAGTGGACCTCTGCACCTTTGGGCTAGAAAAGAGGAAGGAAAAATAAATAATTAACCAGGGTTCCTACTCCTGATTTGCTGTCAATGGCCTAGTCGTAGCTTGACCAAACATAGAAGATAGGAGCAGGAGTAGGCCATTCGGCCCCTCGAGCCTGCTCCGCCATTCAATGAGATCATGGCTGATCATCCAAATTCAGTACCCTGTCCCTGCTTTCTCCCCATATCCCTTGACCCCTTTAGCCTTAAGAAATATATCCAACTCCTTGAATATATTTAATGAATTGGCCTCAACTGCCTTGTGTGGTAGAGAATGCCACAGGTTCACCACTCTCTGGGTGAAGAAATTCCTCCTCATCTGTCTTAAATGGCTTACCCCTTATCCTTAGACTGTGACCCCTGGTTCTGGACTCCCTGACCATCGGGAACATCCTTCCTGCATCTAGTCTGTCCAGTCCTGTCAGAATTTTAAAGTTTCAATGAGATCCCCTCTCATTCTTCTAAACTCCAGCGAGTATAAGCCCAATCGACCCAATCTCTCCTCATACGTCATTCCTGCCATTTCTGCGTCTCGGTTTGGGAACTTTCCGCGTTGTTATCTTCCAGTAATCGGTCCAATATGCGCACTTCAGTTGCTGCCTACTGTTGAGCTGTAACTATGACTAATAGGTTCAATAACATTGTAAATCTGCAGCAACAGCCCCGATTTATAACTTCAGCAACCTACATGTACCAAGCATCAATGGATCATTCAGCTGATAACACTGCACAGGAAAAAAAGCTGCTGACTCCAGGGGAACGGTCACTCACTTTTTAATGGATGGTAGAACAATCGGGCGCAGTCATAGGCACACCACCAGCTCTCTCAGCACCGAGTACCCCGACTGACTGCACAAAAAAAAGGCAGGGGAATTTCATTTGATGTGACGAGGGGCATGCACATCCAGCTTATTTTTTCTTTTTTATTCGTTCATGGGATGTGGGCATCGCTGGCAAGGCCGGCATTTATTGCCCTTGAGGTGGTGGTGAGCCGTCTTCTTGAACCGCAGAGGGCAGTTAAGAGTCAACCACATTGCTGTGGGTCTGGAGTCACATATAGGCCAGATTGGGTAAGGATGGCAGATTTCCTTCCTTAAAGGACATTAGTGAACCAGATAGATTCTTCCGACAATCCGGTAGTTTTACGGTCACCATTACTGATGCTAGTTTTTAATTCCAGATTTATTTAATTAATTGAATTTAAATTCCCCAGCTGCCTGTGGTGGGATTTGAACTCACGTCTCCGGATTATTAATCCGAGCTTCTGGATTACTAGTCCAGGAACATCACCACTATGCTACTGCACCCGGTAATGTGTGCTCCCAACAATGCAGCTTCAGTAATGGGCGAAGACAAATAAAAGTCTGGGGGAAACTTTATTGAGACCATTTTATATTGAAAATATAGATGTGTCTATTTTCTTCAAAATATCTAACGGATGTTAACCACATAGGAGCTGGAGTAGGCCAGACCATGTAGGGGTGACGGGTTCCCTTCTGCAAAGGTCATTAGTGAGCCAGTGGGGTTTTACGACTGCTTTTGTTGGAGTTGAATTCTGGACCTCTGAGTTCCTAATCAATACTGTAACTATTGGGTATGTGCTTTATTGCTATATTGGAAGCATAAGAACATAAGAATTCGGAGCAGGAGTAGGCCATACGGCCCCTCAAGCCTGCTCTGCCATTCAATAAGATCATGGCTGATCTTCAACATGAACTGCACTTTCCTGCCCGATCCTCATATCCCTTAATTCCCTTAGAGTCCAAAAATCTATCGATCTCAGCCTTGAATATACTCAAAGACTGAGCCTCCACAGCCCTCTGGGGTAGAGAATTCCAAAGATTCACCACCCCCTGAGTGAGGAAATTCCTCCTCATCTCGGTCTTAAATGGCCGACCCCTTATCCTGAGACTATACCCCTCTAGTCCTAGACTCTCCAGCCAGGGGAAACAACCTCTCAGCATCTACCCTGTCAAGCCCTCTCAGAATCTTGTGTTTCAGTACGATCACCTTTCATTCTCCTAAACTCCGGAAAGAATCGGCCCATTCTACCCGATGCATATTGCATGTGCACTGAATTTGAACCAGCCTGTAAACTAATCCAAGTCTGGAGCTGCCTGATCTGAGGAAAACTGGCTGGGTATTCTGTAGCCAGTGGCAGTGCACCAGTGCTCAGTGACATCACCGAGTGGTGTACTCTTAACTTCAAAGTTCGTACTCTTAACTTGTGTTCTTTTGGTACTTGAGCCCCTTTTGATAGTTTTTACGTTGGTGTGGAAGCTGAGGTAAAGCTGCAAATATCTCTTGTTTTGGTATAAACAAGGTGCTCTGGATTAACTGCTAGTAATTCTTGGGTTGGTGTGTCCTTCATCTTTTGGAAGATTTGTAACTCATATATAACTCGTCATACCCTTGCATTGTTGAGAGAATGGATTGTGGTATGGAGTAGGCCATCCTCATACAGTGACGTTAAAGAGCTCCAAGCATATGGTCAACGTAAATCTTGCGGCAGATTGTAACAGAACAGCTGCTTGCACGATGCAAGACTTTAACTTGGTTCAGTTGACAATGTAAACTGCCAGAATTCTTTATAAAGCCCATGAAACACTGTCTCGGCATTTCGTAGAAAAGCAGGTGTCTCCTTCCCACTCTTTCTCCCCTCCCCCTTTCTCGGCCCAAATTCACGTTTTCATGCAGAGAAGTCACTGATTTACTGTAGGATTTCAATCAGCACCTGTAAGGAAAAATGGGTTCATTTTCTGTTGGAACTCTACATCAGAACTGATTTAAGTTGAGTTATAAATAGAATGCTCAGTACCTCGGCAGTGAGTTGTGTTCTGCCACATCTTTCCGTTAACACATTCCTATACTGAGTGTTGAAGCAGTCTGTCCCCATCACAACTCATTCAGGAAGCTGGTCAGTTTATGCTCACCGTTTAAAACTCTAGTCTAGTTTCTGTTGTACATGAAATAATGTCTGAAGACTGCATTAGTTTGGATGGCTAAAAATGTGCTCTCTACTTCTGACATTAACCGATCCCATCTGCTATAGCATGCTAACTCTGACAATTTTCCAGAATTGTAGGTATAACTCTCTAATACATGTTATATTTTGCCGTGCTAGTTATTGATCCAGTTCCAAATCTCTGTTTTTGTTGATCTGGTTCTATATTTAAATAGTTTTATATCATATTTAAAAAAAAAAAAAAAAAAAAAAAAAATCTGATCTGGGATGAACCAGTGTAATTGTGATTATCTTTAAATTGCAGCTTTAAACGAAGATTCAAACGGATCAGGCATGTGAGTATGACAGTCCCATTGTTTCTCTTTCTTTGGATACACACACATATATGACAACGTAATTCTTTAACCTGAATTGTGTTGCAAATGCTATTGGTTGTGTACCGTAGAAAGATCGAGCTGGCGCTGTTGAGAAACATAAGATAGAAGGGATAAAATTACTGAAGCTCAAGTTTCATCACCAATCTCCTTGATTTATAGTCTGATTTTTTTTCTAAAGCATTTGACTCATTGGGGTGATTTCACAGTGCATGGGTTTCAACCAAGTGCGTGAGTGTGAAACTTTTATGTATGGCCATGTGCAACACACCTTGTAGTGTAAATATGGATTTTGGTTATTCTGGAGTGAGCACTCAACTCGAATACAAGGACAGTACTGATGGTTACACGGTTGGTGGGAACAGTATGATGAACTCATTACATCACAAAGCGTATTCCACAATATTGAAATGCATTGGCTTCAATGGATTTTTCTGGTGTATCCAGGATTTCCACTTCTGATAGCTGTCCATTAAAGTCTCCCCTTGCTGGAAGTGCACATGTCTGGACACCAGCTGAGGATAGGATTGAACTTGGCTGTGATGCAACTTGTGGTGGAGCAGCTTGCCAGTACTAACCATCCTGATTTGCATATAAAATTATCTTTTGGCTGAGGTACTGTGTATTGAGCATCTTGAGTATTGTGTGCCGTTTTGGTCGCCTTATCTGAGGAAGGATGTTCTTGCCATGGAAGGAGTTCAGCAAAGATTCACCAGGCTGATACCTGGGATGGCAGGAATGACGTATGAGGAGAGATTGGGTCGATTGGGCTTATACTCGCTGGAGTTTAGAAGAATGAGAGGGGATCTCATTGAAACTTATAACATTCTAACAGGACTAGACAGATTAGATGCAGGAAGGATGTTCCCAATGGTCAGGGAGTCCAGAACCAGGGGTCTAAGGATAAGGGGTAAGCCATTTAGGACAGAGATGAGGAGGAATTTCTTCACCCAGAGAGTGGTGAACCTGTGGAATTCTCTACCACAGAAGGCAGTAGAGGCCAATTCATTAAATATATTCAAAAAGGAGTTGGATATGTTTCTTGATGCTAAAGGGATCAAGGGGTATGGGGAGAAAGCAGGGACAGGGCTGAATTTGGATGATCAATGGCCTACTCCTGCTCCTATTTTCTATGTTTCTATGTACGGGGGGTGGCGAACTGTCAGCGTTCGCGTACCTCTCTGAAATCGACCGTAACTTCAGGATTTAGCGCGTGCACATCTAAACGCGGAAATTCTGAAGTTGCGGCCAGTCATTCCCTGCTCTACCACAGGCTGCGCTGTGGAACTCCCCATATCCGACAATCAGTGAAATCAGTTGAACTGACAAAAACTTGGGCTTTTCCGCAGTAATATCGCTGTTAAATACCCCATTAAATGTTCAGACTTGTTGGAATAGATGTAACTGGGGTTTCAACAGCGTATTGACTGCTGAACAACCGTTCTGGCCCTGAAAAACAAATTTTATGTTTGTGGAATCCACATTATGATAGAAAATTAGTAGATTAAAAAAAAAAATTTAAAGTTTGTTTTATGATTTTCAGCTTCTACCTTAACCCCATGTTTAAGTCTAAATCTTTATTTCACTTTCTGTAAATGTTTTAAAAAGTGATTTGAATCGGTGCTTTTTATTTCCTGGTTTGCTGTCTGAGAGAATTCTTCATTGTGATTGGCTGCTTAGATAGCTTGATGACATCACTGCTGCATTGTATTGGGGATACCCTATTGACGGCGCTACAATCAATTTAACGTCGAGAAAGCTTAAGTTTTCGCCACAGAGATCGCCATTGCTTTGTCGCTGACTGCAAATTCCGGGCCAATGCTTTCTGGAGGGAAGGGGGGAAATTGATGGTGGAAGGAAGAGGGGGAAAAAATGATGTTTTAGATACAACTGTTTCTAATCTCCTCACTTGTTAGACCTGCTGGATACTTGCATTATCTGATACAAGGAAGGTTTGGCAGACTGCCACTGAAATCCATGGATTTTTCTTTCCAGATTGCTTAAGAGTTCAAAAAGTGCGCCAAATCTGAATGACTCAAGATATTTATCCACCACACCTAAGCCAACCTCGTCTGCAGTACCTTGTCGGAGGTCAGCCGCGACACCCACTCCGACAAAGCAAAGAGCGAGCCAGTGTGGCGTATTCCAATGCACTACACCAAAACCACGTGCTGTTTCTCAAACTGTGTCTCGCAAGAAGTGTAAGTGTTACAATTCAGGGCACCACCCAGTCGTTTCTCTTGTGCAGTCTGCAAAAGTCAGCTTCCATAGGCAAGTCTGTGCTTCCGATGAATGTGAATGTTGACCTTGTGTGTAGCGCTCTCCCCTTTAAGTCAGAAGGTCACTGATTCAAGCCTCACTGCAGAGACCTGAGCGCACAATCTAGTGAAGTACTGGGGATCCCTCAACCAACACGACTGAAATAGATTATCTGCTTATTTATCTCCTTGCTGCTGTGCACAAATTGGCTGCCGCATTTCCATACAATACAACAGTAACACTTCAAAAGTACTTTGTTCGCTTTGAGACATCCTCGGGGTGTGGAAGATGCTGTATAAATGAAGTTCATTAGTTTGTTCTTTTCATTCTCACAATTACTTTTAAAACTTATAAAAAGTCTCTTGTGCTTTTTATAGTCCTTTTACAGCAGGTCCATGCTGTCTTGTTTCTTCCTTCAGCCAGGAGAGGTCCCAACACTCAAACATTTCTTCTGCAATGTTTTACGTGCCAAGAGCCCAAAGCAGCGAGAATTGCCTGTTCCCCTCTCTCTCTCTCTCTCTCTCTCTCTCTCTCTCTCTCTCTCTCTCTCAAGTTAAAAAAAAATACATTAAATG
Organism: Somniosus microcephalus; assembly: GCF_052327205.1. Taxonomy (NCBI): domain Eukaryota; kingdom Metazoa; phylum Chordata; class Chondrichthyes; order Squaliformes; family Somniosidae; genus Somniosus; species Somniosus microcephalus. Next base: position 10,765,257 of record NC_140999.1, read on the forward strand.
TGGCTATAAAATTTAATGCATTCAAACAAAACTAGTATCTACCTGCTGTTATGTTGAGCTCAATCATAACTATACTCGTAAGGCTATTGCTTCTTTTCAGTTTTATTTCTGCAAGTACACTATGCTACATATTTTCCATCTTCCTCCTTATAATCATGATTTATTGTATTGTCTCCTACTTTACCTCAAAGTCCTGTGTATATTGGTTATAGTACCACACTGGCTACAGGGCATTCTTAAGGGGGAGGGTGAGCAGGCAGAGGTCGTGGTCCACATTGGGACCAACGACATAGGTAGGAAGGGGGATGAGGTCCTGCATCAAGAATTTAGGGAGCTAGGTAACAGATTAAAGAGCAGGACCTCAAAGGTTGTAATCTCTGGATTACTCCCAGTGCCACGTGCTAGTGAGTATAGGAATAGGAGGATAGAGCAGATGAATGCATGGCTAATGAGTTGGTGTAGGGGGGAGGGTTTTACTTTCCTGGATCACTGGGCCTGCTTCTGGGGAAGGTGGGGCTTGTACAAGTCGGACGGGTTGTACCTGAACCAGAGCGGGACAAATATCCTTGCGGGGAGGTTTGCTAGCACTGTTGGGGGGGGTTTAAACTAACTTGGCAGGGGGATGGGATACAGAGGGGAGCTGAAAGAGGGGGTGATGTGCTGCCAATTATAGAGAAAAAAACAAGTCAGCTTGGTAGACAGGGCAAATATACAAGGGCAAGGCTGGATGGCATCTATTTTAATGCAAGGAGTCTTGCAAATAAGGTGGATGAACTGAAGGTGTTGATAAACACATGGGAGTATGATATTGTCGCCATCACGGAGACATGGTTGAGGGAGGGGCAAGACTGGCAGCTCAATATTCCGGGGTACAGAATCTTCAGGCGAGACAGAGGGGGGGGTATAAGAGGAGGGGGTGTAGCAATATTAATTAAGGAGTCAATTACTGCAGTAAGGAGGGATGACATATTAGCAGGTTCCTCTAATGAGGCCATATGGGTGGAGCTTAAAAACAAGAAGGGGGCAAGCACTTTGCTGGGAGTGTACTATAGGCCTCCAAACAGTCAGGGGGAGATAGAGGAACAGATATGTAGGCAGATCTCAGAGAAATGTGCAAATAATAGGGTAATAATAATGGGGGATTTCAACTTCCCCAATATTAACTGGGATAGTCAGAGTGTGAAAGGCACAGAGGGTGTAGAATTCGTAAAGTGCATCCAGGAGAGCTTTTTGAGCCAGCATGTAGAAGGTCCTACAAGAGAGGGGGCGGTACTGGACCTAATTCTAGGGAATGTGGCCGGCCAAGTGGAAGAAGTGCTAGTAGGTGAGCACTTTGGTGACCGTGACCATAATATGGTGAGATTTAAGGTGGTCATGGAAAAGGACAGGGATGGGCCGGAAATAAAGGTTCTAAATTGGGGGAAGGCCGATTTTTAATAGGATAAGGCAGGATCTGGCCAAAATGGACTGGGATCAGCTACTTGTAGGAAAATCCGCATCGGAGCAATGGCAGGCTTTCAGAAGGGAGATTGAGATCATACAATGGCAACATGTTCCCGTAAAGGTCAAGGGTGGTTCCAAAAACCACAGGGAACCGTGGATGTCAGGGGATATACGAGAATGGATTAGAAAAAAAAGGAGGGCTTTTGGCAGATACAAAAGGCTAAAGACGGAGGAAGCCCTAGAGGAGTACAAAAAGTGCAGGGGGATACTTAAAAAAGAAATTAGGAGATCAAGGAGGGGCCATGAAATAGCACTGGTGAGCAAAATAAAGGAAAATCCTAAGATGTTTTATAAGTATATTAAGGGTAAGAGGATAACTAGGGAAAAAATAGGGCCCATTAGGGACAAAAGTGGCAATCTGTGTGTGGAGCCGGAAGATGTAGGAGGGGTTCTAAATGAATTTTTTGCATCTGTTTTCACTATGGAGAGGGACGATGTAGACATAGAAATAGGGCGGGGGGACTGTGATATGCTCGAACACATTAACATCAAGAGGGAGGAGGTATTGGCGGATTTAGCAGGCCTAAAAATGGATAAATCCCCAGGCCCGGACGAAATGTATCCCAGGCTGCTGTGTGAGGCAAAGGAAGAGATTGCGGGGGCTCTAACACACATATTCAGAACCTCTCTGGCCACAGGGGATGTGCCAGAGGACTGGAGAACCGCTAATGTAGTTCCATTATTCAAGAAGGGGAGTAGGGAAAAACCGGGGAACTACAGGCCAGTGAGCCTAGCATCAGTGGTGGGAAAATTATTGGAAAAAATTCTGAGGGACAAAATCAGTCTCCACTTGGAGAGGCAAGGATTAATCAGGGATAGTCAACATGGCTTTGTCAAGGGAAGATCATGTCTGACTAATTTGATTGAATTTTTTGAGGGGGTGACTAGGTGTGTGGATGAGGGTAACGCAGTGGATGTGGTATACATGGATTTCAGTAAGGCCTTCGATAAAGTCCCGCACAGGAGACTGGTCAAGAAGGTAAGAGCCCATGGAATCCAGGGTGCCTTGGCACGTTGGATACAAAACTGGCTTAGTGGCAGAAGGCAGAGGGTGATGGTCGAAGGTTGTTTTTGTGACTGGAAGCCTGTGGCCAGTGGGGTACCACAGGGATCGGTGCTGGGTCCCTTGCTGTTTGTGGTCTATATTAATGACTTGGATATGAATGTAAAAGGTATGATCAGTAAGTTCGCGGATGATACAAAAATTGGTAGGGTGGTAAATAGCGAGGAGGGTAGTCTCAGTCTGCAGGACGATATCGATGGGTTGGTCAGATGGGCGGAACAGTGGCAAATGGAATTTAACCCGGAAAAGTGCGAGGTGATGCACTTTGGGGGGACTAACAAGGCAAGGGAATACACAATGAATGGTAAGACCCTAGGCAAGACGGAGGGTCAGAGGGATCTGGGTGTGCAAGTACACAGATCCCTGAAGGCAGCGGAACAGGTGGATAAGGTGGTAAAAAAGGCATATGGGACACTTATATTCTATGCCTCGGCTAATGAAGGCAAGAGCAAGGAGGTTATGATGGAGCTGTATAAAACACTGGTTAGGCCACAGCTGGAATACTATGTGCAGTTCTGGTCGCCACACTACAGGAAGGATGTGATAGCTTTGGAGAGGAGATTCACCAGGATGCTACCAAGGCTGGAACGCTTCAGCTATGAAGAGAGACTGGGCAGATTGGGTTTGTTTTCCTTGGAGCAGAGGAGGCTGAGGGGGGACATGATTGAGGTGTACAAAATTATGAGGGGCATAGATAGGATGGATACTAAGGAGCTTTTTCCCTTAGTAGAAGGGTCAATAACTAGGGGGCACAGATTCAAGGTAAAGGGCGGGAGGTTTAGAGGGGATTTGAGAGAGAACTTTTTCACCCAGAGGGTGGTTGGAGTCTGGAACTCACTGCCCGGAAGGGTTGTGGAGGCTGGAACCCTCACAACATTCAAGACGCATTTGGATGAGCACTTGAAATGCCATAGCATACAAGGCTACGGACCAAATGCTGGAATATGGGATTAGATTAGACAGGGCGTGATGGCCGGCGCGGACACGATGGGCCGAAGGGCCTCTATCCGTGCTGTATTACTCTATGACTCTATGACTAGCAGTCCTGCAGTTGAGTTCAAATCCCATCATGGGAAGTTGTGAAATTGAATTAAATAAATTTGGTGATTTTGTGGGCGAGTATTAGAAAAAAGGTTACCATGAAAGGTGTCGGATTGTTGTAAAGTGGTTCACTAACGTCCTTCAGGGAAGGGAACCTGTCGCCAACGTTCCCGCTAAGCTGCACAACTGTGTCTGGAGGTCCCGCACAGGCCGCTCATCGGCTTTTCAATGGGAGTTTTAGCACGTGCAAGATTTTGAATAGGCCCGTTAAAGGGACCGCGCACCCCAAAAAAAAAAATAGTGAGAACATTGCCTGTCGCCACCCTACTTGGTCAGACTTGCACATGTCTCCAGTACCCCACCATGGGCCTTTTGATGCTCTCTGAACTGGCCGAGCCAGCCACACACAGATTTTCTTTGCGACTATCAACAAGAAGCACCACCGCCATCTTCTGAAGTTGGTAGGGGTGGGCAATAAATGTGGTCTTGGCCATGTTGACCACATTCTGAGGAGAAATATATATTTTTAAAGCTACCAGAAGGCATTGTGGGGGGGAGGATGTGGTTGGTAGAAGGAAAGACTACATGACTTCAGCAGATGCCATGACCTAATCTGGCATGGCAGGAATTCAACACTCCAAAGCCGTTCAAACTTTTTTTTTTCTTTTATACAGAACTTCCCATCTGAATCTTGTTGATCTCTTCAGATAGTGCCGGACCTATTTTATAGGTTGCAGCTTGAGGCAGGTTTTCATGATCTGAAACACAGGTGTGATTTGTGTTTAAAGCAGCTGAATGTAAAAATTGCATGTGTGACTGTTTCACTAGTCTGGTCAGTATGTCAGATTTTAGTGAAGATACTGATGCGGTCTTTGGTGTATTTGTAACCTGCTGTTTTCCCTTTTTAACAACAGGAGGAGTGCAGTATATATTAATGTATTCCTATCTTATTTGCAGTATATAAAGAAGAAAACGAAGGATCAGGCTTGTAAGTATTGAAATTCCTAGTCTGGCTTCTTTGTCGGTGCTACCTGCTTGTTGCTAAATTGGATGTTGAGTCAGTGGTTGCATGATGACGCCTTTGCTTTGTGAAGCCAGCTGCATCAACTTCATATAGTTGAAATTGGGGGCGTAATGGGCAGGTTTCCTTGTGAGCTGACTCGATTGGCATCTACACAAACGGTTTGAAATGTAATGCAAGAGGGCGCAAAGTAATTTTCAGATACAAGAGGAGAGATGCATTTTAAGAATGTTTGGAAAAGAGGGGTATGTTAAGAAAATACTGCTACCAAAATTTAGCCCTCTCCTCATAAATGATGGGTACTTTACCAATTGGGTCTTTAAGCATCACCGAGGCAGCGTGCTGGTGCGGAACACACCGGGGCAGCGTGCTGGTGCGGAAAACACCGGTACTTCTCAGCTTCCATTATTTTGACGAATGGAAATGAAGCTCAGAAATTTGAGGCTTTTGATTTTTTTTGGTCACATTGTCTGTAAGTGGTTTAATCAGCAGTAGACTCCTCTGCGCAAACTAATTTTTGAATTTGCACTTGGCTTTGTGTTCTGCTGTTCCTGCAGTTCTCTGAATCCACAGCTAAGATGACAGACTTACTGGCATATTTTATGAGGCTTCTGTAAGTTAAGGAAAACAATTTCATAAATCAGTCTTTCAAACGGTGCTAAATTTTGCCCTTATCAAACAGAGAGTTGATCGTTACTGGGGGGATGGAACTTTCCATTTTTTGTATCCAGCACTAGCACCAAATACTCTTAAATAGCATGTAGCAATGCTTGGATATTTTGGTACAGCTTACTTCTTCCCTCCCCCCCCACCCCCCCCCCCCCCCTCGACAATGTATCAGGAAGTCATGTCTATTTTCGACAATGGCTAACCTTGTGACCAGTCAAGAATCTAATTCCTTCCCTTTCTCCAACAACCCCCACCCCCAACCCACTCCTCCGGCAATAAAAAATGAACAGTTTTTGCCTGTAGGCTTTCTGTTCCCTGCAAACTAATTTGTGACTGGCTGAGCTAATTAGTACCATTACCATTTTTAAAAAAAGAAACAATATCCTAGCCCATCCACAGCTGACTCCATATCCCAGAGGTAAAGGGAGCATATTATACCAAGATGTACCACGTTGGCTTTTCTTGAGAAAGAAGAGATGCGATGCCTCGGAGTTGATTTTTATTTCAGATTTCCAGCATTGATCGAAACTTAGCAACAGGAGTAGGCCAATCAGCCTGTTCTGTCATTCTATTGGATTATGCCTGATCTGTATCTCGACTCCCATTTACCCACCTTTTCTCTCGACCCCTTTTTACCCTTACTGGAGTTCCAGATTTCCACTACCCTTTGTGTGATTTGGGGGGGGGGATGCTTCTTAATTTTGCTCCTACCTGTTCCAGCTCTAATTTTAAGATTATGTCCCTTGTTGTGGGGTCTCCCATCAGAGGAAATAATCTCTATGTATCCTATTGAATCCCTTTATCATTTAAACTCCTCGATTAGATCACCCCTTAACTATCTAAACTCCAGGGAATACAAATCAAATATATGTAACCTGTCTTCAATTTAACCCTTTAAGCCCCAGTATCAATCTGGTGACCGTGCATTGTGCTCCGTCCAAGCTGCTGTATCTTTCTTGAAGTGCGGTATCCAAAACTAAACACAATTCTTCAGATGGGGTCTGACCAAGGCTCTGTACAACTGAAGCATAATTTCCTCATTGTAGTATTCCAACCCCTTTGAGATGAAGGCCATCATTCCATTCGCCGTTTTTGCTTTTTGTACCCTTGCAGTAGCATTGAGTGATTTGTACGCGTGGACACCTAAATCCCTTTGCTCCCCCACTACTATTTCTCTCTTTTTATTGTTACTCAAACTGAGGGATCTTAGTGCTCACATTGTTCACTGAAGCAAAGTACAGCACAGTTAAATGCAGAGTAGAGCTCCCTCTTCTCTGCCCCAACAATGTGCTTCAGTTCCCAGTTTGGAAGAGCAACCCTACTGTAGCTGTCTAGCATTTTTCTATTTTTCATTCCAGCCTTGCTGTGGCCACTCTTTCCCAGTTAGTGCCAAACTCTACTTTGAGTCTATTCCAAATTAGATTGAGACGGCTCTAATGCATTTCAGGCAGGGCCCTTGGAGCCAACAGACAGGAGACTTTTATTCCATTTGGGCTGGATGTGAGCTCAGGCCCTGCATATGAAAGGACAGTGTTGAACCCATTGCACTACTCCGCCCCATGCTTATTCTTTTGAGCTAGGATATTTGTCTTTAGTATGTCTGGGTTGGATTTCAACAATGGAAAATGCCGAGTACAAAGGTCCTAGCTTGCTTCGTGTACAAGGTGTATATTTTATTCTTCATTGAAGCATATGGTAAAGGGGGAGCTGTGTATCGGCTGAAGCCCCAGTTGTATTTTGTCAACAAAAACAACTTGTTATATAGTGCCTTTAACGTAGTAAAACATCCCCAGGCACATCACAGAAGCATAATCAGACAAAAATTGACACCGAGCCAAAGAAGAGATTTGATGAAAGGTTAATGTTTAAGGTGCCTCTTTCAGATGTTGATTGATCTGCTGTCATGGTGGTATAATTGAATGCATCTAAATACTGATATCAATATGCCACAGGACAAATTTGTACTTGAGCCAATGTTACACCAATTCTTTTTGTTGTGTTACTCTAAATGTATCTGCGCAAGGACTGCCACTACCAGTGACAAACCGGTAAGCACCAGTATATTGCCCTCTTCACCCAGTGCTATGTAGCTCAAAATAGTCTCTAGACCCGAACCCGTGACCTCTACCACCTAGAAGGACAAGGGCAGCAGGCGCATGGGAACACCACCACCTCCAAGTCGCACACCATCCTGACTTGGAAATATATCGCTGTTCCTTCATCGTCGCTGGGTCACAATCCTGGAACTCCCTCCCTAACAGCACTGTGGGAGCACCTTCACCACACAGACTGCAGCGGTTCAAGAAGGCAGCTCACCACCACCTTCTCGAGGGCAATTCAGGATGGGCAATAAATGCTGGCCTTGCCAGCGATGCCCACATCCTGTGAATGGGGGGAAAAAAAAAAACAACCCAAGTTTGGAAGGACAAAATCTGTAATTCTGTTGCTGGGTGTTTATCACAGCTCTGGTCGTCATAGTATGATTTCATGCACGTACCATGACACTTTACTGAAATTGTAGTGACAGCACTGTGCATTTCTAGACTTTTTAATCTTTATTTAAGTGCTACCTTTATTTTTTATCTTGAAAGATTTCTCCTTTTTCATGGGGTCATCAGTTTAGGCTTTGATGGCTTAACTTTATTTTTTCCAGAGCATCCTCAATGGAGGAGTATACCGGGAAGACAAAAGATAAACCTGTAGGTAAGTTCTTAGACAGAGCATCTTGGACCATCTATAAAAATGTTGTAAAATATCCATTAATAACTTAAACAGACCTTTCCATGTTGCTGAGTTTTGGTTCTTGTAGCCAGAAGAAGCAGATTGGTGAGTTTATCAAGGGCTGCGTTCTGTAGGTTAAACCCTGCAATTGTTTACGTGACATTGCGTTGAAATTATGCAGATTGTTTGGGTGAAGTTAGCTGCCTTTTCATGGGAAGAGGAAAAACCGAGGGGCTTGAGATTTGGTCTTGAAACTTTCAGCAGTGCTACTCAATCATGTTGCATCCTTCCCAGCTATACATTATTTTTACATGACCCACATCTGTTGTGAAGCTTGTATTTTTTAAAAAGATGTTAATAATTGTCTACCTGGTTTTAATAAAAAATATATTGCTGCAGTGAATTTGAATTTTTGGAATAGTTTCCCACGCTATCATTTCCTTGTAGGGGCCCGAGAGGTACAGTCTCGATTTCGAGAAGCTGCAAACATGAAAAAGAAAGTGGTCAGTAGGGTAAGAGGTGAAATTTTCCTTTCTAATTGGTTCTAACATGGGTATGTAAAACACACGTCTGTAAAACATACATCTGCATTTATATTGCTAACCAGATTAACTCGCTTCGACTAAATCTAGATATTCATTCCGAGGTGAGCAATGGGTTCGTAACAAACTTTTTTTGGAGGGGGTGGGTGTCGAAGTCTCTACTCCCGAGTAAGACTCTTTAAACACAAAGTATCGTTAAAGACAGGCTTTATTTGCTTGCAAGGGAAGAGTTGTGTAGTCAAGGGCTACATCAGACCTCTTCAAAGTAATACAGAAGTTGTAACATATTTATACAGTACAGAAACAAAACAGGCTTTCTATGCCACATGACATAGTATTGAATCATACTTGATTACAAAGGCACAGACCTTGTGAATTATTGGAACAACGTATTCCGGGCTGCGTTAGAATAACGAACAGAAATACCTTGGGATAAGATTAACATCCTTTATTATGGGATCCCTCTGTACCTTCTGTTCTCTCACTGTATCAACTGGGCCTGTGGGCCGATGTTTACCTTATCATGTCCTTGGCTATTTGTTTGGTGAATGAGGTTCTTTGTAAGCTTATTACAGATAAGGAGTACGTATGTAGCATTCCCAAATTGTCTTATTCCCTAGAGACTGGTTAGTGAATCATGCTATCGGCCATTTAAGTTTTTATTCTATGCCCAGGAAGCCATTGTGTCTAAGTGAGAAACTGTACTTCCACATGGGGGAGCTTGTTAATATCCGCCTTTCCTGTTCTGTGGATGCAAAGTCTGGTTTGGGTCCGATTCCAGTATTGTCAATAATGCTGAGTCTAAGAATACTTAGTAGGTATTTCTTAATTGATTTTAGTGAGGCATGGCAAAAAGGTACCTTTCTTCACCCTTTCCATCCCCCCCAGCGATGTTGCATCCATCTCCATAGCTGTCCATCTCCATAGCTGTCAACAATAGATTCCCAAAAGGGAGACTGATCATTCGTATGGAGAGCTTAAGAAATTTAGGTGGAAGAACCTTATTCACCTTTGTACTTGGATACCAGGTTCCCATCCTTTGAGGGTCTGCTGGAGAAGGAGTATTTTGTGCATCTTAGCCTACACTGTGCAGGATCAGTGTTTCTTTTTTGTGTGGGCATTTATTTGACTAGGAGATGTGCTTTTTTAAGCCACCATTAGGCAGTTCTAATCCCAAGTTCAGTGGTTCAAATCTGCTATGAAGTTTGCCCATTTGAAGGTGTATAAAAGTTGTTCTGCTTCTGAGCAATAGTGTGTTGTCACCTGAATGATACTGTACTGAAGTAAAGCTCCTTCAGTATCTTGAAGCTCTTTTTGGTGATGCTTTGAGGTCATAATGTCACCACATCCCCGCCAAAGAAATCATCCGAGCTGAGATCGGGTGCCAGAAGTGAATTCGGGAGCAGTTCGGTGAGATCCGGCGATGTAGTATGAGTGCACCTTGACATTGTAAACTTGTCGGATTAGTAAAGCAAGAACTTGACACATGGGCTACTACTAAATGTGACTAGATACAGCGGTGATTAACTGAACTGTACAGATGAGGACTCGGTCTAAAATTCGATACCTGGTCTTTGCTGCGCTAGCTGAACTCAGCTGGGATGACTGCTGGGGCGCTGCAATTGGCCTGAGTGCCTCAGACTTGCAGAAGAGGAAATATAAGCAGTCTTTGCTCCTCTACACCTCTTGGGTTCTAATCATAATCCAGTGACCCCTGCTGAAAAGTGCATATGCGTAGATATCGTAGAATCAAAGAATAGTACAGCACAGAAGGAGGCCATTCGGCCCATCGAGTCTGCGCCAGCTCTTTCGAAGAGCAATCCAGTTAGTTCCACTCCCCTGCTCTTCCCCATATCCCTGCAATTTTGTTCTCCTTCAAGTATTTATCCAATTTCCTTTTGAAGGCTGCTATTGAATCTGTTTCCACCACTATACCGGGCAGTGCGTTCCAAATCCTAACCACTCGTTGGGTAAAAGTTTTCCTCATGTTGCCTCTGGTTCTTTTGCCACCTCTGGTTCTTTTGCCAATCACCTTTAAATCTGTGCCCTCTGGTTATTGACCCTTCAGCAATTGAAAACCTGGATTAACCCATGAAGAATGGTCGCTGTGACAAGTTGCTGCAGGGTAACTGATACATGTGGCACTGTACCCCAATAATGAGTCCAAATATCTGGCACAGAGAGAAAAGTAGCAGCAGAAGGAAGGTTAAAATTTAGTCCCACATTTACCAATATATCGATAGAATATGCTGGTGAGATGTTGGCCTTCGTAGCGAGAGGGTTTGCGTACAGGAGCAAGGATGTCTTGCTGCAGTTGTACAGGGCCTTGGTGAGATCACACCTTGAGTATTGTGTGCAGTTTTGGTTGCCTTATCTGAGGAAGGATGTTCTTGCCATGGAGAGAGTGCAGCAAAGATTCACCAGACTGATACCTGGGATGGCAGGAATGACGTATGAAGAGAGATTGGGTCGATTGGGCTTATACTCGCTAGAGTTTAGAAGAATGAGGGGATCTCATTGAAACTTATAAAATTCTAACAGGACTAGACAGACTGGATGCAGGAAGGATGTTCCTGATGGCGAGGGAGTCCAGAACCAGGGGTCACAGTCTAAGGATAAGGGGTAAGCCATTTAGGACAGATGAGGAGGAATTTCTTCACCCAGAGAGTGGTGAACCTGTGGAATCCTCTACCACAGAAGACAGTTGAGGCCAATTCATTAAATATATTCAAGAAGAAGTTAGATATATTTCTTAAGGCTAAAGGGATCAAGGGGTATGGGGAGAAGGCAGGGACAGGGTACTGAATTTGGATGATCAGCCATGATCGCATTGAATGGCGGAGCAGGCTCGAGGGGCCGAATGGCCTACTCCTGCTCCTATCTTCTATGTTTCTATGTAAGATGGATACTGTATAACGGCTGCGTGTTTCCTGTAGCTGCTCCTCTAATCCAAACTCTCTTTAATTTTAATAGGGTCAGGAGAAAAGTTCAGGACCTGTAACTGGGCTAAGAAGTAAGTGGCTGTAACCAATGGATCAATAATTCAGACAATCTCCCAGCAAAAAGACCTTCAAGGTCAATGATAATACTTGGAACTACATTTTCCCGTTTGACTCCCTCAGCTATTAATAAAATGATATTCATCAATTTTTCAATTATGATGTGTCCATCCTGATTTGTCTCATTGTTGCTTTTAGTTTTCAAAAGGAAAGGATGCTGAGATGTTTAATTTAAAAATGAAATTGTTGGCTAAAGTCTTTTATCCTGTGTAGAGGTTTCATTCTGTTTAAAGTAGCCATTGTTGGTTACCATCCTGGCTTCTGTTAGAGGGCAGCTTTTTGTGGTTAGATTTAAAAAAATAAACTCCTGACAATTTTCTACCTTCCTCCTGAACGCATTGACTTCTTGCTGGGGGTTTGGTTCCATGGATGCTGGAGCCCTTCCTGTATCCCGCTCAAGTGACAGACGATCTGATTGTTTGGCATCACTGAGAATAATCCTACCCTCACTCAAATGCCACACACGGGCACTTCCAATGGGTTAGTGATCAGGAGCAGAAACCCTAGCTGCTTTTTCTTTCTCTTCCCGTACCCCGCCAACTCTTTCTCTCCACCCCCACCACCCCCCCCCCCCCCACCCAGCTCTTCCTAGCCATCAATTTTCAAAAAAAATCATAAGCACCCTTGCCACTGCCACAACTGAGATCTGCTAACTTAGCATCGACCTCCAGATCGGTATGGCTCAGCTACTTGCTGTCTTAATTGACTGTCATGGGGCGGCTGTGGCAGTTAGGCTTATGTCGTAGAATCATAGAAACTTATGGCACAGAAGGAGGCCATTCGGCCCATCGTGTCTGCTTGGAAACATGAATCTGTCTGTTCATTTAACTCCACTGAGGTTTTCTTGGTAAGTTTAGCTTATCCCTAATTTCAGTGGAGTATTTTTTTTTTTGCCTGCCTGACTCATCTCTAAGTTAATATATATATTACTCTATTAATGCAGGGTTCACATTGTGGTATTTTAAATTGTTGTTTCTATTCTCATCTCTTTGTGTTGTAGTTGTTTTTTTAAATACCATTATGATCTATAACGTTAGATTTGATCAAACTAAGCTTGCCCATCCCCCACTAAATCTCTACTATGCCTCCATCAGGCATCAGTTGTTGTGGGGGCTGGTGGGTGGTGGTGGTCCCACAATTCTTTGTCTAAATTAAACCAATAAGTCGATTCATGTGCTGTGGACCTGGCATACTGAAGGGGTTCCTATTTCCTCTGCCTACTGACTGTGAGCACCAGTGGGAATTTTCAGAGATCCTAGTAAGTACAGTATCTGTGGGTGAGACACCATACAAGCCTCCTGTGGTGGTCTGATTTTATCCAGTTCAACTGAGGTTAGTTATTGGCATTGACAACCCCATCCCAAATGCTGCATAATTTAAAAAAGAATTACTCTTTTAAAAATTAAAAAAAATTGGAAACTCAAGGTTTTTAATTGGAGGATAGTGGAATGGCAAAAATTACTGGAAAAAAATGTCGCTCATTTAAAAAAAAAAAAAAAAAATGCTTTATTTCTTTTTGTGTATTTGACTTGGGGAAAACCAGTTTTGTCCAGTGTACCTGGTTGGACACACCAGTTCTGCTCTAAGTATACTGTGCTGTATTCACCTGTGCAGCAATTGAACCTTCTATTGATTTTGTGTGAAAATGTGTCACCACCTACAATTATATTAAACTATTGGGGCTCCAGATGAGGTGCTGTGCCTAATAACATTGAGTGATGGGATGTTGTGTTCTTATTCATATCAACAGGACTAAATGCAGGGAAAAAATGTTCTACCATGAACTCTACAGGGCTTGAAGAAAGCAAGTTTATGCCATCTCTAAACTGGGATTTGTCAGCCATGAAACGTAAGTTTTCCCCTTCTGTACACACTGAGATTCTTTATTTTCCAGGTTACATCCCTTTCCCTCTATACATATTTCTTGATCGGAATTAACAAAAATAAACTCGCTATAAAAGCACCTTTTAACATAAGAAATAGGAGCAGGAATAGGCCACTTGGCCCCTCGAGCCTGCTCCGCCATTCAATAAGATCATGGCTGATCTAGGGCTCAAAGCCACTTCCCATAACCCTTCACTCCCTTATCTTGCAAAAATCTGTCTCTCTCCACCTTGAATGTATTTAATGACCCAGCCTCCACGGCTCTCTGGGGCAGAGAATTCCACAGATTTACGACCCTCTGAGAGAAGAAGTTCTCCCTCATCTCAGTTCTAAAAGGGCGACTCTTTATTCTGAGACTGTGCCCCCAAGTTCTAGACATCCTTTCTGCATCTACCCTGTCGAGCCCCCTCCATATCTTATGTTTCGATAAGATCACCTCTCATTCGTCTAAATTCCAATGAGTACAGGCCCAGCCTACTCAACCTTTCCTCATAAGTCAAACCCCTCATCTCTGGAATTAACTTAGTGAATCGTCTCTGAATTACCTCCAGTTGAGTAAGGTTTGGCTTTGAACTGTTTGAAAATCGAGACACTAACTCCAACTTGTCTGTTTTATTCACATCAATGTCAAATATCCTAATTATTACAGGAAAGCAAGAGGGTTCCTAGTATGGTATTTTAGATGTCTTTATTCACTGGCACCCAACATGTGCTGGGTAAAGGCTTGCTCCTATCCTATGTACCGCAAGGATCGGTCCTAGGACCCCAGCTGTTCACAATATATATTAATGATCTGGACGAGTGAATTGGATGTAATATCTCCAAATTTGCAGACGACACAAAGCTGGGCGGGAGGGTAAGCTGCGAGGAGGATGTCGGGAAACTCCAGTACGATTTGGACAGGTTGGGTGATTGGGCAGAAACATGGCAAATGCACTATAATGTGGATAAATGTGAGGTTATCCACTTTGGTGGCAAAAACAGGAAGGCAGATTATTATTTGAATGGCAATAGATTGGGAGAAGGGGAAGTGCAAAGAGACCTGGGGGTCCTTGTGCACCAGTCGCTGAAGGTAAGCATGCAGGTGCAGCAGGCGGTTAAGAAGGCAAATGGTATGTTGGCCTTCGTAGCAAGAGGGTTCGAGTACAGGAACAAGGATGTCTTGCTACAGTTGTACAGGGCCTTGGTGAGACCGCACCTTGAGTATTGTGTGCAGTTTTGGTCACCTTACCTGAGGAAGGACGTTCTTGCCATGGAGGGAGTGCAGCGAAGATTCACCAGGCTGATACCTGGGATGGCAGGAATGACGTATGAGGAGAGATTGTGTCGATTGGGCTTATACTCACTGGAGTTTAGAAGATTGAGAGGGGATCTCATCGAAACCTATAAAATTCTGTCAGGTCTGGACAGACTAGATGCAGGAAGGATGTTTCTGATGGCCGGGGAGTCCAGAACCAGGGGTCATAGTCTAAGGATAAGGGGTAAGCCATTTAGGACTGAGATGAGGAGGAATTTCTTCACCCAGAGAGTGGTGAACCTGTGGAATTCTCTGCCACAGAGGGCGGTGGAGGCTAGTTCATTAAATATATTCAAGAAAGAGTTGGATATATTTCTTGAGGCTAAAGGGATATGGGGAAAAGGCAGGGACAGGGTACTGAATTTGGATGATCACATTGAATGGCAGAGCAGGCTCGAGGGGCCGAATGGCCTACTCCTGCTCCTATCTTCTATGTTTCTATGCATCAGCATTTCTTGCTGTGTGTGCATGCAGTAAGCTGGATAAATTGTATATTGGCTGTAGCAAAGCCTGATGTCCTGTGATAGCTCAGCTGGCTAAGGTAGTGAATGGCTGAGCCATGCAGATGAGCAGGGTTGCAGCATCGACCAGCGATGTGTGTGCTGCATCAGTCAAGATGGCGGTTAGGGTGCCACAATTTGCTTCAGCGACCCTTGCTTTTTAGGAGGAGAAAATGGGCCAGGTTCTTGCTCCTGGTCACAATTCAGTGACTCCTGCTGGAAGTGAGGATGGAATTGCTGTAATGCATCACTTGCCCCCATCTTGAATACACTGCCAACGGTCACTGTCTAGGTTTGTCCATGAAGAATGGCCACTTAAGTGCTCTGCTGGACAACTGAAATATTCCCGGCTTGTATTGCCCAGCCACTCGGTGGTTTACGCAGCTGATCCATTGCTGCAACAAACGTGTGTAAGTTTCAGTGAGAACAGCGACGTGTATAAAGTGGACACGATGGTGGTGCCAACATGCAAGGATGTTGGTGAGCTGTTGCAGCGTTGCTTTTATTGAGGTTTAAATAAAATGCCTTTTTGAAAATTGCCTTTTGAGTTGCTGCTGATGCAGAAAAAGATCGTCAAAATTATTGCTCCATTTCTGATTTCAGCTGAATATTCTGCAATAGAAATGCCAGAATCGATGAGCTCCATTCTAGAATCTGCTTTGGTAAGAAACTGTACACCTTATTTAATGGAAACCGTGTTGTTGCCATTATGCTAATTTAGGCTATTGATAGCAATCCATTGTAGGAAAAAATTTGTACTTGCGCCAATATATACGTCAATGTTGCTGCTTGAGTGGCGCTCGTAATTCAGCCCTGCATTGGTCCCAGCACTACCAACTTCAGTGATAAATTGTAACTGCCAGTTCTTCCCCTTTGCTGCCTTAAGCAGCTTAAAATTCTCTCTAAATCTAGCCCAGGTTTGAAAGCAAAAAAAATTGCGCTGTGTTTTTCACAGTAAGTGCTTTACTAGAATTCTAGTGGCTGCTGTAAGATTATTCTACATTTCTGTTTGTGTGCCCAAGGTAACACCCTGGCACTCAGTGCTACAGACACAGTGAGCTGGCACGAGTCCTAAATTGCTTTATTTTTCCAAATCTATATTGTCCCTACTCATCTTGTTGGGCATGAAACTGATGATCTCATGTATGCTTTTGGTCGGAGGCTCATCCTATCCAAATAATCCTATCTTAGTTTATATCTTCACTCTTCTCAAAGTCTACAATGATACAGAATTGGGATAAATTATGGGCTTGGAAAAAGAAACCCATAGAAGCAGGACATTCGGCCCCTCGAGCCTGCTCCGCCATTTAATGAGATCATGGCTGACCATCCAAATTCAGTACCCTGTCCCTGCTTTCTCCCCAGATCTCTTGATCCCTTTAGCCGCAAGAAATATATCCAACTCCTTCTTGAACTGGTCTATAATAGTCTGACCCGCTCAGCATTGTTGATTAAAAGCCAGACTTTATTAAAGTCTAATTAAAGGTTTAGTAATGGTAGTATGAAAAAAGCATGGGCTCTAACATGCAGACCACAGTGGTCCTATCTGAACAATTTTAGTACTGTATTCCAGTAAATGTCAATGCTGCTGTGGTCCAGTATTTGTAACTTGTAAACTGTTGGTGTGCTTTCAAGCATTTTCCCCACTTTATTCCTCTTTTCCCAAGAGGGGGGCAGTTGAGCCTTTGACCATTTCTCTACGAGATGGGTCTTTGCTGCTGTCATAACATTTCACCTGACAGCAGACCTAAGATCGGGTGGTAGGTTGGTTTCCCCTCTTGGGGACAGTTCCTTGGGCAGTCTGTGATAGCTCATCTGTGTGGCTGTTATCCATGTGTGAACTTTGACCGCAAATGCCAGCAGGCTATCCAAGTGTGACTGTGAAGAGCCTTACACAGAAGCCTCACCTGGCATTTGTACACGTGCACTTCCAAAGGTTGCTTTCTATCCACCAGGAGCAAGAACCCTAGCCACCTTTCTGTCCCTCCTACTTCTCCTTTTAACTGCGGGCTCCTGCAGCCAGTTGTCGAACACACCCCTCTTCTGAGGGGTTTTTCATTTGTGTAGCTGCCAGCAGAGGTGTGAGATGTACACTAAATGCCGACATTATTACTGCTACCCCACAAGTACTCAGAATTGTTATTTTCTACACAGTTAACCTGTTGTTTGAAAGCTTTAGATAATTAAAAGAATATAGTGTTAATGTTCAGCAAAATAAGAGCTGGGTTCATTTCAAAGTCTGGCTTTTAGTCTGACCCGCTCAATAATCTTGACTATCAGAGACCAATTCTGCATGGTTTGAAGTGATGGATTTGGATCTAAGCCACCTAAAGTGCATTAAATAGGGGTGGATCCGCCTCCCAGGAGGAAGGTTCACACAGTGCCATATAACTGCATCCTTAGTTTATCTAAAATACAACTGCCTGGGAACTTTTAAAACTTACAAGATTTACATTTTGGAATATTAGCGGATGGGAGAAATGCACTCCTATCATTAAAATATAACTGGCATTTGGATAAATCGTCAGTGGAGAAAACTCCATTACTCCTGGTGAGGGTGTGATGTGAGGCTGGCAGAGTAAATCTAGCCCTGCATGATGCTGTACATGTGCTAGTCGGAGATTGGTACCAGAGTATAGTTGGCCTCTTGGCTGTTGAGCAGCAACTTGCTTGAAATGCACGATTGGGATTCTTGTTAAAATCCAATATGTCTCTGACTGGCTTGAATTTTCCAGAAGTCCTGCTTTTCAGTAGTGACCTTGATGAAATTGTGATTGGCAGCTAGTCATCTCTGACAATTAAGCTTAATTGAAGTGGTCTGGGAATGCAGGACCAGGTGGAAATTGATTTTGGTGTGCTTTGCACTTTGTTTCAGTTTGCTCTCCTACTTGAAGCTGGCACGTGTCACTCTCCAGTTCCTCACCCATTCTTCATGTGTGAGCCCAGATGGTGAACATTAACCAAACATTGGGTACATCACAATTGAGTCCAACCCTGTCACTGGAAAGCAATAGGGAGTAGGAAGCTTGGGCTCACTTTCCCCCACCCCTTAATACCTTAATAGGGACGCTGAAGTTAATTGGAGAGTCCTAACTGCGGTCAAACTTAAGATCAGATAAAAAGAGTCAAACCTGTGACTGTTTTGGTATGTATTGCTGTTGTATATTGCCTTACTCAATTGATGTGTTGAGGGGCAAGCTCATTGGGTGTCAGCCTTGGCTCCGTGGTAGCACACTCCAATGCTGCGCTGTCAGAGCTGCAGTCTTTCAGATGAGGCGTTAAACCGATACCCCGTCGGTCCTCTCTGGTGGACATAAAAGATCTCATGGCACTATTGGAAGAGCAGGGGAGTTCTCTCTGGTGTCCTGGCCAATATTTATCCCTACATCACTTAAAAACACTTTAACTGGTCATTATCTCATTGTTGTTTGTGGGAACTTGCTGTGTGCAAATTCGCTGCCGAGCTCTCCTACATTACAACAGTGCATAATTTTTGAACCCACACTTCAAAAAGTACTTAAGTGGGTGTGAAGCGCTTTTTGGGACATTGAGTTTCAGAAAGGCGCTGTATAAATTCAGATCTTTTATTGTCATGGCAGTGTAGGTCTTTGAAGGTTTGCTGTTTAAAAATGTGTATAGAAGTTTTAAAAAGACTGAAGGGCATATGGTGGTTAAGTTTCTTTAACTGGCCAGTGCTTTATCCTTGAGTGTTTTAGTTTGACTCATCCAGCTATAATTACATTTTTTTTAAAATCTCATTTCTTTTGTGCAGCCTCCTTCGCTGTCTGAAGAATATGCAATTGAGATGCATGATAGTAATGCATTGCTGTACTCCTACATGGCCATTACGGTGAGATGAAATTATTGCACTAACATTTAGTTTTCTAGGCTACATCCCACTCCCTTACAACAGAAAGTGGTAGAAATGTACAGCTATACTAGTCTGAGAAAGAACGATAAGTGTTCTAATGTACGTCTCACCTGAAAGGCCAACCTATCTTTCTCACTTATGCTCTTGACCTTTCTCTTCAGCAGAACTGACTCGCTTTACTTTAGAACTGTCCTAATCGTTGGCTCCATTTCATCCTTTACCTCATCCAGCTCTTTTTTAACAATTTTTTTCTTCCTTTTCATGTGTCAAGGACCCTTTGATCCCTCTTCCCCATCACTTTCTTCGGACCTCAAACGATCCATCCTTGGCTTCATTCCCTTGCGCCCCCAACTCACTGAATTGAGTTGGCATGATTTGACATGATGCTGAGCTCTTCTCTGCCATCTTCACCTCCACACCCACTGTTTTGGCCAGGTGACTTCCCCCTGCACAGGGGACTCTTTCTTCTGTCTTCAGAATTCCTGTTCCACCTGGACCCTTCCCTCTGGCTTCTTGCCCTCTCTTGATCGTTTCATTGCAAACTGCTGGTGTGACCGGCCTTGTCAGTTTCTCCATTCTCCTCATTCACTCCAGTTTATCTCCCTCTGAACTTGCAGCAGTCCATGTTCTCGGGTCTAACCTTGAGATCATGATCAAACCTGTTGACCGGTATCAAATCCATCACTTCTGCCATTTAATCGTCTCCTGTCCTCCACCTAATCACAGGCCTACTTTTTTTTTTTTTTTTCTCCCTGCCCCATTTTCATGGCTGTTCGTTTTTGTAAGCTATTCGTCTGTAACATCTCCCGATTCTGACTAGCGTCATTGATCTGAAATGTTAACCCTACCTTCCTCTCTTCACAGATGCTGAGTGTTTCCAAAGTTTTCCGTTTTACTTCAGTCTTCTTCTCTCTCTACCTGCCAATGACACCTTTATCTCTCATTCCCTTGAGTTTGCTTAGAACCTTTTGTCTCAAAATCAAGAGTTTGATTCAGTTTAAAAGTAGGGGAAATCTGAATTGGTGCAGAAAATTTAGACTGATTACGAATTGGTAATTGACCTTTGGGTGGGTTTATGCTTTAGAGCACTGATGCACTGTGTCAGTGGTCTGCCGTAGTTTCCTCCAACTGTTCGTGTATTGTTGCAAATGGCCTTTCCCCCAAGGAGGAGAATTGTCCTTCAGACCCTAGTGACTGGATAAAGACTGGTTTTGGGGTTGAGTAGTGTAGTGGGCTAAAGACTGGCCTTTCACCTGAGACTTGGTTTCAAATCCAGAATGACTCCGCTGGCTGCAACAAGTTGAGCAGTCTCCAACCGCTTCCTGCTGGCGGTCAATCCACTGCACCAGAACTGCCCTTAATTTGGTGCCAAATTACTAATCTCACCAGGATCCCACCAGGTGAATAGTGTCAAAAATGGAAAATTGGCATACAATATGTGCGTTGTTCTGCAGTTGGGACTGAGCGCATTATTGAGGTAGAGTCGAGGAAGCTTTATTTTGTAGCTAAATGTACCGTGTCTGTGCTGGGATTGGTTCCTGAAATATAAAATGTTCCATCCCTCAGAACTGACATCTTTCAGCTTCCTGAGCTCAAAATTCAAAGTAATTTTGAAAATTGCAGTGGTACTGGCAGAGGGTTAGAATCAGGGAGCCTGCTCAACACCTGGGGAATAGTGCAGGAAAGGAAAAATATTAGTTAACTCCATTTCTTCCCCCTCCCCCAGCTAACATTGTTTTCCATAAGATTTATAAAATGTTAATTTCCATGCAGTAATACTCAATTGAATGTTGTGGTATGATGCATACCACTCACGTACAACAGGAAGCTTTCCCAGCTTCACTGCAGTTAGGTTGAAGCATTTGAGTTCTTGAGCGTTGAGTGAAAATGTTAACTTTTAAGAAGAAAAGTTTATCAGTATCCCTTTCTTGGTAACTTTCTCACCTCTCTCCTCTCCTCTTGAAGACTCTGGGGGCAATTTTCAACTGCCGGCAGTCCTATTTGATATGTCTTGACAGTTGAAAATGGCAGGGAAACAGTGGATGCCCTTGGCCGCCTGATGCAGTTTACAGGTGGGCCTGTAAATAGGTGCCCAGTGCTCCTGCCCAAGAGCTTCCCTATGCAGATCAGGGTCCTACGCTGGTTGTAGAATCCTGCTTACAATTTTCAGATGGAAATGGGTAGAGTGTGTGTCCCCCACATTTTGCCAGGTGGTGTGATGCCTAACCAGTGGTCCTTAAAAAGTTTGCTGGCGACCACTCCAAAAACGGCCTGGAATGTTTTTGATGGTACCCTTCCCTTTTTTTTTTCCTACCAACTTCTGGCTTAGCTCACTCATGGAGCAGCTATTTGTAACTGTTAGAGCATCATAGCCAAGCCTGATGCTGTCCTTGTCTAGCTATTAGGAGCAGGATTTTACTTTCCATAGCCCAAGGGCAGTGAGACCATTTGTAACACTTCTACTCTAACTCCTCCTGAGATCAGTTAATTCACTACAGACTCTGACCTTCTGGCCTGTGTGGTTACGTGCTGTCTTTATCGACTGCGCTCTGTTCGTTCCTCCTCTTGGAAATCTTTTTTAAACTGTGTGTGCTGATCTCAATCAGACATAGTTGTTGAGTTACTGAGCCTGATGGTATGAAGGATCAGAATTAACATCAAAGTTACTTTGGTATCTCTGTTCATGTTCATCTCTCTCATTCTGTCAGGGTCAGTAACTGTCCAGCTGCCCTTCATTGGTGCATGTGTTTTTTTTTTGAAAATTGAGATTTTCCTATAGAATATTATTAACTTTCTTTTTGAAAAGGAATGCTGATAAACCTGTTTAAAACCTATTCTAGTTGTGCACACAGGCATGATGAAGATGTTCAAAATTTCTAACTGTTAATTTTTTTCTCCATTTGTAGAGGGGAAAGAATTTGGCAAAATACCAAGAAAAGGCTGAACGGCACTTGCTGCTGCTCGACGATGAAAATCAGCATTTACGGAAAAATATATTTCAACAAAAACAAGAGCCCCTTCTGCAGGAAAAGGAAAAGCAATTTTGTGCAATAATAGACCAGCAGGTGAGTTAACATTAAGTGGAATGAAGCTTAAAGGTGCTTTCATATTTACCTGTAAATAATTTCCGCTAAGTGACAGTGACCTCTGCTGTTTTCTTTAAATTTACCCGTCGTCCCTCCCCACCCCCGCAACTTCCCCCAATAACTGGAAATACTCAGCAGGCCAGTCGAGGAACAGCATCTCATCTTTCAATTAGGCACTTTACAGCCTCCCGGACTCAATATCGAGTTCAACAATTTCAGATAATAATCCCTGCCCCCATTTTTCATGCTGTATGATTTTGCCATTCCCATTTGCAACATTTTCACAGTACAGGAAACTTTGTGCTATCCGGCACCCACGGGACCGAGCTGCTGCCGTTGCCTCGAAACTGCCGTACTCTCCAGAGTTAATGTTGAGAGATACGGAGATTCTTATCTCCGTATTTGACAACAAACACTGTTGCTTAGCAACAGCTTCTAAACACTCAGGTGTGGCATGCAAGCTCTGTAGCTGAAGCTACAGACCTTGCACAGCTTGACTGTTCAAACAAAGCAAAAAAAAAAATAAAAGAATAAAAAATGGCTGCTGATTTTTGCCGGTGGCTCCAGTTTGCCGGATAGCTCACCTCCGGATAGCACACAGTTTCCTGTATGTTCTTTCAATTCCTTCCTCCCCTCCTAACCCACCCCATCTCTGCGCCTGCTTAATATCTGTTACATTTCCAGCTTTTTCCAGTTCTGATGAAGGGTCCCAGACCTGAAACGTTAACTCTGTTTCTCTCTCCACGGATGCTGCCTGGCCTGCTGAGTATTTCCAGCATTTTCTGTTATTTCAGATTTCCAGCATCCGCAGTATTTTGCTATTGTATTCCCCCAATAACTTTTCAGTTGTATGGGCTCTCCTTTGTGATCTAGAGATCCGATTGCTACTAAATGCAAACATGGGGCTGACTTCCCTGTGTTTACATTAAAAGGAATGGATGATCTTAACCCGATGGCAGGTTTTAAAGTCTATGATGGTGTTGTGTAAAGTGGAGCGCTATTTATACTAACGATTACAGGCAACAAAAGGGAGCAATGTTCCTGCTGTCCAGTAATGTAAATGTGCTTGCCTATTCCTACCTAGGCTCTAATGCCACTTCCTGTTGGAGAATGGAGCAAGTGAGTACTTCCTGTTGGCGAGATGCAAGACCGTGTTGGCATTTAAAGACTCGGGGCTGGATTTTGTGAATGGAGGCGAGTTGGAGGCGGGACTGCTGCTTGTCGGGTCTATGTCCCGCCTCCATCATCTTCTGGCCAACCAGCGGGATTTTCCCCTGATTGACCTTGTTAAGACCACCCTGCGGGCTCAGCAGGCCAATTAGGGGGAAGTCGCTGACAGCACGTCAGACGTTGACGTGCTGTCTGTCAAGACTTCTTGAAAGAAGAAATGTCAGCGTTTGACAGCTCTGTGAAGCTGTCAAACACTGACATTCTCTGTAGTTTGATGAGTCCTTGTGTTCAGGACTCATCAAACCTTTCAACTTTGTAGATTTCAGATGGCTGTTGGGTCCAACAGCCAGATTTCGGAGGATCCAACAGCCAGTCTGTGAAATCGACCAGGAAGATGTCGGGACTCCTGATCCAGAGCAGTTGAAGGCTGTAGGGAGAAACCAAGGTAAGTGAACATTTTTTAAACACTTAACACTCACCTCACATACTTACCACTCCACACTTGCACCTATCACTCACCTCTACATCTTACTTTCAGGTCCCTCTGACCCCCGCAGACCTCCTACTCGACTTCTCCAACCCGGCGGGGTTCTCCGAGGTCGGGAAGCCTTCACCTGAAAAGGTAAAATGGGACTAATCCTTTTTTCTGCCTGTTATCTACCTGTTAACGGGCAGTTAAAAGGATTTAATCCCTTTCCCGCCTCAAGGAGACGTGACCCGAAGCAGCACATCTTCCTGCCTCCTGGCAAAAGGGCACGGAGGCGGGATGGGGGCGGGTTTGCCATCCGCCCCCCACTTTCTGCTACTTTACCGGCAGTCCCACCTCCTCGGGGCTGAGAAAATCCAGCCCATTGACTCTGTTAATCTGTCTGATGGCTGTCGTGTGAAGGTGAGAGTGGGGTCGGGTGGCAGTGAAAAAAGTTTGAAACCGGAAGATCGTGATTAGAGAATAAGGGTTGAATATTACTTTCTCAGTGTTTCCTCTAGCATCTTTGCATTTCATTGTAAAGGGTGGGGTTTGGGGGAAATTACTTGTACAAACCCCCCCCGCCACCACCCTGTCCAAGATGCAAGGAGAAGCTGGTTGAAGAAGCGATTGGCTGCACGTGGCCATGGGCTGTTTTATGAGCCCTCTCCTCGTGGAGTAAAAAAAGCAAATCACATGTCAAATTTAAAAAGCGTTAACATTGGAAGAGTTGTGAAGGATGAGAACAAGGTTATAAAACAGGGATGTTAAAACCGATGTCCTGGCACTTGGCGTGGGCTGTATTCAGCAAAAGTTATTAAAATAGAAGTAGATAGATAAAGATAAACCATATTGCAATTAAATTTAGATTGCATTTTTACAAACATTTCCATAATAGCCATAGATTTTTAAATGGCTTTTGGCAACTTTAGTTTTCTTATTCTGATGGTTATTTTACATTGATGCCAACACAGTAATTTATTCAATTCATGCCCATGGCCAGTAGAAACAACTTAAATTGCTGAATCACAGCTACTTGCGAGTGTAAATTCTTCTTCTTGGGCAGTCCCTCGGAACTGCGGATGACTTGCTTCCACATTAAAAATGAGTTCTCAGGTGACTGATGAGTCAAATGCGGGACCTACAGTCTCTGTCACAGGTGGGGCAGACGGTGGTTGAAGGGGCGGGTGGGCGGGGTGCTTGAGGTGCTCGGCGCCTTCCCGGATGCTTCTCCTCCACTTTTTGTGCGGTCTTGGGCCAGGTGTCGGTGAGGATGTTGCACTTTTTCAAGGAGGCTTTGAGGGTGTCCTTGAAGTGTTTTCACTGCCTACCTGGGGCTCTCTTGCCATGTCGGAGCTCCGAGTAGAGCGCTTGTTTTGGGAGTCTCGTATCGGGCATGCGGACAATGTGACCCGTCCATCAGAGCTGATTGAGCGTGGTCAAAGCTTCGATGCTGGGGATGTTGGCCTGAGCGAGAACACTGACATTGGTGTGCCTATTCCGCCAATGGATTTGCAGGATCTTGTGGAGGCAGCGTTGGTGATACCTCTCCAGTGCTTTGAGGTGCCTGCTGTACATGGTCCATGTCTCTGAGGCATACATATAATATGATACTTTAGTAGACTTTTAGTTGCTTTGTTTTATTCATGCATGCACAGGTATTGGAATGTAACCTTTAGGTTGCTTTGCTACCAGGCAAATCCGTTAGGCATTATGCCTAAGTTAGAAAAAAATGGTTTTACCTATTTTTTGAAACTTTTGTTTATATAAGTTGGAATTAACATGTTGGGACATGAGCTTCAGTGTAACGGGGGTGATGTTTGCCTTCCGGGGGCCCTTTGCAAAGTTTGGTTTGGGGGCCCTTATGTTTTACTAGACCGAAATGGAAACATCGGTCCTGTCACTTTTATTTATATCTAACTGAAATTCCAGGGGGTGACTTTTAGCACTACCATCAATAATGATCAGAATGAAGCAACGCTCTGAACCCCTGACCTGGATGAAACTGTTTTGCAGGCTGTACATTGAACACCCATGTTATAAAACCAAGAGGGGAAGAATGGGTTGAGAAAGGAACATAAATGTGGCGGAACCAACTACTCTATTTTTGCTGTTTTTGCATTTTCATAATCTCTGTATTTGTAAGTTTTACAACTCTCATATTACAGCGGGATTTGAGCTTATTGTAATCGTATCTTTTGCACTTTGAATTGAATCCACCATTACAAATCTTTCTAATTACAGATAGAACTTTTAAGACCTGTGGTGCCATCTATGCAGCAGTTCAAAATTCAGTACAAATCCTTGGGTCAGGCTCTTGATACAACAAGGCACAGCCTTCAAATGAAGAACGTTTATATGTCAGAAGACCAGAGTGAGAATTTGGGTAGGTTTAAGTCCTTGGATAAATTTGACCATTTGATGTGGGGTATGCAAGAATTTTGGATTTAGCCTAGTTGATCACGGCAAGGTGTGTAACTGCGCAATGCAAACTAGAAGGCCCCAACCAGGTTTGATCCCCAGTTTGTGCTGAGATAGCTAACTTCAGCTGGGGCAGCAATAGAGGTACTACAATTGGTTTTGGCACACCTCTCCCCCACCCCTCACCAACTCCCTTTCATAATTGCTATCCAGAGACCCTTGCTGGAAAATGGATGAGTCATGAAAATATGATGAGATTTAGCAGTGATGTCTTCCATGGTCAAGGAGCTTACTGACGCTGTGTCTAGACTCCCAGGTAAAAAATAACCACTTGCCTGAGTTACCTGCTGGCTCCTGAGGAGCTATACCCCAGCAAGACTTGGCACCTTCAGCAGAATAGGGAGAAAAATTTGCAGGGGACGTGGAAAGCAATGTGAAAAATGCAGCCTATCCCATTTCTTTGATACTTGCAAGAAAGATGTAATTTAGTAGAACATGGGCTCGACCGGCTGAATGGCCTCCTTCTGTGCTGTAACCATTCTATGATTCTAAGCAGCATTCCTGCTGAACAATTGGAATCTTGAGCCGGTTATTTTATATTGCTGGAAGGTACAAAAAATTAAATCTTTGCACATGACTCTTTCTTTTGCTGCACAGGGGTTGACTTAACTGTAAGATTGTAAATTGGCTGCTTTTTCTTTTTCTTTCAGTTTATGACTACCAACCAGTATGCCCATTGTGTCTCATTAGTTACAATATCTCCATGGCACAACTATAGTTGATATCAGAGAGATCCAATATAGACAGATGATAGTTGAACACATGCTTGCCCGGGTTAGCTCCGCAGAAGCTACCTTGCTGTCACGTTCCTTTTGGCAGTACAGGAAACTCTTTATTATCCGGCACCAACGGGACCGGCGTGGTGCCGGTTTATCAAAAAGTCCAGATTACAGAGAGGTATAGTTTAAAAGGTAGGAGAGCTCCGTACACAGCAACAAATCCAGGCTTCCCTGTTGCTTAGCAACATGTGCAGGAACTCCGGCCACAGACCAAGCGTCCCTGTTGCTTGGCAACATGTGCAGGAACTCCGGCCACAGACCAAGCGTCCCTGTTGCTCAGCAACAAGTGCACGAACCCCAGTAACACAGCCACAGATCCAGGAACGGCCACTAATATGAAGTAAAACTTACCTGAACCTACTCCTGAATTTTGCCGGTTAACAGAGATTTCCGGTTATTTAGGTGCCGGTTAAAAGAGAGTTTCCTGTAGTACTTTGTTACATTAACTTGTGTTCAGATGTGTCGTCATCTCCAGTACAGTTCCAGTGGTCACACTCTTCTTGTGTGATGTTTGCTAGTGAATGTTGAGAAGCTATTCAACTATTGGGGCATTACAGCCTAATTCAATATATTGACCTTACCCATGACATCCATTTATACACTTTTCCAGCATGAACAGCTGGATAGTGATCAGGAGAAGTATCTACTCCAGCTGCCATCAACTGATTCAGCACAGACCAGAGATCAAACCTGGCCAGTTCCACACTAGTTATTTGGCTTAATCAACTGAGTCATTGAGAGAGCCTTGTACAGTAATATGCATATTTTTCTTCTGGATGCTTGGCAAATAATAAGCTACGCAAGGAATTAATTTTTATTTGGCGAATAAGAGGGAGAGGAGCGAGCTACACTGACCTTCATTAAATGCGCCTCCAGTGGGCTGAGTCATGGAATGGACTTGGCTCAGGAAGCATGGTTTCCTCTGAGGCTTTTTGGATGCATTGATTTAATTTGACACCAGTCAAAAATCACAAATTTTACCTTCCTGCATTAATACAATGTTGCTTTGCATCATCTCCTTTTGCCATCTTTAGCTGCGTCCCATTTATTTTATTTTTTGAACTTGGAAGGTAATACATCATAACCAGTTTTATTAGGTTTTTAACTTTTTTGTGGGGTGTTTATTATTTCTCTGTGCCAAGCAGTAGATAGATAGCCAGTTATCAGCTCCTGCCAGTGAAGCTGCAAGGACGTGCACTAATGTAGTGTGGGCTGACGTTCTGCAGCTTCCCCTCTCCCTAACGGCACGGTTGATTACTTGTAGTGTGGGAGATCTACACCTCCTTTCGTCCTGATTCAGATGCAGGCTTGAGTATCACAGTATCACAGAATCTACAGTGCAGATAGAGGCCATTTCGGCCCATCGAGCCTGCACCGACACATATCCCACCCTATCCCCGTAACCGCACGTATTTAATCCCCTAACACTAGGGTCAATTTTTTTATCATAGCCAAATCAACCTAACCCGCACATCTTTGGACTGTGGGAGGAAACCGGAGCACCCGGAGGAAACCCACACAGACACAGGGAGAATGTGCAAACTCCACACAGACAGTCGCCCGAGGCCAGATTTGAACCCGGGTCCCTGGCGCTGTGAGGCAACAGTGCTAACCACTATGCCACCGTATATACCGTACTATTTGATTGTTGGGGCATCACCGCTGATTATTGCTTCAATCTTGGAAAAGCACCTCTTACTGCACTAGTGTAATATTTTCCCATTTCCCACATCTCTGAATAAGATTGCTAATTAAGTGCTTCAATGGGGACAGTTTTGTGCTGTGGGCCTGTTCCCAGTATGAGCTGGGTTGAGACTGCCCGAACTCCTTTCTTGTAGGAACTTTGCAGACAGAGGCTGCTTTTTAATCCCATTGGTCTCATCAAGATTTTAACCCGAGGCCCACAGATGGAAAAAAACCGTACCTGATCAACTGCATCACACAGTCCCCAGAAACTTTTTGACAGAGATGTAAATCTGACATTCTAATGTGCAGCAGATTTGAGGCAGTCTGGGAATTGCCCATTTCAGGTTGCTGGATCAGATAAGGGGGTGTGCGTTTTGCCTGTTTATGTAAATGCAATTCGCACAGGTGGTGACTTAATGGACCGAGTACAGCTTAAATTCATCTAATTTCCCCATGGAGGAAGGAGGGAAGTCACTGAGTGACCAGGTGCTTCCCACAAGGAAGAAGAATCAGATTCCCCTTGTTGGGCTCATGTCTTATAGGTGGTTGTGTCTTTGGAGAGACTTATGCTGACATTCTCTTTACAGAGGAGTTGAAAATTCATCTAAAGACAGCAAAGCAGCTCCTAGATGGACTTGGACTCAGACCAGACAGGGATAATTCAAAAGCCTTGGCTGGAATTAAAGAGCTTGGAACAGCTGTTACAAAGGCAGATGCAGAGATGAAGAGGTATTGGTGCACAATCCCTTTCAAATCATTTCTGTATCATTGACTGCTCTCTCTGACTATACTTTAGATGACTCAATTTTGCTTTTGTCTCTGACTTTGCTAATCATAAAATGTTGCTAAATTTTATTTGAGTGACTTACACACATTTCTTTAAATAAAACTGGGATGAATGTGTATATATGTACGTGTGTACATATGTCTATATGAATGTGTGTGTATTTGTAAAATATGGTGCGGGCATGAAACCATTTTCAGTGTTAAATCCCTAATCCAGCTGAAAGAGTGAACATGTCAAGTCCGTGCTAGCCTCGGAAGCATAAGAAAGGTGTCGGCCCTGATTCAAAAACTAGCGCGCTCAAATTCTTGGGGAGGGAATAATTTACAAATAAAGGGTGTGTTATATAGCCATATACAGGAAACTTTCGATTAACCGGCCACTAAATAACCGGAAATGTCAGTTAACCGGCAAAATTCAGGAGTCGGTTCAAGTAACTTTTTTTCCTTTTTAGTTACTTTTTTTTTACTCATTTCTGGCTGTGCAAGCGTCTAACAGAAGCTGTTGCTAAGCTACAGAGACGCTTGCAAGCTGTGCTGATTGTTTTGAAGCTGTTGCTAAGCAACAGGGTTTGTTGCTTTAGACGGAGCTCAGAAGCTCCATATGTTTTAACTATAGCGTTCGGTTATCCGGAATTGTTGATGAACCAGCAACACGTCGGTCCCGTCCGTGCCGGATACCAGAAAGTTTCCTGTACTTAAAGGCAAGGACACTGTACAAATAATAATTTAGGCAGAATTTCCTAAAAATCAGTCAGTGGTTCGCAGTGATTATATGTCAAATTCTATTTTTATTATAGAATAAAATCAGGATTTTTACAGGTGTTTTTGAGGTCACATGCCATGAATCCATCCGTATTTTTTGTGAAAGCTTGCTAATATCGATATTCCTAGTGTTTAAGAAATTATAGGCTAGAAATTCATCTCGGGCGGTGGGGCCCATATTCAATGCAACTGAATATCAGGCGCTGCTTATAATGGGCAGCCAATCCGATACTACCTGTTTTGTGCTGCAGCCAGAGACCAATTTCTAGACCTATATTTAGAGTTAACCTCCGGGTCTCTTGGAGAAGTAAGTACCAGCTTGGCTCAGTTAGTTGCACTCGCTCCTGAGTCAGGAAGTTGTCGATTTTCAAGCTCCACTACAGGTTTGGGTATATAATCTAGGCTAACACTTCAGTGCCATACTGAAGGAGTGCTGCATGATTGGAGGTGCCATCTTTCGGATGTGATGTTAAACCAGTGCCTGCTCAGGTGGATGGTTAATGATACCACTGCATGGAGAAAGAGAGCGTGGAGTACTCCCAACATTACACCCGAAACCAACACCACCAAAAGCGGATCACCTGGTCATTCATTCACTTTCAGTTTGCGGAACCTAGCTATGTGCAATTTGTTTTCCTACATCAGTGACTGCACTTCACAGGTTATCCATTGGTTATAAAGTGCTTTGGGGCATCCTGGAGATGTGATGAGATACTATGGCCCTGAATTTGTGGAAGCGACGGTGCTCGCCGCTGACCTCAAAAGCTGCCCACAAAGATCTAGCGATCTCTGACGTGAATTTCAGCTCTCCCGAGTGTTCGTTTGAATCTGGCGCTAAATCGAGTGACTCTTGATTTACTTGTGATGTCATCAAGCAGGCTAAGCAACCAATCACATTGAAGAATTCTCGCAGACAGCAAACCAGGAAGTAAAATGCACAGATTATAATTAATACATTTTACAGAGAGCGAAATAAAGATTGGGATGTTCACAAAGGATTAAGGTAGATGCTGAAACATCAAACAAATTTAAAAACCATGTAATTCTTACCATATTGGTGGAAAAATTTGACATTCCACAAATATAACATTAATTTTTCAGGGCTAGAACAGTTGTTCAGCAGTCATTATGTCATTTAAAAACCCAGTTACATCTCTTTCAACAAGACTTAACTTTTTGGGGGTTTTTAACAACGATATTCCAGCGTAATAGGGGAAGTTTTCGTAAGGATTTGAATTGATTGCGGGCTTCGAGGAGATCCACAGCGTAGAATCACAGACGGCAACTTCTGGATCTCTGCGTGCACTGGCTCCAGACGTTTCTGTTGCTTTCCGAGGAGTAATGACGGCGAACGCTGACAGTTTCGCCGTCATTACCACCGCAAAATTCGGGCCAATATAAACACAAGTTTCTTTACTTAACAGTGAGCCTTGGAAAAACTAAATGCTCCTAGTCCTCCTGACTGGAACAGACAGCTGTGCTAATGAGCCCCTTGCAATGTAGGGCTGGAAGTAAGCAACTGAGGGGGATCAGCTCTGTAGTTAGACTAATTCTATTCAAATGCCAGGGATTTAAAAAAAAAAAAAAAAAAATTATTGCTGAAGTTGCACAAAAAAGGTATGAAAGAAATTCTGGTATTCCCAGTGATGTCCAGGAAAATTTTCTCCCCTTTCTCAAGCTTCTCTCCCTCTCCAGTGTTTCACAGAGTCCTGCTCATCTGTGACGAGAAGGAAAATGAAATGCAGCAACACCTGGGTTAGAGAGACCATAAGTAATTTCTGTCCAACCTAACACTTGGTTGAAAAATACAGCTTGTGGCCGTATTGCTGCCAGATTTATTCAGCCCAGTGAAGTGTACAAGATTTGACCGTTTGGCTATGGTTGTGCATAAAGCGGTTTAATTTTAATAAAAACATTTCAGACCACCATTGTTTTTGATATCTAACTCTAAATCGGAAAATGATGGTTAGTCCAACAGGCATTTAACACTTGCTTTTCTTCAGGGTGGATATGATTTTAGATTGATATTGTTACCTAATTTAATTGCAAAACTTGAGTCTCTTTTTGGCCTTGAAAGGTGTTGGCTGCAAGGGTGCAGGTAGTACAGGAAACTTTCTTTTATCCGGCACGGACGGGACCAACGTGGTGCCGGTTCATCAAAAATTCCAGATAACTGAATGCTATAGTAAAAGATACGGAGCTGAGAGCTCCCTATAAAGCAACAAACCCTGTTGCTTAGCAACAGGTTCAAAACAATGGCCACAAGTTGCAAGCGTCTCTGTAGCTTAGCAACAGCTGCAGCCACACCCTTGCACAGCAACACATGGAGCAAGGCAAGTAATAAAAGTTACCTGAACCTACTCCTGAATTTTGCCAGTTAACCGACATTTCCGGTTATTTAGGGGCCGGTTAATCGAAAGTTTCCTGTAGTAGCATGGAAAAGCTAATTCCAGAACACCACTAAGAGTTAAACAGTTGAACAAGATGGTACCAACCCAAATGGACAAAAGTCCGATTTAGGATTAATACTAGGAATTTCTTCCTCCAACACAGTGATCAACACACTGAAGTAGAATTACAGGGAGGGCAGTAGAGGCAAAAACCTTGGGATCATATAAGGAATAGTTAAAAGCTATATGAGGTTATAGGTTATTCCTCCTCAACTCTCTCCTCCATATCTAGCTAGTAATTTTATGGCTCTTATCAATTCCTGACAATAGGCCTTAGTCACAGCCATGTTTTAAAAATTCAAAACCGGCTGTTTGTTTTCTGGACATATCATTTTGAAAGGGAGTGCGATGATTACCACCTTTGCTTACATGTTTAGGATTAAGTGTCTGCCGTATCATCCTAACCAGGATGTCTATACACTAGAACACAACCCTGTTAATTGAAATGTTATACAAAAATAAATACTAACTATGAAGGAAGATTCCCCCTCTGCAGTTTGCAACAATATAATGAACCTGCTCTTTATCAATTGATCTCTATCTCTCTCTCTCTATATATTTTTTATATATATTCATACTCTCGTTTGAAACTTGAGGGCTATTTGTTTGTGTTGTGAAAATCTGATCTCCTAGAATTTCAATATCTCTCCAATAATGGTTTCATAGTTTGTACTGTAGTGATAAGTACATTAAATGGATTTTAATACCTATTAGCATTTATCTCCTCTCCTAACTGCAAAGCTAGTGTATGATTGCATAGTTCAAAGTGGAATCAACATGATATCACTTTGAAGTTAATATATTTACATTTTTAATTTTAGCTACAAACCTAATGTGCTGGAAACTATACAAAATGACCTATGGAATATAATGTATGCTCCATTTGTGGCATTGACCCTAATTTACTTACAACTTTTACTCGTGATGAGTTAGGTCAGAAACAGTTGTAGGTTATGTATCCTATTCTGAGTTCCACTCCATTCGCATGGGGATGTAATGACCGTGAAAGACGGTTATACTGACTATTCTGTAGACACTGTTTTAAGATCAAAACCCCACTTTCAGAGCCGTGTGCGACAGGCGCTGAGTTTGTTAAACTATGGCTGTGCACTGCCTTTTAAAATGGTGAGGAGGAGGAGAGAAACCGAAGCATTGTGCATGTCTATTTAAATAATGTGCAGAGCTGAGTCATGGAGAACTTTTTAATGGTAGTGAAAAACAGACTGTGCTGCCCTCACAGTTCTTCACTAACATGGAATGCATAAAAGTGGTCTAGATAGCCCACCATGGAACAGTTATCACTGGGGGTGGGGTTACCTGTGGTCTCTCACCCAGTGCAGAAACCCGAACTCGTGCTAGATTGATCACTTTTACCGTATGTATTTTATGTTCACACAAAATGCACAGTATAGCTGTCCTATAAGTAGTTTCCTGTATTGATCAGTGATTTTGCTTAGACAGTGAAATCTGCCAAAGATTGATTTTTATATATAGAGACCTGATGTCCAGAATAACCAATTGACATCTATGCCAACAATCTACTAATCAATCCGACTTGAGCCTGTTTAACTGCATCTGAGCGAAAGAAAGAAAGACTGACTTGCATTTATATAGCGCCTTTAATGACCACCGGACATCCCAAAGCGCTTTACAGCCAATTAACTACTTTTTGAAGTGTAGTCACTTGCAATGTAGGAAACACGGCAGCCAATTTGTGCACAGCATTGTGATAATGACCAGATGATCTGTTTTTCAGTAGTGATGATTGAGGGATAAATATTGGCCAGGACACCGGGGAGAACTCCCCTGCTGCTCTTCAAAATAGTGTCATGGGATCTTTTATGTCCACCTGAGAGAGCAGACGGGGCCTCGGTTTAACGTCTCATCTGAAAGACGGCACCTCCGACAGTGCAGCACTCCCGCAGTACGGGACTGGAGTGTCGGCCTAGTTTTTGTGCTCAAGTCTCTGGAGTGGGATTTGAACCCACAAACTTCTGACTCAGGCGAGAGAGTGCTACCCACTGAGCCATGGCTGACACAGTGAATTTCACTGTCGCCAAAGCTGCAATTCTATCTTTACACTGATGAGCTATTGATAATGAGACCAGCTCTTATGATTTCATGAAAAGGATAAAGACAACACTGTGGCGTATATAAGAAATGCATCCATACTGAGAATCACAACTGTGGTATAAATTAACCATTTCCATGATCTCTGGTACAGCAGGGCAGCAGTATGGGTGCTACAAGTGGGCTGTTCCTGAGATAGGGAAGCCGAGAAATCTGCCAGATTTTCCACTTCTGATTACTACCTATTCACTGCTGCTGGAAAAGTGCGCACGTTGTGGACAGGATTGCGCTCTCAGCTTGGTTGTCCAGTCCTGGATGAGCTGCATTTCCTCCAGTTAAGCATTGGATAGACAAATGCCATTGTCTTCGGCCCCTCCCACAAATCCATATCCTTGCCAGCGATTCCATCCCTCTCCCGGCCACTGTCTCCGGTTAACGCAGATCGTTTGCAAACTCAGTGGCATCTTTGACCTCGAGCTGAGCTAACGACCCCATGTCCTCTCCATCACAAAGACCGCCTACTTCCACTTGGGTAACATAGCCCATCTGCTGCTGAAACCCTCGTCCATGCCTTTGTTGCCTCCAGACTCTAATATTCCAACGCTCTCTTGGCCAGCCTCCCACCCTTCACCATCCATAAACTTCAGCTCATCCGAAGATGGGACTGCCCGCATCCTATCCCGGTCCCTAATAACGTCAAATTTAGAATTTTCATCCTAGTGTTTAAATCCCTTCATGGCCTTGCCCCCTCCCTATCTCTGAAATGTCCTCCAGCCCTACAATCCTCAGAACTCTGCATCCTTCCAACTCTGGACTCTTGTGCGTTCCCCACTCCCTTTGCCACACCATTGGAGGCCATGCCTTCAGCCATCTAGGCCCTAAGCTCTGGAATTCCCTCCCTAAACTGTACAGCTCTACACCTCTCTTTGCCTTTTAATACCCTTTTTAAACCATCTTCTGACCAAGCTTTTCTTTACTCCTCTTCATATCTTCTTCTTTGGTTCGCTGTCAATTTTTGTCTGGTTACACTTCTGTGAAGTATCCTGGGATGTTTTACTGCATTAAAGGTGCTTTATGACTGGAAGTTGTTGTTTGTCCCTGCTGCGATACCACAGTTGACTGACCTGACAACGCTTGTTATCTTAAGTTTGCCCATGAAAACTAGACTTTTGGACAAGTTACTGGAGGTTGGCCAGTGTTTGTGAAACGATATCCCTCAAACACAGGTCACTGTTCAGGAGCGAATGGGAGAACATCAGAGGGAAAGGAACGGATTGCAGCAAAACTCCTTTTATTAAAGCCGCCTTGGAGTTATCAGTGTACCAAATTGTGCTGATATAAATGAAATCAATGCCAGTGATATTGAAAATAATGCTGTTTTGTTGCAATGTAAAACTCTGGCCTCCCAAATGTTAAGTCCTTGGGCCACCCACAGTGCTGCAATGCACATTGAATGTTTTTCTGAGCAGAGTGATTATTTGCACTGGTGGGGCACGTGCATGCGCAGAAAAAAAAAACAATCAGAAATCTTGTCTTGTCATCCAAGAGGAGCAATCAGAACGATAGCAAAATACTGCAGATGCTGGAAATCCGAAATAACAACAGAAAATGCTGGAAAAACTCAGCAGGCCAGGCAACATCCGTGGAGAGAAATTAGAGTCAACGTTTCGGGTCAGAGCCCTTTATCAAGACAACTTTGTTGCAAATACACACTGCCTTTTCCGACTGAGTCGTTGGTCCTGTTGTTTGCTTGGTGTGAAAGATGTCAAAATTCTTAGATGGGTGCTAGCTGAACACTTATCTAGTTTATCCCATTCCGTTTTTTAAAAAAAAAACTCTGTTTACTTTTTGCAGTTTTTTTGCGAAGATCGAGGAAGTGGCCTCTTGCATCAGCAGAGAGACTGCTCTTATACATCAAGAGCTGGATGAACAAGCCTTGGGGATGGAAGTATCAGCGAAGGGGATTTTCAAATAGCCCACTCCCCTTTTTTTATAAATAACATTGCATATGTGTACAATAAAATCTAGCATTTTACATTAATGAATTTGTTGGTTGGTAGATTGCATGAATAACATTTTCATTTATTTGTACAGTATATGACCGTCAAGGTGAGTGTTGTGTTGCTGGTTAATCTGCAGAACATTAGCAATGTGATGTATAGTGAAACGTAGCTTTGCACTCCTTAGTTTGCATCACTTGGTTCCCAGATGAAAGGAGGCTAGGTGATTTCCCCATGGGAATTGAGGAAGAGTCTCTGAGCAGGTCATTGCTGGGCAACTTCCTTGCAAATAAAAAGTCGGCCTGTCATGCCCTCTGGATTAGATTGTCTAGTTACCTCTGATTTGGGGATGCTGCATGTCTCAAGGGGACAATAAAATCTGGGGTGAAGAAATGAGTTTTCCATTTGTGAAAACAATTGCTGCACGTTCTGGGCATCATGCTTCACCTCCTCTTCAAAGACTTCTTCCTGCATTAGTGTTTATCTTTGTGCCGTCTATAAATCGGATTTCTGAAATTGTTGATCAGTTATTTTAAGCACCAAAGCTCAGCCAAACAAAACTTCATGTTACCCACATCAGGGAAAATGTTACACAAACGCACCTCCTAAGCTGCATCTACCCAGTGTTTTTTTTTAAACTGACAAAAAGCAATGAGAGAGATGTCAGTAAGTGTACATATATCTTCCATTATAACATTTGAGGACACTGGCAGTTCAGTGGCATATATATCCCCTTGAAGTTTCTTTATGTCTACAGTAATAGGCTCTTCATGCTGATTCTATGCACCTTGCTCTCTTGGTATTTATACCTCAATCAGACGTGATAAGTTCATTACTAATGAGCGCAAGGTGGAGATGGATTTGTACTGAATATTTTAAGGAGAAAGTCCCTTTTGATAATCCCAGTGTTTCTTGCACTCCTTGGCTTTTAAGCAAAATAATTCAATGATTTGGAATTTATATGTTTTTTCTTGTAATTTTTTTACGATAAATCCTGTTCTGGGAAAGGAATTTTATACAGAAATGCCAATCCCCATGAGCTTTTCTGCCTAAGCCATAAACGTCTGTTTTGCAATCCAACATGGCCCCGACAGAATAATAAATCCTACCAGCTGAGCCCGATAAGGTTTAAAAAGAAATTGCTGTTTTTTTCTCAATTCATTAAAAGTAGTTCCCCAACTCACAATAAAGCAGTTTTATTCCAGTGTTGTGTCCTTAAAGATTACTTTTAGTAATTAAATCTTTGCTTACACTAATCGCAATTTTGTGTATTGCCATAAACCCTGAAATTCATTAATGGTTTTTTATGTTTCTCTCCAGTTTTCCAAGTATTTTTTTTTAACTCTGGTCTCCCCAGGCAGGAAGATAGGCAGCTAATCTCTGCAAGCAGAATCAGTCGTTATCCTTGCCAATCAGGCTGTTGTCACCAGGAGTAACGTGCTCTCGCTATGTTTTTCATGCATATGGTGAAGTGCCTAGTCTCGGCCGTGCCATCCTGGGCAGGTGCTATACAGATGGAGAATTGCTTTTTGAGGTTATTGCAGATGGGATCTTGCATTGCACCTGGCCATTCCTTTTGTATGAACTGGATTTTCGACTGAAGATTAGCGAGGAAGAAGATCACAGCCAAACCTAATCCTTTCCTTGCATGATGCCAGGTGCATTCACTTTCCAACAATCGTCACTAAATAGCAAGCTGGATCCTTTCGTTTTGAACATTTTTTTAAAACTCTCTCCAAGTTGTTGTGATCTGGCACGCACTGTCTCAAAGGGCGGTGGAAGTAGATACAATAGTAACCTTCAAAAGGGAATTAGGTAAATATTTGAAAAGGGAACATTTGCAGGGCTCGTGGGACAAATTGGATAGCTCTTTTCAAAGAGCCAGTACAGGCACGATGGGCCGAATGGCCTCCTTCAGTGCTGTATCATTCTAACCTAGGGTTGCTGAGCCCAGTTGTTGCCCCTCTATTGCCACAGGGTTGTGATCAGCTAACTGCAAGTAGGAAGTGAATCTGGGACCTTCTGTCCCTAAGTGCCTCAGTTCCAGGCTAGGGAGGACCCTTTCTAAGTGGGCCATCAGTGAAACTCTGGCACATTCTTAATTTTTAGCAAAAGTTTATTTTTATGCTTGTAGTGGACCATTTGGCTTCAACACTTTTTAAAGAATTGTTAGTGACCATGTCGCCAGGGGCCAATACCCTCTTCCTAATGGATTTTATAATGTGCAGGTCTTGCTGTTCCATTCCTATAGGTAATACACTGCAAATACTTAAATGTTTTATCCAGAGGCCTTTTTTTAATGCAGGAATGTTGACTAAATAATGGAGATGTGGATGAGCGAATTTGTAAAAGTGCGTGCTGTGGAAACAAGTGCCCAAGTCACAAAGCAGGGACCGGTTTTCCACAAGTACAACAGCAAGTTGGAGGAGAAATCTCAATTCTGGATCGGCTTTGCTACCGATTTTGGGCATTTTGCACTCCTGTGGTCAGTTTTTACAGCTCCGTAATAGCTTGTACCTCACACTGAGTTTTATCACTTTTGGCACCAGCCTCTTTCATCTGCAGTAATTGCCAATTTTCCTTTTGTAGGAGCCCCAGGGCAGCGTTGGTTTCAGTATTGGCAGGGGAGATGCCTGGCTGATTGCTGAAGGCAGGATTGGGAGTGTCTGAAAGGAGGCAGGAATGAACAGGAGACAAATTGAAGGGGGCGGAATTACTAAAGCGAATAGATAAATTAAAAATGGCACTTTATGAAGAGTATCAACTATTAATGCTATCCTGTGTTTGCAGCAAACGTTGAAAGTAAGTGGAAAAATTACTTGAAGTGATATGTTGCAAAGAGCATAAAGGATACCTGAGTGATGACAAAGCTGTGATCTCCGGGGTTTTGGCTAAGAAAGCTAAGGTTGCTCAATTTGTAATGAGCTATCTGACCACCGATTAGATTACTGTCTTGTAAACACTTTTTATAACATACAATTTTGACGGTTTTCTTG
This sequence comes from Somniosus microcephalus, assembly GCF_052327205.1. Lineage (NCBI taxonomy): Eukaryota > Metazoa > Chordata > Chondrichthyes > Squaliformes > Somniosidae > Somniosus > Somniosus microcephalus. The sequence continues at coordinate 10,805,160 of NC_140999.1, forward strand.
GTCAGTATTGGGTTTTTTCTCATGACAACAGCAAGGTCCCATTTTGCTTCAGCTGACGTACATGGTGCAAAGCTGACTACCTCATTTAAGTATTTGAGTTCATATTAAATTTCTAGTGTGTGTGTATATATACAGTACATACATGCATCTATGGGTAGATGTGACGTTTTGTGAACCATTCCTCGTTTTAGCCTCTTGAGGGAGCTGTTTGTATGTCGAATGGTACAAGTTATTTTCTTTCTGTACTACATTTAGGTCTGGTTTCAATGTTTTCACTTTTTGGCTTGTCCCACGTGTTGCATCAGACTCTCCTGAGTACATTGTGCAGATATACATGTAGCGCCAGTCAGTTTCCTAAAATTAAATGGTTTGTCCCTCAAGCTCCCCCCCCCCCCCCCCCCTTTACCTATACTGCAGGGTCTGGTATCTGCTGAGCTGACCACCCTCAGTATCTCACCCACAGGCCCATTCCTTACGGGTGAGTCTAAATAGTTGAATTTGTAACAATTAAAGATTTTTTGGTTTGGTTTTTAAATACTGACATCGGTAGTGGGGAAAATGCTAGAGTCCATCATAAAAGATGTAATAGCAGAGCACTTCGAAAACAGTGACAGGATCGGACAAAGTCAACATGGATTTACAAAGGGTAAATTGTGCTTGACTAATCTACTGGAATTTTGAGGATGTAACTGGTAAAATAGATAAGAGAGAACCAGTGGATGTGGTGTATTTGGACTTTCAGAAGGCTTTCGATAAGGTCCCGCATAAGAGATTAGCGTGTAAAGTTAAGGAACATGGGATTGGTGGCAAGGTACTGACTTGGATAGAGAACTGGTTGGCAGACAGAAAGCAAAGAGTTGGAATAAACGGGTCTTTTTCCGAGTGGCAGGCAGTGACTAGTGGGGTACCGCAGGGATCGATCCTTGGACCCCAGCTATTCACAATATATATTAATGATGATCTAGACAAGGGAACTAGATGTAACATCTCCAAATTTGCAGACGACACAAAGCTGGGTGGGCGTGTGTGCTGTGAGGAGGATGCCGAGAAACTCCAGGATGATTTGGACAGGTTGGGTGATTGGGCAGAAGCATGGCAGATGCAATATAATGTGGACAAATGTGAGGTTATCCACTTTGGTAGCAAAAACAGAAAGGCAGATTATTATCTGAATGGCAATAGATTGGGAGAAGGTGAAATGCAATGAGACCTGGGTGTCCTTGTGCACCAGTCGCTGAAGGTAAGCATGCAGGTGCAGCAGGCGGTTAAGAAGACAAATGGTATGCTGACCTTCGTAGCAAGATGGTTTGAGTACAGGAACAAGGATGTCTTGCTGCAGTTGTACAGGGCCTTGGTGAGACCACACCTTGAGTATTGTGTGCAGTTTTGGTCGCCTTATCTGAGGAAGGATGTTCTTGCCATGGAAGGAGTTCAGCGAAGATTCACCAGGCTGATACCTGGGATGGCAGGAATGACGTATGAGGAGAGATTGGGTCGATTGGGCTTATACTCACTGGAGTTTAGAAGAATGAGAGGGGATCTCATTGAAACTTATAAAATTCTGACAGGACTGGACAGACTAGATGCAGGAAGAATGTTCCCGATGGTCAGGGAGTCCAGAACCAGAGGTCACAGTCTAAGGATAAGGGGTAGGCCATTTAGGACAGAAATGAGGAGGAATTTCTTCACCCAAATTTTTTTGAAAGTTGAAAAACATTAACACCTGCCGCTAATTTTATCAACTTTTAAAAATTAGCGCCCCAAACGGGGTGGTACCGAATTTCTCCCCCAAAGATTCTAAGAGCTAACATTTCTGAAGTGAAGCACTGAGATGTTTCAATATATCGAGCCTCCATATAAAAGTTTTAGATTCTAAAAAAATTATTTTAAACTACTAGATTCCACATTTTTCTCATTCTTATGAGAATGTAACTAATGTAGCTAATGTAACCCCACTATTTAAAAAAGGTGGTAGAGAGAAAACGGGGAATTATAGACTGGTGAGCCTGACATTGGTAGTGGGGAAACATAGAAACATAGAAGATAGGAGCAGGAGTAGGCCATTCGGCCCCTCGAGCCTGCTCCGCCATTTAATGAGATCATGGCTGATCATCCAAATTCAGTACCCTGTCCCTGCTTTCTCCCCATATCCCTTGATCCCTTTAGCCTTAAGAAATATATCGAACGGTGGTCTGTAGCTGAGTAATAAGCAATGTTCCCTTTAAGCTGTGCGGCTGCGCAGCACTCTTGAGGTTTTGTGCAGCCAGTGAGCCGGCCTTCAAATAGAAAAAATACACATGCGCAGAATTTTGAATGGCCCACGCAGCCCATTAAAGGGGCCATACAGGCCAAAAACTAATTAGAGAAGAATAGTAATAAGGGCCGAGAAGGAGCCAAGTTTGATCCCTCCGCCTGTACTGAGTTAGCCGATCTCCGAAGAGGCAGCAGCTTTGGTGCTGCAATTGGCTTCTGGCCTGAGATGGAAATGCTACCTGGGGCTCCAGCTCCTGCGTGCTCTTGCCCCTCCTTCTGGCATATTGGGAAAGGACATGATCAGATTAGGGTGTAATTGTGTTGGAATAGCCTGCTGGTATTTGTTGTCCAAGTTCTCACCTTGGGTATGTCACGAGTGGGCACCTAGTGCCCGTGCGGCTGTGCCTCAGCAAGACTTGGTGCTACAAGGAGGAAGGGAAGAGAGAAAACGGGCAGGAAAAGGAGGGGGGAATGATGCTGCCATCTTGGGATATTTCGGATAAATTTATCTGCAACCTCACTGTAGTGTATGTACCCGTCTACCTTTAAGGGAACTATTGAATGTAACCGTTCACCTTTAAGAGAACTACTTTAGGTGTGGCACTATTTGTTTGGCTTCTGTATACTGTAATACCGATAGTGACCACACCAGTATATAAGTGTTGTGGCCGGATTGCTGGGGCAGATTCGCCCGGACCTTCGAATAGTAAAGACCTGTTTGTTTGTTACTTCTGAAGTCTGTGTATTTATTAACTGCACAACCCACAGACTTTACAGTGGCGACGAGTCCGATCGTACCCTGCGGCAAGACTACCAAAGCAAGAAGAGCGTCAAAGAGAGGCAACCGCCCTCGTCGTGCTGCTGGAAGAAAACACGAGGCTGCAGCAGGAGAAAGGTGGAAGACTTTAGCAACAAAAGCTTCCGTCTACAACAGGCACTGACTACCCTTCTACCACGGTGCGGAGTGAGCCGATTAGCTGGAAACAAGGCGGCCGCGGAGACTGTGAGTAGGGGAAGGTGTAGAGAATATCCGGAGGATAAGGGCTGTGCACTCGACCACGGTCGAGGGGGGAACGGAGCCGGTCAGAAAGTCGGGTCCAACGGCGTCGTGAGACAGTCGGACCTCGATCGGCGGGAAAACCGGGCAGCGACCGCAGCCACGAAGCGCTGAGACTGTAAGTAGGCGCAGGAAGAGAAACCCAGCCGCAGCCAGGGAGGGAAACACCGGTCTGCGAGAGGGCTGGGAGGCGAACAGGAACCGTGCGGGTGGGAGAGAGAGACTGCGCGAGAGCCAGTCCAGCGGCTGAGCTGTCCTCCACCAACGGGGTACCCAGAGCCGGTAGAACCGAACGTGCGGGAGAGGGAGCGACAGAGCCGGGTACGGAGAGAGAGACTGCGCGAGAGCCAGTCCAGCGGCTGAACTGTCCTCCGTTAACGGGGTGTACCCAGCGCCGGTAGAGCCGTGCGGGCGGGAGGAAAAGACAGAGCCGAGTAAGGGGAGCTGTGCGGAAGCCAGCCAGCGGCTGAACCTGTCCGCTGTGGGGGAAGCGTACCCCTTCCACCGGGAAGAAACGCGGGAAGCCGCCATTAGGCGGAGAAGACGCCAGAAGCGGGAAACCGCCATTGAAGTGGGCGGGGCGAGAAAGGAAGAGCGGGAAACCGCCATTTTCGCGGGAAAACCGCCATCTTAACTGACATACCGCCATTGAAGTGGGCGGGGAGAGAAGGAAAGAGCGGGAAACCGCCGATTTCGCGGGAAACCGCCATCTTAGAAACAAACAAATAAGTAAGAATACTTAAAGAAATACTGGTGCTGCTCCCAAGGGAAGAAAGATGCCTAAGCGAGGGAATATTAACGACTTTAATTCTGAAATAGAAGACTGGGCCACGTACGTGGAACGCATAGAGATCTATTGCGAAGCCAACAAAATAGAGGAAGACGACAAGGCTAAACTCGATGGGGGCAAAAACATACGGGCTCTTGAAGCATCTAATAGCACCAAATAAACCAGCGGATCAGACCTTCGAAGAGATTGTGGCTGTGCTGAAGGACCACTTGAACCCCACACTGTTGATGCTGGCTGAACGATTCAAATTCTACGCAAGAACGCAGAGGAAAGACGAAAGCAATGCGGAATACTTGGTCGAACTGCGTAGGCTAGCGAAATACTGCCAGTTCGGAGGGAATCTGACAGAAGCGCTGCGGGACAAGTTCGTATGCGGATTGTCCAAAGAAGGGACGCAGAAGCGACTACTGGAAGAGAACGACCTCACACTGGACAGGGCTGTCCTTATAGCTGCATCGCACGAAGCCGCAGCGAAAGGAACGGCAGAAATGCAACTAAAGGCGGCGGCACTCGGGGTGGACCAAATTACTTCAAGCACAACAAAATGCTACCGTTGTGGGAAGACAACGCATGACCAGAATCAATGCTGGTTTAAGAACCAAGAGTGTAGGAAATGTGGCAAACTGGGTCACATCGCGAAGGTATGCCGGTCCGGGAAAAAGACCAACAATCAAAGGAAGCCACCACAAGAAAAGTACAACAAGGTACACAAGGTGGCTGAGAAGAGTTCAGACGAACAGAATTCAGACTCGGACCCAAACAACCAGGAGCTGGGTAGTCTGAGAATCCACAATGTGGGTAAAGAAACGGATCTACAGACCATCTGGGTCATACTAAAAATAGCTGGAGTCCAAGTAAGAATGGAGCTGGACACTGGATCAGCTCTATCAGTCATCAACCGAAGGGACTACCACCGGCTATTCTCTCACATACCTTTGAGAAATACCAAGTTCGTATTACAGACATACACGGGGCATAACGTATACCCCGTGGGGAAAATAAGAGTCAAGGTGAGAGATAGGGGTAAAGAACACCCAAGAATGAACTTGTACGTATTACCTGAGGGAGGACCACCACTTCTAGGACGGGAGTGGATTAAGAAAATAGACATGGAATGGCATTACCTAAAAGCCATAATGAGGGAGGACTCGGTGCAAGCTATTAGCTCAGATTCTGAAATGGATGATGATAAGACCAAGTCGAATATGGAAGACAAGGCTAAAAGGGACTTGTCGACGATGGGGAAGAAAACGAAGACACGCAGAAGGACTTATGGTACCAAGAAGAATAAAGCTGCAGAGCAGAACTCCAGGTTGACAGAGAATTCTGAGCCTGTTCAAGCAAAGGATTCATCCACGACGGAAGAACACCGAGCTCGGACGCAAACTTATGTCAAAGTACGACAACAATTAGAACAGTTGAGTGACCGTCTCGTACAAGAGATGAAAAATATGGAAAAGTTCTGGGACAACGAATGGGAGAACCTGGAAAGACAACAGAGACAGCTAGCTCAAGCAGAGAGCGACCATAGAGCCATCGTGGTCAAATACCAATCACATTCCCCTGAGGCTGTTCAGGAACTAGAATATTTACAGAACGAACCAAAGGAAGAGGAATCTTCAGGAAGCCAGGATTTTATTCCAGTTCTTCTCTACGACTCCTTACAAGCAGAGTGTGAGAAGTTGAAAGAACAGTATGAACAGGCCCAGGCTACAATTCTGGAGGGGGTTAACTCGGCAGCCTCCGAAAAGCTAGTTTCAGTGGAAGTTCCATCCATAGATGAGAATTTAGAGGTGAAAAACGTGGCAGAGCATGAAAGACAGGATGTCCAAGAACTCATAAAAACATTGAAGGACACCCAAGACAAATATGAGGCGGCAATGACCGAGGTTCAACAACTTGAAGAACAGATTCAACTGGGAATCCTTTCAGTGGAAGAAAAGGAAACTGTAAGAAACTCCGAGACTGTAAGAATGGTCCCTGAACATGAACTAGAGAGCATCAGGGCGCAACTTTTCCAAGCGCTGAAAGCCAAAGTTCAAGAGGAACAGAAGGTGGAAGTATTGGAGGAAAAGGTGGATGAAATGGAGAAGACTCTGATCCACCGTGTTCCCAAGGAAGAGTTAACGGTCAGCCAACTCCTTCATATGCTGAAGGACAAGACTCTGCAAGGGGAACAATCTGAACACGAGCTTCAATCTTCAGGGGGAACGAGCTCGGAGCTCTCAAAAGTCACGGAGATAGCTGAGGTGGCAACACAAATTTTACAAGGATGCCAAAAGTACGTTGAATCACGTCAAGGTGAACAGAAGAATGTGGAAACCGTTACTTCAGTAGAAGGATTAAATAGCCTGATAACGCAATTCCCGATGGAAGGGAAGGTATTGAACTCACAAATGAGGTCCGTCGTGAAGGAATGGCAGATAACCCAGGAAGAGCGGGATGAATATGAATGCATGAGGAAGTCTTTTCAAGAAAGATGTCTAGGGAAGGAACCACTGTCAGCTAACGTCCAGACGGGTGAGGAGGAAGAAGAAGGCTCTCTCGCTGGCCTAACTCGGGACGAACCCGAATATTACCATGACCTGTTGAGTGACACTGAATATTACGAGGATGTGGTCTGCCCAGCTTGTGATGAAAACTCCCAAAGTGCTGAAATCCGGAGGAAGCACTTAAGGTCTAAGGAACATAGAGAGTTGGTGGCAGCCGAGAAAGGAGCTCCGAGAGTTTCAAAAAGGCAGAAAAGAAAAAGAAGAAGCAGAAGATAATAACTGTCTAAAATATTAGCACTTCTACCATCTCAGGCGGGACACTACGAAAGGAGCTAAATTAGTTGAAAAGCTGGAAAATGTCAAGACAGCCAGTTGGTTGTAAAAGTCCGCACTGCTGGTTCAACAGGACGAAAGTTCAAGCTGTTACGTCAAGAAAAAGGCTATGGAGGAGTCACGCTAGCCAGGTGAACCGGCTACACCAAAGAAATGTTCGGAACGAGTCAAGATCAGAGACTGAAGCTATGAACTGTTTCCGCAGAGACTGAACCTGTGAACTGTTCCCACCGAGATTATATCTGTAAATTGTTTTATATGACATTGACTCCACCGAGATTATATCTGTAATTTGTTTTATAGGAAGTTGAAGATATGTATGTTTAACGGGGACTCTAAGTAATAAGCTAAAAAGGGAGGATTGTAGTGTATGTACCCGTCTACCTTTAAGGGAACTATTGAATGTAACCGTTCACCTTTAAGAGAACTACTTTAGGTGTGGCACTATTTGTTTGGCTTCTGTATACTGTAATACCGATAGTGACCACACCAGTATATAAGTGTTGTGGCCGGATTGCTGGGGCAGATTCGCCCGGACCTTCGAATAGTAAAGACCTGTTTGTTTGTTACTTCTGAAGTCTGTGTATTTATTAACTGCACAACCCACAGACTTTACACTCACCAAGTTGGCCATTAAATAAAACTACAGCGTGAATCTTTCGGTTATGTTTTCCTAAAGAAAGAAAAAATATTTTCAAAAGTGTTCAGTATTTTCAGTACATCAACTTAAATATCCTTATTCTCTAATGAGTTATTAAAATTGTCTTGCAAGATGCATTCCTAAAGTGACAATGCCGCTTTAACTATTGGATCCCAGTTTTGAGTGGCAAAAATCTATTGTAAACCAAAGTTATATGATTAATGCAAAATCTTCAGAGAATAATCAAAATAGTGCTTATTTTGAACTTTTGGATACAATATGCTCAAGTTCCATATCCCCATTATTCTTATGATCGACATTCAATTTTGGTACATCTATTGAACAAATGTTTAACTTCAGCCTAGTTAATAGTGTAATTCCATTTTTAAGATCCAATTGTCCACCTTCTATCATATAATTAGAAGTTGGTTCAAGGCATCTCCAGGATGGACAGTCCTTGGACCAGTACAACCTGAGGCCATTTCCAGCCTGCCTTTTTAAAAATTCATTCATGGGATGTGGACGTTGCTGGCAAGGCCAGCATTTATTGCACATCCCTGGCCTGCCATCACATGGAGCGGTCAACTCCGTTGAATGCCTTATGTGCCTTAATTTGCTTGCCTGACTGCAGCCTTGACCAGGTTGAGATTGAGCCTTCTTTCCTTTCTCTACTCTTAAGCGAGGCTACTGTGACATCCATCTAGTATGTGGTGGGAGGGGGTTGTTAATAGAATCACAATGATACAGCACAGAAGGAGGCCATTCTGCCCATTGTCCCTGTGCCATCTCTTTGGTAGCGTTATCCAGTTAGCCCCACTCCCCTGCTCTTTTTCTCCATAACCCTGTAAATTTTTTCCCTTCAAGTATTTATCCAATTCCCTTTTGAATGTTGCTAGTGAATCTGCTTCTGCCACCCTTTCAGGCAATGCATTCCAGATCACAACTCGCTGCATAATTTTTTTTTCCTCATGTCGCTTCTGGTTCTTTACCTTAACCCAGATTTAAGGTAATTGGCAATCTGTGACTTCTGGTTACTGAACTTCTGCCACTTTAAACAGTTTCTCCTTATTTATTCAATCAAAACTGTTCATGATTTTGAACACCTCCTATCAAAGCTCCTCGTAATGTCCTCTGCTCTAAGGAGAACAACCCCAGCGTCTCCACTCTGTCCATATAACTGAAGTCCCTCATCCTTTTTTACCATTCTAGTAAATCTCTTCTGCACCCTCTGAGACCTTGACATCCTCCCTAAGGTGTAGTACCCAGAATTGACCACAATACTCCAGCTGAGGTCTAACCAGTGTTTTATAAAAGTTTAGCATAACCTCCTTGCTTTTGTACTCAATGGGCAGAATTTTGCCAGCGCTCAGAGTGCAGGTTTGGAGGCAGGTCCGCTGTCAAAATCGCAATGATTTACAATGGCTTGGGAACCCGCTGCAAATCCGCCTCCATGTAAGTTTTCAGAGTGTCGGGTCTGCGATTTCAGAACAGACCCGACGCCAAGTGGTGGGAGAGGCATTTAAGATACTTAACTGCTTGTTAAGTGCTTGTTTACTACAGTACTATTTTGCCAGCCTTTTTCTATTTTACCACATTTTTAACTGGGTTCACGTCCGGTAAGTAGGTCGGGTTCTCATGTCTCCCCATTGCTGTGAATAGGTGACAGCTGCAAAAGTGGTATAAAAGCTACTATTTCACAGCTGGTCACTTTCCAGTGTCAGAAGCTTGAGCCTTCATGACATGGAAGAAACTTTTGAGCTGTATGCAGTTTGGAAGTGTTTGGAGTAAACTCTCTATCCAGTGTCACCTTGGAGCAAGCTCTCTCACCATTGACAGATCGCTTCTGTCATCTCAACTTCAGCTGCCATCTATTCCAGCAACATTGATGCCCTTGAAGAAATCTCACCTTGAATCCTCTGAATCCCTCCACAATCAGTCCCAATACCAACATCACCAGGCACACCAACAGCAATACCAACCTTCTCTGCAATCACCCAATGCTATACAGGACACGGGGCCTGGGAGGCCAGCAATGGCATCACCATGACCACATTTACTTCACTTGATGTTGTGCATGATGTGCCAGGTTAACACCACCACCATAAAGCATTCCTACACTGACCAAGCCATTCCTTTCACACTCATCAACATTGCGGGGGTACCATTATGCCTCTCCATTCACTGCAACTCACGAAGACACTTCCAAAAGTGAGCACAGATCTGTACAATCATGCAAAGTGTTGAAAATAAAGATTTCAATGTTTGATAACATATTAACAGAAAATTTACATGAACTTTGCATAAAACACCCAAGTGCCTACCCTTGTGTGTTGTTGGTTGGCTTGGGCTGTTAAGTGGCAGCTAACATTCGCGCCACAGAAGTGCCAGGCAATGACTCTCCAACAAGCGAGAGTCTAACCACCGCCTTTTGACATTTAACAGCATTATCATTGCTGAATCCCCCACCATCAACATCCTGGGGGTCTCCATTGACCAGAAACTTAACTGGACCAGCCGCATAAATATTGTGGCAACAAGAGCAGGTCAGAGGCTGGGTATTCTGCAGCGAGTGTCCCACCTCCTGACTCCCCAAAGCCTTTCCACCATCTACAAGGCACAAGTAAGGAGTGTGAAGGAATACTCTCCACTTGCCTGGATGAGTACAGCTCCAACAACACTCAAGAAGCTCGACACCATCCAGGACAAAGCAGCCCGCTTGATTGTAAAAGGTTGGTTGCGCTCTTATATCTGTAATGGTTATTATAATTTTAATGGGTTATAATGATCCCAAACATGCCCTGAAAAAACACATCTTATATTTACTAGTCATACAGGGAGGCCTATCACGCCCAATTTGCCATCCATGTACATGATGGTAAACAGGCCCTGACAGGAAGTGGCCTTGTATAAGAAGTGTAAACTACAAGTGGGTGAAAATGCAGGCATTAAATGGCCGACCGTGTTATGTCACTTATCCAAATACCCTGTGAAATGTTAAGTTTTAAAGTAGATGAATCCAGCATCCCAATTGGCTCACTTGGTGACGGAACTCCAGTGTGGGCTTGGAACAGGCTGACTTCGAAAGCCCTGGGTTTGATCGCCAGTCTGTGGTGAGTTAGCAGATCTCGGGTGGGGTGGAAATACGAACACTATAATTAGCCTCAGTGTCCTGGGCTAGAGGGAGAAACGCAACACCTGATTGTCATCCAGTTCCCCTGTTGGCAAATGGGTGAGGACAAGAGCTGACTTGGTTTTGATACTCCTCCCATATTTGTATAGTCTAATGACACTCACTGTCCCAAGTTAACACATGATTAATGGCCCCTTGGATGAGGTATCAAAGGTTGGCACCCCATCCACCACCTTAAATATTCACTCCCTCCACCACCGGCATACCGTGGCTGCAGTGTTTACCATCTGCAAGATGCACTGCAGCAACTCGCCAAGGCTGCTTCTTCGGCAGTACCTCCCAAACCCGTGCACTCAACCACAAGGGCAGCAGGCGCATGGGAACACCTCAAAGTTCCCCTCCAAGTCGCACACCATCCTGACTTGGAAGTATATCACCGTTACTTCATCGTCGCTGGGTCAAAATTCTGGAACTCCCTCCCTAACAGCACTGTGGGAGCACCTTCACCACACGGACTGCAGTGGTTCAAGAAGGCGGCTCACCACCACCTTCTCCAGGGCAACTAGGGATGGGCAATAAATGCTGGCCTTGCCAGTGACGCCCACATCCCATGAACGAATTAAAAAAAAAAAAAACTGATTGCACTAGGATGAGTGTGAGGGGTGGCTAGTGAGATGGGGAAGTGATAATGTAGATAGAGAGGGATGGGTGGAGGTGCAAGGTAAGTTGGTGTGAGTAAGGATGTGCAGGAGGAGGGCAGGGAAGGCAGAGTTATGGGAATGTGATGAGTGGCACAGCAGGATGAGGTTGAGTGCAGCTTTGCAGTAATGTTTCGTGATCTACTGAGATCAATGAAAGGTTTGCGCCGCTGCAGCCAGGTCCTCCTGACGACATCCCTGCTTTTGCCCTCCTGTGCAATGTGCAACCAGGCTGCGTTGGTGTTCTGGGGAGGTCTCTTCCGCCCTTGGAAGGGAAGAGAACCTCCCCTGTGTGCTGTGACTCCCTCCATAAGCATATAAATGAAGTCATGCGAGAGCCTGGGTGCAGCCGTGCACCTTTGTTCAGTGTTTGCAGCACCTCAATGCTGCAGAACACTGACAGCACAACCGTCAAAATGAATGCGGCCGTGGTCCCTTTAAGGAAACCGGCTGATGACACATCATCAAATGACATCATCAGACCCGCTTCCTTTTAATTGGCCGGCAATCCCACAGGGCGGGCTTAACGAGCCCTATTAACGGAAAATCCTTTTTGCAGAGCGGCTGCAGCCGGGAACAGGACCAGAACCCGCCAGCCACCTCTTCCGCCACGATCCCGCCTCCGCTGGCGAAATCACGGCCTTTGTCTCTATTTATAAAGCCAGAGTTAAATATGCTTTTTTTTAAAAAAACAGCCTTCACAACTTGTCCTGCCATCTTGAAGATTTGTGTACTTGCACTCCCAGGCACCCCCTTTAAAATTGTACCATTTAGTTTATATTGCCTCACCTCATTCTTCCTACCAAAATGTATCACCACACACTTCTCTGCATTAAATTTAATCTGCTATGTGCCTGCCCATTTCACCAGTCTGTCTATGTCCTGAAGTTCTTGCTATCCTCATTGATTACTACATTTCCGAGTTTCATGTCATCTGCAAACTTTGAAATTATGCCCTGTATACCCAAGTCCAGGTAATCAATATATATCAAAAAGAGCAGTGGTCCTAATGTTGAACCCTGGGGAACAGCATTGTATACTTCCCACCAGTCTGAAAAGCAATCGTTCACCACTATTCTCTTTTTGTCCCTTAACCAATTTCATATCCATGCTGCCACTGTCCCTTTAATCCAATGGGCTTTAATTTTTCTAACCAGTCTATTATGTGGTACTTTATCAAACACCTTTTGAAAGTCCATATACACATCAATCGAACTACCATCATCAACCACCACCATATTATGTTTTGTAATATGGAATGATTGTCGGGTTTTCCAATATGGAATAAGTATGTTTTTTAAAAGAATCTTCTTTGTTACGTGGGTGCTCATAGTAATTTTGAAAACAAAATAAGCAGTTTGGTTGCTTTTAGTGAATAGTTGGAATTTTTTTTGAGTGAAAAATGTTTGTATGAAGAAATGATTTAAAGAGATAGTGAGAAAATAGTTGTACAGACATTTTAGCCAATTTTGAGCCAATCGGCATGCTTCACACTCTTTGGCATGTTGGGTACTGCCATGGCTTGTGGACACTTGCCCTATAGAAGGGCCAGATGTAAAACCTTTAATTCTATATGTACATATGAGAAGTTGCCTTGGCTGTAATATAGAGTGAAGCTGCTGAACTGAAAACTAACTGCATCTGATGCAAAGTAAACTTTTTAAAAAGTTCCTAAACAGTCTAATGGACTTGTAACCTTGGTAATGTTTGAATTTTGATAGAGACCTAACAGTCAAGCTAATTAAGTATGATGAATTTGGTCAGCACTTGACACTAATTGGGGTGGCCCAACAAGAAGAACTGACATTGGGGATTTCCACCACACTATCTATTTGTAAGAGAATATATTTCTCATTTTCCCCCAACAGTAATACCATTGGAACCTTGGAGTCAAGTTCTCATTTGTCCTACTTTTGAGGGTTGCCGAGTATTAAGGGAAGAGTAGAAATGAGAAGTTTTGTACCACAATAAACAAGGGATGGAAGAACAGAAGACAAGGTGCGAATGCATAAATCTATGAATCCTTGCCCTTTCATCCCTATTATCCTACATCCATCCCTGGTTGCCTTAAGATCTGTTAAGGGTCACCTCTGTTTTAATTAGCTCTGGAAGTCTCCAACCCAAACCACAACTGGTACTGTTCAGCAATTCTGTTCTGAGATGTACTGGAAGTATACGAGATGAAAATGCCTTGTGTGCTCAGGTTTAGGACAATTTGAATGCACCTTGCATTATCAATATTGCCCTGCAGGCCGCAGCTTGATATGTTTGTGTTTGTATATAAAGAAATGGCACATTACAGATTCCAGTTTCATAAAGAAATACAACACGTGCCATATTGTCTTGTTAAATTGCCAGCAAGGTACTATTTACACCTTGATTTATTATCAATCTAATGTATTAATCTCTCTGTGTCATTACTTGTTAAATTTACGTGCAGCGCAGAGACTCGTAATAAAATAGATGCACAGCTAAATTGTGTTACCTTGTTAATGCCTGTTCATAAACTAAATTAACTACTGCAATTTAAGGAAACTTAAATGGTGCCTTCTGAATTTTCTTTGCATAAATGTACAATAAAACAACTGAATTGTTCCTGTTAGGTATTTAATGTTGCTTTATTACTCTTTTTAAAAAGAAAAAAACATTTTTCCAAGTGCCTGTGTTTTACGGTACAAACTGTCAGCCTGTCTGCTTTGCTGTAAAATGCAACTGATAGGCAATAGTGTGGAGTTGGTATGTCCCACTCGTTCAACCCACTCTTCAGGCAGCAGGTTTCTCTGTTGGGGCAAGTGCCTCCACTGAGGACACATTGGGAATCAAAATCAGTTAAAAATGTATTTTTGTAAGTTAAAAGTTCTAGATTAGATTTATTTTTATTAATCAAGCCAGACATGAAGTTTGTCTTAAAGCACAAAAGGTCACTAAGATACTTCTCACAGGCTGATAGTACATCGAGTAACATTGGGAGAAGTTAGGGGAGTTGACCAAAGGTGTGGTTGAAGAGATGGCATATGAGGAGGCTCTTTGAAGATTGGGAGAGTTGCAGCAATTGGAAGAGGGTTGCGAGCATTCCAGACTTCAGGGCTTTGATGGCTGAGGGCTGTGCCATTGATGGTGGGAGAGTAGGGCACAATACCTCTGACTCTAAAGAACAAAGCGTGTAAGCTGTGATGTAGGGTGGAGCAGGACCATGGAAGAATTTGTAATCAAGGATGAAGATATCTTTGACAAGAGCTTGAATTGTTTATGGCGATAGGGCGGGAAAGTGGATTTGAGGTGGAAGATTAGCCATGATCTTATTGGTGTGGAGATGCCGGAGTTGGACTGGGGTGGACAAATGTAAGAAGTCACACAACACCAGGTTATAGTCCAACAGCTTTATTTGAAATCACAAGCTTTCGGAGCGCTGCTCCTTCGTCAGGTGATGAAGGAGCAGCGCTCCGAAAGCTTGCGATTTCAAATAAAGCTGTTGGACTATAACCTGGTGTTGTGTGACTTCTTACATTTGATCTTATTGAATGGTGGAGCAGGCTCGAGGGACTGTATGGCTGACTCCTGCTCCTAGTTCTTATGTTCTTGTGTTCCCAATTCCTCTTCATCTTCTGCCATCAAAAGAAAGACTTGCATTTCTATAGCGCCTTTCATGACCACTGGACGCCCCAAGCACTTTACAGCCAATGAAGTACCTTTTGAAGTGTAGTCACTGTTGTAATGTAGGAATGAAAATGAAAATTATAGACACGCCCATCATAATGAAACAGTAATATAATGTGTACATATTTTTATCAGTTGTGTTTTTTAGGCAATTTGTGATTCAGTAAAGTATTGGCATAGCAAGAGCCTACTTTTAAATGAAGTTTTTTGGGTGTAGATCAAGCTACGGATGTCCTTGGTGTTTTTTTTAAATTTACATAGTGGCTTTCCTGTGACATTGTCCATAGGTAGGGTCTGGAGCACAGTTGTGATGTTTAGCTGGCCTGTCCCTTTCAAGTCTACTGCTGTAAATGGGTAAATCCAGGTAATTATAATTACTTCTAAACTGCTGAGATAAATTTAATGTTGCTTTATTACTCTCTTTATGTAAAGAGTAAATCGGAACAGTTGTAACTGCTTGTAAATTTCAGGCTCTAGGTCAATAACTCACTTTCTTTTTCGAAGATTGGCTTACAAAGTCTGGTTGTGACTGACAGGCACTAGACACAAAACTCTCCTTTTACAGTCCTACATCAGGGTAATTATGAGTAAGATTAAAGAGTGCTAGTAAACCTGTTTGTAAAAATCACATCACATTAAGTTTTATCATCGCCAGGGGTTAATTCATTAGAACCGTAGAGAATCAGATCTGTGTTTTGCTGTCTTCACTCTTAGAACTTTTAATTTTTCTGTTGCAATCCAATTATTTTTCCACTCCTAGCAACAATTTGCAATTTTTTCCATTTTGCTTAACTTTTGTTTTTCTTCTCAAAGGTCTGTCAACCAGACATTAAAAGCAGAACTAGGAGTTTTCTGTTGGAATAAGGTTGATGTGATTGTATCACTTGCAACCACCAAGGACTTTTGCTGCAAATAAATAATCCATGTTCATAAAGCCAACCATGACATTTTGGCAACAAGGATGGTTTAAGATTATATTGTAGCGGTACCACCGAGTGTCCCTTACTTACCGTACATAATTCCCTTTAACGTAACGATGTAGCCGGTGCGGGGCTTTCCTCCTTTGGGAGCGCGGGCGAATGCGATGACGCGGGTTAACGCGATGACGTCACGTCGCACATCACGTGACCGTCCCAAGCGCGGGCAAACGCGATGACGTCATCACGCAAGTCACGTGACTACCCAAGCGCGGGAAGAACGCGATGATGTCATCACGCAATCCACGGGACTGCCTACTCAGTCCTCGTGGCGTCTCTGTCTGGTGAAGACCTATTTTATGGCTCTCCTGTACCTAGCTCTGTAACCTGTTAGAATTCCTCTGTTCCTGCATTAAAAACCTTTTTGATTATTCTTCTGGAGTCGAACTCGATTATTAAGTAGGAATTCGTCCAATACCTACATAGGTGAACCCGAATACCTACAATATCAGGGATGAGGGGCTTTTGAATGAGGAGGTACTAAAGAAGCGGGGTTTTTTTCCATCTGTAATATATTAAATGTGCAGTGCATGTCATGCACTCTTTATTTGGGCATTACCATTGTGACACTTGAGTAGACAATTGTACCATTGAGTAGGTGAGGGTGTTGGCTCAGTGGGTCGCACTCTTACCTCGGAGTCAGAAGGTTATGGGTTCAGGTCTCACTCCAGAGACTTGAGCACACAATCTAGGCTAACCCTCCAGTGCAGTACTGAGGGACTGCTGCACTGTCGGAGGTGCCGTCTTTCAGATGAGACGTTAAGTTGAGGCACGTCTGCCCTCAGCAGATTCCACGACATTATTTTGAAGAGCAGGGGAGCTCCCTCTGGTGCCCTGGCCAATATTTATTTTTGGACACAAAGGGAATTGAGGGATCGGGCGGGAAAGTGGAGTTGAGATAGAAGATCAGCCATGATCTTATTGAATGGTGGAACAGGCTCGAAGAGCCGTATGGCCTACTCCTGCTCCTATTTCTTGCATTTTTATGTTCTTATGATGCAGTCACGCCTGCAGCTGCACACTTCTACCACTAGCTAGAGCTTTGTAAACTGCAGCTTCCTGTACCTCTACCTACAGCACTCTACGGGAAATTTGCTTTGTCTTTGCAATGAGTGTTGCCTTTGCTACTACAGGGTTATAGCCTATGAAACCCAGGCAGAGAGGACCTGTGGGAAGGAGGGAGGAGGACAGTGTGTGTGTGTGTGCGCGCGCGCTAGGCCAATGTAGCAGAGCCTGGCCTCCAATCGTCTTGGATCCCCTTGCCATTGCACCAAGACCTTGCTCTGTCAAGCCCGTGTGGTAGCTGGTGTGCAACGGCCACCCCACGTTAAAATAATTCACGCACAGGCATCTTCCACCCTTTAAAATGAAGTTCGGGACCTGGAACGTCAGGACCCTCATGGACAACCCCAACAGTGACAGACCGGAACGCCATACACCCAACCCACCTGTGACAGAGACTGTAGGTCCCGCATTGGACTCATCAGTCACCTGAGAACTCATTTTTAGTGTGGAAGCAAGTCATGCTCGGTTCTGAGGGACTGCCTAAGAAGAAGAGAAGTTAGGATATGGAGTACCCTACCAGAAAGTGGTGGAGCAGAGTCCCTAAATAATGTTTATAAGGTAGTGGATATGGTAAAATGTGAGTGAATGGATAGTTCTTTGAGAGAACCCACACAGATACAATGGGCTGAACAGCCTCCTGTCCTTTAAAATTCTATGAATATTAATAAGGTTCATGGATAATTTAGGACTTGAGGAGGATTAGTTCAAAAAGTGTGAATATGATTGATTAATTCCCGTATGGTATGCAGCCTTGTTCAGCTGTCGGCCTGTATATGTCTTCAATGAGTCAATAACCATAAATCTAGTGAACCTCGTGTATCAGCACTCACACGAGTAACTACAGTTCTACTAGGAACATAGCCTCACTTATCCCCATTCAACTCCAATCCCTTTATGGTGGGAGAAATGGATGAAATGGTCGGTTTTGATATCACTAGTAGTATGTGATGGAGAGCTTTGAATTTTCATTATGGGGGGATAACATTGGCAGGATATATTTGGCATGCTGTCTGATACAGGAAATGATGTAGACTACGGTAATGATGTAGAGTACGAAAGCTATCTGATTATTTCACTCGTAAGCGAAATACTAGATCTGAATCTGTAGATGCCTTTTGCCCACACTTGCATCGCCAAGCAGCAAGATGTAAGATGCTGCTCTTGAGCTCAAGTCACAGATTATAGAAAGATGATTATCTAAGATGTTGCACTGTCAAGACCTGGAGAATAGGCACATCTTTGTGGAGCTTTTAGAACTGACCAGGGCACTGAATGTAGCTGACTGATATGCAACAGATGTAGAAACTAAGCAACAAGTCTTTATCAATTGGATAAATGTTGAGCATGATGCTTTAAGGCAAAACATCAGTCAAGACAAATCAACTAATTGTGTGTGTTATTACTGTGGTGGAAATTACTCCCCTATTGCTGATAACCAGCAATGGGCAAATAATGTGCTTTGAGGAGACAGAACTACTTCTCCCAGTGCTGTCAATCATCCAACTGTAGCCCTCTAGAAAAACATCTGATGAAACATGACCGCCCTGGTACTGGGGGTGAAAGGTTATCGGGGGTAGGCGGGAATGTGGTGTAATCAGGTCAGCCATGATCTTATTGAATGGCGGAACAGGCTCGAAGGGCCGAATGGCCTACTCCTGCTCCTAATTCGTATGTTTGTACGTATATTCAATCTACACACCACAGCAAGTTACTGACATCAGACCCACTCTATGCAGCTCTGCAGACAGTGACTCATACTTATTCGCCATCTCACAACAGCATGTAATCAATTCAATGATCAACAACGAGCCAACAATAGTATATTTTCAAGATGCATCAAGTCATTGTTACAGCTAGTCATGGAATACTAATGCCAAAACTTGTTGCCAATCCATTGTTACTGGTTCTGAATCTCAAATGTAGCTCCACCACATGCAGATCTACTTATGTCCATTTGGTAAATGAAAGCCTCTTCCAGTAATTGGTAAACGTTTTGCTCACATTGAGTCCCACAAGCAACCAACCTCAGCAGATGTATTTGTCAGGAAGAGAAAGCCTACGTGGCCAACATAAAGCTCAAGCACTACAACGCATTAGGCTTGCTTCAGCAGTACATAACCTCCAATATGCCATCATCAGAGGATGCTGTTTGCAGTGAATTCGCTCACTTATTTCAAGTTCTAGGCTGGCTGAAGGGCATGCAGTTTACACTGCATATTGACAAGTCTGTTATTCCTGTTGCTCAGTGTCATTGCCAGATACTGTACTGTTTTTCCTTTATGGAAGAAAGTTGAGGCAAAGCTGAAAGATTTGGAGTATAGCAGTATAACTGAAGACACAGATGGTCTGATGCATTGGTTTTTCACTTAGTAGTCATCCTTTAATCGCAAGACTCCTAATATCCCTTTGTGTGGATGTGTAACCAACAAATGGTATGATGCTTCATCCCTGGATAAGATCATTGCAGAGATAAATTGGGGGTACGATAGCATAGTGGGAAGTGCAATGAGACCTGGGTGTCCTTGTGCACCAGTCACTGAAGGTAAGCATGCAGGTGCAGCAGGCGGTCAAGAAGGCAAATGGTATGTTGGCCTTCGTAGCGAGAGGGTTTGAGTCCAGGAACAAGGATGTCTTGCTGCAGTTGTACAGGGCCTTGGTGAGACCACACCTTGAGTATTGTGTGCAGTTTTGGTCACCTTATCTGAGGAAGGATGTTCTTGCCATGGAAGGAGTGCAGTGAAGATTCACCAGACTGATACCTGGGATGGCAGGAATGACATGAGGAGAGATTGGGTTGATTGGGCTTATACTTGCTGGAGTTTAGAAGAATGAGAGGGGATCTCATTGAAACTTATAAAATTCTAACAGGACTAGACAGACTAGATGCAGGAAGGATGTTCCCGATGGCGGGGGAGTCCAGAACCAGGGGTCACAGTCTAAGGATAAGGGGTAAGCCATTTAGGACTGAGATGAGGAGGAATTTCTTCACCCAGAGAGTGGTGAACCTGTGGAATTCTCTACCACAGAAGGCAGTGGAGGCCAATTCATTAAATATATTCAAGAAAGAGTTGGATATATTTCTTAAGGCTAAAGGGATCGAGGGATATGGGGAGAAGGCAGCGACAGGGTACTGAATTTGGATGATCAGCTATGATCTCATTGAATAGCGGAGCAGGCTCGAGGGGCCGAATGGCCTACTCCTGCTCCTCTCTTCTATGTTTCTATGTTACTGCACTAGTAATCCAGAGGCCTGGACTAAGTTCAAATCCCACCATGGCAGCTGGGGTATTTAAATTCAAAACAATTAAATAAATCTGGAATTTAAAAAAAAGCTAATATTAATGGTGACCATGAAACTACCGGATTGTCGTAAAATCCCATCTGGTTCACTAATGTCCTTCAGGGAAGGAAATCTGCCATCCTTATCCGGTCGAGCCTATATATGACTGTGGACCCACAGCAATGTTGACTCTTACCTGCCCTTGGAAATGGCCTAGAAACTCACAAGAAGGTGCCTAACCTTCTCGAGGGCAATTAGTGATGGGCAATAAATGCTGGCCTTGCCGGTGACGTCCACATCCCCTGAATAAATTTAAAAAAAAGATAAACAGATCATACTTTTTCTCAAGGCTGGATAGCACTAGCTAGAGCTCTACAAACGATATAAATGCTTAGAGGGAATGGCATTGATGAAGCAGCTGAAGATAGCTGGGTCAAGGATGCTTCCCATGGCCTTTGGCGATTTGAACCACTGGGGGAACCAGGAGCCAATGTTTGTCAGTGAGGATGAGGATTAAGGGCGAGCGGGACTTGGCGTGGGATCGGAGATGATCTGGAGCTTATAGAGGGTGCAGGAAGGGAGGCTGGTCAGGACAGCATTAGAGTAATGGGTGTAGTGTATTCATCAAGACACTGGAGAGAAACCTAGACTTTTCCTTTTGGAACAAAGACCATGTGGTGATTATACAAATATGAAACGTAATGCTGGGACATATTTCTACAGTGCTGGTGGTAGTCCAGTATCTCTTCCAAATAGCCATTTTTCACGTAAACCTAGATAGTTAGTGTCGGGTCCTTTGATTCTGGAATGCCTGACAGATGAGATTGATCCTACCCTCACATGACATTCAACAACAACAACAACAACTTGCATTTATATAGCTCTTTTAATGTAATAAAACGTTCCAAGGCACTGCACAGAAGCATTATCAAACAAAATTTGACACCAAGCCACAAGAAAAGAAAAAAGACTTACATTTCTATAGCGTTTTTCACGACCTCCGGACATCTCAAAGTGCTTTACAGCCAATGAAGTACTTTTGGCGTGTAGTCACTGTTTTAATGTAGGAAACGCGGCAGCCAATTGGCACACAGCAAGCTCCCACAAACAGCAATGTGATAATGACCAGATAATCAGTTTATGTTATGTTGATTGAAGGATAAATATTGGCCAGGACACCAGGGATAAATTCCCTGCTCTCCTTCGAAATAGTGCAATGGGATCTTTTGCGTCCACCTGAGAGAGCAGATGGGACCTTGGTTTAACATTTCATCTGAAAGACGGCACCTCCGACAGTGCAGCACACCCTCAGCACTGCACTGGAGTGTCAGCCTAGATTTATGTGATTAAGTCCCTGGAGTGGGACTTGAATCCACAACCTTCTGACTCAGAGGTGAGTATGCTACCCACTGAGCCGCTGGCTGACACTGTGGGAAATTAGAACAAAGAGGTAGGTTTTAAAGACCCTCTTAAAGGAGGAAAGAGAGGCGGAGAGCTTAAGAGAGGAAATTCCAGACCTTGGGACCCAGGCAGCTGAAGGCACGGCCGCCAATAGTGGAGCGATTAAAATCAGGGAAGCGCAAGAGGCCAGAATTGGAGGCGTGCAGAGATCTCGGAGGGTTGTAAGGCTGGAGAAGGTTACAGAGATAGGGAGGGGTGAGGCCACGGACGGATTTTAAAACCAGGATGAGAGTTTTAAAACCGAGGCGTTGCCGGAACTGGAGCCAATGTAGGTCAGCACGCACAAATGTAGATTCAGGCGTCACTGCATAGCAATCATGAGTGAGACCCAGGGTTGTCTTTTTTTTCCTTCTGCTCCCCTGTGGCTGCTGAAGCAAATTGCAATGCTCCAACTGATGCCCTGGCTGAGATTAGTTAACTCGACGCAGAGTAAAAATTGACCCTGGTTGAAATCAGGGGTGTCTTTATGGGCTGCGTATAAAAGTTGAAATCCATGTTCTCATTAATTTGCCTATGTCTCAAAGTTGCACTTCTCGATGGTGTGATTTTAGATTTGTCCACCAATAAGGTGACTTGTGCCAGAAACAGCCATTTCCAAATCTCTCTGCTCATTAAAATCGAAAAGGACAAACCAATGAATAAATGATTGCGATACTAATGAGTTGCCCGGGCTTCGAGGGCCAGATTAGCAGGGCTCGGTGGCAGCACGTGGCCCACAGGTTGGACTGTGTGTAACACTGTTTTGGTGCCTTTACCCACTCGGCCGTGGGGGGGGTGGGAGGTGATGCTCAATCATCATGAAATCAGGTGAAAGCAATAAATTTGGAAAACAGTGTAAATCTCCAGAGTTCAAACTGCACACCAAGCATTTAAGGATGTCTGGAACTGTTTCAAAATGGGTAGTTTTGGAAATTACCGCATTACCGGCACCCGGCTACCGACCATAGAGCACATATACCAGAAACGCTGTTTACGGAGGTCACTGACCATCATCAAAGACCCTACCCACCCCAGCCACAGTCTGTTCGCCCCCCTGCCATCTGGGAGACGCTACAGATGCATTCGCACCCGTACGACCAGATTTAGGAACAGCTTCTTTCCCGGGGCTGTCATCCTACTGAACTCCACAAATAAACTCTAAAGCCTGCACATCTGCCAATGCACTTTATTATGTTTATGTCAATGTATTACAAGCCAAATGAATGTTGAATGTTTAAATGTCTTAATCTAAATGTACACTCTCAGGAGCCGCAAGCCTACATTTCGTTGTACTGCACTTGTGCACTAACAATGACAATAAAGTTGATTATGATTATGATTATGATTTTTTTAAATTATAATTCAGCCTGATTAAAATGCTGCAAATGGATGCTTTTTAGAAAGGAAAGAAAATGAACCAGTTTGAGAAACCATTCATAGTTTAAAAATAGCATCTTTCTCAACATACCAAAATAAAACCACACACACACCTCCCTAAATAGTTCTTGGGTACTTGTTGTTCTGTGTAAGCAAATTGTTTAGAAAACGTATGTCTTTGTGATGAGTTCTTGGTTTTTTTTTGACACCATTTGCAATTTTTTTCTCCCCTTACCAATTTTCCCTCCCCTCCTTTTCTGAAAGTTGTGACTCATACAAGGGGAGTAGCAGCATTCTACATGGGAGCCATTTTCCATGCATGCACCTAGACAGGGCATGCTTGGATTGTAGGGGACATTGCAGCCAAACCTAATCCTTTTTGAAGGGTATGGGGGATGAAGTGGAGTAGAAGTTTGACCTTTTGGGAGTGGCCAGATGGATAAAAATAGGGCTTTACCAGGACCAGAATAAGGACATTCATGAATAGAAAATCATGGGCTAGGGCTGCGCAATTTCCTGATGTGTGGAAAATCTCCCCTTTTGTTCCTGAAAACATTGGTGCATTTCAAGGGCTTAGGTAAGTGTGTCTAGTGAGATATAAAGCTTGGCTGACACTCCAGTGCAGTACTGAGGGAGTGCTGCACTGTCGGAGGTGCCGTTTTTTGGATGAGACGTTAAACCGAGGCCCCGCCTGCTCTCTCTCAGGTGGACGAAAAAAATCCCATGGCACTACTTTGAAGAAGTGTAGGGGATTTATCCCCGGTATCCTGACCAATATTTATCCCTCAACCAACATAACAAAAACAGATTATCTGGTCATTATCACATTGCTGTTTGTGGGAGCTTGCTGTGCGCAAATTGGCTCCGCGTTTCCCACATTACAACAGTGACTCCACTTCAAAAAGTACTTCATTGGCAGTAAAGCGCTTTGAGACGCCCGGTGGTCGTGAAAGGCACTGTATAAATGCAAGTCTTTTTTCTTTATATCATGGGTAGCTATGGTCTCCTGGATCTTGCTTGATTATTCAAGGGAGTTGGGGACGAATTTCCCAGTTTTTCCCGTTAACTTGATCAGATTTTCTTTTCTCTGCGTTTCGTTTCCCCCAGAAGTTAGTATTGGGGAAGGGTGGTGCACAAGGGCGAGCATTGATGAACATGATGGCCTTTTCTCACCCTTATTGTACAATCGGATGTTATCCTGGACTCTCTGCTGGGGGGGTGGACAAGATCTCCTCTGCCATGTGTAACAAAATTATAGCATGTTTTATAAAAAAGGGAATTGTGATTTTTATTACATGTAACGGACAAAATCTCCTTGCTAATCATGTGCCCTTTCCAGTAGGGGTCACTGTTTAGCCATCATGAGCGAGAATGTTGGTTTTCACTCTCTTTTGACACCTGCCCCCCCCCCCGCACCTCCTCAAAAGCTGAGAATAATTATAGTTTTTTGCAATGTTGCCCCAGCCACGATCAGCTAACTCAGCATAGACGGGGTCAAATTTAGCTTCTAGCCTGTGACTCAGTACCCCACTGCACTGTCCATTAAACCACTGAGTCACTCAGTTCAACATGACATTAGTCAGAGAATAACAACAGAAGGGCGAATGCTACACGTTGAACTGTTTAATGTGATTTTTTTTTTGTTCCACTCATTAAGGTCAAATGGAACAAGAATAGTATCCAAAAATAGAGAGCAAGAGATGCGCTCGTGCCTGTCACACCCCATGAGGCTGTTTTCCATTATCGACCAGGCCCTTGGAGGAGGCACTTGGGTGAAAGACAAACATTTCTGGGAAGGGAAACTTCATTTGCAGATTTATAGCTAGTTTTTTCAGTCCAACTTCCTTGAATAATCAAGCAAGCCCCGACAGCCAGCAAGATATCAACAAGCTCGAGGAACAGCACCTCATCTTTCGATTAGGAACTTTACAGCCTTCTGGACTCAACATAGATTTCAACAATTTCAGACCGTAACCTCGGCCCCTATCTTTCTTTCCATTTATTTTATTTTTATTTATTTTTTCTCTCTCCCACATGGCAGCTGTCTTTCATTCTGCCAGTGCCATTTACACTTCATCTAGAGCCATCTTTTGTTTTTTAACTTGTCCCATCTCCTTTTGCCTTGCACCATCTCTTAATCTCTCTCAATGTTTCTTAATCTCTCCTAACTTCCATCCTATCACAGACCTTCCCTTTTGTTCTTTCCTCCCCTCCCCCCTTTCCCTGCCCCACACTTGCTTAAAAACTTGTTCCATGTCCAGCTTTTTCCAGTTCTGATGAAGGGTCATCGACCTGAAATGTTAACTCTGTTTCTCTCTCCACAGATGCTGCCTGACCTGCTGAGTATCTCCAGCATTTTCTGTTTTTATTTCAGATTTCCAGCATCCGCAGTATTTTGCTTTTGTATAAGATATCAACAATCTTCCTTTCTCATTCCCCTGCCCTCACCCCCCACCCCCAAGTCTAACAATCATGTTGTTCATGTTAGTATCCACTCCACACCCAGCATTGATGCTGATGATAACAGATTGTCAAACCTGAAGACCTTAGCTTTGTAATGCCCTGCTTTTAACATCTCAAATGTTGCTGAAGAACAGGTGCTGATCACCCTCTGGCATGCTAATGTCCGCCCATACAGTGAATGTCCTCCAGCTATTCAACTATGGGCAGCATCTAAGCTGACCCTGATGCTGGAGAGGAAAACCTAGTTGATATTTCTCAATGCTAGCCCAGTGGCTCTGATGCCAATAGTAACAACCCCTCTGTTACCAATCCCACTGAGATCAACAAACACAGCACAGATTAGGGATCTGTAACCTAGAGATTACTATCGGTATGAAGGCTGTGGTAATTTGGGGTAATGACATAGTGCACGTTTCAACCAGACTCCAGTTCTTTCCATATTGCTAAACCGAGGCCCTGTCTCTCCTCTCGGGTGGACGTAAAAGATCCATCCCATGGCACTATTTCGAAGAAGAGCAGGGGAGTTATCCCTGGTTTCCTAGCCAATATTTATCCCTCAACCAACTGCACTATTATCTGGTCATTAACAGATTGCTGTTGGTGGGAGCTTGCTATGTGCAGATTGGCTGCCGTGTTTCCTACACTACAACAGTGACTACACTTCAAAAGTACTTCATTGGCTGTAAAATGCTTCAGGATGTTTTTGAGGTTGTGAAAGGTTCTATATAAATGCAAGTCTTTCTTTTACTACAAGTGGAGGCTTCTGTGCATTAAAATACACAATGTCTATATTAGCTCAGTACAAGGTAATGATGTTGACATAATTGGAGATGAGCCGTCTTTCAGAGCATCACGGACATTACAGCTAAACCAGCCTCTGTAGTCTGTAGCAAACTGTTGTTTCCTTTTGGTTTCCAGACATTGTTGTTCTGAAAGCATAACACAATAACAATGATGACTTGCATTTATATAGCATCTTTAACACGGATAAATGTCCCAAGGAGCTTCACAGAGGCAAAAGGAAAGAAATTGAATGCCAAGCCAAAGGAGGGGATAGTAGGAGAGGTGACCAAAAGGTTGGTTAAAAAGGGGGTTTTCAGGACAGTCTTAAAGGAGGGTGGAGTGGCAGAAGGGTTTAGAGAAGGAATTTGAGCATGGGTCCTAGGCACAGCTGCCAATGGTGGGGCAACGGTGGGGTGGGGGGGGGGGGGGTGGTGAGGGACAGGGAATCACAGAAGCTGGTCAGAGGACTGGAAAGTTGGAGGAGGTTTGTAGGACTGGAAGAGGTTACAGAGGTAGAGAAAGCCAAAGCCATGAAGGGATTTAATCACAAGGATGAGAATCTTAAATTGGAGGTGTTGGTGGTCTAGGAGCCAATGCATTTCAGCAAGGACAGGGCAGAAAGCTGATTGGAGAAATGTAAACAGAGTTGCAGGATAGGTGGTCTCAGAGCTAGGGGACAACATGTTCAAGGATCACAGAATCACAGAAACCCCACAGTGCAGATAGAGGCCATTTCGGCCCATCGAGCCTGCACCGACACATATCCCACCCGATCCCCGTAACCCCTACACCAACACATATCCCACCCGATCCCCGTAACCCCTACACCAACACATATCCCACCCGATCCCCGTAACCCCACGTATTTAATCCCCCTAACACTAAGGGTCAATTTATCATAGCCAATCAACCTAACTCGCACATCTTTGGACTGTGGGAGGAAACCGGAGCACCCAGAGGAAACCCACGCAAACACGGGGAGAATGTGCAAACTCCACACAGACAGTCGCCCGAGGCCGGATTCGAACCCAGGTCCCTGGTGCTGTGAGGCAACAGTGCTAACCACTATGCCACCGTGCTGCTTACGGAGAGTAAATGGAGGTTGAAGATGGGTTGGTGGTTAGCAAGGACAGAAGGGCCGAAGATAGGCATTTTTGAGGGAGGGTGATGATGGCAGATTTGAAAGGGAGATGAAACCAATAATAATGTCAGCCTCCATGGGGGCCAAGAAGGGAAATTAGATGGCCTGTAGCTTAGTGGTTATGGGGTCAAGGGAACAAGGTGGGTATCGTAGATGAGCAAGAAGAGGATACGGGCGAGAAGCTAGAGAGAGACATGTAGGTTCAGGGATGGGTTGGCTTGGTGGGAAGGGGAATGGGGGAGCAGCAGAAGCAGCTGAATAGATGATCTATCTTGGACACAAAGGTGAGGGTGGAGGGGCAGGGATGAGGCCTATTGCATACAGTGCTTTCTGGAACTCAACTTGGCTGAGAAAGATTAATAGGAAAGGACTGGCAGAGATGTAAGATGGCACCAAGATGTATTGTCCATATCTACCCCTATTGCTACCTAGCAGGTGTATGTCCCAGGCACAGCTACTTGGGGCTGGAAAAGCAGTGCATTAGGAGGCTAAGTCTTATCAGGAAGGCAGTGGCCGAGATGTATCATCTCCCAAAAGAAAACTCTAGACAGCACCTGCAATCCAGATGGCACTGCGGCCCTCAAATGTTTATACTTCAGTCTCTGTACATCTGCACAGTTACCCAGTCTGCTGCTTACAGATGCATCAAGGAGGTGACTGATACTTTATTCAGGAGGACTAAAACCTTGATAATGCGCAGTACTGAGCAGCAACAACAGTGTGAGTGGTCCGCACATTTCTATCACTGCTGGCTATCCATGAGTGCAAAGGGTGATTGTACACCTGTAGCCACTTGAGACCCTGCCCATACTGATGAGGCCTACTTGACCCATGTCCAATTGGTATGAACAGGTGAATGCAAAAGATCCCATGGCACTATTTGAAGAAGAACAAGGAGTCCACCTAGTGTGTGATGTCCAGCACCCAACCTGGTACGACTACATCTTTTAAGTGAAGTGAAAAAGTGAATAAGGAGCTAGCAATATCCAGGTCCGTGGTGGCTGACTGATGGCTTTCTGCCATCTCCTCCCCATGCCTGGTCCACAAGGCAATTCTTGGCCGAAGTGGTGTGGCTCATAAAGTATGTGACTTCTCTCCCTGACTCCTTGCAGCAGGGTTTCCAGTGCTTTGCCAGTAAGTTTGCATCCCCTCACTCTGTTAAGCTCAATTTTGCTCAGCAAAGATTAGTACTCATCTTCCCATGACCACTGCCCTCCTAGAGGGGACACTTGTGGTACTGATCTCTGTCTGTAGTCACTGGGGTTCCCAGTGCCACCCTTACCGGTCCAATTAAAATAGGCCCACTACCAGTTCAGCTGTTTAACTGCCTCCGAATTGCAGCTCACAGCTGATTAAGATGATTAGTGTTTTTCCCTTTTCGTTGGCTGTGTGGGAGACATAACCTGCAATTGATCCATGATCTTTCAGTGTGTGGGCTAAACTACTGTGCTTTGTTACTTTCCCCAAAAAACTGTTATTCACCCACAATTAACCCGTGATTATCACCAACAGCGACTTCTGGGCTTAGTTCCATGCCGGGCCGTGCATTTACTTAAACAAAAGCAGAAGACGCTGGGGAAAAACTCAGCAGGTCAGTCAGCATCTGTGGCGAGAAGAGGTAATTGAACGTTTCAGGAATAGACCCTTCACCAGAACCTCCATTCTGCTGAACCGTCTACAGCTGCAACATTATATTCGTTCTGAACCTTGTGTTATACTCACAACTGGCGGTTGGATTGGAATATGTTAATTTGCCAAAATCGTACCTTGTGATTGCTGGTATATACTCGGGTTGTGTCAAATTGGTCTCTGCTTCATGAACAAGGCTCACCTTTGGGGTTAGGTATCCTGCTGGGACTAGGTACAATCGGAAGAAGGTTACCCGTCAGTTCCATTCCGCCTGCCACCTCCACTCTGCTTCATCTTTTCTGCTCTCTTAAAGAAATTTAAAATGTTATCTGTGCCTGTGTGAGCTTAGGAGTGTGCACTGAAACAGTTATATTCTTACCCCTGCAAGCAGCTGCACATCTCTTTGAATTGTCTCTGTGTTTACTCAGGGAGCCCAGCTATTAAACAACGCCATTGATAAAAGCAGCTGCAGCGTGTAGACTACAGAAATCAACACTCATGCCCCAAGTGTCTACCTGAATTTAACCCTTTCTATATATTGCAAGCTGCTGTTTTATAAGCGGGGCCGTCTCAATCCTTGGCTTCAGGATGTAAGGAACTGAAAGAGACATCGCCCTGTCTGATTTTGATTACAGGAAGAAATAGAAACAAAATCTAGGCTGACCCTCCAGTGCGGTGCTGAGGGAGTGCTGCACCATCGGAAGTGCAGTCTGCTGGATGAGACATTAAACCGAGGCCCCTGTCTCCCCTTTCTGGTGGACATGAAAGAAGCTTATGGCGCTATTTTGAAGTAAAGCAGCGGAGTTATCCCCGGTGCCCTGGCCAATAATTATCGCTCAATCAACATCACTAAAAAATAACATTATCTGGTCATTGTCACATTTCTGTTTGTGGGAGTTTGCTGTGCACAAGATGGCTGCCGTGTTTCCTATATTGCAACAGTAACTACAGTTCGATAGACACTTCATTGGCTGTAAAGCACTTTGGGTGTCCTGAGATCGTGAAAGGCGCTATATAAATGCAAGTTTTTCTTTCTGTAACGGCACGACTTGATCAGAGTAGACCAAAAGATATAAAAATGGTTGCACAAATGAGAATCTATGCTATGTCATAAAATAATGGGACATGTTTTCATGACTGTGAGCTTGTTCCCCTCTGATCTAACTCTTTCAACTCCGCTATATTATTGTGTAAAGATGCTACTTTCATTAAGAAGAGGAAGCAAAGTTTGAAAGGAGAGCGAGGCAAATCTACTTCTGATAGGTCACCAAGTTAGATTAGCCTGTCCAACTTGCAATGATGCATGGAGTCGAGCTGGAGGATTTAATGGTTCAATAGGTTAGATACTGTCTTTTTATCCCTGGGGCTAGGGTTTAAATCTGGCATAGACTGATAAAAGTCTGCTGGCTGTAAGGGTCTTGGGTGAAATCTTCTTCTTAGGCAGTCCCTCGGAACCGAGGGTGACTTGCTTCCACATTAAAAATGAGTTCTCAGGTGACTGATGAGTCCAATGTGGGACCTACAGTCTCTGTCACATGTGGGGCAGACGGTAGCTGAAGGGGCAGGTGGGTGGGGTGCTTGGGTTGACGTGCGCTCCTTGCACTGCCTGTGCTTGGCTTCCGCTTGCTCCCGGCGAAGAGACTCGAGGTGTTCGGCGCCTTCCTGGATGCTTCTCCTCCACTTTGTGCGGTCTTGGGCCAGGGATTCCCAGGTGTCGGTGGGGATGTTACACTTTTTCAAGGAGGCTTTGAGGGTGTCCTTGAAGTATTTCCTCTGCCCACCTGGGGCTCTCTTCCCGTGCCGTAGCTCCGAGTAGAGCGCTTGTTTTGGGAGTCTCGTATCGGGCATGCGGACAATGTGACCCGTCCATCATAGCTGATTGAGCATGGTCAGAGCTTCGATGCTGGGGATGTTGGCCTGAGCAAGAACACTGGCGTTGGTGCGCCTATCCTGCCAATGGATTTGCAGGATCTTGCGGAGGCAGCGTTGGTGTTACCTCTCCAGTGCTTTGAGGTGCCTGCTGTACATGGTCCATGTGTCTAAGGCATACTGCAGGGCAGGTATCACTGCTGCCCTGTAGACCATGAGCTTAGTGCCGGGTTTGAAGTCCTGGTCTTCAAACACTCTCTTCCTCAGGCGAAATAAGTTTGTGCAGTCTCAAGTACCCAGAAACTAGTGGGCATGGGCCGCTGGTCTTAAATTGGTAATCTCCCGCAGAGATTGCTGGTGTTTTGGAATGGAACAGTCATACTGGTGAAGGAAATGCGCTTCAGAAGATTGTACAGAGGCACGTTGTTGGAGCAGAGTGGCGGAAGCTTTAGTTTCTGCCTTGGGGATTATTCGATGCTGATACTGGGCATCTGAAATGGAAAGGGGACCATTGCCAAGCACAGCGATCCCTCACCTCAGTAAGTGTAAAATGAAGGGAGGACAAAAATGATTTAATTATAGGGGATGATAAAAAAAAAATTCCTGAAGTTCAGACGAAGACAACGATTAGCAAATGATGACTAATTTTGAAAGCTGCAAATCAAATTCACTCGAGGCCCTGTGTTCTGCCCTCTCTCTTCCTGTGGGATTGAACAATCCCGGGACTCATGTCTGTCTCCCTGAATTGTCACTATCTTGATGCCTGGATGAGAATCAGTGGTTCCCTTTTATTTATCTTCTCCTTTCTTCTCAATTACCCCTGGCGGGGGCTGGGGGTGGAGTTATCAGATCGCGCGGTTCAAAGGTGAACTCGAATAATAAACGCTGGTTGGCTGCAGAAAGGGCGATTGCGAATAGACATTTGAGAGATCTGTATGTCAGTGTCCTATTTTGTACAGGCTGCAAAGCGGTGGCATTGAGTGAAGCCCAATGGCACCAGAACCACTACAAGCAAACCCCCTGTTAAGTACAGCTCGTCCAAAATAAAAGTCAGTGACCGTAAAACGATTTTAAATGGCAATTTTGAAATCTGGAGCAGTGAAGCATTCAGTATCCTGTGGTGTCCATAAGGTTACCAGTGAACCGGACATTGCATGGCCATATTCCGTGGTCACTCAGGTGTATATTAAATATCTAAACATGGGCAAGCAATTGGAGCGAACCTGCCTGGCTATCTGATGTATCTTGAGACTGTGTTTTAAGTCAGGGTCCATGGTGTACCTGATTGTTTTTATTTTGTAAAGAGTAGCACTATTCTGCTGAATGCAGTGTTCAGCTGATCGCTTTTAATACCAGTGTATTTTTGAAGACCAGGACCTCAAACTCGGCACTAAGCTCATGGTCTACAGGGCAGCAGTGATACCCGCCCTGCTGTATGCCTCAGAGACATGGATCATGTACAGCAGGCACCTCAAAGCACTGGAGAGGTACCACCAATGCTGCCTCTGCAAGATCCTGCAAATCCATTGGCAGGATAGGCGCACCAACGTCAGTGTTCTTGCTCAGGCCAACATCCCCAGCATCGAAGCTCTGACCACGCTCAATCAGCTCCGATGGACGGGTCACATTGTCCGCATGCCCGATACGAGACTCCCAAAGCAAGCGCTCTACTCGGAGCTCCGGCACGGCAAGAGAGCCCCAGGTGGGCATGGAAACGCTTCAAGGACACCCTCAAAGCCTCCTTGAAAAAGTGTAACATCCCCACTGACACCTGGGAATCCCTGGCCCAAGACCGCACAAAGTGGAGGAGAAGCATCCGGGAAGGCGGCGAACACCTCGAGTCTCTTCGCCGGGAGCAAGCGGAAGCCAAGCGCAAGGAGCGCACGTCAACCCAAGCACCCCACCCACCCGCCCCTTCAACCACTGTCTGCCCCACCTGTGACAGAGACTGTAGGTCCCGCATTGGACTCATCAGTCACCTGAGAACTCATTTTTAGTGCGGAAGCAAGTCATCCTCGGTTCCGAGGGACTGCCTAAGAGAAGAAGAAGATTTTTGCATTTCTTGTTAGGCTGTACTTGCTTTCAACCACATTGTGCAAAAGTTTTCGATAGAAGCTCAAAAAAAAAGAAAGGAATTCCAGCTTCCAAGGGTTAATTAAGAGCGATCTCTGCAAACCCTGCTTGCTGCTAATCTGAATGGGAATATACAAACTGCTTTTTTCCAGACAGCCAGTCCTCAAGGGGTGTCACCACTGAGCACACAGGCTGTAACAGGAAGTCTTTTTTTTTCTCTACAGCTGAGTGGTGCCTCCTGTGTTCTTCATTCTGTTGGTTAGCGATGGCCAGACTGAGAGAGGCAGACAGAGCTCAGCAGCAGCAACAGCAACAACAGCAGCAGCAGCAGCAGCCACCCCAGCACCAGCTAAAGCCCATGAACGGAGCTGATCTCCAGCACAGCCACAGCCAGATGAAGGACCACGACGCCATTAAGCTGTTCATTGGCCAGATCCCACGGAACCTGGAGGAGAATGACCTGAAGCCCCTTTTTGAGGAATTTGGGAAGATATATGAGTTAACTGTGCTGAAGGACCGATTCACAGGCATGCACAAAGGTTTGAACAGCATCAGCACCACCTACAGCATAGGGTAGCATAGCAGTTAATGGGAAATCATAGAGTCTGATATTAATAGATTAAAAAAATTAATTCCTTAGCATTAATATTTTTAATATTTTCTATTCGGTTTCTTTATAGTTTTTTTTAAATTGGCAATATTGATCAACCTGTATTTTTTCAGTGAAAATGACGATTAAATTAAAAGACTTGAATTAATCAAGGCACAAAGGTATTTGATTAAAATTACATTTAAAATGTCGTCACTCAATGTTTTTTTCTTTTACACTGATTGGCAGAAAAAAATTCTGTCATGATTTATTTATAGTTAAATCTGCTTTCATTTTATTTAACCTAATACGTAGGGTTTTCATCAAGTTGAACCCTAATCACAATTTCTCTTTCCTTTTTTTAAAAAAAAGGTGTGTGTAGGTGTTTAAGAGTCAATTTTAACCCAAGAAATCATTATCCTATTTATTGTAAATTCAGATAGGATAATTTAAGTGCATTCTGGCTATTAAAGCAGATGTAGTAGGTTCACCGTTTCGTTAACATTGCTCAGTTTGAAGGATTACAAGTTGCATTGGTTCGAGAAGCGTCGCTCACAATCGCAGCTTAGTTTAAAGAGGCACCGTCTTTAGTCCTTCCTTAGGAGGGAGAACGGCCGTGCATTATTCCTTTCTTTCACCGTGACATCCCGCGCAAGTGATCCAACGACGAGGGCTTTATTTTTTTGTGCAACGTAACGACAAGATTTGGTGCAATTTATTTCCCGGCGTTGCAGATTTGCCAAACACTTTACCACAAAGAGAATAATCCCTTTATACGAATGTAGCAGCCACTGCTGCTTTTTGTATTGTTCCCTACTTTCCTCCTCTTCTTAATGAAAGCCCAATGCTTGGGACTTTGGAAGATTTTTCCCCATCAACTTTTAACTGTAAAAGCTGACCCTTTTAACCAGTAGACCCTATCTATTTCGGAGTCCAACTATACTAAAAGCCTGTGTATAACAAGGGATGTGTTACAGATATTTAATTTTTATTCATACATAGTTTCCCTCTCAGTGAGCGAGGCTGAATCTTTGCACGTTATGTTAGAGCTTGTGCTGTAGCCGAGGAGATGCACCGTATAAGATTTTATTTCTATAAATGAAGAAGCCATAAAGGATGTGTATTCTGTGAGAGGTTGTGGTTTGTGAGTATTATGGCAAGGGGTGTGTTACAGAGAGGGACGTGTTTGCTGGTTCCTGTGTTAATGGCTGGTTATAAACAATGCATGTTACATCCAAGGTTGTAGTTCATCACAGGGCATTTGGACTGGTTTCTCTATGAATGAGGGAAATGTGAGCAAAGAGCCCAGATGTGGGTTACTGTGTTTGTTTGAGACAGAACATTTACCGGCTGATATGTTACAGATAAACATTTACAATGTGATCCATAGCTGTGCAATTTTTAAACCAATTTTCTGCTTTACTGCTTAAAAGCCTTGTTTACCAAATGGTACAATGTGTAGTAACGAGCTCTTTGCATGAAAACACTTGCACAAACACTATCCCAACTGTTTCTCTCATTATTTTGCTTTATATAATGTCACCTACCATTTTAGAAGCTGCAGCTGCCAGATGTTTGATGTGGGTCTGTTTTTTTTCTGTATGGCATGGTTTCTAGTCAGGAAGCGAGTGGCTTTATAATCCAGTGCGAAAGCTATATTACTGTATATAGGGGAATTATTTCTGAGTTGTGTGTGCCAATATTAGGGCGACTGCCATTCCAGGGTCAGGGATGGCTGGCCAGTAAATCTGATACTCTCAACACCGGTCAGAAATATTTTAATTTTCATTGCTGCCTTTAAAACAAAATGCAGTTGACTAGTGTCAGCCCAGCAATTTACTATTTTGCAACAGTGCGATTGTTTTGCCCCTTCTGAAATGTCTTAAGGGGACGCACTTAGCATTTCAGGAATGCACAAGGGGGATGCGCTTAGCATTTGGGTGACCAAGTTCTGTCTGACTTCTCCTAACATTTGGGAGAAAACTTATTTTTGGGGGTGCTCCTTTCGTAGTTTAAACATCTGTGATTGACCCTGTTTTCCTGTATCATGCATGCCTGACTGAACCGATTCCTTATTTCGCATATACTGTACTTGGTTGGACCCATTTTTGCATGTGTGCACAGTGGGCTTTATGCCCCTGTCCTGTCCCTCCTTGGGTTTAAGATTTAGCTAATCGTCGCTGCCCTAGTGTATATATATATATTTTCTTTAGAAAAGTTTTAATTGCAACAGGTACACTGTTGAGAATACGATTTATGTGCTGGAGTTAACCGGTCATTTTCAGCTTTTAGAAACGCAAGCTCGGCATCACCTAATCTCTGCTTCTTGATTTATCTTGGCTTCTTTCCTATTCGTTTCAACCTTGCTGGTGTCCTGCGCTATCAGGCTTGGCCCTTTACCTCGGTTTCTCAAAATGCAGAATTAGATCGTTGTAGAAATAATAGCAATGCAATGATGGGCTCCCTCTGCTTTATAATGAACTGATGATTAGCGCACGGAGGATTTTCAATTTAAATTCTTGTCCCTTACTCCAACCTGCAGCTCTTTGTTAACTTCCTTAATTACTTCATTGGGTTTTCATTTCCGTATCTTTTTATTTAAAGATTTAAAATGTAACTGCAATAGTGAACAGCAGGCGTATTGTGCATGTCAGTGATTATACCACATCTCTGGCATTCCATGTCAGGAACAGGAATAGTCATTAGGTCGCCTTTTGATAGACACATCCCACCTACGTGTCGTCTTGATATATCCTTCAATCCTTTTCTATCAACAAATATGCATGAAGTTGGGTCTTCAAACCATTTGGACATTCTTCTTCAGTGCTGTTGTAATTTGTTCCTCAAACTTGTTACCCTTTGGGTGAAAGGGTTCTGTCTGACACTTTTCGTACACCGGACTTCCTCTTTTTTAACTTGCCACCCCCTCTACCCTGAACCCTCCAGCACTGTAAACAATTTATCTGGGTCAATCCTCTTCGTAATCTTGAAGACTCCATTAGATTACCCAAACCTCAACTTCCTTAACCTTTTCTCACAGCTTAAACTCCTGATGACTAGAATCATCTTGGTTGGCCACCTACCCTCTCAGGAAACATAGGGGTTGAAATAGGTCTTGAAAAATAGCGCGGAATGAACAATAATGAATTGGCAACCTGTTTTACACCGTGCCTGATTTTCTTTTCTAAGTGAAGTCAATAGAATAGACGATTGGGCGTGGTGTAAAATGGGCTAACAATTTTGCTATCGTCCATTTTGCGATATTGGCAAAGACCAATTTCACCCCCTTAATACCCTTCCTGTGATTGAGAGGCCAACACAATTTCCAGCATGGCAAATCCATTTAATATATATGTATACACACTATTGATTAAATAAAGCATGAATGTCATTTATTAAAATGTGTTTGATTATCAATTTGTGTAACTATCAGTAAGGAGAACTTCAGTTCTTTAATATTAAATGCATGTTTGAGAGTCTTTAACCCATTTTATTGGATTTAAGAGCAGGATCAGCCTTACAGATTGCATTGATCAGATTTCTTGTTGCCAATCTTTTGATAGACTAAAATCCACAGAGTGAGATTCTGTATTGATTGTTCACCTCTGATCCCATGTTGCTGTTTGGTTTGGAGAACAAATGTCTCTTAAATTTGGCACCATTTTCAGAGCCTCCTTTCTGAATCTGGATTGTTATTTATATAATCCCAGTATGTTTGAGATAGTTAGCACACTAGAATGTTGGACTCTTGACCGGAGTCAGTGGGGTTGAGATCAAAAAGTGATTGTTGGTTCTAAAGGTTCTTGTTGTACCTGTCCCTAAAGCAAAACTTTGGTGCCCAAGTGCACGTTGTTGCCTACTTACTTGTGTGTTTTTTGATTAATCAGGCACCTAGCACATGGGAAAATCCATCATCATGTTGAAGAAACTGCTGCAAAATCTACACCTGTAGAGATCTGTTTACCTGATATGGAGTGCGCACTCTCTCCCTGTAGGCACACATCTCACGTACCCAAATCTAGAGAGCTCAGGCGCAGGCTAGCAGAACCAGGCTTTAGGGACCTGCGAGCATGACGTTCGGATGTCGCTGCTCCTATTGTTTGACACTGGCAGCATGCGCAAGGGAACATGTCACAAAAGCTGACTAATGATGGTAGGCTTAGGGCTTACCTACACTCTGAACTGAACTGCCAACATCAGAGAAATGCTGGGAGTCACGCTGATGATCAGAAAGACTGATACAGATTGCAAACTCAGTTAAACATGGAGCAGTGTCTGTTTTTTTAAGAGTGAAATACATCAAAATAGATCACATTTTAAAGGCAAAATGAATGACTGTCGCTCCTGATAAGCAATACTTGGTGAATAAAACTGGAGAAGAATCTCAGTGTAGGAGTCAGCCGTGAATCAGTGGTAGCATTTCCTCCTCTGAGTTAGAGTATAAGTGTCAGCCTTGGCTCAGCAGCAGCACTCTTGCCTCAGAGTCAGAGGGTCGTGGGTTGAAGTCCAGAGACTTGAGCACAATATCTAGGCTGACACCCCAGTGCAGTACTGAGGTACGCTGCACTGTCGGAGGTGCCGTTTTTCAGATGAGACACTAAACCGAGTGTGATGAAATATGCCGTTCATCAGGCACTGTATTCTCTGTGTTCTCAGGCACTGTATTCTCTGTGTTTAGTTTAGTTTCAGTTTCATTTCCCCTCCGGTACTGTATTGTGTGTAGGGCTCCGCCCATACCTGGCCACTACATAAGCAGGCTGCACTGTCTCACAGACAGTGCAGCAGATCTTTGGATGGGAGACACTTCTCCACTGTGTATTACTTTCTTAGTTAATAAAAGCCTTGCTTTGCTCCGTTAACGTCAAGCCTCGGATTCATTGAGGCACATCACCGAGGCCCCGTCTTCCCTCTCATGGCACTATTGGAGGAAGAGCAGGGGAGTTCTCCCCGGTCTACTGGGCAATATTTATCCCTCAACCAACATCACTAATACAGACTATCTGGTCATTATCACGTTGCTGTTTGTGTTTCCGACATTACAAGCGCCTACAGTTCAAAAAGTACTTGACCTTAGGCTACATAAATGCAAGTTCTTTCTTCCTTGTGATCACATGGGACTAAAGCACAGGTATGGCTCTGGAGTGCCAGTAAGGGCAGATCTTACAAATCGACGCTCCTGGCATTGTTTGGCAATGATGGCAACATTTATCAGGAATTCAAGTGCAGAGGTTAGCGGGTCGTGTACAACTTTCTGTCTATTAACGCATGGGGCGCAAAGACCTCCGTTCCTAATATGTGCTCCCGTTAGGCAAAGTTCTGTGCCGAGAGCTCTAATTCATTAAATCTACCACTGTAAATATAACGCTGAAGCGATGAAAAACTTGGGGGGCAATTTTAACCCAATCCACCTATTGGGAAACTGCCGGGATCGGGTGCGTCGCTGCTTTTACACCCCACCTGATACTCTTCATTGAAATCAACGGAGAGTAATATTGGGCGGGATGCAAATCCGCCATTCCACCCGATCCCGTGGGTTTCCCATCCAGTGAGTCAGATTAAAATGAACCCCCTAATACCTGTAACACAATATGATTGGATTTTGGAAACAGCAATGGGGTGAAATTGCTCCATGTCATATTACAAAGACTTGCATCCCAATTCGCTTCACATGCCATGGATTACTTTGAAGTGTAGTTGATCTTGTGACGTAGGCAAATACTTTGTGCACAACAAGATTCCACAACGGGCAATGAGATGAATAACTAGCTTATGATGATAGCACAATACTGCGGATGCTGGAAATCCGAAATAACAACAGAAAATGCTGGAAAAACTCAGCAGGTCAGGCAACATCCGTGGAGAGAGAAATAGAGTCAACGTTTTGGGTCGAAGACCCTTCTACAGAACTGAGAGAAAAGGGCAGGAAATGAAACAAAAGGCAGTTTGGGGGTTGGGAAATGGGGGAGGGGATGAAAGAAGAGACATTAAGAGATATTCAAGGTGAGACTAGTTTATGATGCTGTGGGTTGAGGAAGGGATGTTGGCTGGGACACTGGGAGAACTCCCTGCTCGTCTTTGAATAGTGACATGGGCTCTTTAACATTCCTCTGTATACTGGAACAGTTGGTTGGTAAATCGCTCACCCGAATTTCCGACCCGCGAGGCTATCCGAAATGTCAAAAAGTGACCCCTAAAGTGTATGTAGCACACAGGTTCTAAAATGGTCATTGGAATCAGTAATGTCTTTGTGAAAAGTGCTTGGCAAACCTTTATTTGTTGGAAAAGAGCTAAGAAAGAAAGAAAGACTTGCATTTATATGGAGCCTTTCATGACCTTGGGACATTCCAAAGTGCCAATTTACTTTAGAAGTGTGGTCACTGTTATAATGTAGGGTTGGTGTGATGATAATTGTTTGGTGTGCTGGTGCATTTCAGCTTGAATTACATCATTTTGCTACTTTTTAGACAAGGTAAAGACTGGTTATTTTTCACAAAGGTGCTGCTCCATTAAATTTAAATAATAATTTAAAAAGTCTGATGGTGTTTCCCCCCCCCCTCAAATATTCTCCCTTCCATCTCTTCTGGAAGCTCTGGCTCTGGGCGATGGCTCCACTGGTGGCCTCTAGTGCCTCGTCTAGTTGACCATTCTTCAGGCCTGAGCCTTGTGAGTGTGACTGTCAGCAGGCTATTTGAATGTGGGAAGGAGGCATCACGGTCAAACCCCGATCCTACCCTCCTCACCCGATATCCACACAAGCACATTTTTCAGCCGGAGTTACTGGATGATAATTGGAAGCAGGGAGCTGTTTTTTTTTCTTCTCTTTTTTGCTTTCCTCCTTTGCCCTAGGAATTTGAGCCAATTGTAGCATCCCAACTGTTGCCCTGGTTGAGATCAACTAACTCAGCATTGATCAGCGATCAAACTTGTCAACCTTCCTGGTCTGTGCAGCACAGTTGTTAAGTTAAGCAAAGGGGGAGCTCTTGTGTCCCTACTGAAGGCTGGCCGGCTGTGGCTGTGGCTCAGTGGGTAGCACCCTCGCCTCTGAGTCAGACGGTTGTGGGTTCAAATCCCACTCACAGGGACTTGACCACAAAAATCTAGGCTGACACTCCCAGTGTAGTGCTGAGGGAGTGCTGCACTGTCAGAGGTGCCATCTTTCGAATGCGATGTTAAACTGAGCCTGCCCTCTCAGGTGGATGTAAAAGATCCCATGGCACTATTTCGAAGAAGAGCAGGGGAGTTATCCCGGGTGTCCTGGCCAATATTTATCGTTCAACCAACAATCACTAAAACAGATTATCTGGTCAGTCTCACATTGTTGTTTATGGGAGCTTGCTGTGCGCAAATTGGCTGCCACGTTTCCCACATTGCACTTCAAAAAGTACTTCATTGGCTGTAAAGCGCTTTGGGATGTCTGGCGGCCGGCTATATAAATGCAAGTTTTGTGCTTGTTTTGTTGTGCCTGGCCATTTCTCTTGGTCAAACTAGATTTGCCCAGCCTTTTGGTTTATTGATTACATAGGAATGTGCTTCCGTGGCATGCTTCGCTCAGTCTCTTCTGTGTTTTGTGTAACTTTCTTCCCCTGACCAGTTTCCTCCTGAAGAAAAACTGGGGAACTGTTTCATGGGGGCTTGCAGCTTATTTAGTAACCTCACCTAAGAGGCTGTAAGAACATAAGAAATAGGAGCAGGAGTCGGCCATTTGGCCTCTTGAGCCTGTTCCACCATTCAATAAGATCATGGCTGATCTTCTACCTCAACTCTACCTTCCTGCACTATCCCCATATCCCTTGATTCCCTTAATATCCAAAAATCTATCGATCTCTGTCTTGAATATACTCAACGACTGAGCCTCCATAGCCCTCTGGGGTAGAGAATTCCAAAGATTCACCACCCTCTGAGTGAAGAAATTTCTCCTCATCTCAGTCCTAAATGGCCGACCTCTTATTTTGAGACTGTGACCCCTGGTTCTTGACTCCCCAGCCAGGGGAAACATCCTCCCTGCATCTCCTCTGTCAAGCCCTGTAAAAATTTTGTATGTTTCAATAAGATCACCTCTCATTCTTCTAAACTCCAGACAATATAGGCCTAGTCAATCTCTCCTCATAGGACAAGCCCCCCATCCCAGGAACCAGTCTGGTGAACCTTTGTTGCACTCCCTCTATGGTAAGTATGTCCTTCCTTAGGTAAGGAGACCAAAACTATACACAATACTCCAGGTGTGGTCTCACCAGGGCCCTATATAATTGCAGTAAGACATCTTGGCCTAGAAATTCGGTGGGCTGCGCCACCAATTAGCGCCTAAAGAGGGCACTCAGTGGCTTTAGCGCCACTGGCCACGCCTCCCGCGATATTTAGCGGGGCGCTAATGGCGGCGTTAGCCTGTAGCGCTGCGTCGCCACCGATGACGTCATCAGTGTGCGCAGCGCCCCGCTACCGCCCCGATCGCGATATTTGGTAGCGCCCGCCTCTGTAATGCCGTTCGCAAATTGCGCCCGGTTCACAGGACCTACCTGTGGTGGTGTGGGGCGGCCATTTTTTCCGGTGGCTGCCTGCCAGCACCTCTGTCCCCGGCCTCCTGATCCCCCCCTCCCCCCCCCGGGCAGTGCCGGCTGTGTCCCGAGAGCCCGGCACTTCTCCTCGATGCCGGGCTCTTTGGCCGGCACTCGTGATCGGTCATCGCACTGGTGCAGGCCCCTCCCCCTTAAGAAGGGGAGGAAGGCCTGCAGTACTGCAGCGCGCCGTGCCGCAGCGTGTGGTGCTGCGGCACGTTGCGCTGCGATATTCAGTTTCAGCGCCCCAAGAGGGACGCGGGGTGCCTCGAGCAGCGCCCCGCGTCCCTCTTGGGGCGCTCAAGCTGAATTTCTGGCGGGCGCAACGGCTCCGATCGCAGTGGTAATTCCAGCACCCAGGCGAGCTTGGCGCCCCGTTTGGGGCTCCACCGAATTTCTAGGCCCTTTACTCTTATACTCAAATCCTCTTGTAATAAAGGCCAACATATCATTTGCTTTCCTAATTGCTTGCTGTACCTGCATGTTAACTTTCAGTGATTCGTGTACAAGGACACCCAGGTCCCTCTGAACACCAACATTTCCCAATCTCTCACCATTTAAAAAATACTCTGCTTTTCTATTTTTCCTACCAAAGTGGATAACTTCACATTTCTCCACATTATATTCCATTTGCCATATTCTTGACCACTCACTTAGCCTGTCTATATCCTCTTGACGCCTCTTTGCATCCTCCTCACAACTTATATTCCCA
Organism: Somniosus microcephalus; assembly: GCF_052327205.1. Classification (NCBI taxonomy): domain Eukaryota; kingdom Metazoa; phylum Chordata; class Chondrichthyes; order Squaliformes; family Somniosidae; genus Somniosus; species Somniosus microcephalus. Next base: position 10,848,160 of record NC_140999.1, read on the forward strand.
CCCAGCTTTGTATCATCAGCAAACTTGGATATATTACATTTGGTCCCCTCATCCAAATCATTGATGTAGATTGTGACTAGCTGAGGCCCAAGCACTGATCCTTGTGGTACGCCACTAGTTGCAGCCTGCCAACCCGAAAATGACCCATTTATTCCTACTCTCTGTTTTCTGTCCGTTAACCAATCCTCAATCCATGCTAGTATATCACCCCCAATCCCATGAGCCCTAATTTTGTTTAATAACCTCTTGTGTGGCACCTTATCGAATGCCTTCTGAAAATCCAAATACACCACATCCACTGGTTCCCCCCTATCTAATTTGCTAGTTATACATTCAAAAAACTCTAACAGAATTGTCAAACACGGTTTCCCTTTCATAAATCCGTGTTGACTCTGCCCAATCCTATTATTATTTTCTAAGTGCCCTGTTACCATGTCCCAAATAATAGATTCTCGCATTTTCCCTACTACTGATGTATTGATGCCGTTCCTCATGTGTTTATAGTTGATACTGTTAATAGGGAAAATTGTTCCCACTGCTCAGTGCGTTGATAACTGGAGGGCATAAATTTAAGATCATCACCCAAAGAATGAAAGGAGCGATTAGGAATTTTTTTTTACACTGTGGGTTTTCAGGACGAGGAATGCCTGACCAGAAACAGTGGTGGCAGCAGAATCTATAAGTAGCTTTTAAAGGCAAATGGATCAATATTTGAAAAAGGAAAAAAAAGGGTATATGGAAAGGGCAGGGAAATGGGACTAAGTGGTTAGCTCGTTCAGAGAGTCAGCATAGGCACGATGAGTCAATTGTTCTCCTTGTGTGCTGTAAAACGCTATGCTTTTATGTGCGAGCCTAGACAGTAAATGTCAGCAGGCTATTCATCTTTGTGGGTCACTGCAGCTGAGCCTCGTACTGTTCTCATCCAACACACTTTCCAGCAGACAGCAATCGAGAACGTCAACCCTGTCAGAGATCAGCAAGCTCAGCACAGACTGGCAATCAAATCTAGAACCCTCCTGATCCGTGTGAACCAGCAGCACACTGGATGCTGCATTAAAAAAAAAAAATTCATTCCTGGGATGTGGGCGTCGCTGGCAAGGCCAACATTTATTGCCCATCCCGAATTGCCCTTGAGAAGGTAGTGGTGAGCCCCCCTTCTTGAACCGCTGCAGTCCGTGTGGTGAAGGTGCTCCCACAGCGCTGTTAGGGAGGGAGTTCCAGGATTTTGACCCAGTGACGATGAAGGAACGGCCGATATATTTCCAAGTCAGGATGGTGTGTGACTTGGAGGGGAACTTGGAGGTGGTGGTGTTCCCATGCGCCTGCTGCCCTTGTCCTTCTAGGTGGTAGAAGTCAGGGGTTTGGGAGGTGCTGCCGAAGATTTACTGGTGTGATATATTTAATTTTTTTAACTCGTTATTTCAAAACGAAAGACAGAAGAACAACTGCCAGGAAATATCTGCCCAGAGATCCATTGGGATTTGAGTAAAACGTTCTATCTTCTGAGTCCATACACTAGGGTTTTTCCCTCCAATTGTTCTCCTACTCCCGTGACAAAGCAGACTTGTTTTCGGGGTATGATTAATAGTTTAAAATCTTAAGGGAATCTCACTTGACCTCCACACTTTACAAAGGAGTCACTGAGTCGTGATCAGGACCCCGTTAAAGAAAAAAGTAATTACTGAGAATTCTGATTTTTTTTTTGTACCTTTTGTAGGTGAAAATGTTTGTGTTAAACAGGGAGAGGGGTGAGGGCCAGAGGTTGGAGACCTGAGCTGGAGAAACCTGCTACTGAGATGGGCTGAAGTAACTGCCGCAAAGATGTGTGGGCAATTTTAGCCCTACTCGCTCAGCAGAAACCTGGGCGGGCGGGCAGATAAAATTGCCCTGGGCTCGTACCTGTCCGAAAGCCGCCACGATCGCAACGTCTGCAATTTTAACCCGCTCTCCTGAGCAGGCGGCAAGGACGGGCGCCCGGAGCCAGCGGGGTCCTTCTTTACATAGCATGTTGCGGCCCGATGACATCATTGAGACCCGGCTGTAATTTTAACTCGGGCCTGAGCGGGGAATCCACCCGGATTAAACAGTGACTAAAAGTTGGGCGTTTCATTCCCTGTGACACTTTAATGAACTCCGCTCCTTCAGTGACGTGCGTGGTATGCACGCTTTAAGAAAGTACTCGGCTTAATTAGAAGAGTTGAAACTACGACTCCTGGGGCAACCTTGGCCCTCCAGCCCTGGTAATCTCCCCCAGGAAACCCAGTAAACTCTGTTCTACTTGTGCTGATATATTTTGTCTTTGCTGATTTGTCCTGCCTCAATATTGTCGGCCTGGATGTTTGGAAAGGGCTGTTCTTAGTGCTGTTACCTCGTTGGCGAATAAATCCCAAATCAGGACACCGAGATTAGCAACTTGAGATATATGCAAATTAATGGGAGCGTGGATTTAAACCAAACAAGGCAGAAATTCCACAGGCGCTAGAATGTAGCTTGAGCATATTCACCGATTGGCATTCCTACTCCTCTACGTGGCCCATGGGACTTCATTGTATGCATCTGACTGATCAACGAAGGCAAAAGGCTTCTACGCTCCTGAACTAAATCAGTAAAAATAGAAAGACAAAGGGATGATCGAAGTAATAACTTTTTTTTTGTCAGAGTTTGACTTCTCCAAAGACCCTGTGAGTAAGGTCCAAGCTGTAAGGTTGCAGGTTAAAGCACTGGTCTGTGCCGAGCTGGCTAATCTTGGCCAGGGCAGCAGTAGATAGTATAGTTGGCCAATGTCTGCCCTTGCCAGAGAGTGCAGAAACTGGGCAGGGTTCCTGCTCCTGATCACTAAGCTGTGATCGTATTGAAAATTATATAGGATTACATAGGATTTACAGCACAGAAACAGGTAATTCGGCCCAACCAGTCCATGCCGGCGATTATGCTCCACTCGAGCCTCCTCCCGTCTTTTCTCAGCTAACTCTGTCAGCATAACCCTCTATTCCCTTCTCCCTCATTTGCTTCTCTAGCCTCCCCTTAAATGCATCTATACTATTCACTTCAACCACTCCCTGTGGCAGCGAGTTCCACATTCTCACTATCCGGCACGGCAAGAGAGCCCCAGGTGGGCAGAGGAAATGCTTCAAGGACACCCTCAAAGCCTCCTTGAAAAAGTGTAACATCCCCACCGACACCTGGGAATCCCTGGCCCAAGACCGCACAAAGTGAAGGAGAAGCATCCGGGAAGGCGCCGAACACCTCGAGCCCCTTCGCCGGGAGCAAGCGAAAGCCGAGTGCAGGCAGCGCAAGGAGTGCACGTCAACCCAAGCACCCCACCCACCCGCCCCTTCAACCACTGTCTGCCCCACCTGTGACAGAGACTGTAGGTCCCGCATTGGACTCATCAGTCACCTGTGAACTCATTTTTAATGTGGAAGCAAGTCATCCTCGGTTCCGAGGGACTGCCTAAGCAAGCTCACCATCCTCTGGGTAAAGAAGTTTCTTTTGGATTCCCTATTTGATTTCTTGGTGACTATCTTATATTGATGGCCTCTAGTTATGCTCTTCCCCACAAGTGGAAACACTCTCTCTGTATTCACTCTATCAAAATCTTTCATAATTAAAAAAAATTGTGCGTGCGTTCATGTTTGTGTGCGTTTGTGTGCGTGTGTGTTAGCAGGGACTTCCAGCCAACTGCATTTGCTGAACGGGAAGAAGTGCAACAAAACTGGATTGAAAATAATTGGGCTGGGATTCCGCTGAACGCTCGGTTGGTAAGTGCACTGCCCAGTGCGGAACTGAGCTGTAGAGACCAGGAAGGCCCCAGATTTGATGCCTGCATTAGGCTACCTTGGCTCGGGCAGTAATTGGTGAGCTACAATTGGCTTGAGTACCTGGGACTGGAAAGGGGAAAAATCGGCCAGTCCTCATTACTATTTAACAAAGGCTGTTGGAAGTGTGGATGTTAAGTGAGGACAGGTTTGGGCGAGGCTGTGATGCGCCCACCTACTTACAGTGTCAGCTGTGGCTCAGTTGGTAGCACCCTCGTCAGAAGGTTGTGGGTTCAAGTCCCACTCCAGAGAATTGAGAATAAAAATCTAGGTTGACACTCCAGGGAGCGCTGCATTGTCGGAGGTGCCGTCTTTCGGATGAGCCGCTAAACTGAGGCCCCGTCTGCTCTCTCAGGTGGACGTACAAGATCCCATGGCACTATTCAGAAGAAGAGGAGGGGAGTTCTCCCCGGTGTCCTGGCCAATATTTATCCCTCATTCAACATCACTAAAACAGATCTGGTCATTATCACATTGCTGTTTGTAGGGGCATGCAGTGTGCAAATTGGCTGCTGTGTTTACCTACATTGCAACATTGACTACACTTAAAAAATAAAGTACTTCATTAGCTGTAAAACGTTTGGGACGTCCGGTGGTCACGAAAGGCGCTATAGAAATGCAAGTCTTTTTTATTCAACGCCTCTGTACGGACTCCCTGATGTCTCGGTGACTAAAACTGAACATTGTACTTAAGGGGGTAACGTTGGCAGGGATCTTCACCAATTGGCCAGAAAATTGCGGTCAACCCACCCGCAACATGGGCAGCCAGCGGGTGAACCTCTCTACTGCCAGGCTCCCGATCTTGGAAAACCGTCCTGAAGGTGCATTCTGACCAGAGAGCGTGACATCTTTTCATTATTGTTGCTCATTTGAAAATATGGTCGTTTTGTGAATATTTAGATCAGGGCACGCACCTTTTAGGGCCAATTTTCCAAGTTCATGGAAAATCGAGGGCAACAGTTTCGCGGTTTCTCATTATGCGAGGTAGTGTTGCCAACTCTAATTGGACGTCTTCCTAGAGGCTTTCATCACATGACCACCCACCTCCAACAGCCCCGCCCAGTCAAACAGCCTTTTGTTCCCCATCTCGAATATTTTTATAACTCATAAATTAAAGTGGTCAAAGAAAATGAATAAAAGAAAGACTTGCATTTCTATAGCGCCTTTCACGACCACCAGACATCCCAAAGTGCTTTACAGCTAATGAAGCACGTTTTGAAGTGTAGCCACTGTTGTAATGTGGGAAATGCGGCAGCCAATTTGCGCACAGCAAGCTCCCACAAACAGCAAAGTGATAATGACCAGAGTATCTGTTTTTTGTTATGTTGATTGAGGGATAAATATTGGCCCCAGGACACCGGGGAGAACTCCCCCTGCTCTTCTTCGAAATAGTGCCATGAGATCTTTTACGTCCACCTGAGAGAGCAGACGGGACGTCTGTTTAACATCTCATCTGAAAGACAGCACCTCCGACAGTGCAGCACCTCCCTCAGCGCTGCGCTGGAGTGTCAGACCTAGATTTTTGTGCTCCAATCTCTGGAGTGGGACTCGAACCCACAACCTTCTGACTCAAGAGGCGAGAGGGTGCTACCCACTGAGCCACGGCATAAAAAAACGCGCAATTTTATGTGCTTGGCAATGTGAACTCGCAAAATCTACCTTATGTAGTAAATAAAAACTATAGTTCCTGATTACTTTGCACGACCGCTGCGAATTTTTCAGGGGTGAGAAAATCTTGCCAATCAGGAGCACCGTGGGTGTGCATTAATTAGGAATCTGCCTTGTGTGAGTAATGTCTTTAGAACGCACTGCTGCTGGTGTGATATTCTATTCACAACAAATACCTTTTCTGAGGCTCCGGAAAATAATTCACGTAGGATGTGGGATTTAGCAGGAAAGGTATGAATTCAGGAGTGTAGTTGCATTTTATTATTTTAATCTTACAGCTCATTGCTTTCAGGGTGTGGGCAACGCTGCATTGATTGCTCATCCCCCTGGTTGTGTAGAACCAAGTGACACTTCAGAGGATATTAAGAGTCAACCACAGTGTCGACTGTAGTCACACATCAGCCAGACTGGGGCAGCAGGTTCCCTTCCTTGAAGGACCAGCTGTTTTTTTTTCAACAATCCAGCAGCTTTTGTGGGCATTTTCTTTTCTGGTTCCAGCACACAAATGATCAGATTTATTGAATTTAAAAAATTTTCATGGTGGGATTACAATCTGTGGGTAACTACTTCTGTAACATAGCCACTACCCTACTCGTTTAGAGACTGATTTAAGTGCATGGATTTCCAACTTCCCTTTCCCTCCAAATGTTCTCCCTGAAAGTTGCACCTTACTTTGAGATAAAGTTCCACAGGTGTCAGTGACATAATAAAACTCACTACACACTTGGTTTGAGTATAAAGCAAGGCTTTAATCAACTTGTTTCAGAACATGGAGGTCTAGTTGTACTTCACTAGTTCCTTGTCTAACAAAATGTCCCTGCAAAGCTGGGCCAACGCCCGAGTAATTATACTCCTTGGATGGCGCCACCAGCTGGCCGTCCAGCGTTATTTCACGAGTAGTTTCTTGATGAATGATTTCCCTCCTGTGACACAAGCAAGCGGCCATTCTTCAAGTGTGGCCTGAATGACCCTCACTTCTGATAACAAGTACGAGGAGCTCATGGACTTCTTTGTCTCTAAGATTGAGACCATCCGTTCACTTCCTCTGCCACTTCCCTTCCTTCCCTTAGCCCACTGGGCCAAACTTCCTCTAAGGTTCCCCCCTGCCCTAACCCTGAACTTGCATCTTTCTCCAGTTTCTCCCTGATCGCCCCTCATGCTCTCTCTGCGCTCATCTTGTCCATGAGACCGACCTACTGCTTCCTCAACCCTGTTCCCGCCAAACCGCTGACCACCCAACTTTCTTTTCTGGCTCCCATGTTAGCTGATATTGTTAACAGTTCTCTCTCCTGTCCCTCTCTTACTCAAATCTGCCATCATCACCTCCCCTCCTCATAAATCCAACACTTGATCCCTCCGTCCTTGCAAACTACCGCCCCATTTCCAACCTCACTTCCTCTCCAAAGTCCTTGAACGTGTTGTCACCTCCCAAATCCGTGCCCATCTTTCCCGCAATTCCATGTTTGAATCCCTCCAATCAGGTTTCCACCCTTGCCACAGTACTGAAACGGCTCTCGTCAAAGTCACAAATGACATCCTTTGTGACTGTGACAAAGGTAAACTATCCCTCCTCGTCCTTCTTGACTTGCCTGCAGCCTTTGACATGGTTGACCACTCCATCCTCCTCCAACATCTCTCCACCACCGTCCAGCTGGGTGGGACTGCAGTCGCCTGGTTCCATTCTTATCTATCTAATCGTAACCAGAGAATCACCTGCAATGGCTTCTCTTCCCGCTCCCGCATCGTTACCTCTGGTGTCCCCCAAGGATCTATCCTTGGCCCCCTCCTATTTCTCATCAACATGCTGCCCCTTGGCGACATCATCTGAAAACACAGCGTCAGTTTCCACATGTACACTGACGACACCCAGCTCTACCTCACCACCTCTTCTCTCGACCCCTCCACGGTCTCTAAATGGTCAGACTGCTTGTCCGACATCCAGTACGCTATGAGCAAAAATGTTCTCCAATTAAATATTGGGAAGACTGAAGCCATTGTTTTTGGTCCCTGCCACAAACTCCGTTCCCTAGCCACTGACTCCATCCCTCTCCCTAACATCTGTCTGAGGCTGAACAACACTGTTCGAAACCTTGGTGTCATATTTGACCCTGAAATGAGCTTCCGACCACATATCCGCAGCATAACAAAGACCGCCTACTTCCACCTCCATAACATCGCCCGTCTCCGCCCTTGCCTCAGCTCATCCGCTGCTGAATACTTCATCCATGCCTTTGTTACCTCTAGACTTGACTATTCCAATGCACTCCTGGCTGGCCTCCCACGTTCTACCCTACGTAAACTTGAGGTCATCCAAAACTCGGCAGCCCGTGTCCTAACTCGCACCAAGTCCTGTTCGCCCATCACCCCCTGTGCTCGCTGACCTACATTGGCTCTCGGTTAAGCAGCGCCTCGATTTCAAAATTCTCCCCTTGTTTTCAAATCCCTCCATGGCCTCGCCCCTCCCTATCTCTGTAATCTCCTTCAGCCCCACAACCCCCTCGAGATATCTGCGCTCCTCTAATTATACTCTCTTGTGCATCCCTGATTATAATCACTCAACCTTTGGTGGCCGTGCCTACTGTTGCCTGGGCCCTAAGCTCTGGAATTCCCTGCTTAAACCTCTCTGCCTCGCTACCTCTCTTTCCTCCTTTAAGACGCTCCTTAAAACCTTCCTCTTTGACCAAGCTTTTGGTCACCTGCCCTAATTTATCCTTATGTGGATCGGTGTCAAACTTTTTGTCTTTAAATACTCCTGTCAGTGCCTTGGGACGTTTTACTCCGTTAAAGGCGCTATATAAATACAAGTTGTTGCTTGTTGTGGTTGTTGAATGTTGAATGGCTCAGTAGCAGCACTCTTGCCTATGCGTCGGAAGGTTGTGGATTCAGGTCCTACTCCAGGACTTGAGCACATGATCCAAGCTGACACTTCATTGCAGTGCTGAGAGGGCGCACTGTTGGTGATGCTATCTTTTGGATGAGATATTGGCCCAGAAATTCGGGTCCCAACGCGTGAGTACGCACGGGGTACTCACGCGTGGACCCGATGGAAGTGCCGGTTCCTTGCATGCACTACGCATGCGCGGGAAACCGGCACTTCCGATCCTCTGAACGAAGGGATTCAGAGGTCGAACGCGTGCGCGCGGGAGTCTGCGCGTGCGCTTTGAACTTACGTTTTTTTTACAGGTTTTTCCGTGAGGGTAAGTCTTTAGATTTTAGAAATGTAAAAACCAGGCATAAGGACTGCATTTTAAAAGGTAAGTGGTCAATTAATTAAAATTAAAACATTTTTTCCAGAGGTTTGTTATTTTTAAATACTTTAAAGTAAGGTAAGTGTATTTTTAGCCCCGTTTTTTTACAAAATTATTTTTTTCAAAAATTTAAATTATTGTTTAAAATAGTTATTTAATGTAATTTATAGTTTATTTAAAAAGTGTGATTTAAAAAAAAAAATTATTTGAAGGTTAACTACTGTTTTGGGCCCTCAGGATTCATACGTTTTGACAGGTCTTTCTGTCAATCTTATGAATGGGCTTTTCCCTCCTCCGACTGGCTGCCCATGGCTCACGTGATCCCAGGGGACGCATCACACTAACTACGCCCCTGGGACACGCAAGCACAGCGCGCCGGCCTCTGGGCCAGGCCTCAGAGAGGAATTCTACGCAGGCCCAGAGCTCAACTGCCGGCGCGCTAGGTAAGTGTAGGTCGGGGGCTTGCACCCGCGGGAAGCCCCCGACCCGAATTTCTGGGCCATTTAAACCAACGCCCCATCTGCCCTCTTGAGGTGGATGTAAAAGTTTCCATGACACTGTTCGAAGAAGAGCAAGGGAATTCTCCAACATTTATTTCTCAACCAACATCACCAAAACAGATTATCTGGTCAGTTGTATAATTTATATTTGTGCGACCCTTGCTGTGTACAACTTGGTTGCCATGCTTCCCCATATTACAACAATGAATACATTTCAAATACTTCTTTGGCTGTAACACCCTTTGGGACAGCATGAGGTCATGAAAGTGCTATATAAATACAAGTTCTTTCTTGGACCGTGAGTATTGCAGGCTCTTTGACTGCAGCACAGGGGAGCATCACGGATGAACCTGATCCTGTCCTTTTTTAATCCTGTACCACAACTGTTGGACATCATGGAGAGTTAAAAGATTAAGGGGGAAACATTTGGTTGCTTTGCGCCTCCCGTTAGCACCCCGCGAGGGAGGCGGGGTGCTTCCAGTAGCGCCCCGCTTCCTTCTTGGGGCGCTACCACTCAATTTTGACCGTAGGGGTGTTAATACCCGACAAAGTTAGTGCCCCAACGGGGGCGTGACTCAATTTTTCCCCCTAACAGTTGAACTTCTGCGTATCATGGAGCATTGGCTTTCCAATATCAACAGCTTGACTTTGAAGTGTCGTGAGAGGAAAGCATAGCTTGTCTTCCGATACGTAAAGTGCTTGTGCAAAGAAATACATGACAGTAATGACGTCAGCTTTGAGTGATTAAAGTGTAACTTTAGGGGCTAGGGTAATAAACCCAGGTAGAGGTATCCATTAGCTATAGTATAGAAAAATATCGGTTGATGATGAAGCCTGTTCTTCAAAGATGTTGGGAACTGTTGGGTCAGGAAGCCTTATTTGAGGGGAAGTAGCTTTGGAATAAAGAACTACAACTATTACATGAATACAATAGCAAAATGCTGCGGACGCTGGACATCTGAAATTATTTACATGAATAGTCTGGCTTCAAAGGATTTGGAATAGATACGTCATGAGGTCTTATCGATGACATGTACCTTTGATGTAGGCAAAACATGATGTATAAAGGAGCATGGTTTTCAATAGTAATTCAGAGGGCTTGAAAGATACAGAAACTGAAAAGCCACTCTCTGATCCGGGTTGGGTTGATCCCTCAACCTAGGTATCAATAAAGTCTGTTCCGCATACTAGACTACAAAGTGTCTCGTGCTTACCCGAAATGTGTTGTTGTAAACCATAGAAGGAAGGAGGTCGCATGCTAACAACAACCAGCATCTAGACACGCACACTCCCAGTTGGATGGTAATGGGGAGCTGGAAACGTGTCTGTTGTCCACCCACCCCCCCTCGCCCTTAGACCAGTTAAATCCTTGGGATTGAATCTGGTCCCTTCCTGATCGGTATGGCTCAGTACTGCACTGGGCAAAGCACATTTTACTGAGCTAGCTGGACAGCTTAATTGACTCATTTCCTTTTCTGTTCCAGTCCTTTTCCTGTTCAAGATCATTTTAATTCCAGAATTTTTAATTAATAAAGTATAGGTGTGATAAAATAACATTGTTCTGAGACCATGAGCCTTTATGTGGCTCACGATTAGGGTTTGTTGGTGAATACTAATGCTAGGGAGCTACAGATGTATGCAGGCTTCACTTTCCACATACGCACAGCATGAAATGAGGATTACAGAGTATTTTGGTAGCTCACAGAAGCATTGAAAGTTACAGCATATTCGGCCCATCAAGTCTACACTGATATTTATCTCTCTTTATTTTTGAGGGTGCAGCCAATGGGAGATGTGCAGGCCTTTCTTTGCTGCTGCACAGCGTAACCAACCTAACATTCGGAGAAGCGACAACATGGTGGGTCCATGAAAGCTTGAGTCTACAAATGTGCCATCGGGTTAAAGGATCCAATTTGTCACATTTGCGCTGATGATAGCAATTGGGCCCCTGCTTTACGCAGCGGGAGTCCAGTGTGACCGGCCCCTGAATGTGAAACGTAAAGAGGGCAGCACCGCACCCGGGCGATGGTCCTGCTAGACAAGCACAATGGGAGATAGGCAGTGGAAGAAATGCCTCTAACAAGTCTGCTTGTACAGAGCCACTGGAGTTTACAGCACAGAAGGCGGCTATTCAGCTCGTCATGTTTGTAATAGCTCTTTGCTAGCACAGTCCAAATCTAATCCACCTTTCCTGCTCTATCCCCATAGCCCTGTATCTTTCTCTGCTTGAAATACTTATCCAATTTTTCCTTGAATGATGCAATGGTCTCTGGCTCAACGACGCCCTTTGGCAAAGCATTCCATGCTCCAACAACCTTCACTGTAAAGAAGTTTCTCCTAATATCTCTCTTCACTCTTCTAGTAATAGTTTTAAATTGATGACCCTTCATTACTCACTTCCCAGCCAGAGGAAATGTCTTTCCCTATACTCTATTAAAATCCTCATAATTTAAAAAATGCCTCTTAAATCTGCTCTTAGTCTTCTCTGCTTCGGTAGAAATTGTTCCGGTATATCAAGTTTCTCCTTATAAGTATAGTCTCCCATCTCTGTTATCATCTTTGAGCCTATGCTGTAGGATCTCTATGGTTATAATATGTTTCTACAATGGCTGCCAAAACATGCATACAGTGTGCTAACTGTGACCCAGTCCGTGCTCTATATAAATGTATCATTATTTCTTTACTCTTACACTCTATGCTACCATTTCTTAAAATCAGAGACAAATTTTAGGCCGTTTTTTTGCTGTGGACTTGTGTTCAAAAGGAACTAGAAAGAAAGAAAGACTTGCATTTATATAGCGCCTTTCACGACCACCGGATGTCCCAAAGTGCTTTGCAGCCAACGAAGTATGTTTTTTTAGGTGTAGTCACTGTTGTAATATAGGAAATGCGGCAGCCAATTTGTGCATAGCAAGCTCCCACAAACAGCAATGTGATGATGACCACATTATGACTCTCAGTTGGCGAATTCAAATTTAACAAAGAGTTGAAGAGCAGGGGCTCGATTTTCACTGGGCTGTGGAGTTGGGATTGGAGGCATGCGGGGGGGTTAAATTCCAGAAATCGGGGGTCCCGACACCATCCCGCCCCCAACCCGCCTCCATGCCAGTTTCAAAGGAGGCGGATACCCGCCCCGCACTGGGACCCGCCTCCCCGAGGTGGGAAGGGATTAGTGCCAATGAACTGCTCCAAACTACGCCAAGTTGGAGGAGTCGGGCCGTCGGGATGAAGGGCTTGGAGGGGGTCGAGATGTCGGTGTTCAGGTGAGCGATGTGTGCATGAGTGCAAAGGTAAGTGTGTTTGGTGTGTCTAAAGTGATTAAAGAAGTGTAAATTACCTTTTCTTACCTTTTCAGCCTTCCTTCCTTTAGGTCTCAGGAGTCCCTCATCTCACCGGCACAGAAAGCAGAATGGCTGCGAACTGTCAAAAGTGACAGCCTGCAGCTTTCTGTGCAGGAGAGATTTCTAACTGAGCCTGTGGAGAAGGACTCGTGTTAGAAGTAAGACTGTCAGTGTTTGACAGCTTCAAACAGCTGTCAAACACTGATATTTCATCTGTCAAAACCTCTTGACAGATGAAATTTCAGTCTGTGACGTCACCTGTTGCCAGGTGGCCCTTAATTGGCCTGCTGGGCCCGCTGGGCGGGCTCAACAAGGTCAATCAAGTTAAAATCGCGTGGATTGGCCGCATCTCGATGGAGGCGGGACTACAACCCCGAAAGTTGTAGTCCCACCTCCAACCCGACTCCTGAATGAAAATCCAGCCCCTAGGTGTTTGGAGGTAGGAAAACACATCCAGACCTGGATGACAGAGGGAGCTGGATGCATTGAATGATGTTTTCTTCTGTCAAAACATCCTTATGTTGAGATTGCCCCAGACTCATTTCACTTGGCATTGTTACAGCCATCAGCCTGGACTGGATAGGATAGAAGCACAGGTCTTAAAGATGGAAGGTGATAACACCCTGCAACATCCCATCCTCTGTAATATTCATAAAATGGGGAGATATTGAACAGTTTAAAGATACAGTCTACCTCAGTGTCACTAACTGTTTGTCAAGAGCCACAATCTACTGTCTTTCTTGAATCTCTCCAGATTGCTGCAGCACAGAGCGAGAGGACACAGGTCTGCACCTGCGATTCTCTGAGATTCCCATTTCAATCATGTCAGGCTGAAGCCAAGCACTTCTCACAGGAAGAGGTAACAACAAGGACCAATAGTTCTATTAAAGTCTTCCGCTTCAATAGGACCCTTTCACTTGCTGTACGGAAGCTGGGATAGCCCTATCTCCCAATAGCGTTCTCTTCCCTTTTACTGGAGAGCAGGAAAAGGAGAGGGAAACAACACAGAATCCCAGCTCGGACAGCAAGCCAAAGCCAGGCAGGACGTGAAAGGTGGCCCAGAGGCACGCGGACAGCAGGTCTGTCAACGGCTGCAGGTGCAGGAGGAATCAGGCTATGAGTGGCCCGCAGGCCATACTATGCGTGCAGCTGGTCTAGTTCATGTGTCTCCACAATGTTCCAAAACATTATGAAAACTGAAAGTGTTGCTCAACAGCTACAACCTGTATTTATATATAACGCTTTTAACGTTGTAAAGCGTCCCAAGGAGTATCATAGAATAGAATCATAGAAAGTTACAGCACGGAAGGAGGCCATTCCGGCCCATCGTGTCCGCACCGGCCAACAAAGAGCTATCCAGCCTAATCCCACTTCCCAGCTCTTGGTCCGTAGCCCTGCAGGTTACAGCATCCCAAGTGCACATCCGAGTACTTTTTAAATGTGGTTAGGGTTCCTGCCTCTACCACCCTTTCAGGCAGTGAGTTTCAGACCTGCACAACCCTCTGGGTGAAGAAATTTCCCCTCAAATCCCCTCTAAACCTTCCACCTTTAAATCTGTGCCCCCTGGTTTTTGACCCCTCTGCTAAGGGGAATAGGTCCTTTCTATCCACTTTATCTAGGCCCCTCAATAAGGTCTCCCCTCAGCCTCCTCTGTTCCAAGGAAAACAGACCCAGCCAATCCAGTCTTTTGAAAGTTCATATACAGAACGTTGACTGAACTATTTTCATTAACCCTCTTTGTTATTTCATCAAAGAACTCAATCAAGTTAGCTCTTCCATCTGTCTCTTACAAAGCAAATGAGTTCTTGTTTTCTTGTTTCTGAGGTTTATTATGTGGCAGCTGATACACCAAGTGAGTGGAGGCCGAAGAACCTTCACAAGGGTGTATGTGGGCCCCACCAGTACTGTCTAGGCCAGGCAAGCTTCTGCGCCCAAGGGCAGGTGAAGGCCAACATTTTTGTGGATGTGAGGCAAACCGGTGCCAGAGATGGACCCAAAATGGTGCTTGTACCCACCTGCCTCATGCTGATGAGGTGCCCTTCCCACTAATCCCACAAATTGCGGTGGGGTCAGTGCTGTAGGGTGCTGCTAGCATTGCGACCGAGAAATCATCAGACAAAATTTGACGCCGAGCCACATAAGAAGATATTAGGACAGGTGACCAAAAGCTTGGACAACAGGGGGCAGGTTTTAAGGAGCGACTTAAAGGAAGAGAGAGAGAGAGAGAGAGGCGGAGAGGTTTAGGGATAGAATTCCAGAATTTAGGGCCTGGGTAGCGGAAGGCATGACCGCCAATGGTGGAGCGATGAAAATTAGGGATGCGCATGATGCTGGACTTGGAGTAGCGCAGAGATCTCAGAGGTTAACGGCCATCACCATGTGTGGTAACCTCTGCTTTGTCCCTGTGAAATTTTTAAAGATGTGAGTGACCTGAATCTTGTCATTCATGTGGAACTGACTTATGAAATAATACTGGGCAGCCTGCTGGTGGCGCTGTCCAGGGAGAGTATAAATACTCGGGCACGGGCCCAGCTTGCTCAGGACATTCTTTAACAGGAACTAGTGAAGGACACAACTGGATCTCCATGTTGAAAAACAGTTGATTAAAGCCTTGTTTAATACTCAGACCAAGTGCCTCGTAGTTTTCTTACGTCAGTGAGTGCCCCTTTAAGAAGTCTTTTTTTAATAAAGCAAACAATACAGATGGACTAAAATAAATGATCAGTTTCGAGTTTCAGTATCTTGAAAGCATTTGGTTGATAGGCAAGTGGATAAAGACACAAGACTCCACAATTATTTTTTTTTGATGAAGTACTAATTAAAATAATAAGCTTTTTGTAAAAAAAAGTTCAAGTTAATCTTGAAGATCTGATTTCAAAGCAATAAACATCAAAGATATGGAAGCTTGAATAGGGGCAATCTGAAACACAAACTGAAAACGCTGATAACACACAGCGTGGGGGAAGGGAAGACCTCCTATGTGTGCTGTGAAAATGTAAATGTGCCTTTATAAACAGAGGCAATCTCCCTCCCCCTCCCTTACCCCAACCCCCAAGGTCAGTCAGTATCTGGGAGAGAAAAGACAGGCAAATGCTTCGGGATGTGCCTTTCATCAGAACTGGGCAGGCTGCAGGAGGCCGCCTATTGGACCGTCCAGGACAAAGAGGAGGGGGTGGGGAGAGGGGCAACAGCACATAAAGGTCACCAACAGGAATTTCCTCGGGGGTTCTCCCGCCCTGCTGAACTTCCGTCAAAGTCACAGCACGAGGAAATTCCTGGTGCCTGAGTTGAAAGTAATTATCATGCTTCAGCCCCCAATTCCAGGGGCTGTGTTGAGATTTGGGGTCGGACCCGATTAGGCCAAGTCCCACTCTTCTTCACTGCCTTGAAAACGAAACCCACTGGAAGTGGGGACCGGTACATGATACATATATTGGGGGAACATATTATGAAGCCGTGGAAATGAGGGAACTACACTTACTGCCTGTCATTTGTGCCATAGCAGCGCTCAAGGGTCGCCTGTGTGCTCCTGGCGTCGGCAAGGTCCCCAAGGAAAATTAAACATTTTACAAGGCCGGTTTCAAGTGGACGTTTCAAAATAAAAAAACGGTGGCATAGTGGTTAGCACTGTTGCCTCACAGCGCCAGAGACCCGGGTTCGAATCCGGCCTCGGGCGACTGTCTGTGTGGAGTTTGCACATTCTCCCCGTGTTTGCGTGGGTTTTCTCCGGGTGCTCCGGTTTCCTCCCACAGTCCAAAGATGTGCGGGTTAGGTTGATTGGCTATGATAAATTGACCCTTAGTGTTAGGGGGATTAAATACGTGGGGTTACAGGGATAGGGTGGGATATGTGTTGGTGTAGGGGTTACGGGGATCGGGTGGGATATGTGTCGGTGCAGGCTCGATGGGCCGAAATGGCCTCTATCTGCACTGTGGGGTTTCTGTGTGATTCTGTGTGAAAAAGATTTACTGCCGTTCCCATGTCCTCGTGGGCCCACTTACACTGAAAAAGAAGAATAGAAAGACTTGCATTTCTATAGCGCCTTTCACGACCCCGGACGTCCCAAAGTGCTTTACAGCCAATGAAGTACTTTTGAAGTGCAGTCGCTGTTGTAATGTAGGAAACGTGGCAACCAATTTGCACTCAGCAAGCTCCCACAAACAGCACTGTGATAATGACCAGATAATCTGTTTTTGTTATGTTGATTGAAGGATAAATATTTGCCAGGACACTGGGGATAACTCACCTGCTCTTCTTCGAAATAGTGCCATGGGATCTTTTATGTCCACCTGAGAGGGCAGACGGGGCCTCGGTTTAACGTCTCAGCCGAAAGACGGCACTGCTGACAGTGCAGCACTCCCTCAGCACTGCACTGGAGTGTCAGCCTAGCTTTTGTGCTCAAGTTTCCGGAGTGGGACTTGAACCCACAACCTTCTGACTCAGAGGCGAGTGTGTGCTACCCACTGAGTCACGGCTGGCACAGTAGGGAAGGTGTTACAGAGAAATCCCGCCCTCCCATCTGAGGAGGACACACCACCCGTGACATAAATAACAATAGCACCCATCTGCAATATGCAAATGAGCCTCTCATGAGCGCGGGTTGGGGTGCATCCCTGGGGCGGCCCCCAAAAGGTATCCCCTCCTTCCCCCCAAAATTTCTAGACTGTACACTCAACCTATATTTCTCCCTCCCTCGTTGTTTTAGTCAGTCCTTCTCTCTGGCCTGACCACGTCGCATGAAAGTCTCGCCTGCTATTTTAAATGTTTCTCTTTCAGATGCAGCTCGAGCTGTGCTGTGTATTTCCAACATATTTTGCTTTTTCTTATAATAAGAACACAATGGTCCTTTATTTATGGATCACTATCGCTATCGCCACACCTGTCCTCACCAACTGTAAGGAAGCCCCTGACTTCACGTTCAAAGTTGTAGGTCAGGAGCGGATCAAGGAGCCAAGGTTTATTTTATCTCTCCTGAAGATGTTGTCTACTGGCTGGGGTACTGATCCAGGGGTCCCAGTCACTCTCTGATACCTCGCCTTCATTGTGAGTGTCAGGATTCTATTCAACTAGATGGTAATCACAGAATCGCAGAAACCCCACAGTGCAGATAAAGGCCATTTCGGCCCATCGAGCCTGCACCGACACATATCCCATCCGATCCCCGTAACCCCTACACCAACACATATCCCACCCTATCCCCGTAACCTCACGTATTTAATCCCCCTAACACTAAGGGTCAATTTATCATAGCCAATCAAACTAAACCCGCACATCTTTGGACTGTGGGAGGAAACCGGGGCACCCGGAGGAAACCCACGCAAACACGGGGAGAATGTGCAAACTCCACACAGACAGTCACCCGAGGCCGGATTTGAACCCGGGTCCTTGGCGCTGTGAGGCAACAGTGCTAACCACTATGCCACCGTGCTGCCTTATTATAGCTGAGTCCTGTCATAAATCTCATCATTCATCAAGAAACCACTCATGAAATAGCGCTGGATGGCCAGCTGGTGGTGCCGTCCAAGGAGTATAAATACTCGGGCGTGGGCCCAGCTTTCCAGGGACATTTTGTAAGACAAGGAACTAGTGAAGTACAACTAGACCTCCATGTTCTGAAACAAGTTGATTAAAGCCTTGCTTCATGCTCAAACCAAGTACGTAGTGAGTTTTATTACATCAAGCCCAATCCTGTTCATGCGTAACTATCACACTGACACTTGAAGCAGGGGGTCATTCAATAGCAATGAGGAGCGAAACCCCTTACCAACTTTTACCCTCTCTCTGAGCCAGGTGCATTGCGTCCAATTGTGCCACCCATCCCACCATCTCAGATGCGATCCACTAAGATCCAATAAGATTCTGAGGGGGATTGACAAGGTAGATGCTGAGAGGTTGTTTCCCCCTGGCTGGAGAATCTAGAACTAGTGGGCATAGTCTCAGGATGAGGGGTCGGCCATTTCAGACTGAGATGAGGAACAATTTCTTCACTCAGAGGGTTGTGAATCTTTGGAATTCTCTACCCCAG
Organism: Somniosus microcephalus; assembly: GCF_052327205.1. Classification (NCBI taxonomy): domain Eukaryota; kingdom Metazoa; phylum Chordata; class Chondrichthyes; order Squaliformes; family Somniosidae; genus Somniosus; species Somniosus microcephalus. The sequence goes on from NC_140999.1 coordinate 10,866,760, forward strand.
AGGGCTGTGGATGATGAATCGTTGAGTATATTCAAGGCTGAGATCGATAGATTTTTGGACTCGAGGGGAATCAAGGCATATGGAGATCGGGCGGGAAAGTGGAGTTGAGGTCGATGATCAGCCATGATCTTATTGAATGGTGGAGCAGGCTCAAGGGGCCGTATGGCCTCCTCCTGCTCCGAATTCTTATGTTCTTAATCCAGCACAGAGGGGAATGGAGACTGGGACCTTAGTGGGTTTTAATGGCTGAACTACTCACTGGGTTGAACTTACCAAACTATTGCAGGAACCACTAATTTAATGCTATTTTCATGTCTTTTGGAAGCTTCTTCAAGGCTTCATTATTTTTGAGGTTTGGAAGATAAAAACCATTACAATCTATGGGGTCATGCAGCATGAAATTGTCTTTCTCAGTAGGCTGTTTAACCTGTCCCTCTCTGGGGTGATGTGTGAGTCAAGTAACTCCAGCTCATCCTCTCTCAACTTCCAGAGCCCTCCCCTGAGAACTCTCTTAATATATTTTTTATTTTACGAGTATCTGTTACAATGCCATAGGTTAAAAGGTTGATATCGCGCTGTTCCCATCAGTGAAACGATTTGATCCTCAACTCTACTTAGGATTTTTTTAGTACAAGCCACGTAGTCATTTAACAATAGTTTAGGTCTTTTGCAATATGTTGTAAAATCACTTCAGATTGCCTTGTTCTTGTAAAAAGCTTTTAGCACCTTACTGTTAAAAACAATTTTACATTTGCCTGCAGCCATTTTGTCTTTCTCCATTAGTTCACAGCTTAACCCTTCATTCTGCCGTGGAATGTCTTGAGGCTGGTACTAAATGGTATGATTTTCCTTTAGCCTCCAGTAATCCACATGCACTTAAACTCCTGTTATTGATGATTTTGAGTTTGATTAGCTTCTTTCTTTTGAATTTTGAATGCACCACTCAGGCCACACTTGTCTGAGTACTGTAGTGTATCCAGTTCTGGCCACTCAGGTACAAGGGAGATGTTCAAAACCAGGGGAGAAGAGCCATGGGACTGATTCCTAGCTTCAGAGGACTGAGTTACAAGGAATGACTGGAGTATCTTGGCTTTATCTATCTTGAAAGGAGACAACTAAGAGGGGACATTATGTAGGAAATAACAAACAATATAGAATAAGTAAATCTGAACACTCAATTTAAGCTGTCAGAGTAGGACTATGTTAAAACTATTGAAAAGAAACTTTATGACTGATGGGAGAAAGTTCATCATACAGAGAGTGATCAGCATGTGGAATCGACCTCTGGATAGGGTCGTGGAGGAAAAAAAACTATGGAACCAGTTAAGAAACAGCTGGATGCTGTGATGGGAGACTGTAGGGCCTTTCTAGAATCAGGGTCGGCTGATGGACCTCCTCATCTCATAGAATCATAGAATGGTTACAGCACAGAAGGAGGCCATTCAGCCTGTCGGGCCCGTGCCGACTCTCTGCAAGAGCACTTCAGCTAGTCCCACTCACCCGCCCTTTCCCCGTAGCCCTGCAAATTTTTTCCCTTCGGGTACTTATCGAATTCCCTTTTAAAAGCCACGATTAAGTTTGCCTCCACTCCCCCTTTCAGGCAGTACATTCCAGATCTTAACCACTCGCTGCGTAAAAAGGTTTTTCCTCATGTCGCCTTTGGTTCTTCTGCCAACCACCTTAAATCTGTGCCCTCTGGTTCTTGACCTTTCCGCCAATGGGAACAGTTTCTCTCTATCTACTCTGTCCAGACCCCTCATGATTTTGAACATAAGAAATAGGAGCAGGAGTAGGCCATTCGGCCCTTCGAGCCTGCTCCGCCATTCAATGAGATCATGGCTGATCTTCTGCCTCAACTCCATTCACCGGCCCTATCGTCGTATGCCTTGTTGCCCTTACTAGTCAGAAATCTATCGACTTCTGTTTTGAATATACTCAACGACTGAGCCTCCACAGCCCTCTGGAGTAGAGAATTCCAAAGATTCACCACCCTCTGTGTGAAGACATTTCTTCTCATCGCAGTCCTGAATGGCCTACCCTTTATCCTGAGGCTGTGGCCCCTGGTTCTAAACTCCCCAGCCAAGGGAAACATTCTCCCAGCATCCACCCTATCAAGCCCTGTAATAATTTTGTATGCTTCAATGAGATCCCCTCTCATTCTTCTGAATTCAAGAGAATACGGGCCTAGTTTACTCAATCTCTTCTCATACGACAGTCCCGCCATCCCAGGAATCAATCTCGTGAACCTTCGTTGCACTCCCTCTATGGCAAGTATATCCTTCCTTAGGTAAGGAGACCAAAGCTGTACACAGTACTCCAGGTGTGGTCTCACCAAGGCCCTATATAATTGGAGTAAGGCTTCTTTACTCCTGTACTCAAATCCTCTTGTAATGAAGGCCAGCATACCATTTGCCTTCCTAACACTTCTATCAAATCTCCACTCAACCTTCTCTGCTCTAAAGAGAACAACCCTAGCTTCACCAGTCTATCCACGTAACTGAAGTCCCTCATCCCTGGAACCATTCTTGTAAATCTTTTCTGCACCCTTTCTAAAATGCGGTGCGCAGAATTGGACACAATACTCCAGTTGAGGCCAAACCAGTGTTTTATAAAGGTTCATCATAACTTCCTTGTTTTTGTACTCTATGCCTCTATTTATGAAGCCCAGGATCCCGTATGCTTTTTTAACCGCTTTCTCAACCTGCCCTGCTGTCTCGTTATCTTGAAAATCACACTGTCTTAACAGGACTAAAGAGTGGCTCGATGTCTCTTGGAGGAGAGTGCTGGAGACAAACCCTGCTTTGACCGATAGTTGGAATTGCCTGCTTTGTGTGTCATTCATGTTCAGTTTATGTCACGATACTGCTTCTACTTGAAGTGGTTGTGTATCATCTTGGCTGCGAGTGCTGGATCATCCCTCCCTTATTAATATTAATATCCCAAGTATGAGGGGGGGGGGGGGCATCACGGCTGAGCTCATCCTGTCCTCACCCAGCATAGGCAATGCCTTTACCCACTGAACTATTGGGGAAAGCTGAAATCTATTAAAACAAAATGAATCACGAAGCTCTGCCGATGTCTCAGTTGATAAATTTGCTGCCGAATGTGGAATGGCAGCAACTTGCATTTAAATAGCGTCTTCTCAAGGTGTTTCATATAGGAGAGCGCGGACATTGAGTAGGAGTAGAGTTAGGAGCGATGACAGAAGGCAGGATCAGTAAGATAGCTTTTAAATGTGGGTAGAGAAGTTGCCAGGCCGTGGGATTTGAGGGAAGCAGCTCCAAAGAGTAGGACTGAGATGGCTTAAAACGCTCTGCCATTGAAAGTGGAATGAAAAAAAGAAAGAAAGACTTGCATTTATACGGCGCCTTTCACGACCACCGGACGTCCCAAAGCGCTTTACAGCCAATGAAGTATTTTTTGAAGCGTAGCCACTGTTGCAATGTAGCAGCCAATTTGTGCACAGCAAGCTCCCACAAACAGCAATGTGATAATGGCCAGGTAATCTGTTTATAGGTGAGGGATAAACAATGGCCCAGGACATTGAGGCGAACTCTCCCGCGCTTCTTCAAAATAGTGCCATAGGATCTTTTACATCCACCTGAGAGGACAGCACAGCACTCCCTCAGTACTGCACTGGAGTGTCAGCCTAGATTCTTGTGCTCAAGTCTTTGGAATGGGACTTGAACCCACAGCCTTCTGACCCAGAGGCAAGGGTGCTACCCAATGAGCCACTGGGGAAAAGGATACACAGGAGGCCAGAGTCAGAGGATTGTAGGATATGGGCTGGAAAATGGGGCTGGAAAGTGGGCCATGCAGATTAGGAGTTCCCAAGTACAATTTTGCAACCTGTGCTGTAAGATCTGATCTCAGGTTTGGCACCGTAGAGGGTGCCACAATTAGCCTCAATGCCTCTGGGGCTTGGCTTGGGGTGGGGGTGGAAACCTGCCAAGTATCCCACTGCTGATCACCATCCAAAACCTCTGCAGAAAAATGCACGCGTGTAGATATTGGGTGAGGACAAGGTTGGGTTCGGGCCGAACAACCCCTCTTACTCATCATCCAGGCTCCTACGTGAGGACTGGGCATTTGGCTGAGGTACTGGTTTAAGGGTTGCTGGTGTCCATGGAACTGTACTCCAGCACGTCAGTGCTGTCAGGAGACGATTGGCCGAGAACTGAGGGGAAAATTAATTAATCACTGTCGCTCATATTATGAAGCTGATCTACATTGCGCGGTCGGTGCCCTGTATTGGACATTACTGGAGTAACCAGATCTTCAGTTAACATTCTGAGTATGATTTGACAGTGTTTAAAGGTCAATAATCTTTGTCTCATAACCCGCCTTCGTTAGTGTGCAGCTTCATAGCCAATAGTCATTACCTGTCTACTATGGTGAGAAATAGGGCTGAAAGGTCAGCACAGCTGCACATTACATGGGTGCTGTGGTTTGTTCACCACCCACACCCCTCCCCCCGAAAGATAATCAATGGCGCTGTAATTTATCAATAGTGGAGATCGCTGGTAGAACCAGCTGCATGATGCTGCGTTTTACTAATGTGCTGTAACACTTTCCAATATGTTTAAAGATTAAGAACGATTCCTTTGAACATTTGATTTTTAAAAAAATCTGTTGAATAGCTTTGGATCCTCTTGTGCTTGTGTTACATGAATGTGTGTAGGTCCCTGGCAGACAAGTCTACAGCTGGGAGAGAAATACTGATAGAAACATAGAACATAGAAAAATTGGAGCAGGAGTAGTTCATTCGGCACCTCGAGCCTGCTCCGCCATTCAATATGATCATGGCTGATCCTCTATCTCAATAGCATATTCCCGCTCTATCCCCCCAATACCCCTTGATGCCTTTTGTGTCTAGAAATCTATCTATCTCCTTTTTAAATATATTCAACGACTTGGCCTCCACAGTCTTCTGTGGTAGAGAATTCCACAGGTTCACCACCCTCTGAGTGAAGAAATCTCTCTTCATCTCAGTCCCAAATGTCCTACCCTGTATCCTGAGACTGTGACCCCTCGTTCTAGACCCTCCAGCCAGGGGAAACACTCACTGATCTTACTGCAACCACTGTCACGTGATGCACGAGCCAGGCAGGTCCGCAGTACTTCAGGGTGCTGTTAATGATTGGCTCATTAATGGGACCTAGAGGGCTGGAGCTGTCACTTGGGGGAAGGGAGGACGGCCTTGATTCTTCCCACTCGACTCCAGATAACCCTGCAAGCCAATGCCCAATGGGGTAGAGTTGGTCCTGGCTGGACAAGTGGTGGGACGCTGACCCGGACTCTACTACTATTGCACAGTTTTAGCTGGTTAAATCCCAGCATGTACCTCTACGCCTACTTGGGAGTCCCTAAGCCTTGACTCTCGCTGACCAGCACGTAGGCTCTCTGGGCTTTGGTAAGTATGGTATTTCCCTTTGGGGAGGGAGAGAGAGTGCGCACTCTGCATCGAGCAAACGGAAGGAGTAAGGAGTGTAATGGAACACTCTCCACTTGCCTGGATGAGTGCAGCTTCAACAACACTCAAGAAGCTCGACACCATCCAGGACAAAGCAGCCCGCTTGATTGGCACCCCATCCACTACCTTAAACATTCACTCCCTCCACCACCGGCGCACTGTGGCTGCAGTGTGTACCATCTACAAGATGCACTGCAGCAACTCGCCAAGGCTTCTTCGGCAGCACCTCCCAAACCCGCGACCTCTACCACCTAGAAGGACAAGGGCAGCAGGCGCACGGGAACACCACCATCTCCAAGTTCCCCTCCAAGTCACACACCATCCTGACTTAGAAGTATATCGCTGTTCCTTCACCGCCACTGGGTCAAAATCCTGGAACTCCCTCCCTAACAGTACTGTGGGAGTACCTTCACCACATGGACTGCAGCGGTTCAAGAAGGCGGCTCACCACCACCTTCTCGAGGGCAATAAGGAATGGGCAATAAATGCCGGCCTTGCCAGCGACTCCCACATTCCATAAACAAATAAAATTAAACGGAAACTCTACCTGTGTGGATTTCTCTTTACCTTAATTGGAGACCCTTAACCATGGTAATGGGTTTCTGCATGAGCCAGGCAGCCAGATAACCAAAAAAAAATGCATCAGCTTTATTGCCCTGTGAGTTTTGATGTGCCACCTCCTCTGTGCCACATTCTGGTAACATATTAAACAGATATATAAAAAAACACAAATAGCTCTTTCAATTCAGGTGGGGGGCGGGGTTGTTCTGCTCGTTACTTATTCATTCCTTGTCTGTTTCTCTCCGTTACCCTAATATAACTATATAAATCAGTGCCCGTCATCTCTTATCCTTGATATAATTTGTTGCCAACCATCTGGCGTCCTGTGCGTAACTCGGTGCCAACTGTCTGGTGTCCTGCATGATACACAATGCAAACTGTCTGGTACCTTGTGAGCAACTCACTGCCAGTTCTCTATTGCCCTGTGTACCTGGTGTCCTGCGTGTAACTCATTACCAGGCTCTGATGACCGGTGCATAACAGACCACCAAACATCTCTAGTGCACTGTATATAAGTCAGTGGCAAGCATCTGGTGCCCTGTGTGTAACTCACTGCCAGCCATCTGGTGTCTTGTGTATAACTTTCTTGCCCTGTATAACACACTGCCAACCATCTGTTGTCCTATGTATAATACACTACCAGCTATCTAGTGCCTGTGCATCTTATTGCCAGCTGTTTAGTGACCCGTGTATAACTCACTGCCAGTTCTCTAATGCCCTGTGTATAACTCGATGCCAGTTCAAAGGAGCAGTAGCATAGTGGTAATCCTAGAGGCCTGGAGACATCAGGTTCAAATCCCGCCATAGGTAACTGGGGAATTTAAATTCCGTTAATAAATAAATCTGGAATAAAAAGCTAGTATGAGTAATGGTAACCATGTAACTACCGGATTGTCATAAAAACCCAACTGGTTCACTAATGTCCTATTAGGGAAGGAAATCTGCTGTTCTTTCCCGATCTGGCCGATATGCAACTCCAGACCCACAGTAATGTGGTCGACTCTTAACAGCCCTCTGAAATGGCCTAGCAGACCACTTACGAGCAATTAGGGATGGGCAATAAATACTGGTCTTGCCAGCGACGCCCACATGCAATGAATAAAGAGAAAAAAAATAATGCCTGATTATAACTTACTGCTATTTGTCTGTTCTCCAAGTCTAGAGCTTAGAACTAGCTAACCATTATCTCTTATGTCACAACTGCTAGCCAGCTACTCTCTTGTATAAAACTCACTGCTGACTGTCTTGTTGTGAATTGAAGATAATAGTTTTGGTGTAACCTTGAGACACAATGGGCAGGATTTTCATTAGGCCTTGGAGGGGTTAAAATCTCGAAATCGGGGGGCACGAACCCATCCCGCCTCCATGCCAGTTTCAAAGGAGGCGGATACCCGACCTGTGCTGGGACCCGCCTCCCCGAGGCGGGAAGGGGATTAGTGCCAATTAACTGCCTGTTAACAGGTAGTTTTTAGCCTAATCCCTCTTTTTATTGCTGAAGTGTGGGATTCCCGACGGCTCCAAACCACGCCAAGTTAGCGAGGTGGACCGTCGGGCTTGGAGGGTTCGAGGTGTCCGGTGTTCAGGTGAGTGATGGGTGCATGAGTGCAGAGGTAAGTGTGTTTGGTGTGTGTAAAGTGTTTAAAGAAGTTTAATTATCTTTACTTACCTTTACAGCCTTCCTTCCTTCAGGTCTTGGGAGTCCCTCATCTCACTGGCACAGAAAACAGAATGGCCGCGACCTGTCAAAAGTTGCAGCATTCAGCTTTCTGTTCTGGAGATCTCTCTAAATCAGCCTGAGAGGAAGGAATTAACTTAGAGTACAGATTGTCAGTGTTTGACAGCTTCAAAGAACTGTCAAATGCTGATATTTCATCTGTCAAAAGCTCTTGACAGATGAAATGTCAATCTGTGACGTCACCTGTTGCCGGGTGGCCCTTAATTGGCCTGCTGAGCCCGCTGGGCGGGCTCAACAAGGTCAATCAAGTGAAAATCGTGTGGGTTGGCCACAACTCGATGGAGGCGGGACTACAACCCCGAAAGTTGTAGTCCCGCCTCCTACACGCCTCCAGTATCAAAATCCAGTGGCTCGCTTCCCATTGTGGAACGGATCCACAGAGACGAGGAAGATCCCTGGTCTGGGCTGAGTGAACACTTGGGGCACTGAAATTGGTCTAAGAGCCCTGGAGGACCTTGAAGGGGAAAGCTCAGTCAGGGTGGCTGCTCCTGATCGCTATCCAGCGACACTTGTTAGGCGATATCCACACACATACACACTTTCTAAGAACTGGGTTGGATTTGACGGTGACGCCTTTTGTGGTTGAGCAGACTGCCAATAGTCACTGTGGAGGGATGAAGGCAAAAAAACAGCATAGCTGTTGTGGATTTTAAAACAACTGATAGAATCATAGAATGATACAGCACAGAAGGGGGCCATTCTGTGCCGGCTCCTTGGCAGAGTAACCCAATTAATCCCACTCCCCTGCTATTTTCCCCATTAGCCCTGTAAAATTTTTCTCTTCAAGTATTTATCCAATTCTCTTTGAAAGTTACTATTGAATCTGCTCCCACCCGTCTTTCAGGCAGCGCGTTCCAGATCACAACAACTCGCAGCGTAAAAAAAATGCTTCCTCCTGTTGCCTCTGGGGCTTTTGCCAATCACCTTAAATCTGTGTCCTCTGGTTACCGACCCTTCTGCCACTGGAAACAGTTTCTCCTTATTTACTCTATCAAAGAGCGATAGATTTTGGTCGAAAAAATGAGGAGAGGCAGAATGAGGAGAGGCAATGTAAACTAAATGGTTCAATTTTAAAGTATGTGCAGGAACAGAGAGACCCGGGGGTGGACGTACACGAGTCTTTGAAGGTGGCAGGGCAAGTGGAGAAGGCTGTTAAAAATGCAGCAAGGATCCTTGGCTTTATAAGTAGAGGAATAGAGTACAAAAGCAAAGAAAGTTATGCTAAACCTTTAAAAAACACTGGTTAGGCATCAGCTGGAGTATTGTGTTCGATTCTGGGCATCGCACTTTAGGACAGATGTCAATATAAGAACAAAAAATAATACGGAATAAGAAAAGGCCATTAGGCACATCAAGTCAATTCTGGTTTTTTTTCATGAACTCTACCCCATGCAATTAATCTCCTGGGGTGAAGTTCTGTTTAAATATTCCCTGATCCCCAAAGATTGTTGAGCCAATTTCCAAAATATTCATCCCTCTTCTAAGTCTCCACTGTTCAATGCCTCCCACAGTAAATGTTCTGCCTCCCCAGGTGACATTCCCCCCCCCACCGACCCTCCCTCGCACCTCCCCCCACCTCCCCAACCAATGTTCCAGTAGCGCAGGACTCTTAAACTTGGCTCAGAATACTATTCAGAGGATGCACATCCATTTATCTAGCCTCAACTGTATGACGCAGACATTCCAACCCGAGGAAAATTTTATAAAGAAAGAACTTGCATTTATATAGTGCCTTTCATGACCTCAGGCTGTCCCAACAGCCTTGCAGCCAATGAAGTATTTTTTGATTGTAGTCACTGATGTAATGTAGCAGCCAGTGTGCACAAGGCCCCACAAACAGCAATGAAATAAGTGACTAGATCATCCATTTTAGGTGTTGGTTGAGTGATAGATGTTGGCCGGATAATTGCCCTGCTCTTCTTTGAATAATGTCACGGGATCTTTAGTGTCCACCCGAGAGAGCAGACGGGGCCTCGGTTTAACCTCTCATCCGAAAGACGGCACCTCTGACAGTGCAGCACTCCCTCAGTACTGCACTGGGAGTGTCAGTCTGGATTATGTGCTCAAGTCTCTAGAGTGGGGCTTGCACCCACGACTTTCTGACACAGAAGTGAGAGCGCTACCACTGAGCCAAGGCTGACACCTTGGAGGTGTAAGCTACAGTCAAATTATACAGGGCGGGGGTGATTTCTGGGACTGCTTTAGACTCCATGGAATCTGTAGCATTCTAGATGACCTAAGGTCCAACATGAGACATATCTCGGACACTGAACTGCATGGAATTGTAAAAGTCTAGAGCGGGCGGGTCTGTAGAGCATTTTTGTTTCCTCAAGTTAATAAAATCGCCATTCTTTGGAATTCTCTTGCATGACCACTGTAATTGAGATGTGGAGAGATGGAGATGATTGTTTCTGATCCTGTATATTGCTATGTTCCTATAAAAAAAAAAATTGGGACATGTGGGGGAGGGATGTTGGATTAGTTGAAGTTTGCCAAGTGATGCATCAGGGATACGATGGCCTCCTGGAGCTTGCTTGGTTGCCTTAGGAAGTCAGGGACGAAGTTTCTCCGAGTTTTGTTTTCCTGAAATTGGCCACAGGTTGCTTTTTCCTCTCCCAGGAGTTGTCATTACGAACATTCGGCGGGGTGGGCGGGGGGTGGGGGGGTGGTACGAGGTTGCACCATCTAATGAATGGGTCTTTTCTCACCTTTTTTCATGTATTTTTAAACACCGTTGCCTTATGGAATGAAATTTCAGTGCGCTGTGATTTTTTTTTCATATCAGTATTTCTGTTCCTCTAGGCTGTGCCTTCCTTACATACTGTGCAAGAGAATCTGCTATCAAGGCGCAGAATGCATTACACGAGCAGAAGACACTGCCCGGGGTAAGTGAGCCGCACCGTTGAATAGATTTATATTACCTTCCTTTTTTTTTTGCTGTTGGTTTGCTTTTGCCGTTTAAACCGGATTCTGACACTTTTTGTAAATGGGCTTGTAGGTTAACAGACCTTAACCAACTCCGCCACTTGTTTACAGCTGAGTGTGGCTTGAATATGTATTTTCCTGGAGGCTCCATTGTAATTAATGTAAAGCAGGCGTCCCTCAGGGATAATTTTAGTCTGGGTAACTGCAGGAGATTATGATTAAAGGGCTGTTTTGAGGCCAACTGCTTTTGCTTTTTATTGGCATCGCAACTTTTCAGTGCGACCAATTTGAGATCAATTTAGCATTATATAGAATCATTGAAATGTACAGCACAGAAGGAGGCCATTCGGCCCGTCGTGCCTGTGCCGGCTCTTTGAAAGAGCAGTCGTGCTTAGTCCCACTTGATCTTGGATCATAGAAATCTACGGCACAGAACCACAGGGACCGGTCTTCTCGCTTGTATATGGTTCGATTTCAACTCCAGCCCTTGGTCAGGGGATGGCTGGATCAGCCTCCCTATGTTCCTATGCTGCTGTACAAAACCCTGGTTAGACCACACCTGGAGCACTGTGAGCAGTTCTGGGCACCACACCTTAGGAAGGATATATTGGCCTCGGAGGGAATGCAGCGTAGGTTTACCAGAATGATACCCAGACTCAGGGGGTTAAATTACGAGGAAAGATTACACAAACTAGGGTTGTATTCCCTGGAATTTAGATGGTTAAGGGGTGATTTGATCAAAGTTTTCAAGATATTAAGGAGAACAGAGAGGGTAGATAGAGAGAAACTATTTCCGCTGGTTGGGGAGTTTAGGACGGGGGGGGGGGGCGCCTAGTCTAAAAATTAGAGCCAGATTTTCAGAAATGAAATTAGGAAACACTTCAACACACACAGGGTGGTAGAAGTTTGGAACACTCTTCCGCAAATGGCAGTTGATGCTAGATCAATTGTTAATTTAAATCTGAGATTGATAGATTTTTGTTAACCAAAGGTATTAAGGGATATGGGGCAAAGGCGGGTATATGGAGCTAGGTCACAGATCAGCCATGATCTCATTGAATAGCGGAAGAGGCTCGAGGGGCTAAATGGCCTACTCCTGTTCCTATATTCCTATGCAGCCTCTCCACAACAAGGAAACCAATCTCAATTGTACCTTAAATGTAGACACTTGCATTGCGATCCAAAAATAATTCATTGTGCGTCACGACTTGAGATGTTTGGACGAAGCTATCAGGCTGCAAATGTTTTTTTTTCCCTCTTCCTAATGACAAAAGAGATTGCGAGCCCATACCGCGAGGCTGAGCTCACAATCTGGGCTGACACTCCGGCGAGGTACTGAGGGTGTGCTGCACTGTCAGTGTGCCATCTCTTCGGATAAGACATTAAACCAAGGAACCATCTGCCGGTTCTGGTAGATTTTAAAGAGTCCACGCAGGCAGTTCTCCTGGTGTCCTGGCCAACATTTTCCTTTCTCACCCAACGCAACCAAAATAAACAGATTAACTGGATATGTGTCTCAGTGCTGATTTTACGGAATCTTGCTATGCTTAAAAGGGCTGCTGCGTGCAGTAAGAACCGCCATCGCGTTTCAAAGCAGTTTGTTTTTTGTGAAGCTCTTTGTGACGATTCTGAGCGACGTGTCAGTGTGCTGCAGAAGTGCAAGTCTTTTTTTAAGCATTCCTTTGTACAGCGCTTTTCCCTGCTCTGTATCAAGTTTCCCTTTTTTCCAATAGATTTAACCACATTAGATTCCTAGCAGAAGTCGATTCTGTATATCAGTGGCTTGGTAATTTGTGTACTGGGACACTACACGGCGGAATAATGGGATATAAATACAGGCCAACCACTTTCACCCCCCCCCCCCCGGTCCTGCCATTCGTGACAGGCCCTTGAAAACAGTCAACTGCTGAAAACTGCATCATAATCTACTGCGGCTGCAGCACAAACAGTGCAAATGGGGGTGGGAAAAGCTGATGCCTGCGCGGAAAGTGGTTGGTTTCAGCTGCCGAGGCCCCAAGCTCTGGAATTCCCTCCCTAAACCTCTCCGCCTCTCTCTCCTCCTTTAAGACGCTCCTTAAAACCTACCTCTTTTGGTCACCTGCCCCAATATCTCCTAATATGGCTCGGTGTCAAATTTTGTCTGATAACGCTTGCTGTGGAGCGCCTTGGGACGTTTTACTATATTAAAGGTGCTATATAAATGCAAGTTGTTGTTGGTTGACAACTATGGATATAAGTTTGTTTTGTGGTTCCCTCATCTTTGCCTTTGTTACCTCTAGACTTGACTATTCCAACACACTCCTGGCTGGCCTCCCACATTCCACCCTACGTAAACTTGAGGTCATCCAAAACTCGGCTGCCCGTGTCCTAACTCGCACTAAGTCCCGGTCACCCATCACCTCTGTTGCTCGCTGACCTACATTGGTTCCTGGTTAAGCAACGCCTCGATTTCAAAATTCTCAATCTTGTTTTCAAACCCCTCCATGGCCTCCTCGCCCCTCCCTATCTCTGTAATCTCCTCCAGCCCCACAACCCCCCCAAAATATCTGCGCTCCTCTAATTCTGCCCTCCTGATTATAATCGCTCAACCATTGGTAGCCATGCCTTCTGTTGCCTAGGCCCTAAGCTCTGGAATTCCCTGCCTAAATCTCTCCGCCTCGCTACCTCTCTTTCCTCCTTTAAGACGCTCCTTAAAACCTACCTCTTTGACCAAGCTTTTGGTCACCTGCCCTAATTTATCCTTATGCGGCTCGGTGTCAAATCTTTTTGTCTTAGAACACTCCTGTGAAGTGCCTTCGGATGTTCAACTACGTTAAAGGCGCTATGTAAATGCAAGCTGTTGTTGTTCCAATCCCCACCGATGGCACATCCCTGATCTGATTCAAGAGGAGTGGAGTGATTTAGTTCTCTTGTTGCAATGCTGAAAGCTGTGTTTACAGTCTGTCGATAGACTAATAGTTAGATATTTTTTCACTCTAGTGCTTGGTAAGTGTTTCTCCAAAGAGAAAAAAATAACTTGTAAAGTGCTGTGATTTCTCCCCCAGTCTCCACTGCTAATGCTGTGGTGCTACCAAACTCTTCAGCCGTGGTTCAGAAGTCGTGGGTTCGAGTCCCACTCCAGAGGCTTGAGCGCGAAAATCTTGGCCGACACTCCAGTGCAGTACTGAAGGAGTGCTGCACTGTCGGAGGTGCTGTCTTTCGGATGAAGCGTTAAACCGAGGCCCTTTCTGCTCCCTCAGGTGGACGTAAAAGATCCCATGGCACTATTTTGAAGAAGAGCAGGGGAGATATCCCCGGTGTCCTGGGCCAATATTTATCCCTCAACCGACACCTAAAAACAGATGATCTGGTCATTATCACATTGCTGTTTGTGGGAGCTTGCTGTGCGCAAATTGGCTGCCGCTCTTCCTACATTACAACCATGACTACACTTTGAAAGTACTTCATTGGCTGTAAAGTGCTTTCAGACATCCTGAAGTCTTCCTTATCTTTCTGCAGCATTCAAATGGCAGCAGCCCTGCCTAAAAGCTTCCCTAGCATGGTGATTAACACCAATTTAAAGTTTGCAAATTGCTCTGTCACGCATCGACAATGTCGTTAATAAGATGCCCTTCCCTCCCCCCACCCCCGCTGTCAATTTACTGAAGTACTCTTCCCCAATCGCCCAGCAAATTTATCTAATCAGGTGCTGATCCATACAGAATAGGAGGTCCTAGGCTTCATCTCTTGTCTGTGATGTATTAGCTGCTGTCAACCAGGTTGGTAGTTGGGGGTTACGCAATTGACCTCAGCATGTTAAAGAAAGTTGGCCAGGGTTCTCAGTCCTGATCACTATCTGTGGAAAGTTACACAGGATACACGACACAGAAACAGGCCATTCAGCCCAACCAGTCCATGCCGGCGTTTATGCTCCACTCGAGCCTCCTCCCGTCTTTCCTCATCTAATTCTATCAGCGTAACCCTCTATTCCCTTCTCCCTCATATGCTTATCTAACCTCCCCTTAAAGGCATCTATACGATTCGCTTCAACCACTCGCTGTGGTAGCGAGTTCCACATTCTCACCACTCTCTGGGTAAAGAAGTTTCTCCTGAATTCCCTATTGGATTTCTTGGTGACTATCTTATATTGAGGCCTCTAGTTATGCTCTTCCCCACAAGTGGAAACATTCTCTCTGTATTCACTCTATCAAAACCTTTCATAATTTTATTGACCTCTATTAAGTCACCCCTCAGCCTTCTTTCTAGAGAAAAGAGCCCCAGCCTGTTCACCCTTTCCTGGTATGTATACCCTCGCATTTCTGGTATCATCCTTGTAAATCTTCTCCGCACCCTCTCCAGTGCCTCTGGATCCTTTTTATAATATGGTGACCGGAACTATACGCAGTACTCTAACTGTGGTCTAACCAAGGTTCGATACAGGTTTAGCATAACTTCTCTGCTTTGCAATTCTATCCCTCTAGAAATAAACCCTAGTGCAATTTGAAAACTTTAAATTGGTGTTAATCACCATGTTGGGGACATTTTTAGGTAGGGCTGCTGCCAGTTGAATGCTGAAAAAAGAAAAGAAAGACTTGCACGACCTCAAGCCGTCCCAAAGTGCTTTACAGCCAATGAAGTGTGTGCGTGTGTTTAGATATTACGTGAAAACTGGATTAGGCTTGCCTGTTAAGCTCACTGTGGTCAGGTAGCTTACTGATACTTAACACTGCTCATTCATGAAGAGTGGTAAAATTGGGTGAGATATGGGAGAGAATCATTGAATGATTACAGCACGGAAGGCGGCCATTCGGCCCATCGAGCCCGTGCCGACTCTCAGCTAGTCCCACTCCCCTGCCCTTTCCCCGTAGCCCTGCAAAAAATTTTCCTTCAGATACTTATCCAATTCCCTTTTGAAAGATAAGATTGAATCTGCCTCCACCACCCTTTCAGGCAGTGCATTCCAGATCTTAACCACTTGCTGCGTAAAAATGTTTTTTCTTATGTCATCTTTGGTTCTTTTGCCAATCACCTTAAATCTGTGTCCTCTGGTTCTCGACCCTTTTGCCAATGGGAACAGTTTCTCTCTATCTACTCTGTCTAGACCCCTCATGATTTTGAACACCTCTATCAAATCTCCTCTCAACCTTCTCTGCTCCAAGGAGAACAACCCCAGCTTCTCCAGTCTATTAACGTAACTGAAGTCCCTCATCCCTGGAGTCATTCTTGCAAATCTTTTCTGTACCTTCTCTAAGGCCTTCACATCCTTCCTAAAGTGTGGTACTCAGAATTGGACACAATACTCCAGTTGGGGCTGAACCAGTGTTTTATACAGGTTCGTCATAATTTCCACACTTTTGTACTTTTTACCTCTATTTATGAAGCCCATGATCCCATAAGCCTTTCTAACTGCTTTCTCAACTTACCCTGCCACCTTCAATGATTTGTGCACACATACCCCTAGGTCTCTCTGTTTGTGCACCCCCTTTAGTATTGTAGCATTTAGTTTATATGTCCGCTCCTCATTATTCCTGCCAAAATGTATCACTTTGCACTTTTCTGCATTAAATTTCATCTGCCATGTGTCTGCCCATTTCACCAGCCTGTCTATGTCTTCCTGAAGTCTATCACTCTCCTCCTCACTGTTCACTATACTTCCAGGATTTGTGGCATATGCAAATTTTGAAATTGTGCCCTATACACCCACGTCCAAATCATTAATATATATCAAGAAAAGCATTGGTCCCAGTACCGACCCCTGGGGAACACCACTGTATACCTTCCTCCAGTCCGAAAAACAACCGTTCACCACTACTCTCTGTTTCCTGTCACTTAACCAATTCCGTATCCAGGCTGCCACTGTCCCTTTTATTCCATGGGCTTCAACTTTGCTGGCAAGTCTATTATGTGGCACTTTGTTGAACACCTTTTGGAAATCCATGTACACCACGTCAACCGCATTACCCTCATCAACCTTCTCTGTTACCTCATCAAAAAACTCGATCAAGTTAGTTAAACACGATTTGCCTTTAACAAATCCATGCTGGCTTTCCTTAATTAATCCACACTTGTCCAAGTGACTGTTAATTTTGTCCCTGATTACTGTTTCTAAAAGCTTCCCCACTACCGAGGTTAAACTGACTGGCCTGTAGTTGCTGGGTTTATCTTTACACCCTTTTTTGAACAATGGTGTAACATTTGTAATTCTCCAGTCCTCTGGCACCACCCCTGTATCCATGGAGGATTGAAATATTATGACCAGTACCTCCGCAATTTACGCCCTCAATTCCCTCAGCATCCTAGGATGCATCCCATCTGCTCCTGGTGACTTATCTACTTTAAGTACAGCCAGCCTTTCTAATATCTCTTCTTTATCAATTTTTATCCTATCAAGTGTCTCCATTACCTCCTCCTTCACTACGTCTATGGCAATCTTTGATTCCAGTTTACCCAGGCCAGATCTGTTCTCATCCCACTGAAATTGGCTTTTCCCCAGTTAAACATTTTTACTCTAGATTGCTCCCTGTCCTTTACCATAGCTAATCTAAGCCTTATGATACTATGATCACTGTTCCCTAAATGTTCACCTCCTGACACTTGCTCCACTTGACCCACCTCATTCCCCAGAACCAGATCCAGCAATGCCTCCTCCCTCGTCAGGCCAGAAACATACTGATCAAGAAAGTTCTCCTGAACACAGAAATTCTTTCCCTTCTCTGCCCTTAACACTATTACGATCCCAGTCTATATTAGGATAACTGAAGTCCCCCATTATCACTACTCTGTAGTTTTTGCACCTCTCTGTAATTTCTCTGCAAAGTTGCTCTTCCATATCTTTCCCATTAGTTGGTGGTCTATAGAATACACCTAGTAGTGTAATGACACCTCTACTGTTTCTTAACTCTAGCCATATAGATTCTGTCCTTGACCCCTCCAGGACATCCTCTCTCTCCAGCACTGTAACATTCTCCTTAACCAATACCTTCAAAAACCTCCTATCTTTCCTTCCCTATCTTTCCTGAACACTTTATAACCAGGAATATTTAATACCCAATCCTGCTTTTTTTCAGCCAAGATCTCAGTTATTGCCACAACATCATATTCCCATGTGGCTATTTGTGCCTGCAGCTCACTTACCTTGTTTACTACGCTTCGTGCGTTCACATACATACACTGTAAACCCATCTTAAACCATCCTGGATTCTCTCTTAGTTTGACCCCACCTAATACCTTACTATTTCTTACTTTAGTGTTCTCTGCCTCTCCCAATCCTTTGAGCAATTTATTTCCCCTTTCTAATGTTACATCCTGGTGCCCAGCCCCCTGCCAAATTAGTTTAAATCCTCCCCAACAGCACTAGCAAACCTTCCCGCGAGGATATTGGTTCCAGCCCTGTTGAGGTGCAACCCGTCCGGTCTGCACAGGTCCCACCTCCCCCAGAACCAGTCCCAATACCCCAGGAATCTAAAGACCTCCCTCCTGCACCATCTCTCCAGCCACGCATTCATCTGCTCTATCCTCCTATTTCTGTACTCACTCACGTGTGGCACCGGGAGCAATCCGGAGATTACTACCTTTTGAGGTCCTGCTTTTTAATCTCTTTCCTAGCTCCCTAAAATCTGCCTGCAGGACCTCATCCCTCTTTCTATCTATGTCGTTGGTACCAATATGGACCACAACCTCTGGCTGTTCACCCTCCCCCCTCAGAATGTTCTGCAGCTGCTCAGAGACATCCTTAACCCCGGCACCAGGGAGGCAACATACCATCCTGGAATCACGTCTGCGGCTGCAGAAACGCCTGTCTGCTCCCCTAACTATCGAATGCCCTACCACTTTTGCTCTCCCACTCTTCTTCCTTCCCCCTTGGACAGCTGAGCCACCCGTGGTGCCACGGACTTGGCTCTGGTTGTACTCCCCAGAGGAACCATCGCCCTCACCAGTAATCAGAACCGAATACTGGTTGGACAGCGAGATGCACTCAGGGTCCTCCTCTTCTGTCCCGCGGTCACCTATTCCCTCTCTGCCTGCACACTCATTATCTGTGGGGTGACCACCTCCTGAAAGGTGCACCGCAGTGTTGCCAGCTGCTGCTCAAGCTCCGAAGCCTGGAGCTCGAGTTACTCCAGCTGACGACACCTGCTGCACACGTGGTTGTCCAGGTCACGGGAAGCATCCTGGATTTCCCACACGGCACAGGACGTGCATTCCGTGGGACTGAGGTGCCCTGCATGCCTCTATTTATTAGGCTAATAACTAACTTACAGAAATAAACTTAAGACTAAGGGGGAAGAATTTGGTTGATTTGCGCCTCACGTTAGCGCCTGGGCGTGGCGCCGCTAACGCCTCCCACGAAATTCAGTGGGAGGTTATCGGTGACGGTAACCATTAGCGCCCTGTGGCGCTGCGCCGCCGGCGATGACGACATCGCCGTGCGCAGCACCCCGCTCACACCCCAGCTGCGATCTTCGGTAGTGCCCCCGACTTACCGCCCGACACTATGTCCGACAGGGTCAGGGGGGCCTACCTGCGGCCGGGGGGGGGGGCACAAATTAAAGGGAAGGTGCCAGGCGGCCATTTTTGTTGCTGGCACCTGCTCGCTTTGCCGTCCCCGGCCTCCTGACCAGCACCCCCCTCGCGTGAGCCCGGCACTTTTCTTGAGTGCCAGGCTCTTTTGCTGGCACTCTGATCCCTGGTAGCCCAGCTGGGCCCCGGGTTGCGCTGCGCAAGGTCCCTCCCCTTTAAGAAGGGGAGGAAGGCCTGCAGCACCGCAGCACGACGTGCCGCGATATTCCCTCGCAGCGCCCCAAGAGGGAGGCGGGACACTTTCAGTAGCGCCCCGCTTCCCTCTTGGGGCGCTACCGATGAATTTCGGCCGCGGGGGGGGAACGCCAATTTTTTCAGGGTGCTAAAAGTAGCACCCCGGCGAAGTTAGTGCCCCAAAGGGGGCACTACTCAATTTTTTCCCCCTAAGAGTCTTAAACGTCGGGCCTACCTTTATCTCCGGCTGCTTCTCTCGCTCCCTTAGCTAAAGTCTTTACTCACACAATTATCTCTAGTTATATTAATTAGTTTATCTAGTTACGTTAGAGAGAATAAAACACTAATAATACTCAGCCACCAATCAGCTACCTGCAGTCCTGTGACCTCACTCCTTGCTCTTGCTGTTCTTTTGCCCCGGGCTCTTTATCCTGCGCTGCCGATTCCTTTCGGGTGGAGATCTTCCCAGGGGCGTGACTCAAAAACCTTCAGGGGAGAAGAAAGGGAGAAAAAATTGTTAACTGTATGAAGCATATGGAAGTTAAATGAAGGCTGTGTACACGTCATATCAAGGCCTGGGGTGAATCTGCTACTGTGGGATCCTCTAACTCCGTGGGGAAGGAAATTGGACCTCGTTGTACCCATTTGTGAAACGGGGGCAAAAAGGCCCGATTTCGTGAGGATATGTCCTGTGCCTCAAGGGCATCTGAAATACGTTCAACGCCATTTTGACTCGTGTGGCCACCTTAAACTGGTATTCGGCCCCTTGAAATGCTAATCAGAGGCCCAACGCCTTTTTAAAAAACCCCTATTGGAACTTGGCCAGCACCGAATGGAGCAAGTTTTCCTATTCTCACTGCGGCACAGCTAATGGTCTTTAAAGAGGGACCGCTGGCAGCTGAACAACAAAAAAGGTACGATAGCAAAATACTGTAGATGCTGGCAATCCGAAATAACAACAGAAAATGCTGGAAAAACTCAGCAGGCCAGGCAACATCCGTGGAGAGAAATTAGAGTCGACGTTTCGGGTCAAACCGTTTTCAAAACTGGAAAGGAAATGAAATAGATCGAAAGGCAGGGCTGCGATAGAACAAAAGAAGTAAAGAGACATTAAGAGGTACGTTTCTTCTTTTTAAATTTGCCTTCATGTGGAGCCAGGAGGAGCAGAAGTGCTCCACAGCACTCCGTGAGGTCTGCTGCTGGCATCACGGCTGGCCCAAATTGGCGGGGGAACCGGTCAGTCAGTGAGCGGCCTCTGGTTGCCCAATTGACATCTGCAGCTTGCTGGAATCATGCTGACGAGGCCCGAGGCCCAATTCTGCACGTGCCTTGGGGCCTCTGGCTTCTGGCTTCTGCGTTCCGAGCACATTGCAAATTTCGGGTTCGAAAGTGAGCCTGTACCAATTTTCTAGCCCAGAGTTACTTCAGTGCGTCTGTCTTACTGAAATGAGGTCATGGAATGTTGTGTGGAACATGATTGGTCCCTGAGCTGCTGGGGGCCATGGAATTGCCCTGCCCAGGAAAGTAAGCAATCAAGGATGATTAATGTAGGATAGATAGAGATTCTGGAGTTTTGCCTGATTTAATTTTGACGGTGAGCGGAGAGAAACCGTCGAGGACCTTCTTTACTCAGGAGATGAACTGGGCTGGGTCGGGTACAAGATTACATGTGGTCCGTGGAAGGAGCAAGCGTGATAGGCCGAGTGGCCTTTCCTCATTTCATGCTTTCTTATGTTCTTTAGTTGCCTGAGACTTGCCCACTTGTGATAAAAGGAGAAGACCTCAAACGCTGGAAACTGAAATAAAACCAGAAAATTTTCGGGTATTGACCTGTCGTCAGAACCTTAACCCATCTCTTCTCTTTGCAGAGGCCAACGGACACGGCGTGACTTTCCTGTTTTTTGTAAATCACTTGTTACGAAGGCAAGATTGACAATGCAATATTTTTTTATTGCCATCTTCCTGCCTCCTTACCCCAGGCAGTGTACCAAGCAGACTGGCAGAGAGCTGACAAATCAGTCCTGGGACTCGAACCAGCAATCCCACCTCCCACGTCTAACACAAGGCCAGTGACCCCACCTCTAAAACAAAGATTCTCACCGCCCATTGATTCCTTGGATGAGAGGGTTGTCCTATGATGAGAGATTGTGTAGAATGGGCCGATACTCTCTGGAGTTTAGAAGAATGAGAGGTGATCTCATTGAAACATACAAGATTCTGAGGGGGATTGACAGGGTAGATGCTGAGAGGTTGTTTTCCCCTGGCTGGAATGTCTAGAACCAGGGGGCACAGTCTCAGGATAAGGGGTCGGCCATTTAAGACTGAGATGAGGAGGAATTTCTTTACTCAGAGGGTTGTGAATCTTTGGAATTCTCTGCCCCAGAGGGCTGTGAATGCTGAGTCTTTGAGTATATTCAAGGTTGAGATCGATAGATTTTTGGACTCTAGGGGAATTGAGGGATGTGGAGATCGGGCAGGAAAGTGGCGTTGAGGTCAATGATCAGCCATGATCTTATTGAATGGCGGAGCAGGCTCGAGGGGCCGTATGGCCTGCTCCTGCTCTTATTTCTTATGTTCTTATGTAAGCTCTGTTTCCTAATATTTAGCTTCTACCATTTGCACCATTTTGAAGCCAGGTTCTTGGTCTGAGAATGGTGATGGTTTTTAGATTAAACTCCTCTCTTCCATTATGGAGGATCATCTCAGAAAGTCTTATGCAGGTGTCTGAAGGGACTCTCAAAATGTCCTTTAATTATTTCTTATAAGTATTCTAGGACACTGCCAGATATAAATCAGCCCTGGAGGCTATGAAATGCCCTTTGCAGCTTTGCTTTTGGAAATCTACATCTTTCCATCATTCTGAAGATTTGAAAAAGAGAATGAGAATTTTAAAATCGAGGCAGCCTTCAAGTTGTTGTGATATTTCAGGTGTGGGAGACCAGTCTTCCTCCAGTCACTAATGTGACCGAAAGCGTCGGTCTGAGTATAAAATGGGAAACCCGCTTCACGCACATAACAAATATTTTGCTCACATTAGCGGCCTAAGGGAAATATACCTCATCCGTGTTAACCCACTGCAGACACAATCGATATGTGCAACACCAAGGAAAGCCCTTCGCTTGTGCAGTGAAGTGCGCCTTAGGTCAGTGGGAAAGCTGCCAAACTCGTTACTGTTAACAGAACGTCCCGTTGAGTAGAATTGGGTCCTCCTCCTAGGCTAGTCCTCGTTTTAGAAGGACGGCACCTTCACTAGGAAGTGCGTGGGAAGCCTTTTATTCAGTTTGTTGATAAACAAACAAAGCGGCGATGTGATGTTGTTCCGTGATTAAAAATAACCCACAATTGCCCTAACACATTTTCATGAAGACGGTCCCTCTTTGCGGGCAGTTGAATCTTGGAAACCAGAAGTTTGCTGCTTTTAAGAAAGAAATAGATTATGGATGAGGATTCTGATTGAATTGGCATTTCCAAAGATTAGCGATCCAGACAGTTTATTGGTGATCTCAGTAACGCGATGGTCGAGCAGCTGAATTTCAACATTAGCAGACGACCCTTGAAGAAAATATATTTTACACGGCGAATGATTGGACGTCTAAAATGAGTGGCTGTCTTTGAGTGAAATTGAGTGCTGCACTGGCCTTGTTTAAAGTGCAGGGAATTTTAAAACGGGATCATAATTTTCTTTGGAATTCTGCAGGAGGGAACGGAGAGGGGTGGTGGGGGTGGTGGGGGGGTGTGGGGAGGTTTTTGGGCACTTTGCCGTTCTGCCAGGATCAGGTAAGCATGTTTAGCTGGCTCCTGCTGTGCTCAAACAGCTGTCACTAGGCTATGTGGGCATGACAGAGCCTGCAGGCTGTTGACAGATTGTGGTGCCCATGAGTCATACTCACGTGGATGATTTACTCCTCACAGATAAACAAGTACAGGAACCTTTATGTCCCTTTATCTCGGTGGAATTGAAAGCTGATTTCCTTTTTAAAGTCAGTGCTATTTTGGGACACATGAGTGGCAGCACCGTTTCCTCCCCTTTAAGGAACCAAACATTTGGAAGTACAGGGATTTAACTTTAATAACATTTGTGTTTTTCTCTGTAAATTATATTTTGTTGTTGTTGTACAAGCAGTGAGTGTTGACACCATTAAATGGGTCCGAGGAGTTACTGAGCCCAGCAGCATAAGGGAGCTCAATAATCATTAGTGATACTCTCATTAAACCCAACTAAATGATGTTCTTATGTTATATTGTTTATAAGGTTCTCAATAATGGAGTGATAAATGAAAAACAACTAGATTTATTATAGTTGAAAAGACCGTTACTTACACCTAATGCTTACAACTTCCTCCTTGTAGACTGACCGAATATAGTACAGATCTAAACAGGTCTAACATTTCCTAATTACATTGTTGTTGCAGTACTTATAGAATCATAGCATTGTATATATGCTTACAATCTCTATCTTGTAGACTGATTGACTTCGGTATGGATCTAACCAGTTGCCTAATTACAACAGTGAGGCAGCACATATTGGTGTTCTCGGGATCATACAAATTACAGCACAGAAGAAGACCATTCAGCCCATCGAGCCTGTGCCATGCTAATTCTTCAACTTCAATCCCATTTCGCTGCCCTTTTCCGAAAAGGGAACACGTCTAAATTCTCAAGCAGATGCATGATTATAAATGATGTGTTTACATTCTGCTGCAACATATCCCAGCCACTTCATAGAGTGATACAGGACAGAAGGAGGCCATTCGGCCCATTGTGCCGGTGCCGGCTCTTTGGGAGAGCTCTCCAATTAGTCCCACTCCCACCCCTGCTCTTTCCCCCGTAGCCCTGTAAATTTTTCCCTTCAAATATTTATCCAGTTCTCTTTTGAATGTTATTATTGAATCTGCTTCCTCCACCCTTTCAGGCAGCGCATTCCCGATCACAACAACTTGCTGCGTAAAAATATGTTTCCTCATGTCGCCTCTGGTTCTGCTGCCAATCACCTTAAATCTGTTTTATTTTTATTCGTTTATGGAATGTGGGCGTCGCTGGCAAGGCCGGCATTTATTGCCCATCCGTAATTGCCCTTGAGAAGGTGGTGGTGAGCCGCCTTCTTGAACCGCTGCAGTCCGTGTGGTGACGATACTCCCACAGTGCTGTTAGGGAGGGAGTTCCAGGATTTTGACCCAGCGACTATGAAGGATCGGCGATATACTTCTAAGTCAGGATGGTGTGTGACTTGGAGGGGAACTTGTAGGTGGTGGTGTTCCTATCCGCCTGCTGCCCTTGTCCTTCTAGGTGGTAGAGGTCACGGGTTTGGGAGGTGCTGCCGAAGCAGCCTTGGCGAGTTACTGCAGTGCATCTTGTAGATGGTACACACTGCAGATACGGTACGCCGGTGGTGGAGGAAGTGAATGTTTAAGGTGGTGGATGGGGTGCTAATCAAGCAGGCTGCTTTGTCCTGGATGGTGTCGAGCTTCTTGAGTGTTGTTGGAGCTGCACTCATCCAGGCAAGTGGAGAGTATTCCATCACACTCCTGACTTGTGCCTTGTAGATGGTGGAAATGCTTTGGGGAGTCAGGAGGTGAGACACTCGCCGCAAAATACCCAGCCTCTGACCTGCTCTTGTTGCCACAGTATTTATGTGGCTGGTCCAGTTAAGTTTCTGGTCAATGGTGACCCCCAGGATGCTGATGGTGGGAGATTCGGCGATGGTAATTCCGTCGAATGTCAAGTGAAGGTGGTTAGACTCTCGCTTGTTGGAGATAGTCATTGCCTGGCACTTGTGTGGCGCGACTGTTACCTGCCACTTAACAGCCCAAGCCTGAATGTCGTCCAGGTCTTGTTGCATGCGGGCATGGACTGCTTCATTATCTGAGGAGTTGTGAATGGCATTGAACACTGTGCAGTCACCAATGAACATCCCCATTTCTAACCTTATGCTGGAAGGAAGGTCATTGATGAAGCAGCTGAAGATGGTTGGGCCTAGGACACTGCCCTGAGGAACCTGGTTACTGACCTTTCTGCTACTGGAAACAGTTTCTTCTTATTTACTCTATCAAAACCCCTCATGATTTTGAACACCTCTATCAAATCACCTCTTAACCTTCTCTGCTCTAAGGAGAACAACCCCAGCTTCTCCAATCTCGCCAAATAACTGAAGCCCCTCATCCCTGGTACCATTCTAGTAAATCTCTTCTGCACCCTCTCCAAGGCCTCGACATCCTTCCTAAAGTGCGGCGCCCAGAATTGAACACAATACTCCAGCTGTGGCCTAACCAGTGTTTTATAAAAGTTTAGCATAACTTCCTTGCTTTTGTACTCTATTCCTCTACTAATAAAGCCAATATGCTTTCTTAATAACCTTCTCAACTTGACCTGCCACCTTCAAAGATTTGAGTACACAGGTCACCTCTGTTCCTGCACCCCCTTTAAAATTGTACCCTTTAGTTCATATTGCCTCTCCCCATTTTTCCTACCAAAATGCATCACTTCACACTTCTCTGCGTTAAATTTCATCTGTCCTGTGTCCGCCCATTTCACCAGCCTGTCTGTCCACCTGAGGTCGGCTACTTAATGGATGATGTCATCAGCATTCACTAGTCAAAGAAAAATAGGTGCAATCCTCAAAAAGTCAGAATGGTATTACTCAATAAGAGTTTGTTACAGGCTTGACACTGATGGTGAGTCTCCCTCTTTAAACAAAGAAATTAATAGATGATTAATAAAAGTTATTGCCTAACATTTGAGACCTGTAGTAATAGTGTTACTGCACCAGAATGAAACCCACTCATAACAATATTACAGTTCAATTATTTTTCCTTCTCCTTTCCCAGGATATTTTCTCTTCTCCCCATCCTATTTCCAAAGGCTTTGCTCAGATGCCATCCCACAAAAGCCCTCCATTACCTTGCCCACATGTTTTCCATGTGTGAGCCTCGGCAGTGGGGCCTAGAAATTCATCTCGGGCGGTATCAGATTGGCCGTCCGTTACAAGCAGCGCCTGATGTTCAGTTTCATTGACCGCAATAGACCTGAATCTCAGGCGCTGCGTAGAATGGGCAGCCGATCCGATACCACCCGTTTCGCGCCGCCACCCGAGTCGAATTTCTAGGCCTACATGTCAGAAGGCAATTTAACCACAGGGGGCATCACAACAGAGTCTGATCCTATCTTACACGATGGGCTGGATTTTCTCAACGGAGACGTGCTGGAGGCGGGACTGCTGGTTTCCAGGTTTCAGTCCCGCCCCCAGTGGGCTTACTGGCCAATTAAGGGAAAGCCGGTGACAGATGACGTCAGCGTATGGCGCTTCATCTAACATTTTTGACAGATGAATTGTCAGCATTTGACAGCTTTGAGAAGCTGTCAAACACTGACAATCTCTGTTCTAAGGTGAGCCCTTGCACCCAGGCTCACCAAGACCTCTCTCCTCAGCAGAAAGCAGATGGTTGCTGAATCTGAGAATGTAGCAGCCATTCTGTCATCTCTGCCATTGAGATGAGGAGCCTCCGGATCCTCAACGGTTGAAGCCTGCAGAAAGAAGCAAAGGTAAGGAAACTTTTTCCAACACTTTACACTCACCTCTCATACTTACCTGTCCACACTTGCGCCCATCACTCACCTCTACAGCTGACATCTCACCCCCGCAGACCCACTGCTCACCTCGCTGACCCTGGCGGGGTTTCCCAACGTTGGGAAGCCCGCATCAGCAGGCGTAAAATGGGGAAAAACCTTTTAACTGCCTGTTAGTTAATTGGCACTAATCCCCTTTCCGCCGCTAGGAGACGGGTCCCTGTGCGAGTTGGGGACCCACCTCCCGGGAAGATGGTTCAGAGGTGGGTTGGGGCCCGCTCCCAATTTTTCCCATTTTCCTAGCAGTCCCGCCTCCAAACCCACCTTCTCAGGGCTGGGAAAATCCAGCCCCATGTCTTTTTTGGGGATTTTTTTTTTAGATGGTTTAAGATTTGAACAGAAACAGAATGTAAGAAGTGCCCAATTAGGAGGCTCCTCCACTTTCGCTGAGCAGCTTATTAGTGGGTTCCTTTTTGTCCCTGCTCACAACAGCTGATTGCTACATTCCTTTCTTTCTCTTCCTGCTCCCAACGGCTCATCGTCTTTAAGTGTTGGCTTTGCCCAGTTGGTAGCACTCGTGCCTCGAGAACCAGAAGGTTGTGCATTTAGGGCGTGGGACATGAGTGCATAATCTAGGCTGATCCTTCAGTGCAGTACTGAAGAAGTGCTGCATTGTTGGAGATGCCGTCTTTTGGGTGAGTCATTAAAGCGCGGCTCTGTCTGCCTGCTCCGAAGATCCCATGACACTCTTGAAAGAGCAGAAAGTTCTCCCAGTCCCCTGGCCACCATACTTTCCTCAGCCAACAACACCAAGATTAGTTTAACCCATTCACCCACTACCCCTCTGCTCGTTGACCGGCATTGTCTCCCGGTCCGGCGACGCCTCAGTTTTAAAATTCTCATCCTTGGTTTCACATTCCTCCATGGCCTTGCACCTCCCTACCGCTGTAAGCAACTCCAGCCTTACCACCCTCCGAGATCTCTGCGCTCTTCCAATTCTGGCCTCTTGTGCATTCCCGATTTTATTCGCTCGACCATTGGTGGCCGTGCCATCAGCTGCCTAGGCCCTCAGTTCTGGAACTCCCTGCCTAAACCTCTCCACCTCTCTACCTCTCTCTCCTCCTTTATGGCGTTCCTTAAAACTTACCCTTTTGACCAAGCTTTTGGTCACCGGTCCTACCTAATATCTCCTTATGTGGCTCAGTGTCAAATTTTGTTTGATAATCGCTCCTGTGAAGCGCCTTGGGACGTTTTACTACGTTAAAGGCGCCATATAAATGCAAGTTGTTGTTATTGTTATTGTTGTTAAAGGCGCTATATATTATTGCTGTTTGTAGGACCTTGCTGCGTGCCAAAATGACTGCAATGTTCACTTTCATAACAACCGCACTTCAAAGCAATTCATTATTTGTGAAGCACTTTGAAATGTCCTGAAATATATGATAAGGCAATATAAATGGCCTTTCCCTCGCTGGTCCCAATGCTATTGTGCGGTGCAGTTTCCAGTGAAACCTCAATTACTTAGCTAGCTCCATGATCTGCCAGAGGGTCTCCTTCATTATGGGGGATAATAAAGGTTCCACTGTATAACCAGGCCTGCTGATCCAGCCTCATTCTAAGCCGAACAACTGCACTCTCAAAGGAAAAGAAACTGGGGTGGGAAAAAAAACAATTACAGGAGTGATTTCGCTTAGCATCTTTTGTTAACTTTGTAATGAGGTATTGTTCTTTAAACAATGAGTGCTAGTGACAGCAGTGGGAGAAATGGGCCTGGGAGAGTTACGATGGTCGACTGTTTAACTGAGATGATTTAATAGATTAATCTACATGATGCAATTGCTGAAGCTCGGGGGGTTAATGACCATCTTTGCTCATAATTCATTTTCCTCAATGTGCTGGACTTAGCAACTCCTGCACAAGGCCCTAGGGATGTCATCTTCACTCACTGTTTAAATAAGGATATTTCCTTCAAAAATTCAATAGATAGAAATAAACAGAAAGGTTGCTGGAGTTCATTCAAATTCTTAATAGTTGAAATAATGCAGCGCAGTACTGCCCTTTCACCTCTAGGGTTTGGTTTCAAACCAGTTCACATTGTGCAATGAAAATCCCCTCTCTTTGCTGGCTGTTAAGATCCAAAGTGAAGTGGTTTTTTAAAATTCATTCACGGGATGTGGGCGTCGCTGGCAAATCCAACAGTTATTGTCCATCCCTAGTTGCCCTTGAGAAGGTGGTGGTGAGCCGCCTTCTTCAACCGCTGCAGTCCGTGTGGTGAAGGTGCTGTTAGGGAGGGAGTTCCAGGATTTGGACCCAGCGACGATGAAGGAACGGCGATCTCATAGAGTCATAGGGCTCGAATTTGTTAATGGGGAGCTTTTGGAGGCGGGACTCCCACTTTTTGGGTTGTAGACCCGCCTCCATCGACTTGTGGCCAACCCATGCTACTTTCTCTTGATTGACCTTGTTAAGCTCGCCCAGCGGGCTCAGCAGGCCAATTAAGGGACACCTGGTTACTGGTGACATCAGCGATTGACATTTCATCTGTCAAGAGCTTTTGACAGATGAAAAATCAGCGTTTGACGGCTCTGTGAAGCTGTCAAACACTGACAATCTGTCTTCTAACTTGAGTCCTTCTACTCAGACTCAGTTAGAGATCTCTCCAGGCCAGAAAGCAGAGGCTGCAGCTTCTGACAGTTCAGCGGCCATTCTGCTTTCTGTGCCGGTGAGCTGAGGGACTCCCGAGAACTGAAGGAAGGAAGCCTGCAGGAGAAAGTAAAGGTAAGTAAAACTTATTAAAACACTTTACACTTACCTCTGCACACTTACCTCTGCACACATGCACCCATCACTCACCTGCACAACGGACATCTCGACCCCTCCAACCCCTTCAGACCGACGGTCCGCCTCGCTAACTTGGCGTAGTTTGGAGCCGTCGGACAGCCCACACTTCAGGGCTAAAAATAGGGATTAGGCAAAAAACTGCCTGTTAACAGGCAGTTAATTGGCACTAATCCCCTTCCCACCTCGGGGAGGCGGCTCCCAGCACAGGTCGGGTACCCGCCTCCTGGGACATTGGCACGGAGGCGGGATGGGTCCCTGCCCCTCGATTCTGCAATTTTCCCGCCTCCACGGGGCTTGGAAATTCGAGCCCATAGAGTCATAACGGCACAGAAGGAGGCCATTCAGCCCATCGATAATGTCTGCCGTTATGCTGGTAAGGAAGTTTGCATTTTAGTGCTCAGGCCCGATGCCCTGAAACTCTCGCCAGAACCCCTCTCCCTTGCTACCTAGTGTTCAGCTGTGGCTCAGTGGGCAGCACACTCGCCTCTGAATCAGAAGGTCGTGGGTTCAAGTCCCACTCCAGAGACTTGAGCACATAAAGCTAGGCTGACACTCCCAGTGCAGTGCTGAGGGAGTGCTGCAATGTCGGAGGTGCCGTCTTTCAGATGAGACGTTAAACTGAGGCCCCATCTGCTCTCTCAGGTGGACGTAAAAGATCCCGTGGCACTATTTGAAAGAGCAGGGGATTTATTCCCCGGTGTCCTGGCCAATATTTATCCCTCAACCAACATAACAAAAACAGATTATCTGGTCATTAGCACATTGCTGTTTGTGGGAGCTTGCTGTGCGCAAATTGGCTGCCGTGTTTCCCACATTGCAACAGTGACTACACTTCAAAGTACTTCATTGGCTGTAAAGCGCTTTGGGATGTCTGGTGGTCGTGAAAGGCGCTATAGAAATGCAAGTCTTTCTTACCTCTCTCCTCACCTTCAAAGGCCTCCTCAGTACCTGCCTCTACGACTGTGCTTTCAGTGGCCCGCCTCTAATGTCCCTCCTATATCCAGCTCCGTGTCCATGCTCCCGATAGAAAGTGATGTGAGATTATCTTGCGTGTGAAAAGCACTACCATAAATGTACATTTTTCATTGCATTTTGAAAGCTGGCAAGGTTTTTCATTCATTGAAAAGTGAAGTAGAAACTAGATTTGGCGTTGCAAATGGGTTTTTAATCTGTTTTCTCACCTCTTCCCAGAAGAGTGCACGGTTCCAGGTGTGGAGGGAGTGTCTGTATTGTGATGCATGAGGCATCGCAACTGTATGGGACAGGCTAGATGGACCAGCTGGTATGTTCGTATGTACCCAGAGCTGGTACCACAAGAATTGGAGGGTGCCCAGGGGGAGGGGGGGTGGGGGGGAGGAGCGGTCAGGCTTGCATAGACCCATGGAAGGGTTTACCTCACACACCATATTCATTCACAGCCCAGTGAACTGCTTAATGGGGGTAGCTGTCAGATCAGTACTGCTCCCAGCTGGGATCAGTGAAGAATATACCTTGATGTCAGTTAACAGTGACCTTAATACAAACAGAAGCCTTTCTCAATCGATTCCCAATGAGGAGTTTTTAAACTCTGAAGTGTTTCATTTTTGCTGACCACAAGCTCTGTCCTGTGCTGCAGGGAATTTGAATTTCAAACAAGACACGGCTATTGATAAAGTGCCGCTACACAATGATCCCGTTGTAATAATATAAACTACTGTCAACGCTGTATTTTGTTTTTCAGAAAAACGACCTCCCCCTTTTCTCCTCCCGAAGCCATTGACTTATGCTGGGTCCTGCACCACAACCAAATGGAAGTTTGTTATTTGTGAATCTAGACCATGAATGCTGCTCAACCATAGGTGGCATCACAGGCTGACCCCGACACCCCCCACCCCTCCACCCCTCCACCCCGCCAGTCCCATTCTCAGCTGACATCAGGCATGTGCACTTTCCAGCAGTCGTCCCTGGCTCGTGATCAGCAGCAGGCCGACATTTCCCATCCCTAGCCTTGCTACAATAGAAGCCAACTGCAGTAGCCTTACTGTTCGTAGAATCATGAAAATTTACGGCACAGAAGGAGGCCATTCAGCCCTTCGTGTCTGTTGCCCCTCAGCTGAGATCAGCTAACTTAGCACCAACAGGGAATTGAACCTGGGGGGCCTTGTGGCGAGCATTGGCTTAGCTCTACATTGGGTGGTGCCAATAAAGAAAGGTCAGAAAGGTTGCAATGGGGGGTGGGGGGTGAGGGGGGGTAGGAGTGAGGCTGGTGGCTAGAGGTGTGGGAGGGATCGCCTATTAGATCCTGCCCTTTGTATTTTGTCAAGAATGTTAGAACACTTGTTTGAAGAGACTCCCTGAGTTGTGTGAGAACGGTATTTCAATCTCAGGCCCGAACATTCCAAAGAGGTAAGAATTGTTGAGGAGAAGATAAGATTTTGGCATGCAAGCAGAAATGTGGGCGATTTGAGTGACACCAGCGATGCTGGGTTATGGGCTGGCTCTGACGCAGGTTTTATATTAAATGTGTGATACATACCAATCAAAAGCTGTCACTGGCACACAAATCCTGTGCTATTGTCGGTATCATTCCTGAGTTGTATTCCCTTTCTACAGCTGCCCTTGTATTCTGACATTCTGGACAAGCGAACAACAGCTTCTCCCAGACCATCTCGGACTTTGTCTCCTCTATTATGATGGGCACGTAACAAAGTCAATTTACTGCATGATAGACTCTTACACAAGTTATCATATGGGAGTGTACTGCCAGTCTTTGCCTCCTCTTGTTTATTAATATTAAAAAAATGAATCAACAAAACTGGAAGTTGAACATTAGGTAGCTCAGCCCAGACTGGGAACCCGCCGAGATCTCTGCGCTTCTCCAATTCTGGCCTCTTGCCCATCCCCGTTTTTAATTGCTCCATCATTGGCGGCCGTGCCTTCTGACGTAAGAAAACTACTAGGCACTTGGTCTAAATGTTAAACAAAGCTTTAATCAACTGTTTTACAACATGGAGGTCTAGTTGTGTCCTTCACTAGTTCCTGTTAATAATGTCCTGCGCAAGCTGGGCCCATGCCCGAGTATTTATACTCTCCCTGGACAGCGCCACCCGCAGGCCGCTCAGTATTATTTCATAAGTCTTTCTTTCATGAATGACTGATTCATGTCACCTTCAGCTGCCTGGGCCCTAAGCTCTGGAATTCCCTCCCTAAACCTCTCTACCTTTCTCTTGCCTCCTTTAAGACTCTCCTTAAAACCTACCTCTTTGACCAAGCTTTTGGTCATCTGCCTTAATATCTCCTTATGTGGCTCGGGGTCAAGTTTTGTTTGATGATGCTCCTGTGAAGCGCCTTGGGACGTTTTACTGCGTTAAAGGTGCTATGTAAATACAAGTTGTTGTTGTTGTTGGGTAGCTCAGCACAGACTGGGAATTGAACCTGTGGCCTTTCTGGTCAGTATGGCTCAGCTAATCACTGCCATAGCCCAGCAAAACCTTCAGGGGAGCCCTGAAATATTGGTCAATGTGACTTTCATGTAACTGTTGCCTGATTTCAGAGGATGATGATTTTTTTTAGAGGTTGGGAGGGAGGAATTCTGTCAGGTAACTAAAAATTATCCAAAAAAAATGGATTAACTAGTTGACCAGATTATGAGATACTATTGGGTCGGTGCATATAAAATCTGCCAATCAGCTGAAATCGTCCAACGTTATTCAAATTCTGCAACATCGGATATACAGTTTGGGGCAGAAATCCTTATAAAGAACCCTTTACTCTGGCATGAGTGCAGCGAGAGGGCCAGGAATTACGCTGTGGCTCCCAGCTCGTGATGAGCAGGGAATGGGGCCAGCAGCAGGAAATCCCGACACTGGGAATGCCCAGGACTTTGGCCTCACAGAAGGCTGAGACATTATTGGAGGCCAGCACACCCTGCGAGAAGAGGCATACTGGCCTCTCCCCTGCTGGAACTGGGGCCCCCTGGGGATGGGGGGCAGGCGGTACGGTGGGGAGGTTGGTGTCCAGACCTGGACTGTGGCCTGAAGCCCCGGCGAGGAAAGAGACAAGAAATTTGAGGAGAATTGTTTGGCCCCTGTTTTGTAAATTGCGCCAATTTTTTCCAGGGAGGGGCACAGCATTCACCGCCCTGGAACTGACGCACACCATTGGACCTTCCGGCCTGTGGGCACCTGAGAGTCGCTCCTATGTCACAGCGCCTGTGTCAGTATGCAGATTAGGTGACCTCTCACTGACCCCGTATACTCTGGCGGTAGAGGTCACCAATGGGCACAATCGGGGCAATAATTTCCAAGATCACGTCCACCGAGGATTTTCGGCCTTTTAGAAACATTTCTCGTTTCACAAAGAAGAGGGACTGCAATCTGTCCATTTGCAGCCCTCGGGAGATTAAAGGATGGGAGCTTAGCGCTAGGTAATGTTCGGGGGCTTTTTGATTAAGTGATTGCTAAGAATGGCCTGTAATCGCTTGCTCTGTGGATGATGGAGGGAAGCTCGAGCAGCAACTGATCAAAAGGAGCTGACCTTGGTGCTGATTTGAAGAGGCTGGGTGAAGGTTTAATTTGTTAGAAAGACTTTCATAAGTCAGGCATAAAAGGTAGGATAAATTTTACTGTGAAGGTGAATAGTTTCCATCCGCTTTCAAGTGTTCTGTTATCCTTTTTACATTCTTAATTATTTAGTTTCATGAATATTTGTGATGAATGGCACCAATTTATGGATGTCCACTCTCTTTCTATCTATCTATCTCTCTATCTATCTATCTATCTATCTATCTATTTATCTATCTATTTATCTCCCTCTCTATCTATCTCTCTATTTATCTATCTATCTATCTATTTATCTATCTCTTTATCTATCTATCTCTATCTCTCTATCTATCTATCTATCTCTCTATTTATCTATCTATCTCTCTCTCTCTCTCTCTCTATTTATCTATCTCTCTCTCTCTCTCTCTATCTCTATCTATCTCTCTATTTATCTATCTATTTATCTACCTATCTATTTATCTATCTATCTCTCTCTCTCTATCTATCTCTCTATCTCTCTCTCTCTCTCTATCTATCTATCTATCTATCTCTCTCTCTCTATCTATCTACCTCTCTCTCTATCTCTCTACCTATCTATTTAACTAGCTTTGTAACTAGCTCTCTATCTAGCAGTCTGTATCTCTGTCTGTATTTATCTATATATGTATCTATCTTTCGTTCCTTAGGATTGAAGGAACGATCCCTGGCACTCAGGTAAGTCGCGGGGAGGGGGGCTTCGGGGAGGCCTCGCAATCCAGGGTGGTAGTGGCGGTGGGGTGGGGGGGGAGGCGGAGGGAATAACCTGGGGCAGGGGAGGCCTAAACATTCTTTGCATGGTTTGGAGGAGCAATCCTTGCTCCTCCTGGCCCTACAAAACTTACCTTTTTGGGCCTCTTCTGGCCCAGACTCCTCTTCCCGCTGGATGGACTTGCCAGGAAAGCCACAACCACTTCCCAGCTCCGGCCCAAAATTAAAACAGCAGTCATACCCTGATGACCTCATCGGAGCCCAATCTCTGTATTTAAAGGAGGACCCAGCTGGTTTCAAGCGGGTGTCCCTCCTGCCTGCTCGGAAGAGCAGGTTAAGATCATAGCCTGTGGGATTGGTGCGGGATGTCAGCGGGCAGATCCCATAAACGGTTTTAACTGCCCGCTCAGTTGCCATTAAGTGGGCAGGGTTAAAATTGCCCCTTAAGTAAATAATGTAAAAACGACATTTCAGAATTTCGCAATGCACCAGATGCTTTTCTTGGTGACCAGCAGTTTTGGGAGAATTTGAAGAGCAACCAATGACCCTATCTGGAAACTCCATATTGAGGCTGTATCTTGCTGTCAGTGGGCCTTGTAGGAGGTTTCTATAAGATATATTGCCGCCTTCAGTCAGTTCCCATAACGCTTTTTCTAACTCCTGCTCAGTGTCTTATTCTCTGCCTCCATGATGTGGCTTGGGACATTTCGCATAAATTGGCACAAGTTGCTCTTTGTGTTGGTTGTGTTGCTGAAAGTAGGAAGCAAGTAGTGTACCCTATAACAGCAGTGTCCAGACTCTCTCGGCTGGATTTTCTGAATGGGAAGCTTTTGGAGGCGGGACTGCTGCTAGTCGGGTTTCAGTCCCGCCTCCATCAGCTTCTGGCCAACCAGCGGGAATTTCCCCTGATTGACCTTGTTAAGCCAGCCTGGCGGGCTCAGCAGGCCAATTAAGAGGAAGTCAGTGACAGAGCACGTCAACGTATGACATGCCATCTGTCAAGAGCTTTTGAAAGAAGAAATGTCATCGTTTGACAGCTCTGTGAAGCTGTCAAACACTGACATTCTAGGTAGTTTGATGAGTCCTTGTGTTCAGGACTCATCAAACCTTTCTACTTTGCAGAAATCAGCTGGCTGTTGGATCGGAGGATCCAACAGCCAATCTGTGATCTCTACAATGGAGATGTCGGGGACTCCGGCTCCACAGCAGCTGAAGGCTGTAGGTAGAAACAAAGGTAAGTTAACATTTTCTAACACTTTACACTCACCACTCCACACTTGCACCCATCACTCACCTGTACATCGGACTTTCAGACCCCTCCAACCCCCGCAGACCTCCTACTCACCTCCTTCATCCCGGCGGGGTTCCCCCAGGTCGGGAAGCCCGCACTTCAGCACGAAAAATGGGGATAATCCTATTTTCTGCCTGTTAACTACCTGTTAACAGGCAGTTAATAGGCTTTAATCTCTTCCCACCTCCAAGGAGACGGGACCTGGGGCAGGACAGCTTCCCGCCTCCTGGCAAGAGGGAAATTAGGCGGGTTGGGGGCGGGTTTGCCCCATACCCACCTCCTCGGGGCTGAGAAAATCCAGCCCTTTGTCTTCATGGGCTGTAATTGCCCTTGAGAAGGTGGTGGCGAGCTGCCTTCTTGAACCGCTGCAGTCCGTGTGGTGAAGGTGCTCCCACCGTGCTGTTAGGGAGGGAGTTCCAGGATTTTGACCCAGTGATGATGAAGGGTGTGATGTAGCAAAAAGTTCCTTTTGGTCTTAAATTTCTATCATTGGTGATGATCAAGGTATAAGTAATGCCGTTTTGGGAAAAGCAAGACTTTTTTTTTCCTTTTTTTTTCAACCAGTTTCAGAGTTGATTACCTGCAGGTTAGGGGAAGAGCAACCACAGGGTCATCCAGCCCCATGACCATGATACCTGACCAATTCCGGTGAATTGCTTCCTCAACCTCTACGATTCCCCGCTAAAGTTAGAGGCCAGGGAAGAGAGAAACAAAGGCAGGGAGTACAGCGAAGGAGATTGTGCTGCACTGCAGAGGGTGTGGGTGGGTACTAAACATCACATAAGATGTCATAGACATTTACGACACAGAAGGCAGCCATTCAGCCTGTGCCAGAGCAGACCAGAACTTGGCTTTACTGTCTCATCTGAAAGACGGCACCTCCAACAGTGCACCACTCCCTCACTGGGAGTGTCAGCCTAGCTTTATGTGCTCAGGTCTCTAGAGTGGGACTCGAACCCACAACCTTCTGACACAGAGACGAGAGAGTGCTGCCCACTGAGCCACTGACTGACGCCACAAGAGAGGGGTCGTCGGGGCATGAATGACACCTCATTGACCTCATTGACCTCACTGACGCCTGCCAAGTTGAGTGGTATTGTTGTGGGGGTGGGGGCTGAAACCAGTGTGATGTCTGATAGCACTGGTTGACCTGTATGGTGAGGGGCTGGCTTTGCCATTCAGGATTAGTGAGGCAAATACTCTGGAAAGGAAAGGAACTTTTCCCCTTAGTAGAGGGGTCAATAACCAGGGGGCATAGTTTCAAGGTAAGGGGCAGGAGGTTTAGAGGGGATTTGAGGAAAAACTTTTTCACCCAGAGGGTGGTTGGCATCTGGAACTCATTGCCTGAAAGGGTGGTAGAGGCAGGAACCCTCACAACATTCAAGAAGCATTTAGACGAGCACTTGAAATGCCACAGCATACAAGGCTACGGACCAAGTGCTGGAAAATGGGGTTAGAATAGACAGGGCTTGATGGCCGGCGCGGACACGATGGGCCGAAGGGCCTCTTTCTGTGCTGTATAACTCTATGACTCTATGAGGAGGGGGGACAGTTTCTTTACCTGGCAAATAGATTTTCCACCTTGAGCATACTGTTACGCAGAGTGTAAATTGACAAATTAGGACAGGAAGAAAGTGAAAATTATGGTGGGATTTTACTGGAGCAGTGTTGTGGAGGTGGAATAATAAAAGAAAAAGAGATGATAGTTATTCTTTCACTGTCTGAGATGGATG
Source organism: Somniosus microcephalus (assembly GCF_052327205.1). Classification (NCBI taxonomy): domain Eukaryota; kingdom Metazoa; phylum Chordata; class Chondrichthyes; order Squaliformes; family Somniosidae; genus Somniosus; species Somniosus microcephalus. The sequence continues at coordinate 10,904,882 of NC_140999.1, forward strand.
CCTAGTTACTGCGTTCAGGGTGTATGAAAAGTATATTATCATCACAAGTATTTGCGTTGTCTGTCTCTATTCCAACAGTAAAGCTACAAGAGGGAAAGCTGTGAAGATTGAAAATTGGAAGTAAAAATAGCAAGTGCTGCAGACGCACAGCATCTGAAACAGAAAGTAGATGAATAACAACAGAAAATGCTGGAAACACTCAGCAGGTCAGGCAGCATGGAGGAGAGAGAAACAGAGTTAACGTTTCGGGGAACCCTGACCTGCTGAGTGTTTCCAGCATATTTCAGATCTCCAGCACCCGCAGTATTTTGCGAAGGTAGATGAATATTTTGGTTGGGACCTTTGAGCAGCAGCCTGGCAGGAGAATCCTCTTGATAGGACTGACCAAAGCAAAGAGGGAGGGAGGGAGGGAGGACAACTGGTAGAAGGCTCTTTGAGCTGGTATCAAAAGAAGTCCAACATGTGAACTTTGTCCTTGTAGCGTCAACGTGAATGCTGATGGAAAGACATGGAAGCAACTACAGCACTGCAGCACAAAAGGGATTAGTAGAATTTGGGCTGTAAATATAGCGAAATGTTCAGTCTGTGCAAGAAGCAGCCACCTAAAAGGGAATTTACAACAGCAAGATATTCAATTGATGGCAGTGGAATTCAGTGCACGTAAATTGAAAATGTTTGCAATGAACAGTCATAGGCTGCATTTATACTGCAGCTACCAGTCTCAGACTGGGTCTTGTGAAGTGCGATGTACAACCAGCAGTCATACCACTAATTGTATCCAGGTGTCGATAGGGTCAGCTATTAAGGAGCTGTGTGCGTGCGATGTTGGACCCATGCGCCGACCTCTGCTCCTCAGCCACTTGCTTGTAACATTAGGATACAGCAGACAGGAAGGGTCTGTTCACTTGTAACGTTAAAAAACTTCCACGAAAAGTTTCAAAGTTCCCGTGAACTCTAATAGGACATTTTCAAAACGTAGCTCGGTGCCGAGCTGGAGCTATACCGGAGTCGATGAGACATGACCCGTTGCAGGCTGCTCTCTTGGTGGTGGCCTCCTGGGACAGCTTTGTGCCATTCTACCTCCACGACCTCCTCCAGCCTTATTGTCCCAGTGCCCACCCTCCGTTCTTCCCACTGGGTCCGATCTGCAACAGGTGCCCCCATCTATGCCAACTGATGGAGCCTTCAACCATTACATCCCTGCATTCTGACAGGATGTGACTAGTGGGGTACTGCAGGGATCAGTGCTAGGACCCCAGCTATTCACAATATATATTAATGATCTAGACGAGGGAACTAGATGTAATATCTCAAATTTGCAGATGACTCAAAGCTGGGTGGGCGTGTGTGCTGTGAGGAGGATGCAGAGAAACTGCAGTATGATTTGGACAGGTTGGGTGATTGGGCAGATGCATGGCAGATGCAGTATAATGTGGATACATGCGACGTTATCCACGTCGGTGGCAAAAACAGGAAGACAGATTATTATCTGAACGGCAATAGATTGGGAAAAGGGGAAGTGCAATGAGACCTGGGTGTCCTTGTGCACCAGTCGCTGAAGGTAAGCATGCAGGTGCAGCAGGCGGTTAAGAAGGCAAATGGTATGTTGGCCTTCATAGCGAGAGGATTCGAGTACAGGAGCAAGGATATCTTGCTGCAGTTGTACAGGGCCTTGGTGAGACCACACCTTGAGCATTGTGTGCAGTTTTGGTCGTCTTATCTGAGGAAGGATGTTCTTGCCATGGAGGGAGTGCAGCGAAGATTCATCAGGCTGATACCTGGGATGGCAGGAATGACGTATGAGGAGAGATTGGGTCGATTAGGCTTATATTCGCTAGAGTTTAGAAGAATGAGAGGGGATCTCATTGAAACTTATAAAATTCTAACAGGACTAGACAGACTAGATGCTGGAAGAATGTTCCCGATGACGGGGGACTCCAGAACCAGGGGTCACAGTCTAAGGATAAGGGGTAAGCCATTTAGGACAGAGATGAGGAGGAATTTCTTCACCCAGAGAGTGGTGAACCTGTGGAATTCTCTACCACAGAAGGCAGTTGAGGCCAATTCATTAAATATATTCAAGAAGGAGTTGGATATATTTCTTAAGGCTAAAGGGATCAAGGGATATGGGGAGAAAACAGGGACAGGGTACTGAATTTGGATGATCAGCCATGATCTCATTAAATGGCAGAACAGGCTCGAGGGGCCGAATGGCCTACTCCTGCTCCTATCTTCTATGTTTCTATGTTTCCCTACCTAATCCCTTACACCTTGTTATATCTCTCTCTCATATTCTAACAACTCATCTTTTCACTGTCCCTCCAATTGTTGCTCAATGTTCAACCCCGCCTCCCCAAACCTTGTCAAGCGCTTTAAGACATTGTGCAACAGACAGGGATCCGATTGTACTGCCACTTTTGGATCGAAACCGCTTGGCATCCAGCGAGAGTGGCTCCAGAAATATCCTTGTTACAGGGAGTCCTTGGCTCCCCAGGGCTATGAATGCTCAGAACTTACCCGTAACATTTGTCATTAGGCGCTTTTATATAGAGTGATTGTAAACCTGCGGCTTCTGAGTATGGCTCTTTTTTTACTGTATCAGTGAAACAGCAACTCCTGCTGGAGGGCCACTGGGAGCAGCCCCTCTGACGGAGTCTCTTGGGTCTATGGAATGGATGAGTCCTGGACACTGGAGGAGGCCCGAAGTATGCCCCCTTAAATATTAGAGTCTGACTCCCCTGGCACTGATTGCACACTTGGGCTAAATTAGTACCCGGGCACAGCACGGGCAATCGGGCACACACTGCCTGTGATTTGCAACAAATATGAAGAGTCAGAAGGTTGTGGGTTCAAGTCCCACTCCAGAGACTTGAGCACAAAAATCTAGGCTGACACTCCCAGTGCAGTGCTGAGGGAGTGCCGCACTGTTGGAGGTGCCGTCTTTTGGATGAGATATTAAACTGAGGCCCCGTCTGCTCTCTCAGGTGGACGTAAAAGATCCCATGGCCACTAGCTCGAAGAAGAGCAGGGGAGTTCTCCCCGGTGTCCTGGCCAATATTTATCCCTCAACCAACATCACTAAAACAGATGATCTGGTCATTATCACATTGCTGTTTGTGGGAGCTTGCTGTGCGCAAATTGGCTGCCACATTTCCCACATTACAACAGTGACTACACTTCAAAAAAGTATTTCATTGGCTGTAAAGCGCTTTGGGATGTCCTGAGGTCGTGAAAGGCGCTATAGAAATGCAAGTCTTTCTTTTATGGGCAGCCCACGATGGATTTTCTGCTCTGAGTGGGCAACCCTAATTTTATCCATATCAGTATAAAGATGGCCACTTCTCCTTCTTTGGCTTGGTGTCCATTTTTGTTTGATAAATGTGCTGGTTAACTGTAAGTTGTTGATGGTTTGTACA